>NC_085992.1:4513967-5863967 GCF_030014385.1 Trichomycterus rosablanca | reverse complement strand
TTACATTTATTTATTATAGATGTTATGAGTACAGCTGAGTGTTGACCGATGCACGTATTTAATCTTTAGGATGAAGATTTCTCAAACGTGTAAAATAACCGGTGTAGATTGTTGGTCTGATTGCAGGGTTAGCTTTAAAATATAGTTTTTTACTTATTTGATTTGTTTAGTTAAGTACATTTTAATGAGCAGTGTTTCAAAGCTTTATTAAAGCAGCCTAACTTTGCACTGAGACTGAAATAACAGTTTTGAATTTGGATCTAGATGGTTTCACCATCATCAGTCATACATGTTAGATAGACAATGAGAATTAAATCCGTTTTCCAGTAGTTTGATTTTGTGGTATAATGAAAGAATAAAGAACAATAGTTTTTTTCAGTTAAATTAGTCCCCCAGTAACTGCGAATTTTACTGAATTCCATGCATATATCTGCAAATCCTTTAACAAAAAAATCTTAGACATAAGTACATTTTTTTTGTCTGTTAACTATTATTCAGTAAAACAAAATACTCATACTCAATAGCATACTGAAATATATTCAAAAGTTGTTTATAATGTAAACGAAGTGTATAATTTCACTATCTTTTATTTAATCTCTGGTAACTTTGAAAATTTCTATATTTCTTAAGTTGGTCAACAGCTATTCAAGGGGAGAAATGGGTTGGTTGGAGTTAATTGGTTAAGTGTTTTCTTCCACGTCAATAGGGGGAGCTGCCACAAAAAACATCAACAACACATGCTTATTTAAATAACATTTACATTTTCGGCATTTAGCAGACGCCTTTATTCAAAGTGACTTACAGTACTGTTACAGTATACAGTTTGAGCAATTGAGGGTTAAGGGCCTTGCTCAAGGGTCCAACAGCAGCAACCTGGCAGTGGTGGGGCTTGAACCAGCAACCTTCTGATTACTAGTACAGTACCTTAACCACTAGGCTACGGCTTGCTCTAGCCTTATATGAAACCAAATAAAGTACATATAAAGTAGGTAACAACGGACTATTAAGGACAAATATTAATCACACATAATTATGTTTACACTTTCAAATATTTACAAACATCTGGTATTTTTTAATTTACGTGGCAGGATGAGTAAGCACAGCTGCTTAGGTTACTTGCATCATAAAATCAAAACACAGATTGGCCTAAATAAAGACGATAAATGTACTAATTGCGTTCATGTGTTTATAGCAAAAAATTCAATCTTGCCTGATTCTAGTCGTGCAACTCTATATTATATTGTATTATATTTATTATATTATGTTATATTGTATAATATTACATATCTTTAAATATAATTTGTAATATGCCTAATTATTTTTCCATATTTATATGTTTTTGTATTATTCTGTATTATTATTAAATGAGCAGTTATCTATCTTTAATAAACAATATTGTACCTGTAACCATTGTTGTGATTCTCAGTTTATTTCTTTATCAGCTAAAGTCAAACATTTACATAGAATGCCTTTATTCATCATATATACATATACAGTTGTACAGTACAATGAAATTCTTTTTTCACACATCTCAGCTTATTTGGAAGCTGGAGTCAGAACGCAGGGCCAGCCATTGTACGGCGCCCCTGGAGCCAAGAGGGTTAAGGGCCTTGCTCAAGGGCCCAACAGTGGCTGTGTGGAAGAGCTAATCTCAACCTTTTGACTGATTGATAGCAAAGCTCTACCCACTAGGCTGTCACTGTCCCTGACACTGTCATACACGTTCATATGGTTTTTTTTTTCTTTTTTTAATTTTTCTTACTTATAAATATTCATACAGCAACATAAACTACTAATGTGGGGTGTACTAAGATCTAAAATATCTAAGAACACCATTACAGAGGCTTCATTACACATTGCTAGTGAATTACTAACTGATTTATTTTCTGTACTCATACAGGGGTGTTTAACTGATAGCATTAAAGTCTCTAAACTAGCTACACAACCATAGTATGCATTTCAATTCATTTCAACTTTATTGTTATTATACAATACAGGGTTATACAGTATAACGAAACACTGTCAGGCTACATCTCCAGTGCAGACAACGAAGAACAGTAGTGCAAAGACAATAGGGGAGAGGGGAAGGTGCATACATTAGGTGCTTAGACAAGGTGCATAGACAAAGACAAAGGTGCAATGACAAGGCAAGGTGCATAGGTGCATAGCCAGGTCTGAGTATACATATAACCTTATATTACCTTATATTATTTCAACAAAAGTTGTACACTTTAAATTTTACACTTTTTTGGTCGTTTGGTTAAAACTTACACATGTCACTGTCAAATATCTTGCTTTAAAGTAAATGTTATTATAACAACAAAGTGCAGATGAAATTTGCAATACTGGTGTAAGATCCTGCAATAGTGGTGCATCTCTGCAAGGAGCAGTAAATATTTCACAGGCCAATCTTGTCAAAACAAACATCTCCTGCAGTCAGCAACAACATGTTCGTGCTTCTGTCCCAACAATCTGGACATGTGGCTTGTCTGCTTGCAAATACACCTGAAATCCAACTGATGTGCTGCTTTCCCTGTCAGGAAACTAGCAACATACGTCATTAAAACAAATACAAGAAGCTTTAATTAAAAGCATTGATGTTCTTGGTTTTAACTTTTCCAGAAATGAGGTTTGTAATAAACAAAATACAGAATACTGTGGTATAGAACTCCAGTCCAATTAAATTTAAAGAAACTCTGTTCTAGGATGATGATTTCTTTCATCTGCTCCTGTTAGACGTCACTTGTCCACATATTTAAATGGTGAAGTTTTTATCTGGGTGCCCTTTCTGATGCAATCCTCCCATTTATCCAGGTTTGAGACTGGCACTAACGCAGCACAATGGGTGTCCCACTGTTGGCTAAGTTCACGTCCTGCCATGTGTGGCTCTTACCATTATACCTTGTCTTAAACCTTGATTTACTGGACCTTACTATACATGGCTGTCACAATGGGAAGCCTTCCTGAGCCAACACAGTAAAAGTATTATGAAGAAAGATAATAAAAGGTAATTGAAATCAGTGAATCTGTGTGGATGTACATCTGTGGGATGTGCTGTACAGACAAGTCTAATTTCTGGAGGTTCCACCTCATAACTGCTAACATATTGGTGCCAGAAACCACAGGACACCTTTTAAAGTCTTGTGGAGTCAACAGATGGGTCCGAGCTGTTTTGGTGACACAAGGGCAACCTACACAATATTACACATGTGGTTTAAATGATAAATGTTGCACACCTTATTGTGTTGTGGATTTGATTTAAAATGAATAGAATTGCCCCTTTTACCTATCAGTGTACATCTAATACAGTTAAAACATTTATGAACTATTACTCCAAATTGTGTTCAGGTCAATCTTGTTTGCTTTATTTATCCTTAAAATTTGTTAGGATTCAAATCAAATCCATATGTTGAACTTTTAATTGACTGTAATAATCTGTAAGATCCCACAATTTACACTGTATTGTCAGGACAAAACCAAGTCATAAGATTTTGGCAAAATTGGGCAGGAAGGCCCTTGATCAGGAAAAAACAGTCACTATAAAAGAGCTTCTTGTGCCGAGATGGAAGAGTGACTCTGCAACCCTCTATAAAACATGCCTTCAGTTGAACAGAACAGAACAGTATAGAACAGTACAGAACAGTAAGTACTACACCATCCCTACGAGTGAAACATGGTGGTGGCAGCATTATGCTACATGGATATTTTTAGTATCAGGGACAAGGTAAGAATTGAGGGACAGGTGAATACACTCAAATAAAGAAAAATCCTTAAAGAAACCCTCCTCCAGAGCGCACAAAGCTCAGACTGGGGCAACAGTTTACCTTTCAATATGACGAGCCAAAGCCCAGAACATCAAACATCCATGAACAGACCAGAGGGTGGCAGATTACAGATGCTCAAAGTCCAGTTTGACAAAGAATGGGAAAAACCTCCCACATCCAGGTGTGCAGTTCTTGTAGAGATAACGAAAAAAAGAAGACATGTACCCGGAATTGCTGCAAATGGAGCTTCTACAAAGTACTGAATACAGGATTTGACCCCACCTCTAACTGTATTCCTCTTTTATTTCAACTCTTCCTAACATAATTATCTTTTTTAGTAAATAGGTTCCTCTCATAATGTTTTCAAAATAAGCTTCAGTTTGGTTAACTGGGCTCTGAGGTTAGGTTTAATAAAGTCAAGAATCCTTTTGTTTGTTTTCTTTGCCATTCAAAGAACTCATAAAAGTCTTCACCATCAAAAAAGTTGAAAGTCATCAATAATCTTCATAAAGTCCTGCCTTTTTACTATCCAACCTTCACATTTATGTACAACTATGAAAGGGACCATAGTCTGAAAAGTTCTCATATTCATTTGAAGAAAAAAAATTAAATCTGAAGATATTTTTCAGTTACTTTATTCTTGTCCGAAACTCAGCTCTGCCATCCGGCTGGGCTGTGCAGCTGCATGAACGATTGCTGTCTCGCTACCTTCAATCATCAGTAGGGATCAGCATCAGCAGAGAGGAGGCGTAATGCAATCGGGTAATTTGATACAATCTCTTTACTAAGCACTAAAGCTGACATGCACTTGCTAATGCTCTTGTTTATTTCTTGCATTTAACAAAAAAACTAACTTTGGTTCTAACAGTGTTTCAGCAGATTTCAGAAGGACTGTTGTCTTCTTAAACTAGAGTAAGGTAATGTTCACTATGGAAGCACATGTAAATGTAATTTGTTAAGAATCTGGGGGGGGGGGGGGTCACATAGCTTTTACATAAACATTTTACATTTGTTAAAACTGCCAGATGAGACAATTATTGATAAAGTCAGTAATTAGTGAATAAACAAAACAACACGACTCTAATGCCATGTCTCGCTCTCCTCAATCAGTAGTAGGGATCAGCATCAGTAGAGAGGAAGTACAATGCAATCGGGTAATTGGGTACGACTAGATTTGGGGAAAAAACATCTCTTTACTAAGTACTAAAGTTGACATGCACGTGCTAATGCTCTTATTTATTTCTTGCATTTAACAAAAAACTAACAGGGTTTCAGCAGATTTGTATTCATGGACTGTTGTCTTCTTAAACTACTGTAGAGTAACATAATGTTCACTATGGAAGCACATTTAAATGTAATTTGTAAAGAATCTGGGGGGGGGGTCACATAGCTTTTCCATACCTTTATGTATTCAGCTTTTAAACATTTTACATTTGTTAAAACTACCAGATGAGACAATACAGTTATTGATAAAGTCAGTAATTATTGAATAAACAAAACAACACAACTAATGTCATGTCTCACTCTCCTCAATCAGTAGTAGGGATCAGCATTAGTAGAGAGGAAGCGTAATGCAATCGGGTAATTGGATACGACTAGATTGGAAGGAAAAAACCATCTCTTTACTAAGCACTTAAGCTGACATGCACTTGCTAATGCTCTTATTTATTTCTTGCAATTAAAAAAAACTAACTTTGGTTCTAACAGAATTTCAGCAGATTTGTATTCATGGACTGTTGTCTTCTTAAGCTATAGTAAGGTAATGTTCAGTATGGAAGCAAATGTAAATGTAAATGTAATTTGTTAAGAATGTGGGGGGGGGGGGGTCACATAGCTTTTACATACCTTTATGTATTGATCTTTTAAACATTTTACATTTGTTAAAACTGCCAGATGAGACAATACAGTTATTAATAAAGTCAGTAATTAGTAAATAAACAAAACAACACGACTCTAATGCCATGTCTCGCTCTCCTCAACCTGCAGTAGAAATCAGCATCAGTAGAGAGGAAGCGTAATGCATTCGGGTAATTGGATATGACAAAAAAAACACAACTCATCTCTTTACTAAGCACTAAAGCTGACATGCACTTACTAATGCTCTTATTTATTTCTTGCATTTAACAAAAAAACTTTGGTTCTAACAGGGTCTTTATGTATTCAGCTTTTGAACATTTTACATTTGTTAAAACTGCCAGATGAGACAATTATTGATAAAGTCAGTAATTAGGGAATAAACAAAACAACACGACTCTAATGCCATGTCTCGCTCTCCTGAACCAGCAGTAGGGATCAGCATCAGTAGAGAGGAAGTACAATGCAATCGGGTAATTGAATACAACTAGACTGGAAGGAAAAAAACATCTCTTTACTAAGCACTTAAGCTGACATGCACTTGCTAATGCTCTTATTTATTTCTTGGAATTAAAAAAACCAAACTTTGGTTCTAACAGGGTTTCAGCAGATTCATGGACTGTTGTCTTCTTGAACTAGAGTAAAGTATTGTTCACTATGGAAGCAAATGTAAATGTAATTTGGGAGGGGGGGTCACAAAGTTCTTGGACTGTTGTCTGTAGCCTAGTGGTTAAGGTACTGGACTAGCATTCAGAAGGTTGCCGGTTCAAGCCTCACCTCTGCCAGGTTGCAACCACTGGGCTCTTGAGCAAGGCCCTTAACTCGCAATTGCTTAGATTGTAAATGTACTTTGGACAAAAGCGTATGCTAAATGCCGAAAATGTGAATGTAGCCTTCGCTCTTCTGAGGCTAACTTACGGTCCATACTCACTAGGACCAAGCACCGGACCTGGGGTGACAGGGCCTTTTCCATAGCTGCTCCATCTTTATGGAATGCGGAGAGCAAACACTTACGAGATTGTCCTGACTTGTCCACTTTCAAGTCACTTCTCACAACTCATCTGTTCAGAGTGGCATTTAATGGTAACAATGAAATTGTTTTTATTTTGCTATTCTTTTAATAGATTTTATGTTTAAGATCATGATAGAAAACTTGTAAAGTCTTTTAGTGATCTCCCCACTCATCGCAGTGACCTCCGTTCCTGATCGCATGTGAATCTGTCCTGTTCTGTCTACTTTTAAGCAATTGTTCTTATCTATACATCTTCTACTCTTTTTATATGTTTAGTGTGTTTTATTGCTGTTCGCTTTTCAATCTTTTCCTACTGTTATTTTATTGTTCTCTCTCATATAACTGTCTTATGCTGTTTTCTTTGTTTTCATCTTAATTATCTTGATGTTGATTGATGTGGTGTGTGGATTTTGTATTATGATTTGTATGGTTTTTGTATTGTTTTTATGATTATTTGTTTTATGTAAAGCGTCTTTGAGTATCTTGAAAAGCGCTACATAAATAAAATGTATTATTATTATTATTATTATTCTTAAACTAGAGTAAGGTAATGTTCACTATGGAAGCACATGTAAATGTAATTAGTAAAGAATGGGGGGGGGGCTTTTACATGTATGTAGCTTTTACATACCTAGTTTGTATTCAGCTTTTAAAAATTTTTACACTAGTTAAAACTGCCAGATGAGACAATACAGTTATCGATAAAGTCAGTAATTAGTTAATCAAAACAAAACAACACAGCTCTAACGCCATGTCGGTGATGTTCCTGTCTCCCTTCCTGTTCGATGCTATGCGAGTGCTCTTAAACAATTTCTGCGCAATGCCTGTCGGGATGCAGTGGGCGCCATATTGGAGTTGTACTATTGTTATAAAAAGAGAATGAGCTGCTGCTCGCCGAGTTAATGATTCCACCGTCGTGATCCGACTGTATATTTCTCTATATATGTTCTTTTCTACAAAGGGTCATGAGAGAAATGTCAACGTAAGTCTGCGCTATGTAGCCACGGCACTTTATCGTGTTTTAATCGCTGTGCTGTTGTTAAACGGTCGCTGCTAAGTTAGCAGCTAGCGTGTTTTGTGTCAGTTAGCTTAGCTGAAACATCAACAACCGACTGTGTCCTTTACACACTACGTGTCCAGGTTCATGACTTATAGCCGTAAACTATGATATGATTTTTACGCTTTTATTTTACACTAACCCTAGCCAGGAAAACGAAGTAAACTTATCTATGGTGTTTACCAGACAAATGAGACTAGCTGGAATGGAGCAGTTTAGGCTGCGTTCATGCTGTAAGCTTACATACTTCTGTAGCAAATAGTGTGTGTGAAAACAGAAACCACGTATATGGTGGTGTTCCAGTTTGACATTCTTATAAGTACGTTATTATGCTTTAACATGACGTTACATTTCAGCCAAAGTACACGACAAACATCCTACAGCGTTTGATTAATGCTTCATGCTAAAAACAACTTTTGGACGCATGATAACCTTTCTAATCATCCATAAAGGTCCATGTAACGATTTCTTCCCAGCTGCTTATTTAAAACCACATTTAACACGGTTAAAGGCAACATGATTTGTCAGTCAAATTTTATAGACACACTGCGACCTGTTTAAATGATTATAGGCGTCAATAAACCTATGTATGTACATTAGGGCTGCAACTATCGATTATTTTTGTAATCGAGTATTCTACCGATTATTCCAACGATTAATCGAGTAATTGAATGAGAAATACTTTTGCTTTAATAAAGAGCACAAATAAATACATATAAGATTAAATAAGACATGTCTGTTAAAGCAAACTGCACGTTTTTATTCCATGCATACAGGACAGTTTAAAGAACATTTTTGAAATGCAAAACCAAATACATCAAACATAAATCAAATTACTTTTAAAATGTATACAGGCAACCTAAAACTAAGGCATAAATAGTTATAAACAGTAATACATAAACATAAGCCTCTAATTTGTGCAACTTTCAGAACTAAAAGTTTCAGCTACAGCTCACGCAGAACATAAACCTTTAATATTTAGTTGGGAGGCTTTGTGGCATTTGTAGGAGGTTCTGTCAGAATTGTATCTGTCAGATCAGGTCGATTTGGTGTTTGTGTGTGTGTACGTGTGTGTTTGCCTAAGTCTTCAAAAAAGCCTGTGGTGGTTGCAATGAAGAAAAGTCAGCGTATCAACAAGACGCTCTGATGGTGTGGATGTTGTTCTGAGTTTTCGTTTTTTCCAGCTTAAAATTATCTCAAACCTTTTGTGGTTTTCTCTGTTCGGTTCTCCGTTCGCCCCTCGATATTTTCTCTCTCCTTTCTGCAGTCCGAGCTATCAAATCTCGGCTGCGTTTCAAATCGCACTTTCATACTGAACAGTACGCAGGAGCAGCGATAGTGTGCAACTACGTAGTATTCATTGAACTGTATGTGAAAAGTACCCGGATTAAGCCCTGTTAAGTCCTGTTTAAGTATAAGATTTGGGATGCAGCCCTCGTCTTCTTCACATCACCTGCCCACAGCGTGAACACGTTGAAACATCGTGAGCTGTGTGTAGTTGTATGGGTTAAACGATGCCTCGATTCGAAAACTTTGCATAGATGATTTTTAGTAATCGAGTTTCTCGAGGAATCGTTTCAGCCCTATTGTACATATAAGCTTATATGTAGAGATGGGACGATCGATCGGCTATGAATCGGTATCGGCCGATTTTTAATCAAAATATGCTATCGGCGATCGGCCGATATTTCCTAAAAGTAGCCGATCCGATCGTGTGATATATAAAGATCACGTTAAGTTAACAGCTCAGTGGATTGATTCAGACTTTGAGCTACAAAGCACCAACCATCACATCACCATTCATCAACCATCGTACAGAAACCATCGTGAAAGCTCTTCATGACCTAAAATTACATCATTAACGTTGTGCATCATACATACGATGTAATTTTGCTGATTGTAATATTTACTTTAAAAAGATAATTCAACCCGGTCACATCTGAGTCGATTCTATCAGCGCGTTATATAAACTCCTGGTTCACTTTGGTAAATCGTAAGCGGTTCTTACTTGTGATGTAGATGAGAACAGAAGACGTTACAGAGCCAATCAGAGGCAAAAGTTTATTCATTACCAAATTCGTTAGTTCAGGATCATCTGCTGAACTTTTAGGATCAGAAAACTTTTAGCTCCTTAGACGGAACGAGTCTGACGGTCGGTTACAGATCTGTGGTAATAGCAGTTTAATTAAGCTTTTTAATGAAGCTTTTTAATGTAAGAGAGTCACACAAAATGTTCTGTATTAGTTGGTGTTTATTTAAAACCACGACATTTAATTAATAACAGTAAACACGGAGAGGTAACTGAGAAGAGAAACTTACGCTTCACATAAAACGAATCGACTCATGAATCAATGAATCACTTATAGCGATACTGTGAACAAAGCGTCTCTTCTAAAGGCACACACACACACACACGCGCGCTGCTCCGGTTTATCTTCACTGTGAGGCTCTTTTTAAGTTTATTTATTTTATTTACTGCCCAAATAATGAAATTGTAAATCTTAATTTGTGGAAAGGGCGGCACTGTGGCTTGTGTGTAGCACTGTCGCCTCACAGCAGGAAGGTCCTGGGTTTGATCCCCAGGCGGGGCGGTCTGGGTCCTTTCTGTGTGGAGTTTGCATGTTCTCTCCATGTCTGTGTGAATTGCCCTACAGTCCCTGACAGAAGTCTTGTCGCTTATCCAAGTTGTAGGAACAACAAATAATAACTTGACTTGTAGTTGATCAATTGAAATCAGAACTGGCTTATATGAAAGGCAAAGCCCTCTAGATTATGCTTATTATACCAAAAGAAAGTTTTGTATCATTCATTGAGTTTTATCATTTAATTAGGACAGAAAGGTCAGATTTTGCTTGGACATAAGTCTTGTCGTATACAAAAATAATATTTGAAATTATACATATACTTTATTTTGAATACACAAACATGCTACAATAACATTAGAACATAGTCATGGTGCCTTGGAAAAAATAATTAATATCGTGTATGACTTCCATGGGCTTGGAGGACTGCATCCATACGTCTTGGCAATGACTCAAATAACTTATTGATGAAGTCATCTGGAATGGCAAAGAAAGCAGTCTTGCAGGACTCCCAGAGTTCATCAAGATTTTTTGGTTTCATCTTCCAAGCCTCCTCCTTCATCTTACCCCAGACATGCTCAATAATGTTCATGTCTGGTGACTGGGCTGGCCAATCCTGGAGCACCTTGATCTTCTTTGCTTTCAGGAACTTTGATGTGGATGCTGAAGTATGAGAAGGAGCGCCATCCTGCTGCAGAATTTGCCCTCTCTTGTGGTTTGGAATGTAATGGGCAGCAAGAATGTCTTGATACTTCAGGCTGTTGATGTTGCCATCCACTCTGCAGAGCTCTCGGACACCCCCATACTGGATGTGACCCCAAACCATGATTTTTCCTCCACCAAACTTGACTGTTTTCTGGGTGAATCTTGGGTCCATGCGGGTTCCAACAGGTCTTCTGCAGGAAGCAGGATGCAGTTCAATGGATGATTCATCAGAAAAATCAATCTTCTGCCACTTTTCCACTGTCCATCCTTTCTGCAAGCTGTGGGCCTTGGCAAATGCGACACGATTTTTTTGTTGTCTTCTGTTTAATGCTGGTTTCTGAGCACTAATTCGGCCATGAAGACCACTGCGTGAAAGAATTCGACAAACTGTTCTTGTAGATACGGCGTTTTCTGGTGACCAGTTCTCATGTAGCTCCGCTGCAGTTGAAAAAGGGCTGGCCCTAGACTGTCGAAGCAACAAACGGTCCTCTCGAACAGTTGTCTTAAGGGGTCTGCCTGACCTGGGCTTGTCATGAACGTCCCCAGTTTCTTGAAATCTTTTTCTTATTCTCTCCACTTGACGTTTGGATACATTAAAGATGTCTGCCACCTCAGCAGCAGGCTTGGTCTTCAAGGTCTTGATGATCAGCACTTTGGTTTGTGGTTGAATCTTTGGCATGTTGTCAGAGGTCAGGTTGCACTTCACATGAAAGTCTGGTGTGCTGGGGTTCTTTTTATACACACCTGGGAATGTGTTAATTACATTATTTGTCCCAGGTGAAGCTCTAATCTGTGATTGGTTGAATCATTTAAAGACACGACAAGACTTTTGTCCTTGCAAAAACAGATGTTATGGGCTTTACCAAGCTGTGGACATCAGGACACTTTGACAGTTTCATTTTTCACCCAGTTATTAATGTGAAAGCCCTTGACATTAAAGTGAACCATTTATTGTAACAATTGATTGATTACAAATAAAGTTATATACCATTTTAAGTTACTATGTCCTTACGCGACAAGACTTCTGTCAGGGACTGTATAAGTGAGTGTGTGTGTGTGCATGTGTGTGTGTCTGCCCTGCGATGGACTAACATCTCGTCCAGGGTGTTACTTTGCGCCCATTGAAAAAGAAAATGATAAATGAATGGATTTGTGGAAACTGCACTGGCAGACAGCACTAATTTATTCTACGACTACATCTTGATACAATACATTTTGATACTTAAACTTTGTGATTTACTGTGCTAACAATCTAATTTGCAACTATTCTATTCCTTGGTGGGGTGGCACGGTGGATAGCACTGTCACCTCACAGCAAGAAGGTCCTGGGTTCGATCCCCAGGTGGGGCAGTCCAGGTCCTTTCTGTGTGGAGTTTGCATGTTCTCCAGGAGCTCCAGTTTCTTCCCACTGTACAGAACGTGCAAGTGATGTGAATTGGAGATACGAAATTGTCCGTAACTGTGTTTGACATTAAACTTGTAAACTGATGAATGTTGTGTAATGAATAACTACCATTTTTGTGTTGTATGTAACCAAACTATTTTTTAAATATTTACAATTTTTTACTATTTTAAATGTAGAAAATGTAGTTTTACTAATTAAGATTAAAAATATCCTTTTATTTGTCAGTTGTAATTGCTTAATTGGACATTTAAAATAATGGGGTTTAATATAAATGTGCATGGATTTTAAAACTTAGTTGACAGAAAAAAATGATGCAAATTTGTTAACGTCTGTAACGTTTTTATTAATTGTTTGCATTAAATAAAAAAAAAGACAACCTCTGCCTTAAGATGTGTTTACTAACCATTTTAATTTCACTGTGGTGTTATGAAACACCTTAATATAACTGTCTTTGCTCCTCCCTTATTATTGGTGTGGGTTCCAAAAGATGGATTTGTTTCACTTTGAAGTGATTTCATTAGTAAGTGCTGCAGATTTCTTCTTCTACCACAAGTTAAAGGTGCTCTATTGGATTCAGGTCTAGTAACTTCAAGTGCACTCAGCTCATTTTCACATTAATTAAAGCAGCTTGAGGTGAGATGCATTATTGTGATGGCTGTAAAGGGATGCACATGATCAGCAACAATGATCAGCTAGGCCGTGGAATTAAAACTGCTTGGTTGGTATTATGCACCTTAATGTGTGCTAAGAAAACATTTCCCACAGCATAAATTACTAATAAAGTCATCAGTTAGTTTTTTCACCAAGATTGATGATAAACTGAAGACAAAAAAGTCTAAAAATGTCTTGGTGATAAATTGCAGTGATTTTTATTCACTGTGTTACTTAAATGTAATTTAACATGTATATTTATGGTCAACCTTATTGCACATTGTAAGATTTGTTCCAGCTTGAGTTATTCGACATGTTTACAGATGAAGTTTGTCTGAAATGAGTCATGAAATTGGAATTGAATGCTGAAAAAAGGGTTTGTGTTCTTAGTTGGAAAAACGACTGACCTAAACAATTGCTAAAGCATGATATGATATGATAAGGCCTAGGCCTGACTAGTAGAAACATTTGGTTGGCATGACCTTCAGAGATACAATTTTTTTTCTTTTGCCAATATATGACGTAAAGAATATAATCACCATTGTACTTTTGTGTAACAAAGCCTAAACACTGTTTTTGCATATTTGTAGGCCACAGAAACCTTTAAACAAAAATACATTTCATTAAAAATAAAAAAAACATTAATGGGATTTAATATGAGAGTACAAAGTTTAAGAGTAACCATTATGCTAACACCAAGGTGTCTTGTTGCAAAAGCTAACAGTGGTGTTGGTAATGAGACATCTGTTTCAATCAGTTTATTATTTTCTGTTGGATTTATTTCCGTAGTCAATGAGCCACAGAAATGCTTTTTGCTGTAGATGGAATGATTTTCGTGACTTGATTGCTTTAATGAAAGCCATGTTATCAGTTCCTATTGCTGAGCCTTAATGGGTACTTTTTTGTACACCAATCAGCTAGAACACTAAAACCACCTGCATAATATTGTGTAGGCCCCCTCATGCTGCCAAAAGAGCTCTTACCTGTTGTATCTGCCACCAAGCCTTTAAGTTCTTTACGTCCTGCAAGTTGTGCTGTAGGGCCTTCATTGATCTGGCTTCTTTCGAGCACATCCTACAGATGTTTAAAAGAATTGAGGTCCAGGAATGTATTGGCCAAGTCAACACCTTAAACGCATAGTCATGTTTCCAAATCTTTCCTGAACAATGTTTGCAGTGTGGCTAGGTGCATTGTCCTAATGAAAGAGGCCACAGCAGTTAGGGAATACAGGTGCTATGAAGGGTATGTATTGGTTACGTCCACATAAATTCCAGGACCAAAGGTTTTCCAGCATAACATTTCCCAGAGCACTAAAGTGCCTCAACTGACTTGCCTTTTTTCCTCGGTAGTTTATGCTGGTGCCATCTTTTCCCAGGTAAGTAAACACCGTTAACGTAATGTGAAAGAAAATGTGAATTTTTAGACCAGGCCATTTTTGTTTACTATTCCACTGTCCAGTTCTGGTGCTCACAGGTTGAAGGCACCTTCCATGGGTCCATCGTTCTGGATATGTTTTTATCATCGCCAGTATTATTTTTAGCTTTTTGTGCTGCTGAGCATCAATGATTGTGCAGCCACGACACCGACACAGGGTTCACCAACTGACTCGGATCCTTTAACTTGCCCATTTTTCCTCAAACACATTAAGAACTGACCTTTCACTATACTGGTGCTGTTGTAATGAAAACATTATTTACCTTAACCTCTCAGTGGTTTCAAATTTGTGGCTGATCGGTGTATAAAAACAAAAGGTTTCTTGTGTACAAAGATTTCTACAGCCAGTTTCCTATATAGTACGCCTCATGTGTCATCTAAGTCAGTCCCATTACGAATTAGTAATTGGTGTTATGTCTTTCTTCTCAACAGTTCTAATAATAATTTGCTTGGTGGGCAGCAGCCACAGAAGCATTATGGCATTACATCCTCAATCAGCCTGGCCTTTCCTCGGGAAATTGACCACATTTACACTCAGAAGCTTACGGAGGCCATGAAACCTTTCGGAGTGTTTGAGGATGAAGATGAGCTTAATCACAGGTGAGTGATGTGTGAGCTGATGGGTGAACTTAAAGTAGGCCACTTGTTGAACATGCCCTAAATTTGTGTTTTGTCTACTTTAGCATGACCTAGGCTGACGTTTTTGCAGTTGTGGGCTAATTTATGCTAAATCACAGGGTTTTTGCATAACAATGCTTCTGTGAAATAAAAAGGAAGACTGCACAGTGTGCTTTAAAATAAGAAAGAGTTTTGTAGAGTATGTTCTTTTTTTCACCAGCTAAGATTAAATTTGAGTACCATGTTTTAATTATACTGCTTAGTAAATGACTATAGAAGTCACACTTTCATTCATCTACATGGTCTAGGTCCTTTCTGTGTGGTGTTTGCATGTTCTCCCAGTGTCCGCGAGGGTTTCCTCCGGGTGCTCTGGTTTCCTCCCACAGTCCAAAGACATGCAAGTGAGCTGATTTGGAGACACTAAATTGTCCATGACTGTGTTTGATATAACCTTGTGTGATCTGATGAACCTTGTGTAATGAGTAACTACTGTTCCTGTCATGAATGTAACCAAAGTGTAAAACATGACGTTAAAATCCTAATAAACAAACAAACACATGCTTGTTGCAGTAGGTGTATGTATTGTCATTTGTTCTAATAGTATTTGTTTTTATTTACTAGTAATACAGTAAAAATGAAACTTCATTTTGTCTTTCCATAGACTTGCTGTTCTTGGTAAACTTAATTCCTTTGTGAAAGAGTGGATAGCAGAGATAAGTGAAACGAAGGTAAACCTGCTTTTTTTTATTGGCGTGGGCGGGTTGTTAAAAGGATGATCCGATTTCTAATTGAAGGTTTACTTTCACAGAATCTGCCACTTTCAGCTGTAATGAATGTTGGGGGCAAAATCTTCACCTTTGGGTCCTATAGACTTGGAGTGCACACGAAAGGTACTGTCTGAGCAGCTCAAACTGTCCTCAGCAGTCATGCTTACATACTGTTCGTCTAATGTCATGATGTGTGTTATACAGGTGCTGATATCGATGCCTTGTGTGTAGCCCCTCGACATGTCGAGAGAAGCGACTTTTTCACATCTTTCTTTGAAAAGCTTAAACAGCATGAAGAGATCAAGGACCTCAGAGTAAGTACTGCTCATACTCTAAATCTATTTTATTTTATTTTTATTTAGTTTTAAATATACAGGAAGCATAACATCATCTAGCAAAAATTGAACTCACTTAATATGGGGATGTACTGTATAAACTTTGTCATGTATCATTTTCTTTGCCACTTTTTCCAAGACACACGTCTGTAACATAAAATAAATTCTTACTCAAGACAGCACAAGAACAGTCTTAACCTACCTCACAACCATAAAAATACATATAAAAATATAAAATGGTCCCAGAATATAAAAACAAGATAAAATAAGCAGACAAACATAAAACCTATCTTGCCATAAACTGACATGTTAAACATGGTGTTAAAATCCAAATAAATAAATATGAAAAATTCCAAGGAAAGATTACAGATTTGTTTTTATTATAAACCTTATGTACAAAGACCAACCCGTGTCTGCATGGGTTTCCTCCGGGAGCTCCGGTTTCCTCCCGCAGTCCAAAGACATGAATCTTGTGTAATGGGTGACTACCATTTCTGTCATTAATGTAACCAAAAGTGTAAAACATGACGTTAAAACCCTAATAAACAAACAAACAAAGACCAACTTATCTTGATAAACTTTTTTATGCCACAGGAGAACTGCATGCTAGATGCTGAGGCTACCTCTGTTTGATTTGCAAACTGAACTTGTGAACAAGCTCTCACAACTGAGCTCTTTCAGATGAACTGTATTTGAATTTTGTTAGTTTAGTTACTGTACTTAGTCATGCCAGTTTTACTCACTTGTTTTTACTTCATACAAACAAAACAAATTAGGTACAAACGTTAACACAGCACTGCTGCATACAAAACGATTTCCTTTTCTGTTATTAACCAAGGCTTTCTAACACAGACATACATGCAGAAAGTAAAAAAATACGATCTGTTTGATTTCTCTACCTCATACGAACAGTAAATATATTTATTTTCAACTTTTATTACCATTTTATCAGCTCCACTTACCATATAGAAGCACTTTGTAGCTTTACAATTACTGACTGTAGTCTATCTGTTTCTCTGCATGCTTTGTTAGCCCCCTTTCATGCTGTTCTTAAATAATCAGGACTCTCCCAGGACCACTACAGAGCAGGTATTATTTGGCTGGTGGATCATTCTCATCACTGCAGTGACACTGACACTGGTGGTGTGTTAGTGTGTGTTGTGCTGGTATGAGTGGATAAGACACAGCAGCACTGCTGGAGTTTTTAAACACCACGGTCACTGCTAGACTGAGAATAGTCCACCAACCAAAAATATCCAGCCCGTGTGCACCATCCTATGACCACTGATGAAGGTCTAGAAGATGACCAACTCGAACAGCAGCGATAGATGAGCGATCGTCTCTGACTTTACATCTACAAGGTGGACCAACTAGGTAGAACTGTCTAATACAGTGGACAGTGAGTGGACACGGTATTTAAAAACACCAGCAGCGCTGCTCTGTCTGATCCACTCATACCAGCACAACACACACTAACCAACCATGTCAGTGTCACTGCAGTGCTGAGAATCATCCACCACCTAAATAATACCTGCTCAGTGGTGGTCCTGTGGGGGTCCTGACCATTGAAGAACAGGGTGAAAGCAGGTTAAAGTATTTAAGGAAACAGATGGACTACAGTCAGTAATTGTAGAACTACAAAATGCTTCTATGTGGCAAGTGGAGCTGATAAAATGGACAGTGAGTGTAGAAACAAGGAGGTGGTTTTAATGTTATGGCTGATCAGTGTATCAGTGTAATTACACAGTGGGTAACATTGGACTAATAGAATATTGCAGTTGCTGTGTGTGGTTTCATACATCTGTTTTTTGTTTTGTTTGTTTCAGGCTGTAGAAGATGCATTCGTACCTGTAATCAAATTCAAGTTTGATGGGATTGAGGTAAAGCGGAAAAAATTAGCACACTATTATTACCTATATGATGCGAGTGAAATTGTTGAACGTGTTCTTTTCGTCCTTTAGATTGATCTTCTTTTTGCAAGACTAGCCCTGCAGTCCATTCCTGATAACCTGGACCTCAGGGGAGACTCTCTTCTCAGAAACTTGGACATCAGATGTATTCGCAGTTTAAACGGTAATTCTGCAAGCGTTTAAAATTTGGTTCTTGTTACTGTGGTATTTCTGATGTCTTTCACTTGACACGTCACTCTTTCGCATGTCACTGGGTGCAGGTTGCCGTGTCACTGATGAGATCCTGTACTTGGTTCCCAACAAAGAGAACTTTAGACTTACTCTTAGAGCCATCAAACTGTGGGCTAAACGTAAGTATACATATATATTTTTAATTTATTAATCACTATCCACCTCGGACATAAGCAATCACATCTGCATAGATGCCCGGCCTCAGCAATGGTGGGCTAGAGTAATAGATCGCTGCATCACCCCAGCACCTAGTAAAGATATGATTTATTTCTGTGCGTGTGTGTGTGTCCAGTATACAATTCTTAAGTGCCTTTGAAAAGCATAGTGTATTTAGCAAGAATACACCTTAATCACACATTGGGCACACAATGTATCACAATTATACACTTATATACAACTATATTTGAGGTAATGCCAGTAAGAGCCACAAGGGGGCTTCAGATCATAGCACTCAAAATGCCACACCTACTTAAGACTTGAGACAAGCTCACTCAGAACTTCTCTTTGTTAATATCAACTTCTAGAGTTTAACGTCTGCTTACATATATAGACAGTGAATTCCTTTGTATGTGGAAGGGTGAGACTATTTTTTTACACAGACACATCAGTTGATATGTAATCAGTTTGCCAACTTAAAGGCCATCTGGATGTAGTTAATGATACTCTGTACTTTGAGTCTTATAGTATATCTGATAGTAAATGTCAGTGCTGTTCTACTTAACAATATATTTTAGATGAACATAAGTATTGTGTAGGGTAAGAGTGTGTGTACTAGCCTTTATTTGATTGCTTTCCTGTTCTTAGGTCGTGGGATCTACTCCAACATGCTTGGCTTCCTTGGTGGAGTGTCTTGGGCCATGCTTGTAGCTAGAACGTGTCAACTTTATCCAAACGCTGTTGCTGCCACACTTGTGCACAAATTCTTCCTTGTTTTCTCCAAATGGTAAGAAGTGATTAATTTGATTGATTTAACTTACAACCACTAGCGCAGTGTTGCTTGTGGGGTTGCTTGTAACTTCTTTAAACCAATTACTGGTTATATTACATCAGTTAACATTTGGGCGCAGAATGGTGTTTCATCAAAATATATAAACACATGGCAAAGTTTAATTAACAAGTTTTAATATGTAATTGAAACAAATATGTAATTAAACATGGCTTAATGTTTCTACAAAATATTTAAACACATTACAAAGTTTTATTAACAAGTTTTAGTGCTTTATTGATTATTAAACATGGTTTAATACTGTGAGCATGTCGGTGATGAATAGTAAGATGAACATAAACACCATGAGCTGAACTCGTTCAGCATTTCGCATGCAGATTTTAATGAAGAGATGGTGCTGGTGCCTTGAAGTTTTTTTTCTGACGTTACTGTAGATAAGCGATAATTAGCAGGTTTTTGACTCTTAATGGTTTATTTGTTTAGAAGCATTGAGAGGGCATCCTTTCAGAATTGAATTATTGCCATCAATGTAAATACTCTGGTCTTACTTATTCTAATAAGCTGCTCCTACATAACATCTGACTTCTTAGGGTGTGCAGTTTATGTAATTAGTATTATATATTCATGTCTCTTTGCCAATCAGGGAGTGGCCAAACCCTGTTCTTTTAAAACAGCCTGAAGACAGTAACTTGAATCTGCCAGTCTGGGACCCACGGGTGAGCATATATTGATGTCAGTTAAAACACTCAGAGGTCATGAATGCCACCACTTGTGTTGTAATTCCATCCTCTCATGATATCTTATTTTGTGCCTTCAGGTAAATCCTTCGGACAGATACCATTTAATGCCGATCATCACACCTGCATATCCTCAACAAAATTCTACCTACAACGTCTCCACCTCAACTCGCACCATTATGAGCGAGGAGTTCAAATATGGTTAGTATTAGACTGTACGAATCTATCTGTGCTGAAACGGCTTTATTTACATTTAACTTCATTTATTAAAACCCAGACTTTCTCCCTCCTCAGGACTCAAGGTTACAGATGAAATCCTTCAGGGTAAAGCCGACTGGTCCAAGTTGTTTGAGCCGCCAAATTTTTTTCAGAAGTACAAGTAAGTATAGCTGACTGCAATGTTATATTAAAGTAATAATGTGGTATACAAACGCTGAATATTTCATACTTCTTCTATAACTTTGTGTGTTTGTTTAAAGGCATTATATTGTGCTCACTGCCAGCGCATCAACAGAGGAGAACCACTTAGAATGGTAAAAATGAATTATTAATTTTAAGCAACAATTATACTGTATTTGTAAAGTGAGTACTTGAGTCATAGGTGTGGTGATTCATGGGTAATCTCCCTTTTAAACTGAGAATGGAAATGGATAAGGAATCACATTCACTTAGTACATCAGTATGAAAGGGCAGTGCAGTGGTAGCTCAGCAGTTACAGTACAGGACCAGTAACTGGAATGTCACTGCTTCAAGCCCCACATCTGCCAGGTTGCCACTGTTGGGCCCCTAAGCAAGACCCTAACCCTCAGTTGCTTGCAATGTATACAGTTTCAATTGTAAGTCGCTGTGGTAAGAGGCGTCTGCTAAATGCTGAAAATGATAAACATCCAAATAACAAAATGGTCTGCTAAATTGGATTTGGACCATTGATGAGAGTACTCTTTTTAGCATGTTGTAGGATTTGTGTGCTGATTGAGACACAGCCCTACTGTCACTTGTTTATGATGGGGCCTGAAGCAACCCTATGATTACTAGTACAGTACCTTAATTGCTGAGCTACTGCTGCCTTTTTGGTGATGCCAGACAGTTATGGCTTGTCTGGACTGTTTGTTTCAATTACCCTGTCTGTGTGTTTGTTTGACTTGCGTTGCTTTACACTTGTAGATTTCACTTGTCACCCACTCCCCAGTTCTAGTAGTGCTCACCTGCCTTCAAATAAAGGATACAAAGCTTCTTTCCACTAGAGGGCAGGAGTGTGCTGCAAATCCAGCTGCATTCTTTAAAAAGAAAAAAAGTACACTTCAGCTGGTGTCGTCATTTAGACCCCATTTAGTACATAGTATGTTTGGAATGTGGTTTTTATGTCACACTTTTAGAATGCAGGTTTCGCTTTGTGAAGTGGCATGGGAACTTTGGCTTCAATCTAATCACATTTTATGAGCTCATATTTAATATACGGTCTAGTCACATATGAGCTCATTTCAACTTGTTTTATTTAGAAACTGTCTACTGTAGTTCAAGTGTCATTTGAGACACAGCTTTGTTTTCCTTTACACCCTTCATCATTAAGTGTAATTGGTATTGTGTTCAAATGTTGTGATGTGAAGATGTGAACAGTTGTGTATCTATCTATAGCTAACTGTAAATATATCCCAACTTCAGTATTGTCTTTGGTAATTAAGTGTTTTTAACATCTGTGCTACATTCATTGTAACATAATACACTACACACTAAAAAAGCAACATGTGAAAACAATACACTGAGAATTACTGTCATTTTCTCTTATAAGGGTGGGGCTGGTGGAGTCTAAGATTAGAGTTCTGGTTGGCAATTTGGAGAGAAATGAATACATCACTCTTGCTCATGTGAACCCACAGTCCTTCCCCTGGTCAAAGGAGAACCGTAATGAGTAAGTATCTTGACCATTTTTGTCGTCTTTTACACTTGACCCCTAGGCTTGCGTGAAATGAAGCAGACTGGCTTTTGGACAAGAGTGCAGAGACCTGTTTTGTTTGATATTTAAAGCTATGCAGCTATAGTTTTTCTGATCATGTATTATTCCATAAAATAAAAGCAAAATAGAAGCTCTTGATTTTATATTTACTTGAGGCTTCAGCCCATTACCTGGCACTTTATCCAGTTTAATATTCTAATACTGATTTTGATGTATTAATTCAACATGTAAGGTGTTTTCATTTTTATACTAATATTTCTGACTGGCGGTTGTTTTTGCAGCAATGAATTTGTTTCTATGTGGTTTATTGGAATCATCTTCAAAAAGCTGGAGAACACCGACTGTGTAAACATTGATCTCACTTATGACATTCAGTCCTTTACAGACACTGGTAATTCTTTTATTCTATTTATTATTTTCCTTAGTTTTTAATCCTCTGTATTTCTAGTAAATGAAAGTGTAACACATCTGATGTGTTGTGCAGTCTATAGACAAGCCAGCAACATCAATATGCTGAAAGATGGAATGACTATTGAAGCGACACACGTGAGGAAAAAGCAGTTACACCAGTACCTGCCTGCTGATCTTGTACACAGAGGCAAGAAAAAGGTGCTTAATATGTTGGTAGTTTTATGAATATATATTTAAAAACATTTGTTTGCTTTTGTGCTGTATGTGTTTTGCATACGATGACATTATTTATTGTTTTAACATTGCAAACTCCTCAGAGCCTGGGAGATCTGAATCGCAGTTCTAATAGCAGTGGGTCTAAACGCTGTTCACTGGATGGCAGTCAGCTGGACAGTTCCAGAGACACAGATTCAGGCACACCATTCAGCTCTCCCACTCCAACCAGCAAAGGCAGCAAGCTGGTTTCCACTCCAGAGGACAGGTAACTCTTATGCTGAAATGTGTCGCTATGTTTTATATATACAGTTGTGCTTGAGTTGACGGTGTTGTTGAATCAGAGCAATAATTTGGTTTGTGCTGGTTTTTGAACAGCATCACCCCACCCAAGCCTCCAGTTTCACTCTATGTGGACAGCTCTCCAGTCTCTGATTCCTCTTTACCAAACCAAGAACAAGGAATGTCCATACCAGTCATTGGAGGAAGTGAGCGTTTGCCCCTTTTTAATCAGCATTTTTATATTTGAAGTGTCACACTTGTGTCTTCGACGTAAGGCTGGCAAAATATTTAATACCGCTTGTGTTTACTTACCCTCTCACCCATCTCAGAGACAACTGCTACCCTAGTGGTGAAGACTGCTGCACCTGCCACAGGTAGCACAATTCCTACAGTGGTGGGTCGAAACGTCATGCCTTGTACAAGCTCGCCTAACAGCAGTTCACCTGACCTCTCCAACGGACTCAATGGAGCTCCAAAAAGACCTCCTTCACCCTCACCGGAGGAGCCAGCCAAGAAACTTAAAGATAACGAGCAGGTTAGTTACTTTTGGATAACAATGCAACATGTATCTTTAATTCTAGTAGGTTATATCATGTTAAACTGTTTAAAGATACTATTATGTATTTTATATTTGTACACCAGGTTTTCTCTGATGATTCTGCATTTAAAGAACCATACCCACCTTCCACCAATGGACTGGATAACGGGGATGCCGTTGCAGTGGTGCGTTTGATCCATATGTTAATATTGTTGGCCTGTGTTGCTTCAGTTTTAAATCATCCATTTAGCTGCACAAATGTAATTACTTTTTCATGTGAATCATGATGATCAGCATCTGAACCTGCTAAAGTCTTTTTCCCACTATCAGGATGAGGGTCATACAACTTCAAAGCCCATGCCCATTCCAACTATTGACACATCAAGGACACAAGTAAGTGTTAATAATCTTAAAAATCATGCAGTTCAATAAATAAACTGGATTGCTTAATGTGTCTGTGTCTCTTTTTTTTTTAGCGACTGCCCAGCAAAGAACTGCCAGATGCTTCTTCGCCAGTTCCTACAAGCAACCTACGTGTTATTAAGAACTCAATCAGACTAACTCTTAATCGATAGCAGCAAGTCTCTGGTGGGTAACGCTTACTGTGGCAGCCATTCAAGATTTTTCTCCAGCTTTTCTCCCTCTTAATTTAACCCTGTTCAGCTAGTCTGGTTAGATGCTACTTGTAAGCCAGACTAATGTGAATAATAAGTGCTTTTAAATTCAGGCTGCCACAGACACTTCTCTGATGTTCCACTGATGACATCCAGTATTATCTATTAGACTCTTGATTTGTTTTATACTGCCTCAAAGTGTCAAGAGTGAAATGTAGACGTATCGGAGTGCATTCAGAAACGAAACTTGTACAGTAGATGTAGTTTGTACATAATGTCTTTAAATCATTGTTAATCTTTGTATACCGTTCTAATTTACTTTTACTTAGGAAAAAAAAAAGAAAAAAAATTGTCTTGTTTGTGTAAGAAAAAGGGAAAAAATCAAATGTTTTGTCAAATGTTTTTTCATTCAGTCGTTTTGCTATATCTGAGGTCCAGGATAGGGTTCAAATAAGAACTTTTTCAAGAAAAGAGAAGTATGAGTGTTGCTTGCCGTGTCCTGAACATGACCTATTTACTGATATCAACCCACTGACCCATTACTGATGCATTTACCGTACCTGCACCAAAGTGGGATGACTGTGGTCAGATATGGTTTGTAGAGCCTTGGTTACAGAGCAGATCATTCGAGGCACGTGTTCTCTTGAAATGCTTTCTAATTAGGCAGAATGAGCTGAGTGGTGTGTGAATATGTGCGAGTGAAGGATTATTCCCTGACTTTAGGGTTTCACCCCTGCGCCTCCCATGGAGGTTTCTTTGGCAGCAGCATCTTAATTTCAGTGTGAACAAAATAGACAAGTAGAGAAATTTTCTTAAAATTGCCTTTTTTGGTTTTTTTTCTTTTGGTTTTTTTTTTTCTCCCTTTTACAGAACACTGCTCTCCAATGTATATGTACAGAGAAAGTATTAAAATGGCTTACTGTTCATTATGGGGTTTCTCACATTTTTATTTATTTCATTTGTACCATGCACCATTTATATAAAGTGCTACGATTGGGGATTCACACACACAGTTTTGATTTGTTTAATACAACTTCTGCTTTTTCAGCATTTCATTTTCTCCATTTCATTTTCTAGGTCAGAACTTCAAAAACATATTTTTGTATATAATGTATTCTGCCTCATTGAAACAGATTATAAAAACCAAAAACCCCATAACGTGTCTGGTGTCTTCACTGCTCATTTTGCTTATTATAGGAGTCTGTACATTCCTTTGTATTGTACACTCGAACACACATTTCCTCATAGGAAGTTTGGTGGAATAATCCTGTTGCTCTTCCTTCTTTGCCACAGGCGAGAAAAGAGACTTTTAAACCACTGTATACCAAACCTGTTTCCAGACTACAAACGTTTTGGTTTTTTTTTTTTTTTTTTTTTTTTTTTTTTTTTTTTTTTTTTGAACACCTGGTTGAGCTAACGTCTAGAAAATGTTGGGCTATAATGTGTGGTGCACATGATCTGCTGATCTTGTCTCAGTAAGATTTTGCCTTCTGTTTTTAATTAATTCTCCATTCACACGTTTAACCTGTAAAGCAGATTTACTAAAAGATGACCTATTAATTAAGGTGCAGATGAGTCCAGGAAAAGGTCACTCAGTGATCCCAACGTCTGTGGTTTATAGAGAACGCTTGCAATCATGCAAGCAGCAAAGTGAAAATACTGAACATTATGGATGAATCTCAACTGAGACATCAATGTACAACTCCAAAACAGAAAAAGTTGGGACATGCCCAGTGTTCCTTACATTTAGCGGTCACCTCACAGCAAGAAGGTCCTGGGTTCGATCCCCAGGTGGGGAGGTCCGGGTCCTTTCTGTGTGGAGTTTGCATGTTCTCCTCGTGTCTGTGTGGGTTTACTCCGGGTGCTCCGGTTTCCTCCCACAGTCCAAAGACGTGCAAGTGAGGTGAACTGGACACACTAAATTGTCCATGACTGTTTGATATAATCTTGTGAACTGATGAATCTTGTGTAATGAGTAACTACTGTTCCTGCCATGAATGTAACCAAAGTGGTAAAACATGACGTTAAAATCCTAATAAACAAACGAGCATTCCTGCATTTCAGGCCTGCAACACATTCCGAGAAGAGTTGAGACGGGGGCCAATTAGGGCTAGTAATGAGGTGAAAAACTAAATAATGATGTGATTCCAAACCATCAAAATCATGGTTTGGTACAAAAGCAGCATCCAGGAAAGTCTGAGTCTTTGAGCAAAGATGGCCAGAGGATCAGGATTCATAAATGAAATGAAGTTGACCAGACATACATGTTTATGTAAATGGTCATCAAGTAGTACATACACTGACTAGCCATAACATTAAAACCACCTCCTTGTTTCTACACTCACTGTCCATTTTATCAGCTCCACTTACCATATAGAAGCACTTTGTTGTTCTACAATTACTGACTGTAGTCCATCTGTTTCTCTGCATGCTTTTTTAACCTGCTTTCACCCTGTTCTTCAATGGTCAGAAGCCCCACAGGACCACCACAGAGCAGGTATCATTTAGGTGGTGGATCACTCTCAGCACTGCAGTGACACTGACATGGTGGTGGTGTGTTAGTGTGTGTTGTGCTGGTATGAGTGGATAAGACACAGCAGCGCTGCTGGAGTTTTTAAATACCGTGTCCACTCACTGTCCACTCTATTAGACATTCCTACTTAGTTGGTCCACCTTGTAGATGTAAAGTCAGAGACGATCGCTCATCTATTGCTGCTGTTTGAGTTGGTCATCTTCTAGACCTTCATCAGCGGTCACAGGACGCTGCCCACGAGGCGCTGTTGGCTGGATATTTTTGGTTGATGGACTATTCTCAGTTCAGCAGTGATAGTGAGGTGTTTAAAAACTCCAGCAGCGCTGCTGTGTTTTATCCACTCATACCAGCACAACACACACTAACACACCACCACCATGTCAGTTTCACTGTAGTGCTGAGAAAGTGGGTTAACAAAGCATGTAGAGAAACAGATGGACTACAGTCAGTAATTGTAGAACTACAAAGTGCTTCTGTATGGTAAGTGGAGCTGATAAAATGGAAAATGTGTGTAGAAACAAGGAGGTGGTTTTAATGTTATGGCTGATCAGTGTACGTTGTAGCATGTTTTTGAATGGTTTGATTGTCAGGATAATGACTGCACAATGTCTGTTGACTTAACATATTACTCAATACGTTACACCCTGAAGATCTACGTAAAGGACAATGTGTGCGTAGATTCTAGCAATTTGTATTAAATAACACCACAGTACACAGTGTTTTCTTCTGCGGGATGAACTGTCCATGCTGAAGTATTTGTTAATACCAAATAGGTGCGTCCTACCTACAAACCAGTGCCCTGTCCAGTGGGCTAGTGCGCAGTCTCAACGTACCCACTTTCTTTAGCAAGGTTTTGTGTATATTTATTGTAATCAGAGGGTTTTAATTATTTATTTGAGCTTTTTGTATTCTATAATCTTAGAAAACACATAGGATCTCGTTTATTAATGTTATTGTTCTAAACAAACTTCCTTGTTTTTTGGGAGATTCCCATTCCTCGGTGTAGGCGGTTGACGTCACAGGGGAATACCCTTCAGATCAAGTAACTGTTCAACGCCATTCATCTGATTTCATACCACAGATTTGTTTACACTATTTACAGTAACGTGTACACTATATGTATAGGTGAAATTAAAAGTGCACACACCTCTGTGGCACATGCATGTCTATCCGCGATTTTTTTCCCTGGGACTGAGCAACACTTTTCTTTAAGGAATAAAACTGAAATGTAGTTTTTTTTTTCATAAGGTTACTGTGCGTTTTCTAAGAATCTGCTTGAGGGAAAGATACATCAATTTACTAGGTCCTGGGTTCGATCCCCAGGTGGGGCGGTCCGGGTCCTTTCTGTGTGGAGTTTGCATGTTCTCCCCGTGTCTGCGTGGGTTTCCTCCGGGTGCTCCGGTTTCCTCCCACAGTCCAAAGACGTGCAAGTGAGGTAAACTGGAGATACTAAATCGCCCATGACTGTGTTTGATATTACCTGGTGAACTGATGAACCTTGTGTAATGAGTGACTACCGTTCCTGTCATGAATGTAACCAAAGTGTAAAACATGACGTTAAAATCCTAATAAACAAACGAATACCTTTGTTGTGGCAAGAAGGTCCTGGGTTTGACCCCCAGATGGGGTGGTCCGGGTCCTTTCTGTGTGGAGTTTGCATGTTCTCCCCGTGTCTGCGTGGGTTTCCTCCGGGTGCTTCGGTTTCCTCCCACAGTCCAAAGACATGCAAGTGAGGTGGATTGAAGATACAAAATTGTATCCATGACTGTTTGATATAACCTGGTGTGAACTGATGAATCTTGTGTAATGAGTAACTACCGTGTCTGTCATGAATGTAACCAAAGAGTGTAAAACATGACGTTAAAATTCCAATAAACAAACAAACAAACCTTTGTTGTGCGGCTTTCAAATTCCTTCTTAGTGATTGATTGCAGGTATAGTCAATGACTTCTCTGTGCCCACATAAAAGAGGCTAATGTGACTGTACCCTATAAAACTACATGGGCATTGTGGCATTGACCTGTCTGGCAAGTTCAGACAATAAAACAATGTTGGCAATGTTAAATACCACTGCCTAAAGTCCACTGTTCCATTAACCTTTAATGGGTTACACATTTATTCACAATAGCACACATGTATGAGCAATTCAAAGTAGCTAATCCAGGTATTTGCAGAAAACCTGAATTGTCAAGGACAAAATCTCAAGCTTTCCAGAGGCTGGTGATCAAATGCTGCAGCATTAACAGACTTGCTGTGGTTATATATTTTTTAAAAACTGTAAAGAATAAAACAAAGTATTAAATCATGATGAAACTCAGATTGAGCATTTTGGGGCAGTGACAAGATAAGTATTCTGTTTGCAAATATAAAATATAAATTGTTTTGTTTTTGGTTAAGCTGGTTAAGTTTTACCAGTTAATGACACCATGGGTTATACACTGATCAGCCATAACATTAAAACCACCTCCTTGTTTCTGTACTTACTGTCCATTTTATCAGCTCCCCTTACCATATAGAAGCACTTTGTAGTTCTACAATTACTGACTGTAGTCCTTCTGTTTCTCTGCATGCTTTGTTAGCTCCCTTTCATGCTGTTCTTCAATGGTCAGGACCCCCACAGGACCACCACAGAGCAGGTATTGTTTGAGTGGTGGATTATTCTCAGCACTGCAGTGACACTGACATGGTGGTGGTGTGTCAGTGTGTGTTGTGCTCGTATGAGTGGATCAGACACAGCAATGCTGATGGAGTTTTTAAACACCTCACTGTCACTGCTGGACTAAGAATAGTCTACCAACCAAAAATATCCAGCCAACAGCGCCCTGTGGACAGCGTCCTGTGACCACTGATGAAGGTCTAGAAGATGACCGACTCAAGCAGCAGCAATAGATGAGCGATCGTCTCTGACTTTACATCTACAAAGTGGACCAACTAGGTAGGAGTGTCTAATAGAGTGGACAGTGAGTGGACACGGTATTAAAAAAAACTCCATCAGCGCTGCTGTGTCTGATCCACTCATACCAGCACAACACACACTAACACACCACCACCATGTCAGTGTCACTGCAGTGCCGAGAATGACCCACCACCTAAATGATACCTGCTCTGTGGTGGTCCTGTGGGGCTCCTGACCATTGAAGAACAGGGTGAAAGCTAAAGAAAAAAAAAAGGTATGTAGAGAAATAGATTTGGACTAAGATAGGACTACAGTCAGTAATTGTAGAACTACAAAGTGCTTCTATATGGTAAGTGGAACTGATAAAATGGACAGTGAGTGTAGAAACAAGGAGGTGGTTTTAATGTTATGGCTGATCAGTGTATGTATGAAATGTCATAATAATATTATACACTTACCTTTAAAATGACAATAAATGCAGACACAGTTAGTTTAAACGTGACTCCAGTAGTGCATTTACTAATGAGTAATTGTGCCATGTTTAAAAAAAAAGCTACCAGTCTACAGTCCTGCTCACCATTATTGGCACCCATGAAGTTTAAGTACATAATGTGGAATATCTCCTGGAAAAAAATGAATCAAGTGTAACAGCTTTTTTCTATAGAGAACTTGTGTTTGATACAAAAGAGCAAATGATAAACAACATTTAAAACTAAAAACAATGGGAGAGAAAAAATAGAAAAACCTAAAGCTTGCTGTGGCACTGGTATTGGCACCCTTTACAGTAAATCAGTATGGAAACACATTTTGACTCACCTGTGCTAAATCACAAATGAGAATCACCTGTGATAAATTGTCAGTGCCCATGTGACATTAATTACCCAATGAATGATGACTTCAGTGTTTTAAAAAGCCACAAGTTATTCCCTGTTCCTTTGTCACAATGGTGAAGACAAAGGAGCTGTCTGAGGACATCAGAAGTGCTATTATTAGCAAACACAAGACCTCCAAAGGGTATAAGGCCATCTCCAAAGACCTTGGTATCCCTGTTTCAACAGTGCGCAATGTTATTAAGAAGTTTGCCAAGCATGGAACAGTCAAGAACCTCCCTGGACGTGGAGGGAAGAGGAAAATTGATGAGAGATGTCTTCGAAGGTTGGTGCGAATGGTGGAAAAAACACCATGTCAAACATCCAAAGACCTGAAGGCCAACCTGGAACAGTCTGGGGTCTTGGTTTCAACAAGTACCATACGGCGCACACTAAACCAAGCAGAGCTTTATGGGCGAAGGCCAAGAAAGAAACCATTGCTGAAGAAAAGACATAAAAAGGAACGACTCAACTTTGCCAAAGAGTACCTGGACAAACCACAATCCTTCTGGGAAAATGTTCTGTGGACCGATGAAACAAAAATAGAGCTTTTTGGCAATGCACACCAACAGTTTGTTTACAGACGGCGCAATGAAGCGTATAAGGAAAATAACACCCTACCTACAGTTAAGCATGGTGGAGGATCCATAATGCTGTGGGGCTGTTTTGCTGCGTCTGGTACTGGGGGCCTCGACCGTATCACAGGAATCATGAAATCGGAGAATTACCAAGAGATTTTAGAGCAAAATGTCCTACCCAGTGTAAGAAAACTTGGTTTGAGTCGAAGATCATGGGTCCTCCAGCAAGACAAAGACCCAAAGCACACATCCAAAAGCACGCAGGAATGGTTGAAAAGGAAGAAATGGACTGTTTTAAAATGGCCAGCAATGAGTCCTGATCTCAATCCCATTGAAAATCTGTGGGGTGAGCTGAAATCTGCCATTGGGAAAAAGAACCCTGCAAACATTCAAGAGCTCGAACAAACTGCAAAGGAAGAGTGGGAGAAAATACCAGCTGAGAAGTGCAAGAAGCTTATAGATGGCTACAAGAAACGTTTGGAGGCTGTCATCACTGCCAAAGGGTGTGCAACCAAATATTAAGGAGGGGTGCCTTTATTACTGCACATGCTGTTTTTTTCTGTTTCTTCTTTAAAATGACAACATGTAAGCTGAAAAACAATGTTCTTCGTTATATTACTTTGGACCTCCAATTAAAAAATCCTGATAATATAAATTTGGTACATTTCCATTTATTTCTGAAGATATTGTACAGGTTATGCAAAAAATGAAGGGGTGCCAATAATGGTGAGCAGGACTGTATATTGTTTTGGAATCAGATGTCCAACAAGCTCAGATATGTTAATACCATTACTGTCCTTCTAAACTGTCTAATTTAATAAATACATGACATACAGACTGGTGACAAAACATCTAACTAAATGTCACTGGTGACACAGATGTGCAGATGCTGAGAGGTGTACTGCATGATAGAATTAATCAATCAACATCTTACCGTGCTCTGTTGCGTACATAAAAATGCTGAACAGGTTTACTTTGGATTTAAATCAAGACATCAAGAATAAACAATAAAGTCACAAAAAGCCTAGATGTACATATGAGGATCTGCAGCCATCATTCACTTCTCACTGGGTCAGTGTTCATGATTTTATCATTATAAGGAATTTTTATCTGTGGAGAGCTGCAACTTGAACCTCATTACAATGTGGCAGAACCAGTTTTTGTTTTTTTCTGTAAGGTTCTTATTCATTCAATAATGACACTTGTTTACTAGAGCTAATGAAATCATCCATGACGTGCAGTCACAGAAATATTTAACTGACAATTACCAGATTAATACCTGTGTTTAACAATACTTTCTCTTTCTGTTGACAATATACTATTCATACTCTTATATTAACCGTTTTATTATTCATGGATGTGTAAGTTGGTTCAAATCTGTTGTTTATTATTAAAGTATTTTTGGAGAATTATAAGTCACCTCTGGACAGCTTAGTTTTTATTATTATTATTATTATTAAGCAACATTTTAATTAATATAGACATACACTGATTAGCCATAACATTAAAACCACCTCCATGTTTCTACACTCACTGTCCATTTTATCAGCTCCACTTACCATATAGAAGCACTTTGTAGTTCTACAATTACTGACTGTAGTCCATTTGTTTCTCTGCATGCTTTTTTAGCCCCATTTCATGCTGTTTTTCAATAGTCAGGACCCTCACAGGACCACCACAGAGCAGGTATTATTTAGGTGGTGGATCATTCTCAGCACTGCAGTGACACTGACATGGTGGTGGTGTGTTAGTGTGTGTTGTGCTGGTATAAGTGGATCAGACACAGCAGTGCTGCTGGAGTTTTTAAATACCGTGTCAACTCACTGTCCACTCTATTAGACACTCCTACCTAGTTGGTCCACCTTGTAGATGTAAAGTCAGAGACGATCGCTCATCTATTGCTGCTATTTGAGTTGATCATCTTATAGACCTTCATCAGTGGTCACAGGACGCTGCCCACTGCCAAATGATCCACCACCCAAATAATACTTGCTCTGTGGTGGTCCTGTGGGGGTCCTGACCATTGAAGAACAGCATAGAAACATATGGACTACAGTCAGTAATTGTAGAACTACAAAGTGCTTCTATATGGTAAGTGAAGCTGATAAAATGGACAGTGAGTGTAGAAACAAGGAGGTGGTTTTAATGTTATGGCTGATCGGTGTATATCTAACAAACCAACTAACTTAAAATTATTACTATAGAACTCATTACTCTTTAGAATTAATTATACATGAAACCAGACAAATAATAAATGTGTATATTTTATTTCGATATTGATTTATTGCAATATTTACTTGCAGTCAACTCTTCCACCTAATCTTTATTGTTATTTTACTTGTTTACAAAAATGAATATATATATATATATATATATATATATATATATATATATATATATATATATTATTTAACCAATGAATAGGATAAATAGGATGACTTAATTTACAATCTTTCTTTTAACATAATATAGGTCAAACAGAAATCCTGTATTAATGTGGAAGATGTACAATTATGGTGCACTTTATTAGGTATACCTATCTGGTATGTACATTAATTCATGTTATTAGCTACATCTACCAAACAGATGGACGTTGTGAGTATACAATTACCGACTGTAGCTATGTACACTTTGTCACCCAGTCGGTTGTCTTTCCTCTTTTTCCCCTTTGAGAGTTTTTAAACAGTTTTATTTGGGAGTGCTGTTGAAAGAGATGTGTGAGTTCAGCTTGAATAATTTGAAATGTATATGAGAAATGAATACAAACTAAAACTTACTTATTTAAAAATCACTTTATTTATCCAGCAATTTGGGGTATTTCATTATGTAATTACAGGCAATTTAATAAAAACAGACTTGATGATTTTTTAAGGGTTAATTAAGATACATAACAATCACTGTATATAAAACATACAAAAAGTGTTTTATTAGTGACTGTCACGTCATGTCACATTACTTCTGCGCCATTACTTTGCGATGGTTGGCTGCACGGATGGGTCAGCTTTCTCCAATGCCCTCCGTTTTATGTCACCTGCAGCAGACTAGCCCCTAATAACCCAGTAGTAGTAGTAGTAGTAGTAGTAGTAGTAGTAGTAGTAGTAGTAGTAATAAAGTAATAATATGCCACTTTCTTAGTCCAGAATCTTAAAGTGCTTTACATAAGATAAATGATGATTATTAGTAGTAGTAGTAGTAGTAACAGTAGTAGTAGTAGTAGTAGAATGTATGCACCATGACAGCCTGCTAGCAACACACTGAAATGGTTTATTCTGGTGGTTATGAAAATATGTAGTAGTTTATCGGCATTATTTTGCAATAACATGGTTGTTCATTTCTCTAATAATAATAATAATAACAGCCAGCCTCCGAAATGTTAAATGTTATTCAATTTAGAAATCAAATGATGAAATGGCACCTAATGTAGTTTTGTATTACACACAGGTATAAAATGAATAAAATAAATGATATGCTTCCAGAAAGACCCTTTTATGTTCGGGCATGACTTTGCCCCTGTGCACAAAGCAAGCTCTATAAATATAAGAAACTCCAGTGTCCTGCACAGAGCTCTGACCTCAGCCCCTCTGAACAGCTTTGGAATGAACTGGAAGATCAACTGAGACTTTCCGGATCAACATTAGAACCCAGCCATATAAATGCTCTTTTGACTGAATGGGCACAAATTCCCACAGACATACTTCAAAGTCTTGTGAAGTGAGAAGCCTTCTCAAAATATTGTAATAGTGTTTGTTTTTGAAATGGGATGTCCAACAAGCTCTAATCATGTGTCCAAATACGTTTGGTCATATTAGGTACAGACGTTTGCTTTGGCTGGAAAGAAAACCGTTCAGACCGTGTTCGGTGTGGGTGGTGCGAAGGTGTTGTGAGTGGGCGTGGTCTGTAATCTTATTATAATCTTAGTGGGATTTGATTGGCTGGAGACAAAAAGGGGGTGGGAGTCTTTCAGCTGGGGATTTCCCAGGCTGCTTATAGCTGTGCAGCGTAAACCTTCAGTCATTCAGTCTGGTTTGTGACAAAGGGAGTTTGACTGTGTGTAGCCGCCTGGGTGTCCACAAATATGGATGGTAAGTTTTATTATTAGCATTATTATTATCTAACAATATTATATTTAAAACCAGACATCACTTTATATGCTTTAATCTAAACAGTGCAGATGCTTATATTTGATTATACTTGTGTTACTGACTTGCATGGATTTATTTGATCCTATAGATCCTGTATATATAGTGAAGTATACTGTATGTATGAATTCATATTTATTATAGTAGCCTGTATATTTGTGGTGAAATACATGAATTGATTAGTCCTGTCATGAAAAAAAAAAAAAAAATAGACAACTGTGGGATAAAATAATTTCACTCACAACTGAGAAGACTAAACTTAATCACTGACTTTAGTTTATTATTGATCCTATTCAAATGTAATTGCACCATAAGTCAAAAATCAATCACGGACAAATCAGCAACAGGAAATCAAAATGAGGAACAGTTGTCAACTGCTTTCGACTGCAACTTCCCATGTTCGAATATTTAGCACTTGTGTATTTGTAGCTTGATTTCCTGATTCATGTCCTTTTTCTTGCGCAGCTTGTTTCCCAACACTGAGCAGTAAGTTTTATGGTGCTCCTGCTGACTGACGCTTTTCCTTCTCTATAATTCATGTCTTTTATAACTTCTCTCTTTTGTTGGCACGGGTAGCTGGCTGGGCTTTGGGGTTGCTGTGCTACCCACCCACTTCTTGTGTGTTGAATGCAGATCAGGTAGAAGTGAGTGAGGTCAGCTGTGTGTTTGTAGCCAGGTTTGAAGGTGAATGGGATTAAATTCATTTCTGGTGTTTTCAAGGTGAAATAAAGCTGCAGATCTTGTTTTTCCATGTAACCACAGTAATGTAAAATGCTGGCCATTATATTACAAGGGAGTCTGCAATGTTTTCCTTTGTGATGTGATGTGATGGATTGAGGGTGCATGTCTATAATGGGACTATCATAAACAAGTCAGCACATTTTTTGTTTGCAGATGTTCTCTCAGGATTATGATCCTAATCATTTGTACATATTATTGTAAGTTTCGTATTATTGTGTAATTAAGATACTTGAAATAGAAAGTGCACCTTAAAAACAGCACATACTGTATATGCACTATACATTTACATTTTCAGCATTTAGCAGACTCCTTTATCCAAAGCGACTTACAGTACTACTACAGTATACAATCTGAGCAATTAAGGGTTAAGTGCCTTGCTCAAGGGCCCAACAGCAGTAACCTGGCAGTGGTGGGGCTTGAACCAGCGACCTTCTGATTACTAGTCCAGTACCCTAACCACTAGGCTATGGCTTGCCCCCATACACACTATACACACAGATCTGGCCATGCTTAGCTTCATGACTGCTAAATACTGAATACACTGAATAAATAAAATGCCATTCTACAGTAACTTGCACTTAGCTCAGTTTGTTGGTCGTTCTAATTGTATGATTCCACCTTTATGTCTACATTTTAATTAATTTTGTTAATAAGTGTACTACACAACAATGTCCCAATCCCATTTTTCACATTCTTAGTATAATTCCAGTACCAAAAGCACTTTGGTGATACTGCAACTTGATTGCCAAGTCTTGATTGCAAAAATCTAAGCTAGACTGGTTTCTTTGTTTATGCATATGATATATGTCATGTCAAAATGATAAAAGTTAACAGCATAAAATATGTCTATAGATTGTCTCTGTCAAATCTCATATAATACCAATCCAGCACCCTACATCAGTATCTATCAGTCCTTAATACTGATACTGATAATTGACTTAATACTGATAATTGACAAGACTGACAAGTTCTGAGATTTATGGCAAATACATGAGAACCTGTTAACAGTACAGTTCTGCTAGTTCTTTAATTCTGCATAACAATGTAAAGTTTATTTTTAGTTTACTTGAAAAAATAGAATGTATATAAGTTTCCAAAACCAAACAATGCAGTTTTAGATGTGCTATGATAGTTAAAAATACACAAGATTTAAAAAGTCAATCTAAATCAGCATAGCAAGCACCATATGAGATGCCAGCTAGTTACTAAGGCAGGAAGCACAGACCATATAAGTAAAGTAGCGCGCAAACCTGACCAAATGGGACAGATAGTACACAGACAAGTGTACTACACGCTATGAATTGGTATTTACTTTAGAATTAAGTTGACAAAATTAATAAAATGACAAAAACTAAAGAAATTTGATATAAATATTGCAGATGTTAATCTTCTTACATTCTGACATCTGTTTTATTTCACTGTTATGGGACTGTATGCTTTAATGCATACAAAATAACAGTTTTGATTAGTAATACAATGCAAAATTGTGAAGATCTTTCACAATGGCTAAGGTAAATTTTCAAAAAGTTTCATCATGCTTGCTAATAGTCAGGTAGAACACTACCCCTCGTAAATTGCATGAAAATATTTACTTGCGCATTCTTTTATTACATTATTCATTAAAAATGCACCCAGGACAGAAAGCAAGTGCTTTGTTTTTGTCTTCCAGTACTCGTGTTCTATTTCTCCCCAATCCGGTGCCTTTTGTACTTGTATTCAATGCACCTGTATTACACAAACAGGGACCGAACATCTCATACCACAGACAGGTGCACAAAAAAACTCAGATTATCAGAATATCACGCTATGACCTGTGAACCTGTGCACAGGGTCAACTACCAGGTGTACCCAGGGGAAATTATTTGATGCCAGCTGTGGTTGTTTGTGTTCTGAGAAAAACACGGTGGTCTGCAGATGTTCAGATGTTTAGACTTTAAAGGGCTTTCTCCGAACCTTGCTTACTGATTTCTTTTAATCTGGTTGTTTTTCTTTCTCATTGGGAAGTTCCATTTTTTTCACAGTTTTTTGTAAAGTTTACACATGTAGAACCTGACTCGGCACTCACTGTGTCAGCTCTCATCTCTCTGACTCTTGCTTTTCAGTGGGAGGACCCTGTGCTCAGATCTTTGAACAACCCAAACAACGAGGCATGCGCTTTAGGTATAAGTGCGAGGGTCGCTCAGCTGGGAGTATACCCGGAGAAAAAAGCTCAGACAATAACAGGACATACCCAAGCATTCAGGTACAAACTTAATAGCACCTTCCCATGAAGATTCCTATAGTCATGCACACATTGTCATTTCTTTTATGACAGTCTTCCTAATTTGTTTGCTTTCCCTCTGTCAGATTCTGAACACATGTGGAAGAGGAAAAGTGCGTGTGTCCTTGGTAACTAAAAACGAACCATACAGACCACATCCGCATGACCTGGTGGGAAAAGACTGCAAGGAGGGATACTATGAGGCAGAATTTGGATCTGAACGTAAAGTTATTGCGTAAGTCTGAACCCTATTTACTCACTTTCTTAAGTGTACAGTCAATTCTCAACCTATGGCTAGGGATGCCATGAATGAGGGAGGGTGGGACGGATTCCAAGTAAGGAAAATTTGTCCAAGTGCATTAACCTGCCAGGGCCCCAAATCTTTCCTAGTCCTGCCTGTAATAGAAGAAACTGCACTCTGCACATTCTTTATTGTGTAAGGCAAAACACTGTATTTACACTTTATCAGCTCCACTTACCATATAGAAGCACTTTATAGTTCTACAATTACTGATGTAGTCCATCTGTTTCTTTACATACTTTTTTTAACCTGCTTTCACCCTGTTCTTTAATGGTCAGGACCCCCACAGGACCACAGAGCAGGTATTATTTAGGTGGTGGACGATTCTCAGCACTGCAGTGACACTGACATGGTGGTGGTGTGTTAGTGTGTGTTGTGCTGGTATGAGTGGATCAGACACAGCAGCCCTGCTGGAGTTTTTAAATATCGTGTCCACTCACTGTCCACTCTATTAGACACTCCTACCTAGTTGGTCTACCTTGCTGATGTAAAGTCAGAGACGATCGCTCATCTGTTGCTGCTGTTTCAGTTGGGCATCTTCTCTAGACCTTCATCAGTGGTCACAGGACACTGCCCACGGGGCGCTGTTGGCTGGATATTTTTGGTTGGTGGACTATTCTCAGTCCAGCAGTGGCAGTGAGGTGTTTAAAAACTCCATCAGTGCTGATGTGTCTTATCCACTCATACCAGTACAGCACGCACTAACACACCACCACCATGTCAGTGTCACTGCAGTGCTGAGAATAATCCACCACTCAAATAATACCTGCTCTAAAAAGTATGTAGAGAAACAGATGGACTACAGTCACTAATTGTAGAACTACAAAGTGCTTCTATATGGTAAGTGGAGCTGATAAAATTTCATTGTACTTGTGTATAGTGACAATAAAGATTCTATTCTGTTCTATTCTATTCTAAAATGGACAGTGTGTGTAGAAACAAGGAGGTGGTTTTAATGTTATGCCTTATCGTTGTATACTGCAGAGGAACCACTAATATAGCAGCCAAGGTCCATGCACTGTATATATCCATTATTATAGCCTGTATAATGAATACCTTAAGAAATTATTTGACTTGAAATCATTGTTATTAACAGTGTTATTTCTATTATTAATATATTATTAACTTATGTCATTGATTTTTTTACCTGTTGCCAGTTTTACCTAATCAGGCTTATAGTCATTACTGCACTTTACATCAGAGTACTTACTGTTCCTGTTCTCTTTATGGAATTTAATATCAGAATGCTGTACACCCACCAACTGCCCCCATACCATGCACATGCTGCAACAGTTCTCTTTTAAAGCTCTATCATTTTCTCCTTAATCAAACATGTTTTAGAGTATGAAAGCAGTAAGGGAATTTCCCCTGGTATGCAAAGTGTGGACCTTAAAGTTGCAGTTTTTAATTAAAAACATGTCTGTCCACCTGTCATGAATACAAACTTTAAATATATTTACTTTTGGTAACCTACAAACTGTATATTAAATTTACAGCCTTTCTTTCTCTAGATTCCAGAACCTGGGGATCCAATGTGTGAGGAGAAGAGAGGTCAAGGATGCCATCATGCAGAGAATAAATCGAGGCATCAACCCCTTTAATGGTAAGAGTTCATTGTTTTGTTTTCAGTACTGTAGTTCACTCAGTACTATAAATGTGATGTAAGCTACAGGTCTATCATAAGTAAAGGAAAGGAAAAGGTACTTCTCTTTTTCAGCGTAACAGTTACACAACTGGCTGCAGTTGCGTTGCATGTGACTGGGGAAATTTATTTAGCAAAGTGATAGGGATCCACTCTTAGACTATTAAATTGCGCATTTCTAAAACATCAAGAGGGAAAAATTGTTTAATTGAATCCCATTTAGACATCAGTTACATTTAACTGTGATATGCTATGTAGCCAAAAGTACGTGGACACCTGGTCATGAGCTTGTTGAACACCCCAATTTAAAATCATGTTCACTGCATGAGGTTATGATTTATGTTGCAATAATTGGTTTTATACTCATATTAGCAGCTTTCGTGTCTGAAATACCTAAACTTGATCATTAGGAGGGTCATGTAGTGTATTGCTGCTTGTAGAATTTTATTTACTTATCAAGAATGCAGCAAACAATACATAATATAAATGTGAAATGCTGAATACATAGGCATCCCCATTTACATTTGCTGCACTGATTAGATACTTTTATCCAAAATGACTTACAATTATGACTGAATACAGTTTATTCAGTTGCTCAAGGGTCCAACAAAGGCAATTTGGCTGTAGAGGGGCTTAAACGGACAACTCTCAGACTACCTTTTTAATACCCTAATCATGAAGCTATCACTGCCCATTTTCAAGTTATACACTCTTTAATTGGTTCTATAGAACAGGGATTACAAATAATTTTACAAATGTTATTAAAAGGTCTAAATAATACATTTGGTATAAAGGTTCATGCAAATGAAGAAAACCCTTAGCTTTAGCTTCTTATTTCCGTAGTGTTTGCTCACTAATATTTTGTCCACCACCAAAGGACTGTTTCTGAATAGGGACGTATTTGATAAATGAAGGCTTTAGTTCTTAAGAATTAATGTATGTCAGCCAGTCATCTAAATTGTAAATGTTTGTTGATTTGCATTGACACTTAAAATGTTTATTGGCTTATAGTCTATCTATTTACTGTAAAAATGGCACATAGTTAAAAGGTGAATTTTTTTTGTCATTCATTGTCTGTTTTGCCACCGCTTTATCCTGTTCAGGCTTGCAATAGATGTTATTTGAAGGCTATACAAACAAATTTGATTTGAAAACACAGACTCGAATCAACCCAGGCCCTTCGTGCTGTGATGCCTGTGTCGCCCATAATAACCTCACTGTAAATTATTTTTAAATGTTAATTCATGCCTTTTGCCAACATGCTGAAATTTTACAGCATTTAAGTACTAGGTCTAGATGGTAACATCTGACCACACCCTACAAGTAACTTTGTTTTTGCTTCATTTCTCCTCAATGGACAATATTACAGATTAAAACGCTCTGTAGGTCTGACATATAATCATATCATTTAAAAACATTTTGCTGAGAGGACACTGCACGTATCAGAGGGTCATTTGTACATCAAAGCCTTTCACAACAGACTTTATCCTCTAACTTCCTTCTGGCCACTTCTACTATCTTTAAGGTGGCTTTCTTTTGCTTCCTAAACGCAGCAGAATTCTCTGTTTCACCATGTGTATCAAACAGTGCAATCTTTCATAGCTTTCAGTGCTGCAAATACAACTTGGTGCCTATAAGACATTGTACGTTAGTCCCTGTAAGACATGGCACCTATGTTTTTAGAAGTATTGTTGGTGCCCCGTGTGAGGATAACACTAATAACAGCCACACAAATGCAGAACCTGTGAGCATTAATGTCCCCTTCACCACTGCTGGCCATCTGTTTTTTTTAAATCATGCACTGTTAGGTTGTGTAGTTTGTAATTACTACTAATACATCATTATTCAAATACTGTAATGAGTATGACTATATAAGGCAAGATGACAAACATAGTATAGAGAGTGCAGTGGCTGAAGATGCATATAGGTCTGCCTATGTTGATTTAATCTCCCTTCCACCCACATTAACCCAAATGCTCACCTTTCAACACCCACTAGCCATCTATGTTTCTCTGTGCCTTTACACACACATGTATGCAAAAACCATGCCTGCACGTCACCTCATTTTCACACCCTGCCTCTGCCTTCTACACCCACTCACGCCTCCTACGCTGGCTTAATTTATCAGTCATATTTCAGTCTGCTTCTCTGTCCATGTGTCGTCTCTCTCTGTTTCTATACCCATCCTCCTCTCCCTCTATTTTTTTCCTCTCTGAGGCCTTGTGGTTTAAGCATAAGCAGAGCTCTGAACGTCAGGTTACCAGCCTCCTCACTGCAGAGCCGTCATCTGTCCTTTTGGTTTTCGGTTCTCTGCGATATTTCCACCTGCTGTGACCTCACCTCGGGTGTCAGCCGCACGTCACACTGCCGGTGGGCGGGAGAGTCCACTGCAAACACACTCCTGAAAGAGAGAAGGTGTGGGTGTGTGTGTGTGTGTGCGTGTACTCATGGAGAAATGTCTCGACGCACATTCTGTGTAGGATGTGAGTGTCTGCATGTTCAGATGTAAGCCGGTGTGAACGTGGGTGCATGTGGCTGTGATATGCCCGGGGATACCGCTGAGTGGCAAATTCAGCTTACGTAGAGACAGAGTCACACGAAGATAGCTGAGATAGTTCAGCCTGCACCTACATTCTTATGACATTGCACCATGCTGGCAGGCTAAAAAACCTGCTGTGTAACATTGTTCCATTGTGATAATGACAAAGAAACCTGCTGTATAACAGTGTCACTTAATGACATTGACACAAAGACCTGCTTTGGAAGACTGGTACATAATGACATTGCCATAAAAACCATTGTTCAAAACTGTTACATATTGGGCAGCACAGTGGCATAGTGGGTAGCCTCCGAGTGCAAGTCCAAAGCCATGCAGTCATGCCAATATGAGCTACTACAAATTGCCTTAAGTGTAAGTGTTTGTGTGTGTTTCTGTGTCTGCTCTGTGATGGACTGGTCTGGGGTGTGTCCCGCCCAATGAATCAGACTCACCACGACCCTGACCAGAATAAAGCGGTTGTAAAACAGACAATGAATGACTGAATGTTACATAGTGACATTAATGTAAAATCCTGCTCTGTAACACTGACATAAAACATGCTATACAATTCTATCATTTTCCTACACATAGGCCTGAAAGCCTGCTGCGTAACACTTTTACATAGTGACATTGACATAAAAACCTGCTGTATCACACTGTCAAAGTTACAACCCTGCTATGTAGTGAGATATACAAGAAATATGTTGTATAACACTGTTACATGGTGACATTGATGCAACAACCTGCTGTATAACACTACAACATAATGGCATTGACATCAAAACCCACTTTGCTTCATCTCAACAGGTACGTTCAACGCCGTCCAAACGATGCATTCTAATATATTCTGTTTCTTTGCCCATTTGTACGTGCAGTCTCCAGAGAGCAGCTCCTGCAGATGGAGGAGTACGACCTGAACGTGGTGCGTCTATGCTTTCAGGTGTTTTTGCAAGATGAGGCCGGACGCTTCAGCATTCCACTGGTCCCTATCATCTCCAATCCTATCTACGACAACCGTGAGTGTCCACAAAAACACATGCGTTCAGAGCTCAAGAGACTTCGATTTCATTCTTAAATTTTGAGGTTGAATGTGTATTAATCTTAAATAAGAGAATGGCTTTAACAAGTGGTCCCAGCTGATAGGAGGATCATTATTGCTTGTCTTAAGGTTATTTTCTTAATATTCGTTTGTATCTTTCAGAAAATGAATGTATTGAGCCTTGAAAGTAGAAGCTGCACACCCTATTGTGCTTAAATCATTACTTATTTCCTATTAAGTTATTTTATCTAATTTAAAGTTACATCCAGCCTGCAATAATAACCGTGGAATGCTGACATGCTTCAGTAGAGTCAAGGATTTTAGTGGCTATCCAAGTCAAATCTAAATCATAAATGCTAGGAAGGGGGCTCATATTTCCACTGCTGATTTCGGACTGAGTCGGACTCTGATGTACTGCTGTAATGTACCGTAATATACTAGAAGTAAAAACATGTTTACAGTGATAAAATATTAACAAAAACTAAATAAAAATAAATGTAATATATGCATATATGTTACAAGTGAATGTTATAAAAAACCAAGCACTATCTGCCTGTAGGCCATGGCCAGATATACACCGATCAGCCATAACATTAAAACCACCTCCTGGTTTCTACACACACTGTCCATTTTATCAGCTCCACTTACCATAAATGAGCACTTTGTAGTTTTAAAATTACTGACTGTAGTCCATCTGTTTCTCTACATACCTTTTTAACCTGCTTTCACCCTGTTCTTCAATGGTCAAGATCCCCACAGGACCACCACAGAGCAGGTATTATTTAGGTGGTGGATCATTCTCAGCACTGCAGTGACACTGACATGGTGGTGGTGTGTTAGTGTGTGTTGTGCTGGTATGAGTGGATCAGACACAGCAGCGCTGCTGGAGTTTTTAAATACCGTGTCCACTCACTGTGCACTCTATTAGACACTCCTACCTAGTTGGTCCACCTTGTAGATGTAAAGTCAGAGACGATCGCTCATCTATTGCTGCTGTTTGAGTTGGTCATCTTCTAGACCTTCATCAGTGGTCACAGGACGCTGCCCACGGGGCGCTGTTGGCTGGATATTTTTGGTTGGTGGACTATTCTCAGTCCAGCAGTGACAGTGAGGTGTTTAAAAACTCCATCAGTGCTGCTGTGTCTGATCCACTCATACCAGCACAACACACACTAACACACCACCACCATGTCAGTGTCACTGCAGTGCTGAGAATGATCCACCACTCAAATAATACCTACTCCGTAGTGGTCCTGGGAGAGTCCTGACCATTGAAGAACAGCATGAAAAGGGGCAAACAAAGCATGCAGAGAAACAGATGGACTACAGTCAGTAATTGTAGGACTACAAAGTGCTTCTATATGGTAAGTGGAGCTGATAAAATGGACAGTGTGTGTAGAAACCAGGAGGTGGTTTTAATGTTATGGCTGATCAGTGTATGTGGCTAGATGTTGCAGAAGTCTCACAGCAATAACTGGTACTTATCACGTTACAGGAAGTGAGTGTGGCCTCATTTAGCACTTCCTGTGTTGCAGGCAGTGTGTGTACAGTGTGTAGCAGAAGCCACAGCTCAGAATCTTTTAAGGACCGGTGGCAGTGCATAACACAACAAAGGCTAGAGTGAAGGAAAAAGTTTGCAGCATGTGTACTACACATGAGAAATGCTTTGTTGTGGTGAATGATGTGGCACATTAAGCGTCTTTAATGTGACACTTGGAGCTTCCCGGTTCTAGATTTTTTTATACGCAATCGCTAAAAGAGGAAGTAACAGATCACCCCACCCCAAGTACAAAAACAGGACCTGCTAGTCTGTTGTATACTTGAATACTTTCTCACTGCATAGTAATGTGCATTTCAAGATATTGACGAGGAACAAAATATCAGGGTTGTTTTTAATACTTTTATACTGCATGTGTGCTTCATGAAAAGGGAAAGTAAACTAATTGCAGAAGATTTAAACAAAAAAAAGAAAAGAAAAAAATAATAAATAAGGGAACAAAATAATTAAACTTGAGAAATTCATTAAACAAAGCTAAAAAAATAGAATAGACAGATACAAGCATTATAGGAGATGTCCACTGCACTCTACACCAAGTAATCGCCTCACAGCAAGTTTCGGGGTTTGATTCCCAACCGGGTTTGATTCTGAGTCTTTTCTGTGTAAAGTTTGCATGTTCTTCCTGTGTCTGCGAGGGTTTCCTCTGGGAGCTCCAGTTTCCTTGTGTAACCAGTAACTACCTGTCCTGTCATGAATGTAACCAAAGTGTGTAAAAACATGACATTAAAATCTCACTTTTTTTTCTCACTTTTTTAACCGCTTATCCAATTAGGGTCGGGAGGGGAGGGGAGGGGGGCGGTGCTAGAGCCTATGAGCTTTTCAATGGGCACACAGTAACACCCTGGATGGGGCGCCAGTCCATCGCAGGGCAGACATCCATACACACTCACACATACACACCCATTCACTTATAGGGCAATTCAGTGTCTCGAATTAACCTGACTGTATGTTTTCGGACTGTGGGAGGAAACCGGAGCTCACGCCCTGCCTGGGGATTGAATCTAGGACCTTTTTGCTGTGAGGCGGCAGTGCTACCCATAAATAATCACAGAAAACACTGAAAACAAATTGACAGACCCTAGAAGAAACTTGGGTTTAGCTCAGCCAGCTACTTAGTCCACCATCAGGTTACAACCCAGAAGCAAGGCAAGGAAATTTAAAACCACTTGTGACTACAAAACTCAGGAAGCTGCCAAACCATCCATGAAAAAACTGGGAACTTTTATCTTGATCAGAGTCGCTGTGCGTCTGGTTCCACCATAAAACACCGGGGGCAAGGCAAAAACACAGACAGGTGTGCCAGTCCATGACAGGACTTTTTCCATCTCCTCTCCTCAGGCATAGCCCATCATGTCTGTGTATACACCCGTCTGAAAAAATAGCAGCATCGAAAGTTGATCAGGATCCCAGTGGTGGAGGGGCAGCACAATAGACTACTGCACCACCTGAGCGGCCCAGATAGAATTTTATTAAATTCATTGACACAAGCTGTAGGAAACCTCTGGTACAAACTAGGCAAATATCTACTCGTGACAAAAATGCTATTCCTCCCTTTTAGAAATATCTTAATTTATAAATTATATATGTCAATTAATTATATATCAATGTATTTAATAGAAGGTAAATATTATATATGAGAATTTACCTTCTATTCCAGGTAGAAATATCTATGTTCAAGCACTTTAAATGTAGTTATACTGAAGGCAGGAATTTCCTTTTTCTAAGAGCTCCAACTTATTTTGTTCTGAATAGTGACTTGACCTTGTAATTTATGAAATCATTTTACTCTCAGGGGCCCCAAACACAGCTGAACTGCGCATCTGCCGTGTCAACAAGAACAGTGGCAGTGTTAAAGGTGGTGATGAGATCTTCCTGCTCTGTGACAAAGTACAGAAAGGTAGAAAACTGCTTTATTTACAGTATTTTTTAATCAATATATAGAAAACTGAATTTCAATAAAATGTTCTTCATGTATTTCTCCATATTCATATTCATCCATTCATGTTCACTTTATATTTCGGTACTTAGAAACACATTTGTTTTACCAGCCAACTATTTATTAGACTCATACTTTACTTATATCATCCATTATCCGTATCCTTTCATTATTTCACATCATCCTACCATGCTTGCTTCCTCATATTAGATGATATCGAGGTGCGCTTCTTCACCCAGACCTGGGAGGCCAGAGGCTCCTTCTCCCAAGCAGACGTGCACAGACAGGTGGCCATTGTTTTTCGTACGCCTGCCTACTATGACACATCCATCATATCTCCCGTCACTGTGCATATGCAGCTACGACGCCCCACAGACCAGGAAGTGAGTGAGCCAATGGAGTTCAGATACCTGCCCGATGACAAAGGTAAGACATTTCACTATACAAGTCTGTTATGATAGGGTATGCTGTTAAAGACGGCAGCTTGGTCTGCTTCATAAGGCTATTATTAAGGTTTTATTATACAGTATATTAATATTTTTGTAATAAAATTGGTTTCTTATATGCATATACATTGTTAACAGGAGACTAATATGGACTGCAGGCAGCTTGACATTGTCTTGCTAAAATAACGATGATCATTAGTACTTTCACGCACATGCCAGTCATTAGTGCCCATGTCCTTGGCATTAATATACTCCCATACCATGACAGATGTTGGGTCTTGCTTTTTTGGTGATCTAGCTTGATCTTAATGTCTATTTTCTCAATGCATAGTAAAGTTTTAGGTTGCATTTCTTGATTTTTTTAAGTGACAACGGTTTTCCAATGTACTCCTGAGCTTATGTGACAATATTTATCCTAATAGCATGATGGTTTCCCATCTTTTCTGGCCTTGCCACTGGATTCCCTAAATCTTTTCACATTATTATATATGGTAGATGGTGAAATACCTAAAATGATCTAGTGTCTGCTGCTGCATCAGGCTCAGTAAACAGGTAAACAGGGCCATGGCTTTGAAAGTAATTTGGGAAAATTTTGTTGTTCTTTTAGATCCTTATGGGTGTCGAGAGAAGAAGAGGAAAATAGAGAATCTTATGAAGTTCATTCCTAACTTTACCTCTGGACCTTTGAACTCCATGAACAGACCAAAAGCAGTGCCTCAGACTGCTATGATGTCTGCAAGGATAAAGACTGGTAAGGAGCTGCGTTTTCAATCATGTACACTTAAAATATTAAAATCACTGGTGGGCTAGCATGTTTTATTGCACATAATTTCAATCTGTTCTTACATGATACCCCAGCCAAACCTTAGACCATTAAAAATCATGTTATTTTATTGGTTGTGTCTTATTTTAAACAACATTGAATGACGTTAACGATAAATAAAACTGAGAATGAATAATAAATGAAGATATCATTATCATAATTATGTGATAATGTGTACGTAGCAGTATCAGTACATTTTGCAACATATACATTAGATGTATTTTACTTATTTTACTTTTATTTATGATTCATTATAGAATAGACAAATAATAATTGTTATGCTAATTATACTACTTTATTTTATATCATCACAGTTAGTCAGGAGATAATACAATTAGACAGTTATGCTTTGATATTGAGGGTGAATGTTTTCATGTTTTGAAAACACCCCTATAATACTATATTTTCTTTCACAGAGCCAACAAACTTTTATGCAAAACACCCTAGCACTGGCATGATACGGCCAAATCAACAAAACATCTACAGCAGTAAATATCAGGCCTCCCCCATGATGACTCCTACTTCAGGATCTCAAGCTCCAGCATCATTCGGTCAGGTCAGTTGGCCCAGTTCTTCACTTCACTTCAACCAAGCCAGTAGTAACCCTGCACCCAGTAATGGAGTCAGCATGCCACAGGTTAACACAGTTAACCAAGCTCCCCCTCTAACAAGCACTGGAGAAAGAGAAAGCAGCCTTCCTATACTGAGTTCAATGGATCTGGAGATTCTTGATGCTCAAGGTTCCTCAGTCAGCCAGCCTCGACAGGACCAGCAGGAGCAGAATGTCCAGCATTCCCAGCAGCAACTCCACAGGAAGAAATCCATGCCTGCAGAAGAAAGTGGCTGGTATAACTATGAGCTTCCACACACATCAGGGACACATAACGGGGCCTCAAACACAACTGGGTTAATGGGAATAAATTACCAATTTACAGAAAACCAGGATAGTGATGATATTCTTCAGAGTCTGGTGGGCCCTCTGACAGCTCATTTAAAACAAGAGTCTCAAGGGCACATTGGCATGACCATGCTGGATCCCACCAGCTCCACCTCTGACTGCACGCAGTCCTATACAATGCTAAACTACCCAGCAACCAACAACGGTAGTCAAGATGCACAGAGACAGGCAGATAGAAGCACTGGTGCCAACATGATAGAACAGAGAAATTCACAGAATCCATTGTACCATGTGGCTGGCATGGCTGATCCCATAAACTGGTACTTTCCATTTGGTGGTGAATAATAGAAAAATGTATACATTTAACACTGCACTTAATTATATGGAATATGATGTGTTAAGATCTGGTATTTATAACCATAATTTTTGCTGTATGAATAGGCTATGCTGGATTGTTTCTATTATTATTATTGTTATTATTATTATTGTTATTATTATTATTATTATTGTTATTATTATTATTATTATTATTATTGTTAATAATAATAATAATAACAATAATAATGCTATTACTATTTTTATTGCTGTTGTTATTATTATAATTAATATTATAAGTTTATTATTCCACATTAATAATAATAATAATAATAATAATAATAATAATAATAATATTTTATAAGGGACTTCACTTTTGGTTATAATGTATGATGTCATAGCTGGCACAAGTGACCTTGCCAGGCAGGCTTGCCAGGCCACCACAGCCATTACTGTAGGATACCACTGTTATATTCAAAAAGAAAGTGGTAATTTAAATGAACCCTTTGTGTACATAAGTTTTAAAGCTCATATTTGGGAATTCTGGAAAACCCGTCTGAACTTTCTCAAGTGTGGGAAAGTAAGTCTGTTCTCTGGAACTTGCAGGGATCCTCGAACCCTGAGTAATGGCTATGTCATATTAAACACATGTTCTTTCCAAAGTTCTCAAAATACTGTGTTTAGGCCTTTCCAAATTACATTTTGTAATGCCTTTTAGTCAGTTTTTTATGATTTTTAATTGCAAAGATTATTACATTATTGTTTTTCATTTATTTTTACTATCTGCTTTTTACTCTGAAATTATTGTATGTTCCTTATATTTTCCATGTACTTGTTTTAACTTTAAACTCATGATTTCTGAATTGTATTTTATATTTTTCTAAATCTGTTGTGATTTTTGTTTTGTACTTTTATACAATAAAATGATAAACAATAACCTTTGTGCTATTGTGTTGATATTGATTTTTAAAGGAGATCAAAAACTTTATTACATTTGGTAATAATGGAAAGTGGTGTGTAGCGTCAGAGCTTTCAATTAAAAAAAAAAAACAAGGGGATTAAAGTGTCAGTGCCATTATAGCTGCTTTTACAAGCAACAGAGAATTTAGCCATTTTTTTAGCTAAAATATTGGTGATGTCCAACATGGATAGTCTGACGGGGCATTAAAGTCCCACTGGTTTGCTGGTCAGTTTTTATTGAGAAATTTGAAAGTAATCACAAAATAAAATGACTGAGTTTTTAACAGAGTGTTTTACTTTTAAGCTTTATTAACTCACAGTAATAGATACAAGTCATTTGCAAGTAATTTGCAGGAAATGTAATAACCTTCATATCCAGCGGTAATGTCAAACTGGTGTAAAAGGGTGTGGTGTAAAATTATTTCCCCCAGTTTTGGGTCAAGGGGGTCAAAACCCTTGAGAAATAGTTTTCTGTATGACCTATGTATCATCTCTCAGTTAGCATTAATGCTATCCAAACTTGCCATTAATTGGACCTTCTTAAGAAGGGTAAATAAAACAGTGCAAGGTCACCTGGAAAACTCATGAAATGGGCATTTTTTACTGACCCAGTTTATCTATAAGTTGATGTAAGCACATGCTCAGTTCATGCAGAATGTAAAAATAATTTAGGTTTTTGTCCTATAGAAACAACAAGCCATATGTCGCTAGTGACAGCTGCCTGGGGCATGTGCCATGTATTGTTGCAACAGTAAGAGCATATTTGGTTCGGTCAATTGCCCAACCTCTTTTGCAATTCTGGATTCTTTGTATCACAATCATGAAGCAATCAGAATACTTTCCCTCTTTCATTTTCTTTTTGTGTACTATTTCTATTGCTTTCTACTGCTATTAGTTTTGGTAGATTTGGTTAAGACTATCACAGGGACTCTCACTATGACCAAAGTATGTGTAATGTTATATATTAACATATTCTGGTTAAACAATATCAAAGTCTTAATAAACAGCTTACCATTTAAAGCAAATGTTATGTTTTGTTTTCTGCTTAATAAAATACTTCAGTGTATATCTTAGTAGCTCACTACCAATGATTGTTAGTAGACACAATATGAACTATATTGTAAGAAACTGGGAGGCTGCACCATAGTTTAAAGGCTGGTAAACTGCTATTAAATTAAATTGCTAAATTGCTGGATTTTAGCTAAGATATGCTGTTATAACCAATATTTTGTCTAGGCACTTTAGCACATAGAGCACTTTAAAGTGATGTCACATGATTTTTAAGGAACTTGGTGAAATAGAATAACCTTTGCACTTTTGGTGCTGACAGACTTTAAATCATCCTGATTACTGAAATGCAACAACAAAGCCGTACTGAGTATCCCACTGCAGTACTTTTTGTTCTCTGGAGTTTTCAAGGCAAGCAGCGTTGTACAAATATCAGCTCATAGTTTAAACAGCAAAGACTTAGAACTTGTGTGATTGTTCTTTAATGACTCCTCATCCTGAGAGTCTCAGAAACAGGATCTGACATGTCTGCCAGTCTCATGCGCCACACATTTGGATACATACTGTAGTTTAGTAAATTCCTCACAGTGATCTGCCTTCTAGGTTTTAGGTTGGACTAGGTTAATAGACTAGCTACAAACCTATATTTAGTAGGTTTTATAATTAAGGGGTCACTTGGCTGATGGACCTATCCACTGTGGCTCATAAACAGCTCACACTGCTAAAGATGCAGGTACAAGTACTTAAATGGTTTTTAGTGTATGTCACCTGTTAGACTAGAGACTGTTGTATGTGCAGTGTATAAAGTGGTTTAGAATATATTTCAAACCTTACTGAGAACAATAAGCACAAAGAAGTTAAAAAGAAAAGTAATACAAATATTAATATAAAAAAACTTGAATGTAAAATAAAAAACCTAAAATGTATTTTTAGAAAGTGATTTTTATAGTTACCCTAAGTTAATTTTTTATTTCATTGTCTTTGAATAGGGTGGCACGGTGGCTCGGTGGGTAGTAATGTCGCATCGCAGCAAGATGGTCCTGGGTTCGATTCCCATGCAAAGTGGTCCGGGTCCTTTCTGTCCTTTCTTTGCATGTCCTCCCCATGTCTGTGTGGGTTTTCTCTGGGAGCTCCAGTTTTCTCCCACAGTCCATAAACATGCAGTCAGGTTAATTGGAGACACTGAATTGCCCTATAGGTGAATGGGTGTGTGTATGTGTGTATGCCCTGTGATGGACCGGTGCCCCGTGCAGGGTGTTACTGTGTGCCTTGTGCCAACTGAAAAGCTGGGATAGCTCCAGAGCCCCCCACGACCCTAATTAGCGGTTAAGCGGTTAAGGAAGTGAGTGAGTGAGTGAGTGTTTTTGAATAATAATAATATAATAATAATAATGAAGATGATGATGAAGATAATAATGTATCACGTTTGGTGATACAGAGGTCTATTATGATAGCCCAAACATTTCAAAATATGTATTCAAAAACTGCCCTGTAAGTGTACTAATAAAAGTGTATTAGTATTGTTGTTTTTGATGTTGTTAAAATTGTGATTGCCTTAAAATTATAAATTTGTTCTCACATATATAGCTAGATTTATATTACAATTAAGCATTTAGAAAAGAAGCTTAGAGCAGATCAGTTTTAAGTTTCTGGATTTAAACCTATAGTCGTTCCCAGCAAAGAAGCTTAATCACTGCTGAATTTGTAGTTATGATCAAACTGGCTGATACATTGGTGATGATGCAGTGAATTATATAATGTAGAAGATTTCACAGAAACATGATATTTTTCATCCTACATCAATTATAGAAAAAAAGAAAAATTCTTTCCCCTTATAGACGTCAATACCTGTGAACTAAAGACTCAATCTCTGACAGAATTATCAAGAAGACTTGCAGTTTAAATTTGCTGCTTCCTGTCAATGTGTAGCACACCAAACCACAAACAGCAAAACAATTCAGCCATGTGCAGGGCACAAACACATAAACAGCAAGATTAGCTAAAGGCTCTTTTAATGACGATGATGCCAATAAGGAATTTTCATGTAATGTCTATAGGATTTAGGTGATAGATTAAATGTCTAGTAAGATCAAATGTGAGGACATCAAATTCAGCAATGCTGAGCAAAAAAAGGTAAGAAATGTATTTAATCAGCTTTAGGTCAGTCTGTTTACAAAGAATTGGCTTTGTTTTTTGGTTTAGACTGGTCTACATTATGAGACAGTGACTTGAGAGAGCTATGAGAAAGGATTAGTTGTGTCCTAGGGTTGTTCTGCAGTATATTTGCATTGTACGTGCACTAAGGGAGGAAATTAGTATTAGACTATGGTAACAGAAGGCTAGTAAATCTGTTTCTTAATCTTATATTACGTCAGTTGTTGGGCTGGAAAAAGAATAGTTTGTGCCATTTGTCTGGATGAAACTATATGCAGAGTATGAATAGCATGTTTGCCCTGGAACACTGCCAGGGCAAAACTATTATGATCATCAGTTTGGATAAAACTGCAAATTGTGAGTAATATTTCTATCCTGGATCAGTGCCAGCAAGTGCAAGCACATCTTTATGATCAGTTTGGGTGAAACTGTGCTAGTTTTAGAAGAGCATTTCTACCCTGGATCAGTGCCAGGGTAAAACAGCATCATAATCAGTTCCAAGCAGGCTCCTCCCATGTCCTTCATCACAAGCCCACACACATCAGGTTGTAATAATCAGGTTTGTATACCTGCTCGGTGTGTGTTTCAGTCGTCTCCTGAAGAATGAGGAAGTTACAGGATCAGGTTACAAACCCTTCACAGTTTGCACAAACACGGTACAGTGAGTGTAAAAATGACTGTGCTTATACCAGCTAAAAGGCATTAAACTGATTGGACTTATTTTACTTAATTTTACTTAACCTGAGCCTTGATTTAACTCCTGTAACAAGTGTGTTAGTAAGAACATTTGAGTAGATAGTACATTTAACAAGTTCCCATTTTCTGTACAGAGAGGAGGAATCTGAGAGACCTATAATGATAAGGTAATATATTTTTCACTCCCATGAGAAAATTATCCTCATCAATCACTCTTAATCACATATAGACTGTCTGGCTGCTTATGCTTACTTTATTGTGTATTGCTTATACAATAAATCTCAGAACCCAATACACTTACGTAGGTAACACATAGAGCATAGAAAATTGTGCTTTTGCAATTTTTATACAGTCGTATATACAGACTATAGCATTCATTCATTGGTTGTCTGTTTTAACACAGCTTTATCCTGGTCAGGGTTGCAAAAGACAAAAACCACCCCAGACAGGTTGTCAGTCCATCACACATACTTACACTTAGGACAATTCTTAATAGCTCCAGTTGACTCTGCTAAATGGCTTTGGACTTTTGGGAGGAAACCCATGCTGACAGGGAAGAACATGCAAACTCCACACAGAATGGACCCTGACTGCCCTGTTGGGGAATCAAACCTAGACCTTTCTTGCTGTAAGGTGACAGCGCTACACATTCATCAACATGTCGCCCCAAAACTAGAGCAAATTTTCCTTTTACATTTTCATTGGACCTATCACTGTACTACAAACTGGTAATTATGTTTAAATATATTGTTGTTAATTTACTGAAAAGCAAAGTTCTACATACTTTATGTATCTATATCTATATATACATGACATTTTTGTAAAATGAAATAACAACAAGACCCTGGGACTTAGGCAAAATATTATGAAATATTAAAAGAACAAAATTTTGATTGGATTTACACAACACTCAAAAAAGTGGGGACAAGGCAAAATAAGAATGAAAAGTTTATCATACAGTGGTTTGAAACATTCCACAATAGGCAGATGAATTGGTAACAGGTAAGGAAATCATGATTGGGAGTAAAAGAAGGATCCACCAAAGCTTGAGTCGTGGGTTGTGAATTGTCGGTCAGTTTAAAAAGAACTCTCTAAACACAAGATTGCGTCTTTCACTATCTACTATACATAGTATTTTAAAACGGTTTGGGGAATCTGGGAAATTCCCAGTCAGTGAAGGACAAGTCCAGAAACAACTGCAGAATGTGAGTTACTTTTGAGCTTTCTGATGGTATTGCATGAGAAACTATCACGCTATTGTAATAAAACAGCCCTGTGGACTTGAGTACTTTGGAAACCTGTTGTCACTTAACACAGTCCGCCACTGCATCAATTACACAAAGAGCCAAGTTCCATGGCCTCGAGCTCATCTCATATAAACTGAAATACAGTGCGCTATGGTCAGATAAATCCATGTTTCAGCTTGTAATTAGAAAAATTGAATGTCAAGTTTTCCATGCCAAAGATGAACAGGACTGTTATCAGTAAAATGTGCAAACCAAGGAGAATTAGACAACATGCCTCTGTGCCAACTTTTTGTAAGTATGTTGCGAACATCAAACTTTAAATTTGTGTATATATTTACAAAATACAATAAAGTTGGTCATTAAAAGCACTGGAAATCATTTTTCTACTTTACTCAGTTAAATAAGGATTTACACATCACAGATTCTTCTTTTCTAGAAATGGGGTTAGTAATTCGTAATTTATCATTTCAAAACATCTTCAGAATTAACAATGGAATCTTTACAATCACCCATTTTATAATGACTATCAAATATCCTTTTATTCTGGTCAGGATGGCGGTGGGCCCAGTTCTAGTTGGTCCACTAGGAAACACTGGGCCAAGGTAGAATTACCTTGGACAGGGAGGGTAGCACAGTGGCTCGGTGGGTAGCACTGTCGCCTCACAGCAAGAAGGTCCTGGGTTTTGATTTCCTCCGGGAGCTCATGTTTCCTCCCACAGTCCAAAGACGTGCAAGTGAGGTGAATTGGAGATACAAAATTGTCCAAGACTGTGTTTGATATAACCTTGTGAACTGATGAATCTTGTGTAACCAGTAACTACCGTTCCTGTCATGAATGTAACCAAAGTGTAAAACATGACGTTAAAATCCTAATAAACAAACAACCTTGGACAGGGTCCCATTCGAAAGACTTTAGCCATTCCTCTTTCATCAGACAAAGCCAATCATGTCTGTGTAGCTGCACAGCCTGCTAATAGCACCGCTGATATTCGAACCCAGATCTCAGACCACTGCTCCACCTGTGCACAGATTTTGAAATTGACACATTAAAATAATTATTACCAATTTCAGTTTCTAGAATATGGATAAGATAAAAACCATGTAATACTGGTAACTGTTACATGAACACTAAATCTGGAATTGATTTTTTTTTAAATAATTTTATAGTGACTAGTTTTTTTACTCTGACTCTTTAGTCTCAGTCACTGATTTAGTAAAACTGCTTTGTCTTAGGATTCATTTTTCATTTTTATGCACACCATTAAATCATTTCACTGCATCTAACCAACAGCTGGATCCATTTATTTTGTCTAACTGAATAGAAAAGGGCGGCACGGTGGCTCGGTGGGTAGCACTGTCGCCTCACAGCAAGATGGTCCTGGGTTCAATCCCCAGGTGGGGCGGTCCGGGTCCTTTCTGTGTGAAGTTTGCATGTTCTCCCTGTGTCTGCGTGGGTTTCCTCCCACAGTCCAAAAATTGGAGACACTGAATTGCCCTATAGGTGAATGGGTGTGGGTATGTGGGTGTGTGTATGTGTGTCTGCCCTGCGATGGACTGGCGCCCCGTCCAAGGTTTTACTGTGTGCCTTGCGCCCATTGAAAAGCTGGGATAGGCTCCAGCATCCCCCCCCAGGCGATCCTAATTGGATAAGCAGTTAAGAAAGTGAGTGAGTGAATAGAAAAGTAGTATTCTTTTTAATTGCAGTATGATGCTTGATAAATATAAAAGATGTGTTCTACACTGTCTGTTGTTTGAAATAAAAACGCTTCATTTAAAAATAATATCTACACATTACATGTTAAGAATACAGTAAACATATCTGGCTACCCCTAGTTGAATGGATCAATAGTTATTAATATTATAACATAGTCACATTTAAGCTTTTACTATTTGGTCTTAAATCCAGCTAAAAACAGACATCTTCCTCTTTATTGCTGTAATGCCTTTTTCAGTTCCTGCTGATTCTACTGTTTTTGCATTATTTATGGTCCCTAATGAATAATTTTTTACAAATATAACTCTTGTGTACAGGAAGGTGACTGACTTATCTGATTAAAATGTGCTTACTGTAACAGTTACATAGATGATTAAACAGTAGGTTACAGTTTTGCATTTCTTTTAAGATCTTTCTTTTTATTTAGTGATGTATTTATCTGTTGCCACTGGCAGTTACGCTATCAGTGAAAAACAATGTACGTAGTTCCACTGGCAGCCATACATGTCTGAACCACTATGTTTCACAGTTGAAGTGGTGAGCTATGAATCATGAGCAGTTCCTTTTTTCCACCACACTTTCCTCTTTCCACCATCCTGGTGCAAACAGCGAGAATATTCGTGCCATTTTAGTTTTTTGTCATGCAAAACTGCAGCCTTATTAATGTGCATTTTAATAAACTGTATCATGGCTTTTTTTATTAAGGCTCACCAATGATTTGCCTTTACTTCTAAAATTTGATGTTTCCTTCTATTAATGTTGTCCTAAAATAATAAACATATTCATGTCCTGCATATCAATCTTTTATGTTCACATTTTTTTTCATAATAATTGAATGCATAATTTAAATCATTCATCCATTCTTTTAGTCAACTGAAGTTTTTGAAATTACAACCCTAATTCCAAAAAAGTTGGGACCGTAGGAAATAGGAAAAATGAGTTCTTTCTTCCATTCATTACCAATGCCTTTCATGCCTGGATGTCCGACTGGGATGGACAGCCAATCCTAAAAGAGTGAAGGCTGTGCCAAGCTTTTTCCCTTTCAGATTTGTCAAAGTCAGTGTGGTCCTGGAAAATCGCAAAGCTTTAGATATTGTTTCATATCCTTGCCCTGATCTGTGCCTTGTTCCAGTATGATTAAGATTGACAGACAGTTCCTTGGACTTCAAGGCTTGGTTACTGAGTAAAATCTGAGCCAACATGTGTGTGCCTATCCAACCAAAGTTCGATCAATTCAAGAATAGAATGCCTTTATTTGTCATATATGCATATACACGTGTACAGTACAGTACAATGAAATTCTTTCTTTGAAAGCTGGGGACAGAGCGCAGGATCAGCCATTGTAAGGCGCCCCTGGAGCAGAGAGGGTTAAGGGACTTGCTCAAGGGCCCAACAGTTGCCACATGGCAGAGCTGGGATTCAAACTCTCAACCTTTCAGTTGATAGCCCAAAGCTCTACCCACTAGCCTACCCACAGGACAAGACTACAGGTAGACAGACTTCAAATAAATTCCAGCCAAATTAAATCAAACATGATGCAACTGATCATAATTTGGAGTACCATAGCAAAGAGTCTGAATACTTTTTTATGTATGTTGATTTCTAAAGCAGTCCTGTCTAGGATACACTATATGGTCAAAAGTATTTGGACACCTGACAGTGAGCTTGTTGGTCATTCCATTTAAGAAAACAAATGCTATAAAAATTCAGTGGTATTGTATCTGTATTATCAGCTACTCCTCTGAGAAGGCTTCTTACAAAACTTGTAAGATTTCTGTAGGAATTTGTGTATATTCAGTCAAAAAAGCATTTGAATAGTTTGGCACTGATGTTGGTCAATAAAACCTCAGTTAATGTTCTAGTTCATTCTAAAGCTGTTTAGTGGGGCTGAGATCAGGGCTCTGGGCATGTCACTGGAGTTTCTTCATGTTTTTATAGAGCTTGCTTTCCCTGAGCATTCCCTAAACTGTTGCTGTTAATTGGAAGTATATAATTTCCTTTATATAATTTATTTATTACACCTATTACAGCAATTTTTGTGTCAAAAAAAATCAAATCCAATCAAAGTTTATTTGTCACATACATAGTCATACACAGTACAACTGGCAGTGAAATGCTTTTGTGACTGCTCAGCCACGTTAGTAATTACAAAATGGACAAAATACACCAATCAGCCATAACATTAAAACCACCTCCTTGTTTCTACACACATTGTCCATTTTATCAGCTCCACTTACCACAGAGAAGCCTTTTGTAGTTCTACAATTACTGACTGTAGTCCATCTGTTTCTCTGCATTCCCCTTTTATGCTGTTCTTCAATGGTCAGGACTCTCCCAGAACCACTACAGAGCAGGTATTATTTAGGTGGTGGATCTTTCTCAGCACTGCAGTGACACTGACATGGTGGTGGTGTGTTAGTGTGTGTTGTGCTGGTATGAGTGGATCAGACACAGCAGCGCTGATGGAGTTTTTAAACACCTCACTGTCACTGCTGGACTGAGAATAGTCCACCAACCAAAAATATCTCGCCAACAGCGCCCCAGGGGCAGCGTCCTGTGACCACTGATGAAGGTCTAGAAGATGACCAACTCATACAGCAGCAATAGATGAGTGATCGTCTCTGACTTTACATCTACAAGGTGGACCAACTAGGTAGAAATGTCTAATAGAGTGGACAGCGAGTGGACACGGTATTTAAAAACTCCAGCAGCGCTGCTGTCTGATCCACTCATACCAGCACAACACATGAGATCATTGACAAGCTCCTCCCGTGTAATTCTGGACTGACCTCACCTTTCTCAGAATCATTCTTACCCCACCAGGTGAGATCTTGCATGGAGCTCCAGAGTGAGGGTGATTGACTGTGATCTTGTATTTCTTCCATTTTCGAATTATCGCACTAACAGTGGTCTCTTTCTCACCAAGCTTCTTGCTGATGGTCTTGTAGCCCATTCCAGCCTTGTGCAGTTCTACAATCTTGTCCCTGACGTCCTTTGATAGCTCTTTGGTCTTGCCCATGGTGGTCGAGAGATTTGAACGGAAGAAACTGATTCTGTGACAGGAGTCTTTTATACAGGGACAGGACTAATTTGTGTGCCTCATGGGCACATAACCGGTCTGTGGGGGTCAGAATTCTTGTTGGTAGGTAGGGGATCAAATACTTATTTCCCTTAATTAAATACAAATTAATTTATAACTTTTATTTAATGTTTTTTTTTCTGGATTTTTTGTTGATATTCTGTCTCTCTCTGTTAAAATAAACCTTCCATAAAAATGATAGACTGTTCAAGTCTTTGTAAGGGGGTAAACTTACAAAATCAGCAGGGGATCAAATACTTATTTCCCCCACTGTATATATATATATATATTGCTATTTTTGTTAAAAATTTTGGTTATAAATACAATAATTACATGGGGTATCAAATGTCACAGACATTCAGTTCATTTAGTGGAGCTTTTTACCAGATTCTCTGAATCTTGTAAGTAGTAAAATCTCTTAATTCATGCATCAGTGCATCAAAAACATTGTTTTAAACTCTTGGTCTCCTGCAGAACCTTAACATATCCTTGCTCAAAAGGTAGACTCTGGGGGGAAATGTGGTCTAAATTAGGATAAAGCGGTCACTGAAGACGAATAATTAATAAATTATTAATTTTATTTCCCTTCTCCTAATATGTTGTAATCCAACGAAATAATTGTGGTGTAGGTGTAAGTGGAGACACACATGCCCACTAGCATTGCCTGCTGTCTTGGTATGACTTCGAGTTTGATTTGAGCGTGTGTTCTCTGCACCTGCTTACACCATGGTCAAGCACATGTGCGTCAGAGGCAGCAGATGGGGGCGTGGGTCTAGGTGGGCGTAAAGGGTGTAAGCACGGCATAAAATGTCACCGAGAGCCCCAGACCAAAACCACAACCATCGATCTCACTCTTACATTTACCCTCTGACATCAAACAAGAACTTTTGTATCCCTGTCCGTCATTAGGATCGTGAGACCCACACATTGTCATCATATCATCGAAATGCTCTTTCTGGCGCTGCCTATGACAAGAACACTTCAGTGTTGTGTGTTCTGGTTCACCAATATCCAAACAGCACAGGCTACTACTGAACCCCCTCCCACTCTCTACATGAGTCACGTAGCTCACTTCTGCTTTTCATCTGTGCACATTTTCACACCGGAAACACAACAGCAGGTACACCTGCTTACCTAAACAGTCCAAAGCAACACAGTTTAGACCTTCTCATCTACCAAACATAACTGCTATATATTGTAAAAATGACTGTCATGATCTGAACAACACATTTTTGCTGGTGAACATACACTGATCAGCCATAACAGTAAAAAGTTTTTGGCGTTTTTGGTTGGTGGACTATTCTCAGTCCAGAAGTGACACTGAGGTGTTTAAAAACTCCAGCAGCGCTGCTGTGTCTGATCCACTCATACCAGCACAACACACACTAACACACCACCACCATGTCAGTGTCACTGCAGTGCCGAGAATGATCCACCACCCAAATAATACCTGCTCTGTGGTGGTCCTGTGGGGGTCCTGACCATTAAAGAACAGGGTGAAAGCAGGCTAAAAAAGTATGTAGAGAAACAGATGGACTACAGTCAGTAATTGTAGAACTACAAAGTGCTTCTATATGGTAAGTGGAGCTGATAAAATGGACAGTGAGTGTAGTAACAAGGAGGTGGTTTCAATGTTATGGCTGATCGGTGTATATCTCAATTGTTACATTTATACACATGGAGAACTAAACATATTTAAACTAAAATTACAACACATTGGATAGTGTTCACATTTTAGTGAAATAACAACAGTTTTGCAAACAGGGGGCTGGAACATGAAACTGTAAGACTTTTAAATAGAACAAGAGGGATCTCTGCTGGAGGAAAATATTACTACATGTGTTACATCTACCTCATTCATTAATTCGTCAAAAACATTGCTTGCCAAAGTACTGTAGATATTCATTCATTCTTTCATGCTTTCATTAATTCCATCATTTATTCATTGTGAGTGTTACCACAGCTTTATCCGGGTCAGAACTGCGATGGGTCAGATATATTGGGCAAAATGCAGGGAATATCCTGTACAGTTTGCCAACTGCATCACAGGGCACACACAACAATTTTAGTAGCTTCTCTTGGCCTGACTTGTCAGTGGACTTAATAAATAAACTGGATCACCCAGAGGAAACCCTAGAGCACACAAGGAGAATATGCACTCCAGGGAATGAAACCCAGAGACTTACTTACAGTAGGGTAACAATTAGGATTTTAACATCATGATTTACACACTTTGGTTACATTCATGACAGGACAGGTAGTTACTCGTTACACAAGATTCATTAGTTCACAAGTTATGGACATTTTTGTATATCCAATTCACCTCGCTTGCATGTCTTTGGACTGTTGGAGGAAACCGGAGCTCCCGGAGACACAGGGAGAACATGCAAACTCCACACAGAAAGGACCCGGACCGCCCTACCAGGGAATGGAACCCGGGACCTTCTTGCTGTGAGGCAACAGTGCTACCCACTGAGCCACTGTACCACCATGCCACTCAGCAAATAAGATATTGGGTTGATTTGTCACCACACTTATATTCTGGACACCAGTGTTTACTATTTATTATGCTAATAAAGAAACAATACAATACAATCTGTCATGCATATTTCTGCTTATTTAATTTCAAGGCAAAAGGTTTGATTTAAGGTGACTTTTTCATACCTCAAAATGAAATGTTTAAGTCCAGTGTTTAAATATTTATAATTATGATATACTGTATACACTCACCAAACACCAGATTCGGTACACATATCTGGTATACACAAGTGCATATACAGGTGGTTTTGGTGGCATTTTTAAATACTGTTTAAGCATTGTTTATGGTATGGGGTGACAAAGTGTACACATCAACAGATTTGCTACAGTCAGTAATTGTATACCTAAAAGTTTATCTGTATAGTAGGTGTAGATAGCAGATAGATGTACCTAATAAAGTGCTTGGTGAGCTCTTTTGCCATGCCCAGGATTTATTTATTTATTAGGATTTTAACGTCATGTTTTACACTCTTTGGTTACATTCATGACAGAAACGGTAGTTACTCATTACACAAGATTCATCAGTTCACAAGGTAAATGTCAAACACAGTCATGGACAATTTGGTACCTTCAATTCACCTCACTTGTACGTCTTTGGACTGTGGGAGGAAACCGGAGCGCCCGGAGGAAACCCACACAGACACATGGTGAACATGCAAACTCCACACAGAAAGGACCCAGACCGCCCTACCTGTAAATAGAACCCAGGACCTTCTTGCTGTGAGGCGACAGTGCTACCCACCGAGCCACCGTGTCACCCCAATGCCCAGGATACTTTCATCCTAAGCTGAGCTACTGTAAAACCTTTTAACAAGATTTTAGAGTCTACAGTATCTGTGTGTATTCATGGCCATTTAGTCAAAAGAGTGCTTCTAGGTTCAGGCATTGAATAACAAGTAGTCCTGGCTTGCAATAGATGTTTCAATTCATCACTGAGTTGAGATAAGGGCTCTGTGCAGGCCTCTAGAGTTTCTCTGGAGTTTCTCACGCTCGTTTTGTGCACAGGGGCACAGTCATGCTGGAACAGGAATCCAAAATCGGTTGTCACTGCGCTGTTGTCACAAGCTTAATATTTATTGTATACATGCAATGCTATACACCTGTTCGCTCAATACAGAAGAATAGAAGAATGCCTTTATTTGTCATATGTTTGTTTGTTTGTTTGTTTATTAGGATTTTAACGTCATGTTTTACACTTTGGTTACATTCATGACAGGAACAGTAATTACTCATTACACAAGGTTCCTCAGTTCACAAGGTTATATCAAACACAGTCATGGACAATTTATTATCTCCAGTTCACCTCACTTGCACGTCTTTGGACTGTGGGAGGAAACCGGAGCACCCAAAGGAAACCCACGCAGACACGGGGAGAACATGCAAACTCCACACAGAAAGGACCCGGACCACCCCACCCGGGAATCAAACCCAGGACCTTCTTGCTGTGAGGCGAGAGTGCTACCCACTGAACCACCGTGCCGCCCCATTTGTCATATATACGTATACTGATGTACAGTACAACAAAATTCTTTCTTCACATATCCCAGCTTGTTTGAAAGCTGGGGTCAGTGCGCAGGGTCAGGGCTATTGTACAGCGCCCCTGGAGCAGAGAGGGTTAAGGGCCTTGCTCAAGGGTCCAACAGTGGCTGCATGGCAGAGCTGAAATTCAAACTCTCAACCTTTCAGTTGATAACCCCAAGCCCTGCTCACTGTCCCTACTCAATATTTAGGAGACGTGTCTACATACTTTTAACCTTAATGTACTTAATGTGCATGTTCCCTGGAAGTGTATGCCAACCTTTGACTATTGTCATTACGGGGTAGGGCTGTCTGCTAGAACGGCCACTGAGTTTTGACCACATTATGTACACCTTTCTTGTAGTTTTGTCTTTGTCTCAGTGTTTAACAGGTCAAGAATTTGACCCACTGTACAACATGTTCATATCTGCCCTTGCCTACCACTTACAGGAATTCCATGTCGGGAGTGGCGCATTCCACATCCTGGGATTTTGGCTCTAACCATAAATGGTAAGCTTTCAACTATTACGTAATGTCCCTCCCATAAAAAAACGTAGCAAAGGAACTCTGATCAGTAAAGACACCTTTGGGAAGCGTTTGCAAATGACTCCTTATTCACTATACATGCGCACTACAGACAGTACAATGTAATGACACTTGCGCCCTATATAGCGCACTACGTATAAAAATAAAGTAATTTGGAATTGTCCCTTGAGCGCTTAAGTTCTAGCGTGCACAAGTCCATCCCATTGTACAGTTTTACAAAGTAACCGCCTTGTCTGGTGAAGTTACAACAAAACTGTGTTTTCCAAAGCTCGTACACAAGAACTAGACCACGTTTGCTACAAGTAAAAGATTTAATAAATCATGCAACTGCGGATTGTATTGCAAGGTCCTGGACCGTGGGGATTTCGACTGGTCGGGGGTAAAGATTTCGAGCAGCCCCTGACTATTTCACGGGTAAGTGCATTTCACAAACCTCTCCAGCTGTTAGTCCTTAGACTCTCATTAAAACATGACCTGCTCCTCAATAAACTGTTCAGAAAGTTTGTAGTAAGGCGTCATAAAACGCTAACAACAGGGTTTCGTGGTTTCTCAGCTAGTAAACTGGGCTGCACCCCAGCAGTGCCATCCATCTTCATTTAGTACAGACCCATACCGGGATGTACAGACGGGCAAAAAAGAAAAGATTACTAAAATAATGTCTAAGTTAGATGTTGGACCATCACAAGCCTGAAAAACAAGTCTCCCTTTACTGGACTTGTGCTGAAAAGATAATACACAGTTTTTCCAAAACATATTTCCATTTCCTTCCATTTGTGTTTTGGTGATAGTGGTGAAGAGTGCTTTTTAACACACTGGTCATTGTTGTTGATCAATCATTTAGCCTTGTACGTTCTTTTGGTGTATGGAAGGGAATCATGACGAACTAGACCTATTAAGCATTTGTTTAGTTATTACAGAGCATGATAACATGTAGTACATGTTTCTGGAAGCACTCAACCATAATGATAGTGAAGAGTGAAGAGATGGTGAAGAGTGCTTTTTAACACACTGGTCCAAAATCCTTGGACCTCCTTAGTTGTTCAACTGGGTTAAATCAGGACAGTTCGAAGAATGAAACACATAATTAACAAAACCCCCCATACTTATCAGCCACTCCTATCAGGATAGAAACATTCCAAACTTGTTGACCGGATCTCTCTGAATAACATGGTACAGATGTGCACTGACCCTTTATGGAACAACAGAAACATCAGACCCCCTTATTGTTGTTTATCAAGCATTTAGGCTTGTGTGTTCTTTTGGTGTATGGAAGGAAATCATGACCAGCTAGACCTATTAAGCTTTTTACATGTAGTACATTTTTCTGGAAGCCTTTGCACTCAACCATAGTGATAGTGATAGTGGTGAAGAGTGCTTTTTAACACACTGGTCCAAAATCTTCCTTAGATGTTCAACTGGGTTCAATCAGGACAGTTCGAAGAATAAAACACATAATTTACAAAACTCCCAATACTTATCAGCCACTCCTCAGGATAGAAACATTCCATCATGAGGACCAGGTGATATGTCTGAATAACGTGGTACAAATATGCACTGACCCTTCAGGGCAGAACAGAAACACCAGACTCCCTCATTGCTGTTTATCAAGCATTTAGACTTGTACGTTCTTTTGGTGTATGGAAGGAAATCATGACCAGCTAGACCTATTAAGCATTTGTTTAGTTATTAGAAAAAGATAGAAAGAAAGATATCCTTTATTTGTCATATATACATATACAGATGTACAGTACAATGAAATTCTTTCTTCGCATATCCCAGCTGGTGTTGGAAGCTGGGGTCAGAGCGCAGGGTCAGCCAACTTACGGCGCCCCTGGAGCAGACAGGGTTAAGGGCCTTGCTCAAGGACCCAACAGTGGCTACATAGCAGAGCCTGGATTTGAACCGCCAATCTTCCGGTTGATAGCCCAAAGCCCTACCCACTAGGCTACCACAGGCCCTGTTTACAGAGCATGATAACATGTAGTATTGTTTATGTTTCTGGAAGCCTTTGCACTCAACCTCCACTCGATTTGTGTTTGGGTAATAGTGGTGAAGAGTTGTTTAACACACTGGTCAAAAATCTTCCTTAGTTGTTCAACTGGGTTAAATCAGGACAGTTCGAAGGATGAAACACAGAATTTACAAAATCCCCATACTTATCAGCCACTCCTATCCTGTTGACCAGATCTCTCTGAATAACATGGTACAGATGTGCTCTGACCTTTCATGGAACAACAGAAACATCAGACTCCCTCATTGTTGTTGATCAAGCATTTAGGCTTGTACGTTCTTTTGGTGTATGGAAGGGAATCATGACCAATAGACTTAGTAGTACATGTTTCTGGAGGCCTTTTGTTCCAGATTTCTCTATTGCTAATGTGACTGATTTTTAAAGGATATCAAAGTCTTTACCTTTGCTATTCGTTCTCATGTGGCTGCTTCACTAAATGTCCATGTATTGTGCGAGTGTAAATGATGCACAAATTTAACGGTTCTACTGTTGCAACAAGCTCAGTATGTTGAGAAGAGGCTTCCTTCTCTTATCTCTTCAGGAAGGAAATCCTCTAGTGACAAGGGAGAGTTCTGGTACTCGAGCAGCTGAAACATGGAAACTGTTTGATGATAAAGTTTTTACACTGTTGTACACTTTTTATAAAAGATCCTATTAACACTTTGAAGGATTTTTCAGCATATTTATTTTAAGGAGCTCTTATGATTTGTAAGACCAACAACGCATGAGCTAAGTGGAACCCATTCGTATAGCTGTTTTAATTTGCAAAATATGGAGGTTTTCACAAGTGTTATTGTAACTGTTTTATTTTTTAAAATTTCTTTGTTCTTTCAACTTAATGCAAGAGGATGTTTGTACTTATATAAAGGTACCAACCAGCAAGTAAGTCAGTTTGGTTCTGCCGAGAGAGTAATTTTAGGTAAGACTTATGTGGTAAGACGACATAAGAATTAAAGTAAAACCCATTTGAGAGCCTTTATATATTTGAAACCATTTCAAAGAAACACATCACTACCTGTAATTTATAGCTACCCAAAGAACTTTTCAGGAAACAAAAGAAACCTGGATTTTCTTCCATTATCTTTTAACGAGGGAAATCTTCTTGTGATTTGAGTGACTCAAAACACCATAAGAAGGCTACTGACATTTTTTTGTAAACCATTGGCCCGTCTATATTTTTATTTACTTGCAACTTTAGAATGTAGAAGCTCAGCTCGTGTTGAACTGGAAAAACTGTGCACTGCTCTGAACAGTGCTGTCACAATTTTAAAACTATGATACTGATTCAATTTTAATACTGCAGCACTAGTATGTAAATTTAACCTCCCAAAAACCTAATGGAAAACTGATGATGAATGCTAAAATGCATCTAAAGCATAATCAAGTGTGTCAAAATCTGAGTATCTAATTAAACTATTTACTTATTTCAATGAATGCACAATAATTTACGGTTTTACACAGTTATATCCAACGAACCTTAATGTTAAACATTAAGAGGGTTATTTTGTGTGTGAATTATTTGTGCATGTAATTAGGGCTGGGTATCTCCACTAATTTCCTGGATCGATTTGATTCCGATTCACAAGGTCCCGATTCGATTCGATTTTCGATTCAATTTCGATTCAACACATTTAGGCATATTTGAGTTACATTAACAGGTTTTGTTTAAATATGTACAGATGTTCAGAGAACGAATGTGATAATTGTACAAAGAACACTCATTATTAAAAATATTTGTGTATTTTGTTTACATAAATAATGAATCCAAAACAGAAAACAGTAACATTCATTTTTTATTATTATTTTATATGTCTGACACGCTACAACATTGTAAATGTAATGTAAACATACACCTGGCTGTTGAACAGCTTATGCCAAGTTTACACTACACGACACTCTGATTAACACCTGGTCGCTGTAATGTTCACACTACACGACTGATCGGTGATGGGGGGTTTTACACTACACCATCTATCACCAGGGGGAATCACAGGCGAGCTTCTCTGGTCTCCAAAACTACCTTTTGTCACGAAAACACACGTGAGAAGTGATGAAAGGTTTAATGATACCACGTCCAAACATGCACATCAACAAGTAGCGAGAGATCAAAGTTTGTGCGCTGATGAAATAAATGAATCTGAGTGGATTTGGCAACACGAGCAGCATGGCTTGTTCTATAGTGAGTTGGAGGTTAATAAATATTTTGTTTTGTAGAGAACGATCAGGTCAGAAATACTGTAAAATTCGTGTGCTGATGTATTCTGATAGAAACTATATTGCGCTCCACCTGTTTACAACCTCTCCCCTGTGTTTCCCCTCGCTGTTTCTCACATTGATTGAGAGCCGAGTTTTGATCGCAGAGCGAACACCGAGTTCCTGCCGAATCCAGCACCGACCCGTCGCCGAGCGAAAATCAGTGCAAAAAGTTGTGTAGTGGTCATAACTTGAGCTTCTGCCATGCTGAACTGATGTGCAGGTCAGATCTTGTTGCATGAAAAAACACTGGCTGGTCACGCGAAATTAAAGGGGGTAACAGATTTCCATGTGCACCGTAAAAAGGGGCGTATTTAAAAGATCGATCTCGCGTTTATATGAATCGATATCGGATCGTTCAAATAAAGATCGATTCGAATCGAAAAATCGATTTTATAAACCCACCCCTACATGTAATGCATGTTAAAGAATTGCACTTTTTTTCCCTTGAACAAAAAAACCCCTAATGCTCTCTTATTAATTCTCCAGGTGACGCCAGGAAGCAAAGCAGCCCAGGCCAACCTTTGCATAGGGGATATGATTGTTGCCATAGACGGAGAGCCGACAGAGGGTATGACTCATCTGGAAGCCCAGAATAAAATCAAGTGCTGTTTGGAGGAAATGGCCCTCTCCATTGACAGGTACACAATGTAATTGTTTATGTGAATTTTTTGGCTGGAGTTGTATCACCCAAGCTAAAGATGGCTAGGCCTGGTCATGTAAAGTGGTGCTTTGTTCTGAATAAGTTAAATTAAATGACTCATAGGATGTAGGGATGTAACGATACACTCTACCCACGATGTGATGCGATTCACGATACTGGGTTCATGATACAATTTTTTCCCGATTTTTTTTTTAAACTGAAATTGAAGACAAGTTGTGACAGTTTCCTTTTATTATTTCTCTTAAAAAATAAAATACTGTATTTATGATTATCCTTTATTTATCTAAATATTTATTTCTGAGGTAGGTACAAACTATGCAAAACAATTTTGAATTAAGCCCAATTTGCCCGAAAAACCCCTAATCTGGCAACCAGGCGTCTGAGTGCATTATTTAATTTAATTTCTTTCAGTAGCATCTCTACAACTGGTAGCACTGTCGCCTCACAGCAAGAAGGTCCTGGGTTTGATCCCCAGGTGGGGTGGTCCGGGTCCTTTCTGTGTGGAGTTTGCATGTTCTCCCCGTGTCCACGTGGGTTTCCTCCAGGTGCTCCGGTTTCCTCCCACAGTCCAAAGACATGCAAGTGAGGTAAATTGGAGATACTAAATTGTCCATGACTGTGTTCAATATAACCTTGTGAACTGATGAATCTTGTGTAACGAGTAACTACCGTTCCTGTCATGAATGTAACCAAAGTGTAAAACATGACGTTAAAATCCTAATAAACAAACAAACAACTGGTAAACACACTTACATTATCTACAAGTTTGATGTCATCGGTGATGTATTAAAATGCTTGGTAACTTGATTTGGAGCAGTTGCAGATGTGAAAATGCAAAAGGTATTTGAATACGAGTATATTTGCACTTCATGGGCCATTTAATGAGCTAGGTGGCTATATTAGAACAGAATTTGTATAATATTAAGTGTGCTTGGTCACTACAGCTGAGGTCTGGGGAACACATTTTATTTTTTTATTTTTTACTTTATTTATTTATTGTGGAAATGCAAAACATTTATTGGCGAACCCAATATCTTTACCTTTTCTTTGTTTAAACCATGGCCTCTTGAGGGCTTTGTAGTGAAAAGGCACAAATGATGGTTTCCTGCATGATGGTTTCAAAATTGTGCAAACACAGCCAAACTACTACAAAGCTACTACACTACTTACAAAGCTATATTACTAACTATGTTTTAGTTTTCTTGTGTAAAATCAAAATCATAATATTACATTTTAGTCAGTTTTACAGTAAGATATAAAGATTTATTCACTCTGTGCTTTGAGTTGTGTACCTCGCTCTGCATGTATGTACCTCAAAGACTAGCTAACTAAGTGTGGTGTTTTGGGGCCGTGTGTGGATGTGTGTGTGTGTGAGAGAAAGGGGATGTGGTTTGATGCACAGTGTTTTAAAGCTATAGATTATAGTAGCACTGTTTAAAGGAACTGAAGTTCATAGTGTAACAGTGTGAAAGCTGACCCATATGAACCCAATTGTCAAATTTTTGGGGCGGCACGGTGGCTCAGTGGGTAGCACTGTTGCCTCACAGCAAGAAGGTCCTGGGTTCGATCACCAGGTGGGGCAGTCCGGGTCCATTTTGTATCAAGTTTGCATGTTCTCCCCGTGTCTCCCCGTGGGTTTCCTCCGGGAGCTCCAGTTTTCTTCCCACAGTCTAGACGTGCAAGTGAGGTGAACTGGAGATACAAAATTGTTCATGACTGTGAACTGCCCAGGTGGCGCAGCGGGATATTCCGCTAGCACACCAGCAATGAGTTTCTGAACTCCTTGGTTCGAAACTCAGTGTTGCCACCGGTCGGCTAGGTGCCATCTGGAAGGCATAATTGGCAATGCTTGCAGCAGACCGGACTATGTATCAGCTGCAGAATGCAGGGGCGAGAAGAGGAGGGCTGTGCACGTGTCGGAAGAGGCGTGTACAGCGACATGCTCTCCTTGGATGCAATCTGGTATCTCTCAGCAGCGGAAGACAAATTGAGTGCGCTAAATCGGGAGGAAAATGGGGAGAAAATGCTTAAAAAAAAAAAGAAAGAAAAACTGATGAATTTTGTGTAATGAGTAACTCCCTGTCCTGTCAAAGTATGTAAATCATGATGTTAAACTCCTAATAAATAAAATAAAATAAATGTCTAATTTCTGCCTGTATTTTGTTTTGATTATTTAAGCATCTGATCGTGTAAACATCAAATAAAAACATTTTCTTGTTCTTTAGGTCTGAATCGAAGATGTGGTCTCCTCTTGTGAATGAGGATGGGAAAAGCCATCCGTACAAAATGAACCTGGCATCAGAATCACAGGTTTGTGTCACGTTAGCTTGCTGTACTCAACTTTATGTGGCTTTTAAAGACCTTTGATCACATCCAGGCAGATTTAGACAGAGTGAGATAATCATACAGAGCAGAAGCCTTTTCACAAAAAACCCCAGAGACAAACAAAGGCAGGGTATAACGTGTTACGGTGAAGTCATTATTTGTGTTCTAACAAACCATATCCATGGAGACAAAAGTTTATGAGCTTTACAGAGACGTGACACAGAGTTCCTGCCAGTTTCTTACAGGCCTGCTTGGATATTTAAGGTTAAAGTTGGAGCAACTGTTGGAAGTGTAAGGAAGTTTGAGGAAAGAGTTAGTGCTGTAGTGAGAGTGTTTTAAAAGATAAAGCATTTGCCAAGTTGAAAAAAACTCTTTGCGGTGTTACAATGCTAATGGGCAGGAAGGAGGATTTTTCTTGTATGGAATTCTTTACTAGCTAACAATGAAAGTGCCCAAACATCAAATATGTGTAGAACTGTTCTGTCACAGAGATGGACATCTGTTTTTAGCAAATAAATACACCGATCAGCCATAACATTAAAAACACCTCCTTGTTTCTCCACACATTGTCCATGTTATCAGCTCCACTTACCATATAGAAGCACTTTGTAGTTCTACAATTACTGACTGTAGTCCATCTGTTTTTCTGCATACTTTGTTTGCCCCCTTTCATGCTGTTCTTCAATGGTCATGACCCCCACAGGACCACCACAGAGCAGGTATTATTTAGGTGGTGGATCATTCTCAGCACTGCAGTGACACTGACATGGTGGTGGTGTGTTAGTGTGTGTTGTGCTGGTATGAGTGGATAAGACACAGCAATGCTGATGGAGTTTTTAAACACCTTACTGTCACTGCTGGACTGAGAATAGTCCACCAACCAAAAATATCCAGCCAACAGCACCCCGTAGGCAGCGTCCTGTGACCACTGATGAAGGTCCAGAAGATGACCAACTCAAACAGCAGCAATAGATGAGCGATCGTCTCTGACTTTACATCTACAAGGTGGACCAACTAGGTAGGAGTGTCTAATAGAGTGGACAGTGAGTGGGCACGGTATTTAAAAACTCCAGCAGCGCTGCTGTCTCTTATCCACTCATACCAGCACAACACACACTAACACACCACCACCATGTCAGTGTCACTGCAGTGCTGAGAATGATCCACCACCTACAGTGGGGTCAAAAAGTATTTAGTCAGCCACTGATTGTGCAGGTTCTCCTACTTAGAAAGATGAGAGAGGTCTGTAATTTTCATCATAGGTACACTTCAACTATGAGAGACAAAATGAGAAAAAAAAATCCAGGAAATCACATTGTAGGATTTTTAAAGAATTTATTTGTAAATTATGGTGGAAAATAAGTATTTGGTCAATAACAAAAGTTCAACTCAATACTTTGTAACATAACTTTTATTGGCAATGACAGAGGTCAAACGTTTCCTGTAAGTCTTCACCAGGTTTGCACACACTGTAGCTGGTATTTTGGCCCATTCCTCCATGCAGATCTCCTCTAGAGCAGTGATGTTTTGGGGCTGTCGCTGGGCAACACGGACTCCACAAATTGTCTATGGGGTTGAGGTCTGGAGACTGGCTAGGCCACTCCAGGACCTTGAAATGCTTTTTACGGAGCCACTCCTTCGTTGCCCGAGCGGTGTGTTTGGGATCATTGTCATGCTGGAAGACCCAGCCACGTTCCATCTTCAATGCTCTCACTGATGGAAGGAGGTTTTGGCTTAAAATCTCACGATACATGGCCCCGTTCATTCTTCCCTTAACATGGATCAGTCGTCCTGTCCCCTCTGCAGAAAAACAGCAGCAAAGCATGATGTTTCCACCCCCATGCTTCACAGTAGATATGGTGTAACTCAGCATTCTTCTTCCTCCAAATACGACGAGTTGAGTTTTTACCAAAAAGTTCCATTGAAGAACAGTGTGAAAGCAGGTTAAAAAGGTATGCAGAGAAACAGATGTACTACAGTCAGTAGTTGTAGAACTTCAAAGTGCTTCTATATGGTAAGTGGAGCTGCTAACATGGACAGTGAGTGTAGAAACAAGGAGGTGGTTTAATGTTATGGCTGATCAGTGTATATGGCAGTGATAGCTGAGGGATTAAGGTGCTAGACTAGTAATCAGACAGTTGCCAGTTCAGTCCCCACTATTACCAAGTTGCCACTTACCCCCTCGCAAGGCTCCTAATTCTTATTAGGTTGCATGGTATTCAGTCATAACTGTTAAGTCGCTTTGGATAAAACCGTCTGCTAAATTCCATCAATGTAAAATGTAAATGTAGAGAAGACATATTTGTAATACGTTCTCTTGCGATGTCCTGACCTCTTTTCTCATTTCTATAGGACGTGAAACACATTGGCTCTGCTCACAACAGGAGTGCTCTCCCATTCAATTCACCTGCAACCAAGGTGGTCACAAACCAGTACAATAACCCTGCAGGCTTGTATTCCTCTGAGAACATCAAGAGTTTTAATCGTGCCGTTGATGATGTCAAGACCACCGTCCCATCCAGTGAATCAAGCCATAAGTAAGACTGGTAGTAACAATCAGTGTGTGGCAGTTCATTGTGTATTTTACTTTATTGTGTCCACATATAAATGTCAAGCTTTTTGTGTATTTGTTTTAAAGTTTTGACCAGGAAATATGTGTTTTCTATTGTTCCAACTGAGTTCCCGTTTTGTCTGATCATATCAGCATTTAAACTGTTCCACCTCTGCTTCAGGCCAGATCCTTCCAAACCTGTCCAACAAAAACATCCAGTTACTGCTGAATCTGAGGTTTATAAAATGCTGCAGGAGAACCAAGAGTCAGCTGAGCCTCCACGCCAGTCTGCATCATTCAAAGTCCTGCAGGAGATCCTTGAGACTGGTATGCACCATGCATCACAGTACACTTATTTGTTGAACAAACGCAATTTCAAAAAAGTTGGAACAGTAGGGACTATATTGGTTTGCATGTACTTTTTCACCTGTATATTACTGTAAACAGTGCAACATATTTATAGTTTCAATTAATGATCTTTAGTAAACGCTCTTTAGCAGGGGTGCCCAATACGTCGATCGCGATCTACCAGTCGATTGCGCAGTGCATGCTGGTAGATCACGCCTTAGTCCAACGTGATTAACATGAAATGTGGCCACTGTTTCTTTAATTTGCGTTTTGTTACCATAGCTATGCCTCAGCCCACCTAAAGCACTGCGAATCTGTGAAGTTTTCATTCATCAGTAGCCAGTTTGCACATTTTTCCTTTTGTAACCTACACTGTTTGTGAAGATGAGTGCGCAACCAAGCACAAAGAAACCGAAAACGCTTCGATTCGGGCAATAACACTGCAAAGACGACTGTTTCGTTCAGATGTGGAAGAAGCTGACGAAAAATATTCAAATATCATGTTACATACATAAATTATAACCTTACAATCTGACATTCATATGAAGTTAAGGGCCTCTGCAGGACAATTTTGGAACTTGCTGGCTGAGGAAAAAAATCCAAACATAAGAAAATGTGCCACATATTTGACAGCATTTTTGGATCAACCAACTTGTGTGAAACAGCCTTTACCCACATAAAAATAATTAAGTCTAAACATCGATCCACCCTTACTGATGAACACTTGGAAGCTGCTTGAGAATTGGCATCAGCAGCTACTGTCCAGACTACATAAACCTGACTGACACCATTCAGAGCAAATCATCATTTTTTTCAGTCGCTTGCCTTGTAATGCTGAATATCAAATAGGCAACTGAAGCACATTTAAAAAAGCTACAAAGCTTTTTTGAAAAATGATGATGCCAACCATAAAAAGTAGATCGCGATGACCTGTCGACTGAAATAGTGGATCTCAAACCACAAAAGTATGGGCACCCCTCCTCTTTAGTATATGCTCATTTTAAAATTGATGGTTGCACCACATTCCAAATAGCTGTAACAGAAACATGTTTACTGTTGTGTTAACATTTGGTAACTTTTAACACCAATTATTGTGGCTGTGAAAATGTAAAAAAATGAACGTTTATCCAGTCCTTGCTTGATAATACACTTCAACAGCACAACAGTCTGGGGTCTCTGTTGTCACGTATTGTCATTCATGATGTGCAACAGGTCTAGCACCTGCACTCTCTAGTACCACAAAGTCACTTATATGCAGGACATGCTGAATGTAGCTTGGCATTGTCTAGCTAAAATACATGCCTAAAAATACCTTGTCTAGATATGTTGCTCCAAAATGCATATGTACCCCTCAGCATTACTGTGCCTTAACAGATAAATGACAGATGTTGGCTTTGTGTTGGTTCCTTTTCCACTTTGGCTTGGAGAACACAATGTCTATTATTTCCAAGAACAAATAAAAGTTGGATTGATCAGACCACAGCACACATTTTCACTTGGTCTCAGTCTATGAGCTTAAGCCCAGAGAAGTCGAAAATATTTTGGGATATTTTTGAAATTTTACTTATTATTTGCATTATGTAGTGGAGTCTTAAGTATTTCCGAGCTCATGTGATCATATTGATTACTGAAGCACATTGTTCATGTAGCACTGTCCAAGGGATCGAAGGTCACAGGCGTTTAATATTGCCCTTTACACACAAAGATTTCTCTGGATAATTATAAATCCTTTAGTAATCTTACAAACTCTGTGTCTTTGCTATCAAGTGTTGGGAAAGTTGGAAAGTTTGCTCAGGCTGTTTTTTTTTTTTTTTTTTTTTTTTTGTTTTTTTTTACAAAGTGTTGAACCATGACCCCTTAATGCTTGTAAATATACACTGATCAGCCATAACATTGAAACCACCTCCTTGTTTCTACACTCACTGTTCATTTTATCAGCTCCACTTACCATATAGAAGCACTTTGTAGTTCTACAATTACTGACTGTAGTCCATCTGTTTCTCTACATACTTTTTTAAGCCTGCTTTCACCCTGTTCTTCAATGGTCAGGACCAACACAAAGCAGGTATTATTTGGGTGGTGGATGATTCTCAGCACTGCCGTGACACTGACATGTGTTAGTGTGTGTTGTGCTGGTATGAGTAGATCAGTCACAGCAGTGCTGCTGGAGTTTTTAAACACTGTGTCCGCTCACTGTCCAATGTAAAGTCAGAGATGATCGCTCATCTATTGCTGCTGTTTGAGTTGGTCATCTTCTAGATCTTCATCAGTGGTCACAGGACGCTGCCCACGGGGTGCTGTTGGCTGGTTATATTTTTGATTGGTGGACTATTCTCAGTCCAGCAGTGACAGTAAGGTGTTTAAAAACTCCATCAGCATTTCTGGGTCTGATCCACTCATACCAGCACAACACACACTAACACACCACCACCATGTCAGTCACTGCAGTGCTGAGAATCACCACCTAAATAATACCTGCTCTGTGGGGGTTCTGACCATTGAAGAACAGCATGAAAGGGGCTAACAAAGCATGTAGAGAAACAGATGGACTACAGTCAGTAATTGTAGAACTACAAAGTGCTTCTATATGGTAAGTGGAGCTGATAAAATGGACCGTGAGTGTCGAAACAAGGAGGTGGTTTTAATGTTATGGCTGATCGGTGTATTATTTATTTGTACTGTGGTCAATTAAATATGTGTGAATTAAAATAGAAAGTAGAGATTTGTAAACTGAGTTGGTATACCACAGATATTTTTCTGAAAATAAATCAATAAAAAAGTAGGACTGCAAAATAAAATGTTTTTAATTTGAACATTCAGCAAAATAAGGGTGTTATTTGAAACATTGCTGAGCAGCACTTTTTTTGTATTTTTGTACAGGTGATTCTGATAAACCCTCCGGGTTTAGGAGCGTGAAAGCACCCTCAACAAAATTTGCTTCCTCTGTGGGCAATACTGAGAAACTATCCGTTTGTGACAAATGTGGATCAGGGATTGTGTAAGTACCTCTTTGCAAACATGTCAAGTTCTTCTGAACTCCCCCCTCCTTGTATCGTCATAATTTGTTTTTTGTTCATTTTGCAACTACAGGGGAATGATTGTAAAGCTGCGGGACAAGTTCCGCCACCCTGAATGCTACGTCTGCACGGACTGTGATGTCAGTCTGAAACAGAAGGGACACTTTTTTGTCGAGGACAAGATTTACTGTGAGAAGCATGCACGTGAACGAATGACTCCACCCGAGGGATACGATGTTGTCACCGTCTTCCCAAAGTAGATGCTTGTCCAAGTTGCTTTCAAACTGCACCTTCTTCAGTCCTGGTGAACAAATCTGCCTAGATGTGTAACATTTCATTCGTTTGTCACAGTTTTCCATTCAGTTCTGTCAGTGAATTTTAAATACACTGTTTACATCAGCTCAGTTTAGATGTTGGTGTTTTTGGTTCCTTGTTGTTTGTGGGGATTATTCACATGAAGTGCTACTAATTAAAGACATTTTAGTATCATATTCATTCCATATGTGGTGTATCAGGGTCGTGGTGCTGTAGCTTTGGCTAAGACCTTACTAAAAGTCTAAGATTAAATGCGCCACATTATATAAAGGTTTGCACGTGTTTAAATGATTTTTTGCTGAATACAATACTGTGGTATCTATATACACTGATCAGCCATAACATTAAAACCACCTCCTTGTTTTTACACTCACTGTCCATTTTATCAGCTCCACTTACCATATAGAAGAACTGACATGGTGGTGGTGTGTTAGTGTGTGTTGTGCTGGTATGAGTGCATCAGACACAGCAATGCAGAGTTTTTAAACACCTCAGTGTCATCCAGTCAACAGCTCCCCATGGGCAGCGTCTTGTGACCACTGATGAAGGTCCAGATTCTAGATGATGACCAACTCAAAGAGCAGCAATAGATGAGCGATCATCTCTGACTTTACATCCACATGCTGGACCAACTAGGTAGGAGTGTCTAATAGAGTGGACAGTGAGTGGACATGGTATTTAAAAACTTCAGCAGCGCTGCTGTGTCTGATCCACTCATACCAGCACAACACACACTAACACACCACCACCATGTCAGTGTCACTGCAGTGCTGAGAATGATCCACTACCTAAATAATACCTGCTCTGTGGGGGTCCTGACTATTGAAGAACAGCATGAAAGAGGGCTAAAAAAAGTATGTAGAGGAACAGATGGACTACAGTCAGTAATTGTAGAACTACAAAGTGCTTCTATATGGTAAGTGGAGCTGATAAAATGGACAGTGAGTGTAGAAACAAGGAGGTGGTTTTAATGTTATGGCTGATCAGTGTATGTAAAACATGTATTTACCAATTTGGCTTTGACATTCCACAAGTTTTAGGGACCAACAAGTTTCAACTAACTGGAAAAGCAAAGGGGAAAAAACCTTTATGATCAATAATTTTCTGGAAGCTCTACATAGGAGCATCATCACAGACTGTAGTGTCATTTTTTTATTCGTTTGTTTATTGTATTAAATGTATTACATCCTTCCTTTATGTGGCTTTGCTCAACTTCTCTATTAAATGTGACTGAATAAATAAATCTTTTTAAATGTTAATGTATGTACTGTCTGCATAATTTAAGAAACCACCAGCATACCTTTTTACAACATATAACATCATTATACATATTTTTGTTAGTGGTTTATTGAAGATTGTGTCAGTATAGACCATAATTCCTATGAGTCTCTGTTTTAACTTGTATTTCATTTTACATGTACACTTTCTGGGCGGCACGGTGGCTCAGTGGGTAGCACGGTCACCTCACAGCAAGAAGGTCCTTTCTGTGTGAGATGAATTGGAGATACCAAATTGTCCAAGACTGTGTTTGAGTAACTACCGTTCCTGTCATGAATGTAACCAAAGTGTAAAACATAATGTTAAAATCCTAATAAATAAATAAATAAATGTACACTCTCCCCATACATGTAGCTAAGTTTGACTAAGTATTAAACTACCTGATGTGACATGATGGCACGGTGGCAGATAGTGTTGGTCTTGTAAAGCTCCTGGTTCTCCGTGGTTCTGGATACCCTCATGAGAATGAAGTGGTTGGTAAAAATAAATAAATGAATTAATAAATAATGACTTTTACACACATTAGTTGTGGACATCATTTTACCGAGTGCAGTATATTTGATTGACAGTTTTGTTTTTATATTCAGTTTTTGGGAATTATGATGTTGATGTTATGTATTGTACTGCTTGTACTTGGTGTCCGCAACTGAATGATGCTAATTCAGTAGGTTTTTTTTTCAGTGAACAGAACATCAAGTCTAGAAATGCATTCCTCGGAATATTAATATCAACCACTAAACTAAAATAATGACCTGAATATTATTCCATGCAAAAAAATTGCTTTAACATACTGTATACTCTTATTAAAAGAGTCCAGTGGACTATTAGGAAAAATGGCTTTAACAGACAGTTGTTGCTATAAAAGTAAGATTTTAAGCACTGTGCATTTTTATTGTAATGCAAAACCATGCTGCTGGAAGAATTTCCCTTGCCAGCTAGTGAATAGTGGCGTGTCTGACCTATAGGTCACACTTAAGTGCTGTTCAGAGCCTTTACTAGTCGTTTAATTCTTTTGTATATATAAGTTAATGTGACGTGACAGACGTCAAAATGCACTACAGCTCTGACCGACTAGCCTTTAAATACCAAGTGCATATTCAACACTATCCTGTGACATTTTACTACATTCAAGTCTGTTTGACCTTCAGCTGTTCAGTGTCTTCAATACATGGAGGTAAAACACATAATATCAAAAGCCTTCATGTATATGTCATTTATAAGCATGTTTTAGGATCTTAAGCAGGTAGGTATGGTGGGTTTTTTACTTGTTTTGGGTCAGCCTGTTGCACAAAATGGGTTCATGAATTAATTAAGGTTTTGACTGCCTAAATTACCCATCATTCCCTTCTTTTCACTGTCAGGGATTATCACATCTAACTCATTAAATTGTCATGTTGTGCTCATTTAAAATAAGTAATTTAAGATTGAGTGCATTGTCTGACTGTTTGGTTTAGTTTATTAGAATTTTACTGTCATGTTTTACACACTTTGGTTACATTCATGACAGAAACAGTTACTGGTTACACAAGATTCATCAGTTCACAAGTTTAATGTCAAACACAGTCATGGACCATTTTCTATCTCCAATTTACCCCACTTGCATGTATTTGGACTGTGGGATGAAAACCGGAGCTCCCGGAAGAAAACCCACGCAGACACGGGGAGAACATGCAAACTCCACACAGAAAGGACCCAGACTGCTCCACCTGGGAACTGAACTCAGGACCTTCTTGCTGTGAGGTGACAGTGTTGACTGGACAGCTTAAATCAGAAGCCAGTCTGGACCAGAAAGATCTCCCTCCCATCCTCTCATAATAAACCTTTATTCATTATAGCCACAGTGTGACATGCATTTGATAAACAGAACAAATTAAAGCCTGTTATTTGGATTTCTAAATGCTGGTACACTTGTAAGTATAAATCTTATTTTTTGTTTTATTTATTTTTCATCAATCCTCGTCAGGGTCCAGTTTTACCACTGGATGCTAGGCAGGAATACCCAGGACAGGGTGCCAACCCATCATAAAGCTTCAGCTCTCTTTTTTTAAACTTTATAAGCGGAATAAATAACATTTAAGATACAAAAATTAAAAATGTTACGTATTGCTACCTGGGGGGAGCTTCCATAATAAAGACATATTGTATGTTTAGTCCTTAACAGTATAATAATAACAACAATATGTACTGGCATTAATAGCTCAGGCCTTGGTGTAAACCTTGGCCCCCACAGGCACAACCTCTTGAGATCCATCCATAATGAGGTGACTGATGATAATCAGGACACACTAACTGTGTAAAGTGAAGTAACCTGCAGCATTATCACTGACTGCAGTTTCCTTTATTAAAATAAGCTACAGACTAGCTAGTTAGTTACAAATAATGGAATGTAAGTTTTACCTCAGAATACATTTAAAGACGTATTATAAGGACGCTCAGGTGGCGCAGTGGTAAAAACACACGCTGGAACCAGAGCTGGGATCTCAAATACATCGTATCGAATCTCAGCTCTGCCTGCCGGCTGAGCGGCCACATGAACAACGATTGGCCTGTTGTTCAGATATGGGCGGGACTAAGCCGAATAGGGTCTCTCTCATGACTAATGCAATTACGACCTCTGCTGGCTGATTGATGGCGCCTGCACAGAGATGAGAAAAGAGTGCTCTCAGGGTGTGTCCCTCCGTACACGCAGCTAAGCTGCACTGCACTCGTCAAAGTGTAGGTGATAAGATGCATACGGCATGCTGCCCACGTGTTGGAGGGGGCGTGGTTAGCTTCGTTCTCCTCAATCAGAGCAGGGATCGGCATTGGTGGAGAGAAAGCATGATGCAATGGGGCAATTGGACGCGCTAAAAAGGGAGAAAAATGGGAGAAAACGCATAAATAATAATAATTAAAAAAAAGACGTATTATATGTAAGCTGCACTGTCGCCTCACAGCAAGAAGGTCCTGGGTTTGATCCCCAGGTGGGGCGGTCCAGGTCCTTTCTGTGTGGAATTTGCATGTTCTCCCTGTGTCCGTGTGGGTTTCCTCCGGGTGCTTCGGTTTCCTCCCACAGTCCAAAGACATGCAAGTGAGGTGAATTGAAGATACAAAATTGTCCAAGACTGTGTTTAATGTAACCTTGTGAACTGATGAATCTTGTGTAATGAGTAACTACCGTTTCTGTCATGAATGTAACCAAAGTGTAAAACATGACGTTAAAATCCTAATAAACAAACAAACAATTATATGTAAGCTTGTTTGTTAGTTTTTTTGTTAGTACGGTATTTGTGGGTTTTAGCCGAGTTCTACATGTGCAGCATGCACTGCAGTAGTCCATAATCAAGGGACTATAAACACTACACTGTATATTCAATTCCTGTCTTAGAAAACAATGCTTGTGTAAAATCTTAATTTTTCTGCTTTAAATAAAAGTGTAAAAACATCAGAACATGAGACACACTAATGAATACTTTAATTATTTTTAAAAAATCTACATTTTTATACAAAAGTATTAAAAAGTACAAAATACAAAACCCATACAAAACAAAAGTATGTGGAGGCACAATAACCCATGGTGGGGGAGGACCTGTAAATGCCCTCCTTATAGTGCAATTAGGTTAAAAAAAAATTAGGTAGGGGTCCTGAGTAGACACACACTAAAGGTTAGCCCAGGGTATAAAATGGTTAATTTATTCATCCATCCTTACCGATTGATCGGGGCCCAGAACCTATTGGAAAACGCTGGGCTAAAGGTAGAAATACACCCTTTACAGTGTGTCAGTCCATTACTGGGACAATTTAGGGCCAACATTCATGTTTAAAATATAAGGGCAGTTTAGTATTTAGAAGAAAAAACACCCAGGGAGTGCAACATTCTTCAAAGTGAGTACTGGAGACGAAGTGCTTGCTAACCCAGATTTCCTGGAGCTGTGCCTCACCACGGTGCGCACCTGAAAGTGCCGTTCTATTCACATTAAAGGTGTTTAGAAACTACAGTCACTAAATCTCTGTGATTGCGAAAAATAAGCCAGTACATCACTCACATTTAACCCATCATCACATTCAAATGTTAGATGGTTTTGAAAAGTGCAGTCAGATCGTTGCAGTAGTAGATCCGTGCGTCCGTGCGCACCTGTCAAGATGCACTGGTACTTCTCATCAGTCTGGAGATCTGTCTTGTGTCCCACTGACTCTGAAATTCTAAGGGTTTCAGTCAGTGCCCAGATATAATTGTGGGCAAACCTTAGAGTTTCGATTTTGGTGAGTTTGGCATCGTCGGGGAGAGTTGGAAGCACGTTCCTCAGCTCATCCAGTGCAGAATTTAGGCTGTGCATTCGGTGCCGCTCCCTGTCATTCGCCTTCGCCCTGCGCTTAACGCACCACGCCAGACTGTCCGACAGCTTTGATTTTAGATGATTTCTGATTGTTTTACTTCCACTTCCAAGCGAGCCGTCTTTGAGTATGGTCTGTGTTCCCTCTTGCTCAGGTTTATTACTGATTGCTCTGTCTTTGGTCATGCGTAAAGGTGAAATGGATTCCTCTGCTGACCGCACGTAAGGCGCACAAGCTGCTTTTATTTTCATAGAAGCTGGCATTTTGTGAAGCGTTCTGTAAAGTCAAACAAGGCGTCAACAAGTTGTAGATACAAAACACATGACAAAAAAGTAGATCTCTAATTACTGTAGCATACCGTAATAATTGTAAGCAGGTCCCCTTTAGTAGAAGATTATTATTTTTGCGCTGCAGGTCTTAAACTGGAAACGACTCCAAAATGTTTCCAATAATTTGTACACAAATCCGTAAGCATGACAGGAGTGATGCCCTCCATGCTGCGTTTGAGTTCCTTTTTATCTTGACTGGCTGTGTGGATTTTGTGAAGGCGCATTTCTGGCGGCCAATCAGATTTTATCAAGCGCGTTCATGTATTATCAGTTCAGCTTTGTTTCAGAGCACATGTATTTTCTCTTTGTTATTAGACCGAGCTCATTCACAGAATCTACTGATTCTATTTATGAACTAGTAAAACATTTGTAAGGTTTTTGTGACATTTTCTAAAAATTCAATGCCTTTCATTTAGGATCACCTGATTGCTGTTGGATACATTTCAATGCGCAACACAATATATTTTGCGCATTCAGTTTATTCATTAAATTAATCTAGAAAAATCTTTTATCACATAATTTTTTTTAAAGGAATAGTGTCTTTGACCCACATCATTTTTATTAGCACGATAATATACTTAATACATATAAGAATAATACCTATATTTTTGTGCGCTATGGGCTCTCCAAATGGCGCTCCGTTTAAACTCAATTTTATTGCGCATTTTGTATCTATTCGCAGTTAACCTTTTAAAGAACAATGGCTGGTTTAATTGGCTCAAATTTACGCTCTTCAGCAGATCTTGATATCTTAATTTATTGAAGAGACCCCAGTATGTTATTGTGGACGCAAAATATTTGCCTATATACACGACATCTCCGAGAAGCACTCGTCCACAGTCTAACTAAATATGTATTTTGTAGGCTATCTGATAACCATATGCTTTCAATAAACTAGACAAATATAGCAGAGAGATATGGATGTTGTCGTGCTGTTATAAAAGCCTTAAAATAATCCAAAGTAAACCGAATCTTACCGCTTTACAAATAACATTTGATGCCAGATCCACGTTCGGATAACGCAGACAGGTGTGAGTTTGAGGTTGTCAGTTTTGTCCTCCGATTTTTTTTATCAGTATCGTGTAATATCCTGCTTGTTTTGCAAACTGTGGGCAAACACAGGCGACCAGTTGCTGGTGAAATCGGAGATAGACTCGGGGCCGAAAGTGATTTAACAATATTTAACAATAAACTAGACTTACTCGAGAGCAGGTGATAACTGCCCTCAGCGTCTTGATTAATACTTCCTCAACTACTCCAATTTGCAATCTGTTGTAATTATTTATTAAATCTATTTATTATTATTTTAGCAAACAGAAGTACCAGGTGGGGCTTTATTTTCATCCTCAGCTTTTGTTTGAAGGACATCTGAAGAGGGCAATGAAAGACTGAAAACTCGCTGACCAGCTTTTTGCCATCCATTTGTCCTAAACTGGCAGACAAGCTATTGAAATCTTCCCTCTTGTTCAGACTGCACATAAAGAAGAAAAGGAAACTTCGCTCTGAAGGAAAAAACCCACAACAAAGTATAACATTTAATTACAACCCGGATACCATATGTACACCTCTTGTAGAAAACCTCAAACAATGTCAACTCTTTTGTGGGGTAAAACGTGCGCTTTTGGAGACGTGCGCGCTTTTGGAGAGGTGTGCGCATCCAGACCAGAATAAGCTTGAGTACACTTCTTGGAAGAACTAATGCTAGTTTAATGTGCCGTCGAGGTTCCTTTTAGAGTCTATCTATTGTCCTATAACGCACATGCTTGTGATGACCGCTTACACCAATTATAAATGAATAGCTGAGAGCCCCTTGGTGAACCCCAGTTTCGTTTAAGCCGTTTGGGTTACACAGATTAAAAAAGCTTTAACGCTGTAAATGAGGAGGTTAAAAAAAGAACAGTTTTAGGACTGGGCTCCATTTAAAAAGCACATTGTAGCTACTGTTATTTGTATCTTTAAAACATTTATTTTTATATTCTCTTTAATTATCGAGCGTTCGTGTAAAGTGCACAATGAGAACACGTGTAAGTACAGTATTATGCTATATAAATTCAGATTTAAAATATGTGCTATATTTGGTAAATTATTACATTAAATGTTTTATTACATTTATTGTAAGATGCGGTCAAATAAGTTTTGAATTAAATTCAACTATAGTTCGTTACCCAACATAATAAATGTACAATAATAAATGTCAATTCATAATGTATGTCTGGCAAACAAATTCACTTCAAATTACTCTGAATTAAATAGAATGCAGTTTAAGAAAATTCAGTGACCCAGGTCCTTTAACTACCTCAGCTAAATCAAACTCAGTCTCAATCAAACAATACGTTTAAGCTTGTTGGACATACTATTTTATAAGTATGGGCATTGTTATGGAATCCCACCCACAAAGTGTAGACAGCTTTCCACAGGATATTAGAGTGCACCTATGGAAAAAAAAACATTTGTGAGGTCAGGCACATTGGACAAGAGGGTCCTGGTATCATGCATTTGAGGTTAGGGCTCTGCAAATTTTATGGATATTTTTGTGCACAGGGGCGCAATTATGACACAACAGAAAATTCTGTTCTATACTGTTGCCACTATGTGCCACTATAAGTGTTGGTAAAACAAGTGACAAGCGACTTAACACTTATCAGGTGCGGCTGACTGTCAATCAAGAGAGATTGACAGATCACCTGAGCCCTAGGTAAAGCACAGGTAATTGTCAACTGAGAGAGCTTGACAGATCAACATCAGCTATTCTGCCTCCATACCCCAGCTGCCGGCCATAAGAACCATGAGAAGATCACCTAACAACTTAGGAACTTATGGCCGGACTTCACAATGCATTCCAATTTTGACCAAGAAGCACAAGAAGGGCTGACTAGAATTCGCCAGAAGAAATTTGGACAGCCCTGAGGAGTTCTGGGACACAGTTCTATGACCAGTGGTAGCTCAGTGGTTAAGGTACTGGACTAGTAAACAGAAGATTGCCGGTTCAAGCTCTGCCACCACCAAGTTGCCACTGTTGGGTCCCTGAGCAAGGCCCTTAACCCTCAATTGCTCATCATGTTCTGCTCATTGTGTAAGTCGCTTTGGATAAAAGCGTCTGCTAAATGCTAAAAATGTAAATGTAAAATAAAAAAATAGAACCATTTAGCCAGATGGATTAGCAGTTCGTCTTGGGGCTTCTGACCAGAAGAACACCACGGCTAAGCATGGGTCATTATCACAGTGGGTCAGTGATAATGTAAAAATGTTTTTTTCTGCTGTAGAAATTGGTAAACCTGACTTACATGGATTAACAGAAGTACCAAGGCATTTTGAAATGGAATGTTCTGCTTTCTGTGATAATAATGAACTTATAATTGGACTTTCCAGCAAGACACTGATCCCAAGCACAGTTCCGACTCAAACAAGGCTTGGTTATGGAATCAGTCGTGGATTACCCTGGAGTGGATCTTCTCAGTCTCCAGATTTAAATCCTATGAAAAATCTTTGGTGTTGCAGCACAAAAGCCACAAAAGGATGTTCCACCAAGTATACTGAGGCTGAGGGTTTAATAATAGTGCACATAAACATTAGTCAAGATTAGATTAGTCAAGAGAAATTATGTCAACGTATACTATCAAAATTGCTTTTTTTTCTCCAATTCCCCTCCCCCCAATTTTCTTCCCTATTCTAGTCGTATACAACCCTCCCCTGCTGACTGAGGAGCTTTGCAAACGCCTCTTTTCACCTGCACGAGACGAGCTCATATGCAGATCAGCTTTGTGCATGGAGAGCCACACCCTGATCAGCATTGATCCCCAACTCTGTGCAGGCGCCATCAATCAGCCAGCAGAGGTCGTAATTGCACCAGTTATGAGGAACCCTGGTCCGGCTCATGAACCACCTTGAACAACAGCCAATCGTTGTTCATGTAGTCGCCCAGCCCAGTCGGATGGCAGAGCTGAGATTCGATACGATGTATCAGAATTGCTTTTAATGTATTAATAATATTCTTTCTTTATTTACTGAGACGTCTAGTTGTATATTTTCGATCAAATCTGCACATATCGTAATAATACCTTTTAAGGCATAATACCTTTTTTATTTTAATCAAATAAAAATACGAAAAGGAAAATGAGAAAACTAAGGATAATGAAAAGAATTGCAGTGGTTATTGTGTGTGTGTGTGTGTATGTGTGTATGTGTGTGTGTGTGTATGTGTGTGTGTGTGTGCATATGAGGGCGACACGGTGGCTAAGTGGGTAGCATTGTCGCCTCACAGCAAGAAGGTCCTGGGTTTGATGCCCAGTTGGGGCGGTCCGGGTCCTCTCTGTGTGGAGTTTGCATGTTCTCCCCGTGTCTGCGTGGGTTTCCTCCAGGAGCTCCGGTTTCCTCCCACAGTCCAGAGACATGCAAGTGAGGTGAATTGGAGCCACTAAATTGTCCATGACTGTGTTTGACATTAAACTTGAACTGATGAATCTTGTGTAACGATTAACTACCATTTCTGTCATGAATGTAACCAAAGTGTAAAACATGACGTTAAAATCCTAATAAATAAATAAATTGTGTGTGTGTGTGTGTGTGTATCTAGGGTTATCTGCAATAACATTATGCACCCACTAGAGGCCAGTAAGTAGCATCTGTTGTGCAATGCAAGCGCATTTGAATGGAACTTGTATGTCATGACAGGGTTTAGACTTGATTTTGTCCTTTATTTAATTGTGATAGTAAAATAGATATTTATTGTTTTTAACTAATCACCTTTATTGTTCTTTGTTTTTATATGCTTATTCTTTATTTAATGGTTGGAACACATTACAAAACGTTTGTAGAAGGGATTGTTTTTCACTGTGTTACTTCACAATCTGTAATCATTTTGGAACTAAGAACATCAATCGTTGTAGTTGTAAAAGTGGAATATTTTATTTTTCTTGCTTTATGTAACCCTGCAGCTGCTTAACAGTTTAGGTCTCAGTTGCTTCTACTAGGGTTTTTCCAAGTATCCCAATGTACATCTGTGGTTTGAGGGATGGAAGTCATGTGTATGTAACACTGGTTTTCAGCTTTGCCCTTTACTCACAAAGTTTTTCCCATATTATCAAAGTCTTCTAATAATGCAGTGGCATAAAGATAGCAAAAACCCTAAATTCCTTGCAACAATGCATTAAGAAATATAGTTTTTAAACAGCTGCACTATTTGTCCACAAAGTTTTTCACAAAGTGGTTTAACTTAACTAATTATTGCTCATAAACAACTAACACTTTTATTAATGCTCTATTTACACTGATCTGCTGTGACATTAAAACCACCTCCTTGTTTCTATCAGCTCCACTTACCATAGAGAAGCACTTTGCAGTTCTACAGTACAATTACTCAATTACTACCCCACAGGACCACTACAGAGCAGGTATTATTTAGGTGGTGGATCATTCTCAGCACTGCAGTGACACTGACATGGTGGTGGTGTGTTAGTGTGTGTTGTGCTGGTATGAGTGGATCAGACACAGCAGCGCTGCTGGAGTTTTTAAATACTGTGTCCACTCACTGTCCACTCTATTAGACACTCCTACCTAGTTGGTCCACCTTGTAGATGTAAAGTCAGAGACGCTCGCTCATCTTTTGCTGCTGTTTGAGTTGGTCATCTTCTAGACCTTCATCAGTGGTCACAAGACGCTGCCCATGGGGCGCTGTTGGCTGGATATTTTTGGTTGGTGGACTATTCTCAGTCCAGCAGTGACAGTGAGGTGTTTAAAAACTCCATCAGTGCTGCTGTGTCTTATCCACTCATACCAGCACAACTGCAGTGCTGAGAATGATCCACCAGCCAAATAATACCTGCTCTGTAGTGGTCCTAGGAGAGTCCTGACCATTGAAGAACAGCATGAAAGAAGGCTAACAAAGCATGCAGAGAAACAGATGGACTACAGTCAGTAATTGTAGAACTACAAAGTGCTTCTATATGGTAAGTGGAGCTGATAAAATGGACAGTGAGTGTAGAAACAAGGAGGTGGTTTTAATGTTATGGCTGATCAGTGTATATCCCATATAATAATAGCATAACATGTTACCTATTTGCCTTTTTTCTTGTTCCAGCACAGGTGTTTTTGATTATTCCACAAATGTCCCAGTGTTACATTGCCAGTGCATATTTACAAAAACTGTTGATAAGATGAAACATTAAATAGTTCTTATGTGTGCTGTTTTTTTTTAAATACCTGCAAAAGGTTTACAAAAGTCTCTACATCACTGCTTTCTGTTTTTTTTTAACTATTTCCTAAATTTCCTCGGGTTTGTATACAGTATATAGTGGATTAAGGAGGTTTTCAGACCCCCTGACTTTTTATACATTTTAATGTGTTGTGGATTTTATCCATCAATCTACAATCTATACTTAATAATCCAATAATGATGAAGTAAAAACATGTTTTATATTTTTCTGAAAACATTTACATTTACATTTTCAGCATTTAGCAGACGCTTTTATCCAAAGCGACTTACACAATGAGCAATTGAGGGTTAAGGGCCTTGCTCAGGGACCCAACAGTGGCAACTTGGTGGTGGCGGGGCTTGAACCGGCAACCTTCTGTTTGCTAGTCCAGTACCTTAACCACTGAGCTATCACTGGCCCTACTGGCCAGTGGCCACTGGCCCTACTGGCCCTGTTGAAAACAACAGTTAAGTCACTCTGCTATATAAATAATAAACTGGTGCATCCTGTTTTCTTTAATTACCCCTGAGGTATGTTAAGCTTAATTGTTTAACAGATTTCTTTCACTACACACAGCTTGGAAAGGCACACACCTTGGTACAAAAACAAGCCATGAAATCCAAGTAACTGTCTTTGGATGTCCATAAATCTAATTGCCTCAATCACAATGGCCTCCAACATTTTGAAATGGAAGAAACTTAACTTAAGCAACACAATACAATAAAGTGTGCAAGAACTCTGGGGTCTGAATATTATTATGACTCCATATTCATGTTCCTAAGCTCTTCTTATCTGGATTCGCCTCTTTTAAAAGCCATCAACAAGATTCTGGCACAACTCTGTTTGAATTCTGGAATTCAATCAGATTTGTTGGCATTTTGGCACAGACTCTACTTTTCAGTACAGTTCACATTTTTTCAATATGGTTGGGGCCAGAATGTTGGGAAGGCCATTCTGAAAGCTTTATTTTACCCTAATTTAGCTATTTCAGAAACAACGCTGACATTTTTGAATCACTGTCCTGCAGAAACAGCCCAATGCGTTTAAGATTACGGCTAAGGTTATGTTGAAGAATAAAGGAAATGTAAAGATTACTTGATGGACAAACTGGTGGATATTGGATTAAAACTAAAAAGATTACACATTGTACTTTAGTAAAAGACCACTGTTCAATGTACTTTGATCCTAAGGACAATTATTTATAAAGATGATCTTGGGACTTGTGGTGGCTGACAAATGTCTCCAAGTGATATCCCTGCCTTTATTAGTTATTTAGTTTTTATTGCAATAAATAAATCAATGATAAAACCACAGTGATTTTTATTTTGAAAAAAGTACTTGCTAATACATTCAATCAATGATTGACTTTTGTTTTTCATGCTTGCTGTTCAGATAAAAGCTTACGTAACTATTCTATACGTACAGTATACGTGGTCCATACAATTGACCTGTAGCATTATATTTTTATTATTGATATGTGGGTAAAAAAAATGAATAAATGCCACTGCAAATGTGTTTTTTCTTTGTCTTGCGACAAAAAAAAACATGCTTAATTGAGCTTTTATTGTTTTATTATGAATCTGGGTAATTTAGTTGGCTGGATAATCTAAGCGGACCAAGATTTAAGTCTTTATTTTGGCCAGGACGCTTTTGGACCGCGACCCTGACGAGGATAATTTGGTGTTAAAGAAGATGAATTAATAAATGTTCGACTAAAACGATTCGTTTATTCACCCAACCCATGTGTAAACACAAACACTGGAATCGTAGAAACAAATCATGGTCGCGTCTAAAATCGCAAACTACTTACTAAATAGCATATTAAATAGCAACGACCACTATGTAAGTAGTGTACTAATTTGACGTACCATGAAGTGCTTCTGTAAGCGGTTTGGGACGCAGCCTATCACAAAAGCGCTCGAGCTGTCTTCCGGGAAAACGTCACTCTTGAACGTGTAGCCGGAGAACGGGTGCACAGATTTATATCTCATATGGAACAGCTAGCACGCGCGCTTCTGGATGATGTATGGTTTATAGATCTAGAAAAAGATGCGCAACTTGTGTAGCATTAGAAACGAACGGAGCAGTGCACTTCCTGAGGTCGAGCCCAAGATTGTGTTATGTAGCGAAGTTGAGCGTCGCTGTTCATAACCGCAAACAAAAGGGCTCAGCAGCTGAATTTATTATTCACTGTTGTTAAGACCTGGTGACACTTGTTTTCTGCTTGGCTGCTATTAAAGTACAGCATGGACTACATGGTAAGTGTGACTAATAACACTTTAAAGGCGTGTTAGTTTTAAAACAACCGGTACTGCACGTTTTATAATAGGGTTGTAATAAACACCAGCTTCTCAGTTTGCAACTTTTCACATTTATTTTTATTTTAATGATCTGTTTTAATACTAATCTAATTATTTTATTATGTAATAACTAGAATAACCCTTATCATAAATATCCATAATGTGGTGTTATATTATGTTATATAAAGTTGTTATATTTATTATCTAATATCTAATCTAATGATCATGATGGTTAAATTCTATTACTTAGAAGTGTATTAGAGTTTATTGTGAGTTTGTGCGGTGTTACTTGCTGCTTTGTTACAGTGTATTTTTACAACACTATACATTTAAACAGAAGTCTGACTCAAGTCTTGATAGCTGGTCGACTCGTCATTCTAGACGTCAATGTCAAAAAACCTCAGACACTGACAAGTAAACAGATCAATTTGATCGACACCTAAGGCGAACGACCATGTAGAGTTCCACAGAAACAATGCAATGACTGGTTCTTCATCAACTTCTGATGTTATTTATTTATTTATTTATTAGGATTTTAACACGTTTACACTCTTTGGTTACATTCAGACAATTTTATGTCCTAGACAATTTATTACCTCCAATTCACCTCACTTGCATGTCTTTGGACTGTGGGAGGAAACCGGATCTCCCGGAGGAAACCCACACAGACACGGGGAGAACATGCAAACTCCGCACAGAGAGGACCCGGACCGGACCGCCCCACCTGGGGATCGAACCCAGGACCTTTTTGCTGTGAGGCGACAGTGCTATCCACCAAGCCACCGTGCCACCCCACTTCTAATGTCACAGCGAACTAAAGATTACATTGTTGATGGAGTTTGATGTAGATGGTAATGTTCATGGCTGCCCTGAAATTCCATTAATAATATTAAGCAGTACCCTTTACAAATGCAAAACTTTCTGCATGATGCAGCATTATGCTTCCTCCACCATGCTTTACAGGTGGGCTGAGCTTTTAGTGTTGGTTGCAGTGCGTAGGGAACCCAGCTGCTTCATTTGAGAGGAGTGTTTTTCTCAGAGTTGTACGTAACAATTATGTTAAGTATCTTTCTTACAGTGGGTACAAAACCCCACAAACTCTAGAGAGCTTTAGAGCTTTCTCCATGTTTGTTGCTGTTACTTCTGGGTTCTTGTTACCTCCTAAAACATTGCAGTTTGTGCGTTTGGTGTGTTATTAATTTTAAGAGTATGTATCTGTGTTATTTTGTGACTTTTGTGACTAGCCCATCAGCTGGCCAGGCTTCTACACAGACCTGTCTGACTATGTCTGGGTAAAGGAGGGTTGGGGGATTGGTTGAACCCTGTGATAGATTGGAGCCCTGTCCAGGGTATTCCTGCTTTGCGTCCAGGGTTTCCGCAACACTGACCAGGATAATATGGTTGATAAAAATAAAAAAAAGGGTAGTTAATGCAGGTCCAGTCAGAAAATTTCCCTTTGGAACGCTACATTGTTCCTAGTCCTTCAGGAAACTTACTTGTATAGCAAAAACATACAGGAAGTTCTGTTATAAATACAGCAGTGTACAATGGAGCCAGTAAGTACATTTTTCTACTTTTTCTGCAACTTTAATAGACCTTAGGTCAGACCCTTGTGATGCATTGCGAAATGCAGAATTTGTTACTATCTTGCTTCATTTTGTCATATATCAAGTCTGGCTAGTTTAAGGAACTGAAACAACATGGTCTCATCTAGTCTAAAGAGAAATACATGTACAAAGCTGTAGACATTTGTTTAGTTATAAGCTAAGGGAAATCATGTAGGAATTTGCATTTAAAACCTAAGATTATAGGTCTTTTGGGGCATTAGATAAACCAGCAAACAAAGATGTTAAACTGTTTGTTTGTGTTTGTGTTTTTAGAAATAGGATCTCCTTTTAAACTCAACAAAAACTGAGGTGAAGGAGTTTGTTTTAGGAGTTTGTAAATTGCATCTAAATCCAGTAATCTTTAAAACTGAGCAAGTGTTTATCTGGAATAGTTAACCATGTTCTGTTTGTTAGAGGCATGATTATTTAGGATAAATAGCAGGGCTGGACAATATGACAATCTGTACCATACAATAATAGAAATACACCGATCAGCCATAACATTAAAACCACTTCTTTGTTTCTACACTCACTGTCCATTTTATCAGCTCCACTTACCATCTAGAATCACTTTGTAGTTCTACAATTACTGACTGTAGTCCATCTGTTTCTCTACATGCTTTGTTAGCCCCATTTCATGCTGTTCTTCAATGGTCAGGACCACCACAGAGCAGGTATTATTTAGGTGGTGGATAATTCTCAGCACTGCAGTGACACTGACATGGTGGTGGTGTGTTAGTGTGTGTTGTGCTGGTATGAGTGGATCAGACACAGCAGCGCTGCTGGAGTTAAACACCTCACTGTCACTGCTGGACTGAGAACAGTCCACCAACCAAAAATATCCAGCCAACAGCGCCCTGTGGGCAGCGTCCTGTGACAACTGATGAAGGTCTAGAAGATGACCGACTCAAACAGCAGCAGTAGATGAGCAATCATCTCTGACTTTACATCTACAAGGTGGACCACCTAAGTAGGAGTGTCTAATAGAGTGGACAGTGAGTGGACACGGTATTTAGGAACTCCAGCAGCGCTGCTGTGTCTCATCCACTCATACCAGCATAACACACACTAACACACCACCACCATGTCAGTGTCACTGCAGTGCTGAGAATAATCCACCACCTAAATAATACCTGCTCTGTAGTGGTCCTGTGGGGGTCCTGACCATTGAAGAACAGCATGAAAGGGGGCTAACAGCGCAATTTACTGTGTTGTTTTCCAAGCACAGCAAATTTTCACGTGACCCCAAAATTATATTGACAGCTCGCTGTTTAAATGTAATTGGGGAAAACCATTGTCACTTAACACCGCCACATCAAGAAATTTAGCCTAAAACTCTATTACACAAAAGAAAGCCATACATCAGTTCTATGCAGAAACATCATCAAGTTAATGATGAAGATGTGCAGATCCTTGACAAGGAGGAACGCTGGTTTGAACGTGGAGTCAAAGAGGCCATCTATGTGAAGAGGGAACGACCATCTCTGAACCAGGGAGGGGGCCTGAGAGTACATCTCTCACCATCTTACAACGCCGTAATTGGAGCTTTACCCCAATCATGTGTGAAAGACACACATGGCCATTGTAATTAATGGTCATTGTGAATTTCATATGGACCTGATCACCAGTTCCATTGTTATGCAATGGGCAGTGATCAGTCGTTATGCAAATCAACTGCATATAAGGTTGGGGTATTCAACACCAGCTCAGACTGAAGAAGTCATTCGGATTGAGTGACGAAACGTATCTCTACAACAAACTTGTGTCCAGATGAACTGATTCAACTTTGTGGATCATCAAATTCTCTGGGCCCGTGCTCATATCTGATGGACTGAAAGACCAGGGACACGTGTGCTGTGGTCAGATGAGTCCACATTTCATCTTGTTTTCTAAGAGAAAAGAGTATTGAGTTTTCCATAACAAAGACGAAAAGGACCCTCCAGACTGTTATCAGCAAAGTCTGGTTTTTGTAATCAGTTAACTCACGTTTCTTAGTAAAGAACTTATTATTTATGGGAAAATTAAATATAAATATATTTAATACAAGGAAAGATTTTCTTGCCCACTCATAGTGTGTAAGCTGATTCACGGTGGCCCTTCTTCCCACTTGACAGTTTCCATCTTTCTTTGTTACCTGTTTAACTGCTTTTTAGTCTTGGCTAACCCTGTCAAGCCTGTCGGAGAGCTTGGAGCTTAAACTTTTACTTGGGTGTAGTCTTGGGCAGAGAACACAACACAAACTTACTCATTACTACCTATCTAACAAGTCTAATAGCAGATTATCCATCAGACCTTTACCTGTCTTGTACAAACATACATTGGTCATTTATTGTGATACATGTAAAATACATCAGATAGACTATAAATATGCAATAGAATTTTTGTAGCAACAGAATTACTGACCGTTGCTCTGTCACCGAACCTCTGTACCACATCCACCAATGGAAAGGGACCCCAAAATGAGCTCCACTGACTAGTTTAATTGGATGGTGGATTGCTTGTTTCTACACTCACTGTCCATTTTATCACTTCCACTTACCATATGGAAGCACTTTGTAGTTCTACAATTACTGACTGTAGTCCATCTGTTTCTCGTACTTTTTAACCTGCTTTCACCCTCAACCTTTCAACCTTCAATGGTCAGAACCCCCACAGGACCACCACAGAGCAGGTATTATTTGGGTGGTGGATCATTCTCAGCCCTGCAGTTACAATAACATGGTGGTGGTGTGTTAGTGTGTGTTGTGCTGGTAGATGCTGGTTCTGGTAGTGGATCAGACACAGCAGCGCTGCTGGATTTGTTTTGATACCATGTCCACTCACTGTCCATTGTCCTGACCAATCGAAGAACAGCCTGAAAGGGAGCTAACAAAGCAAACAGAGAAACAGATGGACTACAGTCAGGAATTGTAGAACTACAAAGTGCTTTTATCTGGTAAGTGGAGCTGATAAAATGGACAGTGAGTGTAGAAACAAGGAGGTGGTTTTATGTTATGGCTGATCGGTGTAAACCCACCTTGATTTAAAGTGTAACGCTTTTAATGTCTTTTAATCAACTTCATTGTCTTTGTTTTCTAGAGATCTAGAGATCTAGAGAATTAGAAATTACTTTCATCGACTGTAGTTTGCTGAACTAATCACTCATGTACCTCAAGGTTAGGCGGTATTATTGTCTTGCATAACTGTTATTTCTTCCAATAGTATCACTGATCTCATAAAGTCTGCACCAGCTGTGGATATCTAAGATAGCACTGTGTGCTGACACTTTCATTCAGTGATTGTAAAATGGATTATCAGTGATATCTTAAGGACCTTCAGCCTTGCACTGTATGATACACTGTAGAATCTTAGCTGTGTTATCAAGCAGGAGGGGTGTACATAAAGATAAGTGTTACCCCATTACAAAAAGACTGATGTATACCTATCTTTGTCTATAATTGTCTACTCTTACAACAGTGCAGTTGCTGTAGTTAACTTGTCACATGCTGCATTTTTATAGATGCTGTATTACAAGTCATAATTGAGTGTGTATGTTTGCATGCATTATGCTCTTTGGTTCTGTTTTAGCTGTATATTGTACTATGCCAGCTTGGTCAAAGGTTCCCTGATAGGAATAAGGGACTAAAAAAGTATCTAACAGGGCAAAGTCAGATGTGCAATAATATTTAAAACGGTTTCAGTCATTTTTTCTGCAAATGATAATACACAGCGAGCAGGTGTGGTGTTTCACTGTCAAAGTGGTTACCGAAGACAAATTACTATATTAACTTAGTTGGGTAATTGGTAATAGGCTATTTTTGTCCATTTGCTTGCCTACTCAGGAGGCCTTGGAGGTGTATAAGGAGATGCTGCTGCTGTACTGTGAGGAGGCCAAACGTTATATCAACACACAGTGTGCTGATCTGGAGCCATGGCAGATCATCTCGCTTTCAGTGCTGTTAACACTCTCGGCCATCTGGCTCAAGAGATTCCTCTTTCAGAAAGAAAGTGAGTATATATAATTAAGCTGTTTCCTTACATTCACGCTAGCACACCAGAGCTGGGATTTCAAACACATAGTTTCGAATCTTAGCTCTGCCATCCGGCTGGGCTGGGCGGCTACATGAACAACGATTGGCTGTTGTTCACACAGGGTGGGAAAGCCGGACCAGGGCTCCTCATAACTGGTGCAGCTATGACCTCTGCTGGCTGATTGATGGTGCCTGCACAGGAAATAATGCGTTGACCTGGGTGTGGCTCTCTGTACACAAAGCTGATCCGCATATGAACTCGCCTCGTGTAGATGAAAAGATGCAGTCGGTACTACACTCGTGTCGGAGGGGGCGTGTGTCAGTAGCGGCGCTCCTCAGTCAGCAGTGGAGGGTAGTATCGGTAGAGGGGAAGCGTAATGCAATCAGGGTAATTAGATACGACTAGATTACAGAGAAAACACTTGCCATTGGCCTACAGGGTGCTGCGCCAGAAACAATCCACCGTTTCAAAAACACCACCTATAGGCATCCCAAAGCTTTATATAGAAAAAGAATAAGCAGGGACTAAGGCTCTTTATTGAACCTCTAGGACCATGGCAGTGTCTTGCCCGTCTAACTGTGCAGACATGTTTGTAGTGATCCCTGGAATATATTTGACTATCTGGACTAATTTCACTTGTTTGGGTTTTCCTCTCATTCTTGGGTTCTCTTTCCAAACTTAGCTAGAGACCACTGTTCCATATACTCTTTAATGGGTTCAGTCAAACTAGCTCTACTTGAATCGGTACAGAGAAGGCACCAGCTATAGTTGATAATAATTATTAACATGGAAGCATGCAACCATGCCAAAAGTATAATTACATTAAGGAACCACCATTACTGACTGTAGTCCATCTATTTCTTTACATACTTTTTTAGCCCCCTTTCATGCTGTTCTTCAATGGTCAGGACCCCCACAGGATCACCACAGAGTAGGTAGTATTTAGGTGGTGGATGATTCTCAGCACTGCAGTGACAATGACATGGTGGTGGTATGTTAGTATGTGTTGTGCTGGTATGAGTGGATCAGACACAGCAGCGCTGCTACAGTGTCCACTAACTGTCCACTCTATTAGACACTCCTACCTTGTAGATGTAAAGTCAGAGATGATCTTCTAGACCTTCATCAGTGGTCACAGGACGCTGCCTATGGGGCGCTGTTGGCTGAATATTTTTGGTTGGTGGACTATTCTCAGTCCAGCAGTGACAGTGAGGTGTTTAAAAACTCCATCAGCGCTGCTGTGTCTCAAATCAAATCAAATCAAGGTTTATTTGTCACATACATGGTCATACACAGTACAACTGGCAGTGAAATGCTTTGTACAACTGGCAGTGGATCAGACTGGCAGTACAACTGGCAGTCTGATCCACTTATACCAGTACAACACACACTAACACACCACCACCATGTCAGTGTCACTGCAGTGCTGGGAATAATCCAGCACCTAAATAATACCTACTCTGTGGTGGTCCTGTGAGAGTCCTGACCATTAAAGAACAGCATGAAAGGGGTCTAACAAAGCATGCAGAGACACAGATGGACTACAGTCAGTAATTGTAGAACTGCAAAGTAAGTGGAGCTTATAAAATAGACAGTGAGTGTAGAAACAAGGAGGTGATTTTAATGTTATGGCTGATCAGTGTATGCTTTCCTCAGTCCCTTACTAATGTACGTACATTTTAGATTTTAACCATATTTACTGGCTTGTCAGGTAATTGTTGATGACAGATTTATTAACAGCAAAACACTGTAGGCTAATATCATGTTAGTATTTGTGTTCAGACATTGTTATCAAGTATGTCAATTATTCACTGCTGTTTGTCTGGTGGTCTGCAGGTCTGACATCACGAATCAAGAAGCAATGCTTCCGACTCATCAGAAAAATCCCGTATATCCGCACATCAGTAAGTGTCTCATATTATATTGTGTTTTTTCAGTGCTTCTCCAAAATGAGGCATCAGTGTTTCCTGTTACTGGTGTAACACATTCTGACTCATTCCCAGTATGTCATATACAGGTGTTTTTTAAAACAGTTTGCTGTAGGTTGTCAGCTTTATTACAGTTCTGTGTATTCGCTGTTTGGACTTTTCCCTCATGTCTGTAACTGTACTAGTACCACTTTTAAAGAGTGTGTAGGTTTTAGTGGATTAGTTTAATTCGAATATACCGTAACTGTATAAGCACTTTTAATTATTGGTAATGATTCATCTTTCTCTCATCGTCTCTTTTAAAGATCCAGAAACAGCTGAACAAGGCACTGGATGACATGTCAATGAGTGTGTGCACCCTGAAGGAGGGGATGAGTTACACCAAGCTCCTGCCGACACAAGGCCTCACGCAGAAACAAGTCCTGGACAGCATCAGACAGTACCAAACACTGAGTGAGTCACAGCAAACCACACAGTCTGGGGCTGTAGGAAAAACTGCATTTATTTATTTATTCTTTCGAAAATCCTTTTTGTTAAAATAATCATATTTACATATCGCAATTGTTCAGATTTCTGTCACAGAGGGTTAACATTTGTTTTGTGCATGCAGCATTTCAAGCTGTTTAAAGGTAACCATTGGTTAATAATTTTTTATTTTGCGTTAACTTATTTATTAAATAACTTATAAACATTAGATCCTGAACCAGGGCTCTTGGGTGGTGCAGTGGTCTATCGTGCTTATCCATTACTTCTAAGGTCCCAGCTCAAATCTCAGTGCTGCTGTCAGTGATAGCTCAGTGGTTAAGGTACTGGACTAGTAAACAGAAGGTTGCCTGTTCAAGCCCCACCACCACCAAGTTGCCACTGTTGGGTCCCTGAGCAAGGCCCTTAACCCTCAATTGCTCATCGTGTTCAGATCATTGTGTAAATCGCTTTGGATAAAAGCGTCTGCTAAATGCTGAAAATGTAAAAAAATGTAAATGCTGTCAGCTGATTGGGCGCCTACACAGACATGATTGGCTATGTCTTAAGGAGAAATGATCGAATGGATTGACATCCTGTCCTGTATTGCTGTCTTGTGCCAAACCTGCTGCAATTTTGGCCAGGATAAAGTGGTTTATGTAAAGCAAATTAAAAGGAAATAAACATTTTGCTTCTAGCATAAAATCTGTAGACTCCTCTAGACAAAAGGGCGGCACGGTAGCTCAGTGGGTAGCACTGTTGCCTGACAGCAAGAAGGTCCTGGGTTCAATCCCCAGGTGGGGACGGTCCAGGTCCTTTCTGTGTGGAGTTTGCATGTTCTCCCTGTGTCTTTCCTCCGGGAGCTCTGGTTTCCTCCCACAGTCCAAAGACGTGCAAGTGAGGTGAATTGAAGATACAAAATTGTCCATGACTGCGTTTGACATTAAACTTGTGAACTGATGAATCTTGTGTAACCAATAATTACCTGTCCTGTCATAAATGTAACCAAAGTGTAAAACAGGATGTTAAATCCTAATAAATAAATAAGTACAAAAAAAAGAGATGATTAATTCTTTTTTGGGATTTATAAATTAAAATACATTTTTTGTTAGGACAGAATTTATTTACTGGTTCTTTGGTACATTCAGCAATATTTATCTAAGCTACATTTCATTTCGGGGACTGAATACCTAATCTTGTTTTACTAAGCATATAGTAAACTACATAGGGTACAGAACTCTTACACTGCACCCTAAGTAAGAAATATATCTAAAAATAATATTCGTGCATGTACATTATTTAAAATGGGTAAACAAAATAAACTCAGCGGTTAAGGTGTTGGACTAGTAATCATAAGGTTGCCGGTTCAAGGCCAGCCATCACCAGGTTGCCACTAGTGGGTCCCTGAGCAAGGCTTCTAACCCTCAATTGCTAGTGATAATTGTAAGTCACTTTGGATATAGGCATCTGCTAGATGTAAATGTACTACTGCAACTTCTTTCTAGGCCAGTTGTAGCCTAGCGGTTAAGGTACCGGACTAGTAAGCATAAGGTTGCTGTTTCAAGCCTCACCACTGCCAGGTTGCTGCTGTTGGGCCCTTGAGTAAGGCCCTTAACCCTCAATTGCTCACACTGCATTTTTTTAAAACAATGTGTGTCATTTTAAGTAATTTTGTCTCTAGAAATATTCAATATAAATAGTCAAAGTAAAGACATTTTAAAATCCACTTAAATATAGGAGGTTTTTTTATATAAATGTCCAAATTTGTTACTTGTAGGGATGAACACCTGGGTGACAGTCATTTTTCTCACTGTCTAACTGAATTATCTCCATTGTTGAAACACGCAGGAAAAGTCACTCCACTTTACTAGGTGACTAACACAAAACCACGAAAATACCATGTGACCCGCCACACAGTAATGACTGGCTTATGACTCATGGAGATGAAAAGCTGAATTTTTATCAGGAAAACTTTTCACAAAATACATTTATTTTAATACAGTTTGTTACAGTAAATGTGTTAAAATGTAACTTTTTTGTCCTTGGAGATTTAATTTGAACACAAACTCACATGAATCTGTGAATGTTTTTCTTTGTTTCAGATGAAGTACAATGGGTCAAGGGCAAATGTTCAGGAGCTGTTTACTGGGGGGATGAAAAGCTCACTGAACTCCTTGTGAAGGTGCTGGGTACTTTCCATGCTATTTTATTAATAACAAGGCACCCATTTTCAAATGCACTTCCTTTGTGGTTATAAATGGCAAAATCACTCAGCACAATCTACAGGGGGTGGACAGGGAACAGAAACACCATAGTAAACACCAAAGTGCTTGGCATTATATTATGCAGGTTTAGGTAATGCATTTTCTGAAAGTACAGTCACAATAATAACCACACATCTACATTATGAGCTTTGGTGGGGCTGCCTTTTTGAAAATGATTGTATCCGAGGCCAAGGTGTAAGCATGCATAACATGCTATGAAAACACAAAACTGGACCTATGAGCAATAAAAATGATTCAGATATTTCCTACATGTTGATGGTTTTATTATGGAGAAAGTCAACAAATGCCTATAATCTACAGTGTCTTCAGACAACTGTGAAGTTCAGTCCATCATACTATTAATAATAGTAAAGACAACATGTAGTGGAACGTATTGGTTTGATATTTGCTTTGTATAATGATATAACAGCCAAAGAAGAAACTGTTTCCATATGCAGGTGTACTTTATATCACAAACATTCTTTTCTGATGCTACCAGATGAGAATGCCATTATACCTACTTCTAAAATTGGTCAAGAGTTACTTGATCAACACCTGGATGAATTTAAGTGCATCCCCCAGATGTATACGTCACTGTATCTTTATGAAAACATCTGGAACATATGCCGCAAAGTAGATCTCCTCCTCCTCCTCAATGCCTCAAAAACTAGAGAATTTCTTTTTAAAGTTCTGTCCCACAAATCTCACCACAAATCAGTCAAGATTAGTGTCAATAAAGTTATTCTGGAGTCAAGGGAGGGCGGCACAGTGGCTCAGTGTGTAACACTGCTGCTCACGGCAAGCAGGTCCTGGGTCTGATCCCCAGGTGGGGCGGGCCGGCTCCCTGTGTCTGCGTGGGTTTTGCCCTGTAGGTGAATGGGTGTGTGTATGTGTGTGACATGGACTGGCGTTCTTTCCAGGGTGTTACTGTGTGCCCTGCGCCCATTGAAAAGCTGGGATAGGCTCCAGCACCCATCCCCTCCCCCCCCCATCTCCGCGACCCTAATTGGATAAGTGGTTAAGACAGTGAGTGAGTGAGTGGAGTCAAGGGAACTCCTGTTTATAATAATGAATTATTACAGCTTTATTTTCTTAGCCATCGTTTTATGTGGAATATTGGTTTATGATAAAGCTGGTCGTATTTCCTTCCTTTTCCAGGTATATGGTGAGTTTGCTTGGAGTAATCCACTCCACCCAGACATTTTTCCCGGAGTAAGAAAGATGGAAGCAGAGGTGGTACGGATGACGTGTTCACTTTTCAGTGGCGGGCCAGAGTCTTGTGGCACGGTAAGATTGTTTTAAAGGTCAGATTTGACATTTGATTACATGCGACTACATGTAAGATTATTTTAAACTAGGAATACACGTTACTCTTTTGTCATTTTACTCTTTTGTACAAATAAAACAGGGGGTTGGTCTTTTTGAAACACAAACAAACAAAAACAGAGAGGATGTTGGGATGGTATATGAGATTTTTGTGGTTCTTCTTTTGGTAGAGTAACTATGTAGAGTCTCATTACCAGAATTTTAAAATGCATGTGTAGTGTAGAAGCAGTTCCCTGACAGCCTGTGTAACATTGCTAAGAACTGAGATAAAAAGCATAGACTACAACCCCACCACTACATGAGCTTTTTGTACAACCTTATTGGGCTCTGTTGCACACTAGCAAAATGCAAAACTAGAAAAGGATCATTCAGTACAGATAAGGAGAGTGTTTGTCTGTGGCCACATGCAAAACCTTGCTAATGCCTCTCCAGGTCACCTGTTGTCACTTTCATTTGCACCAGAGCAGGTGAATTTGATTCACAATTGTATATGGACAAATTGATCCCTAAAGTTTCATTGGTTTGATGTTATACTGTTATGATTAAGAGTTCCCTTCATTTTTTTGAACATATCTGATTATATCTGATTTGATCTTTAACTTCTGCAAAATCAACAAAATCATTACAAAGCACTTTTTAATGCTTCAGTGTCATCAGGATTTTATCCACATGCATCTACTTTTCTCTACAGTCAAGCAGTTTTAGGTATGAATGGTTTAAGTGTTGATTTACACTGATCAGCCATAACATTAAAACAAGCTCCTTGTTTCTACACTCACTGTCCATTTTATCAGCTCCACTTACCATATAGAAGCACTTTGTAGTTCTACAATTTCTGACTGTAGTCCATCTGTTTCTCTACATACCGTTTTAGCCTGCTTTCACCCTGTTCTTTAATGGTCAGGACTCTCCCAGGACCACTACAGAGCAGGTATTATTTAGGTGGTGGATGATTCTCAGCACTTCAGTGACACTGACATGGTGGTGGTGTGTTAGTGTGTGTTGTGCTGGTATGAGTGGATCAGACACAGCAGTGCTGCTGGAGTTTTTAAATATCGTGTCCACTCTATCAGACACTCCTACCTAGTTGGTCCACCTTGTAGATGTAAAGTCAGAGACGATCACTCATCTATTGCTGCTGTTTGAGTCGGTCATCTTCTAGACTTTCATCAGTGGTTACAGGACGCTGCCCACGGGGCGCTGTTGGCTGAATGTTTAAGGTTGGTGGACTATTCTCAGTTTAGCAGTGACAGTAAGGTGTTTAAAAGTTCCATCAGTGCTGCTGTGTCTGATCCACTCATACCAGCACAACACACACTAACACACCACCACCATGTCAGTTTCACTGTAGTGCTGAGAATCATCCACCACCTAAATAATACCTGCTCTGTAGTGGTCCTTGGAGAGTCCTGACCATTAAAGAACAGCATGAAAGTGGGCTAACAAAGCATGCAGAGAAACATATGGACTACAGTCAGTAATTGTAGAAGTACAAAGTGCTTCTATATGGTACGTGGAGCTGATAAAATGGACATTGAGTGTCACCACTATCACACCTCTTTTAGGTACTCTCTTTTTAAGTGTACTCGAACTGTCATCAGTGTAATTTTGTACAGGATTGCTTTTAAAACCAAAAACATTTCACACACAGATATGGATGTTTACAATTGTCTTTCGTTTTACTGATAGATTTTACAATACTGCAATAAATGTAAAATAAACATCTCTGTTCCTGTGTATGTGTAATAAACCTGTCCAGTGTTTCTCTAGGTTACATCTGGTGGAACTGAAAGCATTTTGATGGCTTGTAAAGCATACAGGGATCTGGCTTATGAGCGAGGAATCAAAGATCCAGAAATGTATGTATGCTGTTTCTGTCACTTCAAACATTCTGCTACTCTACCACACAAGTAGTGTTTGTCTTTGCCCCTGCATAGCATATTTGTTTAGATATGTCTTTTTGTTGCGTAGCCTGGCATGTGTATTAGTTTATAGACACTCACTTGTATATATCAGCTCATTGATGCAACTATTAAATCAACCAGTTATGCAGCACAGACATACACACGTATCAGTTTGTGAGCAGCAAAAATACCTTGTCATTAAGCTGTATTATTGAGCTGTTGACTGTAATGAATAATTACTCTTTGACCAAAAAAGCATCTCAGAATGCACAAAACTTCAAACCAAGAGATCTGAATTTGGCATAACGGCATCTATTGGTGCAACCTTGTGTTAACATTTCCGTGCTCACAAATACAGAAGGTGCATGGCGTTACATGAACCTGGCCATTAGGGGAGGAGTAGGTTCACCTAAAGTGCAGCTAAAATAAATGTGTCACACATGAATAAATGGGAGGGTTGTGTCAGGAAGGGCATCCAGCATAAAAAAAACTGTGCCAGATCAAATATGTGGGTGAATAATGCCCTGTGGTGACGCCTATGGGGAGCAGCCGAAAGAGATTCACAGCATGAATGTGAAGCTGACAAATCTGTAGCAAATAAATTCCTAATAAAAAAAGTCGTAATAAATTGGTCAGCGAGTGTAAAGCACATGTTTTATAAATGCAAAATGGTTTTATCTGGATTAACTTAATGTTGCTTGAATTGCTCTTGTTGAAGAATTGCTCCAGTGAGTGCCCATGCAGCATTTGACAAAGCGGCACATTACTTTGGAATGAAACTTATTCATGTACCTGTGGATAAGAAGACCATGAAAGTTGATGTGAAGGTAACTAACTGTACATGTGATACTTTGAGATGTTCTAAGTAGAATTATGATTAGTCATCACTGAATATATGTTTTTAAATCCAGGCCATGAAGAAAGCTATTTCTAAGAACACAGCCATGCTAGTGTGCTCTGCTCCTCAATTCCCCCATGGCATCATTGACCCCATTGTAGAAGTGGGGAAGGTAAGTAGCCACTCGTTAAGTGATCATGCGTTGACCAAAAAAATTATGTATCTCAGTTGTTGTGTGATAATTTATTAATACATTTTTAGTTGGCAGAGAAGTACAACATCCCCTTCCACGTGGACGCCTGCTTGGGTGGGTTCCTCATAGTGTTCATGAAAAAGGCCGGATTTAAACTGGAGCCATTTGACTTCCGAGTCAAGAGCGTCACCAGCATTTCAGCAGACACACATAAGGTCAGTGGTTAAATTTTACAATAAGCAATAAGTGTTTTAACTTGATGGTGCACACGTTATATAGCATACCAATCATAAGGCTATGTCTAATTATGGTCAGCCAATGATCATGCATCTTTAAAAATATAGTAAATGCTCAGTAAACACAGCTGACACTTCAGGCTATTTGTTGACGTTGTTTTGTTATTACAGTGTATAACATTTTGCTCAAATGCCTTGCTTTTTATGTAAGTACTATAGTTCAGGTGATAAAGCACAGGCTGAACAATTCAGAACCGTAGTAATGATATGACCATGACAATGACAAATCATATAAGAACCATTGATATACAGTGTATCACAAAAGTGAGTACACCCCTCACATTTCTGCAAAAATTTCATTATATCTTTTCATGGGACAACACTATAGACATGAAACTTGGATATAACTTAGAGTAGTCAGTGTACAGCTTGTATAGCAGTGTAGATTTACTGTCTTCTGAAAATAACTCAACACACAGCCATTAATGTCTAAATAGCTGGCAACATAAGTGAGTACACCCCACAGTGAACATGTCCAAATTGTGCCCAAAGTGTCAATATTTTGTGTGACCACCATTATTATCCAGCACTGCCTTAACCCTCCTGGGCATGGAATTCACCAGAGCTGCACAGGTTGCTACTGGAATCCTCTTCCACTCCTCCATGATGACATCACGGAGCTGGTGGATGTTAGACACCTTGAACTCCTCCACCTTCCACTTGAGGATGCGCCACAGGTGCTCAATTGGGTTTAGTCCATCACCTTTACCTTCAGCTTCCTCAGCAAGGCAGTTGTCATCTTGGAGGTTGTGTTTGGGGTCGTTATCCTGTTGGAAAACTGCCATGAGGCCCAGTTTTCGAAGGGAGGGGATCATGCTCTGTTTCAGAATGTCACAGTACATGTTGGAATTCATGTTTCCCTCAATGAACTGCAGCTCCCCAGTGCCAGCAACACTCATGCAGCCCAAGACCATGATGCTACCACCACCATGCTTGACTGTAGGCAAGATACAGTTGTCTTGGAACTTCTCACCAGGGCGCCGCCACACATGCTGGACACCATCTGAGCCAAACAAGTTTATCTTGGTCTCGTCAGACCACAGGGCATTCCAGTAATCCATGTTTTTGGACTGCTTGTCTTCAGCAAACTGTTTGCGGGCTTTCTTATGCGTCAGCTTCCTTCTGGGATGACGACCATGCAGACCGAGTTGATGCAGTGTGCGGCGTATGGTCTGAGCACTGACAGGCTGACCTCCCACGTCTTCAACCTCTGCAGCAATGCTGGCAGCACTCATGTGTCTATTTTTTAAAGCCAACCTCTGGATATGACGCCGAACACGTGGACTCGACTTCTTTGGTCGACCCTGGCGAGGCCTGTTCCGAGTGGAACCTGTCCTGGAAAACCGCTGTATGACCTTGGCCACCATGCTGTAGCTCAGTTTCAGGGTGTTAGCAATCTTCTTATAGCCCAGGCCATCTTTGTGGAGAGCAACAATTCTATTTCTCACATCCTCAGAGAGTTCTTTGCCATGAGGTGCCATGTTGAATATCCAGTGGCCAGTATGAGAGAATTGTACCCAAAACACCAAATTTAACAGCCCTGCTCCCCATTTACACCTGGGACCTTGACACATGACACCAGGGAGGGACAACGACACATTTGGGCACAATTTGGAGATGTTCACTGTGGGGTGTACTCACTTATGTTGCCAGCTATTTAGACATTAATGGCTGTGTGTTGAGTTATTTTCAGAAGACAGTAAATCTACACTGCTATACAAGCTGTACACTGACTACTCTAAGTTATATCCAAGTTTCATGTCTATAGTGTTGTCCCATGAAAAGATATAATGAAATATTTGCAGAAATGTGAGGGGTGTACTCACTTTTGTGATACACTGTATATTCATGACTATGAGCACTAGTTATACCATTGCAATGTAGGGATGAGATGCCTACCTCGACTATAAATCAGAGCAATACTAGCCAAGCTCAGAAGTGCATGAGCTCATGTGTATTAAGCACACTCCTCAACGGGTGTTGATCTGCCCGATGATGGATGCTGTATGCAATTACTTTAAAGGCTAAATTTGCATGTTTCGAAAGAAGCACATTAGATAAAGGAGATACATTTTTTTGTGTTTGATGCATAATATGAGGGTTCTTCAAAAAGTTTTTACACTTTTTTAACTCTATTTATTAAGAATTTCAAAAACAAAGTACATCACTTTTCTCCAACTTTTTAATGCCATCAGCAAAAAATGTTTTTGTTGAGCACAGCGCTGCTTTCACATCATCACCACATGAAAATCTGCTTCCCCTTAAAGCTTCTTTGAGCGTCCAAAAAAGTGGAAATCAGATGGCGCTAAATCCGGACTATAAGCATCTCTCAGACATGACCGATTACTACTCCTCCCACCCTTACTATTTCCAACCAAAGTATAAAAGTGTGGAAATGTTTTGAAGATCCCTTGTTTATAGTTTGTTTATTGTTGTTATAGTATTACAAAATGATATAGAAGCCTGTATTTTATAAATGAAAACTCTTACAAACACTTATTTAGGTGTCCACTATTGGTGCACTTTAACATTGATGTTATTTAAGTTAATTAAAGTTTTGCTTTACATAAATGTAACATCGACCACTATTTGACTGAAACATCGCTGGTTTGCAGGGTTGTTGTTGTATATTGCTAGCTATATAACAATCACAACATGCAATATTTCATATGTTGTTGTCATTCTGCTGGTTTCATTTAAATTTTTACACAGTAATGCAGTTACATCTTCACAATATACTAGTAACATTTGTGTGTTTTTTGTTATCTCTGCAGTATGGCTATGCCCCCAAAGGTTCGTCAGTGGTGCTGTACAGAGACAAGAAATATCGCCATTATCAGTACTTTGTGGCCCCTGATTGGCAGGGAGGAATTTACGCATCTCCTTCAATAGCTGGTTCTCGGCCTGGTGGCATCATCGCTGCCTGCTGGGCCACGATGATGCACATGGGAGAGAATGGCTACGTAGAGGCCACCAGGAAGGTTGTTCAGACTGCTCGCACTATATCAGCAGGGTAAGACAGACACCCTGGCCAGTTTAACTTGGGTGACAAATATGACCTTGCTTGGCATCATACATGATCAACTACATTTAAAAAAGTACTTTGAACTCCGTGTGTTTTTCTCTCAGCATTCGTAAAGTGAAGGGAGTGTTTGTATTTGGAAACCCTGAGGTGTCGGTGGTGGCCATTGGTTCTGACATCTTTGATGTCTTTCGTTTATCCAATGCACTAACAGCAAAGGGCTGGAATCTCAACACTCTACAGTTCCCTTCTAGGTAAAAGTGAAGTGATAAACATGCAGACTATTGCTGTCATAAGTAAGGCTAATAAATCCTGCTTATTAATTTGTGTCTAAGAATTAATTGATCTGTCTGTTTACAGTATCCATATTTGTGTGACGATGTTGCACACACAGCCTGGCGTCGCGGAGCAGTTTATTAAAGATGTAAAGGAAGAAGTAGCAATTATCATGAAGAATCCAAAGGAGAGGACTACAGGAATGGTAAGTCTTGTGGTCCTGTCAATGATGTGATATGACATGACATAAATTGGGTTGTGGTGCTCGAGTGGTGCAGCAGTCTATTACTAAGTGTAACAGCGCAATCGGCCAGTCGACAAGCCGGGCGTCCACACATGCAAGATGTCTGGATAAATTGGTGCCCTGTACAGGGTAACCACCAGTTTTTGGTCACTTTTTTCTATATTTTATGGTGATGCATAAATTTTCCCAAAGGTGTGAATAAGTGTGCGTTGCCGTATAATAAATTTTCGCCCTGTCCAAGGTTTTTCTGTCATCCTGTGCTCAGGGTTAAGGGTTTCTTTTGATTTTCAGGCTTTAATGGTACTTCTTTCCTCTGTTACTGATTAAAATGTAAAATTTCTGTTTAGGGAGCAATCTACGGCATGGCACAATCCATCCCAGACCGGTCAATGGTGACCGAGATATCTTGCGGCTTTCTGGACTGCCTCTATAGCACTGATGTCCACAAGGTTCAGAAGAACCACCACACCAGCAAGAAGAACCACATGAATGGGAACTCTGAAAAGCACTGAGTCTAGAGCGTGGCTGCTAGTCTGCATCTGTTTAGTAGGTTGTTTATCTCGTTTGTTTTAGATTATATACAAATTTTCCTGTCCACCATTTCAATCACTCATTTACTTGTTGAAGCATAAGCCATATTGGCCCATATTGTGGTTTGGGCAGATTTAAAAATAATTCATTACAGATTTTTGACAGTTTACAGACGGTTTAGTGAATATTAGTTTTAAAACTGTGGCTATGTCTACAATTTCTTTGGCTTCGGTTTACTCACATTTCAGCTTTTATGTCTGACATTAATTACAAACACATTTCTTGCAGTCCATAAAATGAAAAGCTCATAATGTGTGTCATGTAAAACCCTTGTAACAGACTGGAATCAAGTTCTGAGAGTTTTTTGATATAGAGTCTAACCTGGAGCTTTGTGCTGGTACTGATCATGAACAGATAAGCACCACCTCGCATAAAAATGGACCAATTAACGTTTTCTTTTATAAAATACTTTAACATCATACAGTTAACTAGTAAATCTTTAACTGCTACTCAGGTTTATCTGTAAATTCACTCAACATAGTTGATTGTATTTTTTAAATTAAACTAGGGGTTTAAACCATGGGGATCTTTGTAAGAACTGAGGAGTGGTTAGTATTTATTCAATTATTACTGTTTGTTTAGTTTATGGCCCTCAGCATCTTTGTTTCATCAACACCTTTACTATGCTAATTAACAGATGTCATGTGACTATGTAACTAAAAAATACTTTTTGTACTAAAAACATTTATAAAAGTCTCAAAGAGACTAAAAACCCTAACCATCAATAAATGTATCTGTTGAAATAAAAATCAGATACATTTTATAATGACAGAAAATCCTGGAACAGCACAAAATGCATAAAAACATGCACTGTTTAGACTTATGTCTGAAAACTTACTCATGTCATGCCATTTCCAGAGAGTCACGTAAGATTTGCCTCTCAGATCTTTATCTCAAAAAATGGTTTTCATAAACTGAAGACGGTAATAAACAGGACCTGTATTGTATCGTCTAGGGACTGTGTGTCACTTAACAAATCCCACTGTAATGCATGGCAGTAGTAACCACTCTCTCCAGTACTGATATTACCTCCATAGACAATCACTATTGGGAAAGAGGTTCCTTAAGGGCTCTTCTACTACTACTTGAAGATATTTTGCATCTGAAAATGGATACACCTTTTTTCTGTTGTCCCAGGGATGTTCTGACTCAGCTCTGAAGTGCACTCACATAATTAAACTTGGTATGGAAAGTTTGATACCAATCCAGAGTTTTAGGCCAGTATATGGAGGACATTCCTAATTGTTGTGTTGTAGTTAAACCTTAGACTCATCTTTAGTTTTCAAAAAGAATCATGTACTAGATTTCTAATTTAAACATTAACAAACATGAATTCCTTGTAGTTCTAAAACAATTCCTGTCTGCATTTTTTGGCTACCTCACATTTGTTCCAACTGCTCCACACTGAATATTTATTGGCCTTTTTATTTAAATTTTTAACCCTTGGAACTCTAATATTAATAGTTGAGTTTTTGTCCAGGACAAATCATGGCAGAGTTAAATTGTTTGCAAAGATGATTTACAGATGTTACCTAATTCTTGACGTTTATTATAAAAAGATGTTTGGTCTAGTAAATGATTACCTTATTAATACCTGTGAGCTCTACAAGAGGAAACCAGCTCATATCAAAAAGGGATTTATTGAGATAAAGCAATCACGGTACCACTGAATTGTAACTGCAGACCTCATCAGCTATTTCATTCTTATAATATATGTTCATAATGTGTGTGACCACTGTGTGTGTTTTTTACATTATACATCACTAATATAAGTCTGTTATTTCAATAATGTAATCGGTTTTAACTGTACTTATTTGTTTTTAAATGTTATTACAGGGCTATTACTGTGTGAGCATTACATCTTTCTTATTATACCTTTGAAATAGAATAATCATAATTAACATTTGCCTCAGAATAAACTGTTGATGTGAAAAGCATCCGTTTCTGTACTAGCCAGAATGTCTTTGCATTTTTTCATTATTAGTATTTTATTTAAATTAAATCAATACTTTGTCATTAACAATTCCAATTCAACAGGACTGTCAATACTGTATGACTACCTAAAAGTGAGGCACCTTAATTTCTAACACGTCATGACTGTATTAGTTTTGTGTTTTCTTACCTTTACACCTCCTGGAGGGCTCAAGAAAAGGACTTGCCATAACATACCCTTAAACACTTTCAATACTAAACTGTATGACATTTTTTGTAAACAATCAATAAAGTATTTTTGAAGATCAGAGGTATTTAATTCCAGTTTCATTCATTCTATCTAAAAGTTTAAGTTCTGCTGTAATTTCTTTTCCTGTTCTAGAGAGATGGGTGACTAAAGAAAAACGTTGGGCCAACACAAGATCATTTTTAACACATAACATAGAAGTCTCTGAAAATAAATACTACATAGTAATAAAACATTTTTCCAAAGATATTCCCTTTTACTGGAACTTTGGTGGTGGTAACTCAACTGAGATCTGGTGTCTGCAAAATTCCTACCATATAATTTACAATGTCATAGTACATTTACTGGCCCATTGTACACTGTGGATAAAGAAAATAATTTCTGTGTGCACATGCACAGACAGGCACATCCGCACCTTTTGTACATCAATTTGCACATTTTTTTACATTTTCTTGTATTTGCACTGTGGTTAACTTTTCTAATTGACTTTATAATTAATATTTTATAGCTGTTACTCACAATCTATACCAGCCTTATGACATAAACCGAAATAACACCTACATATGTACCCTTAGGTCCTGTTGTTGTAGTGCATTGTCTGAGTGTTGTGATTATACAGATACATGTTTGTATAATGTGAATCTCTGTAGTGTGTACTATTACTTTTACCTTGCTACTGAGGCCTTAATTTCCTTTGGGATTAATACAGTATCTATCTATCTATCTATCTATCTATCCATCCATCCATCTATCTATCAAGGTATGCCATCATGAAAGATATCAAATACATAAAATCATCAATGGAATAAAGCACGTATAGTGTAAAATTAATTATTATTTGGTTGCATCACTTCATACAACATTTCAAAATTGTATTCTAGCATTTTGGTAATAACCACCTCTCCTCTACTCTCCTCACAGTTTTTTGTCACCAAAGTTTAAAATACATTTTGCAAAATACTGTGGTAAATTTCCAACTTTATTGTTGAAACAATGACAGGCTTAACCACCAGACTTTTTAAGACACTGCTTGGTAACGTTAAGGCACAATACATGTTTTTCTCAGGAGGGAATATAAGGTTGTGCAGATAATACTCTTATAACCTTATTTCACAAAATTCTAAGTGGGAGAACTGTAACAGCCAATAAAAACATTCAAACAGGGAATCTGGAGACCTCAGACACCTTTAACTAATCGGTCAGATGCTAGGGAGTCTCTTCATAACACTGAGACCTGCTCAATGAAAGTGGCAAGAGCAATGTCACGCTGGGACAGTCCGCCACACTCGTGTGTGCTCAAAGTGATCTGAACCTGGCAAAGACAAAACCAAGACACAAGATTGTTATTAAAATGCTACTCAACAATGTTGTCAATGTTTTCAATTATCAGAACTCAAATACCTTATTGTATACGTTAAACCATTCAGGATGATGGTCCATCTTTTCAGCCTGTAGTGCTACTCTTGACATGAACCCAAATGCCTTATGAGACAATTACATTACATTACATTTAGAACATCATTTGTTTAAAATGTCAGAAAAAAAATTATATATTAGTTCTGTTTATGTTCACCTGGTTGAAATCTTTAAAGATGAACTCTTTATAGATGGCATCTCGGCCCATTACCTCTGCCCACTGTGCATTATGCAGCACGGGTAGGAGCTGCTCTCTCTCCTCCAAAGTCAGTACCTGAATCTTACCAGCCTGTGTGGTTACAGCAGATACACAATTACAGCCCCACTTCACTATGACTATAAATGTTAAATTATATATTATGTATTACTGCAGTACTGTTTATATTTTAAACTTTTAATATTAAGCAGCTACAACTTATTCAGCAAAGCAAGAGCAGACCTTCTACAGGGGGATGTTTCAGAAATGAGGCCTGTGATTGGCTGTTGTGAACCTCATCTGGAAGCAATGATGACTTGCATTTAAGAGGTTTTACTACGTTTCTACAGAGATCACTCTGAACTATTTAACCCTTCCAGCTAATACTAATCCTGTGAGATTCATGTGAGTTTCATTTACATACCTACTCTAAAAGAGCATGAAGGATTTATATTTGAGAGACACTAAAACCTAACCCAAGTTATTATTTGGGCATTATGGTAAACATGAACTCTTACAAAGCACAACAAACTAAAATTGCAGATGATGCTGAGGTATTATGATCAAATCACCAACAAAACACTGGAGCCATGTTATTAAAATGGTAAATTTAAACTTCCCAGGCACTTGGCACAGTGAGTAAACGTGATTTTATAAAAGAACTGACACCTGTGTGTCATATTTAAAAAGAACAGCTATGCTATAGTGGCTAAAAAAAGCTAGAACTATTGATATCACAACACTTTGTTTAGATTATACATGTCTCCCAAGCACCAGTGTGGCATTTCTACTGCTAGATACCAATGCAATGGCATAATTGAACCAGTCTTTTGTTTGGCTGTTTCCACCACAGAAAATAGTTTTTTGTTTTTTTTTAAAAAGCCTTGGCATTAGACAACCTTTTTTGTTATTGAAACAGCCAAACAAAAGTGATCACACATCACAATATTAATATCCTATAAATATCCCACTATTACTCATCCTAGTAGATAGCAACAGAATAATCACCATAACACTTCGTTGTACTGCATGTTGAGTAAAGGCCATGAAAATAGAATATAATAGAGTTAAGAGTTATTTTGTATTTAATTCAAGTCATGCATATGTAAAGGTAAAAATACATAATTTAAGGCAGTTAATGATACTTTATACTCAATGATAATTAATTGTATTTTTATAATTATGTAGTTTACTCTCTTTATTAGGTCACACGTTTAAATGTTTAAATGCAACATCAGCACTTTGTACCTGTGTAAAGCAGCTGTGTTGCACCACATTCAGAACACACACACACACACACACACACACACACACACACACACACACACACACACACACACACACACACACACACACACACACACAGGATCTGGTATCACTGAAATCAACAGGTCTCTTTTCAGTCTAATAAAGCAGCTGGGTTAAGGTGAGCCAGCAGAACAGACAGTAGAGGATTAAGCAGGCTTTACATGCATTACATGAATAGAGGGGGAAAGCCAATTGACTGATTTTACCAAACATGCCTAACCATGATGTGTAACCATATTTAGTGCTGATTACATAAATGCATCAGGTAACTGTAACTGATGTAAAGGAAATCCACTGTGTGTATATACACATTACCAGCAGCAACAGGTGGATCCATCACATTTAATCTGAACGTCATTAATTGTGCAAGATATCAGCGTTGTAAATTCTGCAAATTCTATTACAATAACTGTGATTAGTGATGATAAAAGTGCAGTGTAGCTGTGTTCCTACCATGTTGACGGTGTTTTCAGAGTAGTACCGCTCTCTCTCTAGTCCCTGTGGATTTGGTCTCCTCCTTTGATTTCAACACGTTTCCATACCAGTATTTTCAAGTCCCGCCTCCTGTGCTTCGATTGGCTAATGATTCATATTCCCGAGTAAGCTCAACAGTCTATTGGTCAAATGTTTACAAAAATGAGAGGCTACGACCAATCCAAAGGCAGGAGGCGGGATTTGTCGAAATACAGGTAGGAGAAGTAATAGCAAACATGTCGTGTTCCTGCTTGGGGAGCTGAATCATTGCCAAATAAGTAATAGTTTGTTCTAACAATCTCTACGCTTCTTTAATTGATGTAGTCTTTTCTGTTGGGTGTAGGAAAGGAGAATTGTTTTGCTGTTTGAATTGACAAGCATATTAGTGTGTTTTCCAATTAACTATCTTATTTAATCAGTGGCTCAGTGGGTATCACTGTCGCCTGATCCCTGACTGATCCCCAGGTCCTTTCTGTGTGGAGTTTGCATGTTCTCCCCGTGTCTGCGTGAGTTTCCTTCGAGAGCTCCGGTTTCCTCCCACAGTCCAAAGACGTGCAAGTGAGGTGAATTGGAGATACAAAATTGTCCACGACTGTGTTTGACATCAAACTTGGGGTGGCTCAGTGGGTAGCACTGTCGCCTCACAGCAAGAAGGTCCTGGGTTCGATCCCCAGGTGGGGCGGTCCAGGTCCTTTCTGTGTGGAATTTGCATGTTCTCCCTGTGTCTGCATGAGTTTTCTTAGGGGGCTCCAGTTTCCTCCCACAGTCCAAAGACGTGCAAGTGAGGTGAATTGGAGATGCAAAATTGTCCATTACTGTGTTTGACATTAAACTTGGGGTGGCACAGTGGCTCAGTGGGTAGCACTGTCACCTCACAGCAAGAAGGTCCTGGGTTCGATTCCCAGGTGGAGTGGTCTGGGTCCTTTCTGTGTGGAGTTTGCATGTTCTCCTCTTGTCCACGTGGGTTTCCTCCGGGGCTCCGGTTTCCTCCCACAGTCCAAAGGCATGCAAGTGAGGTGAATTGAAGATACAAAATTGTCCATGACTGTGTTTGACATTAAACTTGTAAACTAAGGAATCTTGTGTAACGAGTAACTACCGTTTCTGTCATGAATGTAGCCAAAAAGTATAACATAACGTAAAATCCTAATAAATAAATCTGATGTAATAAAACCAGACGTTGTTTTTGTAGCATTATTATCTAGAGATAAGGCTGGTTGATATTGCATCAACGTTGCAAATTACAAATCCCCCCTCAGTTTCTTTAGATTATAAATGTCTCTTGTATTTACTGTAGGTCTTTGTATTTATTGTACTGTGTTTTATCTGCACTGTGTATATTGTATTGTTTTTCAGTTGTGTTCTGCGTTGCACTCTGGTCCTTGAGGAACGTTGTTTCGTTTCAAAATGTGCTTGTGTATAGCTTTTGTACTAACCATTAAATTGTACTAACCATTATTAATGTTATTTAAATTGAGTGGACCTATTTTAACACCCAGTGTGGTGTCACTTCATTCTAACTCAGCACTAAGAGCTAAGAGCAGCCAAAATTGTTGTACCTCCTCTTTGGTTGAAAACCTGCATCCATTCCAGCCCTCTGCAGATGAGGTTTCCCATCAAAAGTCTGTTTGTTTGTTTGTTTATTAGGATTTTAACGTCATGTTTTACACTTTGGTTACATTCATGACAGGAACTGTAGTTACTCATTACACAAGGTTCTTCAGTTCACAAGGTTATATCGAACACAGTCCTGGACAATTTAGTATCTCCAATTCACCTCACTTGCATGTCTTTGAACTGTGGGAGGAAACCGGAGCTCCCAGAGAAAACCCACGCAGACACTGGGAGAACGTGCAAACTCCACACAGAAAGGACCCGGACCGCCCCACCTGTGGATCGAACCCAGGACCTTCTTGCTGTGAGGCGACAGTGCTACCCACCGAGCCACCGTTCTGCCCCTCCCCATCAAAAGTACAAAGAAATTACTTTCAGTGTTTTTAATGACCAAATTGATTGTATTCAGTGAATATAAACAAATTTAGAATACATTGCAACACATTTGCAATTGTGACCACATACAACCCAAGGAAATGAGAGTTAAGTGCCTTTCTCAAAAACCTGGCAGTAGTGGGGCTTGAACCAGACACCTTCCTTCTGATTACTAGTCCATTATTTTAAACCCTGAGCTATCAGTGCTGAAGCAAGTCTTGTATCAAGCAAGAATGTAAAAATAAAAAAAAAAATAAAAACAGTGTAACACAGTGGTAAACATGCCAGTGTTCCAACTTTTTTGAATGTGTTGCAGCCATCAGATCCTTAATTTGTTTATGTAGTCAAAGTAAGTCGCTCAGTAAAAACACTGGACATTTTTTGGATGTCAGCTAAATAAAGGTAATAACGAAATAGCTCAACTTTTCTGGCAATGGGGTTTGTAAATGGATTACCAAACCAAACATCCAGTTCTATATTTCACACTTTAAGACACTCATTCCATTTGTGTACACTAAAGTACCTTGACTTGTACTAAATATACAACCTTAATATTGGATAGTTCCATTGCAATCTCTCAAACTACGTAGTCCGGTGCATGTCAGCATGTGACCTGACTTTAGATCTTGAGTGCTGGCCTTTGGATGCTATCTCACTTGCTATTGATCTTTCTGCCATGTGGGGTTAATAGGAGCTGACACTCCAAAAATAAATAAAAAGACTGCAACACTGCAAGTATCCCCAGAAACCCCAATAGGGATGTTAAACACAAAGCTTCAGTAATTCAGATTCGGTGATTGCGTTTATAAACAGCCTGGGCCTAAGAGTCATCAGAAGCAAGGCATTCTATTTGGGGTCATTATTAAATGTAGATGGGATATTAAAAGCGTATCTGATTGCACAGGATGGGGTGCGGTGTCTTTTCGACGTAGGGTGTAGTCTTGGGCTTCTCAAAGATCAATAGTAAGGTCCCTTTCCAGATGGAACCACTATTGATTGACCCTACTCTCCCAATGAACATGGCGTCTGGTATGTCATCGCCAGGACAATCAATAAAAGCTTGTAACACACATTTCAGGGATGAAAAAGGATAGGGTGGACTGTGGTTGTGAACCGTCATTGTACCTGTTGTGCTCTAGATGGCTCCCTCATGCCTCTTGCACAGTAAACCTTGTCCTGTGTGGTAACTGGAAAAAAGACATTGAGGTTTGAGTACTTTTTATACTTGAGATATCAGTAAAGCACAGCGTGTATTATTTTGGAATATCTGTTTATTCATTTTATATGAAATTATAAAATAGCAATAGCAATCATGTATACAAGATACATTTTATATGTACAGTATTTAGGTGGCACTGTTGTTCTGTGGGTACTGTTTGTGACACAGGGAGATCATGCAAACTCCACACAGTTTTATATGGATAATAAAGCAAACTAGATCATCAAAGTAATATACAATATTATTTAAACATTTACATTTTCGGCATTTAGCAGACGCCTTTGTCCAAAGCGACTTACAGTACTATATCAGTATACAATCTGAGCAATTGACCTTACTCAAGGGCCCAACAGTGGCAACCTGGCAGTGGTGGGGTTTGAACCAGTGACCTTCTGCTTACTAGTCCAGTACCTTAACCACTAGGCTACCACTGTCCCTTAAACAATAAAACTTTGGACACTTTATATCTGTGTATAAGGTAAAAGTGCAAGTCCTGCCTGGCTTTACCATCAGAGACTTGTGTTATCAGAGATCTGTTTTTACCTTGCAGTATTTGAAGTTGATTTGTTTAGACTTATCTGACATTGAGCAGATGGGTAAAGAGATGGTAGATATAGCCACTGTTCTAAAGGTTTTTTTTAAGACTTTAATTATAAAGGCTGATATAACTGTAGCTATTAAAAAAGCAAAATATGGCTTCATTAAATTATAAATATTACCTCCTTGTTTCTACACTCACTGCCCATTTTATCAGCTCCACTTACCATATAGAAGCACTTTGTAGTTCTACAATTTCTGACTGTAGTCCATCTGTTTCTCTACATACTTTTTTGGCCTGCTTTTACCCTGTTCTTCAATGGTCAGGACCACCACAAAGCAGGTATTATTTAGGTGTTGGATCATTCTCAGCACAGCAGTGACACTGACATGGTGGTGGTGTGTTAGTGTGTGTTGTGCTGGTATGACTGGAGTTTTTAAACACCGCACTGCTGGACTGAGAATAGTCCACCAACCAAAAGTGTCAGCGTCCTGTGACCACGGATGAAGGTCTGGAAGATGACCAACTCAAACATCAGCAATAGATGAGTGCTCGTCTCTGACTTTACATCTACAAGGTGAACCAACTAGGTAGGAGAGTCTAACAGAGTGGACAGTGAGTGGACACAGTATTAAAAAACTCCAGCAGCACTGCTGTGTCTGATCCACTCATACCATCACAACACACACTAACACACCACCACCATGTCAGTGTCACTGCAGTGCTGAGAATGACCCATCACCTAAATAATACCTGATCTGTGGTGGTCCTGTCCATTGAAGAACAGGGTGAAAAGTATGCACAGAAACAGATGGACTACAGTCAGTAATTTGTAGTAGAACTACAAAGTGCTTCTATATGGACAGTGAGGGTAGAAACAAGGAGGTGGTTTTAATGTTATTGCTGATATGGTGTACATATACAAATGTGTGTGTGTGTGTATATATATATATATATATATATATATATATATATATAGACTCATGTGTTTAAAGTGTAATACCATAGCCATGGGAGAAGTAAGTTTTGGAAATGCAAAAAAGTGACTACAGAAATATGAAGATTTTGATCTGACAGGACTTAAAATATCAGAACACAAGTTCTCAGAACATTTGGGATAAAAACACAGACATTCCCTATTTGGATGGAAATAAAATGCAGTACAGCATCTGGAAAAGCTACTAATCCTATCAGTTTACTTTTCTGGCATTTTGCAGATGCTTTTATTAAAAGCGAATGTTTTTGTTATGATTAATTGTGGCAACTGTGACTAATACACTGCTGGAAATTTAGGTTTAAGGTCTTTGCTGAAGGCCCAACAGTAGCAAACTAGTGGGGAACGGGCTTGAACCGATGACCTTCAAATCAATAGTCATGTAACTGAGCTACCAGTACCCAGTCCAAATCTTTTACATTTAAAATTGATTTGTGTCACTGTTTATATGCCATTAGCAATGTTATATAACATGATACTAACATTTTATTTGATCACATCTGCAGGATGTACTACTTTGTAATTAGAAACCTATTTTAACATCAATGTAACCTGACACAAATGTAAGATTATTAGTGTGACATACTTGCTACATGCTCAGATTACCACCCCCTCCTTTCTAACTAGTTAAACAAACCTTCAGGTATATGATACTGAGGTAATGTACCCTGGTATAATGGTCTGGACATGTTTTTAATGGTTTAGTTTCAGTAAAGGAAAGTTTAAAAGCTAACGCAGATCATTACCTTCTAGGGAATCTGGTTCTCTGACATTTTGGCACCAGTTTGGGGCAGATCCTATCCTATTTTAGCATGACAATGCTCTGATACACAAAGCAAGGTTTCTAAAGATTTGATTTGTAAATTTTAACCTCACCCAAAACTTTTGGGATGAATTGCAATATGGATTCGTAGCCACTTGTACTTTTGTGGCTGACTGGAGAAAACGATTCATTTTCCAAACTCTAATGAAACTTTGTTATAGCAGCAAAAGGAAGCTGATTGTTTAATAACCATGGTTTTGGAATAAGATGTTAAGGTGTCCATAAATAATGACCATGTAGTGTATCATAACATACTGGTTAAAATTAATGTTTGTTTTTTGCTATTCCAGTTTAAGTCATTTATTTAAAAAAGCAGAACATTATACTGGTAATGTTCTCCAACATTTAACATTTACATTTGCATATCAAAATATGTTTTTCTATCTCACCCATCATTTACTCAGTACCATGTACTGACCAACACTTGTCTCTAGTCTTGTCTTCCTTAATTACTCTTTAGATTATGAATGTCTTTTTGTATTTATTTTAGGCCTTTTTTGTATTTATTGTACTGTTGTCTATCTGCACTGTGATGTACTGTCTTGCACTTTTGTTCTATGTTGCACCTTGGTCCTGGAGGAAAGCTGTTTTGTTTCAATATGTACTTGTATATAGCTGAAATTACAATAAAGCCTCTCTTGACCTAATGAATGTAACCTGATCTGTGTATAAATTCCCAAATAACCCCCCCCCTTTTCCTTGATGAGTTATTTTGCCTATATGACTGGAAAGTTTATTCTTGCTTTGGCACTAAATTAGATCTTAATGACTTACTCAAAAGTGGGAACAGGGGGTAGCATGTAATCACAATGTGAAACATTAGCATTTTTAGCCTCTACGACCTACAAAACCCTAAATTGATTCAGCAGAAAGAAAACATGTCTTGTGATCTAGACTTTCATAGTGAAGTTCTTCTTTTGCATCCCAGGGGTCGGATCTGAGCAGTATTGATTCAACAAGCAGCCCATTTCTTCAAAAACTGCTCAAAGAAAAGCTTTTCTGCCATGTTTGTTTTGAAAGATGCCCCATGAGAGGAGAATTGTGGGAAATACATTAGAGGAGTATGGAGGATTAAGGCATAATGGAATTTTGAAAGCACTGTGTTCCTTAATGCAGAGTCTATTTTACAATATTGCAGATTATGTTGTAGATCAGACTTTAAGGGTGAGTAACCATTATCTGATAGATATATGGCCAGTGTTGCTAAACTCTGGGCTGCATGGTGAGCGTCCATTAGCTGGGCTGTCCGGTGATTATATTCAGGCTCCATCAAGCTCTCACAGCTTAAGTAATTGTCCTTGTGTATAGCAGGCTGAAGGCTAAAAGCACAGGGAGAAGCTGACCATTGCATATTCAGGATAAAGTCTGTGTAGAGCACTGTTTCCCAACCTTTTCCGGTTCTCGACCCCCTTTTTCAGTGACCCAAGTATGCTGCGACCCCTGCCACAGCTACATTAGGAGGCAGTATTGATAAATCCTGAAAAGATCTTAGACTTAGAGTCCTTTAACCTTCTTAGGTCTTATACAACTAAACAAAAACACAGTAAAATAGATTTTTCAAAATACAATTCTTTTTAATTTAATTTAACAGTTCAAAACAAATATTAAACTTAACAGAACTAAAATTAATTAAATTAAATATTTATCCGAATTATTGATGACTAATCATTACTAATCATTCATTGTTAATCATCTTTAATGCGATGTTTGGCTCTTCATTTTGGCAGCCAGCATTGGTATTCGAGTATCCGAATAATTAAGTTTTTTCTCCATTAGTGTTCATTTCCATGACAGCGTATGCAATTAAAATTTACAAGCAATCGTTTGTTCCGACTTTAGAAGTAACTTAAAAAAAAAAAAAATGTAATATTGTCGTGTGATTTACACATCGAGTCCCGCAAGAAAACACGCTTACACAACTTCTGTTTACACAGCGCCGACACAACCTCCGGAGGTTCGGTAATTAAGTAAGCATACATGTCATATTACGAAGTACTTTTTATAATTTAATGATTGGTAAATTAATTACTTTAAAATTATTAGAATAAAATTTTATATTTTAACCCACCGGTTGGGAACCACTGGTATAGAGTATTTATGTAGCGTACTAATTTTTACTCATGTAGCATCAATAAAAACATTTTGAATTCTCTTTATTTATTTTTAATTTTTTTATATAAATTTTTCCCACTTTTCCCCCAATTTTCTCCCCTAAACTCATCGTGTCCAATTACCCTGAATGCGTCCTCTATACTGATTCGACCCTTCACCGCTGACTGAGGACACCTCTCAACTGACATACGCCCCCTCCGGCACGTACAGTCAGTATAGACTGCATTTTTCACCTGCACGAGTCGAGTTCATACACCGACGGGCACTGTGTCCGAAGGGCCACACCCCCATCAGCATTATTCCTCAGCCCTGTGCAGGCGCCATCAGTCAGCCAGCAGGGGCCGCAGTTGCACCAATTATGAGGACCTATGATCCGACTTTTTACCCCTAACCCTGAACAACAGCCAATTGTTGTTCATGCTGCCACCTAGCCCAGTCGGAAGGCAGAGCTGAGATTCGATACGATGTATTTGAAACCCCAACTCTGGTGTGCTAGTGTACTTTACCGCTGCGCCACCTGAGCGGCCCTCATTTTTTATTTTTAACCCATTATTAAATGTAGATCTCTGAAAATGGCAGGTCGTGTGGATGCTGCAAAGTTCCAGGATCCTTCACCTCCTGATTATTAGCTTCTCTTCATGTCCATAAGTTTATTTCAAGTATTCTGGTTTTGTCCCACCACCCAAACCATGCTTTTAGATGCATTTGCTACTGTAAATACAGCCTCACAGCAAAAATGGCCTGGGTTTGATTTGGTCCTTTCAGTGTGAAGGACCATGCTCTGGTTTCCTCCCACAAGTCTAAAGACATGCAGTCAGGCCAAGTGGAGCTACTAGAAATTGCCCTAACTGTGTGTGTCTGTGTGTGTGTGTGTGTGTGTGTGTGTGTGTGTGTGTGTGTGTGTGTGTGTGTGTCTGTTCTGTGATGGACTGATAACTATTTGGGGTGTTTCCTGCCTCTGCCCAAGGAATTAGACCTGATTCCCTGACCAGGATAAGGAGGTGGTAAAACAGACAGTGAATAAATAAATGAATGAATTCATTCATTCATTCATTAATAAAGAGATGTAGTGCCCTGGTTGGTCCTTATATGCTTTTCACAGGTCCTAAAGCCGTACTGAAAATATGCCATAAAAATGATATGATAAAAAAAAAAAATGTGTGACATTCTCAATATAAGTTATTATATTCATATTTACAAGGATATAACTGATTAAAAGTTTTTTACCTGAATGAATATGACAAGGTTTACAGTTTATATATGCACTTTTGTTGTATGAATGTCCTGTTGGAGACAGTAGTCTCTTAGTAGTCTCAGTCATCAGCGTAGATCGGTTTCAGTACATCACTGCTGGTGCGTCATGTGTCCTGGTGTGAATTTGCGTGTTGACTAAATGGCCATCTCTGTGTTTGTTTTTCCACACGAATGCCTTCCCTTCTACCTTTGGCGCTTTCCAGTATTGCACATTTCCTGCTGGAACCTTCATCACGAAGGATGCCTTCTGGCAGACCCTTCCGTGTTTCATCGTACCAAGTGAAAATACTCTTTTTGTGCGGTGTTTTACTTATGATCCAAGCTTTAGGTTGCGTATATTGATTTTACAATGAGAATTGTCGAGTTCTGTGGTTTCAGGTTATACAGGGGGTAGCTGTTGTACTCTTCAGAGCTTTCCTCTGACAGTGTAATGGAGTTTTGCTCTGGTTTACAAGAACATATCGAGTTATTGAAATGTTCTCATGTAAACATGCAAAGATAATATTTTATGTAAGATTATATTATAATTATTAACTTATTGTGGTGATAGAGGACTTTAGAGAGGATTTCATGCAATTAGAAATAAGTTTCATTTTGTCCATGTGTGACTTTTTCTGATGACACACTCTGGTAACTGAAAGAATAATTTAAAACCTGTATTAGTTTAATTATGTTACATTGTTTAGATATTTAATATAATTGGGCTGCTCAGGTGATGCAGCGGTAAAACACACACTGAACACCAGAACTGGGATCTCGAATACATCGTATTGAATCTCAGCTCTGCCTGCAGGCTGGGCTGAGTAGCCACATAAACAATGATTGGCCTGTTGTTCAGATAGGAGTGGGAAATTAAAAACCATTTAGGGACTCTCTCATAACTAATGCAATTACGACCTCTGCTGGCTGATTGATGGCGCCTGCACAGAGACGGGAAAAGAGTGCTGTCAGGGTGTGTCTCTCCGTACACAGTGCTGATCCGCATTGCACACGTCAAAGTGTAGGTGACAAAGTGCATACGGCTGCTGCCCACGTGTCGGAGCGGGTGTGGGTTAGCTTCGTTGTCCTCAAACATATACAGTGTATCACAAAAGTGAGTACACCCCTCACATTTCTGCAGATATTTAAGTATATCTTTTCATGGGACAACACTGACAAAATGACACTTTGACACAATGAAAAGTAGTCTGTGTGCAGCTTATATAACAGTGTAAATTTATTCTTCCCTCAAAATAACTCAATATACAGCCATTAATGTCTAAACCACCGGCAACAAAAGTGAGTACACCCCTAAGAGACTACACCCCTCAATGTCCAAATTGAGCACTGCTTGTCATTTTCCCTCCAAAATGTCATGTGATTTGTTAGTTTTACTAGGTCTCAGGTGTGCATAGGGAGCAGGTGTGTAGTACAGCTCTCACACTCTCTCATACTGGTCACTGAAAGTTCCAACATGACACCTCATGGCAAAGAACTCTCTGAGGATCTTAAAAGACGAATTGTTGCGCTACATGAAGATGGCCAAGGCTACAAGAAGATTGCCAACACCCTGAAACTGAGCTGCAGCACAGTGGCCAAGATCATCCAGCGTTTTAAAAGAGCAGGGTCCACTTAGAACAGACCTCGCGTTGGTCGTCCAAAGAAGCTGAGTGCACGTGCTCAGCGTCACATCCAACTGGTGTCTCTGAAAGATAGGCGCAGGAGTGCTGTCAGCATTGCTGCAGAGATTGAAAAGGTGGGGGGTCAGCCTGTCAGTGCTCAGACCATACGCCGCACACTACATCAAATTGGTCTGCATGGCTGTCACCCCAGAAGGAAGCCTCTTCTGAGGTCTCTACACAAGAAAGCCCGCAAACAGTTTGCTGAAGACATGTCAACAAAGGACATGGATTACTGGAACCATGTCCTATGGTCTGATGAGACCAAGATTAATTTGTTTGGTTCAGATGGTCTCAAGCATGTGTGGCGGCAATCAGGTGAGGAGTACAAAGATAAGTGTGTCATGCCTACAGTCAAGCATGGAGGTGGGAATGCCATGGTCTGGGGCTGCATGAGTGCAGCAGGTGTTGGGGAGTTACATTTCATTGAGGGACACATGAACTCCAATATGTACTGTGAAATACTGAAGCAGAGCATGATCCCCTCCCTCCGGAAACTAGGTCGCAGGGCAGTGTTCCAGCATGATAATGACCCCAAACACACCTCTAAGACGACCACTGCTTTATTGAAGAGGCTGAGGGTAAAGGTGATGGACTGGCCAAGCATGTCTCCAGACCTAAACCCAATAGAACATCTTTGGGGCATCCTCAAGCGGAAGGTGGAGGAGCACAAAGTCTCGAATATCCGCCAGCTCCGTGATGTCGAGGAGTGGAAAAGCATTCCAGTGGCAACCTGTGAAGCTCTGGTAAACTCCATGCCCAGGAGAGTTAAGGCAGTTCTGGGAAATAATGGTGGCCACACAAAATATTGACACTTTAGGAACTTTCACTAAGGGGTGTACTCACTTTTGTTGCCGGTGGTTTAGACATTAATGGCTGTATATTGAGTTATTTTGAGGGAAGAATAAATTTACACTGTTATATAAGCTGCACACAGACTACTTTTCATTGTGTCAAAGTGTCATTTTGTCAGTGTTGTCCCATGAAAAGATATACTTAAATATCTGCAGAAATGTGAGGGGTGTACTCACTTTTGTGATACACTGTATATATAGATATTCAGTATAATTTAATATCTTTATTCATTCATGTAACCTTACTGTAGGCTACAAACAGTGGGTGTTTTTATTTAAAAAAGATCTAAAAGTCCATTATCTCATGACTAAACATTGTAACTGTAGAGAGTTGTTAGGATGCCAGTGCACTTTTATTGAGTATTCAACAGTCAGACAGAATCCAAAGTCATAGTCACAAACAAAACTGAGGTCAATTGATCTGCAAACAGGAATATGTAGACAAGGCTGTAGAACAAAATGAATCAATACAGGCTGTGGTCAAGGTATGAGACAGTAGAATCAGAAAAATGCTCAGTACAGGCTCCAGTGATGCTCTGATAACTCACACTGGTCTGCAGACACAAAGGGTTTAAATAGGTAGCAAACAAGGATAATGTCAAACTCGCACCAGGTGTATTAACGAAACCCAAAACGGCAGTGAAAACCAAGGCTAAAACACCAGGGACTGAGAAGGGGTGGGAAGTGTACATGGTTGAGATTCAAATCTTATAATAAACATGTCATTCAATGGTCAGGACCCCCACAGGACCACTACAGAGTAGGTATTATTTGGGTGGTGGATCATTCTCAGCACTGCAGTGACACTGACATGGTGGTGGTGTGTTAGTGTGTGTTGTGCTGGTATGAGTGGATCAGACAGGAGTTTTTAAATACCATGTCCACTCACTGTCCACTCTACTAGACACTCTTACCTGGTTGGTCCACCTTGTAGATGTAAAGTCAGAGACGATTGCTCATCTATTGCTGCTGTTTGAGTTGGTCATCTTCTAGACCTTCATCAGTGGTCACAGGACGCTGCCCACGGGGCGCTGTTGGCTGGATATATTTTTGGTTGGTGGACTATTCTCAGTCCAGCAGTGACAGTGAGGTGTTTAAAAACTCCATAAACACTGCTGTGTTTTATCCACTCATACCAGCACAACACACACTAACACACCACCACCATGTCAGTGTCACTGCAGTGCTGAGAATCATCCACCACCCAAATAACACCTGCTCTGTAGTGGTCCTGTGGGGGTCCTGACCATTGAAGAACAGCATGAAAGGGGGCTAACAAAGCATGCAGGGAAACAGATGGACTACAGTCAGTAATTGTGGAACTACAAAGTGCTTCTATATGGTAAGTGGAGCTGATAAAATGGACACTGAGTGTAGAAACAAGGAGGTGGTTTTAATGTTATGGCTGATCGGTGTATGTCAGTGTGGGTTTGCTCTGGGTACACTGGTTGCCTTCCATCTTCCAGAAACATGCAGCAGGTGGATTTGCTAACTGTAAATAGAGTAGTGTCACATTTGTTTTTTCCCAGCACATTTAAAAAAATATTTCATATGAACGTATCTGTTCAACCTGTAATGTGTTCTAGTTTCATTTGGCTGTTTTGAGAATGTTAGTTTGATTAGCCTGGCCTGTGTTGTACAATTATGGTTTTGAAGAGCCAGAACAGGAAGAGGTTTGTGCTAATTCCTTTGTGATGGATCTCTCTGCCAGCACAGGGCCATGTGGGTAATGGGAACCTCTTTCCTGAGAAACAAGAGAAAATGCTTTACAGTTCATGCTATATCTAGTCCACTGTATTAGGAGAAGCACAATTTACTAAACGGACAAGCAGAGCATTGCAAATGTGTCTAATTGCCTGTTCAACCAATGTACATGTTTTATTCTAGCATTAAATGTATTAAAAGTAAAAAAAATATTATGTATGGCTGATTTATGGTGTATATATAGTATATAAACTGCACCTATACATGTATTTTCATTTTCTGTTTTTAATTTGTATAGAAAGAGCCAACAAGTGGGGACCAAGACAAAGCAAATCTTTCCATCTAAAATTATTAGACACATTTCAATGGTAGGTTCCTAGAAATTACATTGAATTTATTTTAGATCCAATATTTAATCAGAGATCTCTCAGTTTACACATCCAAATTGTTTCCTTAACAATTGTTTTTGGCCTGGAAAATATGTTTGCTGACAAAATATATTGAATAATCACAACCAAGAGATGTGAGAGGTCACTGTCTGGACACAAGTTCACTTGAGCTGTTGTTATCTAGCATTTGCTTTGGGCATCATCTTTAATATCGTATGCATCTGTGGTAGAGAACAGTGGATTGCTGTTGTTCAGGAGTGATGTGATTTAATCTGGAAGCTCAGCAAGGCTTAATAGTGGCTGGAGGGCAGACACAAAGGATGGCTCTCTCGAAACAGGAAAACTGCCATGGCTTTGACCTCCCACTTAGCCAAAATTGATGTAATAATACAGGCAGCATATCAGCACATATTAAACATCCTGTGATTTTTGAACCTGAAGAGGATTTGATTTCTCAGATCAGGACTTGAATAAAATAGATAATATGTCCTTTATCTTAATTTATATGCCAACAGTCATCACTGGTAATTAATTTTACTGAAAATGTCAAAGCAAACAACCATCATTAAATAATATTTCAAGTTTCTGCTCTGCTGCTTTTCAAAGCTTTAAAGGAAACCTTCCTTGTGTATGATAGGACCAGTGCATTTTTAACATCTATAAATTTTCCTAACAAAATGATGTTTTACTTATTGTAAAAACTTAACATTACGGTATTTAGATTCTTTAGCGGTGAACAATTGCAAACTTTGGATTTTAGCTTTAATGACCACCTAAGAAAACCGTTATAAAATAATATTCATTCATTGTCTGTTTTACCACCATGCTGTTCTGGTCAGGGTCACAGTGGGACTGGCAGAAAACATCTCGGACAGGTCGCCAGTTCATCACTAGGCAGACACACACACACACGTCTTTGCAGCTCCAATTTGTCTGACTGCATGTTTTTGGACTTGTGAGAGGAAACCAGAGCAACCAGAGGAAACCCATATGGACACAGGGAGAACATGCAAACATGCAAAATGTCAAAGGAAACAACCATCATTAAATAATATTTCAAGATTCTGCTGCTTTTCAAAGCTTTAAAGAAACCTTCCTTGTGTATGATAGGGCCAGTGCATTTTTAACATCTATTAGTTTTCCTAACACAAAGAAGTTTTACTTATTATATTGTGAAATTCTAAACATGTGAACACCAACAGCTCTAATTTGTGTGTTATTTCTTCAAATATAAACAGCTATTTAACATCTCAGTGATTTTTACCATATTTCTCAATAGGTTCAGTCAAGTGCTTCAAAAACCAGATGTTACAGATGAAGTCTGCACTTACCTTAGTGCCATGAAGTGGAACATTTTTTCATAATAAGTCTGTTTTTTCCCATAATTGAAAAGCTGTCTTTGTCCCCATCTGCTTCCTTTTGGTCCTAAACCACACGGGTACATTAGGTAAAACAGTGCTTGTGTCTGCTCACTTGGATCGGGACCACTCATCACTGGTGGTTCACTCAGTCAGTTCTCAGAGCAATACAAAATGAAGTTTTATAAAATAGTCTTAATTCTGGCATAATTTGAACCATTAATAAACATTACACCATTAGGGAGACATGAAGTGTGCTAAATTATGTTCTTATAATTCATTATAATATGTTACCCAGAGGCTAAAAAGTTAATTTTTTAAGTCATAATGATAATTAATGTATAGTATAGAGGCACAATGGTGGCACATTGGGTAGCATGGAGAATCAAATCCAGGGGGGGCCTGGATTTGATTCTCCAGCTAGATCGCCAGGGTGCTTACTGTGCGGAGTTTCCATGTTCTCCCTATGTTTGTGTGGGTTTCCTCCGGATGCTCCGGTTCCTCCATCAAGTCCTGCAGTCACGCCAATTGGAGTTACTAAACTGTCCTAAGAAAAATGTGTGTGTGTGTGTCTGGCAACCTGTCTGTGGTGGTAAAACAGGCAATAAATGAATAAATATTTAGAAAACCATATGTCTTAGAATCAGATTTATTCTGAATATGCTGTAGTAAATTTCTTAGACTTTTTGCTGATCTGTGGAAAAAGCTGGTAAATATTGCATTCAGTTTGCCAGATGCCACTGGCGTGCTGTTGATGTTCATTTTTTAAATGGATCTGGGCTTCGGTTTTGGAAGTGGAAGCTCTGTGGCCAGTTTGCTTATAATTTAGATTAACTGGATTACTGAGTTTCTTTTAGATAACAGCAAAGCATAATTATACTTAGTCAACGTTGTTTGTGTATTAAATGTTCAGCTAAATGTAATTGCAAAAGTAGCTGCTCTTTAGATGAGTGGAAAACTCTTATGTGGCATAATTTTGCAGAACAAATAAGGTAGATGTAGTTTTAAAAGTATACACTTTATTATTTGGAGCACTTTATTAAGTACACCTGTCCGGTATGTGCATTCATCGATTATTTTATACGCTGAATGCGGGCATACAGTTATTGTTTGTTGCTTTGTACACTTTGTCACACCCCTGTACCCCACTGATTAATCAAAAGGTACCCCACTAGGACCCTCTCTGACCAGATAATGTTTGGGTGGTGAACAATTCTTGCAACACTAACATGATATTAACGTGGTAGTGTAAGTTAAACTGCTATTGTAGCAGGTGCACCAGTGTTGTTGGGAATTGTATACACTGCTTAATCTAACTGGCCTCTGTATTAGGGACACGCACACACTTTTGTTGAACTTTCCTCTAGTCTTTTACCAGTGGACACTTTCTGTTTGTATATTTCTGGTTAGATCACTGTTCTCTTCCCAGCATTGACAATGAAGTGTTAAAAAGACCCAACAACACTGCTGCAACTGATACACTCAGACCAGCACAAAACACACATTACCATTTTAGTGTTATTGCAGTATTCCACTGGTCAGTGGGGGTCCCTTTTGATTGTTAAATGGGGTCCAGTTGGGTGACAGAGTGGACAGAGAAACAGATGGACTACAGTCAATAATTGTATAAAAAAATATATATATAATTTAAATCCCTGAATGTCTGTACCAGATAGGTGTACCTAATAAAGTGCTCAGTGAAAGTAGAAGCAGCAGAGGATGTAATTTTACTGGGCATGTTCTTATAGCCAAGGTTTTCCAAGTCTGGGAAGAGGTCCAACATCAGTGTCTGACCTTACAAATGCAAATTTTGTTCTTTCTTGTGGCTGCTTCTGTATTAAGGGTCGCCACAGCAAATCATTCTTGCCTGCATATGATATTTAATGTAAAAATCCAAATAATATTACTGTCCATAATTTGTCAGGCAATAATATGTTAGGAATATGTAAATCCAAACTGCACATATAAGAACTAAAATAGGTCTGATGCATGCAATTAAATCTACTGTGATTTTTGAATCCAAAGATCATAAACATGCCAGTGAGTAGGATGACAGAATATGTTGTGACAGCAGAACCAACCCGGTGAAGATATTTTGTGGATAAAAACTTAACATTAAAGTATTTAGGCTCTTCAGGGTTGAACAATTGCAAACTGTGGATTTTAGATTAACAAAAGATTTAAGAAGGTTCTTTAATTACCACCTGAGAAAACATTAACACATTATAAAATAATATTCATTCATTGCCTGTTTTACCACCGTGCTGTACTGGTCAGGGTCGTAGTGGGACTGCTTTACTGGGCGAAAGGCAGGAAACACCTCGGACAGGTCTCCAGTTCATCACTGGGCAGACACACACACGTTTCATCACGTTTTAATTTCTACTTTAAACAAAGTTAAACTGTAAGATAAGTTTCCAATGGTAATGTTTACTTGCCTAGTTAAACGTTTATTTCATTAAAAAGATACTTTTCTGAATATAAAGTGAAGGCATATAAGACACCAAAAGCTTTTAATTAAAATGATAACCTCCTATATTACAAAAATCTGCTCAAGTCTCATCAGGAAAATGACTTAACCTTTGTCTTTGTTACTATGGTTACTAATGGATAGACTCACAAATTGTAAGTGAGTGTGTGAGTGTGTGTGTGTGTGTGTGTGTGTGTGTGTGTGTGTGTGTGTGTGTGTGTGTGTGTGTGTGTGTGTGTGTGTGTGTGTGTGTGTGTAAGTGAGAAAAAAGCGTGAGTAAATGAGAGAGAGAGGGAGAGGGTGCTTGGCTTAATAGTCCTCTTTGAGGATGGTATGCGATTAAAATCTTGTATCAGCAGGTTAGGCCTAAAAGGGGCAGTAATGGTCTCTGTTCTGATCTCATAATTGAATTTCGAGAGAAAAAAGGAGGGCAAGGACAAATACTGTAAGCTTTATCAGAGTCTATTCTGGGGCTTTGCTTTGATCTCTTTGTGGTACTTAAAATGTCCATGATGTTCATATTCCAGGGAGAAGAAGCCACAGAAACCAATATCTTAATGATGTCCTACACTTGAGTTGTTGTGGTTGTGTCGTAATGCCCAAAACAATGCTTTCCAGTATACAGAGTGTAGGCATTGTAAACAAGAACTCTCATTTTTGGGAACTGAAGAAGCACTGCGTCTGGTGCATCTAATAAAGTATAGCATTTCCATGTCAGTACTGCAATACTTGGTCAGCTTCCACTAAGCTACATGTGTATAATCAATTACTGAAGGAGCTTTAGTCAGCATTTCTGAGTAAGGAGATTCAGGGGGCAGGCATTCATTCGCTGAGTGATTTACAATACTTGCAGTGCATTTCTTATATGATGGATATAAAACATAAGCCCACCCCTAAACCTAAAGTCTGACATTCTATTTTCAGGCCCTAAATTAACATGTACATGTTCTGCTTGAGGATTAAAAATTACTGTAAAAGAGATTCTGTTGAATTGTATTGTATTCTGTTCTATTCTCTAGCCCTGTTTTGCTACTGTTTTGTTGAGAACTTGTCAATACATTACATCACACTCTGATAAAGCCACATTCAAAAACAACAAAGTGGCAGACAGGGAGTTGTCTCAGGCACTAAAAGCAGTGGTTTGGAGCATGTGTTTCCTCTTGAAAAATAATCAAATATGGTAGTAGATTAATGAATGTTGAAATGAAATGATCACAAAATTGAAATGATGCACTATTATTCTGATAAAAGGTAAAATCGCCCGATTTGATCTCACAATTTCACATTTAATGTAGCCATGTGTGTACGTACTTGTATGCACATGCATGTTTGTTTGTTTATTGGGATTTTAACGTCATGTTTTACACTTTGGTTACATTCATGACAGACACGGTAGTTATTCATTGCACAAGGTTCATCAGTTTACACAAGTTATATCAAACACAGTCATGGACAATTTTGCATCTCCAATTTACCTCACCTGCATGTCTTTGGACTGTGGGAGGAAACTGGAGCACCCGGAGGAAACCCACGCGGACACTGGGAGAACATGCAAACTCCACACAGAAAGGACCCGGACCGCCCCACCTGGGGATCAATCCCAGGACCTTCTTGCTGTAAGGCGACAGTGCTACCCACTTAGCCACCGTGCCGCCCTCACATGCATGTGCATATGTATATATATGTGTATGTATTTGCATATGTGTATATGTATGTATATGTGTATATACAGTATGTGTATGTATATACAGGGTTGGACAAAATAACTGAAACACCTGGTTTTAGACCACAATAATTTATTAGTATGGTGTAGGGCCTCCTTTTGCGGCCAATACAGCGTCAATTCGTCTTGGAAATGACATATACAAGTCCTGCACAGTGGTCAGAGGGATTTTAAGCCATTCTTCTTGCAGGATAGTGGCCAGGTCACTACGTGATGCTGGTGGAGGAAAACGTTTCCTGACTCGCTTCTACAAAACACCCCAAAGTGGCTCAATAATATTTAGATCTGGTGACTGTGCAGGCCATGGGAGATGTTCAACTTCACTTTCATGTTCATCAAACCAATCTTTCACCAGTCTTGCTGTGTGTATTGGTGCATTGTCATCCTGATACACGGCACCGCCATTGGATGCACATGGTCCTCCAGAATGGTTCGGTAGTCCTTGGCAGTGACGCGCCCATCTAGCACAAGTATTGGGCCAAGGGAATACCATGATATGGCAGCCCAAACCATCACTGATCCACCCCCATGCTTCACTCTGGGCATGCAACAGTCTGGGTGGTACGCTTCTTTGGGGCTTCTCCACACCGTAACTCTCCCGGATGTGGGGAAAACAGTAAAGGTGGACTCATCAGAGAACAATACATGTTTCACATTGTCCACAGCCCAAGATTTGCGCTCCTTGCACCATTGAAACCGACGTTTGGCATTGGCACGAGTGACCAAAGGTTTGGCTATAGCAGCCCGGCCGTGTATATTGACCCTGTGGAGCTCCCGACGGACAGTTCTGGTGGAAACAGGAGAGTTGAGGTGCACATTTAATTCTGCCGTGATTTGGGCAGCCGTGGTTTTATGTTTTTTGGATACAATCCGGGTTAGCACCCGAACATCCCTTTCAGACAGCTTCCTCTTGCGTCCACAGTTAATCCTGTTGGATGTGGTTTGTCCTTCTTGGTGGTATGCTGACATTACCCTGGATACCGTGGCTCTTGATACATCACAAAGACTTACCTGTAAACATAGACAACCTGGAAATTATACCACAGAATGACTTAATCTCTGATCACTCTCTACTAATTTATGAAGTGTCCCTGTCCAATAATATACAGCAACCAAATCGTTTTAAATGTAAGCGCACTATTACATCTGCAACTGCAGCAGCGTTCATAAACTGCCTACCAGAATTACCAAATATATCAGCATCAGAACCTAAAGAACTAGATCAGGCAACTCAAAACCTAGAGACCGTACTGCGCACAACCTTAGATAACGTAGCCCCACTCAAAACTAAACTGATTAGGGAGAAAAAACTTGCTCCTTGGTACAATGACCACACATGCGCACTTAAACAAGCAGCACGAAAATTAGAACGCAAGTGGTGTCACACTACACTAGAAGTGTATAAGATTGCTTGGAAAGATGCTCTAACTGAGTATAAACATGCACTTATAAAAGCTAAATCTTTATATTATTCATCCCTAATAGAGAAAAATAAAAACAATCCCAGATTCCTTTTTGAGACAGTGTCCAAATTAACTAAAAACGTTAATGAAACTGAATCTAATATACCGCCTGACTGTACCAGCGATGATTTTTTAAAATTCTTTAATGACAAGATAGAAAAAATACGACTTCAGAGTCAGATTGTGTCACTTGCCAATGTTAAGTATGGACTCACTCCGAGCAGCATTGGTGATAACAGTGGTGATAATAGTAACGAGTTAATCCAACTAAATTCCTTTAATCCAATCTCCCAAAATGAACTAACTGTGTTGATTAAATCATCGAAGTCATCATCGTGTATACTCGATCCTGTTCCAACTCGTTTACTTAAAGATTTACTCCCAGCTATTGTAGAGCCCCTGCTTACATTAATCAATGCATCCCTTAGCCTTGGATATGTACCTAAATTGTTTAAAAGTGCTGTTATTAAACCCCTGATTAAAAAACCTAATCTTGATCCACATGTACTAGCTAATTATAGGCCAATTTCAAACCTTCCTTTTGTCTCAAAGATATTAGAAAAAGTCGTTTCCAAACAGTTATGTTCTTATTTGAATGAAAATTGTATTCATGAAAAATTTCAATCAGGATTTAGACCCAATCATAGTACCGAAACCGCATTAATTAGAGTAGTTAACGAGTTGTTAATGTCTTCTGATAATGGATGTGTCTCTTTTCTTGTTCTATTAGATCTTAGTGCAGCGTTTGATACGGTCGATCATAACATTTTACTGGAGAGGCTAGAAAATACAGTAGGTGTTAAAGGACTCGCACTCTCTTGGTTTAAATCATATCTGACTGACCGCTCTCAATTCGTTTATGTAAATAATAAATGCTCGGAAACTACAAAAGTAAAGTATGGTGTTCCACAGGGGTCGGTACTGGGACCGCTATTATTTACACTCTATATGCTTCCACTAGGTGAAATTATTCATAAACATGGCATAAACTTTCACTGCTATGCAGATGACACACAGCTGTATATATCAGCCAAACCAAATGATACTGACACAATCAGTAAGATAGAAGATTGTGTAAACGACATAAAAAACTGGATGTCGTGTAATTTTCTTTTACTTAATTCAGATAAAACAGAGGTTTTACTTGTTGGCTCTAAAGCTGCAAGAGACAAATTGTCTAACCTGGTGCTAAACTTAAACACGTTCTCTGTTACTCCCAGCCCAGATGTAAAAAACTTAGGTGTCACAATAGATTCAGATCTCTCATTTGATACACACGTTAATAATATTACTAGAGTTGCTTTCTATCATTTGCGTAACATTTCTAAAATAAGAAATATACTATCTGTTAATGACGCCGAAAAACTGATCCATGCGTTTATAACTTCTCGGTTAGATTATTGTAATGCTCTTCTAACTGGATGCTCTGGTAGATCCTTAAACAAACTCCAGTTAGTTCAAAATGCAGCAGCTCGAGTGCTAACTAGAACTAAAAAATTTGACCATATTACTCCTGTTCTATCATCTCTACACTGGCTGCCAGTTAAATTTCGCATTGATTACAAAATACTTTTACTAACTTATAAAGCGCTACATGGTCTGGCTCCACAGTATCTGAGTGAACTTATTAATCACTACAGCCCAGCGCGTCCACTTCGTTCACAAGATGCAGGGTTACTTATAGTTCCTAAAATTAAAAAGATCACGGCTGGTGGAAAAGCATTTTCTTACAAAGCTCCACAACTCTGGAATAATCTTCCTGCCTCTATTCGGGATTCGGACACAGTCTCAATGTTTAAGTCTAGACTGAAAACATATTTATTTTCTCAGGCTTTTGATTAGTATAGACAAAGGCGCAGAGCTTGGGGGTTCTTGGTCATAGAAACTTGTGGTGATCAGGGATGTTGGGTTGCTGTCGTTCTGCCTCTCTTGTCCGATCACTCAGGTTTGGTGACGGTGGGGAGATGGGCGCTGATGTCCTGTGAAAGCCTTCATGACCTTGTTACCTGCTTGCTCTCCCTTTTAGTTATGCTGTAATAATTAGGGCTGCCGGAGTCTAAAACTCTCTGTAAAACTGTTTGTCAACTAGCATTGTACATTATTAACTACATTCTCTGTTGTTTTACCCCGAGGGCATTCTGATGGAAACCTGTTTACCCGCCGAGGTTAAGGATTGAAGTCGAGACTGCCGGGACAACGATGCTGCTCCTGTCAGATGTGACTGGTCTGGAGTAATTGCAACGACAAGAAATCACTACAGACTTTATTGAAGACTAGAGTGGATAACAACTCTATTATTATTTAATTGTTTATTTATCTATTTATTACCAGTTATGACTTTTAGATCATTTAATTCTGTGTTTGTATGATTTGTGTAAATCGTGTATTTATTTAAAGTATCCTCCAGGCCACCCATGAAGGATGGGCCCTGCTGAGTCTGGTTCCTCTCAAGGTTTCTTCCTGTAATTTTCAGGGAGTTTTTCCTTGCCACAGTTGCCCTCGGCTTGCTCAACAGGGGTTTTTGTATCTGTTGGTCCTGGATTTTGTAAAGTTGCTTTGAGACAATGTCTATTGTAAAAAGCGCTATATAAATAAAGTTGACTTGACTTGACTTGACTTGCTGTCTTGGTCACAGATGTGCCAGCAAGACGTGCACCAACAATTTGTCCTCTTTTGAACTCTGGTATGTCACCCATAATGTTGTGTGCATTGCAATATTTTGAGCAAAACTGTGCTCTTACCCTGCTAATTGAACCTTCACACTCTGCTCTTACTGGTGCAATGTGCAATTAATGAAGATTGGCCACCAGACTGGTCCAATTTAGCCATGAAACCTACCACACTAAAATGACAGGTGTTTCAGTTATTTTGTCCAACCCCTGTATATATATATATATATATATATATATATATATATGTGTATATATATATATATATATATATATATATATATATATATATATATACTGTATATATACTGTATATACTGTATATATGGCTATATTGGCCTCATTGTGCAATATTGTCACAGATCACTTTACTATTTAATAATTTAATTACTATTCTATCTAACTTTATACTGAAACTATACCTCATGTATAGACATTACAGTTACCAGTTATTCTTTTTGTGTGAAATACAAGAAATACTCAGTTCTAGTTTTTCTGTTTGCTTTTGTTTTGTACTGTACTCGTAATGATTTGTTGTATTATGCTACTGGGGCTTTAATTTGGGATTAATAAAGTATCTATCTATCTATTTGTGTAATGAAGCTTCTTTGGGACTCTTTGTAGATCTGTCTTAATTATATGACCTAATAAATGACATAGATATTTGACATCATACTAACAAAAAAATGTTTAACCGTAGCTGTTGTACTTACAACCTTACAACATTACAGACAAGTCAGTTTGTCAATCTACCAAATATGCCTTAGTTAACTCTAAGTGGTCAAGCACTCACACACAAGCCTAGATCACCTAAGATCAACAAATTCACTTAAGTCATGAATTTTGTTTTAGATTGCCAGATGGATTTGGGTTTGGTCGATGCTTGGCAAGCACCATAATTGGTAGACATAGCACACAAAAGAAAGATAATATAGAAATAGTATAAGAGATTGTTACTGATCTGCAAACTTGTTATATTAAAACCTCTCTTTTGCACTTTGGCTAGATGGAAGTGAATACCTTGTTCAGTCAGTGGTAGCTCTGTGGTTAAGCTACTGGTCTAGTAATTACAAGGTTGTCAGTTTAAGGTCCTCTACCACCATGTTGCCACTGTTGGACTCGTAAGCATGACCCATTAAACTTTAGTGCTCAAATTCAGTTATAATAGAAATGTAAATGTATCTGCATCACTGTTCCAAAATGTAGTGGAAAGCCTTCTTGGGAAGATTTAGGCAGTAAAAGGGCCAACAGCAGGGACCAAATATTTATAGCATTGTTTTTTTCTGATGTGATGTGTAGGTTCTTTTGGCCACAAGTTTCTGTATTTTTTAAGCCACTTGCAGTTGATTGCAGTTGCAGTTTTGTTGTGTTTGCAGGTTTGCAGGTTCTTCATTGTACTCATGGTGTTTGTAAATGTGAAAAATTAGAAATGAATGGACAATTATATCTGTACAGTGTAGATGTTTACATATCTGTGCAAACTAAATTAATTGTTACATTTTATTGTACACTAAGGAAAATCATAAAATAGAGTTCATTGTGTAAGGTGACTTTCAGCTAAGTAAAGATGCATCCTGTTTTAAAGCACCGCAGATTTATGGCAGTGAACTGTAAAGGCAATTGTAATTTATTTGTTATCTCACTTTATTTGGTGATTTCTTCTACTTTTTTTCTTGATCACGTTTCATTACAGCTTCTTTATTAATGCTTTTTAAATCAATACTTTGTCCTAAAGATAAATGCTATTGATCATCCTCATAGGAGGCAGATAAGGATCCATGTTGAATTTTTAATGCAGACTATTACAAAGTGCACCCTTAAAAGTATTCACCGATGAACTCTTCTCCTTCTGTAGCGGACGAGAGATGCCATTTGGTTACAATAAGTTGTGATGTGAAAATAATTACTCCTAGATTTCACCTGTGTCTTTTTGTGATTACTTTAGTGTTGATATTATTTACAGTTCACCTGGCATTGCATCGTCCCTGGGTATGTGTGTGTATTTGTTTGTTTGTGGCTCTATGTGTGTGATATTTTTCCTTGTGTTTTGATTTTGTGATGCCCTGGTAAGCTTCCAGCAAGTACTTAATAAATCAATACAGAGTGATTACTTTCCATTTTTCTGATTATATGGACAATATGGAATAAGGACCAAAAGCTAAATGTCCTCTCAGAATGATTTAGTTCCCTTTTTGGGTACTGTGCATGCTTCACCCATTAATCAGTGCCTCTCTATTCATGCATTATTCCTAAAAGAATAAAATGAAGACCAGTTTTTGTATGCAGGAAAGCAAGTGATTCATCATGCAATATTTGAAATTCAGAAAATGGATAGTAAAAATACACACTATCTGCAGTAAATGGTGTTCAGTAATTAGTAAGATTTGTATTCATAGTGGGAACCTCTGTCATGTTAGCATTAAATGTGAAGGAAAGGTGTGACAAAGCTCCAGCTTTTGCTCAGCTGAGCTGGAGAACAGTGGTGCTGATGGTGAGTGGGCTCTGCTTCATCAGCTACAACCATAGAGATGGTTGTGTGAGTAACAATATAATTCAGAGCTTGGAGATCTTCAGCTGGTTCACTGTTCCCCCTGTTCCACCTCCCTGAACATACCAACTCTAAAGTCCTTGACTTACCTTTGATATTGTTAAAGTGTGGCTTGGTTATGGGACTCTAATCATTGGACTAAGAGAGTTTTCTCTGTGATATAACACTCAGTAAATGTCAAATGTTTAAACATTGTATGATATATATGGTGCAAATGCCAACATTTACTGCCTCCACACAAGCACAGGGAATATATGAAGGGCACTGATAATGTACTACTACAGCAAAGAAGACTCCTAGAGGCTCCCATTTGAGGAGCTTATAGTTTGTTATTTAGAAGGACAATGGTCTAAAACACATACCAGAGCAACACTTGAGTGATTTAATTTAAATGTATGACCTAATCTTCCATCTAAATGTAAGACCCCATCAGATGCTGACAAGATTGCTATATCACATTATTTTCCAAACTCACACTCTTGCCCTTAGGAGCTTAACTGTTAAATTTAAATTAACATTCACTGTTGACATTTCAGTGTTTTCCTAGGTTGTGATAATCATTTATGTTCAAAAAGTGTCAAGGCCTGGGCACTTTTTTCAGACAGTATATCTGTTTGCTGTTATCCACCCTAATGTAGATGTATCTGTAACTAGGTTAAACAAAACATTGTGATACTTTCCAATAACAATCATATCTAGGGACCAGTAACAGAGGTGCATAGAGCAAAAACAAGCCTTGCTTTAATGGTCAATTATGACCGATAGGGTTTCACAGTGAAAGCTGGTCACTGGGTTTTATGGAACTGTGTAATCTAATTATTGCTTTTACCATAAACGACAGAATTCACTCACTTTTATCTAATACCTGAATACTTACAGCACCCACACTGAAGAAGCTCCATAGAGATTGCTTACTGTGCTTTCAGTGTGTGTGTGTACACACAGACGCAAACTTAGATTGGGGAGACAGTTCATCTGTCAACACCCAAAACAACACTATAGTGTCAAGGGTGAATTTCTGAATTGAATTGAATTGAACATTATGGGATAAACAGCGCCCAGGTGGCACAGCGGGATATTCCGCTAGCACACCAGTGCGGAGAGTCTGAACTCCTTGGTTCAAAACTCGGAATTGCAACTGGGAGGCTGTGCGGCATCTAGCGGGCATAATTGGCAGTGCCTGTAGGGAGGGAAGACCGGATTATGTGGGCGTGGTCTTCAAACGCTGTGTAAGGACCCGGATTGATGCATGGGGTGCCTGTGCAGAATGCATTGGTGGAAAAGGGTTCCGTTAAGGGCTGCGCGTGGGTCGGAGGAGGCATGAGCAGCAATATACCCTCCTCGATTGCAAAAAATCAGGGATCCCCAGCAGCAGAAGACAAATTGACTACGTTAAATTGGGAGAAAAGGGGAGAAAAACGCATTTTAACAAAATGGGATAAACTGCTTAAATTCAAGTGTGCTAAGCTTGTAAAGATGTAGTGAAGAACACTTGAAGCTGCAAATGGTGCCATAAATATAAAATATTTCAGTTTTTAATTATCAACTTTCAAAACAAGTTTTCACTCTGTTATTACAGGTGACTAAGAATAGATTGGAAAAAAATGCGCTTATATCCATTCAAAATCAAATCCACAACACAAAAAAATCGTCAAGAAGTATAAGTACTTTCTGGATCCGCTGTAAATATACATATCCAGCTGAGTTAGGGAGCACACTGAGAGCACAGTTAGGACATGATTCACTGAAAAGCAATACTGGTAGCATACGCATTATTACAGAACAGCAGCGCAGTGGACATTCATCAAGCTGCTGACAGTTATATATCTCCAAGCCAATAACTGGGAGCATGGCCAATAGCAAAAACATGCTTTTATATCTGTTTTTAAATTTATAATACATATTTAAAAGTATTGCCCAGAAATGTATTAGTAATACTGTATTATGTGTAATATTAGCATTCATCACTCTATTTCTTTCTACACATATTGAAAAACTGAAATAGCTCTAAAGATTCCAGAGGATTCTTCCAGTAGATGTAATAATAATGATAAAGTATTTTATCCTGCTACCTTCATGGGAGTATTTTCACCTGGCTCTGTGATACCAACAATGCCTCGAATCAGAATCAAAGTGTTCATTGTCTGTTTTACCACCGCTATATCCTGGTGAGGGTCAGGTGGGTCTGATTCATTGGGCAAAAGGCAAGAAACACCCTGGACAGGTCACCAGTTCATCGAAAAAGCACACACACACATACAACTCTCACACACTTAGGGCAATTTTAGTAACTCCAATTTGTCTGACTGCATGTCTTTGAACTTGTAAGAGGAAACCCATGCAGACACAAAGGAAGAACATGCAAACTCCACTCTAAAAGGACTCCCTGCTGCGTTGCTTTGCCGCTTGTGTCTGCTGATGATAAATGTAAAATTAAATCATTAAAATAATACAACTAATAATAATAAAAATAATTTTAATAATAATTTTTAATAATTAAAAAATAACAATAATAATAATGCAAACTAAGTTATGCTTTCTATTACATTTATTATTTATTACACTGTAAATATCTCAGTGTATCTGGATAGGATACAATAAATGTAATGACAAAAACATGAGATTTTTAATGAAAAACCTGGCTGTGGGCTTTACATAAGAAGCACCATCAATCACTGAGACCACTTCCTCTCCTCCTACAGCGAGGTGGAGAGTTTCCGCTTGTTATTTGATTTGTTGGATCAATGATTAAGATTATATTGTTTCACGTGTTCTTCCTCTATGTGCTACAAAGAGGTTTTCAATTAAACTAAATGTGTAGATTACCATCGATCTTCTTGTCTGTGTCCGTTTGGCACCCCCGGCCTCCGGAGCTCCAGATAAGCATGATTAGCTTCTGACTAGAAGGCTCCTGGTGTCTGACACTTTATTAGACCTGTGAGCAAATCATATGGTGGAGTGACATGGTTCACACTATGGAAAAATATTTCAACAATAAAATAATGTAAAACTGTATAAAATTATTCTTTTTTTAAATATAATTTATGTTTTTTTTTCTATGAGGTGGCCACGTGCCTGTATATCATGAAATACACCGATCAGCCATAACATTAAAACCCCCTCCTGGTTTCTACACTCACTGTCCATTTTATCAGCTCCACTTACCATATAGAAGCACTTTGTAGTTCTATTTCTCTACATACCTTTTTAGACTGCTTTCACCCTGTTCTTTGATGGTCAGGACCCCCACAGGACCTCCACAGAGCAGGTATTATTTAGGTGGTGGATCATTCTCAGCATTGCCGTGACAATGACATGGTGGTGGTGTGTTAGTGTGTGTTGTGCTGGTATGAGTGGATCAGACACAGCTAAATAATACCTGTTCTGTGGGGGTCCTGACCATTGAAGAACTGGGTGAAAGCAGGCTAAAATGTATTTAGAGAAACAGATGGTCAGTACAGTCAGTACTGTAGAACTACAGTCAGTAACTGTAGAACTACAAAGTGCTTCTATATGGTAGTGGCCAAGTCATCCAGTATTTTCAGGTGCTTTACTAGGAACTGTATGCTTATGGGTTACAACATCTATAGTTACTGTACTGTGCTTTAAATCAACTCAAAATTTAGGCTTGAACCCAGGTTCCCAGGAGTACATTTAAGTACCAGTAGCTGGTTACAATTGTGAATATATTTGCAAATTAACAATGTACCAGTTTCAACATTTTCCCTGCTGCTATATTTACATATTTATCAGCTTCCTGTGTGATAAAACATGTGTTTGTGTGTAAGTATCACGGTCCTGCCTGCAGATTCCTGAAGAGCTTCAGCAACTTGCATTCTCACCCTGCTCCCTCCAAAAGGGGAAGGCTACAGTCTCCGTTGTTTTAAGCTTTCCTACAGAGTAAGAACGCTACATTAAAACCTTCGGAAAACTCTTTGCAGGTCTACTGGGGAAGACCTGCGCAGGACCGGCTACTCTACTGGCCTCAATGGATACTTTTGCTATATGACTGTTTGTTATGTTTTTACTGACTGTGCCCAACAGACCTATGTGAGCTGCCGTACAGCAAAAAACCTGCACAGCTGAAAATGCATAACTCCACAATGCTGTGAAAAATGTGTAGACATAAATGATGTGTGACATTTTCATCCCTTAGCTTGATCCTAATGTCATATGATTATGATTTCATCTATATAAATGCCTTTCACTCGCACTGCTGATTAATGTCAAACCATTGTGCCCGTTTGTGTCCTGCGTAATGTACACTAAAAGGATTTTGTATTTTGGATGTGTAGGTTGTACATATGAGAAATTGTGGTTTGATCTGGCAGTGTGTATGACGGTGCATGAAAGCAGGCTGGTGTTTTGATGCTCTTATGAGAGGCTCCAGGTGATTTATGAGTATGTGGCAAATGCTTCAGCGGGAATAATTAGCCAATCTCGCTATGTCATGTGCACTCAGTATCCATCTTTCTTTTTCAGTCTATACCCCTCTTCTGGTTTTGTTCAGCCTTATATTATGTTCATTGGCTCCCAGTCAATAAGTGTATTCAGTACAAAATTTTAGTACTCACTTTTAAGGCACTTCATGGTCTGGCCCCCTTGTATCTGGCTAATCTTCTACACCGCTATGTCCCTTCTCGTAGGTTAAACTCATCTGATGCTGGTCTCCTGGTTGCTCCTAGGTTTAGGTTGACCATCATGGGTGGTAGATCATTTAGTGTTGCTGCCCCTAAACTGTGGAACTCTCTTCCTCTCCCTCTTCGTCTCTCTTCCTCTCTCTCTCTGAGTTTAAATCTCTTCTAAAAACTTTCTTGTTTACTCAGCACTTTCACTCGTCTTCTTCTGTTTCTGTTTGATCTTGTTTGTGATTATGATTCCTATGTAAAGTGTCCTTGGGTACTATGAAAGGCGCTATATAAGTTGAATTTATTATTCACTGAAGACCAAATAAATAAACTGTAACCACTTACAAAACAATAAAAGGTAAACAGTTCATTGGTATTTATGCTTCTGGCCTGATAAATTACATTCGGAAGCTATTACAGCCAGCAGGGTTTTTTTGTTGTGGTTTAATTTGCACTAAATAAATTAGCAGTTAAAAAGTATATATTCAAGAGTTCTTTTCTTGAGAGATCCTTGGTTTAGCAAGACATTTAATTTCCTATTAATGTAGCTGTATTTAGTTATATTTTAGTGGTAATGGAAGTACTTTATGTAAGTACATCGCTAAATGTACACCATTTAATTTAACTTTAAGCTTTTTACAACCGTTTGAATGAGTCTTCCTAGTATTGTCCTCCAAATCCTTCTTTAGCAAGTATATTTCTTTTCGGCTGCAAGCTTCTTACTATTATCTTCACAAGGACTATTTTAGTGTAACGTTGTGGATATTATTGATTTATGAGCATCATCTTCAGCTGCATCCTCTGATGTATGCAACTTAATCCCAGTGAAAGTTTTACTAGCTGTTCCTTCTACTGTAGTTTGTTGTAGTTTAAAGAGCTGCCTGACCTAGGCAGTGTGGCTATATTTTTTTATATTTATATTATTTTCTTATTTCGCTATTACAAGCTATTAAAAGACTAAACTATGTTCTGAATTGTGGTTAGTGACTCGATGATCTAGACCTGTGCTTTAGTATAATCCGATTTCTGACTTGATCTTTGAAAATATTGTTTTTATAAATGGTCACTAAAATACTGATTGACCTTGCAAATTTATAGACAGTTTATCAGTGTGTGGTTTTTACAACAACTGATGTACAAAGATCTTACACAGGTTTTAAATATCAATACAATAACTTGGATAGCAAGGCAATGGGGTTGAATGAGACTAGGTACAATTACAGGTGTTAAAAGTTTTATTGTTTTTTTATTTTGTTTAATTTCTGACAGGATTTGTCCACTTTCTTTTGGTTTTGCATTATCCACTTCTTTAAAGATCAATGAAAAACACTTAAAAAAATTTTTTTTTAATATGTTATTTCAGAATAATACTATAAGGATTTAAAAAGTCAAAGCACTTTAAATGAAAAATGTTGACTTAAAAATAAATGTTATAATTACTTTAATTTCTTAAAGGCCATGTATCATAAAGCCCAACCAGGATTCTGTGGGATGCAAGTAAGTCAACAGAAGGAATAAAAGATAAGAATTGCAAATGTTAAAGACCATTAACATGTTATTTGTTGGCCTGGATTGGACATAGAGGTCAGTATATGTAAATATAAAAGGGAATGAAAGCTTAAACTTCCGCCACATGTAAAAAGCATAATATTGTTATTGCAGGTGACCGGAGCTAGTCTGCTTTACTGGTTATGTACACACAGCTGCTTCCTTTCATGGATACAGAGCCGTGTGTACTGTAGTATAGTGATCTTCCATCAGAGAACTAACAAACATTCTCACCCTTTGGTTGTGATGGCGCTGCACTAAGGGTGAAGAGCTTGCCGTGCAGACCTGGACACATTGTTTCCTTCCCTGAGGGCGGAGGTGAAAAACAGTTAGTGGCAAGTCCGTCAATCAACAGGCCTTAGAGTACATGGCAGGTGTCGGCCCTTCTGCGCTTGTGTCCGTTCACTAGCGCGTCCTCGGCTGAGCCACATTCGTCATCACTGGCTTAATCAGTGAGCGCGGAGAGCAGTGAAACCCGAGCCCTGTGTCAGGGACACAACCAGAACATCCGCTAGCAGCCTCATCAACGAGCACTAGCGTCTTTCCCAGCCTTAACACTGTGTTCTAGGATTCTGGTTTCAGTAAACTTTATAGTTAATCATAAATGTAGCATTCCCTAAACAAATATCAGTTCATCTTTGCTATTAAATCACATGAATATTACAGAATGTTTATTGGAAGTTTACAGCAATGTCCCCAATGTGAAATTAACACCTACACAGTGCATTAGTGTCCAGCTGGGCTTCTATAAGCAAAACATGTTTTCATTCAACACATAGATTACAGCATGTATGTGTATTTGAAGGAGTAATGGCTAAGCCTTCGTTTGTTTTTATTCCTGTATGAAGGGAAGATTTTCCTCTGTTACTCCAAAATGAAGTACAAGATCATGACACGCTTTGCAATCTCGGCCATCCTCCTGGTATGTATCCCTTTCTTTGTGGTAGATTAAAAATATCCAAACAATACATATTTTCAAAACATACTTACATATTTCTACCATTTCGTAAGTGCTAGTATTTTAAATAATGGTTAATTCAGAACTCCTGTGTCTTTTTGTTTTTTTTCAGAATCAGAATCACTTTGCCAGGTATGTTACACATACGAGGAATTTGCTTTGGTGATACACATAATAGTATACATAATAGTACACATAGTAGTACACACAATACACATAATAGTACCAATAATTACACATGTATGACATGTAACATAACATATTCAACAGACCCGACAGCACACGGACTGTTAACCAGTATTTACCAACATTTACCCAAGAGAACAACTGTGGTTAAAAGGTGTTACAGCTGGAAATATGCAGAGGTTTAATGGAAATATGCAGAGATTAAAAATATGTCATTATTCAGCCTCAAGAAAGCTACTGAGACAAAAAGCTCTAGAAACCTGTACCAGTGTTGTACTTGTAGTCATATCATTTATGTGTAACAAATTATTTGAAACTATTTTTAAAACTTTTTAAAGCTCTTATTAAGCTAACTGAAAATTATTACCTCACATAGCAACTCAACACCTTACAGAAAAGGGACTGCTTGTAATTCACTCCACATATATAGAGAATTATTGCTGCACCTAAAGGTTTTAAGAAATATATTCGATATTTCAAAGTTTTATGGCACCTTAGTGGCACACGTGTGGTAAATATTGCTTGTAATTGCAGCCAGTTAATGAAATAGGTACACGTCATATGATCTGGCTCTACAGAATGGATTCCCAGGCACAGACTGGTATTTGACCCCTCTCGGGACTACACCGGATGACTCACATAGCTTATGGATCTCTGGCACATGAACCGTAAATGTTTCTTATTAATTACATGACATGTAAAGTAAAGAATCTAATGTCTTACTGTAGGACTTTTTCCCCAATGACTATGCTGTGTGTATGCATTATCATTTAAGTTGTACAGTCTAACTTAAAAAACTAAATTGTTCAAGCAAATGAACGTCTAGATAGAGGAAATTCTAGGATCTACAGCACTTTGCGTCTTGAAATTACAGGCTTAATGATGACATGAGGATGGCAATTTTGTGTATGAAAGCTCCATTTGGGTGGTCTGAACAGAGAGAGGGATGTAAGCCATGGTGGTGGTGATGGGTGTGGGAGAGCATTAAACCTTGGTCCCCTGAGGTTATGTGAGATGTCCCCCTTTTGGAAAGCCTCCTGGACAAAACAAAGAGCAGAGTTCACACAGTGTTGTTTAGTGCATTTTACCCCATTATGGGGCATGTGGGCACCTTAACGCTGTATGTACCTTCTGTGTACTTGTCCATTTTCATTGCAGACAGGTTCAATGAAGATGGACACACATGCAAATCAGTAAATGACCAGGACATCTGTATGCAGAACTTAGGTTACAGCTGAGTAAAGGCTGTGGATGAATATTGGAGCTGAATGTTGCAGAAAAACCCTGCTGCCGGCTTGTTTTGGGGTTCTGATAGCAGCGTTTCTGGAATGCCCTCTTCAGAGAGCTTGTGCTGATTGAAGCCTTTTGTCTGGTGGGCCAAGAACATTTAGCTCAAAAGCACTATGACCAAAGGGAACTGTACCATTTTAGTCTTTAAAAAGTCTTTAATATTGTGAAGAACATCAAAATGTTGTAGGAATAAACAATATTTCATTTTAATTGTGATTCACTGTAGTTTATTTGCCTGCTTAATAGTTTCACATAAATCCATGCAGATGAGTTTGTAATTCAAAATACTTATTAGCTAATGAACTGGTAATTAAATTTACTTAACAACAAGCTTTGTTTATAACCTCCAGTACAGCTGTTTTGACCACACTGTTGCTTGGTGCTATTCTGTTGTGTCTACACTAAATAGCTAAAATTATTTGGCCATGAGTTTGTTAAACATTCACTTCTAGAACCATATGCATTAGTCCCCTGATTCTGATATTGGACAAAATAAAGGCCTGTCTCATGAATGACATTCCAATTCATCCTGAAAGTGTTCAGTTGGGTTGAGGTCAGAGCTCTGTGCAGGCTACTTAAGTTCCTCCACCCCAAACGTATCATATCATATCTCTATGGACCATGCTTTGTCTACAGGGGCACAGTCATGTTAAAACAGCATTGTGCCCAGATTTGTTTGCACAGTGGTACCTTGTAACAAATTTCTCGACGGAGGGCTTTGAGTCTCATAATAAATAATCGTTAAACTCATAATCTTTGAAACTCAACGCCCTTCGTCGAGAAATTTGTACCCTTGAACTCAACATTTCCCTGAAACTCAATGAAAAAATAGGATTTATTTCATTTCAAATTAACAATGAACAGCCACTTTGTTCAGAGCTTCGCTTGAGCGGTGCAGTAAAATGTCATCAAAGTGCGAATATAAGACAAATCTGCATTTGTGTGAAATAACCGTCAAATCCAGTCTGAAAGCTCCACATGTATCTGTGTTTATCTGGATTTTCCTTCTGTTTCACTTTTAAACTTGCGTTGTAGTTTGGGGTTCTGAGAAATTGTAAGAATCTGCTTTTTTTTTTAGAGAATCTAAAACGTTTATAGTTAAAAAAAAAAAAAAAAAAACCTTAATGTGACTTAATGTATTAAAGATATGACATCGAAACACTAAACTTCTCTTAATTATTACTGCTCATAAGTTCTCTCCACTAATGAAATTCCTCGCTCGTTTGTGTTATTTTCAGTGTATAAGTGTCAAAAACAACCCCATTATTTTACATTAGCCTAAAATATATGCAGTTCCACAGAACCATGGAATGCATTAACAGGTTTCCTTTTTTTTTCACATCTTTATGGGAAAAAATACCTTGAAACTAAACGCCTTTAAAACTCTACGTTACTCCCAGAAGCAATTAACGTTAAGTTTCAAGGTAATTGATTTTAAATACTAGTCAGCAGCTTCTAGTAATCAGTTCTTTAGAAGACATTGCTCTCTGGCTCATTCTTAAAATTGTTAGTGTTGGTCTTTAACTCAGTAGATGGGCTGATGTTGATGGGCTTTAGGTATGTAATGCAAAGTAAAACTGTTCTTTTTAACATATTCTATACCTGTCAATTGTTTTTTTTCCTGTTTACTTTTTATGTTTAGATACGTAGGGGGGAGAACACGTGTTGTAAAGATGCCAGATGTCAGTATTTTAAATTTTATTATGCCCAGCTTCTATGACAAATTGGTCCATTACAGCTCTGTGTTGAACCACATTGGCCATTACAGTGAGTGAAATTGCTCAGGGTGCTGAATTGGAAAAGAGGAGATCTGTTACCCTTTACCAGGAGGCACAGCATGATAAAAATAAACTAACCAACAGTAAAACATTATGGTGATAAAATAAAACCAACACTAATGCATTATACTCACATGGATGGGGCAGGGGTTAGTCTTAGAAATGTCTTTCAATATTGTTATATATATTTCTGTTTATGCATTTTCTTCTATTTTTCTCCCTTTTAGCGCGTCCAATTTCCCGATTGCATCATGCTTCCTCTCCACCAATGCTGATCCCCGCTCTGATTGAGGAAAACAAAGCTAACCCACCCCCCCTTCGACACGTGGGCAGCAGCCATATGCATTTTGTCACCTACACTTTGACAAGTGCGATGCGGATCAGCACTGTGTACGGAGAGACACACCCTGACAGCACTTTTTTCCTGTCTCTGTGCAGGCACCATCAATCAGCCAGCAGAGGTCGTAATTGCATTAGTTATGAGAGAGTCCCTATACGGTTTTTAATATATCTGAACAACAGGCCAATCGTTGTTCGTGTGGCTGCTCAGCCCAGCCGGCAGGCAGAGCTGAGACTCAAAACAATGTATTTGAGAACCCAGCTCTGGTATTCAGCGTGTGTTTTTACTGCTGCGCCACCTGAGCGGCCGTCTTTCAGTATTGTTATACTTTTTTTTAATTCATTAAGTTTAATGGGGTGATTAAGTGGCAGTACGCTATCCCACTGCTAAGATCTTCACTGTTTCAATCTCAGCTGTGCTATTGGCCGGACGGGTGTCTGCATAGACATGATTGGCTAATGTCCAAATGGAGGTATGGTTGAAACAGCCTAGCCATTGGGAAATGCACTTGTTAGTGCACTCTCAGTGCCTGTCGCAAGCCCAGAAAGATATAGAAGGGTTGCATTAGGAATGTAAGTCCAAGTCCGAGTCATACCAAGTCTGGTATGCTGACCAGATCCACTCTGGTGACCCATAAATCCTGGAGCAGCTGGAAAAATGTCCACTTTCTATTTGAATTAGACAGTGCGGCTTTATCATTTTTATGAGTTTTGTAAATAATAGTTTTATTGGGTTTTAGTTTGTCCTGCTGGTCCTGGACCTGCTTCACCTAACTAGGGACCTGCTTCATTAAATAAACAATAACAATTTGCTCTTACAGCTGCACGGTGGCTCGGTGGGTAGCACTGTTGCCTGTGTTCGATCCCCAGGTGAGGCGGTCCGGGTCTTTTCTGTGTGGAGTTTCCTCCAGGAGCTCCAGTTTCCTACCACAGTCCAAAAACATGCAGTCAGGTTAATTGTAGACACTGAATTGCCCTATAGGTGAATGGGTGTGAGTATGAGTGTGTGTGTCTGTGTGTGTGTATGTGTGTCTGCCCTGCAATGGGACTGGCGCCCCGTCCAGGGTGTTACTGTGTGCTTTGCGCCCATTGAAAAGCTGGGATAGGCTCCAGCACCCAAATGACCCTGATTGGATAAGCGGTTAGGAAAGTGAGTGAGTGAGAGTGAATTTGCTCTTACTTATGTTAACAACCCAACAAAACCGTTATCCTGCTTGTGCAAAAGACCTCTGTAGATCTATTAGTAAATAAGCTAAAACATTTTTGTGGGTGTAATCACGTGATTTATCTTTTATACCTTTAGTAGCATGAATTATTGTAGATATTTTTTTGATGTTTCTGATTTTAAGATCAGAAACAAACAGTGCATGCATACATACTGCACATTGTGTAATATTACTGAAGGAAACCCTCTATTTTCTTTAATAATATTAATGTTAAACTGAAACAGAAATGAATTCAGATCTATATGTCAGTTTTACGTCACTTACATTTGTCTTCATAGTTTTAGGTAGCATTAATAACCTTTCACAATGTTTGTATTATTGAAGTGAAAGCTTGTTTGCTAAATTCATGGTGATGACTGCTTCTTTACATGTAGAGCATGATGATTATATATGGTTAAATTATTCTTATTATAAACTGTGAGATGTGGAAGGTGGAAGTACCTTGTGAGGAGTTTTATTGGGAAAAGTAACCTTTACTACACTCCAGGCTAGACTGAAATGGGCAGTCACAGAAAAATATGGATTGAGATATTTATTGACCCTCAGAGCTTGTGACCAAGCTTTCAGTAAGGCAGCAAGGCTTCTACAGACACACCATAACTTCAGCGAGCACTGGCACAACCATTAGTTATTACTGACATCTCTGGAGAGCAGTAGGGTTTAAGGAGCAGGAGGTTGAACTGGCTGTCCCATGGTTAATGCACTCCCGACACGAGGGGTTAGATCCTGGTTAAGCGTGCATATTTGTCTCCCATCACATCAGCAATGTAATAAACCATACACTGAGAGAGTGAGGTGGGCTGCTTTGATAGGATCCTGTGGCAAAATATGAAATGACTATCTTTAAATTGTAAGTTGTCATGGCCCTGTGCCCTAATAAACAATGCCTCCAAGTTAATTAAGCTCAATGATCAGTTGTTGTCGGTGCGAGATTAAAATTGAGCGAATGCCCCATATAGCAGTGATTGTCCCACATCCTGCCTGCATAGCCTGGAGTCTCAATCTAAAGCCAGCCAGGCTATTTCCACACCATTGATTCTGTCATCTATACGAATGACGGATATCCCTCTAACAAGCAGGTTTGGACGATGATATGTCCTTCCCTGCCAAAGCATAATACTTCTTTTACTATTTCCAAGTTATTGTCTGCTTTAGCAAAATCTAGCTCAAGATTTAAGATTCAAGATTCAAGATTTACTTTATTGTCATTTCACTGTAGACCAAAGTGTATAGAAAAAACTAAATTAAATGCATTGGTTCATGCTAAAAACACTGCAGGTTTAAAATAGAGTATATATAAAATAGTAATGAAAAAAAAAAAAAAAAAAAATATATATATATATATATACAGTATATATTTATATATATATATATATATATATATATATATATATATATATATATATATATATATATATATATACGTAGGATTAAAATAGGTACATCAAAAGTTAAATATAATAATATTCACATTCCGAATATTGCACATAGTAGTTATTAAGTATTGCACATGCAGAAAAATTCACAGTGATTATACATAATGATTATTATTGCACATTGCGTTATTGCACATTCCGTTACTGCATGTTAATATATTAGGATATTGCACATGATTTACCCTTAGATAAAATATGTATCAGATTTGGGTTCGTTTGTTCAGTTCAGAAATCTGATGGCAGTCAGGTTGAAACTATTTCTAAAACGGTCCGTGTTGCAGCGTAGACTACTGTACCTTTTACCCGAGGGCAAAAGGGTAAACATTTCTGATATTTTAATGAAGTCAACGTTTCAAATGTGTACATATACAATATATCCACGTATGTAATACCATCAGGCAGTTATTTTCCAGAGAAATAAAACCAGACTCCTATTTATTTAAATACAGGCTTTGTATTAGCACATTTGAAGTCATTGTTAAAATCCTATATAATTTGTTATTTTTAACTTAAATAAATAGAATTTTAGGGTAACTACACACACATAAGTGTTTATTTATTTATTTTTTATAGTAGCAATTCTAAAAGTAAGTTGAATCCCACAATGCTTCGTTTTTTTCACATCCATGCAGTACGTGAGCAAATACAAGTCAGGTCAAATTTATTTGTGCAGCACTTTACAATGAACCTTGTCTCAAAGCTACTCTACAGATTCCAGGACCAAACACCCCTGATGAGCAGCCAAGGGTAACAGTGGCAAGGAAAAACTCCCTAAATATTACAAGGAACCACCCTCAACAGGACCTCCATCCTCCTTGAATGGGTCCTGTAGATGATCAATGAGTTCATTAGAGTTTGATTAAATCGACTAGGTGCGTATACATAAAATACATAAAAGTTCACCTTTCAGGTCAGTTTGTAGTGAGATGAAGTCTGTTGGTGAGTTGTTCTCCCCGTGTCCGTGTGGGTTTCCTCCAGGTGCTCCGGTTTCCTCAAAGACATGCAAGTGAATTGGAGATACAAAATTGTCCATGACCTTGTGAACTGATGAACATTATGCAATGAGTAACTACCGTTCCTGTCATGAATGTAACCAAAGTGCGTAAAACATGATGTTAAAATCCTAATAAACAAACAAACAAACTGTTGGTGAGTTCTGGACATTGTGAATACAGTCACCGCAGATTCCCAACACATACAACAGTCCAGCAGGGATGGCATTACACAGTACTAGTACACACACAGTTAGCCCCCTTTCATGCTGTTCTTCAATGGTCAGGACCCCCACAGGACCACTACAGAGTAGGTATTATTTAGATGGTGGGTCATTCTCAGCACTGCAGTGACACTGACATGGTGGTGGTGTGTTAGTGTGTGTTGTGCTGGTATGAGTGGATCAGACACAGCAGCACCGAGGAAGTTTTTAAACACCTCACTGTCACTGCTGGACTGAGAATAGTCCACCAACCAAAAATAAAATCCAGCCAACAGCGCCCTGTGGGCAGCATCCTGTGACCACTGATGAAGGTCTAGAAGATGACCAACTCAAACAGCAGCAATAGACGAGCGATCATCTCTGACTTTACATCTACAGGGTGGACCAACTAAGTCCTGTGGGGGTCCTGACCAATGAAGAACAGGGTGAAAGGGGGCTAACAAAGCATGCAGAGAAACAGATGGACTACAGTCAGTAATTGTAGAACTACAAAGTCCTTCTATATGGTAAGTGGAGCTGATAAAATGGACAATGTGTGTAGAAACAAGGAGGTGGTTTTAATGTTATGGCTGATCAGTGTATTGGATCATTACTGATGTACTCTGCCGAGTACATCTTATATAATCATAATATCATAATATCATTCGAGCTATTGCCTCATTTACATTTTTTATTTGTTTGTTTTAGTTTATTAAGTACAAAATGTACAAAAATGCTCTTCCTAGCATTTACCTTGTTTTTTTTTTATGAGAAATGTCTTGAGATCTCTGGTTTCCGCTGAGACTGATTGATGAGTGTAATCTGAAAGTGAGTGGTGTTTTGATATGTACAAGCCTAGTAGACTAAGAGAATTTGATCACTAAAGGATTATTCCAGACAGAAAACACAGTGAAATCTGTCTTTATATCTGGGCTCTCTGGCATTCTTAATGTTGGTTATGACTGAATACATTTTGTAATTTATGGCTTTAATATTTGCCCATAATAAGGACTTTAAAATCTCATGTAAGTCATATTTCATGTAAGATGATATTTCATTAAAGGTTTATGATGAATGATTCTGGTCGGCCTGTGCGTGAGATCAGCGAGTTGTATTGTGTTTGGGTCTGTAGGACTTGGCGAGGGACTGCGCTCAGGTGCTCAGCTAATCTGACTGAATCTTTATTGTGCTGCTCCAGGTCTGCGCTGTTCGAAAGTGCTTGCTTTATGGCTCTGCATTGATTTGAAATCTGTTTCATTTCGACCCTCGGGGAATCTTGGCGGCCGTCCTTTCTAAGTGCACGCAAGATGCAGGATTTATACCTGTCAATAAAAACCATTGGTAAGTGCTTCCTGACCCTTTAAATCCAGCTGCTTATCTCCACACTAAAAAAGTATGAGTCTCCGGCAGGCACAAATCAGAGGCTGCTAAAACACACATTTACTTACCTCTAACCTCCGCCTGGCCTGTAAATAATCACTTTTACACTTCGATGAATGAGGCAAGCTAGGTGATATATCCTCCAACTAGATCACTCTTCTTCACAGCCAAACGAGAGACGTTTTACACTCCCTACTCTACTTCATGTTCAGAGTCTCTGTAACCCAGGGCATGATGAAATCGCTTAATCAGCAATAACTTTAACAAGACATTGTTTTATTAACACTATTTTATGTTTAACAGGTTCAAATCACATAAAATAAAGGAGTTTGCTTGTGTTTCTTCATGGAAAACTTTCTTCATGGAAATGTTTGTTTGCAGTTGTGTTGCTAAGGCTGGCACAACCAGTTATTAAGGCGGTTCATTTTCCACACTGGTAAGTTGATATTAAACATATTTTTCCTTTTAAATTAAACAATTATTTAAATACTGTATTCTTTATTTATATAGTTAGATGATTTAAGACAATTAAGTTTAAGCAAGTAAGCAAGTTCTTTTTTCCGCACTGTTTGTATCCGCACTGGCAGAAATGTACTTGTACATTACATTAAAACCACCTCCTGGTTTCTACACTCACTGTCCATTTTATCAGCTCCACTTACCATAAAGAAGCAATTTGAAGTTCTACAATTACTGACTGTAGTCCATCTGTTTCTCTACATACTTTTTAAAACTGCTTTCACCCTGTTCATTAATGGTCAGGACCCCCACAGAGCAGGTATTATTTAGGTGGTGGATCATTCTCAGCACTGTAGTGACACTGACATGGTGGTGGTGTGTTAGTGTGTGTTGTGCTGGTATGAGTGGATAAGACACAGCAGCGCTGCTGGAGTTTTTAAATACCATGTCCACTCACTGTCCACTCTTTTAGACACTCCTACCCAGTTGGTCCACCTTGTAGATGTAAAGTCAGAGACGATCACTCATCTATTGCTGCTGTTTGAGTTAGTCATCTTCTAGACCTTCATCAGTGGTCACAGGACGCAGCCCACGGGGCGCTGTTGGATGGATATTTTTGGTTGGTGGACTATTCTCAGTCCAGCAGTGACAGTGAGGTGTTTAAAAGCTCCATCAGCGCTGCTGTGACTGATCCACTCATACCAGCACAACACACACTAACACACCACCACTATCAGTATCACTGCAGTGTTGAGAATCATCCACCATCCAAATAATACCTGCTCTGTGGTGGTCCTGTGGGGGTCCTGACCATTGAAGAACAGGGTGAAAGCAGGCTAAAAAAGGATGCAGAGAAACAGATGGACTACAGTCAGTATTTGTAGAACTACAAAGAGCTTCTATATGGTAAGTGTAGCTGATAAAATGGACAGTGAGTGTAGAAACAATGTTATGCCTGATCGGTGTATATTGGACATTAGCATTGGTGGTCTGGACTCTTACTTGGAAATTGATGCAAACCATGATGCTCCCACCAACATCTAATATAGGATATTGGTGTTAATGTGCAGTGACTCGATCCAAATTCTTAAATGTATCATTCATTTATTTATTGTCTGTTTCACCCTTGCTTTATCCTACTCAGGGTCACGGTGGGTGCAGTCTACTGGGTGAATGGTATAGGAAACACCCTGGACAGGTCGCCATTACCACACATTCACACACACTCAGGACAATCTTTTATTTACTCAGGCTTTTGATTAGTCTGGTTAGTCTAATAATTAGGGGTGCCGGAGTCTAAAGCTACTCTCTGTAAAACTGAAATTGTACATTTCACATGTAACTACATCTTCTGTTGTTTTAGCCCGAGGTGGTTCTGACGGGAACCTGTTCACCCTCTCGAGGTTAAAGACTGCAAGTTGAGACTGCAGTGCCAACAATGCAGCTCCTACTAGATGAGATGAGAACTTACAAAGGACTTTATCACAGACTGGACTGAACAATGAAGAACTCCAATTATTTTTTGCTAGTTATAACTTTCAGTTCAATTAAAGTTTGTGTTTGTATGCTTTGTGTAACTCCTATTTATTTAAAGTATCCTCCAGGCCACCCAAAGAGGATTGGTCCCTGCTGAGTCTTTCTTCCTGTAATTTTAAGGGAGTTTTTCCTTGCCACTGTCACCCTCGGTTTGCTCAATAGGGTTTTTTGGTCTGTCGGTCCTGGATTCTGTAAAGTTGCTTTGAGACAATGTCCATTGTAAAAAGCGCTATATAAATATATTTGACTTGACTTGACAAGCTCCAATTAACCTGACTGCATGTCTTTAGACTGTGGGAGAAAACCGGAGCTCCCGGATGAAACCCACGCAGACAAAGGGGTGAACATGCAAACTACACACAGAAAGGACCTGGACTGCTCCAACTGGGAATCAAAGCCCAGGACCTTCTTGCTGTGAGGTGACAGTGCTACCCACCGAGCCACCTCTACAAATTCAAGTGTTTCAGCATTGCATTTTATGCTCTTAGTAAATTATTAGCAGAAAACCCACTCCTATGATGAGTGACAACAGTAATGCAGTTCTCTTTGTTATTATAAATGTTTTTGTTTTGATTAGGACATGGTTCATGTGAACAGGCATGAAGCACAGACTCAGACTGCTTGTTATGCCTAAGGGATCCATAATTTGTTTCCAGCCAGGACTGTGAATAATTAATTAAGGTGTTCGATAAAGACATGAAACTTACAACTGTTTGTGGGGTTATTAGTTTGGACAGAATGTGTTTGTTTATGATTTTGATATAGAGGATGATGAGAGAGCTTTTTATGGGTTAACACTGTCAGAAACCCACGTATTTCTGTGTCTTTCCAAAGGTTTCACATACACTTAATTTCAACTGTATGTAGTGCAGTTGCTTTGGGACTTCCTTTCACCTCTGCACATCTAAACCAATTAGCTACCTGAGTTTTATGGACAGTTCATAATATGCAACCTATTGAACCACCTGAAAATGCCTGTCTCCATTCCTAAAAGTAATTAACCATGAGCCAAGAGTCAGTTTTGGCTTAGGCTGACATAAACGATGCCTGCCGGGGCACTGTGCCATGCATCCATTTTTACATTAGATACAATTCCATTCAGCATCCTGGTACTCAGGAACTGACAGGAAGAGATTTGTGGGCAGACCTTGAACTTTGCTGAGCAGGTGCCAGAGATTCACTTTGGATGATAATGCTTTTCATGGCTGTAATTTAATGACAGAGCCTATTCTGTGCCTTGTACAGTACCTTATTTATCAGATTTTTCTTACACTGCTGTCTTTACTGTTGTAGCAGTTTGCTTGGTTCATTGCAGTTCCATCAGGCATAGCAAAGAAGTGCTAACGTAAGACCTTTGGGTGTGGGTGTGGGTGTGGGTGTGTGTGTGTGTGTGGGTGTGTGTGTGGGTGTGTGTGGGTGTGTGTGGGTGTACACGAATATGTGTGTGAAATGTTTATTAAAATGTAAAATTAATTAAAAATCAGCCATATAAATTAACAAAATCAACAGTTTTACTGCTGGTTAAGCTAAAAATCTCTTTGCCAGGTTAAATGCCATAGCAAAGATAAATTAGTCATCGATATAGAAAAATATAAATAACACCGATCAGCCATAACATTAAAACCACCTCCTTGTTTCTACACTCACTGTCCATTTTATCAGCTCCACTTTCCATATAGAAGCACTTTGTAGTTCTACAATTACTGACTGTAGTCCATCTGTTTCTCTGCATGCTTTGTTAGCCCCCTATCATGCTGTTCTTAAATTGTCAGGACCCCCACAGGACCACCACAGAGCAGGTATTATTTGGGTGGTGGATTATTCTCAGCACTGTAGTGACACTGACATGGTGGTGGTGTGTTAGTGTGTGTTGTGCTGGTATGAGTGGATAAGACACAGCAGCGCTGATGAAGTTTTTTTAAACACCCCACTGTCACTGCTGGACTGAAAATAGTCCACCAAAAATCTCCAGCCAACAGCGCCCCGTGGGCAGCGTCCTGTGACCACTGATGAAGGTCTAGAAGATGACCAACTCAAACAGCAGCAATAGATGAGCGATCATCTCTGACTTTACATCTACAAGGTGGATCAACTAGGTAGGAGTGTCTAATAGAGTGGACAGTGAGTGGACACGGTATTTAAAAACTCCAGCAGCGCTGCTGTGTCTGATCCACTCATACCAGCACAACACACACTAACATACCACCACCATGTCAGTGTCACTGCAGTGCTGAGAATAATCCACCACCCAAATAATACCTGCTCTGTGGTGGTCCTGTGGGGGTCCTGACCATTGAAGGACAGCATGAAAGGGGGCTAAAAAGGTATGTAGAGAAACAGATGGACCATAGTCAGTAATTGTAGAACTACAAAGTGCTTCTATATGGTAAGTGGAGCTGATAAAATGGACAGTGAGTGTAGAAAAAATGTGGTTTTAATGTTATGGCTGATCGGTGTACTAGGGCTACATCTCCAGTCATGAAACAAATGAAAATGCGAACCTTATTAGTATTAAATGCAGTGAAGGCCAACGTTTACAAACATCTGTAAGGGACATGCACTGAATGTCATGACAGTTTTGGAACTTGTATAATTTCTGCAATGGTTCTTTATCTGTGGCTTGAAAAACTAAATAAAACATATGAAATAAAATGAATCTGGCCTAACAGACCATTGCAGAGTGTTCAGACTTGTGAATTCAAATCTGTTTGAGGGAGGAAAGGTTGAATGGGGTCCCTTCTTGCTGCATTATGCAATCCCTGGACTGGTCCTTGCGCCTTTATATTCTCTTTGTTTTACCACTGCTTTATCCTGGTTAGGGTTGCAGTGGGTCTGATTTAGTGGGTGAGAGTCAGGAAACACCCCAGACAGGTCACCAGTCCATCACAGGGCAGACACACTCACACTTAGGGTAAATTTTAGTAGCTACAGTTGGCCTGACCGCATGTATTTGGATTTGTGGGAGGTAACCGAAGCACCCAGAGGAAACCCACACGGACACAGGGAGAACATGAAATCTCCACACAGAAAGTACTCTGGCCGCCCGGCTAAGTAATCAAACTTAGGCCCTTCTTCGACACACTGTATTGTATTTGGATTTGTGGGAGGTAACCAAAGCACCCAGAGGGAAACCCACGCGGACACAGGGAGAACATGAAAACTCCACACAGAAAGTACCCTGGCTGCCCAGCTGAGGAATTAAACTCAGGCCCTTCCTGCACTGTATTGAGAATTTGACTGAATGCTCTATGATAAATGCCACTGATTTAATAAGTAACTTTAGTTTTTTGGTCTTTCTGCTTGCTGTGTTCATTTTTCTCTATAAAAGTGAAAATGTACTTTTTCTAACACTCCATTAGTAAATAGGTGTCCGCTGTAAAACCACGCTGACTGATTTACAGGCTTGTGCAGACACCTGGGATGTTTTATTTGTTGTCAGTTGCATAAGACCCTGAATGCAGTGATTAAATTAACTGGGCTGAAGTGGTACTTAACAAATTAGAATGAGTGATTCCACCACTTCAGGGGTGGCCGTTCTGAAGCGGTTGCCATAGTCACCCCCCTCCAGGGCTGTGAGACAGAGAGTGGGTACCATCTGCTCTTTAGCTGACAGCTCTTTAATGGGGGTCAAGCTGGACCGCTCACCAAGTAGTGGCTTCAATAAGGCCGACATTCCTCTGATTTGCTAATGCGAAATCGGGGAAATTACAGTGTCCACTCTTCATCAAGTAAGACAAAGTCAGTCCAGATAATTTGGACATTTGGATACTACTATAATAGCTGTCCTCTCCTTAACCAACTGCAGGAAGGAACACTTACTCAAAATATCAAGGACCTTTCTTTTAAATATACTAAATAAAAATAAATTATTACACTAGTCCATCATCACTCAGATGCAAACCTGGGTTATTGGCTGGACATCTACACCCACATGATTGGCTATATTTAAAGAAGGGGACAGTTAAAGCCCTGCAATGGATTGGCACCCTGTCCAGCGTATTCCTTCCTTGTGCCCAGTGTTTTCCAGCTGAACCAGAATTGGTTTGACCCTGACCAAGACAAACCAGTTAATTTAATGAAATTATAAAATGAGATTAAATTTTAAATAGACAAGTCAGATTGGCATGACTGCATGTCTTTAGCACCAGGAGGAAACCCACACGGAGAACATACAAACTCCACACAGAAAGAACCCTGGCCGCCCAGCTGGGCAAGTAAACTAGGGCAGTTGTAGCCTAGTGGTTAAGGTACTGGACTTGTAATCATAAGGTTGCTGGTTCGAGCCTCATCACTGCCAGGTTACCACGGCTGGGCCCATGAGCAAGGCCCTTAACCCTCAATTGCTTAGACTGTATACTGTAAGTCGCTTTGGATAAAAGTGTCTGCTAAATGACAAAAATGTATATGTAAACTCTGCCATTCTTGCTGTGAGGCGACAGCACTACCCACTGTGCCATGGTTCCATCCTGAACTGTTTTTTTTATGAACTGACAAAGCCAGTCCTTCCGTTGTCAGTTCATAAAAAAAGCTTTTCATTTTTGCCTGATCAGATTACCCACATTAGTGAAGCTGCACTAAAGACTAACGCAAAGTGGTCAACTTATTTAGGAGATGAACTAGTGAGTATTGTTACAGTGCAGTCCCGATGGTACCACCCCGAGAGATCAATTGTGGATTTGAAATTTTGTGTGTTCAGAATCATGCATATTAATTGAAGAGCATCAAATTTACTTCATACAGAACTAACTACCACCAACAATAATACAATTAAAACAGTCCAGTATTTAACTTTTTATTTTACTTGATGCATCTCATTATCCAGTAGAAACTCAGTGTGGTTGTAAATTTTATGGATCTGGCTTTGCTTATGCTTGTCTGTATTGATTAGCAGTGACCATACATCTCAGAATACCTTTGTGTGTCTGCTGTAGTGTAATCTGAGCTGCTTTAATGTCGACCTTTCAGACTTGGTTATGTGCCCTTTTATGTACAGCTATGTAAACATTGTCTTCCTGTGGGTAATATTAACAACGTCTACAGTGTCATGAGTATTGTCTATAGAATGGATAGAATGAATCATGAAATCATGAATCATGAAATCATGAATCATGAATCATGAAATCATCCATTTATTCAGCTTATGTAATAATAATAATAATAATAATAATAATGGTTTCTTAATAAAATTCATAAAAGTTGTCTTGGACTTACTTTAGACTTTTAGTTTGATGTAGACAAAAAAAGGTTTCATAAACATCATTATTAGTAAAATATTATTCATCATAATTTTTAAGCCAGAATATTGTTATATTAAAAACAAAGCTATATTAACTAAAAAGATTCACTTATTCATTCATTGTATGTTTTACCACCACTTTAACCTGGTCAGGGTTGCAGTGGGTCTTGGCAAAAAGCAGGAAACAGGCAGCGCTAGCCACTGCAAGATTCTAAATTTTAAAGTCTACATTTTTAAGATTCTGAATTTTAAAAGTCTAAATTTCTAAACTCTAATATGCTGTGTTATAAAAATACTTTAGATTTTTGTCCCATTTGTTGGTATAAAAGCTTTAGAATGATCTGTGTAACTATTATCACTTTAACAAGTTTTTCTTCATAGACAATTACATAACATTATGAGCACTGACAGGTGAAGTGAATAACACTGATTATCTCTTCATCATGGCACCTGTTAGTGGGTGGGATATATTAGGCAGCAAGTGAACATTTTATCCTCAAAGTTGATGTTAGAAGCAGGAAAAATGGGCAAGCTTAAGGATTTGAGCGAGTTTGAGAAGGGCCAAATTGCGTTATCTAGACGACTGGGTCAGAGCATCTCCAAAACTGCAGCTATTGTGGGGTTTTTCCGGTCTGCAGTGGTCAGTATTTATCAAAAGTGGTCCAAGAAAGGAACAGTGGTAAACCGGCGACAGGGTCATGGGTGGCCAAGGCTCGTGGGGAGCGAAGGCTGGCCAGTGTGGTCCGATCCAACAGATGAGCTACTGTAGCTCAACTTGCTGAAGAAGTTAATGCTGGTTCTGATAGAAAGGTGTCAGAATACACAGTGCAGCACAGTTTGTTGCGTATAGGGCAGCAAAAGGGGGACCAACACAATATTAGGAAGGTGGTCATAATATTATGCCTGATCGGTGTAAATGAAAGCTGACATTTAGTCTGTTCAAACAACAGCCCTTGGACGTCAGTTAAATTTGACCTTTAAGTAACTTAAAGAAATTGTGTTTATTGTTCATGGTAATTTTTTACTATAATAAATCCCATAATATCTGTCTGTTCTGTTACTGAAGGTTGGTTTGTTGCAGACGACCTAAGCAGCCTCTCATACGCTTACATCCAGTTCTCACTTCTGCACTTTCTGTTCTGTCCACTTTCTTCGTAGCGGGTTGCGGGACGTTTTTGTGCCTTTATTTGTCTTTTTGTTTCTAATAATTTGGCTGCTTATTTTTTTTGCAACTGCACCCTTTGTTGTTAGTAGTTTTTAGACACAGTATGTTTCTACTCTGATTAAACTTGTGCACATGGGTTCTATTTCCATTCTTGCAGGTGTGTGATGTAGTGAGGCACATTCCAGCCTCTGTTACAATTTTATTGGTGTTCAGGAAGAGCACTGAGAATAATTGAGGACTCTGGAAGAGCCATTTTCATCTCAGAGAAGTTTTCACTAAGACTTCAGCACTGCAGCGTTGACTGAGTAACTGTTGTGTGATGGACCGGTGGCCAGAGCTGGAGGCAGCCATGAGTGATGAAGATGAGGCGGCCAGCCAATAGGACTATGACTCATACAGAGGCATCAACGTCACAGCTAACGACATCACAAAACTCAGAACTCAAATACCACAGTCCAGCACCATTTATCACCATTATTAATAGTTCTACTGTGTCAAAAAACAAACAAAACAACACTTCAGAAAGTCACCTTTCATGTCAAAATAACTTTAACATTCCGTAAGGATAGGATTTTGTTTTGGATTTAGCTTCATCATCCGAAATACCCATCATTGCCAGACTGGGCAGTCCTGTACCTCATGTCTGGTCTGTGGAGTGGAAAATGATGGAGTAAGTTAATATTGCAACCTAACAGTACGTCCTGCAGTGAAGTGACATTCCATACAAGGTTTTAAGCCTTGCACACAGTGTAACTAGTATAAACTCACCCTGGCCCTGACCAGAGGAAAGTTGTTGCTGAAGATCGAAAATATTGAACAAATAAATGAATTATTTCAACTTACGTTATGTTATTGGGACAGTGTATAAAATGCAGATAAAAACAAAATCAGTGATTTGCAAGTTCACTTTAATCTACTTTGTTTGTTTTGTTTATTTATATTTTCCGTAAGTAGGTGGTTATCATTAGTGAGTAGAACTGTTGCCTCACAGCAAGAAGGTCCAGGGTTTGATTCCCAGGTGGGGCGGTCTGGGTCCTTTCTGTGTGGAGTTTGCAAGTTTTCCCAGTGTCTGCAAGTTTTCCCAGTGTCTGCATGGGTTTCCTCCAGGAGCTCTGGTTTTCTCCCACAGTTCAAAGACGTGCAAGTGAGGTGAATTGGAGACAAAATGTCCATGACTGTGTTTGATATAATCTTGTGAACTGATGAATCTTGTGTAATGAGTAACAGCAGTTCCTGTCATGAATGTAACCAAAGTGTAAAACATGACGTTAAAATCCTAATAAACAAACCTTTCTGTGTGGAGTTTGCATGTTCTCCCCGTGTCTGTGTGGGTGTCTTCCGGGTGCTCCGGTTTCCTCCCACAGTCCAAAGACGTGCAAGTGAGGTAAATTGGAGATACTAAATTGTCCATGACTGTGTTTGGTATTAAACTTGTGAACTGATTAATCTTGTCATGAATGTAACCAAAGAGTGTAAAACATGACATTAAAATCCTAATAAATAAATCATGTATATTGTGTATAATGTATAGAATTTGTTATGTATGTTGGTTTAAGGAAAGTGATGTGAATGGTGATGCTAAGTGTGCGCTCAACATTACGAGCTGGAGCTGATCCTCCCTCTGCGTTTCCCACAAACAAACACACACACACACACACACACACACACACACACACACACGCATCCAACTCACTCGCGCACGCACTCACACGCGGGCGCGCGCACTAACCCGTCAATGGGATACTCGGCACGCGGACTTTTTTTGGGCTCCTGTTTGATGCGTTGAACGTTTGAAAGACTTTGTGTGTGTTTGTGTGTTTGTGTTTTGTCTGACAGCGTGTTTTTACGGTTTATCTGGTTATTTCGGTGTGCTGGTTGTGATTATTCCTCATGGTTGTGCAGCATGGCTAAGACGCGGGATTTTGCGCTGTGGGGAAACACCGTCCTGGTCCTGTTTCTCCTCTGGGGAGGTAAGACTGATTTCTTGCGCGCTTTTGCATGTTCTCAGGATGAGGTGGTTGTACTTAAATTGTGTTAATGTATAAAGTACTTCTCAAGACATGTTTTTGTAGTTGCCACTCTTTTATGGTCACTATTTAATACAGATCAGTGACATTATCTGTGACTTATTTCATGAATTTTATGTCATTTAATATATAGGCTACACGAAGCAGATTGTACTAAAATACCCCGATAATGTAAACATATTTGTTCCTATAATAAAATAATAATAATATTTGTTAAAATTTTGTTTGTAAAAATGTTTTACAATTAAATTTGCATTTGCAATTTGCAAACGTCAGCTGGGAACATCTGTAAACAGAAACAAATCATTAAAAATCTTAAATTGCTCATTAAAAATTAAATTAATAATAAAGAGTTCGTAAGTTTTGTATTTAAATTGTTGCATGTTGCAAAATATGACGACTTATTCATTATTCATTATTAAAATTGCAGTTACAGACACAAAACAACAAATCCTGTTGTGCTTTTGAGAACAGAACGCATAATGAAATAGCCTTTCAGAAATATATGAATATATATGTATATATTATTTTGAATTCAAGAGATTCGAGAGGCTTTATTCTTATTTCAGCTATACATACACAAATGCACATTAAAACCAAACAACGTGCCTCCGGGACCAATGCGCATGCGACACACAACACAAGTGCAAACAAAAGGCTACAATATACAGTCCAAACAATACAATATACACAGTGCAGACAAAAACAGTGTAATAAATACAAAGTACAATAAATACAAGGTATATATATTTACGGATCTAAAAAAAGTAAAGGGAAGCGACCAAAAGACACTGCAGGACTGAAGGACAAACGTGGTGTTGGCCAGTAATGAAATTCAAAGTGAAGAAAATAATAAACAGCCTTTTTTGATATAGAAGCAACAGTGTATAGCAGTGTATAGGGTTTGTATAGCAGCACACATATTAAAGAATAGTGTGCAAAAATGCAGAGGTGCAATAGTGTGTGCAAAAAAGCAAGGATGCCAGTGATGGTATAGTCACTTAAAGTAAGAGTATTATTGGAAAGGGAGCAAGACTGTGCCAGTTGGGTGTATGTGTGTGTCCATCAGTTCGGACTGTGATGGTAAACCTGCTGAGTCTGGTTCCTCTTAATTTTTAATGGTTCCTGTAATTTTAAGGGAGTTTTTCCTTGCCACTGCCACCCTCGGCTTGCTCAACAGGAGTTTTTGTATCTGTTGGTCCTGGGTTTTGTAAAGTTGCTTTGAGACAATGTCTATTGTAAAAAGCGCTATATAAATAAAGTTGACTTGACTTGCCGAAGGTAGTTCAGTTTATTGTTAGGTGGTTTCATCTAAGGATGTTTAAAACATTAGAAGTGGAAACGAAGTAGTTGAAACAAGTGTCTGAGTAAATTATTGAACATTGTTATTTGCTATGTATTTTTGTACATGCTATGTACATGCTATGTATTCTTAGTATTTAGCTCTTTAAGTTCCCATCACTGATTAACTTGCAAACAGTACTTGTATGGTCATTTTTTAAATGAGTCTTCACTTAATGCATTCTTTAAATAAAGTAGTAGTCGACTAGTAGTTGTAGAGTAAATTGTGTATTTTATTTTTAGAAATATGAAGTACCACACAGTACACAAATGTAAGCAACATTTTATCCATTCTAAAAACTTGTTTTACATGTATCCTACACCTAGACCTTCTGTCATACTCTTCTCACTTCTAGAATGCAGGAATCCACATTGTGGCCAAACGATTTGTGGCATAATGTCCCACATGGTTCATGTAAGCAATAGGCACCCTGTTATTTAGTATCATAATATTATAATCCCGATTTAAAACCCTCTGTCCAACTGCACTAACACCCTCTCTAAAATGACTATATTTAAAATGTAACCCATAGCTCAGGGGCTCGTAGATGGCATTGTGTCACATTGGTCCCGTTTGAATGCAGTAGTACATAGCAGAGGTTTTACTGCTATTTTGGTCATTCAGAAAGCTGCAGCTGTGTGCAACTGGCTGTAAGCTCGACATTTCAACATTCTCTCGTTATAGATACGAGATGATGGACAACAGAGGCTCAGCTTTGAGTCTTTGCTAATTAGTTAATGATAAAGCTTGTAAAACAAATTTTAAAAACCAACAAAACACTTGGCCATGGGTGTCAGAAATGACTTATTTAAACTTATTAACTTTATCTAAATGAATAGTTTGTGATGAAGGGAGTTTATTCTAGTAGGTGCAGTACCTTCTCTGAGTCATACCATGAACCCACTTTGAATCCTATCCTGTTTTAGAAAATATTAAGACTATGATTGTTACTGGTTAACTTAATTTTTTGTATCCAGTTTCTCTTCTAACACAAACGCCATTTCCAGAAAACCTGGGACACTTTGAAAAATGCAATAAAAACAAGAATGTTTGGTTTGTGAATCCTCTACAACTTTTATTTAACTGACATACGACATTCTGACAGACAAATAACTTTCAATGTTTTGGCTGGCCAACCTAATTTTATATTTGCAAATAAATAATAATAATGTCACCTTGCAATAAATATTAAGGTGTACAGTGGGTCCAAGGGCTTAGTGGCTAGGTACTGGACTATCGATCGGAAGGTTGTTGATTCAGTGCCATGTGCCATAGTTGGACACCTGAACAAGGTCTTTAACACTCAAGTACTCGCATTGTATTCAGTGACAATTGTAAATCGCTAAACATGTGTGCAGCTACTGTAAAGACTATAATTATTTCAGTTCTTAGTTTGGTTGACAAAAGTATGCTTATGTAACTTAATTTTTATATAAATTCCCTATACTTTAACAGTTGTTTTGCATATCATAAATTTTAAAGATGTAAATAACACTTTGATCTTGATAGGATTATGTTATTACAGCACATTTTTTAAATCTTCAATGCCAAAGACAAATTCTGTCATTTATTGTTGCTGCCTGAAAAAGTGCTAAACACCTATGATAAATTTTATATATATATATATATATAGTAGTATTATCTTCTACAATATAATATTTCTTTTTTTAAATAAATTCATCTAAAATAGTTTACTAAAGCAGATAATTCAGTACCCACATCCTCACAGTATCCCTGCTGACTCACTGCCAGCAAAGTGTACATTACATTGGAGACGTGATGGTGGTGGCTTTAAGATAGTTTGGTTTCTGTATTCATGTGGATATGTGATAGCCTATTAGCATCAAAATTACAGGATTGTCTCTGAAAAAATTGTTTTGATGAATTGGAGCTGATAATCTAATAGTCTAATCTTATCTAATATGCATCCAATAGTTTAGGCTGTTAAATGCAGAAGATACTGATACACATAATTAGATAGTATAGGAACACCCCTAAATATTGTTAATTTAATTATTTGCTAATGGTAGAAACCTGGAAGATGTTGTTGTTAAAATCTTCTAAATAAAAATAAATAAAAAACCTTTTATTTAAATTTATAAATTTATAATTTACTTTATAATTTATATTTTACAGCTGTTTCTTACAATCTATACCAGCCTTACGATGTAAACCGAAATAACACCTCCATATGTACCCTCAGGTCCTGTTGTTGTAGTGTGTTGTCTGAGTGTTGTTGTGATTATACAGATACGTGTTTGTATAATGTGAATCTCTGTAGTGTGTACTATTACTTTTGCCTTTTGATTTATGTAACTTGTCACTGAGGCCTTAATCTCTCTCTCTCTCTCTCTCTCTCTCTCTCTCTCTCTCTCTCTCTCTCTCTCTCTCTATCTATCTATCTATCTATCTATCTATCTATCTATCTATCTATCTATCTATCTATCTATCTATCTATCTATCTATCTATCTATCTTAAATAAGCTCCACATAAACAGTTTTCTCTTCTCTGCAAAGGATAAACCATTTTCTCTACTAAGTTTTAGGAAAAGTAGGCTCCCCTTTATTGTTTCTTTTTTTCCTAATCTACAATAGTATGATGACTATGACAGAACACAGTGCACAGGATATGACATATATAAGAGGATAAAATTTCATACGCTTTTTTACACAAACACTCTGATGCACCTCATGTGCACTTAGAATGCCATCCTATTCCCTGTGCATATTAGTAAAGCTTGCTTTATAAAAAACAGCTTACGTTGGTGATGGGACGGCACCCTGCTTCCTGACAGTGAAGCAAACAAAGGCCGAGTGGCCGTCAGAGGGCAGGTGTGCAGCAGGTGGGCTGAATTCTTAGCAAACATGCCGTGTTTGTCTTCTGCAGGAAAAATACTGCCAGTAAAATAATAGAGCACACGGCTCTGATAACAGATGAGGCTTAAAAGCTCTCATTAAAAACAAGGCATGGTTGCCAGCTCCTCCTACAAAATGGATCTCATCTAATTTATGACAAGTCATTCGATGACAATAGATGATACAGAAGCAATGAGTTTTGACCATATCGGGAGTGAAGGAAGTAATTTACTGTCTGGAGACTCAGTTCTGTACAGCCCTTTGACATTAGTGTCACAGATTGCTGGAAATATTGTGGACTTGTTTGCTCTTTGATTACTCATCCTTTCTTTTAAAGAGCAATTTAGGGTCCCATAATATATTGATTTGCATCTTTATGCTCATACAGTGTAGAGGACACATTCAAATACTTGTTTTGTTATTAAGTTTACTTTTAGTGCACAAATGCACTTCACATTTACACACAACATGTTTGATGTTGTACCTTTGTCTTTTTGAACATTTAAACATATGAACATTTGAGCTTCATTTGAACAGTATTGAGAGATGGAGCTTATATAACTAAACAAATAAAACTGAAAAAATACTTTTAAACACAAGTTGTAAAATGTAATAAACAAAAATGAAAATTTATTGTGAGGAAAAAGTTAGGACACCCTATGCCCTAATACCTTGTATTTCCCCCTTTGGCTGAAATAACCTCAATTAGACGTTTCCTATAACCATCTTCCAGTCTCTGACATTGACTGGAAGAGAGTTTTTCCCACTCCTCCATGCAGAATTTCTTCAGCTGTGTGAGGTTTGAGGGGTTTCTTGCATGAACAGCTCATTTCAAATCACCCCACACCATCTCATTAGGATTAAAAGTATTTTTTCAGTTTTATTTGTTTAGTTATATAAGCTCAATCTCTCAATACTGTTCAAATGAAACTCAAATGTCCATATGTTTAAATATGTTCAAAAAAACTTTTTCACATGACTGTATATTAATAAGCAGAATAAAATCCATAAAAAGCTCTGATTGGCAGTTACAGTTTTAATATGTCTAGAGTAAGACATTTTTTTGTGGTTCAATTTTGTGATTTTGTGGAAATTTTTTGACCCATTCCTTTTTTCTTTTATTTCTTAAGGTTATGGGCTCTAGTAACTAGTAACTTCAAATTTCTCCTTTATGTTCAATATAATTCAGGTCAGCAGGTTGAGAGTTGATTTCTTGACAGATGAGTTGAAAGTCCACTTTAATATATTCATGTTTCTTTAAATGACGTGTAATGCCGCAGTACCATTTGCAGACACATGGATGTTCAAGGTTTTGGCTATGCATGTCTTTTGTTGTCCCAGGAAACTTTAGAAAGCTTCTTTTTTATTTACAGAATTAAAATCTATGTAATTATAATCATATTTTGCTTTTGAATATACACATTTGTAGTCATATAAGTCAAAACACATTATGTGTGTGGGGGGCCTCAGGTGTCACAGTGTTAAAACATGCTATCCCACCAGTGTACAGATTTTGAGCTCGCAAGTTCTAATCTCATCTCTGCTATTGGCTGAGGAGCACCTTCATTCAGGCATAATTGGCTAACGTCTGTCAGGTGTGAGGGATGAAGGCCAATTACGGCCTTAGCTGGCTGGTTGATGGTGCCTGAACAGAGACTAGGAATAATGGTGATCAACGTATGACGTATGAGATACTGATCCCTGTGTGAACCCGCCTCATGCAGGTGAAAAGAAGTGGTTGTATACAAGTGTCGAAGGGGTTGTGTGTTATGTACGACCCTCCTCAGGAAGAGTAAAAGGAAAAGGGAAAAATGCATAAATAGAGTTTTTTTTTATCTAATTTTGAATCAATTTAAAACAAAAGTGGTTTCTGTCAACCCCACAAAGTTGAATCAGTTCGTCTGGACACAAGTTTGTTGTAGAGATACGTTTCGTCACTCATCCAAGTGACTTCTTCAGTCTGAACTGGTGGTGAATAACCCAACCTTATATGCAGACGATTTCATTGTTATGCAATGGGCGTTGATCGGTCATTACGCAAATCGTCTGCATATAATTTCTCTATTGCTAAAGAAAAACATGTTTTGATGTCTGTTTTATTCTCTCTTGTGTTAATTCTACTTTTGATTTCTGCCTTTTGAAGTATAAAGCATTGGGTGGGACAGCCTGGACTCAAGAACAAATCACACATAACTGTCCCTAGTCTTAAGATAAAAGAAAGCCTTGTGGTTGATCTGTCAACCAATGTTCACTGGAGAATGCAATTGATACCAGGGTGTTATTTTACCTTACTGTCATACAGTCAGAATGACCTAATTCTCATATCAAATAATTTGTATCACATGATATTAAATTGTAAACCATACATTAATAATTTAAAAGGGATATTTTGAATATTAATCCCACATGTCTGAAATAAACATGAAGGGAAAACGATTATTGATTGTTGTCCAACTGTTGCTCTGTGCACTTTTCACCCACCATGCCTTTTTAATCAGTGCTGGCTGAATGATGGCGCCTGCACAGAGACGGGAAAAGAGTGTTGTCAGGGTGTGTCTCTCCGTACACAGTGCTGATCTGCATTGCACTCGTCAAAGTGTAGGTGACAAAATGCATACGGCTGCTGCCCACGTGTCGGAGGGGGCATGTTTAAAGTTATAAATTCGTATTTTCATTTCCACTCTCACCCAAGTTCCATCGATCAGGCCATACGAGGTTGCCCACTGAAAAGGAAGTGGTGCTGGCGTATCTGGAAGCTCTCAGCTATTCCATGCTTGCATTAGCACAATCATTTTCATCAGCAACCTCTGCTTTTGAGCCTGCAGAGCAATAAATCTCATTTGATGCATGACACTATTTGATTTAACCACTTATTACATTATATGACTCGGTTTAGCTTGTGTCTTGAGTTGCTCTCTGAGAGCTTGTAAATCTGTCCTTATTTGCTTTCATCACCACTTTTAGCATGATTGCTCAAAGTTGGTTAGACTGTGTGTCATAAAGGAGGTTTGATTTTTGCAAACAGCACAACTACAACGTCTGCACTATTTACTTTATTGAATCAAACAGATTCAGATTGTCTGTAATTCTGTTGCAGCTTTTTTTGCACTGACATGGTATTTAATTCTGATTTGTGATTTATTTACAACTCGCAAGTATGAAGGAAAAATGGAATCTTGTCCATTTCAAAGAAATGCACTTGCGAATAGGAAACCTTTGCCCTTTTGAATACTCTATTTAGAAGAAGGAACATATGAAGACTTTTTAAACTACATTTGAATATTAAGTATTACACACTATTTGTTTTGTAGTGTGTTAAAAATGTAAAATATTACTTATAAAATACAGAAACGTTGTCAAATACAACCATAACTTTAATAATCTGTTGTATGACAGCAAAACATATAGAATGTCTTTATTTGTCATATATACATATACAGTACTGTACAATGAAATTCTTTCTTTGCATATCCCAGCTTGTTTAGAAGCTAGGGTCAGAGCGCAGGGTCAGCCATCGTACGGCGCCCCTGGAGCAAAGAGGGTTAAGGGCCTTGCTCAAGGGCCCAACAGTGGCTGCATGGCAGATCCGGGATTCGAACTCTCAACCTTTCTGTTGAAAACCCAAAGCTCTATCCACTAGGCTACCACTGTCCCAAAAACATCTCTTTACAACAAAACACAGCCTTACATTGAAATGTAAGAAAGTTCTATACAACCCATCCCATCAACTACTAGGTTATGGGTTCTGAAGACTCACACCCAGTTTAGCATGTGTTCCATGTAGATGTTACACTGGTTACAATTTCCCTTCTACATCCCACAAACTTCAGAGTAGGTGTATTTAGCATGGAGTGTTCAAGTCTGACTGCTTTGGTCCTCTGTCTAAATGAGTAAATCATTTAAAACTCATATTTAAGGCCACTCAGGTGGCGCAGCGGTAAAAACACATGCTGGAACCAGAGCTGGGATCTCGAATACATTGTATTGAATCTCGGCTCTGCTTGCCGGTTGGGCTGAGCGGCCACATGAACAACGATTGGCCTGTTGTTCAGATAGGTGTGGGATTAAGCCGGATAGGGAATCTCTCATAACTAATGCAATTACGACCTCTGCTGGCTGATTGATGGCGCCTGCACAGAGATGAGAAAAGAGTGCTCTCAGGGTGTGTCTCTCCGTACACAACGCTGAGCTGCACTGCACTCAAGTGTAGGTGATAAGATGCATACGGCTGCTGCCCACGTGTCGGAGGGGGCGTGGGTTAGCTTCGTTCTCCTCAATCAGAGTAGGAATCGGCATTGGTGGAGAGGAAGCATGACGCAATCGGGCAATTGGACGTGCTAAAAAAACGGAGAAAAAGGGGAGAAAATTCATAAATAAAATAAAAAAAAACTCATATTTTAATAGCTGTTAATAGCTAAGAATGAATCCACCCTTATTCATTGTTTTTGTTGTTGCTGTTTTGTTGAATTTACTAGTACTCTGCTGTTTATAGGTTAGGGTAGGGTGTTTAAAAAAGTCTTATAACCGATAGTAAAAATAAAGTCTGGATAACGGCTTCCCCAACAGCTGCTCTGCTAAGCAAAGATTTAAGAGATGAAGCCCTAACCCATTACATTTGGCTTGTTCTAAAAACTGACACTAGACTTTCCACTCAGGCTTTGTTTTGGCACTGTATCTTGTCTGAGTCTAAAATAAAACAGTCCCCAAGTCGGCCTCTGTCGGTTGTGGCTTTATTTAATTGGAAGCTATAATTACTCACATGTAATATTGATATGAGATCGAGCTTTGCAGTGTGTTTAATCAATAAGCATTGTTGGTATAACCTTCACACTTTTACAGTGGACAGAGGCTGGAGAAAATGCAGTGGGTCGCAGATATAATCAGAAATGTCTAGCACTGTGGCTGAGTGAAATGTTTGGTTCAAGGGAGCTGCTGTCCCTTTTGAAGATCTAGCCCCGATCTGTCAGTCAGTTAAGGGTCACATTTCCATCCTATGCATCAGTGAAATTTAATTTACTCTGGTGTAGGCACAAGGAGACATTGATTGAAATTCTGCCCCAAGGGCACTTGTAGCTCTTGTATTCTACACAAGTCTTTACATTTTATGATTCAGTGGTCAGTGAAACATTTGACTGATCGTTTACAACAATAAACTAATAACGGGATTTAGCAGATGTTGTTCAAAGCTGAGTAAGCATTCGTTGCTTTCCAGAACAGTCATTTGCTGATTGATTTGAACCCAAATAAATCACATTTAATACTTAGAAGAAATAAAATAAATTCATATTGCTGAATTTTGTGAACACCAGTTACACCGATCACTACCTCCTTGTTTCTACACTCACTGTCCATTTTATCAGCGCCACTTACCATATAGGAGCATTTGTAGTTCTACAATCTCTCCCAGGACCACCACAGATCAGGTATTTTTTGGGTGGTGGATCATTCTCAGCACTGCAGTGATACTGATGGTGGTGGTGTGTTAGTGTGTGTTGTGCTGGTATGAGTGGATCAGACACAGCAGCACTGCTGGAGTTTTTAAACACCTCACTGTCACTGCTGGACTGAGAATAGTGCACCAACCCAAAATATCCAGCCAACAGCGCCCCAAGGGCAGCGTTCTGTTACCACTATTGAAGGTCTAGAAGATGACCAACTCAAACAGCAGCAATAGATGAGCGATCGTCTCTGACTTTACATCTACAAGATGGACCAACTAGGTAGGAGTGTCTAATAGAGTGGACAGTGAGTGGACACGATATTTAAAAACTCCAGCAGCGCTGCTGTGTCTGATCCACTAATACCAGCACAACACACACTAACACACCACCACCATGTCAGTGTCACTGCGGTGCTGAGAATGATCCACCACCCAAATAATACCTGCTCTGTAGTGGTCCTGTGGGGGGTCCTGACCATTAGAGAACAGGGTGAAAACAGGCTAAACAGGTATGTAGAGAAATAGATGGACTACAGTCAGTAATTGTAGAACTACAAAGTGCTCCTATATGGTAAGTGGAGCTGATAAAATGGACAGTAAGTGTAGAGACAAGGAGGTGGTTTTAATGTTATGGCTGATCAGTGTATTAACATAGCAAAACCAGAATCCTAATAAGCACAACCCATTATTTATTTATTCATTCATTTTCATTAACCGCTTCATCCTGGTGAAGATTGCGGCCAGTATGTTGCCACTAAGAAAACTGCTAATTCATCACAGGGTGACACACCTACACAGTCAGTTGCTTATGTACATCTATAAGTGTAGCCCATTTTGGTGTGGCCAATTCACCTTCTGCATCTTCTGAGTTTTTCCTTTTTTCCCCCAATTTAGTAATTTAGTTTTCTCTAACAATTCCTATGTTGTATGCACCATATTCACAATGTCTGAGGAGGGCTGTAGACTAGCACAGTGGTCCCCAACCACAGGGCAGCGGACTGGCACTGGTCCGTGGGTCATTTATTTCCGGGCCGCACAGAAAGAATAAATAATTAGAGATCGCTACAATAGCAATGAAAACACTGATTCCATTTCCAACACACGGGTATTTATCGTCTCATATCATCCCCAGGTGGCTCATTTGTGAGTAGTATAGTTATTCTATTTTAAATCCTCCCGCCCCCGCCGGTCCGTGACATTATATCTTGAATGAAACCAGTCCATGGTGCAAAAAAGGTTGGGGATCGCTGGACTAGCCTACTCCTCTACAAACTCTTTTTACCAGCCAGCAGCCTTTAACACTCACAGAGAAACAAGCTATGTCCTCACTATTCCTCCACCACTTGTCCTTGCTTTTTAACCATCAGTAGTCACTGTTGCAGTGGAAAAAGGTAAATCTCCATCAGGGATTATCTTCCTGAGACACTGCCAATTGTAACCAAGGACTGGCACAATAGGCTGCTGCACCACATAGTGTGCCGCTTTTGCATGTTTAACCCATGCAGACTTGGCTAAATTGACACTCTGTCACTGGGATAACCTAGCACTCTGTCCAGGGTGTACTTCTTCCTTGTGCCCAGTGTTTCCTGTGCTTTAACCCCATTGCCGTACTGGCTGGAATGAAGTGGTTGCTAAGATAAGTGAATGCCTAATTAATCATTTAAAAGTGGTTTAGTTTAGATGGCACTGGATTCAAAACCACAGCAAATACAGTGTGCGCTGTCCTTGCTGACCATCCTTGTTTTGTCATCTTTATCAGAGATCTGTCCTAAATCAAATATTTGAATTCTCGATTAGATTTGCTGGTAATTTGCCTGATAATGATGACATTGAATGGAACATGTTGTGTAAAGGTTTCTTATTTGTGAGTCCTAATGTCCTAGACAATCCCTAGAGAGCTTACAAACCAAATTTAGATGTACATCGCAATCCAAAAGCAGACTTTAAATTAGATCTTCTAATGACTGATGTCTGTTCCTAATGCATTACATTCCTAGCCTAGCCTAGTTAATGCTTATTACATTGGTATTGCATTAATGTTTAGAATATTAATATTAAAAAATGACTTAAATAACAAGGTAGAAATGCAATGGTTTGCTGGAACTGGAATCACAGTTTTATATTTAGACATTTGGCAGGTTCTTTTATCTAAGATACTTCTAATTAAAAGAAGTATGATTTCATGAGAAACAAACATTTTTGTTGAACAAGGGCCGATCTGCGAGTGTTTATCAACCATCACTAACATTACTCACAGGTTTATTACTAATGTTAATGTCTTTACGTTATATACACTGACCAGCCATAACATTAAAATCACCTCCTTGTTTCTACACTCACTGTCCATTTTATCAGCTCCACTTACATAGAAGCTTATATAGAAGCACTTTGTAGTTCTACAATTACTGACTGTAGTCCATCTGTTTCTCTACATATCTTTTTAATCTGCTTTCTCCCTGTTCTTCAATGGTCAGGAACCCCACAGGACCACCACAGAGCAGGTATTATTTAGGTGGTGGATCATTCTCAGCACTGCAGTGACACTGACATGGTGGTGGTGTGTTAGTGTGTGTTGTGCTGGTATGGAGTTTTTAAATACCGTGTCCACTCACTGTCCACTCTGTTAGACACTCCTACCTAGTCCACCTTGTAGATGTAAAGTCAGAGATGATCACTCATCTATTGCTGCTGTTTGAGTTCATCTTTTAGACCTTCATCAGTGGCCACAGGACGCTGCCCACAGGGTGCTGTTGGCTGGATATTTTTGGTTGGTGGACTATTCTCAGTCCAGCAGTGACAGTGAGGTGTTTAAAAACTCCAGCAGCGCTGCTGTGTCTGATTCACTCGTACCAGCACAACACACACTAACACACCACCACCATGTCAGTGTCACTGCAGTGCTGAGAATGATCCACCACCCAAATAATACCTGCTCTGTGGTGGTCCTGGGAAAGTCCTGACCATTGAAGAAGATGGTCAGATGGACTACAGTCAGTAATTGTAGAACTACAAAGTGCTTCTATATGGTAAGTGGAGCTGATAAAATGGACAGTGAGTGTAGAAACAAGGAGGTGGTTTTAATGTTATGGCTGATCGGTGTATGTTAGAAAACTCACGTGAAGAGTCATTCAAGTGTCAGTCATTGTAGTACTGTAGTGCAAGTGCAAGTAGTTCAGTTTTAATTAACTGTGAGTCGTTATGAGCAAGAAAAAGGGTTGCAGTGACATTCGCCGGGTTTTTAACTTTCATTTTCAGGGCTTTTTTTTTTTTTTCAAATGAACAAAACTTTTGTCCCAGAAATTTGAACTAAAACCTTATCAGTGATAGACTTTAAAACAGCATAGAATACAGTGAGTGGAATTGAAACATAATGATCAATAATAACAGCCCTTTATTGAATTGTAGCTTAATTGGCAGCCTTTTAGTTAATTAAATCGTTGCTGTGGCAGATAAATGGTTTTCCGTATGTCACAGAGATAGACTCATCATCATTTGCGTCCAGAGTATTTAGTATTAAGCATTTTTCCCTCGTGTTTTAATTAGGTGCCTATATTCATTGTAACCTTAATCAATACACCAATAACAAATAAAAGCAAAAGACTGATTTGTATTTGTTATTTATTTTGTCTGGATTGTGATCAGTGGCAGGATGAAGTTTAATCTTGACTGTCATGATTAGTCTGGATATTGATTGACCGGCTGTCAGACTAAGTACTTGACTTCCAGTTGACCATTGTTTTACAACAGTCACTCTGTGTGCTGACCTTGGGTGAAAGGGCATCTGCCATGTTTTCCCACAGATACGTCTGCTCTGTTGTATGACTTCTATTGACTGCAGTACATAACCAGACATTCTGCTCAGCCCGTAGTTTTTTGTACGGAACGCACTCGGCATTGTGATTAACATGCTGTAGCATTATCATGATTGCTACACAAACATGTAGTGATTTTGAGTCATTTTAGCTGCAGCCCTTTTGCTTCGGTGGAACAGCGGCTAATTGCAGCAAATGCATTACAGTACTTACCCATAACCTCACATGAATGGTGCTCTTTGACTCGTAAATGGATTATGAAGTAGTAGATTCCCTGGATTGCTTGCCTGCTTCTGTTTTATGTTGAGTTCAAGGGAATAAGATGTAAGAGCCCCCCCATACCAGCTCATGATCTCATAGATGCTAAATCTTTGTGGGGGAGTGTGCATTGAGTTAATCATGTTCTTGTCATTGGCTTGTTTGAATCGGAGGCTGTTCCTCATGCGTTTGCTGTCTCTTTAAAGAGGATTCACGGATTAATGAATATATGAGTGTAATGAGTAGGTGTTTTCATACAGTTCTTGGCCTGTATTTCTATATAAGATAAGATTACAGCATTATTAAGAACAAAAACTCTGTTTACATATGATTGTTTAATGAATCTTTCATTTTAATAACATATTAATAACACTGATAAGTCACAATGGTAAAACCATTGACAGGTGAGGTGAATAACAGTGATTATCTTATTACAAAAGCACATCTAAATGGGTGGGATATGTTAGGCAGCAGGTGAACAGTCAGGTCTTGTTGCAGTTGATGTGTCAGAATAGGTAACACTGGCAAGCCTAAAATATACGCATAAATACAGTGGTACCTTGAAACATGACGTCAATTGGTTCTGGGAGTGGCGTCAAGTTTTAAAGACGTTGAGTTTTAAGGTATTCTTTCCCATAAGGATGTATGGGAAGCCTGTTAATGCGTTCCATGGTCCCGCCGAACTGCGTATACTTTAGGCTAATGTAAAACAAAGAGGTTGTTTTTGACATGTATACACTGAAAATAACACAAATATAATATAAAATACTGAAATACAATTGAAAAACAGTTTTAAAAAATGTGGCCCAACATGGCAAAAGTGTGCTGTGCACGCCACTTACCATGTACACCATTAAATGTTGAGTTTAGGGTACAAATTTCTCAATGAAGGGCATTGAGTTTCAAAGATTTCAAGTTTAGGGGACGTTGAGTTACAAGGTAACTCTGTATCTGAGCGACTTCCACAAGAGCTAAATTGTGATGGCTAGAGAGCATCTTTAAAACAGCAGGTTTTGTGTAGTGGTTAGTACCTACCAAAAGTAGTCCAAGGAAGGACAAGTCTCAGCCTGGTTGGTCCGAACCCACAGTAAAAACGGTTAATGGTGACTTTGATAGAAAGATGTAAGAGCACTTTGTTTATCACAGTTTGCTGTGACGATGGCTGCATAGCTGCAGACTGGTCAGAGTTCTCATGCTGACCCCTGTCCATTGCTGAAAGTGCCTACAATGAATATGTGAGCGTCAGAACTGAACCATGGAACAATGCAAGAAGGTGGCATCGCTTCTAACTTTGTGGTTGCAGTCTGAGGAAGGCCCTTTCCTGTTCCAGCAAGTCCTGCTTCATGGTTTGACGAGTTTGGTTTGGTCTGCCACAAGACCTGACCTCAACCCATTTGAATACATTTGGTATGAATTGAAACATCAATTCTAAGCCATGCAACTTTACAAATGCTCATCTAATGGAATTTATAGACACAATTCAAAACCTCTTCAAACCCTTTTCCACAAGAGTGGAGGCTGCTATAGCCACAAAGGAAGGGGCCAATTCTCATGGGTCATATTTATGTGGATCAATTTATGTTCCCTAATACTTCATTGATAATTATAGAAAACATTTGTCTTACTAATGGACACTATTAAAAGGTCAGGTGGATCCAGAACCTAAACTGGCATTGGTGGGGCTTGAGCCAGCAACCTTCTGATTAGTAATCCCGTACCTAAACCGCTAAGCTACCACAGTCTAATGAAATCCAGGGTTATAAAGACTTTTATAAAGAATTTGGTGAGGCATCATTATCTTCTTTAATTATTAAGATACCAACTTTTTAATGCCATCAGCAAAAAATGTTTTTGGTTGAGCATATAGCCACTGATGCTTTCACATCATCATCACATGAAAATCTTCTTCCCCTTAAAGCTTTTTTGGGCGTCAATAAAGGTGGAAATCAGATGCCGCTAAATCCGGATTATAAGCTCTCTCAGTCTCTCAGACACGACCGATTACTCCTCCTCCCACCCTCACTGCTTATAACCAAAATATAAAAGTGTGGAATCTTTTTGAAGATCCGTCGTACAAGGTGCTAATTATGAATTATAAAATCTGTTATATGGTTGGTCAAAAAACAGTGACACAACTACCTTCAGCAAACTTAAGAGTAACAAAGAAACCTTGTGACTGAATTCCTTTCGAAGCTTTCTCGTGTCATAGTAAGGCTTTTAATAAAAGATATATGAATGAGCGTAAGAGTATCTTCATCTTTTAGGACGGTACGACTTGTATCCATCAATCCAACCTCCTGTCATCCCAGCACAGTTAAATCAAATCAATGTCCAAAACCAGAGCCAAAGCCTAAACTGCACCAACAGAAATAGAAAATCTAGTTTCTACGTCTGCTAATGACATTAGTGCGTTCCTAAGTGGCCGCCCACAGTCGTCGGACAGGAACACGAGGGGGATATAATTACACTCGAACACTCGCCTCTCCATTTTCCAGTAAAGCCAGTGGGGCCATTATGGTGTTTTATAGATTACCCATCCCCCTGAACACACACGCACTTCCACTAAATGTAATGATTCATTTCTTCACAGTATTATGTTATCTTCCGTAATTAAACTTTCCAAGGTGAGCACAAGGACAAATGAAAACCACATTGTATTGACGTTTGAGAAATTCATTAACAGTGGTTTATCAGTGTCATATGAGATACTGCTTCCGTTGTCTCTGAATTAGGAATAAAAGCATTAATTCATTCACTCATTCATTCATAGTCTGTTTTACCACCGATTTGTCCTGGTCACGGTTGCAATGGGTCTGATCATTGGACGAAAGGCAGGAAACACCCCGATGGATCACCGGTCCATCACAGGGCAGATATATAAACACATTCTCTCTCTCTCTCTCACACACACACACACACACACAAACTGGCCTGACGTCTGGCTGTGAGGCGACAGTACTACCCACTGGGCCACTGTGCCGCCCCAGAATAAAAGCAGTTGATGTAAATGATGTTAAAAATGAACAGTTTGTAGAAAACTACAGTACACAAATCATTCTTCAAATAGTAGGAATTTAAGATTGGAAAATGCACAGGATTTAATTTTAAAATAAAAGTAAAAAAAAATATTATTATTATTTGTGGCACACTGGGACTAGATTACTTCTGAAGTTTGTGGCTTATAAAGACGTATTTGCTTGTACAAATTAAATTTCAGCTTGGACATTATTTCCATATACACCGATCAGCCATAACATTAAAACCACCTCCTTGTTTTACACACAATGTCCATTTTATCAGCTTCACTTACCATATAGAAGCACTTTGTAGTTCTACAATTACTGACTGAAGTCCATCTGTTTCTCTGCATGCTTTGTTAGCCCCCTTTCATGCTGTTCTTCAGTGGTCAGGACTCTTCCAGGACCACCACAGAGCAGGTATTATTTGGGTGGTGGGTCATTCTCATCACAGCAGTGACACTGACATGGTGGTGGTGTGTTAGTGTGTGTTGTGCTGGTATGAGTGGATCAGACACGGCAATGCTGATGAAGTTTTTAAACACCTCACGTCACTGCTGGACTGAGAATAGTCCACCAACCAAAAATATCCAGCCAACAGCGCCCCGTGGGCAGGGTCCTGTGACCACTGATGAAGGTCTAGAAGATGACCAACTCAAACAGCAGCAATAGATGAGCGATCGTCTCTGACTTTACAAGGTGGACCAGCTAGGTAGGAGTGTCTAATAGAGTGGACAGTGAGTGGACACGGTATTTAAAAACTCCAGCTGCGCTGCTGTGTCTGATCCACTCATACCAGCACAACACACACTAACACACCACCACCATGTCAGTGTCACTGCAGTGCTGAGAATGATCCACCACCAAAATAATACCTGCTCTGTGGGGGTCCTGTGGGGGTCCTGACCATTGAAGCATTGAAACAGATGGACTACAGTCGGTAATTGTAGAACTACAAAGTGCTTCTATATGGTAAGTGGAGCTGATAAAATTGACAGTGAGTGTAGAAACAAGGAGGTGGTTTTAATGTTATGGCTGTATATATTAGTGTATATCTCCACTGAGCCCAGTGAGGTTTGCAGCATTTCTGGATGTTGAACATTTGATGTAAGACATTTTACAAATCAAATTCACTTTTTTTTCATTTTATCTACTGTCCCAACTTTTAAAAACTTTAGATTTTCTGAACTTTTGAAATAAGGTTTGTAGTATTTTTTTTATTTAGAATTTTATTTAATTTTGGTGGCATCAGCCACTTTATCCTGGTCAGAGTCATGGTTGCCTAACATACCTGTACTTTTACTTGTATAAAGCTCTTTTTACCTCCATGATACGATGAGTATACACAAAAGAAAAAAATGGAACTAGGCAAGAGTTTAAAAACATTCAGAATAAATAAATAAATAAATGATAATGATGTGCTTTAATTAATTCTTTTTTAATGTGTTGAAATTTCTGTGCATTTATTACAGGTTCCTCAGGCCTTTATTATCCCCAGAGCACGTACTCAGAGAGGATTTACGTTGGCCAAGTGGCGGGAACAAAAGTGCTTCAGGTTTACTCTATGCAGGAGAGAGGTTCAGCAAAGCCCTACTTTTGTATGAGGAAACACCAGAAAGCACCTGCAGCATGGTTTCACATTGACCCCCGCACTGGTGTCCTTTACATGAACAAAACTCTGGAGTGGACCGACTTTGAGTTACTATGTAAGTTCAAAAACAAGGTTTGACCTTAGTTTACCTGAACGGAAGTCCTGATCATTATAAAGACACCTGCAGGGTTTTGTATACTTTACCTCATGAACTTCTATTTTTTATCTTTTATTTATAAAAATTGTATAAAATTAAAACTACAATTAAATGAAAGTTAAACTGTAAATTAAAGTGACTCACTTATCAGAATCAGAATCTTTATTATTCGCCAAGTACCAGATGTACAAGGAATTTGTTTTGGTGCAGGTGTCAACATACATACATTAAGTTAAATAATAAAAAAGGGAGAACATGCAAACTCCACACAGAAAGGACCCGAGGAATCAAACCCTTTTTTGGTTAGTTTGAGTATGGATCCAGATTAAGTTTAGCTAAAGGATTAGTTTGTGTCATTATACCAGTATGGATCATGATAAGCTAGTGTCAGTCGTGCATTTGTTTATTTAGTTAAAATACAGTATTTAAGCTAAACATTTTATTGACATTTTATTAATAAGATTTTATTAATCTTTGTGCACCCTTTAGCCAGCAGCTCGCATGGGCAAGCAAAAACATTTTCTTTGAAAGTGGCAGCAGCTCCTGTTGCTCACAAAGCAAACTGCACTCTGCACTCCAGTGTGGACATCAGCCTCACGTTCATCAATGACACAGCACCCGCCTGTGACCAGATCAAGCTGGAGAAACTCTGCTTCCCTAATCAAGATACAAACCCTCGCATCAAAGAGAACTGCATGCCTGGACCTCTGCGCCAGCTTCGCCGCTTCACACATGCTGATGTCTGTCCCAACTATAACATCAGCTATAGTGTGGAAACAGGTACCATTCAACAGTGCAGACACAATTTCACACATTTCAGCTTCTAGGTGGCACGGTGGCTCGGTGGGTAGCACTGTCGCCACACAGCAAGAAGGTCCTGGATTCGATCCCCAAGCGGGACGGTCTTGGTCCTTTCTGTCTGCGTGGGTTTCCGGGAGCTCTGGTTTCCTCCCACAGTCCGAAAACATGCCAGTGAGGTTAACTGGAGACACTGAATTGCCCTATAGGTGATTGGGTGTGTGTATGTGTATGTCTGCCCTGCGATGGACTGGCGCCTCGTCCAGGGTGTTCCTGTGTGCCTTGCACCCATTAAAAAGCTGGGATAGGCTCCAGCACCCCCTGTGACCCTAACTGGATAAGGGGATAAGAAAGTGAGTGAGAGTGAGCTTCTACATTCAAGGCCCTTAACCCTTAATTGCTTACATGGTATTTGGTCATAAATAAGTCTCTTTGGAAACAAGGATCTGCTAAATGATAATACAATAGTACATGTAAATAATACAAGATCTTACTGTTTTAGTAGCCTGGCCCGTTAGTGGTAAAATCAGTCACAGACCACATTACACAGCATTAGATTCTTCATCAGGAACTAATACAGATTATTCAGTACTTTACAGTTTTGTAGCCTTACATGTTTTGCATGTTTCTTGTAAGCTGCTCGATACATTCCTTTATTAAAACCAGTTAATGTTCTTTGTTGTTGTTGTTATAAGAACTTCCAGGGCGGTTTACTGTTAATAACTCCACCTCAGAGCTGGTAGTCAACGAACGCCTGGACCGCGAGGAGAAGGAGCTCTACCACCTAATAGTAAAATGTAATGTGCAGACAGAGGAGAAGCTGTATACGCTGGTCACTCCGCTGCATATCAGTATCTATGACGAGGATGACAGTCCCCCTTATGTAAATGGAACTGACACTGAGGACATAATTATTGAATTCAGCCGTAGTGCGGTGAGTGGCCACACCCAGTACAACACCTAAATTTCTTTGTTCAGAATCAAAACAAAATTGTTCCTCATGGGAATTTTTTTTGGACAACTCATGTTGAGGATATAAATTGGAGGAGCCTGGTTGTTACCGCAAGTTTTGTATGCCTAATAAAGCTAAAATTGTACACAAAATATACCCAGTTGTTTCCAAATTTGTTCATATTGGGAGCTCTTGTACTTTTTGTGATGGTGCTGAAGAGACCGTTATTCATTTGTTCTTTCAATGCAAAATAACAAATACATTTTGGTCTGATTTAAAAGATCATTTGTTTAAACCAACTAAAGCTACGCATTGTTGGAGGCTTAAAGATATAATGTGCTACTATAATAATTATTCCAATAGACAAATAGAATATATTGTTAAGTTACCTTTGTATTTACTGGAATTTAATTCACTTCTGCAATCTTTAAAACTTACCCAAGATTCAAAAAGCATCAAGTTTTTAGATTACTTTGAACGTTATTTTGGGGAGGGTTGTGAAGAAGGATGGCTTTCCTTGTTGTTTATCTGTGTGTGTATGTATGTGTGTATTTGTGCTACCCCGTCACAGAACGTGATATTTGTAGTTTATTGTGCTGATACTCTATCCTGATCAATAGTGTACATACAATAATTCTTTTATTCTTGTTATTTTTTGAAATGCAGTAACTACAAAAAAACCCTGAAATTTCTTTGTGATTTTTAGATTTTGCATTTTCACATGCATGTTTAGCGTAATTGTCTCTTTGATGCATTACAAACGTTGCTTTACTCTTACAGGGCGCTGTATTTGGCAATCTCCTTGTTTACGACAAAGACACAACTTCTACCATTCCCAGAATTCAGAATCAGAAGTTTGTAGGAACTCTACTGACAAACGATCCTTGGATCAGTGAGACATTCAGAATTCAACAATATTTCAGAGAAGAACGGGCTATTTTTGGCAATGTGCGAGGAACTGTTTATGAGTACAGTAAGGATTCTTGATCATTTTATCCTTCTTTAAACAATGAGCCACTTTGAGTTATTCAAAAGTATTTCTCTTTTTTTGTCCATACACAGAGTTGGCTTTAACCAAGAACGTGTCGGTCGATGAGAAGCGCTCTTTTATTCTAGACTACCTGGTTAATGACACAACATTTTTAGCAAACAATTCTGAGAAAACTCTGATGCTTCATTTTAATGTCACCATTGTGCCCGTTCCTATAAGCTTCAGCAACATTACATACTTCTTCGTGCTCTCACGGAAATCCATGACCTACTCCCAGGTAATTACATAAAAGTACACCTAATGTCATTCATTTATTCATTTATTCATCCAAACATTTTACCTGCTTCATACTGATCAAGGTCACCGTGAGCCTAGAGCCACTTATAATCATAGAGCACGACACATGAAAACACACTAAACAAGGTGACAAACACACACTTTACAGCTATTAGATTTCAGGTTTCCTCATAAATAAGGCCCTACCTAATTCACGGCCGTGAAAATCGCGTCGCGGGCCGTGATATGATCCTTTTCCTGTGTAATATCAATACCGAACTTAACATCCCCACGATATGTTTACTGTTTACGCACTCATCACTTTAACCTGTCTATAAGCTCATCCAATTTGCACTGCTGTTTATAAATGCACTGGTCTTACCCAAAGACTTGAATCTGCATTATGTCACTTTACTGTCTCGGTTGTTAATATCGGGACCTATATTTTTCATATTTTCAGTGTAAATATATTTGCATTTTAGTGTGTTTATTCAATTCTTATATTTTTCATATATTTTAGGTTTAGTGTTTATTGTTTATGTTTATTGTTGCACCATGGGTCTGAGAGTAACGTAATGTCAATCCTCTGTATGTCCTGTACATATTGCAGTATTGACAATAAAGCAGTCTTTGACTTTTTTATATGCAATTTGCTGTGAAATTCAACATTTAGTTTTTTTTTGTTTTTTTTACGGTTTAACATTTTTATTTGCGTAGCTTTCAAGTACCTCATGTTTACGGGGTAATTTGCACCATGAGGCAATCCTACGGCAATTCATTTAGCAAGCGGTTAGTCAAAATGTCCAAGAAGTCTAAGGCAGCTAAAATAACTGAGTTTGGAAAGCTCTCAACCAATTCTGTGGATGTGGGTTGGGGGAGGGGGGGTCAATTCACGAACGAGAATTTTCACATTTGAGACAAAGCCTTCTCATGTTTGTTTGTTTATTAGGATTTGAACATCATGTTTTACACTTTGGTTACATTCATGACAGGAACGGTAATTACTCATTACACAAGATTCATTAGTTCACAAGATTATATCGAACACAGTCATGGACATTTTAGTGTCTCTAATTCACCTCACTTGCATGTCTTTGGACTGTGGGAGGAAACCAGAGTACCCGGAGGAAACCCACACGGACACGGGGAGAACATGCAAACTCCACACAAAAAGGACCCGGACCGCCCCACCTGGGGATCGAAACCAGGACCTTCTTGCTGTGAGGTGACAGTGCTACCCACAGTGCCGCCCAAGCCTTTACATTCAACTATGTTTACATTCATCTACTAAGGTAGCTGTGTTGTGTATTGTAGCTTCCATTTATTCTATCATTCAACTTATGACCGTTATTTAATGACTGCTGTGAAATGTGGCACTTTTCATTAAAAATCTGATATAATCTGATTTAAAACGTGGTCCTTGAAACTAAGCACATTTTCCCATGAATTTAGTAAGGCCCTAATCATAAACATCAGTAATGCAGAGGTTTGTTTCCTCCAGTTTGCTTACAAGGTGGTAAGGAACACGTCCCATGCATCGTCCCCCTCTAGCTGTGATTTGGAAAACGGCAGGCATGGTTGTGTTTTAACGTTTGGTGTTGGCAAGAAGAGTTTTGGATTCTGACCCAAAATAGAACTAATGTGTAAGGATTGGCAACCCTTGTCCCTGTAAACTTTAGATACAAGATACCAAGAAAGGCCTGCAGCCTGTTGTTGACATGCCACACATTTAAAATGACCAAAAAAACTACTGAATTAATGTACAGTACATAAATTACTACTAAATTGGTAACTTGGAGTAATTGTAACACTACCATTTATTTGTACTGTATAACAATTTCTGGCTAACTAAATAAGTGTCCAATCTTGGTTGTTCTTTTTTTAGATCGGAAAAGTATGTGTTGACAACTGCCTGAAATTCAAGGGAATTGAAATTGCGTATTACTTGGAGATTGGTGACAGGAACGCCTCTGCCAGTGTACAGTCCTGTTACACTGCAGTGGGCGTGGCACGCAGTTTGGAGGACATGTCTGGTGTTCTGTATGTAAATGATACAGAGCCACTGAGCAGACCAGAGTGTCAGGAGCTGCAGTATGTGCTGGTTGCTCAGGAGCAGCATAAGAAGTTTCAGGGAAAGACGCAACTGTTCATCATATTTGAGGGTGAAGGTAAGCATTCTCTTAATTATGGCTGTTAACTGTGTGGGTTATGTTTAGTCTCATTGTAATATTTAGTTTCATGTAGACTGGTGTGGAACTTCAGTATTAATGTAGTGTACGGCTTACTGACGATTTGTTGTAGGTGAAGTTACAAGGATGGAGGGGCAACGTTTACTGGCCTGTGCAGAAAAGAAACAACGTGGGGAGTGTGAAACATACAGGGGTCTGGGAACTCCATCTGGAAGATGTCAGTGGAGACAGGGCAGGGAAAAAGGTTACCACTTATTTTATTTTCATTCTTTTTAATTTAGTTAAGCACTGCACCAAAACATTAGGTTTTACAGACTGATACTGGTTCTGAAATGACAGGCAGAATTCATGGACTTGAATTGCCATTAGCTTAAAAAATAAAAGACTATAAAATATAGTTTTATAATTCTGAGAAGCCTGTGAATTAATCATTGAGGCAACAATAGTTGATAGTTGATAATTATGACATTATTTTTTATTTAAATAAAACACTATTATTAATACTAAGCTTTTGTTTGTTTGTTAGGATTTTAAGGTCATGATTTACATTTTGGTTACATTCATGACAGGACAGGTAGTTACAGGTGACACATGATTCATCCGTTTAAGTTCAATGTCAAATACTGTCACAAGCAATTTTGTATCTCAAAATTCACCACACTTACACATATTTGGACTGGATTGAGACCCACGAAGACATGGGAAAAACATGCTAACTCTACACAGAAAGGCACCGATCTACTCCATCTGGGAATCAAACCCAGGACCTGCTTGCTGTGATGCAACAGTGCTACCCACCGAGTCAACGTGCCACCTTTAATGATAATTGAACCAGAAAATGAATCCACAACAAAGTTTAACAAATGTCTCAACCTCTTTAAACAGCCCCGAAGATTGTGAATCCAATGCTTTCTAGAATTTGGCAACCTCCTGTGCATATTACCATGACCGTTCTTAACTGGTTAGGTTATTGTTCAAATAATATGCCCTCCTAGGTAAATTTTCTCTAAATAAAATGTATACATAATTTATATTTTACTGCACATTTTACATTTTTAGCATTTAGCAGACGCTTTTATCCAAAGCGACTTACATTATACAGTCTAAGCAATTGAGGGTTAAGGGCCTTGCTCAAGGGCCCAACAGTGGCAACCTGGCAGTGGTGGGGTTTGAACCAGCAACCTTTTGCTAACTAGTCCAGTACCTTAACTGCTAGGTTACAACTGCCCTGTACTGCACACAGAAAATGAGTTCAGAAAATTTTGAAACAAAAGTCCAAAACATGTCCACGCAAACAAGTGTTATGGGCAAGACTAAATGGTATCCACAATGCATTTCAGGGACAGTAGTACTACTAGGGCTGGTACCGATCCGATACTCTGTATCAGTATCGGCAGGAAAAAACGTGTAATCCGATTTGATACTGTTGCTTAATGTAAATAACACTTAATGTAAATAACACTTAATGTAAATAACACTTAATGTAAATAAGGCCATTGTTTGTGTGTAAAGCAAATAACACACAAAGATACGTTCCAACAGAGTGCTGTTTATTGCCAGCTCACTCAGCAACTGCCGTAACAAGGTGCATCTTGATGACATTATTAACATGTGCCATTGATCTACAACTCATCTGCAACAGCCATTCAGAAATTAAAACACACTGACCTACTTCAACTTTTAGCATTTTAAAAAATCATCTACTACTGCCACAAATGTGAGTTGCGAGGGTTTAAAAGTGGACGTAGGAGCACCTGCCAGGAGGTGTTTTACGTTTCCCATGACAGATTGCTTCATATAGTTTTTAAACATGCAACATGCAACATGCATCTCCTTTTTGTCCTGCAGATTATTACACTGTTCCTAACGATGTTTTAAATTCTCTTACAGTGATAACGAAAAATTACTCCACTTGTTCTCCAGACCTTCACACATGCCCAGATGGCTACTGTGATGTGATTGAAAGGAAGAATACGTCTATATGCCCCCAGGATTGCACCCGTGAGCAATTTTAAATTTTTTCACAGCTGTATTCTTCTGATTCACACTGTTCTTTTTTTGCTGAGAATCTTGTTCGTCACTTGAACAGGTGAGCCGATTATCGGTGGCCATGAGAAAGGCCTGATGCTTGGCATTAAAGCAGGACACGGAACCTGCTATTGCTATTCAGAGAAATGCTTCTGTGAAAAGGATGTTATGGAAGGTGAGCTTGAAATTTTACGTTTTTCACAGTGTCCTAAAGATTTTCTAGTTTTCCTGTGACATTAACTTGTAGTCGCCTTTCCATCTTCCATTAAGAGGCAATATGTGACGACATGTGCAAGACCTACATTGCTACGGCAGTCCTTCTCTCCTTCGTCGTTTCTATCCTTCTCTCCTCGTACTTCATCCATCGCTATCATAAGAACACACCTAAACCACCAATCGCTTCAGCTGAGATGACTTTCCGCAGACCTGCCCAGTCCTATCCTATCAGTTACTCTGCCAACAATGTGCGCCGAGGTTCTCTGGACTCCATGGAGAACCAGGTGGCCATCGACACCTTCAAGATACCCGTAAGACCCACTGTAAATTTTTACATTCTTAAATACAGTTCTGAAGAATTGTGTTTAATGCACAGCAAACATAATCATTGTGTGAGACATTTGGTTTTCCTTTTGTTAACAGGAGGATCCAAAGTGGGAATTCCCAAGAAAGAACCTTGTTCTTGGCAAAACTCTAGGAGAGGGAGAGTTTGGAAAGGTTGTAAAGGCAACAGCATTCCGGCTCAAAGGAAAGGCCGGATACACAACAGTGGCTGTAAAAATGCTAAAAGGTAAGAACAAATAATAAAAAAATGTCTTATCAAGCTATACACCGACCAGGCATAACATTATGACCACCTCCTTGTTTCTACATTCACTGTCCATTTTATCAGCTCCACTTACCATATAGAAGCACTTTGTAGTTCTACAATTGCTGACTGTAGTCCATCTGTTTCTCTACATACCTATTTAACCTGCTTTCACCCTGTTCTTTAAAGGTCAGGACCCCCACATGACCAACAAGGAGCAGGTATTATTTAGGTGGTGGATCATTCTCAGCACTGCAGTGACACTGACATGGTGGTGGTGTGTTAGTGTGTGTTGTGCTGGTATGAGTGGATCAGACACAGCTGCCCTGCTGGAGTTTTTAAATACCGTGTCCTCTCACTGTCCACTCTATTAGACACTCCTACCTAGTTGGTTCACCTTGTAGATGTAAATTCAGAGACGATCACTCATCTATTGCTGCTGTTTGAGTTGGTCATCTTCTAGACCTTCATCAGTGGGCACAGGACGCTTTCCAAAGGCGCTGTCGGCTGGATATTTTTGGTTGGTGGACTATTCTCAGTCCAGCAGTGACAGTGAGGTGTTTAAAAACTCCAGCAGTGCTGCTGTGTCTGATCCACTCATACCAGCACAACACACACTAACACACCACCACCATGTCAGTGTCACTGCAGTGCTTAGAATGATCCACCACCTAAATAATACCTGCTCTGTGGTGGTCCTGTGGGGGTCCTGACCATTGAAGAACAGGGTGAAAGCAGACCAAATAGGTATGTAGAGAAACAGAAGGACTACAGTCAGTAATTGTAGAACTACAAAGTGCTTCTATATGGTAAGTGGAGCTAGTACAAATTGGTACTGTGGAACAGCAGGTAGTAATAGTTAAATACTATAAGTTTGGTAGAATTGTGAATGATGTTTTTGTTGTGTATCTCTCTGTTTGCAGAAAACGCTTCCCACAGTGAACTGCGAGATCTGCTGTCAGAATTTACCTTGCTTAAGCAGGTCAACCACCCACATGTAATAAAAATGTATGGAGCTTGTAGCCAGGACGGTAAGAACCAGTCCTGAACTTCTTTAGATGTAATCATTTATAAATTTGTATTTAGCATGTTCACATACAATCAATACAATCCTACTGTTTCATCCTAGCTTTAAATGACTATGGCTGTTACCTTGAACGGGATTAGTATTCGCTTTCATTTGTCCAGGTCCTCTGTATCTGATTGTTGAATACGCCAAGTTTGGATCACTGCGTAACTTTCTGAGAGAGAGCCGAAAGGTCGGACCCAGCCTTAGCGAAGCCAACCGGAACTCAAGCCATCTGGAAAATCCAGATGAGAGAGCTCTGACTATGGGAGACCTTATCTCATTTGCCTGGCAGATCTCCAGAGGAATGCAGTACTTGGCCGAAATGAAGGTATACTTGCAAGGTCTAACAAATTAATGTTATACACATTAAAACTGTTTATTTATGGTTATTTTGTTACAAGCAGCACATCTAATGAAATACACCGATCAGCCATAACATTAAAACCACCTCTTTGTTTCTACACTTACTGTCCATTTTATCAGCTCCACTTACCATCTAGAAGCACTTTATAGTTCTACAATTACTGACTGTAGTCCATCTGTTTCTCTGCATGCTTTGTTAGCCCCCTTTCATGCTGTTCTTTAATGGTTAGGACTCTCCCAGGACCACTACAGAGCAGGTATTATTTAGGTGGTGGATGATTCTCAGCACTGCAGTGACAATGACATGGTGGTGGTGTGTTAGTGTGTGTTGTGCTGGCATGAGTGGATCAGACACAGCAGCACTGCTGGAGTTTTTAAATACCGTGTCCACTCACTGTTCACTCCATACTCACTGTAGACTCTCCTACTTAGTTGGTCCACCTTGTAGATGTAAAGTCAGAGACGATCGTTCGTCTATTGCTGCTGTTTGAGTTGGTCATCTTCTAGACCTTCATCAGTGGTAACAGGACGCTGCCCATGGGGCGCTGTTGGCTGGATATTTTAGGTTGGTGGACTATTCTCAGTCCAGCAGTGACAGTGAGGTGTTTAAAAACTCCATCAGCGCTGCTGTGTCTGATCCACTCATACCAGCACAACACACACTAACACACCACCACCATGTCAGTGTCACTGCAGTGCTGAGAATGATCCACCATCCAAATAATACCTGCTCTGTGGGGGCCCTGACCATTGAAGAACAGGATGAAAGCATGCTAAAAAAGTATGTAGAGAAACAGATGGACTACAGTCAGTAATTGTAGAACTACAAAGTGCTTCAGTATGATAAATGGAGCTGATAAAATGGACAGTGAGTGTAGAAACAAGGAGGTGGTTTTAATGTTATGGCTGATCAGTGTATATTTCTTGTCATTTGAAGCTTGTTCATAGAGATCTCGCAGCAAGAAATGTTCTCGTGGCGGAGGGACGTAAGATGAAGATTTCAGACTTTGGTTTGTCTCGGGATGTCTATGAGGAAGACTCCTATGTAAAAAGGAGTAAGGTAATGTTCTAAAAGTGTCTGGTTTGCAATTTATAGTGCCGAAATATGGACAATAAGCATTTTGATTTTTATGTGAGGTTAGTCATTCTTCCCACATCCTGTATTTTCACATTCCAGGGTCGTATTCCTGTTAAATGGATGGCTATTGAGTCCTTGTTTGACCACATATATACCACACAAAGCGATGTGTAAGTAAACATGATTCAACAAAAACCATACCCACCTAATAGTTCTGGTTTGGTTCTAATGGTCCACCTTTGTCATTTTAGCTGGTCTTTTGGTGTGCTGTTATGGGAGATTGTGACCCTGGGTGGAAACCCGTACCCAGGCATTGCTCCTGAGCGGCTCTTCAACCTTCTCAAAACTGGCTACAGGATGGAGAAACCTGAAAACTGTACTGAAGAAATGTAGGTTTATTTGTACTGCTTGCTGGAAGAAAAAAAACACCCCTATTATTTCTTATTTACTTTAACTATTGTTAGAAAAGTAATATTCAAAGAATGAATGTTAGCATAGGTTTGCATGTTCAAAAGTTGGAACAGCGTGTGTAATGCTACTGAAAACTGAAAAAATTGAAAAGTAACATTGTGAACTGTTGAAAAAAAACATTGTAAAAACTGGTAATTAAATTATGCTTTGAATGGAACTTCTAAACATCTAAGAAAGACCTAGTTCAGTCCAAAAAAAGATATTAGTATTGGTATGTAAGGTATTTTACTATGTGCACAGCATACTACAATCAAAAGATTCAAGGAATGGCCGCTCAGGTGGCACAGCGATAAAAACACACGCTAGCACTCCAGAGCTGGGATCTCGAATACATCGTATCGAATCTCAGCTCTGCCATCTGGCTGGGCTGAGCGGCCACATGAACAACGATTGGCCTGTTGTTCATATAGGGATGGGGTATTAAGCCGGATAGGGACTCCTCATGACTGATGCAACTACGACCTCTGCTGGCTGATTGATGGCGCCTGCACAGAGGCAGGGAAAAAAGTGCGTTGATCGGGGTGTGTCTCTCCATACGCAAGGCTGCTTTGCATATATGTACTCGCCTAGTGTGGGTGAAAAGATGCATATGGCTGCTGCCCACGTGTCGGAGGGGGCGTAGGTTAGCTTCGTTCTCCTCAAATCAGAGCGGGGATCGGCATTGGTGGAGAGGAAGCATGACGCAATCAGGCAATTGGACGCCCTAAAAAGTCGGGAGGAAAAGGGGAAGAAATGCAAAATACAAAAAAGAGAAGATTTAAATGAAATCTATGTGTGACTAAATACCACGGCCAAAAAAACACTTCTCTATGCCTATGACCATCAGTCTGTTAGAGAATAATGAATGAAAAATTACAAGACTACATAATGAAATTATGTAATTGATCCGACTTATGTAACTGACCCATATACTACCAAACACTTAAAGGGTTACAGTGAGCGGAGACACATATGACTTGTGTCTGATTAATGATCTTTTATAAAACAGGTACAGTCTAATGCTTCGCTGCTGGAAGCAGGAGCCAGATAAGAGACCCACCTTCAGTGAAATCAGCAAAGAGCTGGAGAAGATGATGGTGAAAAGCAGGGTAAGTATGAAGTGTTTTGATTGAACACACACTGCAAACACGTAATCACCCATGCACATGAATATCAAAGACTTCCTGGAAGTCAGTTTTGCCGGCCCAAGACATTTATGCTTCCTGTCTACTTACACAGCATGCATAAGTTCAGGGTGAATGAGCAAATGGCCCCAGGAGAAATGTTGCCTTGTAATTACAACTCAGGTTTGAGTTTGTACATCACTGCCTTTAATTCACTTAGATTTATTACATTGTGGAAACCGACCATTCAGCTATATATATCACTCTGTTTTGATATGGTTAATTTTTTATTAGAATTTAAAGCAGTTGAATGAATGAACCATAGTACTGGCTTTCATCTTTTACTTTATATGGACAGGAATATTACTGTAAAATGACAGTATTTGCTCTTATTAACACAAAGTATCAGCATTTTCTGTTTTAATTAAAATTCATTTGGGTGGCATATTGAGCATTGTTGTCTCACAGTAAGAAGAACCTGGGTTTGATTCCCTGGTCAGGTTTGTGTTCTCCTAGTGTTCACATGGGTTTCCTCTGAATGCTCCAGTTTTATCCCAAAAGTCCAAAGACATGCAGTCAGGCCTGGTGGAGCTACTAAAATGGCCCTTAATGTATGTGTGTGTGTGTGTGTGTGTGTGTGTGTGTGTGTGTGAGTGAGTTTGTTTGTTTATTAGTATTTTAACGTCATGTTTTACACTTTGGTTAAATTTTTGACAGGAACGGTAGTTACTCATTACACAAGATTCATCAGTTCACAAGATTATATCGAACACAGTCTTGGACAATTTAGTGTCCCCGATTCACCTCACTTGCATGTCTTTGGACTGTGGGAGGGAACCGGAGCACCCGGAGGAAACCCACGTGGACATGGGGAGAACATGCAAACTCCACACAGAAAGGACCCAGACCGCCCCACCTGGGAATCGAACCCAGGAACATCTGAGTGATTGAGTGTGTATGTGTGTGTATGTCTGCCCTGTAATGGACTGGTGACCTATCCAGGGTGTTTTCTGCCAATTAATCTGACCCACCGCGACCCTAACCAGGAGAACGCGGTGATAAAACAGACAGTGAATAAATCAATATTTTTGTGCATGTCTGTGTTTTTTAAATAGCTTTAACTGCCCTTTTGTTTTCCAAAAAGGACTATCTAGATCTGGCTGCCTCCACACCTGCAGACGCCCTGCTATATGACGACACCCTTTCTGAAGAGGACACCCCTCTAGTGGACTGTAATAACGCCCCCCTCCCTCGAACCCTTCCCTCCACTTGGATTGAAAACAAGCTCTATGGTAGAATTTCCCATGCATTCACTCGATTCTAAACCAAAGAAAATTAAATCTCCATTTCTTTGAATGGCTTCCATACAGGGGTGTGCTGTGTTGTAGTTGTGCTTTATGGCATGATGGTGAAAGATGTCTAAAACTGCCTGCCGTTTTCAGATGGGTTGGTATGTGGGATAAATGATCAGATCTCTGATTTTGGACCTGCTTCCGATGTACACGAACAACCTGATCAAATTAGTTTATTTAAAAATGCTTATTCGCATTGCTAAAATGAAGTATGGCACGTTTGTATTAATTTCTCAGGTTTCAGATGCGTATCTGCATCATTTTTACCTTCGTGTTGTACTTTTGGTTCGGAAATGTACATTTGAAACAGGTCCCATCTAAATCAATGTTGATCTGTTTGGTATGAATCACATACTGACGTTCTCTGTAATATCTTTCGTATTACAGAAATGAAGTGTTGTAGTAGATAGATTAAAATGTTACAAAGAGAAGCAGTAAGGCTTTTGAATTAAACTTTGTTCAGATAAAAATAAGCAACGCGTGTGTAGCTTCAAAAATCATAGTATTTACTGTAATCAGTAATAAATTAGTAGAATAATATTCTAATAGTTCTAGAAAACTAACTTTGTCTTGCATGCTATTTTATTAACAATACCATTATACCATTAAAGACTGCATAAATACATGCTTTTATGCTTAATAATTTCACCACACTGCATGCATGTACAAATGCTCTATGTATGAATTGGGACCAAAGTCATCACTGATATGCACCTTCAAAATCTCATCAGTCATTCCCATTTTTGTAAGCTTTTATGTATTAATACTTATGCTCCACAATCATTAAAACAGAGTTTCCTTTAAAAGCCTTACTGTCTGAACTTTAAATCTATTCTTCAGTTCAGAAAAAGTGATATGTTTTCGTTTTTAGGCATGTCATACCCGAACTGGCCTGAGAAGAGCCCGGTACTACTCAACAGACTTGATGCCACTAACCCAGAATTTACAAGATATGCCAATGATAGTGTTTATGCAAACTGGATGGCTTTGCCTTCTCCTGCAAAAATAATGGACAAGCTTGATAGTTAAAAATGGTGGAAATGGCTCCGGAGGGAAAATGTAAATGTATATTGAAGTGTATATACAGTAAGTTTTTTTGATGATAAAGTTGGTTCCCTTTTGATTTCTGTTGCACAAACATTCTGTATAGAAAGAGGCTGTCAATTGGCTGATATTACTGTTACAGATCTGTCTCATGCTGCCCTTAGGTGTGTTACCTGTTGGCAAACCTGTTGTATCACTGCATGACTGTTCACAGTGTAAAGTCCATATTTGCTGTCTTTCAAGTGTCTGTATTGCATCTAATAAATGGCCTCATGTTATAGCTTTTAAAGATCTTCATTCCAGCCCAGAAATAAAAGGGAACTCCTTTAACATCACCTGTTGTAGATTTTTGCCAAAGATTGTACAATAAATTAATACAAAGGCCACACTGAGAGGTAAAAATGTTCCTCTGGTATAAACAGATTCGCTAAAAGAAGAAAATGGCTGGAATTCATCACAGAAATGAAAAGGTATCACTGTGGTCCTGCTTAGATATTAACGTAACATTTAATGTGGACCTTGTAAGTCAAATCTCTAATGGCCGGTTATTCTTGATTCCTTGTGTTATGATACAAGTGAGTGTGATTCCTTGTTATATTATAATGTTGATATTAATAAAAGTGGTGGAAGTTCTTTGGCCCTTGTAATTCTTCAACATAATCTTTATTATATACAAGGAAACTTTATTGTTATTAAATGTAATTTCACTGCATATGTACTTCTAATTAAAATAATGTCTTTAGTCTTTGCACTCATAAAGTAGATAATGTACACCGATCAGACATAACATTATGACCACCTCCTTGTTTCTACACACATTGTCCATTTTATCAGCTCCACTTACCATATAGAAGCACTAGTATAATAGAATAATAGAATTGTAGTTCATCTGTTTCTCTACATACATTTTAAGTCTGCTTTCACCCTGTTCTTCAATGGTCAGGACCCCCACAGGACCACTACAGAGCAGGTATTATTTAGGTGGTGGATCATTCTAAGCACTGCAGTGACACTGACATGGTGGTGGTGTGTTAGTGTGTGTTGTGCTGGTATGAGTGGATAAGACAGCAGCGCTGATGGAGCTTTTAAACACCTCATTGTCACTGCTGGACTGAGAATAGTCCACCAACCTATAAAATATCCGGCCAACAGCACCCCGTGGGCAGCGTCCTGTAACCACTGATGAAGGTCTAGAACAGGGGTGGGGAACCTCCGGCCCGTGGGCCGTATACGGCCCCCCGCTCAATCAAATGTGGCCCGCCATATGTTTCCTAGATTTTATTGTCTGGGCTTTATGCAATTAATTGAACTTTAGACGAGACAACAGACATAACAAATACGAGTTATGTTGCCACATACCAGTTGCGTGTTGCCACGACGTCATTGCCCCCAGATATTGTTATATATTATTTGGCTGTATGTTGCATCATTGTAGTCTGTGGCCCGTGACCAGATATGTAATTATTAATCTGTTTTGTAATCTGAATGGTTCTTCTTGCATTCTTCTTGGCAAACCGTCCCAAAGTTATGAGGACCCCTCAAATTAACATAAAATTCTTCCATACATTTGAAATAGGTTGTAATTCAGAAGACTGGCTTGATCATACAAGTAACGTGACCTCAGCTTGTTTCCATCAGTTGTTTTGTGGGAATAATAATAATTGTGATGTACAAATATAAAATTACAAAAAACAAAAATGGTTGAATACATCCAGTATATTACCATCAATCAGGACTTTATGACAGAAGGGGCAAGATGGAAGCCAATGTAGAGCATGACAGCCCACTTGAATATTGCTCAATAGTATGTTAAGGACAATATTGGGAAAAAGTACTTTCTGGGAAAACAGCAAGAACTGCACATCACCTGGATGACACCATTCCTACAGTAAAACATGACAGTGCCAACATCATGATATGCTTCTCAGTGGTACGGACATGGAGACTGGTAAGACTTAAAACATGAAAGAAAATCTTTATAAATATCTAAAATTAATTCTCTATTGAGTTCATGATGGGTTTATTTGATAAGTTATTTGTTAAGTGTATACAACAGATGCTGAACATTTTTACATTCGAACTGAAGAGTGTGTTTGTGTATGTTTACAGGAGGATATAGTGAGATTTAGGTAAATTAATATCTAAAGAAAATAAAAAGATAAAATGAAAAATCTAAATAACAATAGATCATATTTTATTTTTTCATTTTAGTGTATATATTATTCTTTATCTCCTATTGTTTTGTTTATTGTTCTATACTGTAGGTGTTCAAAACCTTTGAGACCAGCTGAGAAACTGGTACGTTTAGAGGAATTAACTCTGCAGTGTGACACAGGACAACTGGTAGCAAATTTTTTTATGTTTTAGGGGGTTCTCTATAAAATTCCATTTAAAAATTGCTGCTATTTAAATTCTATTTAAAAAGTATATTGGGGTAAAATATTTCGGTAGGGTGAGGTGGTTTCTACTCCCCTGCTTTTCAGCTTTCTGGAAAATATATTTAAAGGACATACTTATTCGCAACTTTGCAGCAACAAGTTAGGGAAGGCCCTTGCCCATTCCAGCATGATTGTGCCCTTGTGCAAAAAGCAAGGGCAGTAGGGCAGTGGTAGCTCAGTGGCTTGCACAGAACCCTGACCTCAGCCCCACTTAACAGCTTTGGAAAGAACTGGAAAATCAACTTTCTTACATCAGTGCCCAACCAAACAATAAACATAGTTACACTAAACATCACATTTGTGAGAAGACTTATCAGAAGACTGGCTGTTGTTACAGCTGAAAAGATCTCATAAAGGTCACTCTGTTTTAATACTTTTTGTTTTGGAAATGGAAATGAGATCTCCAGCAAGCTCATGGTTGAGTGTCCAAAATACTTTCACATCATATTTGCTGTTTTTTCCATTGGTGCCCCCAGATTTAGCGATTCAGCGATTTTATAAGGGCGGTCGTGCCCCCGCCTGCCAAGCCCCCGACGCCGCTGCTGGTTGTGTCGCCTCACAGCAAGAAGGTCCTGGGTTCGATCCCCAGGTGGGGCGGTCTGGGTCCTTTCTGTGTGGAGTTTGCATGTTCCCCCCCCGTGTCCGTGTGGGTTTCCTCCGGGTGCTCCGGTTTCCTCCCACAGTCCAAAAACATGCAAGTGAGGTGAACTGGAGATGCAAAATTGTACATGAGTGTGTTTGCCTTGAACCTGTGAACTGATGAATCTTGTCTGACCTGTCCTGTCATGAATGTAACCAAAGTGTGTAAAACATGACGTTAAAATCCTAATAACTAAATAAATAAATATGTGCTGTTGTCAGGAGCGCTGTCTGTAAGTAGCCTGCTGTTATTTTGAAGGGGTACAGACCGATTCTAACCGGAAACTGAAGCCGTTTCTCTCAGTTCTTCCGTTTTTTTCTGCCCCGTGGCGTTTTTATTTACACGTTTGTTTTGGAGGGAGCAGAAGTAATGTTTAATACAGCTGTGTTTATAACCTGAATAAAACTAAGTGTTTACAGCAGCTAAAAGGTAAAAAAACAACTACACTTTTACCTTCCGTACAGAAAGAGATTTGAATCCTGTCGGGTTTAGTGCTACAGCTACAGTCTCTCCATCCTGCTGTAACTATTTCTCTGTAATTAGCTACACTGCTAACTCTGACTAACTTTATTCAGACTCCAAATGTTTAATTATTCATTAAATAATTCATTATATAAATATGTTATTGGTAATAATTTAATGATAATGCCTGCTGGTAAATGTACTAGCTCTAAAATATACTCTAGTTTTAGTGTGTTTCTTCAAAATCGATGTTTAACAACTAACACAAACAAAAATACCTTCAGTGATGTTAACGATTTTATAAAATATGTTAAATTATACCGTAAATTCTTACACTTTTGTGAAATAATACTGTTAATACTTAGAATGCAAAAGTAAACACGTCTGTAAGGCTTTAAACGCTATTAAATTATACTTAAAACGGGTAAAATAGTGTAAACATGAACCTGTTAATACAGCTAATGCTGTTAAATGATACCAAAAATATTAAAAGTATTAAATAATAACATAAATACAAACCCTATTTTCTGAAAATTAAAAACTTTGGAAATCTTTTCTTTCTACTTTGTTCAGTTAAATAAATATTCAAGAGAAATAACATCACACATGATTTTTATTGCATTTTACAAAGTGTCCCAACTTTTTCAGGAATGGAGCTTGTAAATGTTAGATAATAGAATTAATACCATTAATTCAGTTTAATGAACATGATTTACTTCATTTTTTAGGGTAGCACTGTCGCCTCACAGCAAGAAGGTCCTGGGTTCGATCCCCAGGTGGGGGGGGTCCAGGTCCTTTCTGTGTGGTTTGCATGTTCTCCCCGTGTCCGCGTGGGTTTCCTCCGGGAGCTCCGGTTTTCTCCCACAGTCCAAAGACATGCAAGTGAGGTGGATTGCAGCCACTAAATTGTCCATGACTGTGTTCGATATAACCTTTTGAACTAATGAATCTTGTGTACCGGATCGCCCCACCTGGGGATCGAATCAGGGACCTTCTTGCTGTGAGGCGACAGTGCTACCCACTAAGCCACCGTGCCGCCCCCTGTGAATTATATTCAGTTAAATTAATTAGATATTAACAGTGTTTTATTACAGTATTAAGAAATTATATCTGCTAGGGTACACTGTGGTGGTGGAGTGGCATCTTCTGTTATGCTGGGGTTGGACACGTGAGCTCTAGGATGTTATATATAGGCTTTTTTTGGTGTAGTTGTTTTCTTTTTAAAATTCTATAATGACTGTTTTGAAATATAAAACAGATCCATTAAATATGATTAAATATTTGGGGTGGTGGTCAATATTCTTTGTTGAGACACCAAGTAAAACCGGTGTGTGGAAAATGGTGAAATACCACTGCAAATGCATTCTGTTGGTTCTTACTTCAGACATTTCAGACATTTCTGTAAAGGAGCAGTAGAACCAGCAGTGTTTTAATAAAGTCTTAGTGTTTATGATAGCCGGTGGATATGGTGCTTTCTTTTAAAATAGATCAAATAGAATTAATCAGCAAAGATGTGATTGCCTAGGTTGGCTGTAAACAAAAAAGAAAATAAATTATATTAAAAAATTAGCCTTAACAATTTTTTTGGTGCACGAATGGATGGTCAAATGAATGCTGGTCAGTCTGTATCACAGGGTGCACACACACACACACTTATGGCAATTTTTATAGTTCCAGTTGGCCCGGCTGCATGTTTTTGGACACGGGGAGAACATGAAACTCCACACAGAACTCCACACCCTGGCCACCTGGTCGGAGAATCGAACCCAGCCATATATTAATTTCTGATCATCTCGGTCTCTTTGAAGATGTCTGTTTTGGTCCATTTCAGAGTTTCCCTTTACGTATTCCGTTATTGTTTTCCAGATGGTACATTCCTGATGAATTGGATCAAGGTGGATATGATGGATCAGTACTGTCTGCGGTATATTTGCACAGTTTTGAGGAATCTCAGTACAAACGCTGAAAGGTCCTAGGAACGCAACATGCAGAAAATGAAGTCCTTGTTTGTGAACGTGGCCTGGAATTTTTCCATCTGTCTGCAAAGTGAGGTTTTGGCAGAACAAAAATGATGTGTGGCTGATAAAAAAATAGTGTCTCTCCGCTATGCCCAGACGAGGGTTGCCACTGCAGGTCCGGGTGCGCTGGCTCCTCCTGGGTATATTCTTCGTACTTGTCTTTCTGTTCTTTGCCTACTTGCTGGAATGCACTCCGCCTGCAGATGTGAGTCATGTGTTGCCTGGTCTTGGAGCAGAACCTTACGGTAAGGAATATTACCAGGCCCTGCTGCAAGAACAGGAGGAGCGGCACCTCAGCAGAGCAGCCAGCCTCAAGAGGCAGATTGCCCAGCTCAAGCAGGAGCTGCAGGAAATGAATGACAAGCTGAAAAGCCTGCAGGAGAAAAAAGAGGGACCTGGGCCACAAATTGGCCTGGTTGATGGCAAAGACCAAGAACCCAGTGACCTGCTAGAATTCTTACATTCACAGATCGATAAGGCAGAGGTGAATACAGGAGCCAGGCTCCCCAGTGAGTATGCTTTAGTGCCTTTCGAAAGCTTTACAACCTCTAAGGTCTATCAGCTGGAGATGGGCCTGACTCGACATCCTGAGGAAAAGCCTGTACGTAAGGACAGGCGAGATGAACTCGTGGAAGTAATTGAGGCAGGTCTGGATGTTCTAAACAACCCAGATGAAGAGGATGGCCAGGAGGAGGATATTCCAATGCAGAGGCAGACTTTTACAGAGAGCCATTTTCTCGAGGGTAAGAACATGTAAAATGAAGAAAGTTTTAGATTTGGTTTTATTTTAGTTGTCCTTGAGCTTGTGTATAGACAATAGGGCAGTTGGGAACCCCTTGTAAGTTCATTCAGCTGCCCTATGATGGTTCATAAAAGATGAAGATGTCTGTGATTTAGACACTGCATTTTCCTTTTCCATTTAATCCTAGTATTTTTGTACTTTCTTTGCTCTCTAGGGCTTTACAGGACTGAGCGGGACAAAGGTACACTGTACGAGCTCTACTTTGCAAAAGAGAACTCCCATGAATTCCGTCACGTAACCCTCTTCCGTCCATTTGGTCCGCTGATGAAAGTGAGGAGCACATCTGTGGACACAGCCAGCACAATCATTAACATTATAGTGCCTCTGTCCGGCAGAACGGAAGCTTTTGTACAATTTCTACACAATTTCAGGTGAGCACAGTGAAATAGTCTGCAGACTGAGCTACAAACCCCATTTCCAGAAAAGTTGGGACTGTTTCTATAAATGCAGTGAGAAGTAAAAACTCACATTTGTTAAATTGCTTGAATTATCATTTTATTTAATTGATAAAAATACAAAGAAAACATTAGGTTTTACTGTTAAACCTAATTGTGTTTTGTCAATATAAAAAAAAAAAAATAGAATGTGATGTCTGTAACACGCACACACAAAGTCAAATTGAGACAAAGGTTATACAGGTAAAACTGTTCTGGAAGGTTCCACAATTAGCAGTTTAACTAGTAACAGGTGAGGTAATCAAAAATGATTAAGGGCTTAGTTTTTGCAAGCAGGGATGGGTCGTGGTTTCTTAGTGCAGGATTGCAAACCAAAACCATCTTTCACCATCTACTGTTTATAAAATCATGAAAAGATTCAGGGAGTCAGGAGAAACCTTGGTGCGTAAAGGCCAAGGGTGGGAATTGCTGCTGAATGTGTGTAATCATCGAGACCTTAGGCAGTATTGTGTGTGAAACAGTCATGCTACCATGGCCAGACATAGCCACATGGGTTTGGGAGTACTTTGGAAAATCTTTTGTCACTAAACACAGTCCGCCACTGCATCAAGAAATGCAGCCAGGGCGCCCAGGTGGCGCAGCGGGATATTCCGCTAGCGAACCAGCACCGAGTTTCTGAACTCCTCGGTTCGAAACTCGGTGTTGCCACCGGTCGGCTGGGCGCCATCTAGCGGGCATAATTGGCAGTGCCTGCAGCAGATACTAATTGGGCAGCGTATCTGCAGGGTGGGGGCTGGACTATGTGTGGGTGGGTGGGTCTTCATACGCTGTGTAAGGACCCTGATTGGCGGAAGAGATGCCTGTTCAGAATGCAGGGGCAAGAAGAGGAGGGCTGTGCACGTGTCGGAAGAGGTGTGTGCAGTGACGTGCTCTTCTTGGATGCAATCTGGTATCGGGAGGAATATGGGGAGAAAATGCATTAAAAAAAAAAAGAAAAGAATTTGTATTATGGAAAGACGAAGCAGAAACGATGGTGAGTTCTCTGAGCCAGAAGGAATCTGAGATGGATGTGTTTCTGGAAATGGGATTTGTATATGCAGATTATATTACATGATTAACTTTTTCTTTTTGAAAAAAAAAGTTGTAGCTTCTTATACATTTGTTGAAGTGTGCACAGCCAGCATGAATAAAATCTCACACAATGTGCTCTTTTTTTTTCAGGGAGGTTTGTTTACGTCAGGACAAACGAGTGCACCTTACAGTGGTCTACTTCGGGCAAGAGGGCTTGCAGGAGGTGAAGTCATCATTACAAAAACTGTCAAGGTACGTGTATGTGTGTGTAGTATAGGCAGTTAGAATGAATAAAGTCATTGGTTTATTTTCAGGAGGGTTTCAGAACCTCTGTTAGAAAGACAAACAGTTAAACGAGTGACCTTCTGATAAAAATGTAGACAAATAACAATCTTGGTGGTGATTGTAAAAATGGGCCTGGTAGACTGGAATGTGTTTCAGCTGATGGCTCAGAGAAGGATGGGTAACAAGTCTATTTGTGTTAGGTTGCTGAACTTTGTGTTGTTTAGAAAGTAAAACCAATGAATGAATGATTAATTATTGTTTATTTACATTTGCCTGTTTTCATACCTTGTAGCTCTATCTTTTTTCACCCCTGCTAATTATTAAGTTCAAGTATTTGCCACACCCATCGTGGACCAAGGCTTATTGTTTCCTACAAATGTATAAAATCATCCATTCATTCATTGTCCGTTTAAACACCACTTCATCGTAATTAGGGTCGCGATGGGGCCAATTCATTAGAAGAAAGGCAGGGAACACCCTAGACAGGTTGTGACAGGACACAGGACACACACTTACACTACATGTGTTTGGACTTGGGGAAGAAACCGGAGCATGGACAAATGTAAACTCCACACAGAAAGAAACCTGGCTGGGGAATCAAACCCAGGCTGTTCTTGCTGTGAGGCAGCAGTGCTGCCTTCTGTGCCACCTTATGAAATTAATTAGTTTAAGTGTTCTTTTAACTTTGTGGAAACAATTTGGGCATTTATGCACAAAACAAGGTCCAAAAAAGACATGGTTTGGTGAGTTTGGTCTGTAGGAACTCCAGTGACCTGAACACCTTTGGTATTAATTGTGACGTTGATTGTGAGCCAGGAATTCTCCAGCATCAGTGCTTGACCTCCCAAATGCACATGAAACTAATGTGGTCAGATTTTCACATGCTTTTGACCTTGTTGTGTTTGGGACTCCAGAAAGAATTTATTGTCCATGTTTTTACTTAACTAATTAATGTTTGACAGATAGGGTTTTTTTTATTCTGATTTAAGTGAGGAGAGTTTCAACAACTACACTCTTGTTCCTGTGGACGAGGACTTTTCCCGTGGCAGAGGGCTGGACATTGGTGCTCACGCATGGACGAAAGGGACAGATGTGTTGATGTTCTTCTGCGACGTAGATATTTATTTCACACTTGAATTCCTCAGTACCTGCCGCCTCAACACATCACCAGGTATGTTGTTAAAGAAAGAGCCTGTAACTTCTCTGTTTTTTCCAACAGGCTTCCATACATCTGATGAATTTACATATTGATGATTTTACCACAATTTTTTTAAAGGTCCTCCTAACAGTGCCAGACATTAGCATACAGCTACTGCTACTTTTGTATATTTGATAAGGTTTAGAATTTTCCTTTCTTTAAGATATTAAAGTAAAGAACAATAATGGGGAATAAATACAAATAACTAATAAAATAACTGATACAATATTAAATATAGGGCAGTTGTAGCCTAGCGGTTAGAGTACTGGGCTAGTAAGTAGAAGGTTGCTGGTTCAAACCCACCACTGCCAGGTTGCCACTGTTGGGCCCTTGAGCAAGGCCCTTAGCCCTCAATTGCTTAGACTGTATAATGTAAGTCGCTTTGGATAAAAGCGTCTGCTAAATGCTGATAATGTACATATGTATTACTGTATGCTTTAGTTGTCAGTGTCTTGTTTTGTGGTCATATGAACTCATTTATTAATATCTAGAACATGCAACTAAATGTGCTGTACCACTGCTTTACTGGCACAAAAAAATAGTTCTGTTCTGTTAGTTTGCACATAAGATAGAACACTTGGTTTGATTCGGTGGTGATTTTTTTTAAATTAATGAATGTTTTCCCCCCTTCCCAGGCAAACGAGTGTTTTACCCAGTAGTATTCAGTCTTTATAATCCTGCTATTGTATATGGAAACCTTGAATTGGCTCCGCCCATTGAACATCAGCTGGTATGTAACCAGTTAACTGACCTTTGTGATTTAAAAGAAATGGTGTTTAATAAGGTGTAAAGCTAATACTGATTACTTTCAAAGATACATAAAAAAGATGCTGGATTCTGGAGGGACTTTGGATTTGGGATGACGTGTCAGTATCGCTCTGACTTCCTCAACATTGGTGAGTCACATTGCATTTCCATTTAACTGATTACGACTGTGGCTTTTTAAAATGAGCGTTAGTTAATGACATGCTGCTTTCTGTTCTGCCCTAATTCTACAGGAGGATTTGATCTAGAAGTGAAGGGTTGGGGAGTAGAGGATGTCCACTTATATAGGAAGTATCTGCGGAGCGAGCTGATAGTGATACGCACTCCTGTGTCGGGTCTTTTCCACCTGTGGCATGAGAAGCTGTGCGCAGATGAGTTGACTCCAGAACAGTACCGCATGTGCATCCAGTCCAAAGCTATGAACGAGGCATCTCACTCACATCTGGGCATGTTGGTGTTTCGAGAAGAGATCGAAAACCACCTCCGCAAGCAGGCCTACAAGAGCCAGAGCAGGGCAGAGGATTGAACTGGTCACACTAAATCTGCTTAGAGTAAGCACAGTGTTCTTGTTCGGCCACAAGTTGGATAAGCACACAGCATAACCTGAAGTAGTAAAGAGGTCCAACTGAAAATATATGGGTTACAAAATAGAACTAATTGATAAATTAGCTCTGCAAATCCTGCTCTGAAATGCTTAGAGACCCGTCCATGTACTTTTACATGAACAAAAAACACTTTATTGGTGCTTTCTGTTTCAAGCACATAACAGTCTTGCTTCTTCTTGTACATTATTTTATTTTTCATTATTTTACAAAGCCATGTTATATTTTTGTATAGTTTTTTCTATGAAAACAATATGCGCTGTGCTTATCTTGTGATTGGACAAGAGCTTCTATGATACAGAAGTGTGTTTTTGTTTGTTTATTTGGATTTAATGTCATGTTTTATACTTTTGCTTCCATTCATGACAGGACAGGAAGTTACAGGTTACACATGATTCTTCAGTTCATGTTCAATGTCATACACTGGCACATGATACAGATGAAAAGTGGCACACAGCCTCAGTATCCCAGTTACACTCTGTGTAACACTCATCTCCCAATTTAGTCATTTCCAATTCCTCTTTGTGAATCCAGTTCCACTTGCAGAACCTCTGATCAGATCAAAAAGAGCCGAATCACCACGAAGTGTCTAATCAGTTAGTTTGTTGCACCACCTGAGCGACATTTTCTCCTCATATGCCCATGTAGATTATCTCCGAGAGCTCCAACCCAATAACCTCAGTCTGTAACTTTGGCTAATCTAAATTCTCCATAGGTGTGAGGGGAGTATAAATGTGTGCCGGTGTTTCTGGGACATGCTCTGTACACACTGTGATCTGAACCAGTATAAAGCTGCTTTTGAAAATGAAAGAATATAGCAGAAGTGAACTAGAAACTGTTTACTGTATTAAATTCAGCATGACCAGTAAGTGCTTGGACCAGCCTTTGCTTTGTGTGTCATTTCGTTTCATTCCGTTTAACCGAGTCGTCCTGGATTTTGCATTGTTTAATAACATTTATTAATTTAAAAGAAGGGCATTATAAATTCATGAATTCTGACACCTAACAAGTCTGATCGCTGTAATGTCTGAAACAGCATGTGTCCATGTGGAATGAACTACTCTACTTTTTTTAATAAACAGGGGAATGCAGTCTCTTTGTCTTATTCTGACTCGTCTTTGTCATCATTTTACTGAATCTTGCCGGGCCAAACATTTATTTATTTACTTTTATTTTATTCATACATTTTCCCTTCATCTCTCAATTTGGTTGTATTCAGTTACCCAGATGTATCACTCCACACTGCTGTGGACCCTGACCGAGTGGGGCCTTACCAAACACACGTCCCCTCTGACTCGTGTGCAGTAGCCAACTACTTCTTTGTTTACACATGGCAGATTTGCACAGGGATCAGTATCACGTAAAGAGTCACACACTGCTTTTCATTATTCACCATCTCTGTGCAGTGTGTCTTTTTGTGCTGTGCAAGTGCAACACCAACGAGGACTACCTTTGACCAGCCTACCATCAAACTTGGCCAGTTGTGCCCGTGTAGGCGCCAGGCTGGCCGATAGCATAGTGGTGGTGGGCTATTAGGCTGCTTCACCACCTGAGCGGCCCAAACATGATTTTTAATAATACACATCTACAGGCTATACAGTGCACAAAATAATGTCAGATTAAAGTAACCATAACGCAGTTTAACGTCATTTCTATTAAACCTTTCAGAAACAGACGTGGAATAGGTATTTTAAAGTGAAGTCACTGGTGACGGCTCAGCTCCAATGCAAAACTTAATATTTAAATTTACATGACTGTGGCTGTCAATCACAAATAAACCTCTATTTGTTTTTACATCCTGTATAAACGATTTATTTTACTGCTACAGCACAGCCAGCTATAACTGGAGTTAAACTAGTTCTGTATATCCAGAGCACATCACCCCTACTATGTGTTTGCAGTACCATCACTGAACTCTGAAAATTATCATTATTGCAATCTTGAATCCATGGTTGACAGACACTTTTTACACAGCACCCGTGAGTATTTACCTTCCTGAGCTGAATCCCGCTTCATCTCCAGACGTTTACGCTCATTTATCAAAGCTCTAGAGCTACACCCCAGACCATGATTGCATTTAAAACCTAAACAGTTTAAGCACACACTTCCAGTAACTTCCGTTAGACAAAATCAGTTTATTATGTATCTTATTGGTCTTGGTTACTGTGGACAAACTAGTCCTTGCACCTACTGTAGTGAAGTTTGGGTTAATAACATGGTTCATGTTAAATGTTGATGTAAGGTGGTGCTTAAATCCACTGTTTAATTTTTAATTTCTTAATTTCATATATATGGGGGTGAAATCACTCATTTATACAATACACTGGAATATCAGAAAGTTAAAGAAAAAAAAGTAGAATTTTCACCATCATGGAAAGCTGGAAACTGTTTAAAATGACTGTGTGTGTGTGTGTGTGTGTGTGTGTGTGTGCTTTGATTTTCACAGATACGTTTCATTAATGTGCTGTCTGCTCCGGGTATATGTCCATGGACATATAAATTTCCTTTAGGATGAACAGAGCTGTGTCCTCAGATTCCCTGTTACAGAAACATTTGATTAAAATCTGATCAGACAGGATTACAATATTTTAGCTACAGTTGCAAGAAAAAGTTTGTGAACCATAAAATGACCCTTTTTCCCTTTCTATTATAATTTAAAACAGCAAGCCTTTAAAATATTGTCATTACTGCCAATAATAAACTACTTTCATTTACTCATACAGCTGCTACCTAATACAGTGGACCCTTGACTTACAAATTTAATTGGTTCTGAGGGGCTGTTCTTAAGTCAAAATGTTTGTTAGTTAAACCTATTTTTCCCGTAAGAAATAATGTAAACAGAATTAATCCGTGCCAGACCTCCCAAACCACCACCTTACCTAACCTTTCTAATGTCTTAAATTGTCTTTTTTGTTATAAATACAAGTATATTTTCCCTTAATCTTAAATTATAGAATAGACATTACAGTAACAAACAATAATAAACAACAATACACAGTAGTACTGTACATAAACACACATCTCAGTACAGTACGTGTGCTGTACCATACACCATAATACATTTCTTTCTTTTTTTATAAAATGTATCTACCAGAAGCAACAATAACTCTCATACTTCTCTATTATTTCCTTCTTTTTTTGTCCGAATGTCCGAATGAGAGAGAGAGAGAGAGAGAGAGAGAGAGACGGTGGGAATCAACTTGTTCGTGATGTCACGTGTTTCATGCGTGTGCGAATTTCAGTTCGTAATCCGAAATATGTTTGTACGTTAAGTTAAAAAAAAACATAAATCGCTTGTAACCCAAAATGTTCGTATGGTAAACAGTTCATAAGTCAAGGGTCTACTGTATAAGAATGCATATTCACAGCTATGAACTTTTGTGTGTAAGCAAAAGCCAGCGAGTGTTTTCCCTGTCAGCTTAAACTGAAAGTCTGGGATTTAGTTAGTACTTGTCATTAGCAGCTGCCACTAAATCAGGAACACAAATAATTACATGCTGCAATTTAATTTGTGACCATAATTTCTATTACAAATAAAAAGCTTGATTTCAGGTTGAATTTTGACTAATTCACAGTCGGCAACCAAGCCAACGCCAATTTGTTTCATACTGCTGGTTCAAACAAAATGTGTCTGTTATTAAAACTTGGATAAGGATCAATAAGCAAGGCTGACATCGGGGTAATTCTGAAGGGTTCAAAACTTTTCTTGCAAATTTTTATGTTTATAATCTTAATACGACACATACCAGTAACACAGGTGACTCTGGAGAGCAAAGAGGTATTCATTAAAGCTCTCAATGGGCTTCTCCTGCAGGACGTAGTCTATGCGATTGCCTCCATTCAGCATTCCCACCTTTATCTGAGTTGCTTCCTCCTTCAGAGGCTCAAGAGTCTCCATATCAAGGTTACTCACTACTATACATAAATACACATGTAAGATAATTAGCGTTTTGTGATTCTGTACAGGACTTGCAGAAAATCATAGCTGAGCTCCATTAAAGATAACAAAACAATAACAAAAATCAAATTTTCTCCCCCAATTTCACTAAATTTCTCAGACTTACCTTCATTTTTTTGCTTTTCTTCTTCCTCTTTTATTTGACTGGCCACTATAGCCAGCTGTTCGTGCAGCTTAATGGAGGAGGTGTGGGCACGAGCAAAGTCATTCAGAGTCTGCCAAGCAGATCTTATAGAGCTCATGAAACCCTGCTTCAGGTCTGAACCCATCCTGGTGAGGCTCTCCTTCAACTCTGAACACAAAGCAATCCATTCTCACAGTGAGTGATCATTTGATATTTTCAACATTATTCCAATGTGCTAAACCGAACGCTCGCTCATGTGTACCTAGATGAAGCCTCTTCCTTCCTTTGTGATGAGGAATCAGAACAGGCTCCAGTTCTATTTCTGGTAGAATCATGGGCTCTATCCTGTATGCCACTGGATCCAGCTAAAGGAGGAAGCACAAAAGAAACATTTTCCTATCAGTAGTTGATTTATAAATTATTTATTTATACTCTGCTGAGAGTAACATCTAAGCAATCAGAAGACTCTTAGGGGACTCTGAGACTTAGTGTGGATGATAAGAATAGCTGATCTTTGACTCATGTTCAAACTATATTCACTTTTTATGGCAGAAACATTTTGCATGTGATGCCACAAATTTGTAGCCTTCCAGTATAAAGAAACTGTGGTCATACATTAATTGGTTTATTCCACCAGTAGATCAAGTTTGACAGCTGTCGTTTTAAAGTGGCACGGTGGCTCTGTGGGTAGCAGTGCAGCCTCACAGCAAGAAGGTCCTGGGTTCGATCCCCAGGTGGGGTCCTTTCCGGGTCTTTTCTGTGCGAAGTTTGCATGTCTTCCCCGTGTCTGCGTGGGTTTCCTCCGGGAGCTCCGGTTTCCTCCCACAATCCAAAAACATGCAGTCAGGTTAATTGGAGACAATGAATTGTCCTATAGGTGAATGTGTGTGTGTGTGTGTATGTGTGTCTGCCCTGCGATGGACTGGCACCCCGTCCAGGGTGTTAATGTGTGGCTTGCGCCCATTGAAAAGCTGGGATAGGCTCCAGAACCCCCACGCGACCCTATTTGGATAAGCGGTTAAGAAAGTGAGTGAGCTGTCGGTTTAGGTGTTTCTGACCAATAAAATGTCTGGTTATGGGAAGGTAGGTTCTTCTCCTTACATTACTTAATATGAGCATATTTAGATCACAATATTAAATAGAACTCAAGTGTATTTTTAAAAGCTACCCAAACCAGGGTCCTGTTGGTTTTACAAAGAAAAGTGATAAAATCTCATGAGTAATAATGCATGTGCTTAAAAACAAGGATGATTTTGACAAGGATGTGACAAGTATTAGGATATAATACAACATACTGGATGATAAATGTTAAAGAATCCCTTGCAGGTTGGGAACTGGTAGGTCTCCTCAAGTTTCTCAACTCCTCTCACGGTCAGGAACATGCCAATTGGAGAGCCAAGAGCAAAGAAACTGACCGGCTCGAAGTCTAGAGCATGATACGCCACAGACACCTACAGGAGAGAAAATCACATTCAGTTTTGGAGTAAAACACCAACGCTATCAACAGAACTGCTGACTTCACTGCAACACACAGCACAAATTGAACAGTCTCAGGAAGTGCTGACCTGATTCTCATAAAACTGTAACTAGGTAATAAATCAGCCATGATACGTATTTCTATAGTAGGCTTTTAGCAAATGGAAGTAATAATACACATGAAATATGAACGGCGTGGAGCTTTACCTGCCCAGTGCCAATTTCAAAGCAGTTGTAATCCACGTGTATGGAAGACATCGGCCTGCCGACCGGAGCTTTGAAGTACGCAGCGTTCGTGACTGATCCGGGGTTCTGAGGGGCCGAGACGTCTTTATCTTCCTGCTTAGCTGCAGCTTCCTTGCTTACAGCCTGTTGCGCAGCCTAAACATGAGAAACAAAATGTTGAGTACTGTAAAGTACTGGATCAGAGGGATTTCCACAAAGCTAGCTCAACACACCCAGCTTTAACCTAGCTAGTTTCGAAAACAGAACATCAATGGTTTCTTGCTACAGCGAACATTTTGAAACTCTGCAACCAAACATATTCAGCCATCTATCAAAGACATTCAATTTAGCCGCTCAGGTGGCGCAGCGGTAAAACACACACTGAACACCAGAGCTGGATCTCGAATACATCGTATCGAATCTCAGCTACGCCTGCCGGCTGGGCTGAGCAGCCACATGAACAACGATTGGCCTGTTGTTCAGATAGGGGTGGGATATTAAAAAGCCGGATATGAAATGAAATTACGACCTCTGCTGGCTGATTAATGGCGCCTGCACAGAGACGAGAAATCAGTGCTTGTCAGGGTGTGTCTCTCCGTACACAGTGCTGATCTGCACTGCACTCGTCAAAGTGAAGGTGACAAAATGCATACGGTTGCTTCCCACATGTCGGACGGGGCATGGGTTAGCTTTGTTCTCCTCAATCAGAGCGGGGATCGGCATCGGTGGAGAGGAAGCATGACACAATCGGGCAATTGGACGAGCTAAAAGGGAGAAGAAGGGGAGAAAATGCATAAAAAAAGACATTCAATTCAATCTGATTGTTTTTCACCAGATTATAGGTCACGTAGAAGATGAAGATCTTTTGTCTCATTTTTTATTTCACAAAGCCTGCCACTGTAACAGGAGTGTGTAGACTTTTCGTATCCACTAAATATTCCTAATTGTACTATTGTGATTCCTAATCATGTCTAAAAGAAACTATATTAAGGGTTGCCACACCAGTTTTGGTCCATCACAGTTTTTACGCTGGATGCCCTTCCATGATGTCAAGCACAGAGGCAAGTAGGCCTTAAAATACTGACACAGCTTATACCTCCATTTAACTCACACCATGTCAATTAGCCTATAAGAAGATTCTAAAGCCATGATTTCGTTTTCTGAAATTTTATTTTAAGGCACAGTCAACTTATTGTTTGTAAACCTTTGATCCACTGGAATTTTGATATAGTAAATTAGAAGTGTGACAACTGATAAATGACAACTTGCTAAAACTAGTTTGTTGACATGGAATCTGTGGATAAATAGAGTTTCAATGACTTCAACCTAAGTGTCACTTTACAAACAGTTCATTGTGTTTACCTGCTTGGCTGCCCTTTCCTCTACAAACTTGGCAAGCTTCTTGCGTGGCCCCAAGGGAATGCCCATTTCCTTCAGATCACTCACTGTGCACATCAGCTGCAGGGAAGCATAAAGACGTCATGGCAGTTTGAACCAACAGAGCAAATATATGAATTTAGGAACCTACGTGCTTAGTTAGAAAGCCTCCTCTTACCAAAGACTCGACATCAATCTTCTCCTGTTCAAAGGTACTGAGGTACTCAGACAAGCCCAGTTGCTCCAGAACAGATGTAAGATTAACGACCTCCTCCTCTTTCTCCTTTACCTCCTCTGGTGCAGCCAGGGCTACAGTCTCAGTAGCCTGTGAGACAGGAGGAATCATCTACAACACAAACACAAGGCATTCATCTTACTATGGTGATCCAGCAGTGCCACCTATGAGATTATTTACTATTTACAACAAGTGTGCTAGTCAGCCCAAGTGGTTAATTTCTCCAGACCACCAGCCACATTTGGGTGATACAGGCATTTAACCACGTCAATGTACAGTATATAACCAATTGGGCAGCACGGTGTCTAAGTGGGTAGCACTGTCGCCTCACAGCAAGAAGGTCCTGGGTTTGATCCCCAGGTGGGGCGGTCAGGGACCTTTCTGTGTGAAGTTTGCATGTTCTCCCCGTGTCTGCGTGGGTTTCTTCCAGGTGCTTCGGTTTCCTCCCACAGTCCAAATACATGCAGCCAGGCTAACTGGAGACACTGAATTGTCCTATAGGTACCTTGCCACTAGGATGCATAAACCAGTGCATTGTAGTGCCGATCTGCCAGCGACCCCTAACGGGAGCAGCCAAGAAAACGGGGTGTATATAACCAATTCAGTTTACACATGGTGTCTTTTGACCAAGCATTTCCAAATTTAAACAAAAATTATGAATTGACGAGCATAAACAAGCATGTGTAAAGACATATTGTTGGGCCAAACAAGGATCTAAACACCACAAGTGAATAAAATTAATACTTCAGTGCAAAGTCGTTCTTGGCCGTTACAATAGTTATAATAAGTTTATGTCATTTAATCTGCATTTTGGCAATCAGCAATTTAGAGCCATTCCTCTTGGTTAACTGTCTTTAATTCAACAAGATTACAAGGGTCATCGTAATTAACTTTGATTTCAATGTACAGATTTAGTATTAAGGGCAATTAAATTAAATTACTTTCTAATATGTCCCAGTACATCACGGTACATCCATATATGAACTTGTTGGCTGTTTTGTACAGAGTTCTTATAACCCAGGTGCATCTCAGGCTATGCATATTATTACCAATAATGGTGTTTAACCTGATTACTAACTGAAGTATCTGTACATTACCTGCTTCAGTTCAGCTTGAGGATTTCCATTAGGAGTTGGGGCAGTAGATGAGCTCTTCTGATTAGACAGCAGGTCAAAAAGTATCAAAGAGCCTGCAAGAAGAATTAAGCATTTAAGCATTTAAACAATAATGTAGCACAGCACACCTCATATTAACCGATCAGCCATAACATTAAAACCACTTCTTTGTTTCTACACACACTGTCCATTTTATCAGCTCCACTTACCATATAGAAGCACTTTGTAGTTCTACAATTACTGGTTGTGCTGGTATGAGTGGATAAGACACAGCAGCACTGCTGGAGTTTTTTTAAACACCTCACTGTCCCTGCTGAACTGAGAATAGTCCACCAACCAAAAATATCCAGCCAACAGCGCCCCGTGGGCAGCGTCCTGTTACCACTGATAAAGGTCTAGAAGATGACCAACTCAAACAGCAGCAATAGATGAGCGATTGTCTCTGACTTTACATCTACAAGATGGACCAACTAGGTAGGAGTGTATAAGAGTGGACAGTGAGTGGACACGGTATTTAAATACTCCAGCAGCACTGCTGTGTCTGATCCACTCATACAAGCACAACTAACACACCACCACCATGTCAGCGTCACTGCAGTGCTGAGAATCATCCACCACCTAAATAATACCTGCTCTGTGGTGGTCCTGTGGGGGTCCTGATTATTGAAGAACAGGGTGAAAGCAGGCTAAAAAGGCATGCAGAGAATCAGATGGACTACAGTCAGTAATTGTAGAACTACAAAGTGCTTCTATATGGTAAGTGGAGCTGATAAAATGGACAGTGAGTGTAGAAACAAGGTGGTTTTAATGTTTTGTACTGATCAGTGTACACTGCTGTGAAAAAAGACTTGACCCCTTCCCAATTTCTTTTATTTGTACATATTTGTCACACTTATGTGTTTTAGAACATCAAATGACTTTGTTTTGTAAATGATGACCATCATACCAACAGTGAAACTTGGTAGCGGCAGTGTGAAGAACTTTTTCACAACACTATCGTTTGTATGGAATAGATAACAGTCCTACCTAAGCTGTGTCCAGACACAGACACGCCCCCTTTAAAATGTGGGTTTCTCTGCATGAACAGTGCATGGAGTCTGTTAATCTCAAAAGCCACAGTGTCCATGATGGTCTGACAGTAGGTTGGGCTGTTGTAGAACAGAACATCTAAGAGCGTTTCGTTAGTAAAGTGTCGAAGTCGGCCAGTGCTGGGTAGGGTGATTTTTTTAATCCGCCTAAACACAGGTGAAAGAAAGCGAGACGAAAATGAACAGTGGGATCTGAACAAATATGTTGAAAAAGGAAAAAAAAAAAAACAGAAAAATGAATCAAAGTGCAATTTTTTTTACCGATCCACTCCTGTTGCGTCTCCATGCAGGGCTGTGTGCCAGTGCACGGGCAGAAACTCCACTCGACTGATTACACGGTCATCTTGAGCCTTCTTAAAATGACTTTGCAGCAGTTTTAGTGAAACGCTGCGGAAATCATCCACTGTGGACCAAGAAACACACATCGATTTGGGCAAAAATTACTTCTAAACCTGCCGCAAAAACATGCAACAGTCCTAAGAATTACAGTATTACAGTACCACACACTAATTACAGCCTAATCTGCAAATTACTGAGCAGAAAGTTAAGTATCCATTAGGTGACATACTATATTTATTTAATTATTAGAATTTTAACCTCATGTTTTACACTTTGGTTACATACATGACAGGACAGGTAATTACTGGTGACACAAGAGTCATCATTTTAAGTCTTTAATGTCAAACATGGACAATTTTGTACCTCCAATTCACCTCACTTGCATGTCTTTGTACTGTGGGAGGAAACCCACCGAGACACAGGGAGAACATGCAAACTTCACACAGAAAGGACCCGGACCGCTTAACCTGGGGATCGAACCCAGGACCCTCTTGCTGTGAGGCGACAGTGCTACCCACCGAGCCACTGTGCCGCCCAGGTGACATACTAAAGCTACATATTAGTCAGTTCAGCTATGCAAGTGAACAGCTTTTGGATCTTACCACACTCCACCATGCTTCTAAATCGCAGATCACAGACTGGGCCAATGCCGTGCACCATGAACACCAGGTGGTCTACTTGCAGCATCTCACCTAGAGAACAGGTTAAATAACACATACATTGAGTCAAAATGTTTATTAAAACCTTTTTTCTTTCAGGTTCTCCCACTCTAGTCTGCAAACCAGATACTCTTCCTGATGCAACCCTCCAGATTTTCATCTGTGCAAAAGTACAAGTGCACCTCCAAATGGCTACGATGCTTCACCCACTCCACTCCGTGAATGACAAAGCCAATCATGTCTGTATATGACTGGCCACACTGCTAAAATTCGAACCCTCATGCATTTATTTCCACAATAAAGAGCATGAGTGATAAATTACACTACCCCACTGCCTCTGGGATCCAGGGTTCAAATCCCCAGTAATGCTATCAGCTGGTCGAGCTTCAACATTCAGACATGATTGGCTATGTCTGAGGCGGAGGGAACAGTCAAGACCCTGTATTGGATTGGCCCACTGTATGGCGTGTACTACTGCATTGCAGCCAATGATTCCAAGGAAACCAGACCATGATCAAAACAAAGTGGCGTTACGAAAATTAAATTAATAAATTGATTAATAAAAAGCAAGGTTTTTATTAAATCACACCCAGTCAAAAACAACAAAAAAACCTCAACAAAACAAAAAACATCCAGTAAGCAACAGTTTTGTGTGTGGAACTACTCAAGGCTATGATAACTCAGACCCTATTTACAAGCGTAAAGCAAAAAAGCATCTTAAGATGCAAACACTTTTTTAAGATGTCTCTCCAACGTGGCCTACTTACCATCAGGAACTTCATCGTGGTCATCATCCACTCCTCTCTTAACCACTCTGGGCCGGGTCTGACCGTCCTGTGTGGTGCCCCATTCATCAGGCATGGCTGAAGCCTGAAACTGCACTATTACCTAAAACATACATTAATTATGTTTACACAAAACAAAGACGTTTGTTTGTTTAATTCTTAACTCCATGTCAGCTGCAATGGCTATTATCACGGCTAACTAATAGATTATGTAAACGTCAAGGTGATGGGTTAAGAGTGTTTGTGTGACTGTGAGGGTCTAACTTATATGGTGTTTGTAACTGCAAGTGATTCCAAGAATTTAAGCAGTTTTTAGGGGGTACTGATGTGAAGATTTCCTTGTAGCTATTTGTACTGTAGAATTGTGTAGAGAATATGTTTGACAGAAGTTCTTGATTTACAGAGGGGGCAAGTGGGGGCCTGGTCTCCTTTAAGCAGGTGTGTATGGGTCAGTTTGGTGCGTCCTATGCGGCATCTTGTGTATGTACATTGTTCCCATCGCAAAACAAAGACGTCCTTAGTATTCTGCTCACGACTGAACATTCACACTGTGGTCTGAATAGCTGATGTGGAGCGTTTACCTTTGGGTTGTGCATAACGATTGTTTCCCCTGAAGGAAATTCCAGTCTACGGTGCCACTGATTGGTACAAACAGCTTTCTTATATTCTGCCTGTACGAAGAAACAAACAGTATCATAGTCTTTGATCATGTTCATTATAAATGACATAAAATATCCTATTTGACACAGCACACAGTCTCAGGAAGAATGAATCTCTGCACAGCAGTGTAAGATACCTCCAATTTTTCACTGAACTCCTCTGAATAGGGTATAAAGCGGCTGTCTGTGTCTCCTTTGTAGAACCAGGTACAGCGGCGCACTTCGGTTTGCTCCTCATCCCAGTACACGGCAGTGCGAATGCGGTCATACAGCTGCACATCATAGCGCCCACCTTCTGTACTTACTACCACGCTCTCTGGGTCTGGCTGGACTGAACATCAGAGGAAAATGTACAGTTATGATACTTACAGTCAGGGCATCGCTAAATCAGTTTAGGATCTACACACTGACTAAATTACAGTCTGAATAGTGTTCTTTTCTCTCCACTGTAAAACATTTAATTGATCTCAAATATTGCTTCATTTAAAAGTGTAACACGCACATACCTACATGCACTATATGTATCTGGACACCTGACCATGAGATTGTTGGACATCCCATTTCAAAAACAAATTTTATTTAAATAAAGTGACCTCTATGTGATCTTTTCAGCTAGAACAACAGCCACTCTTCTGAGAAGGCTTCTCGCAAGACTTAATAAGATAATAAGGTAAGTGTGTCTGGTTTTGCCACCGTAGAAATCCAGCAAGCCAAACAACCAAATGTGGATAAGAAACAAGTAACCAGAAACCAGCTACCTAATCAACATGAAAAGGAAAACAATAAAAGTACAAGCACAGGGTTAATGGAGCTGAAATCCAGCAAAATAATGCTTCAGTGTGTAGTGTTGGGTACCATTTACGCATGTTTTTTTCCCCCAGACATTTAGTATTTTTGTCTGCCTGTCTTCTCGTTTAAATGGCACTAAACATCTAACCTCTAAAGTGGCAAGTTCAGAGGGAAACTATGCAGCTCTGACACAATATGCATGGGCCAATTGAATTAATGTGATGTCTTAAAATGCCCTTCTGTCTTTCTTACCTGAATTAAAAGTCTCCTCCAGATGAATAGAATCCAGAACACTAAAAGGAAGCCAAACACTCTTCGACTCAACCTGCTTGCAATAGAACCAGTGAGGCTGGACTGGCTCATAGACATTATACGAGTGTTGCATCATGGGGTTGGCTGGAACCACAGGTCCTGCCATGCTGGGTCCGGGTGGGGGTGGAGGAGTATGTGTAGGGGGAGGCTGAGGAAACAAAAAACGCACTGTTTTAACAGAGGTACAGCTCAGAAAAAAATAACATATTTGTGTAACCGGACATTTTAATTACAGTCCAATTTTAGGGTGACAAACGAGCAAGATTTAACTGCAGTTATAAAAGTTTGATGCACTGATATAACTGACTTCATTAAAAGAGTATCCTACATATGTGAAACTCACAAAACTAAAAGGACTTTTTGTAAATAGAAATTAATATGTATTTTAATATCCTATTATTCCAAATGGATGTATAAGCAATTATTGCAAGAAAGAAACCATGCTAAAGAGGACAACTTCCACCTGGAATTAAATCATGCTTAACGAGGCGTTAACAGCTAATTCTGGTCCGCCTACCAGACTTGGCACAGTTTTTACACCAGATGCTCTTTCTGACGGACGCCTTTGGCTTGGGACCAGAACTAGAAGCACACTAACATGTGCACCTCACAGTAGCTAGGCTGATAGGTCTATGTAGACAACCAGGCAGGCAAGGTGGGTGCTTGGTTTACCCAGTTTATGATTTAAAAGAAAAGTTTGTGTTTAGCCTAACACATGTGTGATTGAAACTAAGACAGTTCACTGTAGGAACCCGCCAAGGTTGTGTTTCACATTATTATTATCTACTGTGCATCCACATTATACTCATCCAGGATTCAAATTTGGACCCCAGAGGCACATATGCAGATATATGTGGCAATAAAAAAAAAAAAAAGCTGTACTCCTTTAAAATTTGGCTTTCATTAATTTTTTCTATTCTGATCTTGGAACTCACAACTTTTTTTATCACTCGTGCAGAATCTGAACTCTTAACTGAAGAAGAAACAATCTGAGAAATAAAATCTGATACCTTGGTGAATGTTGAAGGTGCAGTTTGGAATGTGGAAGGTGGTGGAGGCTGAGAGTATGGATTAAAGTGCTGAGGTGCCTGATGAGTGGCATGCAGTTGTAACTCTGGAGCCATAAAATATGGGCTTGCTTTGCTACTTGAGGCTGTGTGTCTATATGGATTATAGGACTGCTGGGTGGCCTGTGGGGGTAAAGGCCCTGCCACATTAGGGTTAGGTGGAGGAGTGTGTGTGCGCATGCGGCTCTGATGAACTGCACTGCCATACTGTTGCACAGAGTTTACATGGGAAATTGATGAGGCTGGGGGTAGGTTTCCAGCATTAAATACTGGTGAGGGTCCAGTTGATGGGATTACAGTGGGTGCTGCAGGCGGGTAAGGCTGCTGCCCTATTGAAGCAAATGGGTCTGTATTGGTAGCAGAGCTGGAGAAATAGCTGACAGGTTGCGGCTGAGGAGCCGTCGATGTGGTCTGACCGAGGAAACTGTCTTCTTCACCAACTTCACTCGCATCATCTAAAAAAAATAAATAAATAAATAAAGACATTTAGTTCAGTACCAGTGATGGGTAAAATGTATATTTACAGTAACTGGGAGCTTCCTGGACATCAAAGTGCATTTTCTGTACAGTGTGTTCCATGTTGTCCTTAAATATTTTTGTTTACTTTTACAACAACCTTCAGTATAAAAAAAATCTGGCACAGGTTTTATGCCGGATGCCCTTACTGACACAAGCCTCCTTATTTTATCTGGGTTTGGGACAGGCACTGGGAGCGTACTGACAAGTGCACCTCATAATGGCTAGGCTGTTTGGCCACCCTCCTCCCTCAGACATAGCCAATCATGTCTGTGTAAACAACCAGGATAAAGCGGTGGTAAAACAGCCAATGAAGGAATGAATTAATGTTGATGGAAACTTTAACTTGAGAAAGATGTATTGGGGTGCATGTTTCTTAAGACCTTAGTGTTCAGCAATAACACAGATGATCTACAAATAGAAGAAATTTACAATGTTATTACACTTTCAATGAGTGTAGTATTATGTCAGTTGTAGCTTAGTAGTTAAGGTACTGGACTAGTAATCAAAAGGTTACCGGTTCAAGCCCCATCACTGCCAGGTTTTCACTGTTGGGCCCTTGAGCAAGAATTTTAACCCTCAATTGCTTAGATTGTATACTGCCACAACTGTAAGTCACTTTGGATAAAAGCGTCTTCTAAATGCCAAAAATGTAAATGCAATGTAATAAGCAGGCATCCCACAAAAATGACCTAAAGGGCACAACGAACAATGCTAAATGTGGTAAGGACTAGAGTATTAAGCCTTACAGTAAAAAGACAAAATTCTAATACTTACTATTTGCTTGAGGCTACTTGTTGTGTTTTGATGCTTTTGAATTTTAACAAGTCAAAGTCAGGACTTTAACACAATCAAGATGTTGCGGCATGGCCTGAGGAAGGCTGTTTACACAATCACAAAATAGTCTACAGTTCTTTCTTTCTGTTATACGAATTTAGACATCAGCTATTTTTTTTTTTTCCTATTTTTCCCACTTTTTTCCCCCCAATTTTCTCCCCTAATCTAGTCATGACCAATTACCCTGAATGCGTCCTCTATACTGATTCAACCCTTCACCGCTGATTGAGGACGCCTCTCAACTGACATACGTACAGACACCGATGGGCACTGTGTATGGAGGGCCACACCCCCATCAGCATTATTCCTCAGCCATGTGCAGGCGCCATCAGTCAGCCAGCAGCGACCGCAGTCGCACCAGTTATGAGGACCTATGATCCGACTTTTTAACCCTAACCCTGAACAACAGCCAATCGTTGTTCATGCAGCCGGCCAGCCCAGTCGAAATGGATGGATGGATGGATGGATGGATGGATGGATGGATGGATGGATGGATGGATGGATGGATGGATGGATGGATGGATGGATGGATGGATGGATGGATGGATGGATGGATGGATGGATGGATGGATGGATGGATGGATGGATGGATGGATGGATGGATACTTTATTGATCCCGAAGGAAATTGAGGCCTGAGATTCGATACGATGTATTCAAAACCCCAACTCTGGTGCGCTAGCGTACTTTACCGCTGCGCCATCTGAGCGGCTGCCATTTAGCAGACGCCTTTATCCAAAGCGACTTACAATATTGTGACAGTATACAATCTGAGCAATTAAGGGTTAAGGGCCCTGCTCAAGGGCCCAACAGCAGCAACCTGGCAGTGGTGGGGCTTGAACCAGTGACCTTTTAATTACTAGTCCAGTACCTTATAAGTAACAATGCTGATAAAGAAGATTATGGCTGTTATTAAACACAATAAACACAAGGGTTCCCTTTTTTTTCTAATCAGTCTGGACTATGCACAGACATAAAACTTTTCTTTGCTTGTTACTGATTTAGGCAGAATAATTAAGATTAGAAAGATCAGACTAAATGTTCTATCATTTATGTAAAAATTCAGGTCACTGCAACAGGTTCACAAACTTTTTTGGCATGTGAGGTGAAGACTGAAGTTAATACAAGTATCTGACTGGCAGCTAGCTAGCAATTAGCTTACATAATTACTACCTGACCCAGTTCTGGATAACATCATCGTTTCTCAAGTCAAAGAAGATTATTACTATTAAGAATGAAATAAAATTAGTAAATATGCATCACATTTAGGGAATTACATTAGCTGACAGCCCGACTATGTTAGAAATGATCAGCAGATTCCGATGCTAAACTACACATCAGATAGCAATACTACTAAACAGCATACTACTGTACTAAAGAGTATGTTAAAATAAAGTACCAGCAGTAATGTAGTTAAACATCTTACATACTAATTAGTACAGTAGTGTGGATTCAAACGCAACCCTTGACATTAGAAAGCTAGTTAGCATCCATGCTAGCGAACCGGTTCAGTTCCACTTCCACTTCTTCTTTCCCTTACCTCCAGATAAAACTGCTGGATCGGTGGCCTGGCTGACAGGAATAAACGGTAAGTTGAAATTAAATTCGGGGGCTGTGGAAAACAGTAAATTGGCGCTGGAGCTGGGAACGTTTGTTTTCCTTTCAGCCATGTTTAATGTTACACGTAGCTCATTCCTGTTACCGGATTCGACCAACGAATTATTCACCAAGCGTTAAGGAAATAATCACTAATCAATATAGCATGTACAGTCAGCGAGTCATTACAAACCATGTTAAGTAATCCAATCCATATGCTATACATATCTGTTAAACAGACATGACGTCCCAGGCCAGAATAATCAATCGCCAAACGGTTTTGAAAAGCAGCCAACATTCGTTCATTCATTGTTTTACAAACGGTTTATCCTGGTCAGGGTCGCGGTGGGTCTAATTTATTTAAAAAGGTCAAAGTTAGGAGACACCCTAGACAGGTCGCCATTCCATCACAGGGCACACACACACACACACACACACACACACACACACACACACACACACACACACATTCACACTTAGGGTAATGTTCAGCGTCTCCAACTGGCCTGACTGCATGTCTTTGGACTTGTTGAAGGAAACCGGAGCGCCCAGATGAAATCCACACGGACACAGAGATAACAAGCCAACTCCACAAAGAAAGAACCCTGGCCGCCCGGCCAGGGAATCAAACCCATGCCCTTTGGATGAGGCGACTGAGCTACTCCCTGCGCCACCAGGACCTCCTTAAAAGAAGTATAATCTAAATAAGCAACATCAGCAGAACAGAAAAATACATATAATTCATTTAATGTAAATGAGTTCATCATACTCTAGTCTTTACACCGACAAACAACTTTGCAAGTAAAAAGCAAAGTAAAACTTTGAGTAGATAGAAGTTATTTTTTCTCCTTTTTACTCATTAGCCTCATTTTAAAACGAATTTATTACCTTTATTAACCTTTTCACCCTGTACATTTACATGAATTAACTAAATGTGGGCAAGCTATAGCCTAGTGGTTAAGGTCCTGGACTAGTAAACAGAAGGTCGCTGGTTCAAGCCCCACCATTGCCAGGTTGCTGCTGTTGGGCCCCTGAGCAAGGCCCCTAACCCTCAATTGCATAGACTGTATACTGTAACTGTAATGTAAGTTGCTTCGGATTAAGGCGTCTGCTAAATGCCGAAAATGTAAATGTAAATAACACAGCCATGTATGTTTCTGTCATATGTACTAAGCTGTTGAATAATTTTCAGTAAAATAAAGTAAATCTTGAATCTTGAATCTTGAATCTTGAATCTTGATACTGGTAAAGTATTTAGTATGTATTATACACTGGTACAGTGGATGGATGGATGGACGGACGGATAGATAGATACGTTTAGTATTCAGTATGCATTATACACTAATCCTGAAGGTCCTGGGTTCGATCTCTAGGTGGGCCAGTCTGGGTCCTTTTTGTGTAAAGTTTGCATGTTCTTCCTGTGTCTGTGTGGGTTTCCTCCGGGTGCTCCGGTTTCCTCCCACAGTCAAAAGACGTGCAAGTGAAGTGAATAGGAGATACAAAATTGTCCATGACTGTGTTTGACATTCAACTTGTGAACTGATGAATCTTGTGTAATGAGTAACAACCGTTCCTGTCATGAATGTAACCGAAGTGTAAAACATGACGTTAAAACCCTAATAAATAAACAAATATTGTACAGTATAATGCACTAACCATACAGCAATACATACACTAGTGAGGTGTTCATTATGCATTATATACAGTATAGGTCCAATATACTGTACATTAATTACTGGTACTCATTATGCATTATGCACAAATACTGGTGAACTAGGCATTATATACTGGAAAAGTATTCAGCATTTTACACTGGTACAGTGTGCAGCACACAATATGCAGAATATTCAGGTGCAGGTTTTGAGAGGGCAGTACATACTGGTACACTGTGTAGTATACTGTATACTGGTGCATGCTGTGTATACTGGTTTACTATACACTGTGAAATATTGGTAGAATATTCCAAACATAATATAAAGACGTTGTAGGAAACAGTGCGCCACAAAACGTTGTGCTAAACCAAACGCAACAGTTTGTTGGGTTTGTTTTGTTTTGTGTGTGTGTGTGTGTGTGTGTGTGTGTGTGTGTGTGTCGATTAAATGGACTGTTCGTGTCACGTGACAGCTGTTTGTGTGACGTCATTTTCCCGCCACAGTGAACCGTGTGCTTGTGTGCGGCTGTGTGCTGATGAAACGTGCTGGAGCTCCGATCAACTATTTTCACTTCAATTCGGTTTGTTTTCACAAGTTCCAATATATCTGGCCATGCCTACTGTCGATGACTGGGTAAACAACCCGCTGGGTATCGTCGATGGCATATTTGGTAAGAGATAATTCCTGAATAATGAAAGAACTTGGCTTTAACTACAGTAGGGTTCTTGTTCCTGGTGGAACTTTTTGCTAACTGATAGTTAGCTCTGCTGCTAAAGTTTGACACGTTGATGGTTTTATTCTGCCTGAATTATGTTGTTGTTTAGTGACCCGACCTGTGTTTATAAATAAATAGTGATGATCATTTATTAAAGCTTATTTCTTATACAGTTAACTGTGTTAATCTCGTTTTGTACTAGTGCCATGTTACTTAGCATACTAGTGTGCTAACCAGGAAAGTTATGGACAAAATCGTTATGGACTCCAGTGGTTTGTGTTTGGAGAAGTAAATGATGTTGATTTATTTCTTTTTCAGCTCAGAGCAACACTGATCCAGCTTGGGAGAAGAAAGCTGTGGAGTATTTTAAAGAGAAACTGAAAGTAAACGATACACAGTGCTGGGTAAAGTGCTTGTTTGGTAGTGCTTGTTTATGTGTTGTTGTTTTTCTTTCTTTCATTTTTAACCCTGCTGTTATGTTTACGGGTCAGATTGACCCGTCTTAATGTTTCAAATCTTAAAAGATATAGTTAAAAGTATTTTTTGGTATGAAACTTCATTGATTTCACTTATTAAGCCAAGCAGAAGGAGTTAATAATGAGATATAAACAATGATTTTTGGGATTTTTTGCTTTCGGACACTTTTGGATAATTAAACATGCCCTGGGTCAAATTGACGAGAAACGAACATAACAGGAGTGTTAAGTATAGAACTATTAGAATGTAGAATTTCATTCACCCAGCAACCCACAGGACACAAGTTTTATTGTTTGGTTCAATCAAATTCAAACGTGGCTTTATTGGCATGACAAAATCTGGACATTCGTATCGCCAAAACATAGTTACATATCATCATATACATCATATAGTGAACCACTTTGATTCTCTTAAAGTTTCTGAAATTATTTTAAGACATTTTCATATTAAAAGGTGCCGGGGTGGCACGGTGGCTAAGTGGGTAGCACTGAAGGTCCTGGGTTCGATCCCGCGGCTGGGAGGTCCGGGTCTTTTCTGTGCGGAGTTTGCATGTTCTCCCCGTGTCCGCGTGGGTTTCCAACGGGAGCTCCGGTTTCCTCCCACAGTCCAAAGACGTGCAAGTGAGGTGAATTGGAGATACAAAATTGGCCATGACTGTGTTTGACATTAAACTTGAGCACTGATCAATCTTGTGTAATGAGTAACTACCGCTAATCCTAATAAACAAACAAACGAACCACTTTGATTCCCTTAAAGTTTTTGAAATTATTTTTTTGTCACTGTTGTCCAAGGTTTGTGCCTGTAAAACTACTTTAAGACATTTTTATATTAAAAGGTGACAGGAGTGGCAAGGTGGCAGACTGTCACTTCACAGTAAGAAGGTCCTGGGTTTGATCTCCCTGTGGGGAGGTCCAGGTCCTTTCTGTGTGGAGTTTGCATGTTCTCCCCATGTCTGCGTGGGTATTCTCCAGTAGCTCCGTGCAAGTGAGGTGAACTGGAGATACAAAATGGTCTCTAACTGTGTTTGACATTAAACTTGAGAACTGATGAATCTTGTGTAACGAGTGAATACTGTTTCTGTCATGGTTGTAATCGGGGTGTGTAAAGCACGACGTTAAAATCCTAATAAATATAAATAAGTATAAAAGGTGCCGTATTCATAAATTCTGGTGTTTAGGTGCCCTCGCTGAATGATGTGCCCCTACACTACCTGAAGCCCAACAGCCTGGTGAAGTTCCGCTGTATGGTGCAGGATATGTTCGATCCTGAATTCTTCATGGGCGTTTATGAGACAGTGGATCCAGTGACAAATGTGAAAGTAAGTAACACCTACTGTATGTCTGTGTTGTCTGTGTTTGTATATCGCACAGGTATTTGGTGAATTTGTGCACTGTAATGTCTTTTTGTGTAAAAGGTTTAACTTATTAGTGGCAGATTGTTCATTCCACATTAATCACTGGATCAGAACTTTAATTGAATATTTAAAAACAAAAACAAAAAGAAATCTGCTGTGTGTCTGTATGGGGATGGGACAAGGGTCAAGCAAGGATTCCTCATTGCTGTCGCAATTCTGGCTTCTGCCAGTCAGTTGAGGCGTCTGCTCAAGGGGTTGGTGGATCACGGATGGCAGCGTGTGGCTCTCCGTATGAGATACTGCTGTCTGTGAGACCGTGTCCCTGGCAAGGTAAAAGAAGCGATCAGAGGGGGCGTGCAACTAGGTAAAAAAAGAGAAATAATTAGAAAAAAATAAATCTGGTAAAACAGGTCAAGCTTTTACACCAAGACGACATTTAATGTGCAAGTACAATAGGGTCTGTGTGCTAATATGAAGGCTGAGCACAGATTTTGGGTGCAGTTAATACACCAGTTATTCGGAGGTCTTAATTCAATTTGTGTTTGATAATTTTTCAGGTGCTGAGATGTGGAAAATACAAAGATGTCACTGACCCCGGTGTAAGTGATTTATTTTATGGTTTCATAACAATCACAGCGGGCGGCACGGTGGCTCGGTGGGTAGCACTGTCGCCTCACAGCCAGAAGGTCCTGGGTTCGATCCCCAGGTGGGGCGGTCCAGGTCCTTTCTGTGTGGAGTTTGCATGTTCTCCCCGTGTGTATGTGGGTTTCCTCCGGGAGCTCCGGTTTCCTCCCACAGTCCAAAGACATGCAGTCAGGTTAATTGGAAATACAAAATTGTCCATGAGTAGCAACAGGTTTTCTCATGAATGTAACCAAAGTGTGTAAAACACGTATTAAAATCCAAATAAATAACAATCACAGCACAGTCTTGAATTGAATTGGATGCTCTCACTGTAAATTATAGGGTCAGATCACTAAGTGTTTCATAATGTTATGGCAATACCACATATTACCCCTCACCTTAATGCACTATGTAGAAAATGTTGCCATGTTTTGTGTTTTCTTTAAATAAATAAATAAATGTGCTCAATTAAACAGTCTTCATGACGGATGCCTGTCATGTCAGCAGGTGGATTTCAACTCGTCAAAGAGTGTTACTTCTGAAAGACAGACTTTCTATTGTGTCCCAATACCAGGAGAAGCTCAGTGGGTGAAGGAAATATCCTTTTGATGGAAAGCAGCCAATCAGCGTTACAGTCTTAAAAAATTAGTCTTTGATAAATACTGACAACCTGCTTTTGCACTTCTGAAAGTCTTTAACTACTGTGAACAGTTATGCCAGCTCCAGTCAAGCCCGAGTTGTTCCCTCCACATCCTACACCCCAAACAGACACAAACGCAGCTACGAGGAGGATGATGAGATGGACACACAGCAGCAGACGGAAGTAAACTCAGGTATTTTAATGCCTTCTAGTTTGTTAATCATTTTCTAGGAAAAAAACTATATTTTAAATTCCAGGCAGTGTTAAAAGGTTCAACCTATTTCTTTCCTAATAGGATCTCAGAACGCAGTGGATTCACATAGGAACACGGACTCGAAACGTCAGGAAACAGAAGCTCCTAGTCAGGGCACCTCACTTTCACACTGCTCGTCCAACCTGGATCTTAACTTCCCTCTGCCTGGAGAGAAAGGCCCAGCCTGCCTGGTTAAGGTAAAATACTAGTTGTAAAACTAATACGAATGTGTAACAAATCCTAAGCGCCCCTAATTTTACCACAAGGAGATGAATCACTATATTCCTGTTGCATATCCTTTGGCCATGTTTGACTTAATTCTTGTGTGTTTCAATCTTTAACCTTGAAACATTAGATGAAGTTAGCATAATACAAGATGGATTCTCACACTAAGGATTCTTACAGGTTAAACAGTCAGTAAAACTAGATTAAAAACAAGCTGTTCAAATTTTTGTTGTCTTTGAAAAACCTACTTTAATTTACATTAGCTAACATTAACTAATTACCTTTACCTTAGCCTCTGTTCTTCAAATTGACCCAAACCAAATTTACATCAGTGTGGTGTTAGGAATACAATCCATTATTTTGTACATGTGTACAAATCCAAACTTAGGAACTGCACAGCAACATGATGTGAATGATTCATTTGAACAGAGTCATTCTCAACATGCATGATTTTGTTCAAATGAATCACTCTCCACATGAATGATTTTGGGCGGCACGGTGGCTCAGTGGGTAGCACTGACGCCTCACAAGAAGGTCCTGGGTTCGATCCCCAGGTGGGGCGGTCCGGGTCCTTTCTGTGTGGAGTTTGCATGTTCTCCCAGTGTCTGCGTGGGTTTCCTCCGGGAGCTCCGGTTTCCTCCCACAGTCCAAAGACGTGCAGTCAGGTAAATTGAAGATACAAAATTGTCCATGACTGTGTTTGATATAACCTTGTGAACTGATGAATCTTGTGTAACGAGTAACTACCGTTCATGTCATGAATGTAACCAGAGTGTAAAACATGACGTTAAAATCCCAATAAACATGAATGATTTTGTTGAAATGATTCATTTTCACATGAATAACTTAAAAATGAATCATTCTATGGAATTAAATCACTGAGCTGTATTCTGGTGCATTGTTAAAAAACAGAAGCTAATAAAAGCATATGGTAAATTGCATTTACTAGGGATGCATCAATACCATTTTTTTCCCAACCGAGTACAAGTACATGTATTTTTGTACTTGCCGATACCGATACCAATACTTATTGGATCAGATATCTGACGTGCTAGAAAACTCGATCCGGTCGCCGAGCGCTCGGCGAGCCGGTCGGATCGAGTTGTTGGGTAGTTCACACTTAGCGACCGAGAGTCGAGTTTCGATCGCCGAGCGAACGCTTAGTTGCTCCCGAGCCGGCAAATCTAGCGCCGACCAGTCGCCGAGCGAAAATCAGGGCAAAAATCGTGTAGTGTGAACTAGTCTTGACGCATCAACGTGCACTAGGCACACGGTATCGGATGTTTAGTATCGGAGCCTCGTTTGCGAGTACAAGTCTCTAGCATTTCCCTTAGCTTCTGTTCTTCAGAATTAGGTTTTTTTATTTAATAAAAAACACACAATTCATTGGTAAGCAACAATGAAGTTTTTCTTCGTGTGTGTGCATGGGTAGTAATGCCAAAACAGCTCAGTGATTCAATTCCAAAAAATGAGTCGTTTGAACAGGATGATTCATGTCAAGAATTTGATTTGGGTTTGGGTCACTTTAAGGAACAGACGCTACCCACATCATTACACATGCTGCACAAGGACACGATGACACTATACTTGATTAAGAAATGTAATTTTGGGCGCCCAGGTGGTGCAGCGGGATATTCCGCTAGCACACCAGCACCAAGATTCTGAACTCCTTGGTTCAAAACTCAGCGTTGTCACCGATCGGCTGGGTGCCATCTGGCGGGCGTAATCGGCAGTGCATGCAGCAGATACTAATTGGCCGGGTCTGCAGGGTGGGGGCAGGACTATGTGTGGGTGGGTGAGTCTTCATACGCTGTGTAAGGACCCTGATTGGTGGAAGAAGAGGAGGGCTGTACACGTGTCAGAAGAGGCGGGGGCAGCGACGTGCTCTCCTCGTGTGCAATCTGGTATCCCTCGGCAGCGGAAGACAAATTGAGTGCGCTACATTTTTTAAATGTAATTTTATAGCTTTTTTTTTTTTTATCTAGTGTTACTGACTGTTACACTGTAAGGATGTTAGGGTTGGAATTAATCTTTATTTATCTTTATTCCATGTTCTGCCATGAACATGGGCCTAGGGCAGACATTAAAAACTAAACTTGAACTATATTCGCTTTTCTCGAAGTCTAATATTAAAAGACACTGTGCACTTTGTATTTTTTGAATGATGACCCAAGCTAAACATGTATAATCCCATTTTACTGGCAGGTATATGACGAATGGGACAAATTCAAACTGAACGACATGCTGGAAGTCTTCGGCATTCTATCAGTCGATCCTGCTCTCAGCCTGGTAGCTGATGATAAGTAAGGACAGTATTATTTTGGACCGTATTATTATCATTTCTGTATTGTAGCAGATTTACAGCATAATGGTTTGTTCGTTTTAGGGAAGTCTCATCTCTGCTGGACCCTACAGAGAGCATGGAGACTGTGGAGGAGCAGAGAGCTCACAGACCACCAGCCTCCCTCGTACCTCGCCTGCACATGCTGCACGCCCAGCCGCTGCACCACAACAATCCACTACTGCCCCCTGCAGTCGCAGACGTCAAAGGAGACTGTAAGACCTATTTTACTGAATTATTATTAAGTATTAAGCAAGGTAGGAGATAAACACACTCGCTGACTCATCTACTCTGTCCACACGTGTTCAGTTTTAAACAGCGTCCAGGGTGAGATGGCTTCTGTCAGAGCGGAGCTGCTTGCTTACCTTACGCACGTCTTCCTCGGAGACGCGCTTGCTGCGGAGTACCTTATTCTGCACCTCATCTCCACTGTGTGAGTAATTACACGATCTCCTCGACTCTCTTTTTTACTGCTAGTGATGATACACAGCATTTTGCCTGGGTTTCCTCCGGGTGCTCCGGTTTCCTCCCACAAATCTGAAGACACGCTGTCAGGCCAGTTGGAGTTGTATACCTCCACTGCTGCAGACCCCTGCATTAATTAACACACGCCCTCTCCGACGTGTGCAGTTGGCAGCCACTTCTTTTCACCTGCATGAAGCGGGTTAACACAGTGATCAGTATCTCACATGAAGAGTCACACATTGATCTCTGTTATTCCCAGTCTTTGTTCAGGCACCATTGTCCAGCCAACAGTGGCTGTAATTCGAGCACTGGTGAGGAATCAGCCCTTCCATCCAGCAGATGTTAGCCAATCATGTCTGTGTGTAGACGTCTGGCCAGCTGATATCAGCTGAGATTTGAACCCACAAGCTCAAAATATCGGCACTGGTTGGCATTTTTTTAACCACTGTGCCACCCAAGCACCCCTTGCAGGTCCACCTCATAACAAATGCTTCTCTCGTAGGTACGCCAGGCGAGACGTTCTTCCTCTGGGCAAATTCACACTTAACGTAAGTGGCTGCCCACACAGCTCTCCATACACAGAACAACTTTACCACGTCATCCAGCAGCTTGTGCCATCTGTGAGTACTGTACAGTTTCTGTGTGTGTATCTTTATTATTGAATTCAGGCCAACACACAAAACAATTTCACTTGTTTTTTTTAATATTTTCTAGTCATACCGGTTATGTATGAGTCTTCACAACATGAACATTCAGCGCATGGTGCCTCGTAAAGACTACACAGCCAACCGGCTGGTTAGTGGATCTCTTCAGCTGGCGAGAAACACCTCCCTGGTCTTGGATGAAACACAGCTTGAGCAAGGCCAGCTGGACACTGCAGGTCAGATCAGTGTGTCACACCAAAGCCATTTTGTTTTGATTTCTACTAAGATATATTTACTTGGTTGCTTAGATGTTGCAAAGGTTTAATGCAGTAGCCCACCACCGCTAAGATTCGAGTTCGTGTCTTAGCTGCTTACACGGACACATGATTGGGTGTGTGTCTGTAGGGGGCAGGGTTTGGTTTGGTTTGGTTTGGTTTATTAGGATTTTAACGTCATGTTTTACACTTTGGTTACATTTATGACAGGAACGGTAGTTACTCATTACACAAGATTCATCAGTTCACAAGTTTATATCGAACACAGTCATGGACAATTTATTATCTCCGATTCACCTCACTTGCACGTCTTTGGACTGTGGGAGGAAACCGGAGCTCCCGGAGGAAACCCACGCAGACTCGGGGAGAACATGCAAACTCCACACGGAAAGGACCCGGACCGCCCCACCTGGGGATCGAACCCTGGACCTTCTTGCTAGGGGGGAAGGACAATGGTAAACGTGGGATGCCTAATCGCTGCACAAATACGGCTTTCTCTGTATTCTATACTGCTGAGACCCAGGTCCTGGGTTTGATTTCCAGGTGGAGTGCTCCAGGCCCATTTAGTGTGGAGTTAGCATGTTTTCCCCATAGATTCCTCCAGTAGCTCAGATTTTCTCCCACAGTACAAAGACGTGTACGTTAGGTGTATTGCTTGTGATGGTGTTTTACATTGAACTTGAACTGATGAATCACGAGTAACCTGTAACCACCTGTCCTGTCAACTCACCCATACCTACCTGCTAAAAGGAGACCAGGCCCCCACTTGCCCCCTCCGTGGTTCAAGAACTTCTATCAACACCTCCTCTATTCATGCCAAAAGATGAATACCACCAAAACAAAACTCATTTATTAATTTATTAATAATTAATTTATTTAAAGCATTCTTAAAACACCATGTAAGTTATGAAAAACAATTAAACTCTACACCCTCATAGTCACACAAACACTTTAACCACTATACACACAAGTAAAGAAAGCAAATCGACCACTTACTTTGATGTTTAAAGACATGATAATAAAAGCCATGTTAATAGCCATAGCAGCTGAAACCTGTCCTGTCATGAATGGAACCAAAGTGTACAACATGGCTGTAAAATCCTAATAAATAAACTAATTTTACATATAACAGTAACCCAAAGGCGTTTAGGGCTATAATATGTTTCAGTGAACTGAATCATACATTGCTTTGTGGTTGCTGAGTTATTAGACAGCAGAAAAAGAAACAAGCATGCCCATGCCCTTACAAAAATAATCTGTGGTTCTTTAAATACGGATGTTGGAAATCCCCTAGAAACGTTTTTGCCTAATTCTTCTGGTAAACCTAATGTTTAATACATTTCATAATTTAAACATATTAATGCTTAGATTGTTCATAGAAAACCTCGGAAATTGATGAGGCCAATTCTGTTAGAATTTGCAGACAGGCAGGGAAGACTTTCCATAGGATGCATTTACAGTGCTGACACAATGCTGATTGACTAAACCATGGTGCAGTGTCATGACATTTGTAAATGTGCAACCTTTTCTGTATTTCTCTTTGCACTGAGCAAGCTCTAACCCATCATGGTGTCTTTTAGTGTATTAGAAATGCCACAGGCACAGTAAGCCAAAGACAAAGTTTGCTAAAATACTTTGACTATTCATTTACCCAGTTATTTATTTCTCTCCTACAGCTTCATTAGTCCTAAAGTTCAATTTCTTCTCATGTAGAATTGAAAAGGTGTGTAGGATGAGCTGCAAAAGGTGTCGACTGCCCACACTATTACTGAAATGTGTAGTTTCTGTGGACATTATTGCATGCTATATGAAGCTCTGTGCATCTCTGTGCCGTAGGTGTGCGGAACATCACGGCACTGGGAAACCTGATCACCTGGCAGAAGGTTGATTACGATTTTAACTACCACCAGATGGAATTCCCCTGCAATATTAACGTGCTTATCATGTCTGAAGGCCGGTCTCTGCTCCCGGTAAGAACAGCAGGTCCTACGTCTCTTTTAGTTTTGCAGTCATATATACTGTATATATATATATATATATATATATATATATATATATATATATATATATATATATATATATATATATATATATATATATATATATACAGGGGTTGGACAATGAAACTGAAACACCTGTCATTTTAGTGTGGTAGGTTTCATGGCTAAATTGGACCAGTCTGGTGGCCAATCTTCATTAATTGCACATTGCACCAGTAAGAGCAGAGTGTGAAGGTTCAATTAGCAGGGTGAGAGCACAGTTTTGCTCAAAATATTGCAATGCACACAACATTATGGGTGACATACCAGAGTTCAAAAGAGGACAAATTGTTGGTGCACGTCTTGCTGGCGCATCTGTGACCAAGACAGCAAGTCTTTGTGATGTATCAAGAGCCACGGTATCCAGGGTAATGTCAGCATACCACCAAGAAGGACAAACCACATCCAACAGGATTAACTGTGGACGCAAGAGGAAGCTGTCTGAAAGGGATGTTCGGGTGCTAACCCGGATTGTATCCAAAAAACATAAAACCACGGCTGCCCAAATCACGGCAGAATTAAATGTGCACCTCGACTCTCCTGTTTCCACCAGAACTGTCCGTCGGGAGCTCCACAGGGTCGATATACACGGCCGGGCTGCTATAGCCAAACCTTTGGTCGCTCGTGCCAATGCCAAACGTCGGTTTCAATGGTGCAAGGAGCGCAAATCTTGGGCTGTGGACAATGTGAAACATGTATTGTTCTCTGATGAGTCCACCTTTACTGTTTTCCCCACATCCGGGAGAGTTACGGTGTGGAGAAGCCCCAAAGAAGCGTACCACCCAGACTGTTGCATGCCCAGAGTGAAGCATGGGGGTGGATCAGTGATGGTTTGGGCTGCCATATCATGGCATTCCCTTGGCCCAATACTTGTGCTAGATGGGCACGTCACTGCCAAGGACTACCGAACCATTCTGGAGGACCATGTGCATCCAATGGCGGTGCCGTGTATCAGGATGACAATGCACCAATACACACAGCAAGACTGGTGAAAGATTGGTTTGATGAACATGAAAGTGAAGTTGAACATCTCCCATGGCCTGCACAGTCACCAGATCTAAATATTATTGAGCCACTTTGGGGTGTTTTGGAGAAGCGAGTCAGGAAACGTTTTCCTCCACCAGCATCACGTAGTGACCTGGCCACTATCCTGCAAGAAGAATGGCTTAAAATCCCTCTGACCACTGTGCAGGACTTGTATATGTCATTTCCAAGACGAATTGATGCTGTATTGGCCGCAAAAGGAGGCCCTACACCATACTAATAAATTATTGTGGTCTAAAACCAGGTGTTTCAGTTATTTTGTCCAACCCCTGTATATATATATATATATATATACAGACACTAGAGGGCTATTAGAGAGGAGTGCGCTTGTGCGTCATGGTTTCTGTGCTGGATTTTAGCGGTGCTCTGGAGACCAGCGGTCAGCTTCAGAGACCGCTAGGGCCTGTCAGGCCTCAGTGCTGCCTCACTCTGATGCTACCCTGTGGAATGCGCTGTGCTATTTTGGTGTGATGGCTTATAAATTCCTGTGGTTGCAGCTGCACTACAAGGGCAGAGTAGATCTGGGCAGCACATCTCATCCGATATCATTACTGGTAAAGAAGCTGTAGACAAACTGTGGCTGCTTCTCATCATCTGCTGGTTTGGTTTCCACCATGAGCTACCATACAGCAGCATACCATATAGCATATTGCAATGGAAACAGACCCCGTCTGACCTTCCCTCCCTCAAACATGACCAGCTGTGTTTGTGTGGACACACCCGGGCAGGTCAGTGGCTCTGCTGGGATTAGAGCTCTCGTGTTAAAACCTGTCACAGTGGTGTGCTAATGCAGTAGACCGCTGTGCCACCCAAACGTGCCTGCGTTCATATTTTTTGGCATTTAGCACATTCTTTTATCCAGGGCAACTAACAATTGTGACCTAATACAGTTTAAGCAATTGAGGGGGGGCGGCACGGTGGCTAAGGGCCGGGTCCTTTCTGTGTGGAGTTTGCATGTGTCTGCGTGGGTTTCCTCCCACAGTCCAAAGACGTGCAAGTGAGGTGAATTAGAGATACTAAATTGTCCATGACTGTGTTTGATATTAAACTTGTGAACTGATTAATCTTGTGTAATGAGTAACTACCGTTCCTGTCATAAATGTAACCAAAGTGTAAAACATGACGTTAAAATCCTAATAAACAAACAAAATTAAGCAATTTAGGGTAACAGACCTTGCTCAACAACCTGCCAGTGGTAGGGCTAGAACCAGTGAACTTCTGATTACTAAACCAGTATTTTAAAGCTGTGCTTGCAGTTTTAATTTAAATGTGCCTTTTTATGTCATACTAACTTTAATGTATTTTACTGCTACTAAAAAGAAACATACCCAGTTAATGTGTTTTACAAAATAAAACAAATAGATGAATCAGGACAAGAATAAAAAAAAAAAAAACATTTACAATGACTGTCCACCTTGTAGTACATTTTACTGCTTGTTTCTTACCTTACGAACACTTTCAAACACATCACCCTTGTGATGTGAAATTGAGTTTTTTTTCACCTGCTAAATCAGACTTAATTTATTTTAGCTTAACTCTTTTTCTCTCTCTCTCTTTAGTGCGACTGTCAGATCCACCTGCGTCCCACTGTGAACCCCCCTGACCTGCTGGAACACCTGAAGGCTGTACAGCATTCGCAGCTTCCGTCTCAGCTCAACAAATACCGCGTGTACCTCACAGTGGCTCGCTCGCTGGACTACAGCATTACCGAGGAAATCACAAAGGTCAGTCGTCCCTGTTGCAGTTTTTTTTATTTTTATTTAATTTCTTGTTATTAACACTCAGCATTTAGCAGACGCTCTTATCCAGAGAGACTTACAGAAAAGCTTCTTCAGTAAAAATGTTCTTACTCTAGAACAAATGGACAACAGTGTAGAAACACATCTCTGAAACCCTGTTAGAACAAAACTATGGGTTGAAGGTTGTTTGGAAGGATAGAGGGTTGGTAAGCGCAGGTTTATTTTTAATTTAAGTGCTTAGTAATGAACTGATGAAGGTCTTCAATCGTCTTTTGAAGACTGCGAGAGCCTTGCGAGAGAGATGTCCGAACAGACGGGAAGTTCAACGCAGAAGTTACTGTTAGAGGGGAAATGTGTGCTGTATTATAAAATGTTCACTATTAATTAGTTTTAGATTTAGTTTCAGATACTAGTTAATCATTAGTAATTGTTCAGTTTTCAGTGGGAATGCAGGAAACAAGTCTAGATGAATAGAATTTGTCATGATGAAGACTTTTTAGCTACATGTGCATAGTTAACTGTCTGTTCTTTTAATTCTGACTTTGCAGGCAGTGGAGGAAGACTTTGTTGAAATGCGTAAGGACGACCCACAGAGCGTTTCTGCCGAGGACCTGCATCGGTTGTTAGTCATGGCACGGTGGGTTGGATCAGTTTGCTATACGCTGCTTTTATTGCTAACTTAAAACCCATGTTTGTTTTTTTATTCATTTTATTAATCGCTTTATCCTGGTCAGCGACAGGGTAGTTAACGCTGGGCACAAGGCAATAATACTCTGGATAGAGTACCCACCAATTCCCACATGTAACCAGTCGTGTATGTGTATATATGCCCATCCAACTGATAACACCACTTAGATTTGACCCCGGATCTCTGTGTTGGTGGGCTAGCCTTAAAAGACTGCTGCACCACCCAGGCACCCACATCCCTACTTATTTATTCTGATATACGTATTTGTTCATTTATTTTATGTATTTATTTTGCTTTCAGATTACTGGCTTTAAGTCATGGGCAGACGACTCTATCCAGAGATGGCTGGATTAAAGCCAAGCAGCTGGAGATGCTGCGGTGCAGCCGGACACAGCAGCAGAAACGTGTGAATGGAAATGAACCTTAAACCGAAATGCCTTCAATTTCTTATTAACTGTACCGGGGATAAAATGTCCCTGTTAAGTGATGTGACTTCTTTGTTCTTTGTACAGATTCTTTTTTTTTTTTATACTCGATCCTTTTAAAGGCTTGGGGGAAGAAAATAAATCAATGAGTATTTTGAATATATTTTTCATGTCTTTACATATTAAAGTACAAACCTGATGTATTAAACTTGCTTGCAGGAAAAATGTTCTTAACGTTCTAGCTCGGACAATGTTGGGAATAAAAAAACAAGTTGTTTGTTAACAGGAAGTTTCTGCTTCTCTTTTCTGCATGTCTGGTCTCAACGTGTAATCTGAATAATCTTTAAATAAGGCACATGGTTTTTATGTGCTTGCCAGAGTGTCACATGGGCTGAATGTCTGAAATACACTCTAGTTCAGCTCTGTGGTATAAGACCAACCTCTAGGTATTATAACAAAGTTGGGCTGCCCATATTTTTCTGTAACTTTGTGACATGGAACCTAAAGTATTTTTTTTTTTTACATATTTTATTAGTATTATTGGTTTCTCAACTAGTGTCTAGCCTTATTTCCACTATACGCTGGTCCCACTATAACCTCAACCTATTTGGATATCTGGGTATCTGATATCTGCCTTCTTGAAAAATATATTCAAATTATACTAAAAAGTTCCATGCTGATTGAGTGTGTACGGGGGTGGGGGGTGGGGGGGTACAACTTGTGTTGTGTAAATTAGGATAAGATATACACTGATCAGTCATAACATTAAAACCACCTCCTTGTTTCTACACTCACTGTCCATTTTATCAGCTCCACTTACCATATAGAAGCACTTTGTAGTTCTACTATTACTGACTGTAGTCCATCTGTTTCTCTACATACTTTGTTAGCCCCCTTTCACCCTGTTCTTCAATGGTCAGGACTTTCCCAGGACCACCACAGAGTAGGTACTATTTGGGTGGTGGATCATTCTCAGCACTGCAGTTACACTGACATGGTGGTGGTGTTAGTGTGTTGTGCTGGTATGAGTGGATCAGACACAGCAGCGCTGCTGGAGTTTTTAAACACCTCACTGTCACTGCTGGACTGAGAATAGTCCACCAACCAAAAATATCCAGCCAACAGCACCCCATGGGCAGCGTCCTGTGACCACTGATGAAGGTCTAGAAGATGACCAACTCAAACAGCAGCAAAAGATGAGCGATCGTCTCTGACCTTACATCTACAAGGTGGACCAACTAGGTAGGAGTGTCTAATAGAGTGGACACGGTATTTAAAAACTCCAGCAGCGCTGCTGTGTCTGGTCAGCTCATACCAGCACAACACACACTAACACACCACCACCATGTCAGTGTCACTGCAGTGCTGAGAATGATCCACCATCTAAATAATACCTGCTCTGTGGGGGTCCTGACCATTGAAGAACAGGGTGAAAGCAGGCTAAAAAAGTATGTAAAGAAACTGATGGACTACAGTCAGTAATTGTAGAACTACAAAGTGCCTCTATATGGTAAGTGGAGCTGATAAAATGGACAGTGAGTGTAGAAACAATGAGGTGGTTTTAATGTTATGGCTGATCAGTGTATGCTTCAGTTTTGATGACCTGGTCACTTTTATATAGATTTGGCATCTTCAGTTGGAGGTGTAAATGACTCCTACATTCCTTGTGTTTCATTAACATTTAATTCCAAAATATGTGTGAGCAGCTTAGAATGGTTTAAGGTGTTTACATAAAAAGCCACTGGTATATCCCATTTTATTTTAAAATACAGTAGTTCTACACATTAATGCTATTAGTAAACATGGAGAGAATAAAGTCTTGAGCGTTAAGCACAAACAACTTGTACAAGTGTGGGTACATTTCGATGAATGTTGCACCTACGTGGAAGGATTCATTCACACCAACATGAGAAGATACTGAAGTGTTAATGTTGTGCAATGCTAAATGAGTCAGAAAACATTCTGGGGGAAAAAACTATGCACTTAACACAGGACAAAGTGGAAATGGTAAAACAAGGTTTACAAAGCACTCGTGTCAAATGATGGTCCATTTTTAGTTACATACAGGAAGAAACATGAGAACATTACAACATTAAAAACACAAAACTGAATGATACAATGTCAACTGTTTAGCAAAGCTAAATATTTATGTACCTTCGTCCTGTGCAAATGTTCTGAATTTCTTGATGATTAAAGTCCAGCACACGCCAAAAAAACACCCAAACGTTTTAAAACAACCCGTATTTTCAGTGTAGACAGTGCCAATGTCTGTGGGTACCAGGATTACATACCAGGATTAAATATTTTAAAATGAGGAGTGGATCAAGTTTCAACCTGATGTGCATCTCAACCTGCAGAATAAAACGAACCATGAGTCTTAAACCACGGCCCCCTGTCATTACAGAGGATTCTTTTAGCCTTCAAGTTCCAACAGAAACTGAGTAGGCAGGCATGAAGCATTTGTTTGCTTAGATTTGCATGTTTAAATGTTGACTGTCAACTTATGAGTTCTTAGGAGAGTTGACTGTCAAATTATGACCTATTATATTTTTATACATATTATTATCTGGGTTCCTAGAAGGCCTTGATGGCTCCCCTCTGAAAACTATTCAGTACAGAGAAAATAATACAGCATAACAAAGTTCACCTAATAACTAACGGAATATAAAGCCGTACAGTTTAAAAGACGTGGTGTGTAAAACACAATGCCACCACTGCTCAGGTTTGAGATGACCGTGTGTGCAGCTCGTTCTAACCTGTGAACCAGAATCAGTCACTGCAGTGCTGAGAATGATCCACCACCTAAATAATACCTGCTCTGTGGTGGTCCTGTGGGGGGCTAACAAAGCATGCAGAGAAACAGATGGACTACAGTCAGTAATTGTAGAACTACAAAGTGCTTCTATATGGTAAGTGGAGCCGATAAAATGGACAGTGAATGTAGAAACAAAAAGGTGGTTTTAATGTTGTGGCTAATCGGTGTATATTTTTACATAATTACTAACTTGCATGGTAAAAACAATTGGTAAAGCAACATTAGTCAAAGTTGTACATGGTTAGTAGAACATCATTGTTTTGTAGAACCTGTGTAGTGCACTATGCCATCTGGAATTCAGCTTACAAATCATACTGCAATAAAGTAAAAAGCCAGCTCATCAGCATTAGTCGTCAGTATTTAATTTAGTAAATTACCCTCTGGATTCTATAGCATCATTGCTGTAAGAGAGAAGTAAACATGATTCCTTAAGGAACGAACCTTTAATTGTGCTTCGTTTCCCGCTGCACTTAATCTATAATTAAACATGTTGCTTTGTGGTACCTTATAGCCTCAAAAAGCCCTCTGAGGGCTTCACATAAAGCATTATATGGGTCAGTTCTCAAGCCTGAGCATCAATACATCTATTAATATGACATGGATGTGGCTAAAATCTAAGTCTATTATACTAAAGATGCAGCAATTAACCTGAATACAAATAAGTAAAACCTTAAATACAAAGGTAGTTAAAAAAACCTGCACTTAAATTATGATAAGGCTTACACTTGTGCAAAAAGCATTTTACAGTGTCTAGTTTGTTTGGCATCAGTGCTTTGCCCCTGTCCTGCATCAAACATTAACTTACAAAGTATTTTATATTTACTGTATATTAAATTCTTATTATTATTTATTTAGCCAGTCACGTGTCAGCATACGGATGCATCAGTGGGCGCAAGCTCACTTAAACTAGACAGTTATTGACTGGAAAAAAACATCCCATAAATTTCAATCTTAAACTTTAGGTCAGAATTTGTCGTAGTGCAACTGATTCTTTTTATATTCTATATCTGCATGTATCCCTTTTTCTCTCAGTATCCAATAATTTGGGTGTATCTGTTCTCTGCTGCGGACGGTACGGTGGCTCGGTGGGTAGCACTGTCGCCTCACAGCAAGATCCTGGGTTCGATCCCCAGGCGGGGCGGTCCGGGTCCTTTCTGTGCGGAGTTTGCATGTTCTCCACGTGTCTGCGTGGGTTTCCTCCGGGAGCTCCGATTTCCTCCCACAGTCCAAAAACATGCAGTCAGGTTAATTGGAGACACTGAATTGCCCTATAGGTGAATGTCTGTGTGTATGTGTGTCCAGGGTGTTACTGTGTGCCTTGCACCCACTGAAAAGCTGGGATAGGCCCCCCCCCGACCCTAATTGGATAAGCGGATACAAAAATGAATAAATGAATGAATGAAAATGATGTGAGTGGCGTGTTTGTGTTTCTGGTGTGATCATAACTTTACTTTCTTAGTCTTACTTTACTTAAATCGCACTTTTCCCGATTCAACTGTCTATCTGAAGTGGTTCCAGTTTCATCATCATGCTAAACAAACGTATGTGAATATTTTTCTTCTGTCCAGGTACATTAACTGAGGGTCACACGTATTTCAAAAGACCTACCGAGTGCTTATATATGGTACTGACTCACGGGACAATATTTAACCATATTGTACAGTATACAGTACAATCCTGTTACTACTTTGGTACATTACTATTAACATACAGCACAAAAATATGTAATAATTATTTTGCTTTACATGACGCTTATTTTACTCCTCTGTCTCTACTGCCTAATACTGAATTGCCATTGAACAGACATTGGAATCAAAGGTCTAAAAGATTTCAGCTACAGCCACAACACTCAAATGCAAAGAGGAGTACCGTCTAGCAGGTGACACACATCACTAAACTAGCTCTTTACTCCAGACTTGCAATAAAACTTGCTTGTCTTGATCTACCGAGGACTAACCGATTTTTCAACATGCAAATCCAGCCGTGGATAAACGTTCAAGAAAGAACTGAGAATAAGGGCACAGTCGGGTTCAGCTTAGGTAAACTATGCATACCACACGACACTGTAAACAATAGAGTAACTGGAGAAGAAATATGGAGTAGGTGATTTTGTACACTTGTGTGCAAACTTATGCTACTGCGCTGGAGGTAACATTTACTCTAAAGGGATGTAACGATACACCCTAATATTCCACAATTTGTTACAGTACAGGGGTTGTAATATGATATGTTATAAATACAATTGAACTGACCTGTTTTAATAAAAGACAAAATGCCGGGACTAATGTTTACACATTTTGTAATATTCGGTTATCGGAAGCAAAAGCTTCCAAAACCTCGTCTTGTCTTAATTGACCTGTTTGTATACCCTTATAAAGCCCCATGATTGCTAAATTGAAAACATGGATCGCATAATTGTCCCAACAGACACTTACAATAAAAAAAACCCCCAAACAAATAAAAACCAAGTCTGAATCTTGACTACAGTAAGGGAAAACATTAAAGCACTTTTTATTTAATAAACCACTAGTGCATATATCCATTTCACATTCTCAGAATTGATCAATATACCAAAGACACCAAAGATGAAAGAAATAGTAATTGTAGCAATCATGATATAGCTGAAGAAGCTTTCAAAATTTCTCAGACACAAAATTCTTAAACATAAAATAAACAGCCGCTCAGGGGGGCGCAGCGGTAAAACATCCGGAGCGGCTACATGAACAACGATTGTCTGTTGTTCACACAGGGTGGGAAAGCCGGACCAGGGCTCCTCATAACTGATGCAGCTACGACCTCTGCAAAGTCGAGGAATAATGCGTTGACCAGGGTGTGGCTCTCCGTACACAAAGCTGATCCACATACGAATTTGCCTTGTGCAGGTGACAAGATGCAGTCGGTACTGCACACGTGTCGGAGGGGGGCGTGTGTCAGTTGTGGCGCTCCTCAGTCCGCAGTAGAAGTTAGTATCGGTAGAGGGGAAGCGCAATGCAATCAGGGTAATTGGATATGACTAGATTAGGGAGAAAATTGGGGGGGAAATTGCATACATAAAACACCTGTTAGTACTATTAGTTTAAAAGTCCACAAGTGGAACTATAAGTTAAGGTCCCCCGGACGTGTGTCATACAAGCTTTAACAACATGCTCGCAAATGATGATGAGAAAGATTAGAAAAGCCAGCGAAAGCCAGAAGGCAGCAGGAACAACAGTTAAGGCAAAAAAAACAATATGCACCAAAAATACAACTCTTTGGCAATAACTTATCATTTAATGTTTGAAGAAAGAAGAGCTGCACTGTTGAGTTCAAACGCATCATGCCCACAGTAAAGCACAGAGGTAAGAACATCATGATGGGGTTGCACTAAAGAAAATGTTAGATTTAAGAGGAGAATTTTAACTTGACGGCCAAGAAACTTGACATTTAAACAAGACGACAGACTCAAACATACAGCCAAACCAGCCTCACAAGTCTGAGGAATTAGGAGGCAGTTTGCCAGAAGGAATAGTCCAGAATTCATGAACAATACTGCCAAAAGCTAAAATTGGCTTTTTAGAGTGAGTAAGAAAACAAGCAAGCTAGCTAGCTACCACTTTATTCTGGTCAGGGACAGGAAACACCACTGACATGTCGCCAGTCCATCACACATTTGGGGCAATTTGTAGTAGCTCCAATTAACCTGACTGTGTGGATCTTTTGACTTGTAGGAAACGAGATCGCTTGTAGAGGTAGAGGGGCAGTTGTAGCCTAGCTGGTAGGGTACTGGACTAGTAATCGAAAGTTCGCTGGTTCAAGCCCAACCACTGCCAGGATGCCACCGGTGGGCGCTTGAGCAAGGCCCTTAACCCTTGGCTTAGCCAGTATACTGTCCCAGTACTGTAAGTCACTTTAGATAAAAGCGTCTGCTAAATGCGGAAAATGTAAATATAATGTAAATGTAGAGCACCTACAGGAAACCCACACAAACACAAGGAGAACATGCAAACTCCACACAGAAAGGACCCTAGCCACCTGGCCCGGAAATCAAACCCAGGCCGTTCTTGCAGTGAGGTGACGGCGCTACCCACTGCGCCACCGTGCCGCCCTCACGTGTAAACTGAAAATGGATTTATGCACTGACAGTGTATTAAACAACAAAAATCTAAAGTGGTTAAACCATTGTTTATCACTTACTTGTTGGTAAGTTTAATAAACCAATAAACTTCAAACAGTTAAAGCAGTAGTCACTTTTAGAACCTCAGCTGTCTTATTTTATGTGCGCTGGGTGCAGTATAAAAATGACGAAAAAATTAAGTTGGTTCAATAGCTGGACAGAACAACTGCGAATAAAGAAGTGTAACAAGCACCAGGTACTTTCATTACCTCAGTTTGGTTAGTTTTACGTATTTTACAGTAATTTTACTGCTGCAACAAGACATTTTGTATCGTTACACCCCTGCTAAAATGCATATGTACAAGGCCTATATACCCATTTATATCTGAATGATCCTAGTCTGGCACTGTGTAAACATTGCTCGCAATTCATTCTCCTGCGTCTCATTGACGGCCTCTGGTTCTGGAGTTTTCTGAACCTTTGCCACAGCAAAGTTAATACCTTGAGTGAGTCCAGCCTGGGTAATGCTAGCCACCTGCACCATGGAACTCTTGATCTTAGCAAAGGGGGACACGACCCGACCTCCGTTACTGTCTGCTGGAGAAGGTCCTAAACTGCCTTCTAAATTAGAGCCAAGGCTCTTTTGGGAGCTACATGATGCTGCAGAACCTGGAGGCTGGACCGTAAGTAGTTTTCCTCCTTGGACTGAAGGCTCTACATTGAGCTGGGATGGACGAGGGAGTTGCGGCTGCTTCTCTGTCTTTGAGCCTGAATCTGCAGGATCTGTCGTCCCTTTAGGTACCTGTGGGTTTGGTTTACAGGACATTACCGGGCATTCCTCAAACACTTCTATAGGTTGAGTTTGGGCGTCCTGGACAAACTGATGGCAGTAAGCATCGATTGGTGTCCCAAAATCGATCAAGATGGCCTCCTCTGCTTCTGAGGCTGTGTCAGGGGATTGTGTGTTTGGTCCAACAGATAAGCTATTCCCAACTATGCTCTCACAGTCTGTGACGCGAATAACTGACGGCACAGGAAGCTCAACGCTTCCAATGGACTGGGAGCGGCTGCCTAGTCGAGGTGCAGACGCCACAATGCCACAGCTAGGAAGAACATAGTCAACATTTTCTAAAGAGCCTGAGCATGGATGCTCATCGGAGTTGCAGGACTCTGAATCAGAAGAGATCTCCAGATCTGAACGGTTGTCACAGAGATCTTTAATGGCTCCAGGGCCTGGATTGCCATCAGACGTTTCCAAACTGCTGTCTGATTTCCAAAGGTTCACCCGCATGTTCGGTTTCAGAAAGTTCATTTTAACTTCTGGTTTGGAAAAGGTCCCGAGTTTGCCGAGCGGCTTGAAGTTTCCAATGTTGACGTTCGTTTTTGTCTGCTTTACTTTCTGATTCAAGGATGAGAACTTGTTCATGAAAAAACTTTTGCCTTGAGCTATCCCTGAGCCCAGGATTTGCTCGTTGGATTTTCCTTGGATGCCCATAATGTCTTCGTGAGGTTTACTGTGCCTTCTGAAAATTTGAAAGAAAAAAAACCATTAAAACCATTGGCATTAATAATGAGCTGTTCTCTAAAGGAAACTTCAACACATACAGGGGAAACCACTAATCTCTCTCACTAATGTATTCAGACCCTTTGTAGTGGCTCTCCAATTTGTGGTCAGGTGCATCCTGTTTGCTTTAATTGCTCTTGAGATGTGTCTAGAACCCCTGTTGCAATTCAAATTGATTAGACAGAGTTTGGAAAGGCACACACCTGGGTCTATAAGGGCCCACGATAAACACTGCATTGTCAAAACAAAAATCAAGCTATTTAATCCAAAACAAACTGTGGATCTTTGCAATCAAATTCTAGAGTGTTTTCCACAGTGGCCTTAGTCATTTTGACATGGATGAAGCTTGGCACAAGCATAAAAGGTTCTAAACCTGGCTGTCTGTCCAAATTAGGAGTCTGGGCAAGACAAGGTGGTGCAAGCAGCAAGGAAACTGCAATAGGGAATAGTGAAACAACTAAGGAGAAAATCTATAAATTAATTATTACAATTTTTAAAAGGTTCTTTGGTTTGATGGGATGAAATTTGAACTCTTTGGGCAGAACAGCAAGCACTATGTTAGAAACAGGATCTGCACATCACCAGTGAAACATGGTGGTGGTAACATTATGCTATTTGAGGGCTTTTCAGTGGCAGGGGCGGTGAGAATGGTATGAATTGAGGGACAGATGACTCTGGCCTCCTTCAGAGTGCATGTAAACTCAGATCGGGTCGACAGTTCACCTTTTACCAACCAAAACAACCCTGGAGTGGCTTTGGGGCAAGTTTCTGATTGTTCTTGAGTGGACCAGCAAAGGCGCAGACTTAAAACCCATTTAAAACTCTGTGGAATTACCAGAAGATGGCAATTCACACCTGCTTGCCATCCAGTTTAAGAGAGCTCAAAAGGATCTGCCATGAAAAATGAGAAAAACTGCCCAAATCCATGTGTATTAAATAAAGGGTCAAAAAAAAATTTTTTTTACCTCTAAAAAAACGTTTTTATTTCTGTATTATAGGTGATTATGTATAGTGATTATGTATTCATTCTTAATCAAATCTACAACACAAGCCACTTAGGTGGCACAGCTGTAAAATACGGTAGCACACCAGAGCTGGGATTTAGAATACATCGTATCAAATCTCAGCTCTGCCACTCGGCTGGGCTGGGCAGCCACATGAACAAAGATTGTCTGTTGTCGGACCAGGGTTTCTCAAAACTGGCGCAATTACGACCTCTGCTGGCTAACTGATGGCGCCTGCGCAGAGTTGGGAAATAATGCTGATCAGGGTGTGGCTCTCCGTGCACAGGGCTGGTCCGCATATGAACTCGCCTCGTGCAGGTGAAAAGAGGCAGTCGGTACTGCTCACGTGTCGGAGGGGGCGTGTGTCAGTTGCGAAGCTCCTCAGTCAGCAGTGAAGGGTTGTATCAGTAGAGGTGAAGCGTAACACAATCAGGGTAATTGGGTATGACTAGATTAGGGGAGAAAATTGGGGGAAAAAATCTGAGAAACAGAGAAAAAAAATCTACAACACACAGTGTGCAACAAGTCAAGGGCTCAGAACACTACTTAATCCACTTTAGATCTCGTTGTACAATTAAATAATAATAAAGCCACCAGAATCATCAATGCTATGGTTATTATTTTAAAAATAGCTTAAATACAGCTCGAGTTAGCTTTCAAGTGTCACAAGTTAGGTCTAGCATTAACCATAGAAACTAATGAGTGTACCTTTCCAGTTTTTTCTCAATGACTGGCAGGTCAGGTCCCATGGCTTGTTTGGTTATGCGAAGCATCTCTGCTATACACTGCAGTGTGTCTGAAATGTAAGAGAAATACCAGAAATAAAGACAATTATTTACGAATAAAGCCATTAAACAAACAAATGGGCAATATTTTATGGTCATGTACCTTTCCCGTCATCTTCAGGGTTCCGTGTGACCGCTCTCAGGGTGTGAAAATAGCCACTTGTTTCACCATTTCGATAATGCAGTCGCATACAGGTGTATTTAGGCTTGCCAAACAGAGTGGGCTCTGGGCCTGTAGAGAATTATTAATAATAATGTTCATAATATTACTAGATTATGATTATCACTCCACACAGAAAACATCGTATAATCGCTTACCTATTTCGATCTTCTCTAAACCTTCTAAACTAAGCCGCTGGTACTGATTAACCTTATCTGCCTCCTCGTCATAGCTGAAAGAACAAATAGGATGTATAAACATTAAATAAAAAAACAAATCCTATTTCTGTGTAAATGAATAAAGAAAATGTTAAATACTTACTAAGCAACATAGTATGAACAGTTAGACAACAGCAGGAGAACATCCACGTCTTTGTGTGTCGCATCAATGAGACTAATGACACAGAAGGTAGAGAAAAAAGTGATTTATAGTAAACGCATAGATGTTTAATAACTCTCCATTTAATCCCAAAGAACCCATTGATATTGCATAATTTGGAGTAATACAATATTTTACAATATGATTTAACCACAAGAATGGAGGAAATGCCAACCAGCCTGACCGAGAGTTGTTAGGTTTACAGATTTATTTAGACAGCACTATTAACCCCCAACAGGTCATTTAGGAAATACTACACCATAAAAGTCCCTCAACCAAGGCAGTTGTAAATAGACCAGGAAACAGGAAATACATGAGTACAAATACCTCTGTGCCACTGACAATACACTGAAAGAGAGTACACAAAGTGCAATCATGTTGACATTCGGTTTATTCCTTCAGAATCAGGTTTTGTGTTTTTAATAAAGAAAAATTTCACATTATTATGTATTATTTGACACTTATTTAGACAAACACCACTCAAGAACGTTATTATTTTATTAAATACAGTTTGCTGAATAAAATCTATGACTCTTCTGTCATAGTCTGTTTGTTCATTAGGATTTTAACGTCATGTTTTACACCTTGGTTACATTCATGACAGGAACGGTAGTTACTCACTACACAAGATTCATCAGTTCACAAGGTTATATCAAACTCAGTCATGAACAATTTAGTGTCTCCAATTCACCTCACTTGCACATCTTTGGACTGTGGGAGGAAACCGGAGCACCTGGAGGAAACCCACGCAGACACGGGGAGAACATGCAAACTCCACACAGAAAGGACCCGGACCGCCCCACCTGGGGATCGAACCCAGGACCTACTTGCTGTGAGACGGCAGTGCTACCCACCGTGCCGCCCCTCTTCTGTCATAGAGTTATAATGTAATGTAATGTAATTTAATCGCTCACCCTCCCGAAACGCCGTGGGCTATGGAAGATTTTGTGCATCAAATTTTGGGTGCAATTCAAGATTCAAGTACTGTTTCAGATCATCAAACTACTTGGTGATTATTGAAGGGAAAATGCTGTTCAGCCCTAACTGGCCCTATGTGAAAACAGAACTGCCCTTTAGCTACTAAATCAACCAGTTAACCAAATTCTATTAAAAATTGGGTCCAAGCAGGCTAGAAGGTCTCAAAAAGCAGCTCATAATGCAACATGAGATTGCAAGGAGATTCAAATACAAGTTGTTGAAATCTACCAGCCTGGAAAATGTTACAAGGCCATTGCTAAGGCTCTGGGATTCCAGTAAACCACAGTGAGAGAAATTATCCACAAATGGAGAAAACTTGGAACAGTGATGAACCTTCCTCAGAGTGGCCAGCCAACCAAAATCTCACCAAGAATGCACTGACAACTCATCCCGGAGGTCACAAAAAATACGGACATTTACATTTTCAGCATTTAGCAGACGTCTTTATCCAAAGCGACTTACAGTACAGTAAACAATCTGAGCAATTGAGGGTTAAGGGCCTTGCTCAAGGGCCCAACAGCAGCAACCTGGCAGTGGTGGGGCTTGAACCAGCGACCTTTTGATTACTAGTCCAGTACCCTAACCACGGACATACATCTAAAAGAACTGCAGACCTCATGTGACTCAGTATCTAAGTGGTAATGAGATTTACTGCTGCACCACCTGAATGACCATGCCAAAATACGACTGGTTAAAAATTTACATGCCACTCAAGTAGTGTTGTAGCCTAGCGGTTAAGGTAATGGACTAATAATCAGAAGGTCACTGGTTCAAGCCCCACCACTGGCAGGTTGCAGCTGTTGGGCCCTTGAGCAAGGCCCTTAACCCTCAAATGCTCACACTGTATACTGTCACTACTGTAAGTCGCTTTGGATAAAGGCGTCTGCTAAATGCCGAAAATGTAAATGTAAATGTAGTGCAGCTGTAAACTGTGCTAGCCCACTACCACTGGGATACATGGTTCAGGGTATTTTTATATTGTTCAACAATTACAGATTAACTACCAAAAAATCTAATGTACTTCACCCAGTCCTCCTCAGAGCATGGGCTGACTTACCTAGGGTCGCAGTCAATAAGAGCCCAGCCTCCATGGAACTTCTCATCATCGGGCAGTAGAAGCTGCATGTAGGTCTGCAGGAGGAGGCTGACCTGTTCCTGTGCTCCTCTCTGACTCTCCTTCTCTTTCTCCTCGTGCTCCTTTTCTTTACTGAAGATGGAATACAGGTCCTCGGTAACGGGGAGGCCCATCATAAGGTCTACACGATACACAAACAGGAAAAAAACACTTAAAAGCTTGCTAAGCCAGGGCAGAACGAGGAAGATGAAGGTATCGTTTCTTACCAATGACAGCCTGTCTGTACGCATCACGAAATCGGTTCAGATAGTAGCGATTCGCTGAATTCACGCCATCTTTCATCACTCCTGCAAGCTTCCGCTCTCCTGTCCGTGTGAAATCCCCCTATACAGACGTGTTTACACCAAATATGACAGCTTAGAAAAGTAAAGTAATATGTTTTAATAATAAATAAGCAATATCATATTTTTTTTCTAGAAACAAGCGCATGTGGTGTGACACAACTCATGACCGGTGAAATAATTATTTATTCTCATTTTTTTTGCATAAAGTTAAGAAGGAAAGAAGTTTGGAAGAATGTCTGAATAGAGAAAAGTACAAATGGGATCAAGAAATTAAGGGGGGTTTAAGAGAAAGAAATCAGGTTTAAAAACTACTGAAAGAATAAAGACACATAAATGGTGCAGAAAAAAACATTATGACCACCTACCTAACTGACTGGACTGTGGCTATGCAGCCCCATATGCAACAAATTGTGATGCTCTGTGTATTCTGACACCTTTCTATCAGAACCAGCATTAACTTCTTCAGCAGTTTGAGCTACAGTAGCTCGTCTGTTGGATCGGACCACACGGGCCAGCCTTCGCTACCCACGTGCATCAATGAGCCTTGGCCGTCCATGACCCTGTCGCAGATTTACCACTGTTCCTTCCTTGGACCACTTTTGATAGATACTGACCACTGCAGACCGGGAACACCCCACAAGAGCTGCAGTTTTGGAGATGCTCTGACCCAGTCATCTAGCCATCACAATTTGGCCCTCGTCAAACTCGCTCAAATCCTCACGCTCGCCCATTTTTTCTGCTTCACCTACCTTTAAAGCAGCTGTGCCAGCATACTGACGACTGATGGTGTCCCCATTGTTGGCCCACATCACCTGGTAGATCCTGTAACATTTGAGTGGCAGTGGTTGTTCAGGTGGCATCACCCCCAGTTTCTTCAACTGTATCATAAGAAACATGTTTAATCAGAACAATGACAAATATAATTGTAAAGGTGCAGCACATCAGACTTAGACACAGTGGCTGTTTTGTATACCTGCTTTTCCATCACTGCTCGGGCGACAGCAGCTTGAACTACATTGGTTCTATCCAAGCAGTCCATGCAGTTGACTCGGAAAATGCCATCTTGTGTGCAGATGACTCCTGCTTGATCCACCCTTTAATATGCAAGACAGTAAATAATGTAATGTCTTTCCGACTTCAAACATCCAAACGCTTTGAGACAGACGCATTTCATTATACAAAGTGGATTTTAAAACGCCCATTAGATGGATAACAGACGGTAATTTGATTCTGTAAGCCTTTTCTTTTCGGAAGTTAAGAATGGTATTGTCAATGGGTCTGACTTTTTTCCACAACAGCCAGTAACATTCAATACGCACCACATCCTTGCAAAAACAATCAATACCTGGCCGAGTATTTGCTTCGGGAGGTGCTGCCTCACCCAAAATGGCAGAGGGTTCACACATCACGAGTGCCAATCAGCTACTGATGGGTCCTCAAGCAAGGCCCTTAAAAGTTAATTACTTGGATTGATGTCTCAATTGTATAGAACTCAGATTGCAAAAAAAAATGTAGATGTTTATGGGGAAGTCGACATAAATATTAAACTGGGTACAAAATTAAATACAAGTTTTTGTGCAGGATAAGTCATATACTGTAAGTTTTTGATTGATGATCAAAAAATAACTGTGAAATAATGATATAACGGGGCAGCAACATGGCTCGGTGGGTAGCACTGTCGCCTCACAGCCAGAAGGTCCTGGGTTCGATCACCAGGCGGGGTGGCCCAGGTCCTTTCTGTGTGGAGTTTGCATGTTCTCCCTGTGTCTGCGTGGGTTTCCTCCGGGAGCTCCGGTTTCCTCCCACAGTCCAAAAACATACAGTCAAGGTTAATTGGAGACACTGAATTGCCCTATAGGTGGATGGGTGTGTGTATGTGTGTGTGTGTGTGTGTGTGTGTGTGTGTGTGTGTGTATGTGTGTCTGCCCTGCGATGGACTAATGGGTATGCTGGAGCCTATCCCAGCTTTTCAATGGGCACAAGGCACACAGTAACACCCTGGACGGGACGCCAGTCTATCGCAGGGCAGACACACATAAACACACACACACACATTCACCTATAGGGCAATTCAGTGTCTCCAATTAACCTGACTGCATGTTTTTGGACTGTGGGAGGAAACCGGAGCACCTGGAGGAAACCCACACAGACACGGGGAGAACATGCAAACTCCGCACAGAAAGGACCCGGACCGCCCTGCCTGTGGATCGAACCCAGGACCTTCTTGCTGTGAGGCGACAGTGCTACCCACCGAGCCACCGAGTCTAACATTATACTGCAAATATTAAAACTTTACCCTTTAATTTATGTCACTGAAATTAAGAAAACAACCCTTATCAAATAAATATATTAATTGGAATAAAGTAAGGTACAATTACTGGCAAATCAGTACAAGCAGAATGCAACTAAATCATGTGCCTATTAATATTTTTCTTTTTTTATACACTTTACCTAAGTGTTAATGAGATCTCAAGCCAGCATAGAAAGGATATAAAAAATAAAACAAATAAAACGATACTGAAAAATGTGTCAACGTTCATGAGACAGGCCTTGTTATAAAAACATCTATATGATTAAAATGTGCACAAGCCATTTAACTCCTCCATTAGGCCACAGTACTTACCAGCACCATCGCATATCTGTTATGATGTCAGAGATGGCATCAGTAAGCGTCTGGACATTCTCAAACTTCATGCCTCGACTGAGGAGAAGGGAGAGACATTACAATACCACATTCCTTTCATGGGTTATCCAAATATACTGAAACATACTGCAACGTACTGCAACGTACTGAAGGACACTTTGAAGCAGGATCTTAATCTACTCCATTTTGTTACTTAAAGGTATACACATTAAATGAAAGAGAAGACTACATTAGTCTTCTGTTCTTAGTCTTAACTCTGGTATTAAGTCTGGTAAGAGGACCAGATTCACTTTGGCAACCCCTAAAACATACTGGTGCAGAAAAAACTGTCCCAAGTCTGCTATGCTATATTTCTAATTTAGTTTACACATTTCTTCAAATGATTTAGTTTAAAATTGCCATTACACTCTTTATCATAAAAATAAGTAACATTTCACTTACCAGTGCTCATGAAAGTCAAATGAGACGTAGGTTAAGTTGGGGTTATTGTACAGCAGCACTTGTTTAAGGTACGCATCACCAATCAACTTCTCACGCCCATTTTGGTCCACCAGATTTATAATGACCTGGTAAAGCAAATATAGAATGTATTCTCTCCAATGACAGATAATACATATTCCTACCAAACCACAAATATTAGGACATTTAAAGTGATCCAAAGCTATATGTCTATTCTAAACATTATGGACTATATTAGCATTTGGGCTACCTACATTTATCCACAAATCATTTTACGTAATGATGTTTAAATTGTTTATACTACAGTATAAAACTATAAAACGCTAACCCAGATGTTATTTACTGATTTTTGTGTGGCATTTTATTCCCTGGGAACAATCTAATCTACACAACATTTAGTGCGCATTGTACTGTTATCCAGAGATTAACTGTACATAGTAATTTCTGTGTGATCTACCAAAATAAAGTAATAAATATAATGCATTAGGGCTTGCTAAGCAATCTAAGGCATGAACTTAATACATGATCCAAACAAGCCCTGTTTATACTGTGCAGTACCAGCTTTTTTTAAAGGTCCCCAGGTACAGACTAGAATTTTTATGACTTTAAAGTACGTAGGCAGATACCTTAAATAAAGTCCCATTACTTAAAATAGCAAGCAAACAATTTTTAAATACAAAACAAATCTCACAGTAAATTTAACCATTAACCATTGTTTCTTTTGTATGTTGATGATTTATGTTTGAATATGATACTGAAAATTATCTTATATCTGTACAGTGAAGTTTGTGCTTGGATAAAAAATTAAAGCAAGTAATAATTCGTAAAAATATTTTAGAAAACGTAATATCATAAAGGCTTCATTGATGTTTATTTTTGTTAGCCCACCTTCTTGATCAAATCACTTCAGTGTAAAAATAGGATGACCATTATGTTTAAGTAAACCAAATTAATCTAACGTTAAAAAGAATTTTTGAGGCCCTCTACAAAAAGTACACTGAATACCTTTATAAGATCCTTTCTTTTAAAGAAACTACAAATTCCACTAAATCCAAACTAAAGAAGATTATCACAAAATTTATCTGGAATAATAGGCGGCCAAGACTTCGACTCACCCTATTGCATCTCCCTTATGACAGGGGAGGACTTCAAATCCCAAATTTCTACTGGTATTATTGGGCAGCACAGATAAGGGCAGCTATGTGTTGGGTTTTAGAGAATTCCTCAATTCCATGGGTTGTAATAGGAAAATCAACTACTTCAGAGTTGCCACTTCATCTGTATCTGGGCTGTGATAGCTCTGGACTAGTAAACAGAAGGTTGCCAGTTCAAGCCCCGTCACCACCAAGTTGCCACTGTTGGGTCCCTGAGCAAGGCCCTTAACCCTCAATTGCTCATCGTGTTCAGATCATTGTGTAAATTGCTTTGGATAAAAGCGTCTGCTAAATGCTGAAAATGTAAATGTATCTTTATTCAAGACCGCTGGAGAATTTATTGATGGATACCCATAATCCATGTTAGAAATACCATTAAAGTCTGGTATGAATTTCAGGCACATTTGGGCACTACAGGTAGTTTGTCAGTATTTACATCAATTTGGGGAATTGATATGTTCCCTCCTGGCAGAAATGATCCCAGATTTAAGTTTTGGGCGAACAAGGGATTAAGTAAATTGATGGATCTATATGACGAAAATAACTCGCTCTACACATTATAAGAAATTGGCAAGAAATTTCATATTCCCACGAAACATTTTTTAAATATCTACAAATTAGAAATGATATCCTAGCCTTGTAAAAAAAAAGCAAGGGTCAGATATCCTATATATAACATTTAAAATAATAATTGTAAAGAATCTTAAGAGAAGGAAAAATAAGAAACTACAAAGTGACTGCTCAGCTTGAACAGTACCATTTACATTCAGTAAAGCTTACCTGCTTTTTATGAATTTTAATTTGCTCCTCAAAGTGCATAGAAAAATAGGGAATGTTTTCTTTCTCTCCTGTAAAAAACGTAAGACGACAACTTAAGTTAACAGTAATGCAACACACACAACTAGTCATTTTCAGTGTAGCTACAACTAAAGAGTAGTGGGATACTGTGGCATTTTACATAGCAATATACATGTTCAATAACATGGATCAATAATTTATTTTTTTTTTTTTATGAATTTCATCCAATTTTTACCCAGTTGCGTTATGCTTCCTCTCTACTGGTGCTGACCCCCACCCCGATTGAGAAGAGCAAACTGACACACGCTCCCTCCAACACGTGTGCAGTACCCGACTGCATTTTTCCACCTGCATGAGGCGAGTTCATTTGCGGATCAGCTTTGTGCACGGAGAGCCACACCCTGATCAGCATTATTCCTTAACTGTGCAGGCGGCATCAACCAGACAGCAAAGGTCGTAACTGCATCAGTTATGAGGTCCCTATCCGGCTCCCTCCCTGGATAAACAACAGCCAAACATTGTTCATATAGCTGCTTAGCCCAGCCGGATCGCAGAGCTGAGATTCGATACGATGTATTCAAAATCCCAGCTCTGGGGATCACTAATATTTAATATTTAAGATATTTATGTTTTAGAATGTTTGAGAAAGAAAGAAAAAAATTAAAAATTAAAGAATTAAAGATGTATAAAGGTTAGTCTACTACTAAATGTAGACTTTTGTAACAGTTTATATTATATAGTTTATATTATTACCTAACATCATCTCCTACCCTTGTGGCACTATAGTTAAGAGCCACTGCTTTATAAGACTCTCAAAAACAGGCTGCAACCTCCCATTAATTGGGTGAATCCCTCTCTGTTGTGCCACTTTGATGTCCAGCAGTAAAATTATTTAACAAGATCAAGAATGCAAAATAAAACAACTGGTGGAAACAGGATGTAATCTCCAATTAGAGCTATCTGTTACTGAAACACAGCTGTTAATCAATGTTATGAAACACAACTCTCACGAGCATTGTGACAATCATATTAACACTGCTGCTATCTCGCCCAGCTCTGTGTCCTAACATACCTCAGTATTTTACAGTAAGCCTGCCTACCTTTCTCTAGACGAGGTCTGGGATTGTAGCGATACCCAGCTTGGCTCCAGAACACAGGGACAGACCCCCGTGTCTGTACAAAGGACAGGGTGTGATTATGCACATGGATTAGCTGCTCTGTCTCCACATAGTTAGCCACGTGTCCCTCAGTGTCCACTCCTCTCCGTTTGTAGCGCATACCTTGGTCAAAAAAGCTCACATTATGTGTGTTTATTTTACAATGTCAAGAGCATCAAGAGTAGCAAAGTAACATTTAAACTTTTGATCTCAGTACGATTTACCAGCGCGGTGCCGACTCCGTCTGGAAATGAGAGCCACAGTGAAGCGTGGATGGATGTCATCTACACAGATGTGCTCCTGCTGGGGCGTTTCTGGGCTGCTCTTCTCATCATCTGGGGTCTCGTTATAGTTCACGACTAATTCCTCCACCTGCACGAAGCCTTGGATTATGGGAATCACCCAGAAGTCCACCTGAGGGTCCTGCATTGAAGTGAATTAAAAGATTTAAAAAATATTGTTTACTCGACTGATATCATGGAGAAAACGTATTAGTATATCAATGCACCTGAAGGCTGATCAGGTCCTGTATCATGTATTTGTTCCAGAAGAATCTGTCATCAACCTGGAGAAAAAATTAAAAAGAAATTCACTGATTTTGTTTTTGGTACGACAAACCTATTTACACTGGATTTCAAAAGTATTCAGACCCTTTGACATTTTACATACTTTGTGTTGATGATTTGATTTCAAGTGAGGTGTGTTCGATATAACTTTGTGAACTGATGAACCTTGTGTAATGAGTAACTATCGTTCCTGTCATGAATGTAACCACAGCGTAAAACATGACGTTAAAAATCCTAATAAACAAACAATTTGACTTTTTTACCCATTAATCTACACTCAATTACCTATAATGCAACAGTAAACTTAGATATAGTTTGTAGAATTTAAAAACATCAAATATAATGTCTTATTCACAAATGTATTCAGTCCCTTTGTTGTGAAATTGTTTGTTTGTTTATTAGGATTTTAATGTCATGTTTTACACTCTAGTTACATTCCTGACGCAAGCGGTAGTTACTCACTACACAAGATTCATCAGTTCACATCATGTTATACACAGTCATGGACAATTTTGTATCTCCAATTCACCTCACTTGCATGTCTTTGGACTGTGGGAGGAAACTGGAGCTCCAGAAGGAAACCCACGTGGACATGGGGAGAACATGCAAACTCCACACAGAAAGCACCTGGACCGCTCCACCTGGGGATCGAACTTAGGACCTTCTTGCTGTGAAGCAACAGTGCTACCCACTTAGCCACCGTGCCGCCCTGTTGTAAAACTGTGATCAGGTTCATCCTTTTTGCTTTAATTATCCATGAGATGTGTCTAGAATTAAGTCCACCAAATTCATTACACATAGTGGCAGTGATCGCTTAGTGGTTAAGGTACTGGACTAGCACTCAGAAGGTTGTCGGCTAAGCCCCACCTCCACTAAATTGTCACTTTTGTAACCCTCAATAGGTTAAATCGTATTCAGTGATAACTGGAAGTCACTTTGAAAAATTTACACAAGTGTAAATGTACACAGGCAAATCTCTTGATTAGGTTTTTCCATGAATGTGTCATCTGGCTGCAATTTACAAGTGTCATGCTGATGTGGACAGCTGTTTCATTTTTAAACAATTAAAATAAAACACTATTCTTTATAATACTATTATCTTTATAATATGTTCACAATGGCTGATAATTTCATATTGATTTAAGGAAAACACTGTCCTATTCACCGCCTTTCAACCTGTAGTATTTAAGGCTGCATTCAGTGATTCCTGCACAGCAGCAGGGAAGTAAAATAAGCACACAGAAAAGGGAAATGCCATTAAAAATGTTTAAACTGGAACGCTTTCTATTACTCATACGTACCACTTTTACTTCTACTCTGAAAAATCCAGAGCCACTTTACTTTAACAACATATTTACCCGTTTCCACATTGGCAGATCAGACTTGTCCGAGTCTCCCTGTCGCTGGACAGTATTTGTAAGGTCGTATGTGGGACTGTAGTAAAAGGAATCGGAGTCCATGAATATTTTATACAGCTCATCAAGCAGCCTCTTCTCCAGTCGCTCCTTTTCTTTATTCTCTTTGACCTGAAAGGTTAAAGAGCACTGAGCACAGCAAACATACAATGTGTAAGAAATACCTGCTTTTTAAAACAAAAGACAATCAAGTCATGCAATAAGAGAGCTAACAGCAGAACCACTAAGAGACTTACGGCTGAACCATATATCTACAGCGCTTGTCCAAAAGAATGTAGACAGAACAAATATAAAAACAAACATAAAATAGAAGCCAAAGGGGGATTTATCTGCTTTATTCAATTCAGGGTCACCAATCCATTACGGGGCACAAACAATCACACACACACTCATACCGACTGCATGTCTTTGGACTGTAGGAGGAAACTGGAGCTCCCAGAGGAAACCCACACGCACTCAAGGAAAACAACTAACTCCCCACAGAAAGGACCCAGACTGCTATTGTTGTTATTGCTTCATGGCTTAGCTCCTGATTTGCGTGACTTTGTCATGTCTCTGACTCCACTTCTTTTTGTTGCTGCTGTATTGCTGTTAGCTATCTAGTATCAACAACTGCTCAGCCAAAAAGCATTAGCCCACATAAGTGCAGATAGGGCACCCAGGTGGCGCAGCGGGATATTCCGCTTGCACACCAGCACCGAGTTTCTGAAATCCCCGGTTCGAAACTCGGTGTTGTCGTCGGTCGGCTGGGCGCCATCTAGCGGGCATAATTGGCAGTGCCTGCAGCAGATAATAATTGGCCACCGTATCTGCAGGGTGGGGGCCGGACTACGTGTGGGTGGGTGGGTCTTCATACGCTGTGTAAGGACCTTGATTGGCGGAAGAGACGCCTGTGCAGAAAGGAGGGGCGAGAAGAGGAGGGCTGTACACGTGTCGGAAGAGGCGTGTACAGCGACGTGCTCTCCTCGGATGCAATCTGGCATCTATCAGTAAATAAATAAATAAGTGCAGATGGGACTGCCGAAAACTGATTAGCACAGTGTGTAAAAGTAAAAGTACCAACCTTCTTCTTGATAGGAACAGCAACATTCGACTTGATTTGACTCAGAGTCTTCAAAAGGAACTTGGAGTCATCTGGAGACTGTGTGATTTTCTCTGGTTTGTTGATTCCAAAGTGGTGCTTCTTACAAAGCTAAAAGAGAGGTACAAGTGTTTAGGATCAGAATCAATAAACATTTTAAATATATTCAGTGTAAAAGCTTGAAATATTTAAGCTTTGGGATACTACTGGGGCTACAAAAGCACTTCCACATGTTAAACCCACTATCTCTGTACAATGAAAAACAAAGATAAACACAAACATACACTGATCAGCCATAACATTAAAACCACCTCCTTGTTTCTACACTCACTGTCCATTTTATCAGCTCCACTTACCATATAGAAGCACTTTGTACTTCTACAATTACTGACTGTAGTCCATCTGTGTCTCTGCATGCTTTGTTAGCCCCCTTTCATGCTGTTCTTCAATGGTCAGGACCCCCACAGGACCACCACAGAGCAGGTATTATTTAGGTGGTGGATCATTCTCAGCACTGCAGTGACACTGACATGGTGGTGGTGTGTTAGTGTGTGTTGTGCTGGTATGAGTGGACAGCAATGCTGATGGAGTTTTTAAACCCCTCACTGTCACTGCTGGACTGAGAAGAGTCCACCAACCTAAAATATCCAGGCAACCACTGATGAAGGTCTAGAAGATGACTAGCTCAAACAGCAGCAATAGATGAGCGATCGTCTCTGACTTTACATCTACAAGGTGGACCAACTAGGTAGGAGTGTCTAATAGAGTGGACAGTAAGTGGACACGGTATTTGAAAACTCCAGAAGCAGCGCTGCTGTGTCTTATCCACTCATACCAGCACAACACACACTAACACACCACCACCATGTCAGTGTTACTGCAGAGCTGAGAGTGATCCACCACCTAAATGATATTTGCTCTGGGGTGGTTCTGTGGGGTCCTGACCATTGAAGAACAGGGTGAAAGCAGACTAGCAAGGTATGTAAAGAAACAGATGGACTACAGTCAGTAATTGTAGAACTTCAAAGTGCTTCTATATGGTAAGTGGAGCTGATAAAATGGACAGTGAGTGTAAAAACAAGGCGGTGGTTTTAATGTTATGGCTGATGGGTGTACATTTGAGGTGCTACATACGAATAGTCATTTTGTGGTATGCAGATTAAGCCTGGTTTAGGCTTCAACAGAAGTACTTCTGAGAGGGAACCAAAATTAACCAGTGTTACTTACACAATGCAAGCAATTTGGGTTAAGGGCCTTACTCAGGAGCCCACCCGAGGTTACTTGGCAGTGGTACTGGACTAGTCTAGTACTCATATGAGTAGCTACCACCACAGTACTTCAAAATGTAAAATAATAAACAAATACAGTGTACAGTGTAATCATCTTACATCCCAAACAGCATCACTTTAAACAATAGGCTTTGTCTAAAACAACACAAGTGGTAAATCCTTATACATACCAGCTGCACAACTATGATGTCTTACCACCAAATCACATTGTTTTTACAAATCTGTAGACCAGCCACTACATTTTTGCATCTTTTATAGAAGAAAGACCCCCAAATATATTAGGTCCTTATCCCTTGATTTAAAATAAATAGCAACTGACCCTATATGTCAAAAGAATAGTAGGCAGTACATAAATCTGAAAGTGTCTAAACTCATTTCTCTACTTATTTTAATTTTCCTTTCATTTCTCACCCCCTTGATTAGTATATCATTAGTCTTTACTAGCCACATGGTGTGACATATTTGGAGAGCTATTCTGTCAGGGCCTTGTACCTTCCTCAGTGCAAAAACAGCCCTCAGCAAACCAACCAAGCAAAGAAGTTTAAACCAGGCTTTCACATCCATTGCTGATGACATACAGAAGAATGACTACCCCTGAACCAGTATCCAACAGTTTCACTTACATGAGCAAACCTTTCTTTTCAGCCTAAGAGGCTCCACTGATGAAACCCACACCTTATGGAAAGCACATCTTGCTTCCCCTGAAAAAGCTTTGAGAGACATACACACCGCGTCTCATCCTCTAAGTAAGTTAGCCAATATCGACTGAATGCTACTCCACTAAAGAGAGACAGCGCAGGATTCTACACAGAGTATAAACTAGATCAAGGATGCGCTATAAATAGAGAATTGGAGACGTCTTCTGGGCTCCTAAAAAGTCATGTCCTTTTACTTTTTACTCCTTACTTCATAACTGTATTCATTTAACGCTGAATAAAATACACTAGATGGCAAAAAGATGACTGACCAGAGCCTGTTTGGCATCTCGTTCCAAAACCGGTGTTGGGGCGCCTTTTGGCCATTATGGAGTAACCACCCTGGATGGGCAAGCTGCCTCCAGAGGTGGTGTGACCGCAGTCTTTTGACCGGAGCCCAACAAACAAATCCACGCTGGATGCAGACTAAGTAAGTGATAGAGTGGCTGCTAGACTTTTTTATTGCCGCCCAGCTCGTACCAAGCTCCTCTCTCTTTTGTCTCTTTGTTCTAGAAGCATGCACACTGGTGAACTGAGTAGCTGGTGTAGTGGTTACTCAGTTTTCACCCCTATACTTTTACCTTATTGTTTCCTACTTTTCTCTGTGGTTGCGTGTTTCACTGTGGTGGTGTAGCAGATCTATCTGTAGGGTGAGCACATGGCCATCTGAATTTTCTGACGTATGCTAGGGCAGCGTAGACTTATGTCCCTGTGGGACATTTTTCTTTTTATGGCCAACATGGTGAGTGTGATAGCCCCAACTCCATTAATGTGTTCATCAAACTGTTCTATCACCTCCCTGCTTTGGGCTGCAAATTTTTTTTTAATGCATTTTCTCCCATTTTTCTCCCAATTTGTCTTCCGCTGCTGGGGGATCCCTGATTGCAGTCGAAGGTGGGTATATTGCTGCTCACGCCTCCTCCGACCCGCGCGCAGCCCTTAGCGGAACCCTTTTTTGACATGGTGGTGGTGTGTTAGTGTGTGTTGTGCTGGTATGAGTGGATCAGACACAGCAGCGCTGCTGGAGTTTTTGAACACCTCACTGTCACTGCTGGACTGAGAATAGTTCACCAACCAAAAACATCCAGCCAACAGCGCCCCATGGGCAGCGTTCTGTGACCACTGATGAAGGTCTAGAAGATGACCGACTCAAACAGCAGCAATAGATGAGCGATCGTCTCTGACTTTACATCTACAAGGTGGACCAACTAGGTAGGAGTTTCTAATAGAGTGGACAGTGAGTGGGCACAGTATTTAAAAACTCCAGCAGCGCTGCTGTGTCTGATCCAAGGGGGCTGGATCTGATGAAAGGGGGCTAACAAAGCATGCAGAGAAACAGATGGACTACAATCAGTCATTGTAGAACTACAAAGTGCTTCTATATGGTAAGTGGAGCTGATAAAATGGACAGTGAGTGTAGAAACAAGGAAGTGGTTTTAATGTTATGGCTGATCAGTGTACATATTTTATCATTTTATTGTGTCATTCTCTTATGAGGCGGCTCACCTCTAATTCCAGATCCTGTGGTTCATCATCAGAGAGTGGAATGACGGTTATCTTGGTGATCTTATACACCTTGTGGTCTTCTGGCAGTAGGCCCACCAGTGCTTTCTGGCGAATCACAATCAGACCCAAGGGCAAGTCTGCAGAGAAGGAAAGGGAAGAGTCACGCCAAAAGAGTTCCACACATTCCGCACCCTCTGACGCCACATTTCCCTAGTTACCGAGGGAGAGAAGTGGCTGCACTGATGAGTCACCCTGTGAGAAATGTTCTCAGTGAAACCAACAACCACACAGACAGATGATTAAATAACACAACTGTGTGTATAAGGAAAATAAAGCCATTAGGAACCAGTTTTAAGCAAACTGAATTTATTTAAATAAGATTTCAGTAGCATACACTGATCAGCCATAACATTAAAACCACCTCCTTGTTTCTACACACACTGTCCATTTTATCAGCTCCACTTATCATAAAGAAGCACTTTGTAGTTCTACAATTACTGACTGTAGTCCATCTGTTTCTCTGCATGCTTTGTTAGCCCCCTTTCATGCTGTTCTTCAATGGTCAGGACCCCCACAGGACCACCACAGAGCAGGTATTATTTAGGTGGTGGATCATTCTCAGCACTGCAGTGACACTAACATGGTGGTGGTGTGTTAGTGTGTGTTGTGCTGGTATGAGTGGATAAGACACAGCAGCGCTGTCACTGCATGGACAGTGCAGTCCACCAACCAAAAACATATCCAGCCAACAGCGCCCTGTTGGCAGCGTCCTGTGACCACTGATGAAGGTCTAGAAGATGACCGACTCAAACAGCAGCAATAGATGAGCGATCGTCTCTGACTTTACATCTACAAGGTGGACCAACTAGGTAGGAGTGTCTAATAGAGTGGACAGTGAGTGGACACGGTATTTAAAAACTCTGTCTGATCCACTCATACCAGCACAACACACACTAACACACCACCACCATGTCAGTGTCCCTGCAGTGCTGAGAATGATCCACCACCTAAATAATACCTGCTCTGTGGTGGTCCTGTGGGGGTTCTGACCACTGCAGAACAGGGTGAAAGCAGGCTAAAAAAGTATGTAGAGAAACAGATGGACTACAGTCAGTAATTGTAGAACTTCAAAGTGCTTCTATATGGTAAGTGGAGCTGATAAAATGGACAGTGAGTGTAGAAACAAGGAGCTGGTTTTAATGTTATGGCTGTACAGTGTAGTTCTGATGTGCCTCTCAAAATACAGAACCTTTAAAGTTCAGGTAAATTTCCCTCTACCTAGTTTAAAACTCTTCCTCTTTCTGAACTGTATTACCAAAGCAGCATAAGTAGACTATTCCTTCTCTAAAGTCATTAGTCTGTGTTTAGTCAATAATAGCAATAAACTAAAATTGTCTTTTCATTTAGCCGGTGATCTTCTGTCTCGACCGAGGTGCTTTACCCTCCCCCTCAGTTCCTACACAGCCACAAGAGCAATTTATTATCCCTTCCAGCTTAAGGGGAAAAACAACATCAATGTTTAACTTACCAGCATGAAGTTGAATTTTCCCAATCACGCCCTCCACCAGTCCCAAGCATACTGGGTTCCAAGCGAGCAGCAGGTCAGTGGCTGAAGCAAACAAGAGAAAAACAAAAGGAAGAATTTTAGGTAAACAAAATGCAAAACTATTGATAAGCTACACCAATTCACACAGGGGTGCGCAATCAGAATTTAACAAGACCTGAATCAGCTGGTTTTATATTTAAAAGCAAGTGATAATCATCAAGTTTACTTATTTTTACTTTTTCCAATCTGTTTTATGATGTGTAGGCGACATGCATTTCAAATTTCTCTACAATCATTCTTTTACTGTAACTGATAAAGTATTTTGATGGTTTTTAAAAAATATGCCAAAAATATGATAGCACACCAGAGCTGACATTTCGAACTAGTCGGTTCCAAATTCAGCTCTGCCATCCGGCTGGGAAGCTACATGAGCAACGATTGGCTGTTGTTAATACAGGGTGGAAGCCAGATAGGGACTCCTCATAACTGATGTAATTACGACCTCTGCTGGCTAATTGATGGTCGAGAAATAATGCACTGATCAGGGTGTGTCTCTCCATACACAAAGATAGATAGATAACTTTAATAATCCCATAGGGAAAGTCAGTTATTACTAAAGTTATCTATCTATCTATCTATCTATCTATCTATCTATCTATCTATCTATCTATCTATAGTGTATCACAAAAGTGAGTACACCCCTCACATTTCTGCAAATATTTCATTATATCTTTTCATGGGACAACACTGTAGACATGAAACTTGGATATAACTTAGAGTAGTCAGTGTACAACTTGTACAGCAGTGTAGATTTACTGTCTTCTGAAAATAACTCAACACACAGCCATTAATGTCTAAATAGCTGCAACATAAGTAAGTATACCCCACAGTGAACATGTCCAAATTGTGCCCAAAGTGTCAATATTTTGTGTGACCACCATTATTATCCAGCACTGCCTTAACCCTCCTGGGCATGGAATTCACCAGAGCTGCACAGGTTGCTACTGGAATCCTCTTCCACTCCTCCATGATGACATCACGGAGCTGGTGGATGTTAGACACCTTGAACTCCTCCACCTTCCACTTGAGGATGCGCCACAGGTGCTCAATTGGGTTTAGTCCATCACCTTTACCTTCAGCTTCCTCAGCAAGGCAGTTGTCATCTTGGAGGTTGTGTTTGGGGTTGTTATCCTGTTGGAAAACTGCCATGAGGCCCAGTTTTCGAAGGGAGGGGATCATGCTCTGTTTCAGAATGTCACAGTACATGTTGGAATTCATGTTTCCCTCAATGAACTGCAGCTCCCCAGTGCCAGCAACACTCATGCAGCCCAAGACCATGATGCGACCACCACCATGCTTGACTGTAGGCAAGATACAGTTGTCTTGGTACTTCTCACCAGGGCGCCGCCACACATGCTGGACACCATCTGAGCCAAACAAGTTTATCTTGGTCTCGTCAGACCACAGGGCATTCCAGTAATCCAGATTCTTGGACTGCTTGTCTTCAGCAAACTGTTTGCGGGCTTTCTTGTGCGTCAGCTTCCTTCTGGGATGACGACCATGCAGACCGAGTTGATGCAGTGTGCGGCGTATGGTCTGAGCACTGACAGGCTGACCTCCCACTTCTTCAACCTCTGCAGCAATGCTGGCAGCACTCATGTGTCTATTTTTTAAAGCCAACCTCTGGATATGACGCCGAACACGTGGACTCAACTACTTCTTTGAGTTATTTTCAGAAGACAGTAAATCTACACTGCTATACAAGTTGTACACTGACTACTCTAAGTTATATCCAAGTTTCATGTCTATAGTGTTGTCCCATGAAAAGATATAATTAAATATTTGCAGAAATGTGAGGGGTGTACTCACTTTTGTGATACACTGTATCTATCTGTCTATCTATCTGTCTATCTATCTATCTATCTATCTATCTATCTATCTATCTATCTATCTATCTATCTATCTATCTATCTGTGAATCAGCTTTGTGTATGGAGAGACACACCCTGATCAATGCATTATTTCTCGACCATCAATTAGCCAGCAAAGGTCGTAAATGAACTCGCCTCTTGCAGGTGAAAAGATGCAGTCGGCTACTGCACCTGTGTCAGAGGGGAAGTGTGTCAGGTGTGTCAGTCTCGCTCTCCTCAATCAGAAGTGGAGATCAGTATCAGTAGAGAGAAAGCGTAATGCAATCGGGTAATTGAATACGAAAAAAAATTGGGGAAAATGCTAATATATAAATATCCCTAATATTTCACGATGCATCGCGATGCAAAAATGTAGCGATGTGCATCGTGGACATCTGCGCGATTGTACAATTGCACGTGCATTCTGTAATTTATTAGTGATGGATCGGTCGCGAACAAAATTCGGCTCTAAGAGTCGGCTCTTTAAAGTGAACGGGAGCTGACTCGGGTTTTTTTCCGGGTTTTTTTCTGTTAAATCACGTGATTGGTCAGAATGCGTTTTTGTGTGTTTACACTGAGCAGGAGGGGCGGGGTTACAGACACAGACACACACACACACACGGACAGCGTGCACACGAACAGGAAGGAGAGAGAGAGAGAGAGAGAGAGCGAGCTTGATGAAGTTTTACACAGCGCTTTACGTAGCCAGACATTACACGCTGGAAAGGTGATGAAAATGAGCGACAGGAAACAGTTCAGACCCACTTAGCTGATGGGAGACCAAGTGTTCAGTCTACCCACATCTTATACATGTCACTGTGTACTGTAGCAACATCTGTCCCCTCAGAGAGAATCTTTTCTAAAACAGAGCAGGGCAGATCATAACAGAAAGGAGAAACAGGATCAACCCCTCAGAGATGAGCTGCTTGGTTTTTCTGAATGCTAATCTTCACTAAATACTTACAAATACTGTCACCTGGATGCTGCTTTTCCTTTTTGTTTCGCACATTTTCATTTATATTTTGTTGAGTGATACTTTGTTGATGTTGTGTTGTTCCACTGTAGATGCAAATTTACAAATAATATACACAATCAGACCTTTTTGTCTAATTGAGATGGGTCTTTATTGTTGTGGCACTCTGTTCCACGTTGAGTATATAAATAAATATTAGTAATTAATTTTACATGTAATTTGATAATAAATTTGTTTAAGCAACAAAAAAAATCTGTTTAAAGACTCAGCTCAGCTCAATGAGCTTGTTTGATTACTTTCAATTTAAGATGGCGATAAGTAACTTAAATTTGGTAAACCTGTTAGTAGGTTACAGTAAAGTACTCTGTTCTTGGTAATTACCTTTAAATTGCAGGGGACTGAAGTTTTTTTGCTTAAAAATGTACAAGAAAATGTGCACTGTTTACACTTCAGAAAAAATCGTGAGAAAATCGAATCGTGAACTCAGCATCGTGAATCGAATCGAACCGTGAGCAGAGTGTATCGTTACACCCCTAATAAATATACAGTATATATATATATATACAGTGTATCACAAAAGTGAGTACACCCCTCACATTTCTGCAAATATTTAAGTATATCTTTTCATGGGACAACACTGACAAAATGTCTGTGTGCAGCTTATATAACAGTGTAAATTTATTCTTCCCTCAAAGTAACTCAATATACATCCATTAATGTCTAAACCACCGGCAACAAAAGTGAGTACACCCCTAAGAGACTACACCCCTAAATGTCCAAATTGAGCACTGCTTGTCATTTTCCCTCCAAAATGTCATGTGACTCGTTAGTGTTACTAGGTCTCAGGTGTGCATAGGGAGCAGGTGTGTTCAATTTAGTAGTACAGCTCTCACACTCTCTCATACTGGTCACTGAAAGTTCCAACATGGCACCTCATGGCAAAGAACTCTCTGAGGATCTTAAAAGACGAATTGTTGCGCTACATGAAGATGGCCAAGGCTACAAGAAGATTGCCAACACCCTGAAACTGAGCTGCAGCACAGTGGCCAAGATCATCCAGCGTTTTAAAAGAGCAGGGTCCACTCAGAACAGACCTCGCGATGGTCGTCCAAAGAAGCTGAGTGCACGTGCTCAACGTCACATCCAACTGCTGTCTTTGAAAGATAGGCGCAGGAGTGCTGTCAGCATTGCTGCAGAGATTGAAAAGGTGGGGGGTCAGCCTGTCAGTGCTCAGACCATACGCCGCACACTACATCAAATTGGTCTGCATGGCTGTCACCCCAGAAGGAAGCCTCTTCTGAAGTCTCTACACAAGAAAGCCCACAAACAGTTTGCTGAAGACATGTCAACAAAGGACATGGATTACTGGAACCATGTCCTATGGTCTGATGAGACCAAGATTAATTTGTTTGGTTCAGACGGTCTCAAGCATGTGTGGCGGCAATCAGGTGAGGAGTACAAAGATAAGTGTGTCATGCCTACAGTCAAGCATGGTGGTGGGAATGCCATGGTCTGGGGCTGCATGAGTGCAGCAGGTGTTGGGGAGTTACATTTCATTGAGGGACACATGAACTCCAATATGTACTGTGAAATACTGAAGCAGAGAATGATCCCCTCCCTCCGGAAACTGGGTCGCAGGGCAGTGTTCCAGCATGATAATGACCCCAAACACGCCTCTAAGACGACCACTGCTTTATTGAAGAGGCTGAGGGTAAAGGTGATGGACTGGCCAAGCATGTCTCCAGACCTAAACCCAATAGAACATCTTTGGGGCATCCTCAAGCGGAAGGTGGAGGAGCGCAAAGTCTCGAATATCTGCCAGCTCCGTGATGTTGTCATGGAGGAGTGGAAAAGCATTCCAGTGGCAACCTGTGAAGCTCTGGTAAACTCCATGCCCAGGAGAGTTAAGGCAGTTCTGGGAAATAATGGTGGCCACACAAAATATTGACACTTCAGGAACTTTCACTAAGGGGTGTACTCACTTTTGTTGCCGGTGGTTTAGACATTAATGGCTGTATATTGAGTTATTTTGAGGGAAGAATACATTTACACTGTTATATAAGCTGCACACAGACTACTTTTCATTGTGTCAAAGTGTCATTTTGTGTTGTCCCATGAAAAGATATACTTAAATATCTGCAGAAATGTGAGGGGTGTACTCACTTTTGTGATACACTGTATATAGTATATCTTGTTCTTTTTTCCAAAGGTTCTGGCAAAGATTAGACTTATGTTTTGGGTCATTATCTTGCTGTAGGATGAACCCCTGACCAACTACGCGCATCCCAGAGGGTACTACATGGTGCTGTAGAATGCTGTGGAAGCCGTTTTGGTTCAGGGTACCTCTCACTGTACAAGTCACCGACCCTGGATCCAGCAAAACAGCCCCAGACCATCACGCTTCCTCCTCCATGTTTGACAGTTGATGTCACACACTGAGGAACCATCCTTTCGCCTACTCTACGGCGTACATAAATCCTGCATGATAAACCAAAGGTTTCATTTTGATTCATCAGTCCATAAAACCTTCTTCCAGTCTTCAATAGTCCATTGGTGGTGTTTCATGGCCCAGGCAAGCCTCTTTTTCTTATTCTGACATCTTAGCAATGGATTTCTTGCTGCAACTCAACCTGTCAAACCTGCAACTCGAAGTCTTCTCTTCACAGTTGAAACTGAGACTTGCTTACTACGACCACTATTAAGCTGTGCTTGAAGCTGTTGTCCTGTATGCTGCCTATCACGCAAGCTGTTGACTCTCAGAAACTTGTCTTCTAATTCTGTTGTGGCTTTGGGTCTGCCAGACCTCTTCCTGTCAGAGTTTGCCCCAGTTTCCAAGTGCCTTTTGATGGTGAAGGAAACTGTACTCACTGACAACTTGATTTTCTTCGCAATTTGTCTATAGAAAAGACCTACATGTTTAAGTGTTACGATGGTCTGTCTCTCTTCCATTGTTAATTGCATTTTTCTTGCCATTTTTATAGCAACACAATACTTTCTGCAGAACAATACTGTTCAAATAATGCTCACAAGGGTATGGTACCACAGTGTGTTCCAACACTACTTTTATGCAGACAGAAGGGGTTGTAAGCAATCAAGAACAATTGGAAGACCTATAGGAATTGGTAGCATCAACTTTTAAGGCTTGATCAACCTCCATTACTGCAGAACAGCTTTAAGTTGTTAACCCATTTTTTGTTCCCTGAAAAAGGCCATTTTGTATAATGCTGAAATGTACATTATTTTTCAGTTTAGGGTAACCTCACTTTTTTTTAATCTCTGACAGTTCAGCACTTACCTTTGTACCACTTCAAGCTATGCATTGGACTTGAACTGCTTGAGTTTCAATAAAAAAACTGGAAAAATTGGGGTGTTCTAAAACTTTTGACCGGTAGTGTGTGTATATATACATATACAGTGTATCACAAAAGTGAGTACACCCCTCACATTTCTGCAGATATTTAAGTATATCTTTTCATGGGACAACACTGACAAAATGACACTTTGACACAATGAAAAGTAGTCTGTGTGCAGCTTATATAACAGTGTAAATTTATTCCTCCCTCAAAATAACTCAATATACAGCCATTAATGTCTAAACCACCGGCAACAAAAGTGAGTACACCCCTTAGTGAAAGTTCCTGAAGTGTCAATATTTTGTGTGGCCACCATTATTTCCCAGAACTGCCTTAACTCTCCTGGGCATGGAGTGTACCAGAGCTTCACAGGTTGCCACTGGAATGCTTTTCCACTCCTCCATGACGACATCACGGAGCTGGCGGATATTCAAGACTTTGCGCTCCTCCACCTTCCGCTTGAGGATGCCCCAAAGATGTTCTATTGGGTTTAGGTCTGGAGACATGCTTGGCCAGTCCATCACCTTTACCCTCAGCCTCTTCAATAAAGCAGTGGTCGTCTTAGAGGTGTGTTTGGGGTCATTATCATGCTGGAACACTGCCCTGCGACCCAGTTTCCGGAGGGAGGGGATCATGCTCTGCTTCAGTATTTCACAGTACATATTGGAGTTCATGTGTCCCTCAATGAAATGTAACTCCCCAACACCTGCTGCACTCATGCAGCCCCAGACCATGGCATTCCCACCACCATGCTTGACTGTAGGCATGACACACTTATCTTTTTACTCCTCACCTGATTGCTGCCACACATGCTTGAGACCATCTGAACCAAACAAATTAATCTTGGTCTCATCAGACCATAGGACATGGTTCCAGTAATCCATGTCCTTTGTTGACATGTCTTCAGCAAACTGTTTGCGGGCTTTCTTGTGTAGAGACTTCAGAAGAGGCTTCCTTCTGGGGTGACAGCCATGCAGACCGATTTGATGTAGTGTGCGGCGTATGGTCTGAGCACTGACAGGCTGACCCCCCACCTTTTCAATCTCTGCAGCAATGCTGACAGCACTCCTGCGCCTATCTTTCAAAGACAGCAGTTGGCTGTGACGCTGAGCACGTGCACTCAGCTTCTTTGGACGACCAACGCAAGGTCTGTTCTGAGTGGACCCTGCTCTTTTAAAACGCTGGATGATCTTGGCCACTGTGCTGCAGCTCAGTTTCAGGGTGTTGGCAATCTTCTTGTAGCCTTGGCCATCTTCATGTAGCGCAACAATTCGTCTTTTAAGATCCTCAGAGAGTTCTTTGCCATGAGGTGCCATGTTGGAACTTTCAGTGACCAGTATGAGAGTGTGAGAGCTGTACTACTAATTTGAACACACCTGCTCCCTATGCACACCTGAGACCTAGTAACACTAACAAATCACATGACATTTTGGAGGGAAAATGACAAGCAGTGCTCAATTTGGACATTTAGGGGTGTAGTCTCTTAGGGGTGTACTCACTTTTGTTGCCGGTGGTTTAGACATTAATGGCTGTATATTGAGTTATTTTGAGGGAAGAATAAATTTACACTGTTATATAAGCTGCACACAGACTACTTTTCATTGTGTCAAAGTGTCATTTTGTCAGTGTTGTCCCATGAAAAGATATACTTAAATATCTGCAGAAATGTGAGGGGTGTACTCACTTTTGTGATACACTGTATATATATATATATATATATATATATATATATATATATATATATATATATATATATACACAGTGGGGCCAAAAAGTATTTAGTCAGCCACTGATTGTGCAGGTTCTCCTACTTAGAAAGATGAGAGAGGTCTGTAATTTTCATCATAGCTACACTTCAACTATGAGAGACAAAATGAGAAAAAAAAATCCAGGAAATCACATTGTAGGATTTTTTGTAAATTATGGTGGAAAATAAGTATTTGGTCAATAACAAAAGTTCAACTCAATACTTTGTAACATAACTTTTGTTGGCAATGACAGAGGTGAAACGTTTCCTGTAAGTCTTCACCAGGTTTGCACACACTGTAGCTGGTATTTTGGCCCATTCCTCCATGCAGATCTCCTCTAGAGCAGTGATGTTTTGAGGCTGTCGCTGGGCAACACGGACTCCACAAATGGTCTATGGGGATGAGGTCTGGAGACTGGCTAGGCCACTCCAGGACCTTGAAATGCTTTTTACGGAGCCACTCCTTCGTTGCCCGAGCGGTGTGTTTGGGATCATTGTCATGCTGGAAGACCCAGCCACGTTCCATCTTCAATGCTCTCACTGATGGAAGGAGGTTTTGGCTTAAAATCTCATGATACATGGCCCCGTTCATTCTTCCCTTAACACGGATCAGTCGTCCTGTCCCCTCTGCAGAAAAACAGCCCCAAAGCATGATGTTTCCACCCCCATGCTTCACAGTAGGTATGGTGTTCTTGGGTTCTTCTTCTTCCTCCAAATACGACGAGTTGAGTTTTTACCAAAAAGTTCCATTTTGGTTTCATCTGATTACATGATATTCTCCCAATCCTCTTCTGGATCATCCATATGCTCTCTGGCAAACATCAGACGGGCCTGAACATGTACTGGCTTAAGCAGGGGGTCACGCCTGGCACTGCAGGATTTGAGTCCCTCTCGGCGTAGTGTGTTACTGATGGTAGCCTTTGTTACTTTGGTCCCAGCTCTCTGCAGGTCATTCATCAGGTCCCTCCGTGTAGTTCTGGGATTTTTGCTCACCGTTCTCATGATCATTTTGACCCCACGGGATGAGATCTTGACCCCAAGGGAGATAATTAATGGTCTTGTATGTCTTCCATTTTCTTACAATTGCTCCCACAGTTGATTTATTCACACCAACCTGCTTGCCTATTGTAGATTCACTCAATTCACTCTTGCCTATTGTAGATTCACACAATTTTCTTCCTGGTGTCCTTCGACAGCTCTTTGGTCTTGGCCATGGTTGAGTTTGGGGTCTGACTGTTTGACTGTTTGTCTCTCATAATTGAAGTGTACCTATGATGAAAATTACAGACCTCTCTCATCTTTCTAAGTAGGAAAACCTGCACAATCAGTCTTTTCTCAGTACTTTTTGACCCCACTGTGTATATATACTGTATATATATAGAGATAGATAGATAGAGAGAGAGAGAGAGAGAGAGAGAGAGAGAGAGAGAGAGAGAGAGAGAGACAGACAGACAGACAGACAGACAGACAGACAGACAGACAGACAGACAGATATATGAACGATAGCAACTGCACAGAGACGGAGGATAATGGAGATCGGTGTGTGACTCTCCATGTACAATATGGATCCCTATATAAACCTTCCTTGAGCAGGTGGAAAGAAGCGTGGGTGTGTGTTAGTTACAGCCGTCCTCCGTCAGGAGTGGAGAGCTGCAACAGCTGAGGTGAAATATGATCAGGTAATTGCATAAATAGGAGAAAATAGGGGGAATGCATAACTACAAAAAAAATAAATAGGTGCTAAATAAGTACCTTGCACCCCATGTTTCCATCAACTGCACATGAGAGAAAATTTTAAGCTTGTGTGTTATAAAAACGACAAATCCAGATTTTGTCCAAATGAGCTGGTGTCAGTGATCTGAGCAAACAGTGGAAACCCTTTTCCAATTAAATAATGAAACAGGGCTGCAACCCTAACCGGTTCAGCTTGGCTGCACACACAAGGCAAAGGCCAGTCAGGACTAGAGTCTACTCGTTCATAAAAGAACACCAAGAGGTCTGGTGATACTGGTTTTACACACCAAACTGTAATAAGAATGGTGGATAGATTTTCATTTGAATTAAAACTAACCAGTCTATTACTGTGAAAATAAACAATTACCTAATGTTCCTGCAACAGTCTGCACACACAAGAGTTCAGTGTGAATATCATATATTCAAATACAGTCTGAAATATCAACTTGGGGATTTGAATAACCACCAGTAGACGAATCTACATTTTCTTATCGTAGCAAAATTTTGAAACCACAAGTAACCACAACTTTGCAACTTGTATCTTTCTCTTCCGCTTCACTAAGGGCACCTTGCACAGTCAGCAATTAGAGTGCCACGATTATCCTGTAAATAATATGATGCCGCCATCATGATGTCTACACCCTGAGTGTAGTCACATCACTACACAGTTTGGTGTTTTCATTACTCCTAATACAGAATACAACTGCTTAACAGGTTACCTGAATATGCAGTTCTGAAGTGGGTGAAACGCTAATTCAAATTTTTAGGCTCAACCTGAGAGCTTGGCCCGGCACACATGACATAGTTCCCTTCGCAGTTTTAGCTACCTATTTATGTGTCTAACGCACAATGCATGCATTTAGAACATACTGTAGCTTGAACCTTTTTAGAACACGTCTTTACAGACAGCAATATAGAAACTCACAGGTTTCTAAAGCTGGCTTTTTGGGATAAAGGTCTAAACATACCAATGCTAACCACATTTATTCATTAATTTAGTCACCTCAATAAAAAAACACTTTGGTTTTGGGTAAAGTATCAGGTTCAGGTTTTAAAACCATTTGTGTCCCAAGTTAGTTAGTTTGTTTATTAGGATTTTAACATCATGTTTTACACTTTTGGTTACACTCATGACAGGAACGGTAGTTACTCATTACACAATGTTCATCACTTCTCAAGGTCATATCAAACACAGTCTTGGATGATAGCATTGGTGTATCCAATTCACCTCACTTGCATGTCTTTGGACTGTGGGAGGAAACCGGAGCACCCGGAGGAAACCCACATGGACACAGAGAGAACATGCAAACTCCACACAGAAAGGACCCAGACTGCCCCACCTGGGGATCGAACCCAGGACCCTCTTGCTGTGAGGCAACAGTGCTACCCACTTAGCCACCGTGCTGCCCTCCCAAGTTAGTGAATCTGATCTTTGTCCAATTTGATCCAATGACATAACATTACACTGACCAGGACTTATTCATAACAGACCTGAGAATATCTCATAAAATATCTGTTTTCATTACAATTATTACTATTATTATTATTATTGTTATTATCAGAGTGCAGGGTCAGCCATTGTACGGTGCCCCTGGAGCCGTGAGGTTGCCCAAAATGGCAACAGTGGCTGTGGTAGAGCCGGTATTTAAACCCCCAACCTTCCAATTGCAAGCCAAGTGTATGATTTAAAACAATATGCAATAATGCAACTATAACTTTGAGTCTGATTTATTTATGATGATAGCAATCATGTAGACAAACAGAAGTCAAGAGACTAGGTTAACAGAGCAACTAATGAAAATGCCAGTCCCAAAGATTCTGCTAACCAGCAGAGAACAACCCATGTCCCATATCCCAACCCATTATTATTATTATTATTATTATTATTATTATTATTTAATTTCGATTGGCTGTCTCCTGTCAAAACATAAACCCACATAAATCCCACGCCCCAAAATATGATAGTGTTGTGTTTTTCTCTGTGTTCAAAGCATTAGTCAGCATTAGTCAGCATTGAGAACAGATTTGGTTGCTATGAAGCAACAGTGCTACCCACTGTTCCATCACACCACCCCAAATGGTGTAAATTTCTTATTATTTTCTGTTAAAGACTGTGGTATGTGTGTTTTAAGACAGATTGTTGACACAGGAGAAAATGTAATGTATGACCTCATGTTTAAACTGTACTAAGCACAGGGAAAGGCATACACCCACATGCTCAGAAATGTCGCCTTTCTCTAAGGGTTTATGTTCACCCTGGAAAAGCCTTGGACTGATGCACAGTGTAAATGTGTATGAGTTTGGCAAGTTAACCTTTCAACTCAAACATGTCATGTTCTCTGGGTCAAAGTAAAAAAGGACCACTCAAATTCTTACCAATATGAAGTTTAAAAGCCATGCCCACGGATTGGGTAATGTGCACATCCAAGAAATATACATACACATTTAAAATAAAAAAACATATGCTGCCCTAAAAATGTTGGGTTTGTGGGAGAGCACCCAACCAGAGCACCCAAAGGAAACCCACAGTGATAAAGAAGAACATGCAAACCACACACAGAGAGGACCCTGGGAATGGAACCCAGGCCAATCTTCTTGTGAGGCTCATCCCACTGCGCCTAGATCCTGCACTGAACCTAGATCCATTAGTCTTAAGAATGTAAGCAATTATTAAGTTTAAATGAAATGTATATTTGCCAAAATAGCATGTTCTGTGCTGTTTTTAATTTCTAACAGGTTAAAGAAGATTCACAAATCACTGTTTACTATTTTAAAAAGCATTTTATTTCAAGTTTTGTATTGAGGTTTGTAAATTTGAAAAACAGAGGTTGGTAAAAACTGTACGAAATTTTGTTAACTTAATATGTGTTCTCAGCCTGACAATTTCTGGAACACTGATGTTGGATATGTTGTCAGGTTACACCTTTTTTTGGTTTTGCTTTGTGATTATGAAACTATAACATAAATGTTTCATTTAGCTCTATGTACCAACTGTGTATCAAAGCATCTACATGTTGAGTGTTCTTCTAAAATGAAATTAATACATTTATGAATGTAGCCAGGCGGCACAGTGGCTCGGTGGGTAGCACTCTAGTAAGAAGGTCCAGGGTTCGATCCCCAGGTGGGGCGGTCCGGGTCCTTTCTGTGTGGAGTTTGCATGTTCTCCCCGTGTCTGCGTGGGTTTCCTCCGGGCTCTCCTGTTTTCCCCCACAGTCCAAAAACATGCAAGTGAGGTGAATTAAATTTGGTAAAATTGTCCATGATTGTGTTTGACATTAAAACTTGTCAACTGCCACGAATGTAACCAAAGTGTAAAACATGACGTTAAAATCCTAATAAATAAATGTAAAAAATTATAAATGTAGACAAGCGCCTTTAGTAAGTAGGGCAGGCACGATTTTTTATCCACCCGTATTTTGGACGCAAGCCCCGCCTCCTGAACAAGGATTGGATATACACTTGCGCAGCCAGGCCAAAATAGAGTAGACTGTCAAATCAGTGGACGGCTATATGAAAGAGTAACCAATCATATAAAAGAGGCGGGATTTACCGAAATATGGGTGGGTAAAAAAAACAAGGCTGACAGATGCTACAAAAATGTTAACAGCCTGCGGCCAACTAACAGCTTAAATAAGTTTTAGGTAAATTAACAGATTTAAACCGAAAGCAAAATGCTTTTTCTTATAATATTAGTGAGTTTTAGTGTCAGCTGCGTTTATATTTGACCGCTTACCTTGGTGGACAGTTAGCAAGCCTGTTTACCTGGTGAAAATCTGTAGAGTAGGTGGGCAGGTAGCCACCAGACATCAACAATATAACATTAGCTTCATATAGGTATAAAAAATAAAAACGTTTTAATCTTACCGGGTTTTAAAGTCATGGATCCATCCTTCCTGCTGCACCACAGAGCATTGTCGCCATTCTGGAGGATATAATGGTCCTTTGCCTGAAAAAGCTCCATGTCGATGGAAACATCCAACACCGAGCAGCTTCGATGGAGACAAATCCAGACAGCAGAATAAATCCAGCCAGTTATCCAGGACAGGTAGTGTGTTATCTAAATTAACTAATACAGTCTTAATCAGTCACAGTTCAGACTAGCAGGCAGATGCATCATTCAGTTAAATATCACTTATTTAGCAGCCAGCCTTTATTACACTCTCTGTTCCATGTATAAGCTAGTTCCTAGGTAATTTAGCTCGTTTGTGAACGAAGACATGTCCTGAACAAACAGAAAAACAGAAGCTCCGTCCCTGCAATATTAAACACCACCGTGACTGTAGAGTAGAGCTGTGTGTGTGTGTGTGTGTGTGTGTGAGAGAGAGAGAGAGAGAGAGAGCCCGAGTTCCTGCAGGAGCCCAGTCACGTGATCACTGTCGTCATTTAGAAGAACAGATCACATCAGAAGACATCAGAGACCGAGAGAGACATTTACATTCACTCAGATACCCATCATCTATCTCTCTGTCCATGTTCTTCTCCTAAAGAGACACTTGTACTAGTTTAAATCATATATATATACACACACACACACACACACACACACACACACGTGCTGGTCATAAAATTAGAATATCATGAAAAAGTTGATTTCTTTCAGTAATTCCATTCAAAAAGTGAAACTTGTATATTATATTCATTCATTACACACAGACTGATATATTTCAAATGTTTATTTCTTTTAATGTTGATGATTATAACTGACAACTAATGAAAACCCCAAATTCAGTATCTCAGAAAATTAGAATATTACTTAAGACCAATAAAAAAAAAAAAGGATTTTTAGAAATGTTGGCCAACTGAAAAGTATGAACATGAAAAGTATGAGCATGTACAGCACTCCATACTTAGTCGGGGCTCCTTTTGCCTGGACTACTGCAGCAATGCGGCGTGGCATGGAATCGATCAGTCTGTGGCACTGCTCAGGTGTTATGAGAGCCCAGGTTGCTCTGATAGTGGCCTTCAGCTCTTCTGAATTGTTGGCTCTGGCGTATCGCATCTTCCTCTTCACAATACCCCATAGATTTTCTACTGGTAGCTTTGGCACTGTGTGCAGGTGCCAAGTCCTGTTGGAAAATGAAATCTGCATGTCCATAAAGTTGGTCAGCAGCAGGAAGCATGAAGTGCTCTAAAACTTCCTGGTAGACGGCTGCGTTGACCTTGGACCTCAGAAAACACAGTGGACCAACACCAGCAGTTGACATGGCACCCCAAACCATCACTGACTGTGGAAACTTTACACTAGACCTCAAGCAATGTGGATTCTGTGCCTCTCCTCTCTTCCTCCAGACTCTGGGACCTTGATTTCCAAAGGTAATGCAAAATTTACTTTCATCAGAGAACATAACTTTGGACCACTCAGCAGCAGTCCAGTCCTTTTTGTCTTTAGCCCAGGCGAGACGCTTCTGACGCTGTCTCTTGTTCAAGAGTGGCTTGACACAAGGAATGCGACAGCTGAAACACATGTCTTGCATACGTCTGTGCGTGGTGGTTCTTGAAGCACTGACTCCAGCTGCAGTCCACCCTTTGTGAATCTCCCCCACATTTTTGAATGGGTTTTGTTTCACAATCCTCTCCAGGGTGCGGTTATCCCTATTGCTTGTACACTTTTTTCTACCACATCTTTTCCTTCCCTTCGCCTCTCAATTAATGTGCTTGGACACAGAGCTCTGTGAACAGCCAGCCTCTTTAGCAATGACCTTTTGTGTCTTGCCCTCCTTGTGCAAGGTGTCAATGGTCGTCTTTTGGACAACTGTCAAGTCAGCAGTCTTCCCCATGATTGTGTAGCCTACAGAACTAGACTGAGAGACCATTTAAAGGCCTTTGCAGGTGTTTTGAGTTAATTAGCTGATTAGAGTGTGGCACCAGGTGTCTTCAATATTGTACCTTGTCACAATATTCTAATTTTCTGAGATACTGAATTTGGGGTTTTCATTAGTTGTCAGTTATAATCATCAACATTAAAAGAAATAAACATTTGAAATATATCAGTCTGTGTGTAATGAATGAATATAATATACAATTTTCACTTTTTTTACAAATGCTCATTTGACTTAACAGCCACAGCTTCCAACAGACATACTTCAAAGTCTGTTGTTATAGCTGATCACTTGAAGATCGTATGAAGGTCACTCTATTTCAATACCATTTGCTTTTGAAATGAAATGTCCAACAAGTTCATGGTCAGGTATCCAAATAATTTTGGCCATATAGTGTATGTATCTGTCTATATATAGATGTACGCAAACACCATCTTCAGATAGCAAAAATCTGGGATTCGTTAAATCTCTTGAACCTTTTTTGATTGACAGTAGTACAAAGAAAAAGATGTTTTCATTTAACAACTTAATGGTGTCACAGTGGGCAGCCAGGGTACTTTCTGTGTGAAGTTGGCATGTTCTCTGTGTGTCCATGTGGATTTCCTTCTGGTGTTCTGTTTTCCTCCCACAAGTCTAAAGACATGCAGTCAGGCCAATTGGAGCTACTAAAACTGCCTTAAGTATGTGTGTGATTGTGTGTATCTGCTCTGTGATGAACTGGCGACCTCTGTGGTGTTTCCCACCTTTCATCCACTGAATCAACTCATCACAACCCTGACCAGGATTAAGCAGTGGTAAAATAAACAAAAGATGAATGAATAATACAGCTGGATGATTATGACCACAATATGCATTCTATTGCACCCATTAAAACTACTATAGTATAGTGCAACACACTATAGCATGAAGTTCTGCAGTAGTACACATATTTAACATTTTACTTCAACACATCACATTTTATTGCCATCACAAAGTTAGTTTAGAAATGTAAAACGTCACATGAGAAATAAATACTTTTTAATTATTTTATTTAATATACTTTTCAGTTTTTATTACATATACATTTCAGGTATTTTGTAATGTTTGCATATTTTCTGTTTAGAAGAAAATATGTAAATGGAGATGGAGCACATTTTTACCACTGGAAAAATGTAAAAATGTTCATTTTGGCACAAAAATAGAATAGAAATATAACACTGTTATCTTTATCATTACCCTGTCAAAATCACAACAATATTAAAGGTAAAACTTTAGAACTTCTTTAGAACTTTACACCAAATGTAAAGACTATTTACAGTCCCTCCCTGTTTATTGACATAAACATCAGGTAAAGTTGAATAAAAGGTGACAAGAAATTCACCTTTGGTGAACTAGCTTGATCTTACACTGAAATGATGAGAAAAATCCAACCTTTAAAATGAATCCTCATCAACAAATAATTATTTTAACAAAATCATGTGCCACAATTATTGGCAACAACCCCCCTTCTCCAATAAAACCGCACTTAGGGTGTGTTCGAAAACCTAGTGAGCTCTCTACATAGACAACATTTTACGTCATCCTAGGCACGCTCCCGAGAAAGAGGCTGTTCGAATTCTTAAGTAGCGCGTTCGATTAACCTGTCTTATAAGTCGATGACTTATTACAATCCTCTCCACTTAGGCAGCTGCCTATGTAGGCAGTAAGACAGCAAGGCAGCTCACTAGGTTCTCGAACACACCCTTAGTCTTCTACAACATAGATAATGCATGGATAATGCAAATCAGAATTTTTTTATTTTGATATTTATGCATTTTCCCCTTTTACCTCCCAATTTTGGCAAACCCCCCCTGCTGCAGACCCCTATCCTAAGCAAGTATGGCCATAGCTAACATACAGTATCGCATTTCCCGTCTCTGTCCATGCACTTTTGATGAACCATCGGAGCCTGCATTTACAACAGCAGCGATGAATCCCCTCTGACCAAAGTAAGGTGGTTAATAAAAATGAAATGAAAGTTTCTAGACACACTAATCAACTTAAAAAAGTTTAATATAACTGGAGAATATGCTTATCTTTCTAAGAATTTCTAGGGGTGCCAATAATTGAAACATGTGCTTTTGTGAAAAACGTATTTCTTGCTAAGGGATTTTGGGGGTTTTTCCAGAATGAATTGACTTTAAATAAAGGTTGAGTTTTGTAAATTGTTAGTGTCACAATATGCTAATTCAGCAAAACGAATTTCTTATAATCCTTTCTACTCATCTTTACCAGGACAATAATTGTTGACGGGACTGTATGAAAGGACTTTGTACTTTATGTAAAACTGTACAGTGTTATTCTTTGATGGTTACACAACCAGTGTCTCTCTAAGGCGTTTTCCCACTGCAAAGTAAAAACCAGAACCTGGCTGAACTGGGAACCAATACAACTTAGATACCAATACATCTCCGAAAGTCACAGTCATTAAATTAAAGCAAATGCACCATCAGTACAGTTGATTAATACTGTTATTAAGTGAAAATGCTGGGATTTACATTGTTCATCTTGTCTGCTCTGTAGGTTTGCAAGCTAATGATCATATGACACAATAAATATGTAATTGAAATGTCATTGTAAGATTATAAGATTTTCATTCATTCAACCATTAATTAATTCATTCGTTGTCTGAAAGCACCCCACACAGAAAAGATCCTGGTGAATTTAACCCAGGCCCTCCCTTGCTGTGAGTTGACAGCACTCCCCGCTGTACCACCGTGCCATTCATTTTAAAATGTGTACTGGCTTATAAATAAATCTGCACAATGTAAGCTTTAAAGCCATCTGTGTAAATGTGACCTGCTTTCAGCCAATGTTACTAGTTAGTAGTTGAACACAGATAAGGGCAATGTACATTTTAGTTACTTAAAACTAAAACTATAAGGATTTATAAAAAGTAGTTTAATTTTTCTTAAGCAAAGTAACTCGTGTTGAGTCTTTTATTGTAGACTTCAGTATTTCAGTGCATTTACTCATCCAACACATGCCAAATCCCAAACAGCTTCCTATTTACTACACATGTACCCTATATACTGATGGTGGCAAACCATAAAGTTATAGCTTTTGGTACATCAACTGAAACCTTTGTTTCTGGACAGATGGACAGTAGAAAATGTACAGTTTTAGTTCCCTGGTACAATTAGTTATGGTACCTTGTGCAGTGGAAAAAGCCCATAAGAAACAATAGGCACTCTTAATGGAATTTACAAAAGCTTTTATATTGTCATACATTCTAGATTGTAAGAAAACACCAAAGGCAAACATCAAATACTTCAAAGTAAAGGTAAAAATAAAGCATAATTCAGTAAAAGGCCTCTTATTTGAGACTAAGTTTCAGGCTGAAACTTGAGTCACCACAAGGTTGCCACTATGGTCCTGCTACAAGACACTTACAGTGAAAATCCACAACAGCAGCATCACATAACAGCACGCAGAACTGCACTCAGCAAACAAATCACAGATTAACTGTCAGCCAACGGAACCATTAAATTAACTGTGCATGCAACTTATAATAGAATGAGGAGATGTGATTTGTGTCTCTTTTTAAAATTTTAACTTTGGTTTGCAGTTTTATGAAATCTCCTTGGCCTTCTCCATCATTGCCTGGCTGATCAAACTAGGTTCCCCTTTCTCACAAGCTTCAGTGCTGATGTTGCTCATCTGTGCTTCGGATTGATCACTCACTGTCTCCAGTTCCTCCAGAATGGTTTGTACTCTACGGACACCATCACGGCGAGCCTGACGCACGTCTGCGCGTCCCTCTGGATCGACCGAATCCAGTGCTAGCAACTCTTTGGTCAAAAACTCCTCCAGCACCAAATATCTTTTGTCATTCTTTTTCCCATTAAAACACTTCACCTCTTGGGAGAGTTTTTCCACCCGGTCCAGTATTTGCTGGACCTTTGCCGATCCTGGGTGCAGTAAGGTGGATGGCTCTGTCTTCTTCTCAGGCTGAGCTTCAGCTTGTGGAGCTGATGTTTCTTGGGTTTCCGAAGTCACAGGAACCTGCATGAAGCTGTTGGCTGTCTCTGTCATCTGTGGTGGCACTTGCGCAGATTGATGAAGTGGCATTTGGATAGGTTGTTGGGGTGGCATTTGGACAGGTTGTTGGGGTGGCATTTGGACACGTTGTTGGGGTGGCATTTGGAAAGGTTGTTGGGGTTGCAGCTGAAAGTGTTGTTGAGGTGGCACTTGGACATGTTGTTGAGGTGGCAGTTGGAAAGGTTGTTGAGGTGGCACTTGGTCTGGTTGATATAAAGACGCCTGTATAAATGCCTGTTCGGGTTTGTACATGGGCTGCTCTGTAGGAGGAGGTGGTGATGCCAGAGGTGATACAGGCTGCTGTGGTTCAAACACTTTCTGAATAGGAATTTCATAAGGCTGGCTGATACGTTGCTCAGTTGCGTAATCAACTTTTGGAGGGATCTCTGTATGCACAACATGTTGGTGGACCTTGAAATACAAGATATTAGAATGTTAGCTACTGATAAACAATGCAAACGTATAAAGATTGTTATATTTACTTATAAATGCTTTCAATAATATTGCTTTAACGTTTACAATATAGTAAATTACTAGAAGTAAGTGGGCATCCCTTAATTATTTATTCTTATTTACTTAATTATTAAGTTCAGGTGTTTTAAACCCATTGCTAAAATGTTTATAAAATCAATTATATAAAATATATATTATATGCTTTCATATTTGTGGCAAGAAAATCTTGAGAAGGCCTATTTCTGTTCCAGCATGACTGTGCCCCTGTGCCTAAATTGAGGACATGATATGAGAACCGTTGATGAGCCCTGACCTCTCATCTCAACAACACTGAACTTTGGAATAAGGCATCTGCAAACCAGGCTACTCTCAGTGCCTATAGTGCCAATAGACACAATCCAAAATCCAATGGAAAGAAGAGTGGAGGCTGCAATAGCCAAAAGATAGGAGTCATACTACTGCTTATGGTTTCAAAGTTGAATATTCAATAAGCTCATAGTCAGGTGTCTTCATACTTTTTGACCTACAGTGTACGTGTCTATTTAAAACAAACAGTGTTGGCAGCACAGGCTTATACAAATATTTAAATAAAGCCACATGTGCTATAAATTAGATAAGAAATGCTTTTATGGCCATATATACACACACGTGTATAGTACAATGGAATTCTTTTCTTTGCATATCTTAATTTATTTGGAACCTGGGGTCAGAGTGCAGGGTCAGGCATTACACAGCACCCCTGGAGCAGTAAGGGTTAGGAAGCTTGCTTAAAGACCCAAAAATAGCTACTAGACAGGACTGAGACTTGAATTCCCAACCTTCAGATCAATAGCCCAACGCTCTACCCAAAATAATTTTTAGCAAGAAGTTGGGAGACCAAACAGCAGCTATTTAATGCGACTTGGCATAGATTTTGCAGTCTTAGAAACAGCAAATAGATTTCTAAATTTCTATTTATACCTGTCTGACACCTATTTATATGTGTTTGACATATCCAATTCTATTCCATCAAACCTACAAGCAAACATGGTATGGCAACATTACCTGTGGCCTCTCTCCCATGACCTGTGCTTTGATGGGCTCCTGAGCCTTAACATTGGTTGGGAGGATGAGGGGACTGGCTGAACGGTTTTGCTCCAGCTGGATGGGCACTTGCTCACGGTAGGTGGGGATCTTTTCCCGAGTAGTAAACACAGGGCTTGGACTCCACTCTTCCGGTTGGCGACAATGAAAGGTTGGTTGATGATCTGTCTGCAAAAATCTTTTAGGATGGCCACTCTGGGTTTGTGGGATGCCCCCTGCCCCCTCATGAATGACAGGAATGGGAATGTAGCCTGACCGGAGGCCTGAGCTGCTGGGTCTGTGAGGCTGGTGAAACGAGCTGATATGAGACTGTGTCCCTTGGGGCTGATGGTGCACATGCTGAACCTGACATAAACAAAATAAATTTCAAGCATTACTGACTGCATACTGACAGTAAACACTAGGACAAAACATCATATCATGTCAGCATTAACACTGTGTGTTTTATATTTGTAATAGCCACATTTCAAAGACTGGGATACTAGTTGAGGGTGGGAAATAAAGTTCCAACATTAAACTGCACTTTCAGATTTTCTGTTATTGAAAAGTAAGTTAATTAAATATGTTGAGTATTAAATATATTTATTTTTAAGTATCACAATATTTACTGTCAAATACAGTGTTTTATCCAATATTCCGTCCTGATTGCCACCATTCTGATTGAGTGAATCAATACTATATGTCATAAAGACATTAAATATTTTAAAAAAACATTAAGAAAGGATCTACTAGTCTGTTAAAGAATTAAACCTGTATGCAAACCCCTGTTCAACAGTATAAATATCATTTTATTTTAGAAATGGGTCAGAATTGTCAGGAATTTAAATATTTGTATGCAGCTTTTTGTAATCCAAACAACTATACAGTAGCAAATATGGTAATATGTACTAAAAGGTTTTAAAGCTCATTACATAGTTTGTCACAAAATATGAAATTACAAGTCTGTATACTAGTTAGGAACTGTTTTAAAATTGAACTGAAATATATCATTCTTAATAATACACAAACAAAAATCTAATAGTACCTCGGGTCCATGTGAAGCAGGTGAGCATGATAAGCAGTGAGAATCGCCCTCCGACGCGGTCTGTGCTGGAGATCTCGGTCGACAGTGCATTGTGGGAGTCGGAGACGGAGTCCGGCCATCAGCTCTGAAGTTTTGATGGTTTGATGGATACGTAGAAGAAGATAACGGATACTGTTGGTGCCTGGGCTCCACATTTTCGTGAACGACTGGGATGGGGACGTAGCCTTGGCGCAGAATTGGGTGTTTCATTTCTGGAAAAAAGGTCTTGTATGTGTGCTGAGGAGATGACTCTGTAGGTGCACTGGGGCCATTCGGGAAGAACTGGGTAATCTGCAACACATTTAAAGTATACACTGAATAAATATGTTCACTATTGATACATTGATGTATCATACACCATGAGCATAGGTGTCATATTAAGGTAAAAGTACAGAAACAATAAACAGTGAGCCGTGCTTGATTAGATTACAAAGAAATGTTAAGTTAGCTTTAACCACTAAAACAATTATTTACTCACTTCACAGATTGCTGTTAATTTTCACTCTTCAGTAACATGTAACATTTCACACATCCTGCCATGTTCTCATTTCCCCCATACAGATAATTCTGCGTATGACTTCTTTAGTCTTCATAACTTTTTATGCTCAATATTTGTTTAGAAATGTTTTTCAAATCAAAACATGTATATTCCTATTTACAACTAAAGCTGCATTTGTAAACAATAATTCTACAGTGGTACCTTGAAACTAAACGTCAGCTGGTTCTTGGACTGGATGTATGTATATAAGGATGTTTGGGAAACCTGCGTTCCATGCTCCCGTGGCTTATGTAAAATAATGGAGTTGTTTTGGACACTTATACACTGAAAATAACACAAATATAATATAAAAACACTAAAATTAAAAGCTGATTCTTACAATTTCTCAGAACCTCGTGCTGTAACGCAAGTTTAAAAGTGAAACAGTGAGGAAAATCCAGATAAACACAGATACACGTGGAGCTTTCAGAGTGAATCTGACGGTTATTCCACACAAATGCAGTTTCGTCTCATATACATACTTTGATGACGTATTACTGCACCGCTGAAGCCGAGAGCTGAACAAAGTGGCTGTTCATTGTTAATTTATGTTGAGTTTAAGGGTACAAATTTCTCGATGAAGGGCGTTGAGTTTCAAAGATTTTTAGTTTAGGGGACGTTGAGTTACAAGTTACCACAGTATCTACATAATCCAGCCAGTTTGACCTCATTTAAAATGCCTTACTAAGGCACCAACCTGTCAACAAAGGATGTGGGGTGTAAGAGTGGAGCTAAATTAAACATATCCATTATTTGTGACACTGCAATGATGTGCATGATGACAAGTGGATGTCAGGAAACACGATACCTATATATAAATATACTGTACATTACATACCAGCATGTCAAAAGTAACACCACCTTAATCCTTACTATTAAAACATACTGTATATTTCTGTATCTACGTATATCAGTAAATAAAGTAAAAATCTAAGTACAGATAGCTCATTTAAAACTTAGTCTAGAGTGTTGCTAAGTTATACTGTATTTGACAAGTAATATAGAAGTAATATTGTGACAAACCTTGTCATGATGTAAAATGTATTGTTGTATATGGTCTTTAGCTCATGTAAAATATATTTAATGTATCTGTAATTTTGAGTGATGTTTTTTAATCAATTGGCACAACATCAAAAGAAATTACATTAAAGATAAGACTATACTTAACTGATGATCTATCATCACAAAATTTTGCATAGTTAAGAAACTGTAAAAAGTAACACCAGTTCTGAATGTAATATACAAAACCCTTGTCTTTTATTTTTCATTATTACTGCTTTTATTATATTATCATCAACACTTTATACTGGTAAGGGTCACAGCGGGTCCGGTTCCACCAGGAAACACTGGGCACAAGGCAGGAATACTGTGGACCAATCACCAATCAACCGTAGGGTCTCAGCCTCTCAAATCTATAAATGATTCTTCTGTGATCATATTTAGAGCAGAAACCCTCTTACAAATTTATTTTTTTGCAGCTGTTTGGTATTACTATAATGATTTACCTTACATTCACCATCATGACGTGACTCACTGTGTGTGTGTGTGTGTGTGTGTGTGTGAGTGTGTGCTCAATGAGACACTGTAGCTTAAAATATACTTCATGAGGGGGTGGGCTTCACTAAAGTTTTAGTTTCCCTTAAGGAAAAATTCCTGCCTTACTCAAATATGAATTGGTTGTTTTAGTCCCAGACAATCTCTCAAGACCAGTCATAATGGAGAAATAGTAAATGTTTAGATCTTTAAAAACACTGTTGGGTAACTCAGCAGTAAGGGCTCTAAACTGCTTATTAAAACTACAGATGAAATCTTCTGTCAAATAACAATGTAAACTGTAGCTGAAAACATTTGTGGTCTGCAGACTGATGTTGTTGGCTGTTTATAAGGTTTTAAATGTATTTAAAACTAATTTTGAGTCCTGTCATTGTAAACATGGAGGACTGTTTTGTGAGTGACCTTCAGTCTCTCTCTGTTTGGCATGACCATGCGGCCGGTTTATCTCCTGCCAGCTGTCTTTCCAGCAAATTCTTTGTGACCCTAACTTGGGACAGCAGTAAGTGTTGATCTTTCTTAATGAGAAATACCAGCTGGTGGGTTCTAGTTTGCACCCCCAGTGTTTCGACTGGACTTTGTCACTGGAATGTTTTCTATAGTGTATGAGCGCTTCTTTAAAGGATCTGAGTGCGCCGTGTATGATTTCTTTAAAAGTAACTTAACAGAAGTGCTCAAAATGACTTCATTAAACTCTGTGGATGTTTAACAAAGTTGCTGTTTAAATAGAACAGTTTACAATTAATTACCAATAATAACTTTATTAGAGAGAATAGGGTTGTGTTTTTGGGTTGGACTTTCAAGTCAGACATGATCTAGTATTGATGGCCTAAAATTGAAATGCTTGTTGAATTTTAACTTATTCACTGACAACAATTATATTACAACTATGAAAAAGAGGTGCTGCAAACTACTGTAAAGTTGCATAATGCAAATTCCATGCAATAATATATATTTTACTGTAAGGTTTAGCGATCATTAACAGTTACAAAAACACTGTACTTTAAGATTGATGTTTAGAGGGCTGAATGACAGCTACAGTGGATACAAAAAGTCACACACTCCTGTTACATGGCAGGTTTTTGCAATGTAAAAAATGAGACCAAGATTCATCATTTCGGACCCTTTTCCACACTTAATGTGACCTATAATCTGTACAAATTAATTAAACGCAAAATGGAATCTTTTAGAGAGAAACAATTTAAATAAAGCAACGTACAATAGTGTGGTTACATAAATATACACACCCTTAAATTAATACCTTGTTAAAACACCTTTTGATAGGCCGCTCAGGTGGCGCAGCGGTAAAAACATACGCTGCAACCAGAGCTGGGATCTCGAATACATCGTATCGAATCTCAGCTCTGCCTTGCCGGCTGAGGCTGAGCGGCCACATGAACAACGATTGGCCTGTTGTTCAGATGGGCGGGACTAAGCCGGATAGGGGTCTCTCTCTGTCAGGCTGGTGCAATTACGACCTCTGCTGGCTAATTAGAGGCGCCTACACAGAGATGAGGAAAGAGTGCTCTTAGGGTGTGTCTCTCCATACACAATGCTAGGTGGCACAACACTCGTCAATGTGTGGGTGATAAGATGCATACGGCTTGCTGCCCACATGTCGGAGGGGGCGTGGGTTAGCTTCGATCTCCTCGGTCAGAGCAGGGATCGGCATAGGCGAAGAGGAAGCATGATGCAATTGGGAGAAAATACATTAAGAAAAAAAACACCTTTTGATTTTATTACAGCATTCTGTTTTTTGGGGTAGGAGTCTATCAGCATGGCACATCTTGTCTTAGCAATCTTTGCCCATATTTTATTGCAAAAGCACTCCAAATCTTTAATTGTGAGGGTGTCTACTGTGCACAGCACTTTACAAGTCACCCCACATTCTTCTGTTGTGCTTTGGGTGATTGTCGTGCTGATCTGTGAAATTTCTCTTCATCTTCAGCTTTTTATCAGAGGCCTGAAGGTTTTGTGCCAAACTTCACTAATGATTGTAACTGTTCATAATTCCTTCCGTCCCATTTTCAGCTTAGGAAAAACAGCCCCAAAGCATAATGCTGCCACCATCATGCTTCACTGTGGGTATGTTCTTTTGTGTTCTTTTGATGTACAGTGTTGTTTGTTCTCATCAGACTATAACACATTTTCCCACACGATTTTGGCAGACTTGATGTAGGGTTTTGCATGTAACTTGGATGTTTTTCTTTTCCTGTAGCTCGTTTAATGTTGCTGTAGGCCTCTTGGCAGCCTCCCAGTCTAGTTTTTTCTTGCGTTTTTATCAGTTTTGAAAAGACGCCATGTTCTTGGTAATACCACTGTCGTGCCATATTTTTTTCACTTGTTGATGACTGTCTTCACTGTGTTCCATGTAATGTTTTGGAATTGTTTTGTACCGTTCTCTCTTAGATCCCTTTGGTGCTTTGACTGAATAATAACTCCAATTATATTTGCTAGTTTACTTTTTTACTTTTAGTTCATTTGAATTTGTGTGTGTATGATTTGTGTAAATCCTATTTATTCAAATTATTCTCCAGGCCACCCAAGAAGGAAGGGTCCCTGATGAGTCTGGTTCCTCTCAAGGTTTCTCAAGGAGTTTTTCCTTGCCACTGTCGCCCTCGGCTTGCTCAATAAGGGTTTTTGTTTTTGTATCTGTTGGTCCTGGATTCTGTAAAGTGACTTTGAGACAATGTCTATTGTAAATAGCGCTATATAAATAAACTTGACTTGACTTGCTTTGCTAACTCTTTGTGGACCATGTGAGTAAAATCCTCCTAGAAGAGCTGAACTTTATATGGGGTTAATCAGAGTCACTTTAATTAATGGCAGGTACTGACTGCTATTTAACATGAGCTTGAATGTGATTGATTCATTTTGAACACAGCCACATCCTCAACTATATATTTTTTCCTCTCTAAATGATTTCAGTTTGTTTTTCAATTAAACTGCACAGATTATAGGTCACATGAAAGTCGGAAATAAATTAAAATTATGTTTTATCTTGGTTTTATATTTGTATTTCCACTGTACATAAGCCATTCATCAACTGATAAACTCCTATATAAAGATATAAAAGTGTTTTCCAAAAGTTATGATCTGACATCTGATGTCTACTTGACATAATTCCTAGGTCAAATGACAGATGTTTCTTGTCTTAAGTTAATAGCACCTTTTATGCTTCTAGAGTACTTTTAGGTGTTCACTTTAGTTTACTTTTACTTTATTTTTAGTAAAATCAGACTTCTAAAACGGTTTTCTAAAAGCTTTGCTATAGCATTTAATTATGTAACTAGTATATGTGTTTCTAAAAAGTGGCCCATCAACATAATTAGGGTTGTAGAAATTCATTCACTTGGAAGTTGAAAATGTAACTCCTGTATTCTGTTTTCTTTTGACATTACTGTATTAAAAAAAAGTTGGTTGAAGTGTATAAAAGACATCCACATATTACTTCTAGACCTGTTTAGTATAATATAGTTTTATAGGTAATTTGTGTTATTCTGAATGCATTTGTCATTAAAAGTAGGCAAACTCTCAAACAGTAAACTCTCTGGAACTTTGGACACATTAAACTGGCAACCTTTAGCCCAGAATGCTCTCAACACAGTCATGTTATTAAATATCTGTCACCAGGTATAAACCAGTACACATTTTGAAGAAAGCATTAAAAACATTAAAAAGTTGTATATTAATGAAGCTGTGTAATAAGAAAGAACGTTCTTGGGGTGGGGGTCTGTCAGATGAATAAAAGTGAACATGCATTGGCTTTCACACAGGCACAGGAGGGTGGATCCGTCTCAAATCCCTTGTAAGGGAAACTTCGTGAGGCGAGATCCCGCACAGTTGCACTGATATTACCAACAAGCTGCGATCTGCACAGCTCCTGATCTTTAAATAAACCTTATAGAGATGTACAAACACTCGGGCGACATAATGACTGCAGTGCGTCACACACCTCAGTCAAGCTTAGATCACAACTCAAAAATATTTAGAAGCCCGTCAATCCGTTAGAATGAACATGAGAAGACGCGCTATTTTAGGAGCGCAGCCGCACTTTCCAACACCGACTGAGTCACCACCATCCGAGCGTCGCGACCCAGCTGCATTAGCGCCTGTTTATTCACTGGAATTTAACTGCGCACTTTAATAAAATGGACTCCATTCCGACAACCCACGTAAAGTAGTAGGAACCCAGAAGTAGGAATAAGATCAAGGTAGATTAAATCAGCCGTCAACCCACATTCCATCATTTCCACGCATGAAGCAAACAGCTGAACTTAACTGCCCTGCACCTCGCCTACACATGAAGGCTGGAGTCCGCTTACCCGTTTACTGTCATGCCTCGGGTCGTTCCACGTCGTTATGCGATTGTTGTGATCCACAAAAAACGGCCATCCGGTGTGAGGGTCAATTTTAATCTCCCATCCTGGCGGCAGAGGATCGTTCGTAGCCATCGTCTCTACAGGAGACAGTGTTTTCATAGTCCGGTATAGTCTCGGTGCTGAATATTGAGCCATGACGGCGCACTCGGATCCTTTAAAGAAGCGCTGAGGTGACGCGCTGGAGGGGCTGGACTTCTGGAAGCACCTAGTTCAGTCCAACAGAAACTTCTAGCTGAGGACACTGAGGGTGGGCATCTGCCCTGGCATTAAACTGCTTCATTAAGCAAGGTTACTCTACTAAAAAGGGGCCACTTAAAGGAGTGCCTAATACAATTATTATAAACTTCATAATGTGTGTATTAGTAAACCTACACGAATTGTTATATTTTCTAAAGGTTTAAGTTATTTTTTATATTTATATATTTTTTTGTTTTATTTTAGTGTTGTTTTGATTGTTATTGTTGTGTTCTGTTTCTTCTGTTATTTTTTCTTATAATTATTGATTACTATAATTACATTTAAAAAATGTATGTTTTAGATAGTCACATATACAGTGTATCACAAAAGTGAGTACACCCTTCACATTTCTGCAGATATTTAAGTATATCTTTTCATGGGACAACACTGACAAAATGACACTTTGATACAATGAAAAGTAGTCTGTGTGCAGCTTGTATAACAGTGTAAATTGATTCTTCCCTCAAAATAACTCAATATACAGCCATTAATGTCTAAACCACCGGCAACAAAAGTGAGTACACCCCTTAGTGAAAGTTCCTGAAGTGTCAATATTTTGTGTGGCCACCATTATTTCCCAGAACTGCCTTAACTCTCCTGGGCATGGAGTTAACCAGAGCTTCACAGGTTGCCACTGGAATGCTTTTCCACTCCTCCATGACGACATCACGGAGCTGGCGGATATTCGAGACTTTGCGCTCCTCCACCTTCCGCTTGAGGATGCCCCAAAGATGTTCTATTGGGTTTAGGTCTGGAGACATGCTTGGCCAGTCCATCACCTTTACCCTCAGCCTCTTCAATAAAGCAGTGGTCGTCTTAGAGGTGTGTTTGGAGTCATTATCATGCTGGAACACTGCCCTGCGACCCAGTTTCCGGAGGGAGGGGATCATGCTCTGCTTCAGTATTTCACAGTACATATTGGAGTTCATGTGTCCCTCAATGAAATGTAACTCCCCAACACCTGCTGCACTCATGCAGCCCCAGACCATGGCATTCCCACCACCATGCTTGACTGCAGGCATGACACACTTATCTTTGTACTCCTCACCTGATTGCCACCACACATGCTTGAGACCATCTGAACCAAACAAATTAATCTTGGTCTCATCAGACCATAGGACATGGTTCCAGTAATCCATGTCCTTTGTTGACATGTCTTCAGCAAACTGTTTGCGGGCTTTCTTGTGTAGAGACTTCAGAAGAGGCTTCCTTCTGGGGTGACAGCCATGCAGACCAATTTGATGTAGTGTGCGGCGTATGGTCTGAGCACTGACAGGCTGACCCCCCACCTTTTCAATCTCTGCAGCAATGCTGACAGCACTCCTGCGCCTATCTTTTAAAGACAGCAGTTGGATGTGACGCTGAGCACGTGCACTCAGCTTCTTTGGACGACCAACGCGAGGTCTGTTCTGAGTGGACCCTGCTCTTTTAAAACGCTGGATGATCTTGGCCACTGTGCTGCAGCTCAGTTTCAGGGTGTTGGCAATCTTCTTGTAGCCTTGGCCATCTTCATGTAGCGCAACAATTAGTCTTTTAAGATCCTCAGAGAGTTCTTTGCCATGAGGTGCCATGTTGGAGCTTTCAGTGACCAGTATGAGAGAGTGTGAGAGCTGTACTACTAAATTGAACACACCTGCTCCCTATGCACACCTGAGACCTAGTAACACTAACAAATCACATGACATTTTGGAGGAAAAATGACAAGCAGTGCTCAATTTGGACATTTAGGGGTGTAGTCTCTTAGGGGTGTACTCACTTTTGTTGCCGGTGGTTTAGACATTAATGGCTGTATATTGAGTTATTTTGAGGGAAGAATAAATTTACACTGTTATATAAGCTGCACACAGACTACTTTTCATTGTGTCAAAGTGTCATTTTGTCAGTGTTGTCCCATGAAAAGATATACTTAAATATCTGCAGAAATGTGAGGGGTGTACTCACTTTTGTGATACACTGTATGTGTGTCACTTTTTTAAATGTCCTGAGTCCTGAGTTGCAGTGTTTTTGTGGTGGTGTGGTGCTGGACCCTGAATTCATTAAATAATTATACTGCATTTTGGATATAATAATAATAATAATAATAATAATAATAATCATTATTATTATTATTATTGGTAGTATTGCTTGGTTTTAATATATTTCGGTGTAGGGGTGACAGTGACACAGCAGATAGTTTAAATTACATACACCAGTTTCCTGTTATATGCATATTCTCTTTAAGTGATACTATATATATACAGTGTATCACAAAAGTGAGTACACCCCTCACATTTCTGCAAATATTTCATTATATCTTTTCATGGGACAACACTATAGACATGAAACTTGGATATAACTTAGAGTAGTCAGTGTACAACTTGTATAGCAGTGTAGATTTACTGTCTTCTGAAAATAACTCAACACACAGCCATTAATGTCTAAATAGCTGCAACATAAGTGAGTACACCCCACAGTGAACATGTCCAAATTGTGCCCAAATGTGTCGTTGTCCCTCCCTGGTGTCATGTGTCAAGGTCCCAGGTGTAAATGGGGAGCAGGGCTGTTAAATTTGGTGTTTTGGGTACAATTCTCTCATACTGGCCACTGGATATTCAACATGGCACCTCATGGCAAAGAACTCTCTGAGGATGTGAGAAATAGAATTGTTGCTCTCCACAAAGATGGCCTGGGCTATAAGAAGATTGCTAACACCCTGAGCTACAGCATGGTGGCCAAGGTCATACAGCGGTTTTCCAGGACAGGTTCCACTCGGAACAGGCTTCGCCAGGGTCGACCAAAGAAGTCGAGTCCACGTGTTCGTCGTCATATCCAGAGGTTGGCTTTAAAAAATAGACATGAGTGCTGCCAGCATTGCTGCAGAGGTTGAAGACGTGGGAGGTCAGCCTGTCAGTGCTCAGACCATACGCCGCACACTGCATCAACTCGGTCTGCATGGTCGTCATCCCAGAAGGAAGCTGACGCACAAGAAAGCCCGCAAACAGTTTGCTGAAGACAAGCAGTCCAAGAACATGGATTACTGGAATGCCCTGTGGTCTGACGAGACCAAGATAAACTTGTTTGGCTCAGATGGTGTCCAGCATGTGTGGCGGCGCCCTGGTGAGAAGTACCAAGACAACTGTATCTTGCCTACAGTCAAGCATGGTGGTGGTAGCATCATGGTCTTGGGCTGCATGAGTGTTGCTGGCACTGGGGAGCTGCAGTTCATTGAGGGAAACGTGAATTCCAACATGTACTGTGACATTCTGAAACAGAGCATGATCCCCTCCCTTCGAAAACTGGGCCTCATGGCAGTTTTCCAACAGGATAACGACCCCAAACACAACCTCCAAGATGACAACTGCCTTGCTGAGGAAGCTGAAGGTAAAGGTGATGGACTAAACCCAATTGAGCACCTGTGGCGCATCCTCAAGTGGAAGGTGGAGGAGTTCAAGGTGTCTAACATCCACCAGCTCCGTGATGTCATCATGGAGGAGTGGAAGAGGATTCCAGTAGCAACCTGTGCAGCTCTGGTGAATTCCATGCCCAGGAGGGTTAAGGCAGTGCTGGATAATAATGGTGGTCACACAAAATATTGACACTTTGGGCACAATTTGGACATGTTCACTGTGGGGTGTACTCACTTATGTTGCAGCTATTTAGACATTAATGGCTGTGTGTTGAGTTATTTTCAGAAGACAGTAAATCTACACTGCTATACAAGTTGTACACTGACTACTCTAAGTTATATCCAAGTTTTATTTCTATAGTGTTGTCCCATGAAAAGATATAATAAAATATTTGTCAGAACAACAGGAGACACACCGTTACGTTATTATTACTGTTTATAACACCTGTGCTTGATTTACACTGTTTAAATATGAAGTAAGGGGCAGTGAGGGAGAGGAGAGGGGCGGGGCAGGTGAACATGTGCAGAGACAAACTGGGAGAAGAGAAAGACGAACTGTCGGATCTAACTGGAACGCAACATCTATATCGATATAGACGATATTGTCTTATATCGCGTATTAAAATATATCGATATTTTATAAAATCTCGATATATCGCGCAGCCCTAGTACTGACCATTGAAAAACAGGGTGAAAGTAGGCTAAAACAATATGTACAGAAACAAATGGACTACAGTCAGTAATTGTAGAACTACAAAGTGCTTCTATATGGTAAGTGGAGCTGATAAAATAGACAGTGAGTGCAGAAACAAGGAGGTGGTTATAATGTTATGGCTGATCAGTGTGTCATATCATTTGCCCAGAATACTTTCAAACAACACACATACATAAATATGTTCCTAGTCCAACTGATCATTTATTGACTCATTTAGACTTAAAAGAAAATAATCAAATGCTAAACTGCATTTAAACATTTTTATCCATTACATTCGAATCTTGAAGCAACCTCAACACTGATTTGAAAACATGCATTTCAAATCTACAAAGTCCCTAAAAATAAACCCCGAATCTCAGTTCTCTAGCTACTAAAGAAAATGGCACGCATGTTTGTCAAAACCGCAAACGGACAAAATCTACCGCGGGCTCTAAAATCAACAGCACAGCTCCTTAAAAGGGTCCGGGATAATAAAATGGAAAGTGTAAGACTGGAAATTAAGGCTTTTTTGTAACACTGAGTCAATTCCGCATGTCACAGACACTTGTCTATTAAGAGCAACATTGCTTCTGGCCCATCCAAATGAAGAATGCATACTCATACTCAGAAAGCCCTAATAACCATACCAGGTTATATTTACATTATTGGACATTGTGACCTTTTTGTAATAGTCAACGTGATATCCTACTGTCAGCAAATCATAATAAGGTTCATATACACACATTGTACTGAACTTAAAAAGTTCTGAGAGAGATGAGAAGCTAATGTGATTTAAATATACACAACTGCACATAGAAAGTCATTTACACGTCAACATTTACAAGACACTGGGCCAATGAACCCTCAAAAAGTGCCTTTACTTACATGTGTTTACTGGGTCAGAACGCTGATTTGCTTCTTTCGGTACAAAACGTGAATCCCTAATGTGACTAACAAGCAAACACATGGGTTTAAAAGGAAGAAAACGGAAAAGCACTCTTAAAACGCATCCTGTTCAGATCATGTACAAGTTAATGCAGTTAACCAGCACATTCTGTATAATTGCCATGAAGCGAATATAATATTCAATGCAGATGAAGGAGAGGGGGTACAGTTTATTTCGTCTGACTCCATTAAAACAAGAAAGATACGTTTAGCAAATAAAGTCAGTTTCCTGCTGAAGCGTATATAATGAAATGTAGCTTCTTTGCACTTAAACCCTGATTCAGGTCAGTTCTGAACGTTGTCTGGGGGGGGAAATGTCAGTGACTTTTATTAGTCTCTTTGTTTCCTCCCGTGAAAGGAAGAAGGCTCCCGCAAAGTGATGCAGATCATGTTGTTCGCTAAAGAGCGGATCACTGTGTCTGGTAGCCAGCCATGCCAAAGTTAGCCTGGTTCATCACGGGGCCCGGCTGTGCCTGAGAGGGCTGAGTCCCAAAACCTCCCATCCAGGCTGGAGACTGCGATTGTCTGAAATAACCAAACATTTTAAAATGTTAATAAAATATGTTTCACATATATTACTCTGGAAATCTCAAAGCAAAATTACTAACACTACTCAAAAATTAAGAAAAGGTCAAATATACACTACACTGCATTTTTAATCTGCATTTATAATCATTTCTTTAAGGAAAAATTGTCAGCAGTGACTGATAATACACACCAATACATCACAATGCATTAAAATTACCCTTAGTTACACATTTAAAGGGCGCCAGGTACATCAACCCCAAACAAGTATGAATAATATTATTCAATAAATTAATAATTCGTATTATAATTTGAGGGGTAAACAGACGCATGACTCTCCATGCACTATACTGATTTTAATATGAGCCTCGTGCAGGTGAAAAGAGCATTTGACTAGTGTTAGTTAAGTCTCTCCTTGGTCAGGAGTGGAGGTCTGCAGCAGCTGAGGCGAAAATACAAATTCAGGGTTTGTTTGTTTGTTTAATAGTATTTTAACGTCATGTTTTACACTTTGGTTACATTCATGACAAAAAACAGTAGTTACTCATTACACAAGATTCATCAGTTCACAAGGTTATATCGAACACAGTTTACACAATTTAGTGTCTCCAATCCACCTCACTTGCATGTCTTTGGACTGTGGGAGGAAACTGGAGCACCCGGAGGAAACCCACACGAACACGGGGAGAACATGCAAACTCCACACAGAAAGGACCCGGACCGCCGCGCCTGGGGATCGAACCCAGGACCTTCTATTTGAGGGGGTGAACAGACTGATGCATGACTCTCCATGCGCTATACAGATATTAATATGAATCTGCCTCATGCAGGTGAAAAAAGCTAATTATTAGTGTTAGTTACATCCCTCCTTTTTCAGGAGTGGAGGTCTGCAGCAGCAGAGGCAAAAATACAAATCCGGTAAATAGATATGACTAAACTGAGAGGACAATTCGGGGTAAACGCATGAATAGAAAATAAAAAACAAATCTCAACCAGCATGCAATATTAATTAGTGTTTATATTGTTCACTGTAATGGACTGAGTTCTTGGAAATAATATAAGCAAAAACATTCTGAGAAATCAGCATGTGCTGAAATCACTGAATACCTAGGACACCAAAAACATCTCAACTCCCTTCAAGGCTTTTTTTTATGTAAACTGAAACATGGTAATATGCAATCAATACTATTTAATTAAAAAAATTACTAAAATAACTATAAATAGCCTTGATATGATTTAGTCAACAGTTTAGATGTTAGTTTCAAACTTACTCGACTCCAAATCCCTGCTGATTCCATGTCTGTCCGTACATTCCATAGGATGGTACTTGCCACCCATTTGTCACATACTGCCCATACTGCTGTGGATTTCCATACACCTGATTCCAGTGGCCCCACTGGCCAAAATCCACCTGAAGGAAAGATGACATTTGTTAAATAAACCATGGTTAAATCTGCACAACAATACAATGCACTGACAACTGCATATAAGTAAAATCAATCTGCATGTCATATCGGCTAATGAACCTACAGATGCAATGAAATGTCTTCTAACGGTAGGCAAAATGTCACCAAGTGTATTTCATTCAATTTTCATCAACGTTTTCATTCCGGTGGAAGGGTTGAAGCGGCCCTGATTTCACTGGGAAACAGTGGACGCAAAAAAGGTACACCCTGAACAGAGCGCCAATTTGTCACCCACCCCAGACAAAGCCAATTACTTCTATCATAACAGCTTATCACCACATTTAGCAAAACAATTAAGGCATATGAGAACTTCAGTGCCAAGGTTTTTATTATTATTTTGTTATTATTTGATTAAGTCTGTCAACGTCTTTTCATTGAAATTAAGAAGTTAAACTTCAGAAATTATCCAAAGTATTCAATATCAAAGTGTTTGTATATGATACCACAGCAAAATGTAACCATGGTGCATGGTTACATGGTGATTTTTACATCATACTGGACACAACTGTCCAGAAGTCCCAGAATATGCATTACACATACTGTATATACAGTACACAGAGCAACTTCATTAATTAATGATAGTTTGTACATATTGATAGCGCAAAGGACAATTACACATTTAGGCTGGAAAGTGCAGGTACTACATGAAGACACACACCTGCTCTGTAACAGGAGGGACATTTTTGGTCATGTCAGGTGACTCTTTGCCCCAGTAGCACTTAACAATATGGCCCTCGATGGTTGTTCCATTCACGGACACAATAGCATGGGCAGCACTTTCATGAGAGGAGAACCTGGATAAACATGAGAGAACAATGATTAGCAATCAAATAACTTATAGTCTGGGATATTAATACTGTCTGAAATGTTGAGCATCAGTCAACTAAATGTGTAATCATTACAGGAGGACAAAAGCAGGAGTAATAGCTAGAACAGTCTACCTTTTGACGTAGTTAATCCTTTATATTTAACAAATAAGAGGTAAAAAAGGCAGTGTACACTCTCAACACAAACTAAATGTAGCTCTTCATAGAGCCAAAAGGACAACTGTTATTTGGTGCCATCTAATGGAAAGAAAGTGTAATTTTTATCTTGATTCATTTCACATTATACTGTACAATATAATGAGCCTTGTATGTGCATAAAATAACAATTGTTAACTTAATAAACTCTAAGCTGTCCTCTTGTTGTTGCAGTGGCTGCAGGTATCCTTAAGTTTAATTATTAACCCAATAAGTTCCTTTAGGATAAAAAGGTGTCTGTCTGTCTGTCTGTCTGTCTGTCTATCTATCTATCTATCTATCTATCTATCTATCTATCTATCTATCTATCTATCTATCTATCTATCTATCTATCTATCAGACTATCTATCTATCTATCTATCCGTCTATCCATCTATCTATCCGTCTATCCATCTATCTAATTTTCTTCTCATGACCATTTTATTGGCCAGTGGTATTTCAGTAATCGAAATGGTTCAAGCCCCACATCTGCCAGACCACTGTTGTGTTCTTGAGCAAAGCCCTTAACCCTCAACTGCTTGGATAAAACAATAAAGTTGCTTTGGATAAAAAAAAAAATCCAAAATTATTATCCATAAATTAGCTTAAAACATACAGGAAAAAAACAGGTCAATACCTGATACCTGAGTCCAACATACCTGATAAAAGAATAGCCTTTTTCTGGGAAAACTCTGATTTCCATTATTTGTCCAAAAGGTGAAAATGTCTGCCTCATTAGATGGTCTGTAGTTGGGAAAAAGACCAGTTATATACTATACATGTAAACATGCAATCTCATAACACAGAAATTATCTTACCTGTGAGCCCTGCCTGGATGCCACCGCAGTACACGGTGCAGTTCTGAGGACTAGACTGGTTGACAACATCTTCATATCTCAGCTGCTTTGGACTGCCTGACATTTCCAAAAAAATATATAATATTTTCAAATGAAAACCAACTAACAATATGCACGTTTCCAAAAAAATCTAACCTCGGATCTAACTCTTAATAAAAGAAAAGAAAACTGTGTGTTAATGAACAGAGAGTTCATAAAAAGCAGTAATGGTAATGTACCAATTGAGTTATTTCCTTTATGCAAATAGCATGACTCACATTCACTATATAGTATTTCATGTCTTTCTATTTATACAAATATGAGTAAGTATTTTGTGTATCAGTTTATATTTAAGGATTTGCTTAAGGATTCAGGATTGGTGGGAAGGACATTAGCTGGAAGCACATCTCAGGCATGCTGATGATATCGTATTGTCACATCAACAGAAATAACTGCAAGAGCTGATGTGTCATATCGAGGAGGCTGCGAATGAATCTAGCATACCGATAAATGCAAAACACTTAAGTATTACTGGAGATTATAATGGACAGTAGAAAACTGAAACAAGGGAAGTTCTAATATTTGGAAATTAGAGTACCAAACACTGCAGAATGTGCTGGTGAAGTAAAGTAAAAATGGCAAAGGGCATAGTGGTGTTTTTTGTTTGTTTCTTTTTATAATGGCATGTTATCACATAATATACACGGCAGGAATCAGTGTTTTATGCTAGTTTTATTGGTCTAGACATGGTGGTGAAGGTTAAACTGACAAGGATATGGGAAAACAAATCAATTCAATTGAGTTATATAAGAATGTGGAATGTTATTTTCTCAAAATGGACAGGAGAGTTATCTATTGGGTAAAATAACTATGGGTAATAATGTTTCTTAGAATTGTGTATTAATGGGCAAAATAAACATAATTAGAACTGAATAATAAAAATGGAGATTATGGCTCACTATGTATGACAACACTGCAAACAGCAGAATATATAAGTTCCTACTGCAAATGTGACCATTCCAGCGACCTTTAATTAGCTGTTAACACAAATGATATTTGCAAATAAAGACACATTACAGTTAACGGCCCTGTTGTTTACAACTCGCTCCCATTAAGTTTTGTTCAGGTTTACTTTGTATGCACTTGTATCGACTTATTTTGTGCAGACCTTCAGTATCAGACCTGACCTAATCAATGTGGTAAAATACAGAGAATGCAAGAGAACTACTTACCGTCTTGAGCATTTTTAGGGGTAGGGGGTTTCCGAGTGGCCCAGTTGGTCCGGATCTGCCTTCCACCCAACCACTGACCACCCATTTGTACTATGGCATTCTCTGCATCCTAGCAATAAAAGAAACACACAAGGTTACCTGATGGGTCTTTTACATAATGGAATGGAGTAAATCCTATGCTACACTGGTAGCCTGTTATTTATCAAGTCCTTTTGGCTTTATTGTTAAATAAAGTTAAAATGTTGAACAAAGTGAATAAATAAACTAAGATTACAATAATTAGTTATGATATAATTACAATGCTTTTAATCGCGGGAATCACTAGAATTTCATCTGAATTTAATTGAAATGTGTCATAATAGATATAATAAACAGAAATAGAAATAACCTTCACTTTGTGTTCCTGAGCTGGAGCCTTACCAGTTTGTTATAGAAGGACACAAATCCATACCCCTTTGATTTCCCTGTTGTCATATCCTTCACCACACGAGCATCCCTGAAAGAATATAATAAAGCAAACAACTTAGTTCACTTTAAATCAGTCAGCATGGTAAAAAAAATGAAAAACACCCCCCCCCCCCACCTTCCACACACAGTACTGTGAAATATTCTCATAGAGCCCTAAATAAACTAATGAATTAACAATACTTATTCACTGCATCTTCTGAAAAATATGCTATAAAGTATAAATACATGCAACCTACACTACAGGTTTAAAACACTCCTGCTCATTCAAGACTTCCAATACTGTCTGTACACACTAGGTTTTACAGTTTCATACTTGTCAAAGTTACTAACTAATACAAACAGAATCTATTTTTGTTCACCATGCATTCCTAACAGCTGCTGTTTTCTTTAATCCTACCAACAGAGATACACAGAAATATCAAAAAGAGAAAAAAAGGAATTAAACGGCATACATGGCCTGTTAACAGATTTCTTTATTTTTCCTGGTCAATTCTTTATCACCAATATGGAGTTTGGGAAGCTGCAAATTTCGAAAAATTGACATTTTCAGAACTTTCAAAAAATAAGACTATTAACACAACTGATCAATCCATAAAAAAACATCACTCATCACAAGTTCAATAAATACTGGTAGATTGTTAAAAGCTACACTACTTTAGCGTTAATACAAAATATTGCAAAATATGAATTTAAAAAGCAAAGAGTAATAGAAAAAAATCTACATCTGAGTTGCCAGTGTGCACAGTTCCTTGCTGTTAGCCTTCAAGCTCCTGTCCAATCCTATGAGCATTTCTGTAAAATAACCAGAGTGCTATTAACTGACACTCAAAGCTAAAGAAGAATCTGAAATGTTTTAGATGCACAGCAACAATTGACACCATACATTAAAACTGTTTTAATAGTAAACAGTTAGAACTTACCATATCAGGGAAGAGTAGTGGTGCAGTTAATCTTTTTAAGAACAAACCTTAAACACTTTTAGAACAGGCTCTAAAATACATTAATCATCTAATTTCACCCTTAGGTCCTAAACACTTAGCAGCTCTACTGGTTTGGGGAAGGGAAGAACATGTGTGGATGTGTTCAAGTTACACTAACATTGTTTTAGAACTGCAGTCTTACCAAACCTACAACAACTATAAAAGATAATGTTGCTTTCTTTACAAAACTTCTGTGAAATACAAACTGTTACATAAACATCTCAAACTAGTATGTTATTATCCGTGTATAAAGCATAGAGAGCCAAAGCTCTCGGTACTTACGAGATCTTTCCAAAGGGAGCAAAAGCAGCTCTGATATCATCTGTGGTGATCTCAGGACTCAAGTCTCCAACAAAAACATGGAAATGATCTGAACAGAAAGACTTTATCAGTTTCATCAAACAGAGTAACATTACTGTCCTTGTTTTTAAGGGTAATTATACATAAATCCATAAAGTAGTGCATAATGTAAATAAACACTTACTGGATGTATCTTTCTTTTGACTGCTTGGAGTTGTTGCCCAGTTTACTTTGACCTCCTGCAATGGGTTTAAACACAACAGTATTTTAATATAAAGTAATGCCATGACCCAGCAATATTTAGTACATGCACGAGAACAGCAGTAAGTACCTTTCCCAATATCTTCCGCCCGTTCATTGCTGCTAGAGCAGCTGCTGCATCCCTGTGCTCATAAAACTCTACAAAGCAATACGGGTCATTGCTTGTGTGCTGCAATACAGAAAAGCCAATGTTATCCAGTCGCTGAGAAAACAAAACAGCAAGAACACTCATTGTTACAAAAGACAACAGTTTATTTTTCATACATTTCCCCCAAAGCCCAAGTTAATAATAACCACTTAAACCATTCATGATGCTCTTAAAGAATTAAAATGGTCAAAAATACATTTTAACAGAATGGATCATATTTAGAAGAACATGTTACAATATGTTACAACAGAAGAATATGTTACAGTGGCTGCTTACCTCTGTTATCATTTTACAACTCTTACAGGGACCAATCTGGGTAAACAACTGAAGAATTAAGTTCTCTGTAACATCCCTAGATAGGTTTCCAACGTAACTGAAAGGAAAACAAACATTGTTAGTTCAAAAAAATGTGTGAAACATCTGAAATATCTGAAGAAAAGATATACTGTTTTGATCATTAGCACTAGGATTCACATAGCTCTGCCTGTGTAACATTTTAAACAATATCCTTCACAGAAATCACAGAAAAGGGTTGCATGACTTGTTTGTTTGTTTATTAGGATTTTAACGGCATGTTTTACACTTTGGTTACATTCATGACAGGAACAGTAGTTACTTATTAAACAAGGTTCATCAGTTCACAAGGTTATATCGAACACAGTCATGGACAATTTATTATCTCCAATTCACCTCACTTGCACGTCTTTGGACTGTGAGAGGAAACCGGAGGACCCGGAAAAAACCCACGCGGACATGGGGAGAATATGCAAACTCCACACAGAAAGGACCTGGACCGCCCCACCTGAGGATCGAACACAGGACCTTCTTGCTGTGAGGCGACAGTGCTACCCCCCACTTAGCCACCGTGTATGACTGTTCTATGAATACAAATAGGCAAATGTGTAGAAAAAAAGTATTATTTTCACAATACGTATTTGTATTAGGGCTAACTTTAGCACAGAATTGTGTTCTCAAAGTGTGTGCTATGAACTGAATAAAAGCAAGTGTATTTGAGGAATTATTTTGCAGTTTTTGTGTATTTGATTTAATTGCCTTAATAACTTCTATGTTGGCTTGTGAGGATGGTAGCACAAACAGTATTGGTAAAGTACTATATGATTAACCAGGGCTCGATAAATCATGTGCTGTTTTTAACTTTGTTGACCATTTCACCAGTGTGAAAGACCTGTGTGTTTCTTTTTCACAGAGTAAATGCCAATGATACACATTCTATATGGCACACCTGGAAATAGTGAATCCGGTGCAAAATACAACCAAGTTACATATTTGGATAGTTGACCATAAGCTTGTTGGACACCCCATTTCAAAAACAAATAGTGCGAAAACAAAATAGTGGAGTCTTCCCAGCTACAACGGGGGCCACTAATCTGAGAAGACTTCTCGCAAGACTAGAAGTATGTGTGTGGGAATTTGTGCCCATTTCTATGGAGCTGGTAAGGAGAATTTGTCTGGCTGGTAACTGATGTTGGAAAAATTCTCAAGCGAGGTCCCAGTTCATCCCAAAGCTGTTTAGTGGGGCTGAGGTCAGGGCTCTGTGCAAGCCGCTGGAGGTTCTTTAAACTGAGCTAAGGGGGAAATAGGAGAAACAGGAATATTGAAATAGGAGAGGGCCTTCCCTAAACTGGTGCTTTAAAGTTGGATGCATATAATTTCCTTTATATAAGTCTGTATATTGAGTAATTATGCCTTTTAGCAATGATTGTGTCTGAAACATATATTAAAACATTAAAAGGGGTCCTAATACTGTAGGCTGGCAGCTCAGGTACCCTGTGTTATTGTACTGATGTAGTTGTTTGTGGACGTGAAAGCCTCAGATCAGATCAGGCAGGTTATTTTAGACAAGAAATACATTAGCAGAATAGTATAATATAGTATAAAAAGGCTAAATTTGTTATTGTTGTTGTTGTTTAGGGAAAGAACTGAAAGGACAGTAAGCACTGCTGTAAAGAAAGGGCCTCTGAACATGAACAAATCAAACAATAGCTAACATGTAGCCTGTCAGCTAACTGACGCTAATACTGATATATGTAATAACATTTTAACATATAACGTTATAGGTCTAGTTAACATGTCTAATAATTTCAATAATCAGTTATGTGTATTTCCATTCACGGTACATTTTAAATAAAACAAAGCAAGTTTACTTACAAACCAACAAAGCGACATTAGTGACGGTTACCAACAACGAGCTAACACTTCTAGACCGGCTACAAAGGTAAACGAGAAGCTAAGGTGGACAACAAACTATACATATATATAAATATATATTTTTTAAAACAGACTATGATACAGCTAGTAATTTATAATTATAATTTCGCTCCCCCACTGTGTGTCTCTAATTTCAGAAGCTCTTGGCTGATAACCAGATATGGCTGTGCTAACTCTAAACTACTAGAACACTCCAAGCCTAAACGCATGCACTGCTATTGTGTTCGAAATGACTTACAGGGTTTTCGGGTTGCTCTCGTCTTCCATTTTTTTTTTTTTACTTCTGTACAGGGTGTTAGTATAACTTATAAAAAATCCGAGCGTGTTTTTATTTCATGTACAACAACCCTGAACTGTATAAGCTAACGTTAGTTACTTTCTTTATTGTGTAGAAAATGGCGAAACCCGGCCAGCCAGGACTTAAACCAGTGCGCATGCGTGAGACATCAAACCGTGTTCTAACTGGGTACATGCGCGAAACGTAAAGATTCGCCGATCTCCAAGTAATCAGTACTACACACTATATATAACGTGCGTATTGGTTTATGATGTATTAATCTACATTTACATGGGTCGTTTCCTAAAACAATAACATTAAAACCACCTCCTTGTTTCTACACTCACTGTCCATGTTTATCAGCTTCACTTACCATATAGAAGCACTCTGTAGTTCTACAATTACTGACTGTAGTCCATCTGTTTCGCTACATGCTTTTTAAACCTGCTTTCACCCTGTTCTTCAAAGGTCAGGACCCCCACTGGACACCCATAGATCAGGTATTATTTAGGTGGTGGGTCATTCTCAGCACTGTAGTGACACTGACATGGTGGTAGTGTGTTAGTGTGTGGAGTTTTTAAACACCTCGCTGTCACTGCTGGACTGAGAATAGTCCACCAACCAAAAATATATCCAGCCAATAGCGCCCCGTGGGCAGCGTCCTGTGACCACTGATGAAGGTCTAGAAGATGACCAACTCAAACAGCAGCAATAGATGAGCGATCATCTCTGACTTTACATCTACAAGGTGGACAAACTAGGTAGGCGTGTCTAATAGAGTGGACAGTGAGTGGACACGGTGTTTAAAAACTCCAGCGGCGCTGCTGTGTCTGATCCACTCATACCAGCACAACAGCTGTTTTAGCATGCAATATAGTCTTTACAAAAATCTAGTGAAAAAGTAATCATACTTGTTATAATATGAATGCACTCTTCCACTTGCTCAACCCATGTTAGTGCAGATTTTCTTTGGATTCTTCTTTATTCTTTCACACCACCCAAATCTTCCTTAAAAGATAAAATGGTTACTCTAAACTGGCCATCAGTAGAAGTACAATGAACTGTGACCCTGTTCACCCCAGGACATATTTCTAACTTGCACATTGAACCCACCCAAGACACTGATCATAATTAAATTATTAAGTTAAGTTAAGTTATTATTAAGTTAAATTAATTAAGTTCTAAGCAAAAAAAAAATCAACAAATAAAACCAGTGTCAATATCATTTGTCTGTTTTACTACCGCTTTATAAACACACACACACACACACACACACACACACATACACACATACACTTGGGGCAAAAACATATATATTGATAACATAATTAGATTAGATTCAACTTTATTGTCATTGTGCAGAGTACAAGAACAGAGCCAATGAAGTGCAGAAGCATCTAACCAGAAGTGCAAAATAGAGATTATTGACATATAATACAGTTAAAGTGTAGAAGTGACCAGATAAGTGAAATGAGGAGACACGAATTAAAGAATATTAAACAGGTAATGCTGATTGTACAGTGTATAGACTGGTATATAATTACAGAGTAATGAAAGGTGAATAAAAGGGGCTAAATGAGTAAATATAAGTATAAGATAAAATTCCTTTGTTAATCCCCATAGGGGAAATTCAAGTGTTACAGCAGCTCACAGCAGAAATATACAATATATACATGATTTACACACACACACACATACACACACACACACACATACACACACACATATATATATATATATATATATATATACAGTGTATCACAAAAGTGAGTACAACCCTCACATTTCTGCAGATATTTAAGTATATCTTTTCATGGGACAACACTGACAAAATGACACTTTGACACAATGAAAAGTAGTCTTTGTGCAGCTTATATAACAGTGTAAATTTATTCTTCCCTCAAAATAACTCAATATACAGCCATTAATGTCTAAACCACTGGCAACAAAAGTGAGTACACCCCTTAGTGAAAGTTCCTGAAGTGTCAATATTTTGTGTGGCCACCATTATTTCCCAGAACTGCCTTAACTCTCCTTGGCATGGAGTTTACCAGAGCTTCACAGGTTGCCACTGGAATGCTTTTTCACTCCTCCATGACGACATCACGGAGCTGGCGGATATTCGAGACTTTGCGCTCCTCCACCTTCCGCTTGCCCCAAAGATGTTCTATTGGGTTTAGGTCTGGAGACATGCTTGGCCAGTCCATCACCTTTACCCTCAGCCTCTTCAATAAAGCAGTGGTCGTCTTAGAGGTGTGTTTGGGGTCATTATCATGCTGGAACACTGCCCTGCGACCCAGTTTCCGGAGGGAGGGGATCATGCTCTGCTTCAGTATTTCACAGTACATATTGGAGTTCATGTGTCCCTCAATGAAATGTAACTCCCCAACACCTGCTGCACTCATGCAGCCCCAGACCATGGCATTCCCACCACCATGCTTGACTGTAGGCATGACACACTTATCTTTGTACTCCTCGCCTGATTGCCGCCACACATGCTTGAGACCATCTGAACCAAACAAATTAATCTTGGTCTCATCAGACCATAGGACATGGTTCCAGTAATCCATGTCCTTTGTTGACATGTCTTCAGCAAACTGTTTGCGGGCTTTCTTGTGTAGAGACTTCAGAAGAGGCTTCCTTCTGGGGTGACAGCCATGCAGACCAATTTGATGTAGTGTGCGGCGTATGGTCTGAGCACTGACAGGCTGACCCCCCACCTTTTCAATCTCTGCAGCAATGCTGACAGCACTCCTGCGCCTAGCTTTCAAAGACAGCAGTTGGATGTGACGCTGAGCACGTGCACTCAGCTTCTTTGGACGACCAACGCGAGTTCTGTTCTGAGTGGAACCTGCTCTTTTAAAACGCTGGATGATCTTGGCCACTGTGCTGCAGCTCAGTTTCAGGGTGTTGGCAATCTTCTTGTAGCCTTGGCCATCTTCATGTAGCGCAACAATTCGTCTTTTAAGATCCTCAGAGAGTTCTTTGCCATGAGGTGCCATGTTGGAACTTTCAGTGACCAGTATGAGAGAGTGTGAGAGCTGTACTACTAAATTGAACACAACTGCTCCCTATGCACACCTGAGACCTAGTAACACTAAAAAATCACATGACATTTTGGAGGGAAAATGACAAGCAGTGCTCAATTTGGACATTTAGGGGTGTAGTCTTTTAGGGGTGTACTCACTTTTGTTGCCGGTGGTTTAGACATTAATGGCTGTATATTGAGTTATTTTGAGGGAAGAATAAATTTACACTGTTATATAAGCTGCACACAGACTACTTTTCATTGTGTCAAAGTGTCATTTTGTCAGTGTTGTCCCATGAAAAGATATACTTAAATATCTGCAGAAATGTGAGGGGTGTACTCATTTTTGTGATACACTGTATATATATATATACAGTGTATCACAAAAGTGAGTACACCCCTCACATTTCTGCAAATATTTTATTATATCTTTTCATGGGACAACACTATAGAAATAAAACTTGGATATAACTTAGAGTAGTCAGTGTACAACTTGTATAGCAGTGTAGATTTACTGTCTTCTGAAAATAACTCAACACACAGCCATTAATGTCTAAATAGCTGCAACATAAGTGAGTACACCCCACAGTGAACATGTCCAAATTGTGCCCAAAGTGTCAATATTTTGTGTGACCACCATTATTATCCAGCACTGCCTTAACCCTCCTGGGCATGGAATTCACCAGAGCTGCACAGGTTGCTACTGGAATCCTCTTCCACTCCTCCATGATGACATCACGGAGCTGGTGGATGTTAGACACCTTGAACTCCTCCACCTTCCACTTGAGGATGCGCCACAGGTGCTCAATTGGGTTTAGTCCATCACCTTTACCTTCAGCTTCCTCAGCAAGGCAGTTGTCATCTTGGAGGTTGTGTTTGGGGTCGTTATCCTGTTGGAAAACTGCCATGAGGCCCAGTTTTCGAAGGGAGGGGATCATGCTCTGTTTCAGAATGTCACAGTACATGTTGGAATTCATGTTTCCCTCAATGAACTGCAGCTCCCCAGTGCCAGCAACACTCATGCAGCCCAAGACCATGATGCTACCACCACCATGCTTGACTGTAGGCAAGATACAGTTGTCTTGGTACTTCTCACCAGGGCGCCGCCACACATGCTGGACACCATCTGAGCCAAACAAGTTTATCTTGGTCTCGTCAGACCACAGGGCATTCCAGTAATTCATGTTCTTGGACTGCTTGTCTTCAGCAAACTGTTTGCGGGCTTTCTTGTGCGTCAGCTTCCTTCTGGGATGACGACCATGCAGACCGAGTTGATGCAGTGTGCGGCGTATGGTCTGAGCACTGACAGGCTGACCTCCCACGTCTTCAACCTCTGCAGCAATGCTGGCAGCACTCATGTGTCTATTTTTTAAAGCCAACCTCTGGATATGACGCCGAACACGTGGACTCGACTTCTTTGGTCGACCCTGGCGAAGCCTGTTCCGAGTGGAACCTGTCCTGGAAAACCGCTGTATGACCTTGGCCACCATGCTGTAGCTCAGGGTGTTAGCAATCTTCTTATAGCCCAGGCCATCTTTGTGGAGAGCAACAATTCTATTTCTCACATCCTCAGAGAGTTCTTTGCCATGAGGTGCCATGTTGAATATCCAGTGGCCAGTATGAGAGAATTGTACCCAAAACACCAAATTTAACAGCCCTGCTCCCCATTTACACCTGGGACCTTGACACATGACACCAGGGAGGGACAACGACACATTTGGGCACAATTTGGACATGTTCACTGTGGGGTGTACTCACTTATGTTGCCAGCTATTTAGACATTAATGGCTGTGTGTTGTTATTTTCAGAAGACGGTAAATTGGGGACGTTGAGGGAACGTTTGGGGGGGAGCGTTGAAGAAACGTTGAGGGGGAACGTTCGGGGGGAACATTGAGGGAATGTTTGTGTGGAAACGTTCGTGAAGGAACATTGAGGGAACGTTCGGGGGGAACATTGGGGGAACGTTCGTGAAGGAACGTTGGGGGAACATTCATGGGAAAACGTTGGGGGAACATTCGTGAAGGAATGTTGAGGGAACGTTCATGGGGGAATGTTGGGGGAACATTCGCGGGGGGAACGTTGGTGGAACATTCGTGAAGGAACGTTGGGTGAACGTTCGTGAAGGAATGTTGAGGGAACGTTCGGGGGAACATTTGTGGGGGAACGTTCGTGAAGGAACATTGAGGGAACGTTCGGGGGAACATTCGTGGGGGAACGTTCGTGATGGAACGTTCGTGAAGGAACGTTAGGGGAACGTTGGGGGAACATTCGTGAATGAACGTTGAGGAAACGTTGCGTTGAGGGAACGTTCATGGGGGAACGTTCGGGAAACGTTGGTGGAACATTCGTGAAGGAACGTTGGGGGAACGTTTGTGGGAGAACGTTGGGGGAACGTTCGTGAAGGAATGTTGAGGGAACGTTTGGGGGGAACATTCGTGGGGGAACGTTCATGAATGAACGTTGAGGAAACGTTGCATTGAGGGAACGTTCGTGGGGAAACGTTGGGGGAAAATTTGGGGGGAACGTTGGTGGAACGTTTGTGAAGGAACGTTGGGGGAACGTTCGTGTGGAAACGTTGGGGGAACGTTTGTGAAGGAACGTTGAGGGAATGTTGGAGGGGAACGTTGGGGGAACGTTCGTGAAGGAACGTTGGGGGAACGTTCGTGTGGAAACGTTGGGGGAACATTCGTGAAGGAACGTTGAGGGAATGTTTGTGGCTGAACGTTGGGGGAACATTTGGGGGAACGTTGAGGGAATGTTCGGGGGGAATGTTTGGGGGGAACATTGAAGGGACGTGGGGGGAACGTGAGGGGAGAACGTTGAGGGAACATTTGGGTAGATTGTTGGGAATGGTTGAGTGAATTGTTGAGGTAATGGTTGGGTGGATCGTTGAGAAAACGTTTGGGTTTTCAACAATTCACCCAAATGTTCCCTCAACAATTCACCCTCCACCCAAATGTTCCCTCAACAATCCACCCAAATGTTCCCTCAACAATTCACCCAAACGTTCCCTCAACAATTCACCCAAATGTTCCCTCAACAATCCACCCAAATGTTCCCTCAACAATCCACCCAAATGTTCCCTCAACAATCCACCCAAATGTTCCCTCAACAATTCACCCAAATGTTCCCTCAACAATCCACCCAAATGTTCCCTCAACAATCCACCCAAACGTTCCCTCAACAATCCACCCAAATGTTCCCTCAACAATTCACCCAAATGTTCCCTCAACAATCCACCCAAACGTTCCCTCAACAATCCACCCAAACGTTCCCTCAACAATTCACCCAAATGTTCCCTCAACAATCCACCCAAATGTTCCCTCAACAATTTACCCTCCACCCAAACGTTCCCTCAACAATCCACCCAAACGTTCCCTCAACAATCCACCCAAACGTTCCCTCAACAATCCACCCAAACGTTCCCTCAACAATCCACCTAAATGTTTTCTCAACAATCCACCCAACCATTCCCAACAATCCACCCAAATGTTCCCTCAACAATCCACCTAAATGTTTTCTCAACAATCCACCCAACCATTCCCAACAATCCACCCAAATGTTCCCTCAACAATCCACCTAAATGTTTTCTCAACAATCCACCCAACCATTCCCAACAATTCACCCAAACGTTCCCTCAACAATCCACCCAAATGTTCCCTCAACAATCCACCCAAATGTTCCCTCAACAATCCACCCAAACGTTCCCTCAACAATTCACTCAAATGTTCCCTCAACAATTCACCCAAATGTTCCCTCAACAATCCACCCAAACGTTCCCTCAACAATTCACCCAAACGTTCCCTCAACAATTCACCCAAATGTTCCCTCAACAATCCACCCAAATGTTCCCTCAACAATTCACCCAAACGTTCCCTCAACAATTCACCCAAATGTTCCCTCAACAATTCACCCAAATGTTCCCTCAACAATCCACCCAAACGTTCCCTCAACAATTCACCCAAACGTTCCCTCAACAATTCACCCAAATGTTCCCTCAACAATCCACCCAAATGTTCCCTCAACAATTCACCCAAATGTTCCCTCAACAATTCACCCAAATGTTCCCTCAACAATCCACCCAAACGTTCCCTCAACAATTCACCCAAACGTTCCCTCAACAATTCACCCAAATGTTCCCTCAACAATCCACCCAAATGTTCCCTCAACAATTTACCCTCCACCCAAACGTTCCCTCAACAATCCACCCAAACGTTCCCTCAACAATCCACCCAAACGTTCCCTCAACAATCCACCCAAACGTTCCCTCAACAATCCACCCAAATGTTCCCTCAACAATCCACCTAAATGTTTTCTCAACAATCCACCCAACCATTCCCAACAATCCACCTAAATGTTTTCTCAACAATCCACCCAACCATTCCCAACAATCTAGCCAAAAATTCCCTCAACTGTTGAGAAAACGTTTACATTACACGACAGGAGATACCTTAGAAACAACTTTCTTTTTCTTAGAATAGCTCTTTTTTTTTTTTTTTTTAAAGTAAAAATAGTTCTTGGGTGAAGCTTCCCCAGCATGAAATTTAATAAAAGTGCCTGTAAAAAATTTGGAACATGTAGCTTTGTCTCAGAAGGGTCTTTTTGTTATTACCTTATGGGATAAAAAAATATCGAGATATATATCGTATATCGCCTTTCAGTGAAAAAATATCGAGATATTATTTTTGATCCATATCGCACAGCCCTAGACAGTACCACCACAGTATGAATGGATGATTCTCAGCACTGCAGTGACACTGACATGGTGGTGGTGTGTTAGTGTGTGTTGTGCTGGTACGAGTGGATCAGCACAACAGCACTGCTGGAGTTTTTAAATACTGTGTCCATTCACTGTCCACTCTATTAGACACTCCTACCTAGTTGGTCCACCTTGTAGATGTAAAGTCAGAGACGATCGCTCATCTATTGCTGCTGTTTGAGTTGGTCATCTTCTAGACCTTCATCAGTGGTCACAGGACGCTGCCCAAGGAGAGCTGTGGCCTGGATAATTTTGGGACATCCAGCAATCCAGCAGGGACAGTGAGGTGTTTAAAAACTCCAGCAGCGCTTGTTTTATCCACTCATACCAGCACAACACACACTAACACACCACCACCATGTCAGTGTCACTGCAGTGCTGAGAATCATCCACCACCTAAATAATACCTGCTCTGTAGTGGTCCTGGGAGAGTCCTGACCATTGAAGAACAGCATGAAAAGGGGCTAACAAAGCATGCAGAGAAACAGATGGACTACAGTCAGTAATTGTAGAACTACAAATGTCTATGTGTGTATATGGTAAGTGGAGCTGATAAAATGGACAGTGAGTATAGAAACAAGGAGGTGGTTTTAATGTTATGGCTGATCGGTGTATATAGACATCTTACACTGTAATTCTAAAACGTCTAAAAGTGATTTCTGTACCATTTTATATTCAAAGCAGTTTACAATCACAGGATAGCCAAGATGTTAAAGCTAAATATACACTTTATTTAATTTAATTTAATGCATTAGAATTTGAATTTATAACATGATTTAAATTGTCAAAATATTATAGACAGCAGCATGACACAAGTTGCAAGGCAGATTAACAGCATTAGATCTATAATTGACAAAATGCTACTAAGATAATTACCAAACCACTGCATTACTGAATACATTACCATCACTTAGTAACAGAGGTTAGAAAGTAGATAGATTCATTTAAATCTCGAGCAATCTAACTTTATGATACAACATGAAGTGCCTAACAGCCTCGCCAGAGTTCTTATGAAATATACACAATCCTTCAAGGAGCTATAGTGTCACATACATCATTAGCTAAGGTATAGGTCTATATCTTTGTAATTTAAGGTTTTATACACATTTCCTCTAATGATTTATATTTAAATTCTCTGAGTAATTGGAGAAGCCTTGTCAGATTTTGCAAGACTCGTTGATGAGGATGAGATTTCCAGGTTTACCACAACATTCCCTCCAGATGCACATCTTTCCTGTGTCGAAGAGAAGAGCAAACACACCAAACAAAAGACGTTAAAGATGAGTAGCGTTTGAGTGGTGCAACATTGGTGTTTTAATGATATATAATTTAGTAACATGTCAAAAGCTTGTATGCTGTTTAGATTCATACATGGGTCAATAGGGATAATGGGTATGGCTATGTTTCATAGTGTTTAAAAGGGAATGATTTTATATATATATATATATATATATATATATATATATATATATATATATTTTGTTTATGCATTTTCTCCCATTTTTCTCGCTTTCTAGTGCGTCTAATTGCCCGGTTGCATCATGCTTCCTCTCCACCAATGCTGATCCCTGCTCTGACTGAGGAGAACGAAGCTAACCCAGCACTCTTTTCTCATCTCTGTGCAGGCGCCATCAATCAGCCAGCAGAGGTCGTAATTGCATTAGTTATGAGAGAGAGAGACTCCATCCAGCTTAACCCCGCCCATATCTGAACAACAGGCCAATTGTTGTTCATGTGACTGCTCAGCCCAGCCGGCAGGCAGAGCTGAGATTCGATACGATGTATTCGAGATCCCAGCTCTGGTTCCAGCGTGTGTTTTTACTGCTGCGCCACCTGAGCGGCCTTGATTATATATTTTAAATTCATTTATTTGTTCACTGTTTTATAAATCTATAAAATACAGTATATATAGATACGTTGATATATATATTATAAATGCACTATTATAGAAAAATACATTATGAAGTTAGATACAAAATGAATGCCATATCATTGACCCATGTCTAAAAAAGACCAGTATGAGTAAAAACAGTCCTTAGATTAGATCTTACGCCTCACCTCATTTACTGTTGGTCATGCTTTTACTTTTTGTTTGCGCTACCGTGCTCCTGCAGTCCCAGTTTCTCCATGACCAAGTCAATTTTGGACATTGTGCGGGCTAGAGAACTTTCCAGTTCAACAACATGTTTGGCCAACCTGGATAAGAGCAGTAATGTGCATTAGAACAGGTGCAGCATGCATTCGCATGCCAAATACAATAGAAAGAACACAAACACACACACACACACACATAGCATGCGATCAGAGCAGAACGGTACCATTAAACAGTTATATAATATGTTTTGATTGCATTATTCTTTTGTAAGTCAATACAGTGAGCTGTTTGTAATGATTCTACATTTTGTTGTTTAATAGTGGACAGATTATCCTAAATATGGTGAAAGAACTGACTCCAGGCTTTGGTGATAAACATATATTAAATAAGTAAAGCATTTGTATATAACCTACGTCCGAAACTGCTCCTGAGTCACTGGGCTGGAGTTGTCCTCTCCCTTGACACCAATGTTTGAAAAGTTGAGTCCAATACTCCGAAGCTCAGCATTAAGTGCATTCTAAAAAGGCAAATACGTCTTTTACAGGTATGCTTCAATGCCTCAATATCAGGTTCAGAAATAATGAGGACGGCAAAAAAATAACAAACCCGTTTTTCCTCCAACTCTTGTTTCATCCTTTTTTGCTCCTCTGGGTCCAGAATTTGATTGTGGTCCTTGTCATATTTGGTGAAAGCTTCTGAAATCTCATGTTCATCATGTCCCATCCTGAGCAGACAAACAAAATGCATTAATCATGGTCGGTTCTAAAGTCAGGACAAGTTGGTAATTAATCAGATTCTAATTTACCCTTTTAGGACTTCTTTAAAGTCTTTATATTCTAAATCATTAGACCCGGTCTCCAAGGCCTTTTGGACATCCGAGATCTTATCCTTTTTAAGTTTCAGCTTCATTAAAGTCTTTGAATAACTCTGAAATAAAATAAACAGCATTTTTAAATAACAGTGGTAACATTTGATAAGTGATGAGCTAAGTAGATTAAAATATCAGTGTAGAAATAATAATAATAACAATAATAATAATGATGATAATAATAATAATGATAATAATAATAATAATAATAACGATAATAATAATAATAATAATAATGATAATGATAATTATAATAATAATAATAATAATAATGATAATAATAATGATAATAATTATAATAATAATAATAATGATAATAATAATAATAATAATAATGATGATAATAATGATAATAATAATACTAATAATAATAATGATAATGATAATAATGATAATGATAACAATAATAATAATAATAATAATAATAATAATGTTACACTTATATAGGTGCACGGTGGCTAAGTGGGTAGCACTGTCGCCTCACAGCAAGAAGGTCCTGGGTTCGATCCCCAGGTGGGGCGGTCCGGGTCCTTTCTGTGTGGAGTTTGCATGTTCTCCCCGTGTTCGTGTGGGTTTCCTCCGGGTGCTCTGGTTTCCTCCCACAGTCCAAAGACATGCAAGTGAGGTAAATTGGAGACACTAAATTGTCCATGACTGTGTTCAATATAACCTTGTGAACTGATGAACCTTGTGTAATGAATAACTACCGTTCCTGTCATGAATGTAACCAAAGTGTAAAACATGACATTAAAATCCTAATAAACAAACAAACACTTATATTGCGCCTTTCACAAAACCCAAGGTCGCTTTACATACAAAAGTAACAAACACACAGAAATAGCAGAAGATGAAGAGAGAAAATGCTGAGAAAAAGGTGAGTCTTTAGGAGAGCTTTAAATTCAGAGAAAGAGGAGGTGGAACATAAAGATGAAGAAAGAGAGTTCCATAGTGAAGGGGCAGCAACACTAAAAGAAGAAATCTTATTGTTTACATCTTACCTGTTTGAAAAGGTCTGAAAGCTGCATGTGATCTTTCTGGGATGCCAGCTCCTCTTTCACCTCGGAGTAAGTGTCATTGATGATGGCCAGAAACATGTTCTGTGTGATGGAAAAATTCCAGGCTTGTTATGCGTATGTAGGATTAGTTTAATTTGCTGGTAAGTTTGCATTTGGGTTAAGAAAACTCACCAGTAGCACAAAGAAGACGAAGAACACGTAGGTGAAGAAGTATATCGGTCCAAGGATCCTGTTCGCCTGCTCAATGCCATCATAGTCGAAGTCTCCAAGAATGATCCGAAACTGTGTGAAACTGTACCAGGCAACATCACAAAATGTAAATATAAATGCTGTATAAAAATTTCATACTGTCTGTAGGTCCTGTCTTAGATTATTAGATTATTCTTTAAATTATGAGGCCTTTAGTATGTTAAAATGAGTTTAATTAGAAGTTACATGGTCCTACATGCCAGGTGTGTGTATTAAATACAGCTAATATTAGCTATAAACTACTCGAACCACAATGACTAACTGAAATTCATTCATTCATTCATTGTCTGTTTCACCATTGCTTTATCCTGGTCAGGGTCACAGAGGATCTGATTCATTGAGTAAGAGGCAGGAAACAACCCAGACAAGCCGCCAGGGCAGACATACCCACACACACACTACACATCTTTGGAATTGTGAGAAGAAACCAGAGCACCCGGAGGAAACCCCCACGGACAAAGAGAGAACATACAAACTCCACTTAGAAAGGACCCTGGAATTGAACACAGGACTGTCTAGCTGTGAACTGTCCCTGAACTGTCCCTTGAATTCAAAAATTAGAAGTGATGTCCCAATACTTTTGTCTATATAGTGTGTGTATACACCGATCAGCCATAACATTAAAACCACCTCCTTGTTTCTACACTCACTGTCCATTTTATCAGCTCCACTGACCATATAGAAGCACTTAGTAGTTCTACAATTACTGACTGTAGTCCATCAGTTTCTCTGCATGCTTTGTTAGCCCCCTTTCATGCTGTTCTTCAATGGTCAGGACCCCCACAGGACCACCACAGAGTAGTTATTATTTGGGTGGTGGATTACTCTCAGCACTGCAGTGACACTGACATGGTGGTGGTGTGTTTGTGTGTGTTGTGCTGGTATGAGTGGATCAGACACAGCAGTCACTGCTGGAGTTTTTAAATACCGTGTCCACTCTATTAGACACTCCTAACTAGTTGCTCCACCTTGTAGATGTAAAGTCAGAGACGATCGCTCATCTATTGCTGCTGTTTGAGTTGGTCATCTTTGAGATCTTCATCAGTGGTCACAGGATGCTGCCCATGGGGTGCTGTTGGCTGGATAATTTTGGTTGGTAGACTATTCTCAGTCCAGCAGGAACAGTGAGGTGTTTAAAAACTCCAGCAGCACTGCTGTGTCTGGTCCACCCATACCAGCACAACACACACTAACACACCACCACCATGTCAGTGTCACTGCAGTGCTGAGAATCATCCACCACCCAAATAATACCTGCTTTGTGGTGGTCCTGGGAGAGTCCTGACCATTGAAGAACAGGGTGAAAGGGGGCTAACAAACCATGCAGAGAAACAGATGGACTACAGTCAGTAATTGTAGAACTACAAAGTGCTTCTATATGGTAAGTGGAGCTGATAAAATGAACAGTGAGTGTAGAAACAAGGAGGTGGTTGTAATGTTATGGCTGATCGGTGTATATTAACTTTACTACAGAATCAGGTATAAATCTAAGCTTCTTACATGCATTTGTTGAATGTGCTGAATGATTCAACTTGAGTTCCGAAGAGAAGATAGCCCAACTGAGCGTAGGCAAAGAACACAATGAAGAACATGACGGCAAACCCCATGATGTCTGTGGCACAGCGGGCTAATGTAGAGGACAGCTGAGTCATCGTCTTATTGAAACTGATGTACTTGAAGATCTACGACAAAGATCAGCACAGGAAAACACGTCTGATCTGTTAGAATTACGTAAGAAAAAAGAAGTATATTACTTTAATAATATTATAAAGATCTTACCTTGATCCAAGCAAAGAACAGGTTAACAGCGTTCATGTTGTTGTACTGGGTTTGCCAGAATGCAAGAAATTCAAAATCAGCGTAGATGCCAGGCTTTTTGATCAACTCTCCCAGTAGGTTGGTCACTTTGACAGTCCGGAAAACATTAAAGACGATGGCAACGACAGCAAGCTGCAAAGAAAATAACCATTAATGTACACGACTTCTTTATGATCAGTTATATTGGTTAATAAATAAATCCATCTCCCTTAATATGTACACACTATATGGTCAAAAGTATTTGGACACCTGTCCATGAGCTTGTTGGACATCCCAATTGAAAAACAAATGTTATTAAAATTAAGTGACCTCTGTGTGATTATTTCAGCTATAACAAGAGCCAATTCTCTGAGACGACTACTCACTACACCGTGGAAATTTGTGTCCATTTAGTCAAAAGAGCATTTGTATGGCTGGGCACGTATGTGGGTCAAGAAAGTCTCACTTGATGGTCCAGTTCATTCCAAAGCTGTGTGGGGCTGACGTCAGGGCTCTGTGCAGGAGACTGGATTTTTTTTTTGTGCATTATCTCCCTTTTTCTCCCTTGTAGCGCGTCCAATTGCCCGACTGCGTCCTGCTTTCTCTCCACCAATGCCGATCCCCGCTCTGATTAAGGAGAATGAAGCTGACCCACGCCCCCTCCGACACCTGGGCAACAGCCGTATGCATCTTGTCACCCTTACTTTGATGAGTGCAGTGCAGCTCAGAGTTGTGTACAGAGAGACACACCCTGAGAACACTCTTTCCTCATGTCTGTGCTGGCGCCATCAATCAGCCAGCAGAGGTCGTAATTGCACCAGTCATGGGAGAGAGACCCCATCCGGCTTAGTCCCGCCCATCTGAACAACAGGCCAATCGTTGTTCATCTGGCTGCTCAGCATAGCCGGCAGGCAGAGCTGAGATTGGATACGATGAGTTTGAGATCCCAGCTCTGGTTCCAGCATGTGTTTTACCGCTGCACCACCTGAGCGGCCTGGAGTTTCTTTGAACCCAGTTTTTGTTCATATCTTTATAGAGCTTGCTTTGTGTACAGGGGCACAGTCTTTCTGTAATAAGAAAGGGAATTCCCTAAACTGTTGGAAGCATATAATTTTCCTTATATAACTGATTTATTATGCCTGTTAGCAACTGTTGTGACTGAAACATTTAAAAGAATTTAAAAAGTAGAAGGGGTGTCCCAATACTTTTGTCTACATAGTGTATATAATGCAGTGTGGTTTATTTATTTGTTTGTTTGTACATTAATTTATTTATTCTAATATAAAAAGGACAGTGATTTACTTCTTAAGCAAAATAAATGGTCACGAACTTGTATTTGGCCATAAAATATGTTTTATTTAAAATCTTACCAGTATGACCACCAGGTCCAGAACATTCCAGACACTGTTGAAGTAGGAGAGCTTGTGGATGCGAAGCTCCAGGATCTCCTCCACTATATAGTAAAGAATGAACACACAGAAGACCATCTCGCAGCCCATGATGAAGTAATCCCACGAGGTAACATACCGAATCAGCTTGACAGTTCGGATCTGGTACGACGGTATTGCCCCACCAGTGGCCGGGAATTCAACCACCAACCTGAGCAACAGACGGTAGGTATGATGTTGGTTAACCTGGCTCATTATGTGTAGGTATTCTGTATGTAAGCAGTTTTACTTACCTGATAACACAGAAGAGATTGATGTTGGCATTGTATGTAGAGAAATCGATAAAAACAGCTCTGGTTCCATGATCTAGCCACAGGTTGTCTTTAAGCTCTGCTAGGAGTTCATAACTTTGCTGTTTGGTGGTGCCCAGGTCCTGGTAGTAGCCGGCTCCACTGTAAGTCGTGAGCAATCCCCAGTGACTTGATCCCTTTAGATCTTTTTCAGTGTGATACTGCCAGCTAGAGCAAAATAAAACTTTTTAAAATGACTTGTATAGGTTTACAGTGTGAAAAGAGTTTGTAATTGTATACAGGTAAATATACACTGATCAGCCATAACATTAAAACCACCTCCTTGTTTCTACACTTAGTGTCCATTTTATCAGCTCCACTTACCATATAGAAGCACTTTGTAGTTCTACAATTATTGACTGTAGTCCATCTGTTTCTCTACATACTTTATAGCCTGCTTTCACCCTGTTCTTCAATGATCACGACCACCACAGAGCAGGTATTATTTAGGTGGTGGATCATTCTCAGCACTGCAGTGACACTGACATGGTGGTGGTGTGTTAGTGTGTATTGTGTTGGTATGAGTTGATCAGACAGCAGCGCTGCTGGAGTTTTTAAATACTGTGTCCACTCACTGTCCACTCTATTAGACACACCAACACCTAGTTGGTCCACCTTGTGGAAGTAGTCAGAGACGATCGGTCATCTATTGCTGCTGTTTGAGTTGGTCATCTTCTAGACCTTCATCAGTGGTCACAGGACGCTGCCCACAGGACGCTGTTAGCTGGATATTTTTGGTTGGTGGACTATTCTCAGTCCATCAGTGACAGCGCTGCTGTGTCTGATCCACTCATACCAGCACAACACACACTAACATACCACCACCATGTCAGTGTCACTGCAGTGCTGAGAATGACCCCCCCACCCAAATAATATCTGCTCTGTGGTGCTCCTGGGAGAGTCCTGACAATTGAAGAACAGGGTGAAAGGGGGCTAACAAAGCATGCAAAGAAACAGATGGACTACAGTCAGTAATTGTAGAACTACAAAGTGATCCTATATGGTAAGTGGAGCTGATAAAATGGACAATGTGTGTAGAACAAACGTCTCTGCATAAGATCATCTGAAAACGTCACTTAAATAACTAAGCTAGCTTGTCTAAAATGCTTTGCTAGACAGACAGTCACTCACGCTGATCCGTTGACAAGTCCAAACTCGCTGTGGTCCTCTTTCTTCTCATCATAGTTATTAAAACAGTACGTGATATCCTCTTCAAAGTCTTTGTCCACCTTGCAAGATTTGTCCTTGACTTTGAGCTGCCGGATGCGAGGGACACCCAGCAGCAGGTTCTCGTAGTAAATGAAGGAATTTGTCCCGTTGTCGAGGGGCTTGTTGTTGTACCATGAGGTCCAGTAGAGACCGTTCAGCAGTGGCCCTTCTGCAAACTAAGATTAATAAGGAGAGGCAGTAATTAATAGATTACAATGTGGTGGATTTTAGTCATCACCCTGCTGTTCTAATAAAACAGACAGGTCCTCCCAAGAACACACACACACACTCAAGTTGCTTAAGTTGTGGTGAACATCAAAATAATCCCTTTGCTGCTAAAAGAATTTTGAAAATGAATCAACATTTGCTTATAAGCAAAGAGCCCATTTTTTGACTCACAGTGTATAAACATATAAACAGATCAGAAATAACATTAAAACCACCTCCTTGTTTCTACAATCACTGTTCATTTTATCAGCTCCACTTACCATATAGAAGCACTTTGTAGTTCTACAATTACTGACTGTAGTCCATCTGTTTCTCTACATACTTTTTAGCCTGCTTTTACCCTGTTTTGAATGGTCAGGACCCCACAGGACCACCACAGAGTAGGTATTATTTAGGTGGTGGATCATTCTCAGCACTGCAGTGACACTGACATGGTGGTGGTGTGTTAGTGTGTGTTGTGCTGGTATGAGTGGATCAGACACAGCAGCGCCTCACTATCACTACTGGACTGCGAATAGTCCACCAACTAAAAATATCCAGCCAACAGTGCTCCATGGGCAGCGTCCTGTGACCACTGATGAAGGTCTAGAAGATGACCAACTCAAACAGCAGCAATAGATGAGCGATCATCTCTGAATTTGCATCTAAAAGGTGGAACAATGAGGTAGGAGTGTCTAATAGAGTGGACAGTGAGTGGACACTGTATTTAAAAACTCCAACAGCGCTGCTGTGTCTGATCCACTCATACCAGCGTAACACACACTAACACACCACCACCATGTCAGTGTCACTTCAGTGCTGAGAATAATACACCAACCAATTAATACCTGCTCTGTAGTGGTCCTGTGGGGGTCCTGACCATTGAAGAACAGGGTAAAAGCGGGCTAAAAAGGTATGTAGAGAAACAGATGGACTGAAGTTAGTAATTGTAGAACTACAGAGTGCTTCTATATGGTAAGTGGAGCTGATAAAATGGACAGTGAGTGTAGAAACCAGGTGTAAGTTGGTCATATTAGCCTTTCGTTACCTCTTCCTCATTTACATTACTATTGTTATGTATTACATGTCTAATGTTCTTTCTATTATTCTGCCTGTAAACCATTTCAAGATTCTTTACATTTATTATGATGTTAAAATGATGATCATAATCATCATTATGAAGAATAGTAGATTATCAAACATCGATTTTTAAGAACTTTCTTCTGAGAAGGGCCTACTTACTGTCCAGTAATCATCCATGCTGGAAATGGATTCGAATGAGAGGCCGCTGTCACTTTGGGAATTCACAAACAGATCAGTCATGGCTTTAGTGTAGTAGTAGGTGTTTGAGCTGGTCATGCCATAGGTCACTGAATAAAAATACAGTTACAGTTAAGTCATAAGGTTAAAATGACTTCTTATTCTTATCAGAGTAAGCACACTAATCAATCAGACTAATCACATCATATCACATCACATCACATCACATAGAAGCTTTTCAGTTTGGAAACAATTATTTGCAAGGGACACATCATAAAAGCTCAAAGGCATCAATTACGGGAGTGAGATTTGTTTGAGGAGCGAGGACACTGGACGATACAAACAATTCCCTTAAACAATGTACATCCAAACACACAAAGCCTTAATGGCCTGGCTCAGGCTCTTATCAGTAAAAAGCAGTAGGGACCTGCTTGTATTCAGCTCAGTATTAATGTTCCTCTTAGACAATGGTCTGTATAACCAAGGGAGGGGTTGGCGTTTCATAATGGGCACTTAGGCCAAAGCTGATGGTTGAAGATAATGGGACAGAGTGGTAAAATAATCCAGCAGATTAGTACAGACAGTGGTCACTGCATTTTGATCATCCTGATGACGTTCTTGAAAGTTTCCATTGCATGTCTAAACATTCCCCTATTCATACGTCTGGTGTTACATGTCACTTTACAAATAGATTGCGTACAGTATAACAACACGCAACATGATGCAGTGAATTTATATCTATTAAAATATAAAAATCTCAAATTCAAACTGTTCAAATTGTCAAAACCCTCATACTTACACAGACATATGTCCACCAGAAAGAGAATGTAGACAAATAGTTCTCTGATGGTCGTTTTAAGAAAGAGTTCTTGATTCTTCTCTGTGTCCTCTGTCAGAGTGGTTCCCCACAGTCCTATCAAATCAGAATAAGTTTTTCTTTAACCAGATTGGCGTGCACTGGATTGTGTCCCATAACAGAACAAACTGATACTCAAACAAATTCTAAATAATAAATTACCTTAAATTTAACTTAACATGTTCAAATTGTTACCCAGGTTAAAAAGAAACAGTGTTTTTTCTTTTTTCTTTTTTTCTTTTCAAGAGCTTAGAAAGTGGTTTTGACTGGTACTAGATCACAGACATTTAACAAAACCAGACATTTAATCAGAGCCTGCTCACTTACCTTTGATTCCTCGTAGGAAAGAGCCACAGCATCCAGATTTCTTCTCCTGGTGGTTTAGTACCATGGCGTCCCCACTGTAAGGGTTCGATGAAACCATGGGGCTGTTAAAGCGAGCCTGCGGGCTGTACACAGTATCAACGGAGTGATGCCCAAGTGGAGGGCTACCACAGTACGCCTGGTTCACCCATCCTCCTCTCCCCAATTTCTTCATTTCATGATCCATGCAGGTTATTTAGAGTTTTTAGTTGCCAATGGATTTTGTAGGCTCGAACACAGGATCGCAGACTTATGGCTGTAGAACCAAACCCGCCTGTATTTATAGCATCTACCTGGACAGCAGTCAGCGAAGATGGAATAGATTTTGAAGAGGGAGGGACCAATCTTTTGTTCAACTAGAACAAAAAAGGACCCATTGACAAAAATAAAGCAACCCGGGCTTTTTGTGATGTGATGTAAATATGATGCAAATCGAGAAACTGTAGATGGTTACCACTGTGTCTGGCTAGACAATGCAAAACTTTTATTGTCTCTAGCTAAATAAATTGATATTGGGATATATAATGTTCTTGAACAGTAATTAGTAACTAAAGATATAAACTATTTCATACTTTTTTCTTTTAAAGACATTGACAAATTACTTATTTGTTAATAAGTAAAATAAATAGTTCAATTTATGGACAATATATACACAGAAACATTATGTCTGCTGTCAACTAACGATGCTAGTTACATAGCAAAATTGATCATCTAATGGATATCTATTTATATCCATTATTGGCCTAAGATATTCTAACTTATATTACTAATTATTAATATGAAAAGCATCATATTAGCATCAGTTCTTTTAATGTCAGTTATTGCTGACCTTGATTTAGCACCAAATATGGTTTTGGGTTAATATAAATTGTGATGTCTTATTTAATATCACAACTGGCCTTGGATGTAGCCAAAATGTAAATGTACAAGAAATGCACATTTTTCCTTAAAAATCCTTAAGAAATACTTGAGCTTTCTGGACCTGATGTCTGTGCATGTTTCTGTTCTGCAGATTTTCACAAGGTTACCACAGAGACCTGTTTGTGTAAAGCAGCCTTATCTATGGACACAGCGAGGTCTGCTGAAATGACCAAGCCTTTATCTAGGTACACACACACAGCTCTTTGATTTACAGTTTCTGTGAAACTAAGGATCATTAAAACATTGCTCCAAAATAAAACTACCAAATTTTACCATGGCATGGGGTTTCTCAGAAAAAGAAAAGCTTTCTGATTACAATCAAAACCGGATGCAGGCCAGACCAGTTAAACTTAGGGATGTTGATGATCTTATGGACGATCAAAAGAATAGAATAGAATGCCTTCATTTGTCTTATATACATATACAGGTGTACAGTACAATGAAATTCTGTCTTTGCATATCCCAGCTTGTTAAGAAGCTGGGGTCAGAGCACAGGGTCAGCCATTGTATGGCGCCCCTGGAGCAGAGAGGGTTAAGGGCCTTGCTTAAGGGCCCAACACTGGCTGCATGGCAGAGCTGGGATTCGAACTTTCAGTTGATAGCCCAAAGCCCTACCCACTAATTTGTCATATTTTCAGAAAACCCACAATAAACTTCTGTAAGTTTAGATGTATACGTTTATTTGTACAAAATACGATTAAGTTAATAAATTAAAACATTAAAATGACTTTTATTGTCAGTTAAAAAAAGTTTAAGAAAATTAAGAAATCACAGATTCTTTTTTATGCATTTTACAAAATACAGCAACTTTTAGAAATAGGGTTTGTATATTTTATGTGTATTAGCTAATGCAGTTCTGTGTGTTAACAGGATACAAGTTAAGAAATCAGAGCAAACAACTCACACAAGATATTTAACCTTTAAAATGTATTCTTATAACGATGTACTACAAACTATTAATTATATACAACACATTTTCCTCAACATAGTTTAGGAAACATAGTTTTACAAATGAACAGACTGAAATCTTTAAAGTTTTGTGCTACAATCTTAAATAAGAAATTAAATAAAAAATAATTATTGCCAGTTTGGCAAAGACAAATGAACATATTGAATGATTTGATACAAAGCAATACAATATTTCAGCGTTTTGTCAAACGAACTCGGTCCACCAACATTGCTCATTACACAACAATATTGCAAATACAAAAATATTTCACACAAAAATAAATACTACAGGTCCATTCTTACATCTTTAGCACCTTCTGTTTAAATACAGTACAGCAACCTAAACAAGGCTCATAAAGAACACATGGAAAAGTAATTCACTGTATTCATTAATTCATCCATATATCCATGTATCCACTGGTAAGAGTCATGGTGGGTTTGGAATCCATCCCAGTAACTATGGACATAAGCTTGGAATACACTCCTGGCATGGCAGCAACACATTACAGTGCATTATGGGAGCTTGCAGCTTTAACACTAAGCACTGCTGAGCCACAATGTCATCCCATAGTAAATCAGTACAATAAATGTATTTTCTGTATCTGTATCTATATAATAAAAATACATGTAAACATTCCAGTAAATCTCAGTCTATGTAGGTATATAAAAGTCCTCATAATGGTAGGAAAAGGCGTTCGTGCACTCATTTTCAACAGGTGAGCTGTACCTCACAACTGATTGATAGTCTTCCGACTGCAGGCTGTCAAACTGCAGGTCCAGCCACTGCCTGTGAGGGGAGCTGTGCATCTTGGAGTCACTCAGAATACGACTGAGAGCCATAATGTAGCTCAGAGCCATCTGCAGGGTTTCATACTTTGACAGTTTCTTGTCCTGTCCCCATTGGGGAACTACTTTACGTAGCTGGTCGAAGGCTGTGTTCAAGCCCTGCATCCTCTTCCTTTCTCGGGCGTTGGCTGCCATCCTTCTCGCCACGCTCTTAAATTTATCCAGATCTCTGGTGTCACAGTCAGAGCCTAAATCCATACAGCTTGTTGTGGTAGGCTTCATTTTTCTAACTGGATGACTAAATGTGTTGCTATAGGAATAAAATTGTTAAGCATGTACTTAACGTCTAGATTATAGAGACTTCTTTGCCAGAATGATGTTGCAGATTGTTCGGCTCTCTGAGCACCAAGTTCAGCTCTGTTTTGTCCTGAGGTGATGAGATGCTTATATATGGCTGGAGAGATGACAGGTGGCAGCAGGTGGAGCCCCATCCTGTTGCCCCATCCAAACATTATTACTTTTTAAAGCTCATCCTCACCCCAGACCAATCCCACCCCACTTACTTAATCTTTAATGACATTCAAATTAACATTGGCAGGCCTGTCAGTGCAATGCTTCCCTGACAGCCATGCATTACAAACACAGAAAACATACCATCTGCTCAGGCTAGTTTAACCCACTGGGGGTCAACGATAGAGATACTTGATTAAACAGGCTTGCATCCTTGAGCACCTATAGAATATTGTATTGTGTTCAAAATAAAACATAAATGTAGACAGTTTCAGAACCAGAGCTATTGATGTTATTAAAAAAAGCTCTCTCTGAATTCAAGTTTCCTTATAAGCGTACAATGGTTTCCTGTCAACAAATAAATACTTAGAAGCTGCTGAACATGAGTGACACTTTACACTCAATTTAGATTTGTGTGGGCATGGGCTAAAAAGCTGTTCTACAAGAAAAAATCCCCTGCTTTGCTTTTCATTGTCAATGTGATCATCAAACATATTTTGATCAAGCTGTTCAGTGTTATAAACAGTCTGTATAAACCAGTCTTTAATAATATAATAATATAATAACCTGATTAATTAGCTTATCATATACGTTTTTCTTTGATATTTGAGTAAGGATCTGTCAGCTGGTGCTGCTGCTGATAAAAAAAGAGAGTGGCCACTGCTACAAGGCTGATCTAAAACCCACCAACTGAAGGACCTTGGAAAGGATTACGCAAAACTTACGTATTAAATATCCTTTTTACCTCATGTTCTTTTTGAAGAACTGACATTTCATGTTGCACTCTTTTACCCAGCAACAAATGGCTTCAAACTGTTTTTCTTTGAGCCAAAACCAAAACTGTGTCCTATCTTCTTCTTTATACAGTACTAGATAATTAGAAGATATTTTGGAAAGTTGTGAACATCTAGACATACATTTTATGTTTGTTTGTTTGTTTTATTAGAATTTTAACGTCATGTTTTACAGACTTTGGTTACAGTCATGACAGAAACGGTAGCCACTCATTACACAAGTTTCATCAGTTCACAAGGTCTTGGACAATTTAGTATCTCCAATTCACCTCACTTGCCTGTCTTTGGACTGTGGGAGGAAACTGGAGCACCCGGAGGAAACCCACGCAGACACGGGGAGAACATGCAAACTCCACACAGAAAGTACCCGGATCGCCCCACCTAGGGATAGAACCCAGGACCTTCTTGCTGTGAGGCCACAGTCCTACCCACTGAGCCACCGTGCCGCCCACATTTTATGTCAAACCTCTAGTTATGAATCTATATTTGCATACAAGAAGGCTGTTGAAGTGAATGTTCTGGTTTCATGCCTTTACACCCAAATGATGGCACAGGTCTCAAGACAGCATTTTCTTATTTTTTGCTAATTTTTTTAAACTTTGGGTATGGCCTATTTTTTTTGCCCAGGATTTTGAAAGAATTTTCCAGATAAACCAACTGAGGTGCTTTGCCATGACCTAAAGAAGACAAAATGATCTTAAATTCCTTATGATCATTCTGCATGTCCGATCAGCAGCTACAGGAAATGATATTGTTGCTGAATAAAGTTGCACTAATTATGAAATACAATGATTTGCATACTTTTTCCCATTCCATGTTGTAAATTAAATTTACATTTTAGCATTTAGCAGACACTTTTATCCAAAGTGACTTACAGTACTGTGACAGTATACTGTCTAAGCAATTGAGCGTTAAGGGCCCAACAGTGACAACCTGACAGTGGTGGGGCTTGAACCAGTGACCTTCTGATTACTAGTCCAGTACCGTAACCACTATGCTACAATGTCCCTTGTAGCCTAGTGCCTTGTAGCCAACATCCCAACGTCCAACGTAAATTAATAGTAAATGTGTTAAATACAAGCATAAAATTTTCAAGTGCAGGTTTGTGTGGCAAAATGTTAATAATTGGTTTACTATTGTAATGCAGATGAAGATCAGACGGGATATTCCAAATTGTATTTCAAAAGCCCTCCTGCAACTGTACATTAAACTATTGTTTTAATTTCAGAATTATTCAAAATTTTGATTGAAATATCAATTACATTTGTTGAATGTTTTATTATTATCATTTTGTCTGAATAATCACTGCACTTTTTTTACAAACTTTCTATGACCCAAATATAATCATATAAATGGCCTCCACATATCTAAATAATTCATGTTCCAGATAAGCCAGTGATAGCAGGTCAGACCATATAAGTGAATGCTGTCTGGTCATTTTGCACCAGTTAAGTAATGGTGATGTTCAATTAGGCATGTAAAGCCCTTCCACCAGTCTGATTCATTGATTGCAGATTGGCATGGATGGCCAGCTGCTACATGTCTTGTTAAAAAGCTTTGGCCCAGACGTGCTGAACCTACGAAGGCTTATGTTTACTTCAGTCATATGGCTAGCTTGTCTGGAGATAGTGGCTACACAGACGCAAGCCATATGTCCTGAACAGGGACCAGCCTGCAAGCAGTGGTACAATGCTGAACGGTTTGATAGCATGTGTGCACAGATTAAGGATATGGATGAGGATTTAATTACTTAAAAAAGGAAAGTGAGAAAGTCTGTTATTGTGTAGTACGATTACACAGGATTTAGCAAAGCTGGTATTTATATCATGGAGAAATTCAAAACATTGATCCTTTTATTAAAGGGTGCTTAGTGGTTGCCTTCAAAAGAACTGCCTAGAGCGGTGGTTCCCCAAACTTTTAAAGCCAAGAAAACTCTCCACAAACACTTTTATTTTATAAAAACAATAATTTTATTGTCAAGGCAAATAATCATTATATATTTTTTGATTATTTTCCTTTGTTGCTTCTTTCTTTATGGGAAGCCTCTCATAGATGTGGCTTGTAACCTACCCAGTCATTCTTGTTTAGCAGGTTGAGGTTTCTTCATGAGACAATTTAATCAAAAACTTTGATTAAAAGCAAGGCAGTAGCTATGAATTGAACCGTAGTGGGGACTAAATGTACCAGGATGTTCCTGCCATCCTAAAACATTCCTGTCAACAACTGAAGGGAACAATCATAACATTACACAAAGCTAGTGAGTGGAATATGTTTATTTATAATTTTTACATCAGTATAATGTGTATGAGGGGGCATTTTTAACACAGGGTGCATGGTGGTGCATTGGGTAGCGTTGTTGCTTCACATCAAAAAGGGCCTGGGTTAGATGCCCTAGTCTGCCTGCCAGGGTACTTTCTGAGTCTTGTCTAGAAATTGCCCTAAGTGTGTGTGTATGTGAATCTGTATGTCTGTCCTGTGATGGACTGGCAACCTGTCCTGGATATTTCCATATCTGATACGTCCTCTATATATATTGTAAATACGGCCTTGATTAAAAGATCCCTGATTAACATTATAAGTATATTAAGTATATTAAAAGTAGGGCTGTCAAACGATTAAAATTTTTAATCGCGATTAATCTCAGAATTTCATATAGTTAATCGCGATTAATCGCATTAAAAAAAATCTGTGTAAATGTTATAGAAAACAAGTATTTTTAAGTGAAATGTTACAATTAAAATGGTGAACACATTTTATGCTAAATGTACTGATGTTAAAAACTGCTGGGACAAGAGAAAACTGTAAGGGAGTTTATTCACTCACATACTAGGCAGTAAATGTCAGATTGTAGGTTAGAATTTCTCCATCAGCAAACATTGTAGATCAGCGGTGCTTTAGGTGGGATAAGGCGTAGTTATTGTATCAGACTTGTCTGTGGTTGTATCGTGACGATGGTTTGATGGACGTTTCTACACGAAGTGAGTGTGTTTTGACCCTTTGGGGCTTCCATAGTTCATGAACTAACGTGCTCGACTCAGCTTTCCGGTATTCGGTACAGAAGAAGAAGTTAATTAAGTGTAATAAAGTGTTCTGCTCCCGACAACTTGTGAATATAGCGTGTATTTATTTCTTTATTATGCAAGTGCATCACTACCACGATCGGTTACATTATGTTAACAAACCGCAAATGAAAAACGGTGGCAAGTCCGACATTAAAACGTTTGTTCTACCAGTCAAGTGTCAACATGAACTAGAATTTGCGTTAATGGCACTAATTTTTTTAATCGCGTTAAATTGAGGTCGCGTTAATGCGTTATTATCGCGTTAACTTCGACAGCCCTAATTAAAAGCTATTATTATTACAATAATAAGGTACAAACCCCATAACTAATTATTATTTGGATTTGTGGCAGACTAAAGGTTTTATATCAGACATAACCTAGAATTTATTTTAAATTTTATGCACAGTCATACATACAATAGCTTTTCTTGTACATTAGCTGTAGAAATGCAGACAACAGTGAAAAAATATGTTTAAATGTATTACTATTTTAAAATTAGAGTTCAGCACTGTCAAATGGCTGAGCTGGCTCACAGATACACCCATATTAGCTAATAAAAGAAATGAAGCGTTAAATTAAATCACTGCCCTCTATACTTGACATAAAAACAGTCTAAAAAAGGGACATCTGGTGAGACGGGGCCGGTCACTGTAATTAGGGCACACAAGGTGAATGCAATTTCATGCCTATCTGAACCATTTCATTCTGGCTGATAGAATTAGAATGCTATATTAGCTAATGACCTGGCTTTTCCATTGTATAACTAATCAATTATTAAAAGTATAAATCACAACCAGAAAGACAAACTAAAATAACAAAATAAATCATTTAAATGGCCATTTAAATGGCATTTTTCAGTGTTAACAAACCGCTGAATGAGTGCTTGTTGTTCTGAATGCTTGGTGTGATCCTAAACAGTTCAGTAGTTGTGTACAGTCTTAATTTTGTGACTCAGACAAATCCTGTTATGTTTGGTGGATGATTTGTAAAGTTTTAAGGATCTTAATTAAAATCTTTATTAGGATGGTCCAGTCCTCCCCTTAATTCGAACTATGGTTTCATCAGATTTGTGTTCTTGGTCTGTTGTCTATATATGTAATAGTTTAAGAAAATGTTTACTGAGGAAGCTTTTATTTTGATCAGGGTTTTCGAGTGTCCAGTGCCACCTGGAAACACTGGACACAAGACATAATTTCTTTCAGTTACTTTTGTTAAGGGTTGCCACATTTGACTTTGCCCAGTTTTTACGCCTGTTGCTCTTCCTGATGCAACTCTTTTATGTATGCGAACTTGAAACAGCTCTACGGGTGCACTGTGTCCCCCAATGGCTGGGTTCACGTTACATCTTGCACCTTCTGCATTTGTGAGCCCAGTCTGGGATTCAAACCCCAGAAACACAAGCACTGCTGTTACCAGCATCATGGCTCTTACCTTTACGCCACACAAGCTCACTTGAAGGAAACCAGAGTGCCCAGAGGGAACCCATGCGAACATGGGGAACGCATTTCCTCACAGACACTGGGCAGAAGGGAGAATCGAATCTATATTTCAAAAACACAGTTCTGTAAAATATCATTGAATTCACCTACACCATGTAAATAAATGTTTATGGCAATTTGACCTGTCACCAGGGGCGTAACTGGGGGGAGGGGGTCAGGGGGGGCATGTGCACTGGGGTCCATGGTGGGGGGCCCACGACATGAACTCAACCCCCTACCGCAAACACCACCCCCCCCCCCCCCCCCCATTGGCTGTTGTTATTATTATATTACAATATTTTTGTTAAGTGAAATATTAAAATAACTAAAAGACAATGAAATATCAGAATGCATGTATGTATCAGCATATATATATATATATATATATATATATATATATTATTATTATTATTACATAAAATATTTGTTAAGGGGGCCCAGCATTTTTTTTGCACTGGGGCCCATGAGCTCCTAGTTACGCCACTGCCTGTCACTTCATATTTATGTGCAACTGGATGTAATGGGTACCAGATTCACTCAAATCACTAACATGATCACAAAACTAAAATCACAACAAAAAATACGTTTATTCTTTAGTTAAGAACTATACTACAGTACATATTATACTATACAGTATAATTTAAGATTTAGTTGGTGGTTCATGTTCTCGAAGCGCCACCTAGAGGCCACAGTAATTAATTGCTGAGCTCTACAGACATGTACACTATGTGAAAATGCTAATCTGTAGCTCGGTTGTAAACAAGTTGTTATTCACGGTAAGAGCTTATGTTTTAATTAAGTTTACATAAAGCAATACAGAATTGTTCCACTTTAATTTGTTTGTGCATCTACTTGCTATATTTGCTGAACCTAATTAATACATGGACCCCCAAAATAGGTAAAAACAAAAGATTGATAGAGTCATTAGTTATGCAATTGACCGAATCTATTCAGACATCCAGAAAGGAACAAAGTGAATTAAACAAGCAGATACGTGAACATACAGTAAGGTCAAGTTTATACTGGCGAATCTTCAATTCAACTTTTTACCATCTTAACTTTTGAAACATAAACTTTGTAAATTTTTTTGTTTTATGTAAAAATAATGTTTACATGCTTCAAAGTAAAGATTTAATGTTGGCTAACACTGAGCTTATTTGTTTGGCAAGTGGTATAGCAAGATGTCATTCCCATCACAACTTCAAAAACACAGTTTTTACCATTAACACCAGATAACAAGCAGGTTATTTAAACTCATTTATGTAGTAAACATTGTTGACAACGAAATATAACTTTTCTGAGTTCTTAAACTTTTAAATCATTATTTTCTGCTTTCATTAATGTACACTTTTGTTTTAACATGTGACAAATTCATGTCAGATTATTTTTCTTTGGATAGTTGAGTGATTCTTTGTTTTTCATGTAACAGCACAAAATTGAAGTTTTAAAACTACTTTTGCTGTAAATTAAGTATTGTCGCGGTAATGGCGTGGTGTTCTGGTAGTGACATAGGGTGTGTTCGAAAAGCTAGAGAGCTCTCTACATAGACAGCATTTTACATCATCCTCCACGCGCTCCCGAGAAAGAGGCTGTTCGAAATCCTAAATGCCTTAATATCCTCACTAGTAGGGTATCTTAAAATTTCAATGTTATTTTGACTCAAGAACGAGTGAGCATCGGAAGAGTCCTTAGTGATCAAGGTAATCCCAGCATTCAGTGCGGCGGCTCTTCTCTCACAGAAAAATAATAAAAACATGGCTGACGGGGCGGAGAAACGAATGGAGTTATTTTCAAACGTAAATAAATTATTATTGATTTTTAACTTGTATAAACTTGCACAAGTGTTTTTATTTGCAAGTTCGGGCTTGTCAGAGAATTTAACCGTTTTCGGTACACGAAGGGAGATGTTAGTTGACATGCTAGCGCGCTGTGCCACCCCATCCCATTGGTTTGAATGACAAGATGCTAAATGCGAAACCCGATGGAATCGCTGTCTTAGTAGCGCGTTCGAATAACCTGACTTACAGTGTATCACAAAAGTGAGTACACCCCTCACATTTCTGCAGATATTTAAGTATATCTTTTCATGGGACAACACTGACAAAATGACACTTTGACACAATGAAAAGTAGTCTGTGTGCAGCTTATATAACAGTGTAAATTTACTCTTCCCTCAAAATAACTCAATATACAGCCATTAATGTCTAAACCACCGGCAACAAAAGTGAGTACACCCCTAAGAGACTACACCCCTAAATGTCCAAATTGAGCACTGCTTGTCATTTTCCCTCCAAAATGTCATGTGACTCGTTAGTGTTACTAGGTCTCAGGTGTGCATAGGGAGCAGGTGTGTTCAATTTAGTAGTACAGCTCTCACACTCTCTCATACTGGTCACTGAAAGTTCCAACATGGCACCTCATGGCAAAGAACTGTCTGAGGATCTTAAAAGACAAATTGTTGCGCTACATGAAGATGGCCAAGGCTACAAGAAGATTGCCAACACCCTGAAACTGAGCTGCAGCACAGTGGCCATAATCATCAAGCGTTTTAAAAGAGCAGGGTCCACTCAGAACAGACCTCGCGTTGGTCGTCCAAAGAAGCTGAGTGCACGTGTTCAGCGTCACATCCAACTGCTGTCTTTGAAAGATAGGCGCAGGAGTGCTGTCAGCATTGCTGCAGAGATTGAAAAGGTGGGGGGTCAGCCTGTCAGTGCTCAGACCATACGCCGCACACTACATCAAATTGGTCTGCATGGCTGTCACCCCAGAAGGAAGCCTCTTCTGAAGTCTCTACACAAGAAAGACCACAAACAGTTTGCTGAAGACATGTCAACAAAGGACATGGATTACTGGAACCATGTCCTATGGTCTGATGAGACCAAGATTAATTTGTTTGGTTCAGATAGTCTCAAGCATGTGTGGCGGCAATCAGGTGAGGAGTACAAAGATAAGTGTGTCATGCCTACAGTCAAGCATGGTGGTGGGAATGCCATGGTCTGGGGCTGCATGAGTGCAGCAGGTGTTGGGGAGTTACATTTCATTGAGGGACACATGAACTCCAATATGTACTGTGAAATACTGAAGCAGAGCATGATCCCCTTCCTCCGGAAACTGGGTCGCAGGGCAGTGTTCCAGCATGATAATGACCCCAAACACACCTCTAAGACGACCACTGCTTTATTGAAGAGGCTGAGGGTAAAGGTGATGGACTGGCCAAGCATGTCTCCAGACCTAAACCCAATAGAACATCGTTGGGGCATCCTCAAGCGGAAGGTGGAGGAGCGCAAAGTCTCGAATAACCGCCAGCTCCGTGATGTCGTCATGGAGGAGTGGAAAAGCATTCCAGTGGCAACCTGTGAAGCTCTGGTAAACTCCATGCCCAGGAGAGTTAAGGCAGTTCTGGGAAATAATGGTGGCCACACAAAATATTGACACTTCAGGAACTTTCACTAAGGGCTGTACTCACTTTTGTTGCCGGTGGTTTAGACATTAATGGCTGTATATTGAGTTATTTTGAGGGAAGAATAAATTTACACTGTTATATAAGCTGCACACAGACTACTTTTCATTGTGTCAAAGTGTCATTTTGTCAGTGTTGTCCCATGAAAAGATATACTTAAATATCTGCAGAAATGTGAGGGGTGTACTCACTTTTGTGATACACTGTATAAGTCATTGACTTATTAGAATCCTCTCTCTTCGAACACACCCATAATGTTTTGTTGATGACATTAATGAATATATATACAGTATATATATAGTTGACCCCACCATTTGTCACTGTAATATTCACACTCTGATTATTAACACTTTCTTTGTAAAAAGTAAAAACCGTTTGGCATGATGCGTCTACTGCAGGAGTTGTTGAGCTTTTAAGTAAACCATTAACACTCGGTTGTTTTCATTATGATTAGTCACAATTGTTAGTAGATTTACATAAAAGTGTTTGCTAAATGTGCTCAATGTAAGAATAGTGCAATTATCCTTCCAGCATTTTCCTGGTATATAGTCTGAACTACACAGTAATAATAATAACACTATTCTTTCAACCCCCACGCAGGAACAGAAACAGGTTAACAACCCCTGCTTCACTGACTTTTCTGAATAGTTGATTGTTTTTTTCATTGGACAGTTAATCTCTTGTGTCCTAACACAAGTGTGTGTGTGTGTGTGTGTGTGTATGCTTTTCCTTGTGTATGTTGACTTAGCAGCATGTTGCTTGTAAATACACGACCCAACATTGTCCAGTGTTGAATCTGAAAAGCTCTTGTCTGGAGCATTCTGTTTGTTATGTGCAACTCGTACCCAGATCCTCTTATAAAAATCTATAAATAATGTTAAACAATAGACACCAGTGTCTTGACGAGAACAGCAGATTTGTACTCTGCATCGACCTTAATGAAGTAAATGACACAGAATGTACTGCTGACCACAGTCATGAGGCTTGTCCATTAACACAAACAGCAAGTGGTGCCATGTGGAATAGTGAAAGAATGTTTGTGCCAGGTCATGCCAGGTCATAAAAGGGGGTTTTGTTCAATTTGTAATCATATAGAAGTCCTTAAATCTGTTCATACTAGAATTTTCTCTGGGTGGCACAGGAGTTGTGGAATAGCTAGGCTTGCATAGCTTCAGAGACACAGTTGAATTCTCACTTCTCCCCTGTCAGCATGAGTTCCTCTTTGCACTCTACACTGATCAGGCACAACATGATGCCCACCTCCTTGTTTCTACACTCACTGTCCATTTTATCAGCTCCACTTACCATATAGAAGCACTTTGTAGTTCTACAATTACTGACTGTAGTCCATCTGTTTCTCTACATACTTTTTTAGCCTGCTTTCACCCTGTTCTTCAATGGTCAGGACTCTCCCAGGACCACTACAGAGCAGGTATTATTTAGGTGGTGGATCACTCTCAGCACTGCAGTGACACTGACATGGTGGTGGTGTGTTAGTGTGTGTTGTGCTGGTATGAGTGGATAAGACACAGCAATGCTAATGGAGTTTTTAAACACCTCACTGTCACTGCTGGACTGAGAATAGTCCACCAACCAAAAATATCCAGCCGACAGCACCCCATGGGCAGCGTCCTGTGAGCACTGATGAAGGTCTAGAAGATGACCAACTCAAACAGCAGCAATAGATGAGCGATCGTCTCTGACTTTACATCTACAAGGTGGACCAACTAAGTAGGAGTGTCTAATAGAGTGGACAGTGAGTGGACACGGTAATTTAAAAATCCACTCATACCAGCACAACACACACTAACACACCACCACCATGTCAGTGTCACTGCAGTGCTGAGAATGATCCACCAACTAAATAATACCTGCTCTGTGGTGGTCCTGTGGGGATCCTGACCTGTAGATGGACTACAGTCAGTAATTGTAGAACTACAAAGTGCTTCTATATGGTAAGTGTAGCTGATAAAATGGACAGTGAGTGTAGAAACAAGGAGGTGGTTTTAATGTTATGGCTGATCGGTGTAGTTTTTAGTTTTCTTCCAGTCACAATTGATTACGGCCTTTGATTTCTAACCCACTGCAACTCAGATCAGTATACAACGGTCACTACAGACAGTATGATTAGGATTTTTTCATCCAAGGTTTAACAAAATAAACAACACAAGCACTGATCAGTTACTGAAATTTGACACTTTATTAAAAAGTGTTTAAAATATAAAATAACATTAAAACTACTTTAAAATAACTTAAAAACTACCAAAACTCAAATTCATCCAATCCTGAATCAGGAGGATGTATTCATGGCAGGTATTAAAACATGTAATTAGTTTATTTTTATTATTTTCATATACAGTAGCTTCCCTGGGATCCACTGATTTATTTAATTCGATCTGAACACATTTTCTGAAAGAACCATATTTACAAGAGCAAGAATAAAACATTAAAAAGCTTCATTTTAACAAATGTGTCCAGCTAATCAATGCTTACTTTCTTAGGGTGATTATATTGTCCCTTGCCATACAGATACACTATATTGCCAAAAGTATTCGCTCGTCTGCCTTCACACACATATGAACTTGAGTGACTCCCATTCTTAATCCATAGGGTTTAATATGATGTCGGCCCACCTTTTGCAGCTATAACAGCTTCAACTCTTCTGGGAAGGCTTTCCATAAGGTTTAGGAGTGTGTTTATGAGAATTTTTGACCATTCTTCCAGAAGCGCATTTGTGAGGTCAGACACTGATGTTGGACGAGCAGGCCGGGCTCGCAGTCTCCGCTCTAATTCATACCAAAGGTGTTCTATCAGGGTGAGGTCAGGACTCTGTGCAGGCCAGTCAAGTTCTTACACACCAAACTGGCTCATCCACGTCTTTTTGGACCTTGTGCTTTGTGCACTGGTGCGCAGTCATGTTGTAACAGGAAGGGGCCATCCCCAAACTGTTCCCACAAAGTTGGGAGCATGAAATTGTCCAAAATCTCTTGGTATGCTGAAGCATTAAGAGTTCCTTTCACTGGAACTAAGAGGCCGAACCCAAATCCTGAATAACCACCCCACCAAACTTTACACTTGGCACAGTGCAGTCAGACAAGTACCGTTCTCCTGGCAACCACAAAACCCAGACTCGTCTATTGGATTGCCAGACGGAGAAGCGTCATTCGTCACTCCAGAGAACACGTCTCCACTGCTCTAGAGTCCAGTGGCGGCGTGCTTTACACCACTTTGCATTGCGCTTGGTGATGTAAGGCTTGGTTGCAGCTGCTCGGCCATGGAAACCCGTTCCATGAAACTCTACACACTGTCTTGAGCTAATCTGAAGGCCACATAAAGTTTGGAGGTCTGTAGCAATTGACTCTGCAGAAAGTTGGCGACCTCTGCGCACTATGCGTCTCAGCATCTGCTGAACCCGCTTTGTCATTTTACGTGGCTACCACTTCGTGGCTGAGTTGCTGTCATTCCCAATCGCGTCCACTTTGTTATAATAGCACTGACAGTTTGCTGTGGAATATTTAGTAGTGAGGAAATTTCACGACTGCACTTGTTGCACAGGTGGCATCGTATCACGGTACCATGCTGGAATTCACTGAGCTCCTGACAGTGACCCATTCTTTCACTAATGTTTGTAGAAGCAGTCTGCATGCCTAGGTGCTTGGTTTTATACACCTGTGGCCATGGAATTGATTGGAACACCTGAATTCAATGATTTGGATGGGTGAGTGAATACTTTTGGCAATATAGTGTAGATATGTGCACATTTTCGTAGGTCTAATTAAAATCAGGCCCTTCAGGAGCAAAATATGTGATTATTATAGGATACTAAGCTTCACACAGGGCATCTACACCTATGAGCCAGAAATGTGCAAGCTGCAGTTAGTCAATTAAATATTTGGCAGTTACTAAATGAACACAAACCACCAACAATGTGTTGGGTGGCAAACATTTACTAATGCCAGAAAACATTTAAGGCTACTGTGGCTCAAATTGCAGAGAATTTAAATACTAGGGATGAGGTGAATTTGTCACAAGACAGAATGCATCAACCTTTTTTGTGTATGAAGCTGTATAGTCTCAGGTCAGTCAAAGTGCCCATGCTAACCCCTGTCCATTGTCACAAGCACTTACACTGGGCATCAGAACTAAACATTGAAACAATGAGGCCTGATAGATGGATGATGTGGACACCCGAACACCTCTGGCACCAAAATGCTCTGTAGCACAAAACACCTTAAAAGTACAGGAGTTGGTGGTAACCTCCACAGGATAACAGATACCACTAGATACCATACGACACATTTAGAGTCCTTCAGAGTCCCTGCCTTGGTGGGTCAGAGCTGGTTGGTGTTCATAATGTTTTGGCTTATCAGTGTATATGGCCTTCATTAAGGCTACATGTATGCTCTCAGACTTTCAAGACATTACATGTGAAGGTCCTCATCAACACGAGTGGAATTTCTTCAGTGGTACAAATAGTTGAAGGAAGTTATATATACACCGAGCGGCTGTGTTTTTTTAAATGTTATTCTTAAGTGAAGCTAAATAGGTTCCACCGAGCGAGAGCCTCTTCTTTCTTTTACTTTACAACATCAGTCCTCGTCACTCACACCTGCAAGGGGTTCGGCAGGCCCTCTGCCCCCTGCGGAGGGTCAGGCTGGAACTTGCAGATGGGTTTATTACACATGGGGCAGACGCTTCGAATTTCAAGCCACTTTACCAAACACCTAGAGACAAGATAGCAGACAGAGAAAGAAGCAAAAAAGAGGAGGATGTTATAGTTTAGTTTTAAGATTCAGTATTCAAATTACAAGGATTCAGAAACAAATATTTCTGTCAACTTTAACTTTCCTATATTTTACTTTACAGTATAAAATTGTTATTACTCCTTTGAGGTGGAATTTTTTACAAAAAAAAGTTGCACAGCAGTTTACAGTGGTACCTTGAATCTCAACGTTACTTGGTTCTGGGAGTGGCGTTGAGTTTAAAAGGTGTTGAGTTTCAAGGTATTTTTTCCCATAAGGATGTTTGGGAAACCTGTTAATGCGTTCCATGGTCCTGTGGAACTGCATATATACAGTATTTTAGGCAAATGTAAAATAATGGGGTTGTTTTGGACTTTTATACACTGAAAATAACACGATTATAATATAAAAACAATGAAATATCATTGAAAAACAGTTAAAAATCAATATGAAAATACAATAAAACCGGCACTTTAGTTTTTTATTGTTTCCTTATGCTTCTTAATACCATATTCCGTGCAATAAAGGCGCATTCACATGGGTAGTGACAAAAAAAGCTTTTCCACTTTTTTCACTGTTTGTGCACCGCCTGTGAATGTGCCTTTACTAAACAGAATATGGTATTCAAAGAGCAACCCTCAGCTATAATGCAGATTCGTCGCATGTTCGCTCTTTGATGACTTAGTACCGCTCCACTCAAGCAGAGTGCTGAACAAAGCGGCTGTTCATTGTTAATTTGAAATTAAATAAATCATTTTTAAGGCTGAACACGTTGAATTTAAGGAAAATGTCGAGTTTAAGGGTACAGATTTCTCCACGAAGGGCATCGAGTTTCAAATATTTCGAGTTCAGGGGGGTGTCGAGTTACAAGGTACCACTGTATTACATTAGCCCACCACCAAGACCGATCAGCAGTGCCACTTGCCTGTCCTGGCACTTTACACAGTTAGAGGTCACTAAATTAAAAATTATAATACAGTTGTACATTATAGGCCTTCACCAGATCCTAATCCAGTTAAATACCAGTAAGAGTTTTCAGCCCAGTGATGAAGGCAACGCTTTCAACCACCATGTAAGCAGAAGAAATGGTAATGAATGGTGTTTGCTCTCTTCAGTACAGTTCCAAAGACTTGAACTGCCATCTTATGCTCAAAGGAAACTTGTCTAGATGGTCAGATGTCATCCGAAAACCACCAAAAGCGTCCAACATACTACTCCTTCTCCCCTCCATGTATTTAACAATAAACTCTGGTTAAGCTTTAAGATGTGAATTGTAAAGCAGGGGCTCTAAGGTCAATAGTGATTATAATAATAATAATTAGTATTAATAATAGTAATAATAATAATTAAACACTCTTTTTACAAATTATGTTGCATAAACTTGTGCCTTAGGGGATTTGTGGTTAAAAAATGTCTGGTACCTTACATATTTAGTACCAAATCCACTGAAACAGAAACTAGAATCACAGGACTTCGTCTTCTGACTTCTTAACAACCATCAAAGGCTAGCTGCGGTTACTGTGTGTCACAGATTATCAGATCTGATGCTCACAGCAAAATTACTCATTTTAATATCAGGAGTTATGACACGCAAGGGCTTCTTCTTAAGTTAGGATTTGCATTTAAATGTTTTAGGGCCTCTTTTTTATACCTTGTTTCTAGTGAGCTAAAGTCTGTGTTTGTTATCTGGTACATGGTAGCTAAATAAAACGAAGGCAAATAATTCTTTTTATATGATTTCTTTCTATGTGCATTTAACAATGCACTGTACACGTACAGGTCAAACAGGAAAATGTGAATGATTTGGTGTAAATAAGCATGTAGAGAATGTTCTTACTTTTTGTGAAAAACATGAGAGCAGGGGCACACGCCGAGCTCCTCCCTGCTCCTGAACTCCTCCAGGCAAACAGCACAGGTCTGCTACAGGGCAACACAAAGAGTTGGGCCAAAAGTTTACATACAGTCAGTAAAGGACTTGTATTAATGATTTCTGCAACTGATCTTTTACTTGTCATGGGTTAGATTTATTTATTTATTAATTAGGATTTTTTACGTCATGTTTTACACACTTTGGTTACATTCATGGCAGGAACGGTAGTTACTCGTTTCACAAGATTCATCAGTTCAAGTTTTAATATCAAACACAGTCATGGACAATTTCCATCTCCAATTCACCTCATTTGCACGTCTTTGTACTGTGGGAGGAAACTGGAGGAAACCCTTGCAGACACGGGGAGAACATGAAAACTCCACACAGAAAGGACTAAGACCGCCCTACTTGGGGATCGAACCCAGGACCTTCTTGCTGTGAGGCGACAGTGCTACCCACCGAGCCACCGTGCCGCTCGTCATGGGTTAGATTGAAACACATACCTCCTGGTCAGAAAAAAAGAGTTTTCACACGTTTATTGAGCGTTTTATGAAGATTTGAAACCCTCATTCCTCAAAATACCAACATCCTTAAATTTATAAAAACATTATGTTTGACTAAATGTTTTGTATTTGTTACAGTATTATGTATTGACAGGATTACAGTATCATAATTACCCACATAATAATAGCCCCATGAGAAGTGCAGATGACTGACAGGGCAGTTTCTTTAATCGGCAGTCTCTGCGCCTCATTAAGTGTTAATTTGCTGCAGCTTGAGGAGTCCCTTTATGATCCTCAGAGGCGATGATGCCAGGCTCATTCTGGCCTGGTTTTTCTGCTGGCATGTTTGTTGGCATTCTTTAAATTCTTTCTGGGGAACTCAGCCAGTGTTGAGGCGCCTTTTGGCTCTGGCCTCCAAGGGCAGCATGACAGCTCCTTTATTAATGGACCCCATGGAAATCCGTGGAAATTAATGGAAATCCACGCTGGATGACAGCGGGTCAGTTCCCTTTTTGCAGCTGTTCCTTCTCTTTATTCTTTTATCAAGAACTTGGGTGGACACATAGTGGTGGATCAAGCACCTGGCACATTTGTGACAACCGGATCTCAGTCTGTCTCTGTCCCTTCCCTATCCACTTTGTTCTGTGGATTTTGGTTTGGCTTTCTTTTGCTACTTCATTACTCTGGCTATTTTGTATTTTTACTATTACTTTTAGCTTTTTTTTGGTTTTGTGTTTTGGCCACAGTATTGTTTTGCATTGGTTAAGCAATCTGCAATTGCGTTCATTTTTAATAATTTTGCATAATTTTGCAGTTCAAGGCTCCATCTGTTGCCTCTTCACACTAATTCAGTCATTAAAATAACAATTTACATATTGATATAAAGATATAAACAGTTAGTTTTCCTAGTTTTGCATAGCAGCATTTTATAATTGTTTTGTTTACTGTACTTACTCCAAGTAAGCTCAGCTTCTTTGCTGCTCCTTTTAGAACAACCTATAAAGAAATATATACATGTATATAATTAAGATTGAATTAAATTGAGGTAGATTCATTTTGTTTAAAAACAAAATTAAAAATAACATAGTAAAATAGTAAAATTTTACCTCAGTGTATCCAAACTGCTCCTGTGTGACCTGTCGTCTCAAGCTGTAATTTAATGACACAATTAGGGATAGAAATCAAACTTTGGCAACTTTGTACATTTCCTGTAAATGCTCGATAAATAGAAGTGCCTTAAATCTTTAATAACGTTACATACAATCAATGTCTAGGGTTTTTTTTGGATGTGAGTTATTAATGTAATATATGACACGCTTACCTGAACAGATAACAACAGAAGATCAGACTCAACATGAAGATGAAAAGTCCAATGCCAAGGATAACAATAAAAGCATTCAGGGGAAGGGGGTATGAAGTGTCTGCGGTCATCTTGCAGTCTAAAATGTGCAATCCTGGCTCACAACGGCATCCTGCAAAACCACAAACGAGATACATTCCAGGTAAATAGATTCACACAATTAGCTAATAAGCTGTTTTTAAAACTCCAAAACTTTAAATTGTTTTGTAGCTCATAATATGAGACACAACATCAGCACTCAGGACTAATAAATGACCTGCTGCATGTTTTGGCTGTTTTTTATTGGAGGTCTGACAGATAACCTTGTGGTTGTTTTTTTACATTTTCTGTGGGTTAATTAGCAAATTGGTATTCACGTCTTACCTGCTTAGTTGACGGATCATATATTTGCCTTTACAAGATCCCAGGCATGTGTCATGTGTACAGTTCACCATGGCCCCAGCATGCATATTGCATAAACTGCAGTGCTGGTTTTCCTTGTTTTTCTCATTTCGCTGTAACTCTGCACTCTCTGTTAATGCGACTTCAGTAAGTAGCATTACATTTTTACTGTAATACGTACACTCAGAACAGGTGTGTGATAAATAAAGTTATTCAGATAACACAAACGACAGGAGGCCAAGGAAATAGCACCTTTTATAGTGTGAGACTTGCATAATCGTCTTTCCTGTTTGTTCAGTCAGCTTGAAGCGTTTCTAGCAAAACCCAGCCAGCCGGGTCGGTCTGTAGCAGCACTGAGGTTCAAACTTACGAGTTTAAGCTCACTAAGTTTATGATGATGTAAAGCTCACTTGACTCTGGACAGTCTCACTCATTTCAGCATGTTTTAATTCATAACACACCTGTAGTTTTGTGTTTTAGGATTAAATCAGATCATTGGGTTCTCGACCTTAGCAAGAGACTACAGTTCCATTTATTTATCTATTTTTGCAATATTTTTGCAATTTTCTTCCTAATCTAGTTTTATCCAATTACCCTGATTGCATTAAGTTTACCCTCCACTGCTGATTGAGGAGCGGCGCAACTGACACACGCCCCCTCCGACACGTGTGCAGTACGACTGCATCTTTTCACCTGCACGAGGTGAGTTCATATGTGGATCAGCTTTGTGTACGGAGAGCCACACCTTGATCAGCATTATTCCTCGATCCTGCGCAGGCGGCGACAGTCAGCCAGCAGTGGTCGTAGCTGCATCAGTTATGAGGAGCCCTAGTCCGGCTGTAAACAACAGCCAATTGTTCATGTAGGTGCCCAGCCCTGCCAGATGGCGGAGCTGAGATTCGAAACGATGTGTTCAAAATGCTAGCGCGTTTTACCGCTGTGCCACCTGAGTGCCCAGTTCCATTTGTTTTAAATGGATGCAGCCATACTAGCCATATTTATTTTTACAAAGAAAAGTCGCCAGCTGTAGTTAATCATAATGACTAATATTAAATTAGAAGGCTATGCAGCAAATTTAAATGACATTACAAAAGACAAGTAATTTGCTTATGTATAATTTACATTTATGGCACTTAGCACATTCTTTTATGCAAAGCGACTTATTTGTATTATGACAGAATACAATTTGAGCAAATGAGTGTTGGGTCCCGATAGTGCAGCTTGAACTGGCAACTTCTCATTCCGAGTACCTTAACCACAGAGCTACTTATACTTAAGTGTAAGACAATAACTCTATGCAATCTAAAACCCACCATAAATAATTTGAAAATTATTTAATACTTAAAAAATCAATACATGCCATCATATGTTTTTGATTGAGATATTCAAATCCAGCAGTAAATGTAATGACTGGGCAGAGACATCTCTCATAAATTCTTTATGTGGGTGAGATAAAAGCTGAACAGAAATCTTCAGTTCTACCTGACTCATGTTCCATACTACTTTACACTCAGTACTGAACAAGAATAGATGGGCAGAAAATTCCCATTTACAGTCTTTAAAACAATGATTCAATCTCCCTGTAAATAACTGCAGCATTCAATTCCTTAAGATGACTAGACTAGACACTTTAGTCCCAATTTGTTTAGAACAATCTCAGTTAGAATCAATAGATTGTATTTTTGCATTTCTCAGCAAATTACACTCAAAACTTTCCACTTCCACTTGCAAATCTGTATCAACACATATTAGACATGCTGGTATTTAGCTGGCACCCATGAATTTGTGCCATGAATCTAACACATGATGCAGATGCAGACTAACATGATTTGCAGATGTGACACCAAGCTGTATTGATTATTTGTAAAGTCCAATTTGTTGTTAATTAAGTCATAAAATTAAAAAGGAATAACATTATGGTGCAGTTGGTAGAGTGGGTGGCACACTTGGATCTCGGGGAGTTAGCTTTGGTTTTAACATTTAGTCATTGATCAGTGATTTTTTGTTCTGTAGTTGTTTTTCTAAATTTTATTCCACTTTGAAAAGACAGCAGAAAGTGAATTGGCGTCTCCTTAATAAGATCATACCAAAATCACAATGCTAAATAAAATATAAATTACACAAATGATCTGCACAATTCTCTAGAAATTGCTATAGTCACTGTTTGTGCAGTAATTGAGTGGTAATAGAATAATATGGCAGAAAACTACTGCTCTCCAATAAAAAAAATAATTTGCACATTGGACATGGTTGAAGGAAATATACTGCAAACCACCACCAATGTCTCATCCCAACTAAAGCAAGGTTGAGGGAGCATCATAGTCAGGGGCTGGATGCGGCCTCATGGTCTGAACAGTTGCCATTTATTAAGGGAGAAAGGGATTGAAAGTAGTATTTTCCAATGCATGAAACTTCTGAGAATTTGGATGATGCAAATTCCACAAAACATGCCAGTAAACAAACAGCAGAATGTTTTAAAAGTAGGAATCTGTGATTTACGACCAAGCAAGAGTTCAGATATTAAATTAAAGATGCTGTAACACTGCTTTAAAGGGGCTGTTTATGGCATTAAATCTAAAAAAACCGAAACATTTAAAGTCTAAAAATTTCTTCTCAACATTGTGCAAGTAAGCAACTAAAGGAGGCTCCACCAGGTATCAAGTCATGTCCTTCAATAGCTCTTTCAGTCTGGATCTAAAAAATAAGTCATTCTGTCCATTAAAGATATACACCGATCAACCATAACATTAAAACCACCTCCTTGTTTCTACACTCACTGTCCATTTTATCAGCTCCACTTACCATATAGAAGCACTTTGTAGTTCTAGAATTACTGACTGTAGTCCATCTGTTTCTCTACATACTTTTTTAGCCTGCTTACACCCTGTTCTTCAATGGTCAGGTCCCCCACAGGACCACCACAGAGCAGGTATTATTTAGGTGGTGGATCATTCTCAGCACTGCAGTGACACTGACATGGTGGTGGTGTGTTAGTGTGTGTTGTGCTGTTATGAGTGGATCAGACAGCAGCGCTGCTGGAGTTTTTAAATACTGTGTCCACTCACTGTCCACTCTGTTAGACACTCCTACCTAGTTATTCCACCTTGTAGATGTAAAGTCGGAGACGATCACTCATCTATTGCTGCTGTTTGAGTTGGTCATCTTCTAGACCTTCATCACAGGTTGCTGCCCACAGGGCGCTGTTGGCTGGATATTTTTGGTTGGTGGACTATTTTCAGTCCAGCAGTGAGAGTGAGGTGTTTATAAACTCCATCAGTGCTGCTGTGTCTGATCCACTCATACCAGCACAACACACACTAACACACCACCACCATGTCAGTGTCACTGCAGTGCTGAGAATCATCCACCACCCAAATAATACCTGCTTTGTAGTGGTCCTGTGGGGACCTGACCATTGAAGAACAGCATGAAAGGAGGCTAACAAAGCATGCAGAGAGCAGATGGACTACAGTCAGTAATTGTAGAACTACAAAGTGCTTCTATATGGTAAGTGGAGCTGATAAAAAGGACAATGTGTGTAGAAACAAGGAGGTGGTTTTAATGTTATGGCTGATCGGTGTAAATAGCACATTTGTTTGAGTGTGTTTAGTTTTGTTAAAGTAAAATACTTCTTAATTTTACTTGGATAAAGACCAGGCTAGAGTAATTCCAAAGGACTTTTTTACAGCTGTAGTTTTGTAATTTAAAACAGCCCATTGTAAATACCAAAGTTTTATAATCCAACTTGTACACCCTTTGAGCAACTAGAACACACATATTTTGGTCTAATTAGAAATATATGTACTTTTTTAAGATGACATCATAACATTAAGTATGACTCAACCCAAAGCCCCGCTGTTGTGAAAGTCTTAAAAAGAAAACATGCCAAACAGAGTTTGAATAAAAACCCTGAAGCATAAAGTAAAGAAAGAAAACAGAAAATTGGGGAGAAGGCAAGCCAACTGGCAGAACATGGGTGAAGCCTGGGCAATTGTGCATACACAAAGGCTAATACAAGTGCCTGTTGCCTTAGCCCCTCTGCCATGAAGCCACCATCTGCACTGTTTAATGGGAGCACAATGGGAGAATAGGGCTTGGGCCATTTTCAACGCATGCTGTTCAAATTAGGGCCTCGCCAAACTGGGAAGGAATCAGGATTTGGAAAACAATAGTGGCTGACATCTGAGGTCATAGGCTGCCAAACAGCATTTCTTGGATTGAGACAAAACACACAGAGTGATAAAGGACAATAGAGCTTGTCCACAGTGTGTGTAAAAGTTTAGGTTGTGCAAGAAGAAATGTAAGGACATTTTAGGGTATTATTTTAGTAAAGAACAAGAAACGCTTAGAGGGTGGCAGTCAAATATTGATTGTTGGTGGGCACTACAAGCTGTTAATGACAATACAAAAGGATGCTGTGTTTAGTAAAATTAGGATACATTGGGATGTGTATAAAGAGGTTGTTATAATTTATACTTACCGTTACACCACAGAAGAGGGTTCATGAACAAGTCTGAACCAGTAACTGGTAACTGGCTTCAGTGGTTTAGATTAAGTCCATCAAAAACAGAGGAAGAAGATGAAGCATAGATTGCCTGGGCTTGCCACTTCTGCAACAGTACTAAAGTTCAATGCTCGTGGTTAACACATTACACTAATCACATTACTTTAATTATTTGCATGAATGAAGGAAGGGTGATATTTGTTGGTTAGAACATTTACAATGACATGTCCAGTTAAAAGTTGGCAATGGCATCAGAAGACTCCTCTGTCCAAATAAAGTAGAAGCAATTACAGGCAAAGTGACGCTTAATACATATTGCGGCTTTGGCTTTATCCTTTATCCAGTGTTGTATACCAAAGCAAGAGATTTTAAAACGGAAGTACTTCAAGAAGCCCTCAGAAGTTAGATTGTACCAAGAGATGAGGTGGTTGTCATTATTGGCAATTTGTAGCTCTTGTCATTGCAATGCAGTCAATACAGCGACACTGAAGAGTCAGAATGACTGACGTTCTACCACTTATATAGATCATAAAGTCTTTGCTTTGTCTACCTTTAAAACCTGGTCCGAAGGTTCCTCTGGCCTTTTTTTGCCATCTTCCTCCTGTCTCATGTGCACTGTCCTTTTTCCTCGAGAACAGTCTTGATGCCAAAGAAAGAAGAAGTGAGACACACTGCAGTCAGACTGTGTTTATGGGTTTAGGTAGCTGCTTTAGGCTCAGACTGGCTTTGTGCTGGTGACGGCTCACTCTCCTCTTCACCATCTGCCCTGTTCTCTCCCCTTCAAAAGCACGAAAGATAACAGCAACTAAAAATAATGGCAGCTTTTCTTATATAAAAAAAAGAAGTCCACCCTCTGTGTGTGTGGGTTCAGGTCCAGTCTTCTTGTCCTCCAGCTTTGGGTGCTCATAATGGTGCACCTCTCGCCTGCTCAGTTTGTAAACAGATCTTTGCTCATGTGATTTGCTGTCTGCATCACAGCTCTGCTTTCACCCGCCCCTCCTTCCTCTCTCCGTCACACACACTTTCTCTCTCTGGTTCTACCCACTAACTCGTGGTTTCTCAGCCTCCTTCTGCCCTCTGCAGCTGGAGACTATTAGGAGGTGACAGCAGCCAGGATAGCAGGCGCATTCTGCAAGGTTATTATAGAACTATGAGGAGGCAAGTAGCTGTTTTGTTGACATGTACACAAGGCAGGCTTATGCCTAGTTCACACTACACGATTTTTGCTATGATTTTCGCTCGCTGACTGCTAGATTTGCTCAGGAGCAACTCGGCTCTCAATCGCTATGTGTGAACTACTCAACAACTCAGTCAGAGCGACTGAAGAAATATATCTAGCATGTCAAATATCTGGATCTGAGTCGCCCAACTGGCAATGAGTGCTATGTCGAACAGTCAATGAGAATGCAAGATACGGTGTGAGGAGAAACGCAGGGGAGGAGTGTAAAAAGGTGGGACAGGGGCATAATATAGTTTATATCAGAATACATCAACAAACAAGTTTTACAGTATTTCTGACCTTATTGTTCTCTACAAAACATAACACCAATGTTGCATTGCAAAAAATATTTATTAACCTCCAACTCACTATAGAACAAACAATCCCTGCTGGCCATGTAGCTTAATCCACTCAGATTCATTTATTTTTTCTCCTTGATTTTACGCTGCACATCAGCGCACAAACTTTGATCGCTCGCTACTTGGTGACATGCATTTTTGGACGTGGTATCATTAAACCCCTCGTCACTTCTCGTGTTTGTTTTCATGACAAAGCATAGTTTGGGAGACCAGAGAAGCTCGCCTGCGATTCCAGTTGGTGATAGATGGTGTAGTGTGTGACCCCTATCGCCGATCAGTCGTGTAGTGTGAAAGCCACACCGACTTGAAAGACTCCCGATTACAAGAGATCCAGTCGTGTAGTGTGAACTGTACCCGACGACTTGGAATGTCGTGTAGTGTGAACATGGCATTAGTGTAAAAAACAATGTAGGGGAGAGTGAAAATTCTGGTTTGGTTTACTTTAGAAAAAAAACTATGTTAAAGTTGCAAGATTTAAAAGGCACATCAGGCACAAAAGGTAGTGTGGAAGCTGCACAGCACAAAAGGATCTAAGGATCTGGAATGAAACTTTCCTCTGGTCTTTATTTGTAGGTTTGGTATGTGCACATGGTATCACATTTTTCTCCTGCCTCTCCAAAACATCCAGCAGATGTACTGGTTGCTTTAAACTGTTCTCAGGTGTGCAAGACTGGAGTTAATGTATGAGATTTAAAAGCTTTATCATGGATCGCCGCCCGGGCCAGATTGTCTCCTGGTCCAGATACCACACCCACGCACCACGATGAATATTTGAGGATGTGGCAACTTCAGAAAATGATGGAAAATATTTGAATGTGAATTTTAACTACACAAATGTAAGCCAAAAATCTAAGCTGAACCAAATTATTCAAATTACTGGAGGATGTCAAGGCTTTCAGGAAAGGCGTATACTAGCCAGGCTAATTTCCTATAATTTTGACATACTGTGACATATTTCACTACTACTAATTAAATTAAAAGATATAATAGGCACCCAGGTGGCGCAGCGGGATAATCCGCTAGCACACCAACGCTGAGATTCTGAACTCCTCTGTTCGAAACTCGGCGTTGCCCCCGGTCGGCTGGGCGCCATCTAGCGGGCATAATTGGCGGTGCCTGCAGGGAGGGATGCCCGGACTATGTGAGCGGGGTCTTCAAACGCTCTGTAAGGACTGCTGTGTTGGCGGATAGAGGCGCCTGCATGGGTGGAAAAGGGTTCTGCTAGGTGCTGCACGCAGGTCGGAGGAGCAATATACTCTTCTCAACTGCAAAAAAAAATCAGGGATCCCCCAGCAGCAGAAGACAAATTGACAGTATCGAATCCAGCTCTGCCTTACCGGCTCGAGGCTGAGTGGAAACATGAACAACGATTGGCCTGTTGTTCAGTTGGGGGGCGGGACAAAGAGCCGGATGGGGTCTCTCTCTGTCAGCAATTACGACCTCTGCTGGCTGATTAGAGGTGCCCACACAGAGATGAGGAAAGAGTGCTTAGGGTGTTCCTCTCCGCATGCAACACTAGGTGGCACAACACTCATCAAGGTGTGGGTGGCAAAAATGCATCCGGCTTGCTGCTCATACGTCGGAGGGGATGTGGGTTAGCTTCGATCTCCTCGGTCAGGGCAAGGTTCGGTCACGATGCAAAATTGGATAACTGGACGTGCTAAAGGGGGAGAAAAAGGGGAGAAAATGCAACAAAAAAAAAAACTAAGATTTTCAGTGTTTGCATTGACCATCTTTATTGAATTTCGTAAATAAAAACACATGTAGAATCGATGCCTGCACTCACACTTAATAAAAGTTGAGACAGAGGCATGTTTACTACTGTATTCCATCACCTTTTTATAAATTACACTTTTTAATAATTTGGGAACTGCAGACACTAATAACTTTTGCAAGTTTCTTCATTCTTGCTTTGACTGATCAACAGTCTGTGGTTGTCATCGTCTGATTCTTCTCTTCATGATGCACAGTGCATTTTTAATAGGAGACAGAACTGGATTGCAGGCAGATGTGATATATAAATCAGTCCTATAACATGTGTTAAGAGTTGATTTTTTTTATTTAGTCATAATGGATTTTTTTCCATAAGCAGCACAGAGGTTCCTGAAAATGTTCTGGTAACATTCAACACTTATTACATTTCAATAAGTAATTAAAAGCATTTACACCGATCAGCCATAACATTAAAACCGCCTCCTTGTTTCTACACTCACTGTCCATTTTATCAGCTCCACTTACCATAAAGAACCACTTTGTAGTTCTACAATTACTGACTGTAGTGCATACGTTTCTCTGCATGCTTTAGCCCCCTTTCATGCTGTTCTTCAATGGTCAGGACCCCCACAGGACCACTATAGATGATTCTCAGCACTGCAGTGACACTGACATGGTGGTGGTGTGTTAGTGTGTGTTGTGCTGGTATGAGTGGATCAGACACAGCAGCGCTGCTGCAGTTTTTAAACACCTCACTGTCACTGCTGGACTAAGAATAGTCCACCAACCTAATATATCCAGCCAACAGCGCCCGTGGGCAACGTCCTGTGACCATTGATGAAGGTCTAGAAGATGACCAACTCAAACAGCAGCAATAGATGAGTGATCGTCTCTGACTTTACATCTACAAGGTGGACTGACTAGGTAGGAGTGTCTAATAAAGTGGACAGTGAGTGGACATGGTATTTAAAAACTTCAGCAGTGCTGCTGTGTCTGATCCACTCATACCAGCACAACACACACTAACACACCACCACCACCATGTCAGTGTCACTGCAGTGCTGAGAATGATCCACCACTTAAATAATACCTGCTCTGTAGTGGTCCTGTGGGGGTCCTGACCATTGAAGAACAGGGTGAAACAGGTAAAAAGTATGCAGAGAAACAGATGGACTACACTACAGTCAGTAACTGTCGAACTACAAAGTGCTTCTATATGGTAAGTGGAGCTGATAAAATGGACAGTGAGTGTAGAAACAAGGAGGTGGTTTTAATGTTATGGCTGATCAGTGTATATCTCTGTATCTAACATATTGTTTTCAGGTCAAATATGTAAAGTGGGCAAAATTCTGAGACCACTAGAGTAAATGCTTTTTTAATTTAATCATTTAATCAGAATAAACATTTGAGTGAAAAGTTAAAAATAAAAATATTTAAAAAATATACACATACTGAGTATAAATACAGTATAAAAGACTCCTGTGATGATAGATTTAACAAATGTTTTTGTGGTAACCAGAAATAAAGCACAAAACTCCCTGTCGTGTTGTATTGCCCTAATAAACCAACTGTATAACAATTGATCAGCCAAAAGTATAGTTTTAATATATAAAAAAGTAAAAACAAAAAGTATAAAAACATGAAAATGCTTCAAGCTCAAGCGTTGTAGAATACCATGGATAAACATACTTTATTTAACATCATCTCATTTTAGTACCTTGTCCTGTTTCTTTATGGCCTTATGTCTGTTCTTGGATGTGTGACTGGTCACTTTGTTGAGGCAGCTGTACACCAGAGTGATTTTATTATTTTTATGGATAGACTTCTATTATCAAGTGTAGTAACCAGCGCACTTCTGTTTTCTTTAAAATGCTTTGTCAGAATCCAGCAATGTAGAAACTTTCATAGGTTGTAAATAATAGTCCAAGCACAAGGCTTATTAACCATGTCTAACAAAATACACCATCCTCATCAAAATAAGTAAACATTACATTTAGAGTCTTTAGTCATTAAACCCCTATCATGGCATCCATCTCTTTCTCCATTTCTTCATGGTTGTTTCCAATTTCATAACTGGACCATTTATTAAGGCGGCTGTACAGTGGAACGCCTGTGTTCTCTCTGTACAAGTAAACTCCAGTGATACGGTTCCACTCCTTACTGGGAATAAAATTTTTGGCACCTTGAGACACCGCCAAAAGCTCCTTCTCCTCCTTCTCCAGTGCCACAAATCCAAAGAAATTTTTGACACTTTCAGCAGCACGGATCTTGGAGTGAACATCAGCAGTGCGCTGGAAAATGGAGCTCTCGTTCGCACGATAGCTGGACCAGTATGCTTCCTGCTGGTGGCCCAGTGGAGAGCAGCAGCGCTTCAAACACAGCATCAGGAACACGGTGAGAGAGATAACAGCTATTATCAACCAGCCCAACAACTGTAGACAAACAATAGAATGAGAATACATCACAATACAATATATAAAGCAGGCTTAGCACCTTATAACAAGGGTACACAAGGATGATGATTACCCAGTGTACAAAATTTACTCAAATTAGAATTACTTTACCACAATTAGTAAAATATTCCCATGGTTTTAAAACCTTCCTGAGGAGAATCTACCATATGTTGGTGAACATAAAGAGCTCAGCACACTTGCATCACTGTATGTCCACTCCTGCCACAGTCTGAGGGACAGTGAGTTACCATATCAGATATCAGATCCACTAGCACAAGCTGACACTTTAATGTATATTATTATTGTTATTATTGTTGTTAATGATGGTGTTAGTGATAGAAGTAATAATGATAATGGGAGTATTGCTGATGTGATATATTTAAGTATTGTTGTTTTTACTATTATTGGTGGTGGTAGTAGTGTTGTTGTTGTTTTTATTTTATCTTTTGTTTACATTGTTAACTTTTTCATCAACGCTTTGGCAGTACAAGTACAAGATTAAATATTCATCATGCCAGTAAAGCTCCACTGAATTAAACTGAATTGAATTTAGTTAATAAGAAGACCCAATAAACAGTGCTGGTCTTATTAATATCCATTTTAGGAAGTATCTAATTTACACATATTTCTGGATTTGGATCCCTGCTGAGATATATGACTCTCTACATGCTTCTATTGGTTCCTGGAGGTATGTGGTGGTATCTCAGATTACTAGGAGTTTAGCAGATAAACTTGGGTTTGATTCTCTGTAGTAGGCTGGTCTATGAAGGCTTTGTGGTAATTACTTTTGGTGTACTTTATTGGGTTGTGAATTTGATTTTGAAAATAATTTCCATTTTGTATTAGTCTTTTTTACAGTTTTAAATCTCATTACTCACTACTCAGAAAAGTATTCCTTGAATTCAGTATTTTGTAAACCTCTTTGTCAGCAGCTACTGCTTTAAGTCTTCTACTACAGCTGTATGTCTCCACAAGCTTTGCACTTGTCACATCTACTGCTGCTGGTTCCCCTTCACACCCACAGAGGTTGCTCTCATCTGAATTCTAGGCCTTGTGTTTCTTCCTGTTTCTCATCAGTGGGCATTTTGTGTATATAAGACCCCTGTTTTGTTAAATGTCTTTGCAAAGTCTTAGTAGTATAGGCCCTACAGTTCTGAGCGGTTGTATTCTTGTTTCTCTGATCAGGTGTTATGGAAGAAATTAGATTTTATGCTTAATATTACTTAAAGTTTAGTAATATGCTGTTTTCTTGTCTTGAATCCTTTGTTATGCTGTGCTGGAGCGGAGACTTGGAGTTTAGACTACAGAGATAAGCAACTGTTGGTAAGCAATAACAGGTAAAGCAGATGGGTGTAATTGTTAACAGGGTGGGGACTTCAAAGACAAAATAGGGGCTCACAATGTTCACAATGTTTAAACAGCATTTAAAAATCCCAACAACACTACTGCGCCTGCTACACTCATACCAGAACAAAACACACTTCTGTGTCATTAGTGCTGAGAATGGTGACCACTCAAACATCACCTGGTCAACCTGGGTCCTATATGGGATGTTTTGATTTATAAATGAGTGTACAGAGCAACACATGGACAACAGTCAGTAATTGTATGCCTACAAACTTTATGTGTAAGGTAGGTAGGTGTAGCTTATAAAACAAATCAATGGGTGTATGTACCAGGTAGGTGTACCTAAGAAGTGCTAGGTCAGTGTAAAGCCTTGTGTAATGGCCAAAGTTAATAACATAAAGCTGACGCATTGTCCAAGATACAACCATCAAAATAATTACAATCTTAATGTTATTTACTTGTTTTAAAAATAAATAACATTAAAACCACCTACATTTTATCAGCTCCACTTACCATATAGCACTTTGTATTTCTACAATTACTGACTGTAGTCCATCTGTTTCTCTAAATACTTTTTTTTTTACCTTCTTTCACCCTGTTCTTAAATGGTCAGGACCCCCACAGGACCACTACAGAGCAGGTATTATTTAGGTGGTGGATCATTCTCAGCACTGCAGTGACAATGACATGGTGGTGGTGTGGTAGTGTTGTGCTGGTATGAGTGGATCAGACAGCAGTGCTGCTGGAGTTTTTAAATACCGTGTCCACTCACTGTCCACTCTACTAGACGCTCCTACCTAGTTGGTCCATCTTGTAGATGTAAAGTCAGAGACGATCGCTCAGCTATTGCTGCTGTTTGAGTTGGTCATCTTCTAGACCTTCATCAGTGGTCACAGGACGCTGCCCACAGTCAGTGTCACTGCAGTGCTGAGAGTGATCCATCACCCAAATAATACCTGCTCTGTAGCGGTCCTGGGAGAGTCCTGACCATTAAAGAAAAGCATGAAAGGGGGCTAACAAAGCATGCAGAGAAACAGATGGACTACAGTCAGTAATTGTAGAACTACAAAGTGCTTCTAAAGGGTAAGTGGAGCTGATAAAATGGACAGTGAGTGTAGAAACAAGGAGGTGGTTTTAATGTTATGGCTGATTGGTGTATTTAAATGAATGTGGGAATGTTTGATGGTAACCACCAATCAAATTCACACTAGAATATAAAACAAAGCTCATTTTTCAGGCAGCTGTTATTTGTCCAATGAAATCATTGAAGACATCATTTTAAAATGCAATTAAAAAAAATGCAGTAAATGTAAAGACTGAACTATAAATAACACAGTATTTAAATTGTTAAACAAGCCTCTTACCAGGACCTTTGAAATTGTAGATGTGATTTTGCATTAAGAGTCTAAAAATATGAATACACAAAGGAAAGAAAAAACACCCAAACATTTTTATAATAGAAAAACTGGTTTAATCTTATTTTACCTGAGATTCGTACTTGAGACGACGTTCAATCTGTCCCCAAAAGCGCAGCAGCTCAGCAGGCACGTCCTTACAGGGAAACTGGGCCATGACATTTTGACTTTGAATGGAAGGAAAGTTTTCCAAAGACTGAGGGTCCACAAACTCACTTAGTGCACAAAGATAGGCTTCCCCTCGTAGAAGTGATATGACGGACCAGGTAACAGGAGCCACTGCTGCTCGGCCCAGTATGGAACCTAGCAGACTAAAGGCCGAAGCCATCGAGAACTTTCGGCATTTTCGGATACGACACTCTGAAACAAGGTCCCAGGTATTTCGATTGAGCATTATCCCAATGAGAAATAAAGCTAGAGCCGGTGCCCCAATAGCAGCTAGTCCATAGAGATAATTTCGTTGTGATGAACAGGGGCATTCAAAAGCAAAGATGTTATATGCTGTCTGACTAGCCACCGTTCCCAGGGCTATGAAGCCATTGAAGATCACAACATCCTTGCTCTTAAAGAAAAGAGAAGCAAATTTAAAATTTTCTGCGATCAGCGCAGCCATTTATTCTTCTTTCCTTTTGATTTTTCCTCCTGATGGTTCTGTCGTGATAATCCTGTCTTGAATGATTCCTGATATCAAATGGAAACAGAACAGATCTGTGGGCGAAACTCCTCCAGTTCCGACTCTGACTGAAACTAAGAGAGGTCAATAGCGTCCCTTTTCAAGTAATGTGGCCTGAAAATCTTGCTAGACAAGATCTAACATGTATACTCTGAGGCAAGCATGGACATGGGCATCAGAAAGGAACCTGAAAAAAAGGTACAAAGTAAAAATCTACAGAATTTTGTTAAGGGGGGGAATGGCACCAAAAGCAGCAGTAAAAACGAAGAGAACAGAAAATAGAAGTAAAAGCTTTATTTACATTACTATGCAGACTATTATACAGTTTCTTTGTGCAATGTATTGGCATAGCCTCTAGAAACAGCTCGGGTTTCAGTTCACTATTCTCATAATGTGGTTGTAGCTAAAAACTTCAAACAAAACCCAGAAAACAGTCTATACTGAAAGTATATAATGAGAGTAAAATAAAACTAAATAAAAAGAGAAAGCATCTATGGTCTAAGTATAACATATATATTTAAATATATAGTTGAAAACCGATACGGCTTTAACAAAACATAATGGAAACTTACACTTTATGGCTAGAGGCAATTTTTTTCCACAAATAAATCCAACGGGTTTTACAATGAATAACAGGCAGAAAAGTTTGGTATATTATCCTCTCTATTAAAAAAATGCGAAAGCTGAAAACGAAAAGAAAAGAACCTCCCTGTGTTTTAGTCATGAAGGGGCACAGACTGAATCAACGACAGGAACTGCAGCTTGAGCTTTTCAGCAGAGGGGGAAAAACATTAAAGACATGTGGTGAGGAAACGTACGCCACAACATGGCTGCAGGGCTAACGCACAAGCAGTGCATTGCTCTGAGTAGGCAGAGCCGTTTATACATGTTAGACATAGACACAAAGCAGAGTAGGGGAAAGGCTAAAATCATGAAAGGAAATAATGTGAAAAATGTCATTACAGAGTTCACAAGTAACACAGATAATTGTCTTATCAAGCCTTCACGTGCTGTTATTCACAAAGCTGAAAATGTCTCTAACTTAACATACAAACATTAATGTATACATTTATTGTCTGTTTTATCTAGTTTAATGCATTTATTTATACATTTTTTAATTTTCCCTTTTGATGCTTTTTGTGCTTATATAATAGCAGAATGTCTCCACCAGGAGGCAGTAATTAGTCCAGCATCTATGTAGAACCAGATCGTGTTTCTTCCATGGAAGCTAGACTCAAAAATCATGTGCATTTAAGCATCTCCAGTTGGCCTGCCTGAATGTCTTTAGACTGTTGGAGGAAACCGGAGCTCCGTAAGAAACCCGCACACACACGTGGAGAACATGCAAACTCTCAGCCACGGAATCACAGGCGACAGAGATACCCAATGAGCTGCCTGAACTAAGCAATGGTTTTATAACCTCTTGTGAAATGTATTTAGTTATAAATCAATCACTCCAAATATTTAAACTATTTTAAAAAATGACATTACTTAAATAATTCCTTTCTGTTAAATAATTTTTAAATGAATTTACACTGTATGAGTAAAATAAATGAGGACATAAAGTTGGCAGCTATCAGCACTTTCATTCTTGCTTTCCTACAGCTGCACGCCTTATGACGCTTTCTTAAAATGAATAGCACTATACACTGATCAGCCATAATATTAAAACCATCTTCTGGTTTCTACACTCACTGTACATTTTATCACCTCCACTTACCATATAGAAGCACTTTGTAGTTCTACAATTACTGACTGTAGTCCATCTGTTTCTCTACATACTTTTTTTAGCCTGCTTTCACCCTGTTCTTCAATGGTAAGGACCCCCACAGAGCAGGTATTATTTAGGTGGTGGATCATTCTCAGCACTGCAGTGACACTGACATGGTGGTGGTGTGTTGTGCTGTTATGAGTGGATCAGACACAACAGCGCTGCTGGAGTTTTTAAATACCGTGTCCATTCACTGTCCACTCTACTAGACACTCCTACCTAGTTGGTCCACCTTGTAGATGTAAAGTCAGAGACGATCGCTCATCTATTGCTGCTGTTTGAGTTGGTCATCTTCTAGATCTTCTTCTTCATCAGTGGTCACAGGACGCTGCCCACGGGGCACTGTTGGCTGGATGTTTTTGGTTGGTGGACTATTCTCAGTCCAGCAGTGACAGTGAGGTGTTTAAAAACTCCATCTGCATTGCTGTGTCTGATCCACTCATACCAGCACAACACACACTAACACGCCACCACCATGTCAGTGTCACTGCAGTGCTGAGAATGACCAACCACCTATCTAATACCTGCTCTGTAGTGGTCCTGTGAGTGTCCTGACCATTGAAGAACAGGGTGAAAGCAGGCTAAAAAAAGTATGTACAGAAACAGATGGACTACAGTCAGTAATTGTAGAACTACAAAGTGCTTCTATATGGTAAGTGGAGCTGATAAAATAGACAGTGAGTGTGGAAACAAGGAGGTGGTTTTAATATTATGGCTGATCAGTGTATAGTTATAGCTGGCTATGTACCAGTGTTAAATAAGCTTATAATGATCATAAAATAATTTAAAATATTTGTCAACTACTAAATAAATCACAAAATGATTGAGGTGATTCAAGAACCTGATACTAATACCTCACATTTTTCTACTTGTTAATTAGCTGCTAGCAGACTGGGTCTTTTAGTTCCTGCCTACATACTGCATACTTGATCGTGTGCCAGAGTAATAACAACACAATAAGTAGTGAACTATTTTAATACTGTTTAGTATCATTAAAAACTAGTTATTATTATTAGACATAGATTATTTGAATGATTCTGAAGTCATTTCATAGTAATCAGTAAGCTTACAGAGGGAAGTCCCACAGCAGCTATTGTAAGTAATGTTTTGAATTAACTTGAGAAAAAGGGCTTGCCTTAAAGGGCTCCTAAAATAGTCCCAGGGGAAGAAATGATGCATATTTTACTAAACACATTACTCAAGTTCTGTGCTGTGTTTTCATTCTACATTTAAAGACCCAGCACTTGGCAGGTTCACTTATTTATGCAGTTTAAACAATGAATCTCATTTGAAGTTATATAAGTTTTTAACTTTCCAACTTTTCAAATGTGAACATATTTGAAGGCCTTAGTCATAATTACTCCATAAGAGATGGCAATGAACCAAACTCAACCACTTTAATGGTCGGTTCCTTATAGTTAGACTTTGGAATAATAAGCTGCACAGTTATTCATGGGTTTTGGTCTAAAGCAGCCATTAGTGGTCGGAGAATTCAAGTTTTCATCTTTCATTTTGTAAATGCTTAATGCAGGTTTACAGGTATGCCAGTTCCACAGTACTTTATTCATGTCGTCCTTTTCACGGATGCCCATGAGCTTTTCTTCTTCACTCTTCGGCTTTTCTTCCTCGGGACCTTTCTCCTTTCCGTCTTTCTCTTTGTAATGGCTGTGAGGCACCATTTCACCGCTGATGCTCTCAAAATATTGCTGGATGCAGGCTTTGGCGAAGCTCTTGGCGTGGTCCTTGCAGGTGTCGTCGAAGAGCCTGCGCTCCGTGTCTATGTAATGAGACCAGTATTTGGTCTTTAAAAAGATCGCTTGTGTAAAGCAGGGTCTGATTCCTCTTATCAGAAAGGCTATTATTGTCGTCGACATCAAAAATGTCCATCCACAGGTCTGAGGAAAAAGGAGGCAGTATAGTTGAGATGTATAGTTAACACATTACAATACATGCAATACATTAATCAATCTGATGAATTAATAAACAATTTAACCCAGACACACTGTGCACATTATCCAGGGCCTCAATCCATCACAGGCAATACACATTCAAACAATTATTTACCCATTCACACCTAGGGGCGATTTGAAGAGGCCAGCTCATCTTTTGTATGTTTTTGAAAGGTGGGAGGAAACCAGAGTATCTGAATGAAACCCAGGTAGTCACATGCAAATCTCCATACAAAATGTGGCCAGATGCAGGGATCCACCTCTCCCATCTACTTAAGGTCAGGAAGGTTCTTTTTAGTTCTGCGAATGAGGAGCCATTTATTTAAAGGGTACAAACACTGGGTCTTTATAACCATTACACATCTATGTATAGTATTTCTGAAGGTATTTTTAGGACTTGTCAAAATTGGTGAGCTTGCAGTGTATATAGTATGCTTTTTTTGGTTGTTCCTGTATTTAGGGGTCGCTAAGGTGGATACCTAAGGTGCATACCAGACTTGACACCGGATGCCTTCCCCGATGTACCCCTTATATTTTTATCCAGGCTTGGGACCGCCATTGAGAGTGCACTTACAAACCCTCCCTCTTCAGACATTAGAGCAAGTCAAAAGCAACTTCTCAACTGTCTCAAAGCAACTTCACAGAATCCAGGACCGAACTCCCCAACTTGGACAGTGTATATAACAGCCATTTACAGAACAAGGCCAACAGCATTAGTAAGGATGCAACATACCCTGGGAACTATCTGTTTTCCCTGCTACCGTCTGGAAGGCGGTACAGGGCTATTCGTGCACACACGAACAGGCTGATAAACAGCTTCTTCCCAAGAGCTGTGGCCTCCATCACCCCTCCCCACCCCTCATAGACTCTGAACTTGAACATTGCGTATTTGCACATCTACATAAAACCATTTTCTCACTCAAACATAAAATCATAATTTTTGAGTTGAACTGATCTCCACAGAGCACAATATTCATATTCACCCATAATTTATTTTATTTATCTTGAAATCCATTCTTCTTTTTATCTTTTAGAGAGTGTCAAACTAAATTTCGTTGTATGCAAGTACACAATGACAAATAAAGGTTCTCCCTCAGACCAAAAACCCCAGTTGAGCAAGCCGAGGGCAACAGTGGCAAGGGAAAAACTCCCTTAAAAATACAGGAAGGAACCAGACTCAGCAGTGACCTCCATCCTCCTTGGGTGGCCTGGAGGACAATTTGAACAAATAGGATTTACACAAATCATACAGAGCAATGACCAGAGTGTTTGTACCACACACAGAATGGTAGACACACCCTACCCGTGTCTTGTAGACCTGGAACTTTGTTAGTGTGTGTAAGTATGCGTGTGCTAGCATATGTAAATTCATGTAAAGTAGGAGCATTTACAGGGACACTTGAAGGCAGAAAAGTCAAGCATTTAGTGGCATCACTAGATGCTCTTCATGAATATGGTAAAATTATGCTGGAATAAATATCAGATGTGTCCATGCCAGTTTGAGTGCTGTAATTACAGTGCAAAGTTGAACATACCAAATACTAATACATTCTATATTTTAAAGCTTTTTAACTTTTCACATACATTCTACTTGTTATACTTGTTACAGGCATTTTTACTAATGCTTTTACACTTTTGGCCCCCACATGAAGTACGCAGTATGAACTTTCTCCTAAGAGATTATGGAATAAAGGAATACTTTAATGTTTTTCAAACCAGTCTCCACTTACTAAAATATATATTTAGATAATGGGCAATTGACTAACTTTTTGTTTTTTGTTTTTTTGTATTGAGAAAATGTTCAATATACATCCAGTATACAGTACATATATAGTTAAAATATATAACAGTTAAATGATGTTAAAAGCATGTTTGATTAATGATAGTCATGCTTTTCCTGGGCTGTAGTCACTGCAGAAGAAATACATATTAAACATCAGCATATTAAATACTACTGTTAAAACACAATCTTGAACATGTTTCAGGTTTGTTTTGATTGAAGTGGACTGAGGTGGACTGCTGTCAACCTGCCATGGCTGTTGGTGATTTCATAGTCAAAGTAAGGCAGACCTGCTTGTAGAAGCTGTGGTCTTTACATGGGTGTTTATGTGTGTTCGTTTTTGAAAGACCTGGAAAGCTTTTACAACATGAAAAATAAAAGTCTAATGCAGCAAATGAAGAAAGAAAATGAATGTATAATATTTTAGAGCAGCAGGATATTTTGTTAATACTGCCATGTCACAATTATTAAACACCTACATAATATTGCTGATCCTAAAAATCTAAAAAGCCAGTCTGTCAGACCTAAAGTTGGGTTACAACATGATTAACCCATTGGAACTCAATAACGACTTTTAATTAGCTTCAGCTGTGATTTGTTATATAAACACCACTCAAAGATCCAAGTGTTCAAGGTGTGTTGCAGTCATAGTGAAAAGATCATTTTACTGCACCAAAAGGACAAATGGGTATAAGAAGATTTCCAAGTCCTTAAAAGTTCAAGACACCACTGGGCAGCAAACCTTTCCCAGCCATGGGAGACTGTCCAAAACAGTGCCCAGTACTCAGCAAGCTTGTCAGGACAATAAAGAAAACCTCCTATTTTATTGCAAAAGACTTGGGTGGTACAGCAGTAAATTGTGCTTGCCCACTACCACTGGGATCCAGAGGTTGAATCCACAGCAGTGCCATTAGCTGGACAGATGTCTACATACTAACATGATTGGGTGTGTCTGAGAGTGGGGATGGGCTAGGACCAGCAATGAATTGACGTCGTTTCTGAGGTGTGGTGTGGTGACCCACCATGACCCTGCCCAGATGTAATATGAAAATTAAACAACATTTAGAAAGGAAAGACAAGGCTAATGACAAGAAGAATACTTGCCCCATAGCCAAGCATGTAGGTGGCTCAGTGATAATGTAAGGCTGTTCTTCTGCTACAGGAATGGGCAATCATAACTGTATGACTGGCATCATGGACTAAAAGGCATTTTGAGGAGGAATGTTCTGCCTTATGTGGGGAAACTTGGTGATAATTAGACTTTCTGTCAAGACAATGATCCCAAGCACACTTACAAGTCAACCAAAGCTTGGTTAAGGAATCTTACAATTGTGACCGAATACAATCAATGCAATTGAGGGTTAAGGGCCTTGCTCAAGGGCCCAACAGTGGCAACTTGGCAGTGGTTGGGCTTGAACCAAAAGTTCTTTAATTACTAGTCCAGTACCTTGACTACTTAGCTATCACTGCCCTGCATTCACTTATTTTTTTTCTAACTGGATCAGATCCAGAACCAATGTACACCAGGCAAAAAATACAACCTGGACAGGAAGTCAATTCATTCACACACTTACACACTCATTCACAACTTAAGGCCATTCCACCTTCTGCATGATTTGGGATGGGTGTGAGATCTACAAGTACACAAACCCTCAACCACAATACATATGCTACCGAGCAGTCCTTAAACAAGTCCTTTACCTTACATATAACAACATAATATCAGAATATTAGATTTACCTGGGAAATAACACGAATATAGCGGGTCGAAGCATTACTGGAAATCAACGCCTCCCCGTTAAAGACGTTCTTGCAGGGAATTGTAGCGAGAATCTTTTCCACATCTTGTGGGGAAAGCTGCATTTCGGACACATAGGTCCGGTTTATGAAGTAGCTCAGATCGAACCTGGTACTAAACGCGCATAAGAAGCTTTTACCGTCCATGAGAGTGACCGCGATCCACACCGCCGGCGCAATCAATGAGCGCTGGGTCATGGAGACCAACATGTAGCGCAGTACCGCCGGTTCCTTCTGACGCTGGCCTTCAGGTCTCCTCCACTCCTCAGTTAGCATCGAGATGTTATTATTCAGTACATAACCCAGCATGAAGAACCAAATCGGAGGGATTACCAACATACCGACCCCGTACGCGTAATTATACTCCGGGAGACACGGGCATGTGAACTCAAAAGTGGCGTAAAGTTGTGCGCTCGCCAAGGCCATTATTCCACAGATGCCGTTCATAAACGACTCCTGGTTGGCTTGCAGGAACTGGAACATCATACGAAACTTATCCATCTTCAAAAAGTTGGTGTTTCACAACCTAGTCTTGAAACTAGAAAAATAATACAGTTTTGTACGTTGGTGTGTGATTTTATTGTCCTGTATATATAATTTTTATACATTATAGTGTAAGCATCTTACCTGAACGGATGTCTGGCTGCCGGTGTGCGCTCAAATGGAAATTCCCCTTTACGCACAGAAGCGTTCACCTGGGCTGTGTCCCAAACTGCGCCCTACCCAACTAAATAATAATAGCCCTGCGTCACTAGCAATAGGAACCACAAATGGCCTAGACTTGACATCCTACTTAGTGCGCCTTTAGTCTAAGTGATTTGGGACGTTCCAAGTCCTGGTCCATCCTTTCTACTAAAATTCCCATTGTATCCTTTAGTTAAATTAACATATTTAACATCACTTACATATGCTTTGTGATCTCGTTTATTAACGTTTAAAATATACACTACACTAAACATTTGTTTATTAGTCTTCATACATTAAATACACGTACATTAATACAGATAGGGTGGCTTGGTGGGTAGTTTTGTTGCCTCACAGCAGGAAGGTCCTGGGTTCGATTTGTAGGTGTTTTTGTTGAGTTTGCATGTTCTCCCCATGTCCATGTGGGTTTCCTCTGGGAGTTTTGGTTTTCTCCCCCAGTCCAAATACATGCAGTCAGATCAATTGGAGATGCTAAAATTGCCCTTGGTGTGTGTGTGTGTACCCTGTGATGGACTAGCGACCTGTCCAGGGTGTGTACTTTATTGTATATACATTACCTTGCATAGATTAATGAAGCTTTTTACATGTACAGTGTATTATAGATACATTACCTTAAATAAATGCTTTTCTATCATATGTACACTATATGTACATTTACATTTTCAGCATTTAGCAGATGCTTTTATCCAAAGCGACTTACAGTTGTGATAGTATACAATCTAAGCAATTGAGGGTTAAGGGCCTTGCTCAAGGGCCCAAAAGTGTCAAGCTGGCAGTGGTGAGGCTTGAACCGGCAACCTTTGATTACTGGACCAGTACCTTAACCACTAGGCTACAGCTGCACTACATGTAGGATATATTATGTTTAAAAAAGGGTTTTTATTACAAGCACATTGTGTCAAATATGCTAAATTGTTTAGTTAATTATTTCATGTACACTACAGCATAGATATCTTACCTTGCATTACCATGCATGTGTTGAATATTTGAATATGTTAAAGGATTTTTGTTGCATGGACACTGCATTACAAATACATTACCTTAAATATGTTAAAGACTTATTACATGAACTCTGTTTCATAGATACATTGCCTAGAAAATGCTAATGAAAAACATCTACACAAGCAGCACAAAACATAATTAATTTAAAATGAAATAACATGCCATACAACAATTATGATTTTATAGTTTTTTATTGCATTAATTCACTTTTAAATCTTACTATTATTTGCATTTGCATACGTGTGCTGAGTAATGTGTGCACAAAGAGCCATGCAAAACTAAACAAATAAAGTCCTGGCACAGGCAAATCACAGTATGCAAGGTTGCTGGCTTTATACTGCAGAAGTCTAACACAGACTACTCTGTAAATCTCTATTGTAAAAGAATATATATACCGTATATACATTATTATATCTCTATTATACATATATATTTATATCTACATGTGCTATATTACACAATACATTTATACAGCTTTCAAAAAATAAAGCAACTAACAGTGTTATAAAGAGGTAGAATGCAGTTTTAGGTGTGTGTTTATAGAACAATTTACAATTTACAATATACAAATATAATAAATAAAACCATTACTATTTTAAACTTAAGATAAAGATTTAACGAGACACTTACTGTCTAAGAACATTTGACAACATGGAAGGCTAGAGTTTAATAAACTCAATGTTTAAACATATAAACATGAACATTGTGCATTATTCTATTCTTTTATTGTGAATTCACACGTCTGAGTATAGTATACCTCCATTAGGGTCTTCCCAAGTAACACATTTAGTGGGTCTGTAGACTATCTTTGTTACATCTAGCTCAGGCCTGCACTGGAACCAGCTTTGAAGCATGTGTTCCACCTGATCCTTACTGGTTATACCATGAAGACGTTCCTCTTCCTCTTCACATTCATCTTGGCTTTTCTTTAGTCTAAGGTGGGGGGAGAGGGGCAGCCTGAGCACCATATCATCCTGTATATTCTCAAAGTATTGCACCACACATTTTCTGGCGAACTCCCTGGCATGATGGACACAGGTCTCATCAAAAAGCTTCTGCTCAACATCCAGGTAGTTGCTCCAGTAACGTGTCTGGAGGAAGGTGGCGTGATTAAAGCATGGCTTAATGATTCGACCCACTGCACCCAGGAAAATCAGGAAGAGAAGGATGGACCAGCCTAATGCCTGAAGGAGCGCAGAAAAATAGTATTATTAGACAAAATACAACATTAACAAACAATTACTGACTCTTTAACAGTTTTAGTCAAAATGATTCATAATATTTTACAAATTCATCAGATTTTAAATCCAAAGAAAGAACTGAAAGAACTTTTTTTATATTTTTTAATGCATTAAGACACTGGCATGGAAATAATAAGAAAAAAAAAGTCCACCTACCTGAGAGTAACAGCGTATATAACGTGAGACAGCTTTTCGAAAATTATTGTTAGCGAAGATTATATCTTCTTTGCAGGGTACCTTAGCCATGATTCGGATCACCTCCAGACCAGTGTTATTGGGAAACCCAGTGAAATGTTTGGGGTCCACGGTCTGACTGAATGCACATACGAAGCACTTTCCGTCCAGGAGAGACATCAGAATCCACACCATGGGAGCTAACATGGCCCGCTGTATCATAGCTGAAAACAAGTACCTACAAGAGAATTGTTTTTTTAAATACATAATAGGTATTGAACAACTGTGTTAAAAGTAGACATAAAATTAAGGTTTGTATTAACTGCTTTGCCTCCTTAGAAAAGAAACACAGATTGTACCTTTAATAGTTTTACAGACCTGCACTCAAACCTTTTCTGGTCCAGTTAAAGTTAAATGTTTACATACCTTTCTAGAGGACATGTATTTTTGGGCAGTTAATTTAGTTCTATGCCATTTTTATTTACTTTGTGGCATATGGTCCCAAGTCCTTGTTAGTGATTATTTCTAACTGAAACTGTATTATCTGTATAATTATATTCAACCCATGCTGATATAAAAATGGCACAGTCAGAAGTGATGTGTCCCTGATTGTTAAGTGATCTTCTTATGATGCCACTTAAACATTTGTCCCAGCCGTCATTATATTGTAACCAAGGGTTTGTTTATTAATTGTCTTGATGAGCTTACTAAGGTCTCTGTAAAAAAATGTTGAGCTTTCTTCCACAGCCAGCCAACCAGGTTTGCTGCTGCTTGATAAGTTTTAAACTTCCTGACAATAGTTTCAATGGTGTCTTGGAAATCTTCTTATATCCGTTGCCCTTTTAGTGCAAGGAAATTGATCTCTCAGCTTTTGTGAGCAGCTTCTTCAATTTCACTGTGGCTTGAACACTTTAATAACTGGGTGGTGTTTTTATAACACATCACAGCTGAAGCAGATAACAACTGGTTATTTAGTTTCCATGAGTTAATCATGTTGTGACCCAACTTTATGTCACAGATCTAAAGATTAGCTGAGGGGTTGAGTAGTTGTGACATGGCAGTATGAACAAAATATCCTGCTACTGTAAAAACAGTATAATTCTGCATCATTGATCACATAAAAACTTAATTTGAAGCAAAATCCAGCTCTTTAAAATCATGGAATGTCGGACTAGAGTCAGATGATCGTGACATCATTCTGATTTAAATAATCATTGCGTCAACCCTGTGAGTAAAGTTATCGTTAAATAAAAAGAGTGATAGTAGGGTAGGAATTGATGTTAGAATAAACAATTGAACTACTTTTAATTATTTTGATTATTTTTAATACATTTACGCACAGTGACGCAAGTCTAGGAGTAAAATTTGGATGGCATATCAATGACAATATTGGGTTTGATCCTGACTAATCTAAACAGGTTAGTTAAAACATTTTGTTACAAATGACTGAAAAGTCGGAGCTTCCAGACGCTCCTCCAGTGGCTAAACGAAAATCCTAGGAATGCCACTGGCTGTATGCTATGGCAGGTGTCTTCCTTTATACTATATTTTAAAGTACATGGAACAGTGGTCTCTTGCTATCATTGAGAAGAAACCCCCAAGTGCAACCAGTTTGACAAATAGCTAGTTGATCCAATTATTAATAACATTAACAGAATCTATTGAAATCACAGGAATACATGACATACATCTCCTGGAATAATGTATGTAAACTTATTTTTGGTATTTAGCAGACGCTTTTTTCCAAAGCGACCTACAGTAGTGGGACAGTATACAGTCTAAGCAATTGAGGGTTAAGGGCCTTGCTCAAGGGCCCAACAGTGACAACCTGGCAGAAGTAAGGCTTGAACCAGCAACTTTTTTGATTACTAGTCCAGTACCTTAACCACTAGGCTACAACTTATGAATAATAGTATATTTTTAAGAGATACATTCATTTTGTATGGAACAATATGATCTTATGCCTATAGTCGACAATAAACATGCATTAAATTGTATGCAGTAAATACACTATTTATTTAAAATCAAATGAGTCTATACTTACTTTACAACTGCTGGATTTTTGTCTCTTCTTCCCAAGGGTCTCGCATACTCCTCCATCATCACTCCAGTATGGCGATTGACCAGAATTCCCAGTAAGAAGAGGATGATCGGCGGGACGAACATCACACCGAGTCCGTACATTTTATTGTACTTTGGCAGACATGGACAGTTAAAATCAAAGCTGGTGTAGAGCTTCACACTAACCAGAGACAAAACTATACAAATACCGTTCGATATGGACTCGGAATTCGACTGGAAATATTGCAGAACTAACTTTAGACGATCCATGACAAAAGTTTTGAAGTTAAAGATGAAGCTGCAGGAGGTCTGAAACTTTTTTACAGAAATAAATAGGCCTACAGTAAATGTCAGTATATGTGAGTGTGGGCTGTGCAGTTTATAGCATACTCCTACAACTCACAAACACTGATCACACCTGAATAGCCTGGGCTTGGTGACCTACACGGGCTTCTCCTCGGATGGAAATGATTTAGTCATAGCCCATCCCCAAACCAAGCCTAGAACCGATAAACACTGATGTCGGACGGGCTTAAGCTCCTCCCTCTGCCTCACCCAACAGGTGCAGAACCGCATCAAACACCAACAGCAAACAGCATACAGTGCTTATTTATTACTATGAGTAATGTTTTCAATAATATATGTGTGTTTCTAGACTATTTTTTATAGATATAAATACAGGTTTTTTAAGGATTTATATTTTATGAATAAATATTTATTTTAACTTAATAATGAGTCATATTTTATAAATTGAAAATTAATTACAGTAAATCAAAGCATTTGATAAATGGCGAGATTAGTTAAAATTTTAAGATTTAAAAGTCAGACTATTTCCCCTCTAGGTGGCAGAAATAGACCTCCATTATTTGTTTAAAACTTAAACGTAACACTTTGAACATTTTAGGTAAACTTAGTGCCGTAGTAGCGTCATCTGGTGGTAAAACTGTAAATGTCAACATAGCCAGTGGTTTCTTTCTACATCAGTTGAATGTTTCATCTCCACCAAAAAAAAGCTTGTTTAAATCTCTGTACATGAAAACAGAACTCTCGCTTTGCTCAATGATTGCAGTTGTGTCGTCCCCAAAAATGTCCCTTAAAGTGAATTAGAATTATTTTTCATTCAGACAAACGAAATGTGACACTGCTTTAAGCTACCAAAATACAACAGCACAAAATAAATCTGTTGTGTAATATAAAACTATACATACATGCACTGACGAAATATTGAAATGATTTTAGTAAAATAAGTGTTGTGTAATAATAAGTGTAATCATTGATTATTCAGAAAAATATCACATAGAGGTCACTGTATTTTAATACCATTTATGTTTTAAATTGGATGTCCAACAAGCTCATGGTCAGGTGTCCAATTACTTTTGGCCATATAATGTATGTACATAGACATAACTAAAAGTAAATTCAAAATATGTACCATTAAAATAAATTAAAACTAATAACCTAATGTAAATGTGTCATTATCATAATGGCTCATAGAATGTGAAAAATCTGTACAATTTAGCACTAACATTGCAAATATGGTGTGAACAATTGTACTGATTAGAGTAACTATTGCAATTAGGATGTGAAAATTGTACCATTTTGTGCTAACAATGCAAAAAAGGTGAAAATTGTACTATTTTGTGCTATCATTGCAAATAGAATGTGTAAAATTGGATAATTTATTGCTAACATTGCATTTATGATGTGGAAAAATGCTAACATTGTGAATAGGGTGTGAAAAATGTTACTATTTTGTCCTAACATTGCGAATAGAATAAGAAAAAGTAGACTATTTAGTGCTAATGTTGGGAACATGGTGTGGAAAATGTACTACTAAATGGACTGTTTAGAGCTAACATTGCTAATAGGGCGTTAAAAAAAGTCTTTTTTGTTGTTATCATTGCTAAAAGAATGTAAAAAATTTAACTTTTTAATGCTAACATTGCAAATAGGGTGTAGAAATTTGAACTATTTAGTACTAACATTGCAGATAGAATGTGAAAAATTGGACTAACTGTGAATAGGACGTAAAAATTTGGACTATTTAATGCCAATATCGGGAATATGGTTTAAAAATTGTACTATTTAGTGCTACCATTGCAAACAGGGTGTAAAAATGGTAGTATTTAATACTAACATTACGAATAGAATAGAAAAAACTACTTTTTTAGGGTTAACATTGCGAATAGAATGTGAAAAATGTGACTGTTTAGTGCTAACACTGCGAATATGATGTGAAAATTGTATTTACAAGACGTAAAAATGACTTTTTAGTGTTTTTAACAGTTAATAGAATGTAAACAACATTAACATTTTAGTGCTAACATTGTGAAATGATCGTTGTGTGAAACGTTGTGAGAAGGAAACAGGGGAAATGTGTTCATGAGCAGGCTGTGTTCCAGGAAATGAGCAGTAAACTCCTCCATCTCTACCCAGTACACACACACTCACAGGAAAGCAAGATCCAGTTCACGCTACATTCACCTTTCAGTTGTTGCACGATGGGCAGCAGAACGAGAACAAACATTTAAGGAATAAAAGACGGTATGTGTTTTATTATAAATACTGCTCAGTTTTATTACTGGCCCTCCCAGCTCTGAGGGGGATGAAAATGACGCGTAACTTTATTCTAGTTTTATTTTCGAGCTCGTTGTTGTTATTCAGTGTGTTGAATACTTATCAATATTAAACAATATTCAGCGCATCTGCTTAAATAAAGTGTTAAATAGTTTAATATGATAACGCATTAAACTACTGAGATGAGGAAGTTCAGTACAGACCCGTTACTTCTAACTATACCGCAGTCTTCTTCTGTTAGCAAATATAAACTCATGTTCACGACTTTGTTACTTTGTTTTGACGTTATTGTATATATGTGGGTAGAAAGAAATCAGTAATTTTAGGGGTTTCTATCAACTTTGTTCTGTATCATTATATAATAACGACCCAAATATTGTTTTACAACGTTCCAGTATGCTTCTTTAACATAACATTATCACACGTTAGTAATTTTGTGACCTGCATGTCATGTAATGTTAGTTGTCAGTCAAGTCAAGAAAGTTAAAGTACATTTTATCTTAAAATACCAATGATAATAATAAAACCATCCTTTTCATAAAAAAAGTTAATTTGATAAATTTAACAGTGAATATGTACAACCCCAAATCAGAAAAAGTTGGGACAGCATGGAAAATGCAAGTAAAAATAAAAAAAACACAAAGTTTCTTACATTTACTTTGACTTTTATCTATATAATATGTATATTATCAAATGAAATGAAGTTGAGCAGACAAAACAGGAAATTTATTGGGTTCAAACTGTCTGCAACAAATAAAAGCCAAAGTAAATGTTTATTTGCATTTTCCATACTGTTCCAACTTTTTCACATTTGGGGTTGTAGCTTTACCACCTTACCTTAATCAAAACTATTTCATTACTTAGCTATCAAAATCTTTAATGAAGTATAATCTTATGTTAACCTGATGCTTTTAAATAGTCTTAATAATAATATTATATTAATAATTAGTTGTAAGTTTTTACTAATAGTATAACAAGTTTCCAGTTATACAGTTATGTTTATAATAAGGATAATCTTGAACAGATAAAATGCCTTCATTTGTCATATATACATATACACATGTACAGCACAGTGAATTTTTTTCAGTGGCCGCATGGGGAATTCAAACCCACAACCATTCAGTTGGTAACCCACAGCTCTACCCACAAGGCTACCACTATCTCATGTTTATTAAGTTTTAAAAAGCAGCCAAACTGTCATTCTGACCAACTTTCTTATGCTTATTAAAAACTAAATCTCCAGTACGTTCCAGATAGGTGGACACAAAGTTGAAGAGGCACCATGTAAAAGGAAAGGTTGTCAAACCATAATCTTGCATCATGAAAAACATTGTCGAAGCACCAAAGAGAAACATAAATGGTTTGATTCAGAATGTACATGTTGCTTATATCATAGCATAACATTGCTAGTTATATTAAATGTACAATATGAAAATTAAATTGAAAGAAAAGTAACAGCAATGTTATAGGAGCAGTAATAAATGCTATGAGAAGTTCTGTCAGAAACCCTCCAAACAATGACAGATATTCCTGTTCTAAACACAGGAACAGTTTGCTACATGACGTGAATGTTGGGTACAAAACATTAACATGTTAATGTCTTTATGACTTGTAGCAAAGCTAAGCTACTGAACTGTTAATGCTTAGGACACTTGTACATCTAAAACTACCTATTTAATTTATATAATTGCATACACAGGATTTTCACATTCACTTTCATTTCTTATTTATATATATTTTTTTCTATAAGTTTTATATTGCACAAAACACTGCACCTTTTTAAACCCACAATGTGAATTGCACATGCCAATGTTTACAATGTTTTCTATGTTTACAGGTATGAATGTGTGTGTTAAGGAGAGAGTGAGCTGTGTGAATAAGATTGTCTTTACTGTATTTTTCATGCACTGCGAGCATCTGTGTAACCAAAAACAAATTCCTTGTATGTGTGAGCATACTTGGCCAATAAAGCCTGATTCTGATTGTATGATTGACATTATAGACTGTTTTATACCAGTCTTATGGTATCATCATATCACTCTAGACTATTTCTTTTGTCAGTAGATTTAGTAATATTAAAAATACTTGCATTTATATAAGTGATGTATATGACGTTCTTGCTATATCACAACTTTGACTAATCTTGGTATCTGGTCTCATTTATAAATAAAATTCATTAGCCCCATGTTTCCTTAAGTACATTAGTGCTAAATACGGAAATCTATCATGTCTTAGTAATTGGCAACATGATTCATGAAGCTCTCTTTGGTTTTCAGTTTCTGCTCCATTTTTGGCATTTTTGGTCATAGTAGTTTTCCATTTGGCGGTGTTTAGCATGACTCACAGGGGCTCCTTGACAACCTCTGGAACAAAGCATGTCTCTGTGGTTTAATTTAGGGTACCATGGTAATCCTGCAGTTATGTTTTTATTATGAGTTATAGGAGAAGGGCACAAAAACTTTTGTATTTTTTGTTTTTGAATGTACCAATAAATTACCATCCATCTAAGTTGATCCCTTTATTTGTGTTAACTTTTTAAGTGAAAGGTATAGACCTACAAGTTGCAGAAATAGTTTACCAGTTTTAAACTATTCTTTGTTGGAGTGTCTTTAATAGAGTGTAAAATAGAGATTTTTGGCTTGTGTAATTGTGTGGTCTTTTCTCTTCCCTGTTTTGTTCATAAATATGTGGACGATACCTACCAAACACTTTTAATCGTAACTCAAAGTGCTAATTCTTTGTGCCTTTTGAGACCTTAAAAACCCCTTGTGAACTAATTAATGTGGGTTCTAAGATTTGCTAAGCTGCAAACAGCTGAACCTAGGTTTAAACAGAAGATTATTTTTATAATTTTGTTATTATTAATTTTTTTGTGACTGGTTGGTTCACTAGAGTAGTGTGTATTGTACAACAAAATTATGTCAATAATTGGATAAGCGGTTAAGAAAGTGAGTGAGTAATTACTTTAACTATGCAATATATATTTTGCATTTTCCCCCCAATTATCCTCCCAATCTGGTCATATCCTCTATTGCTGCAGACCTCCACTCCAGACCGAGGAGGGCCGGAACTAACACAAACCCCCTCAGACACACGTGCAGTATCCGACCGCTTCTTTTCGCCTGCACAACCCTATGGCCCTCCCTGCCTCTAACAAGCTAATCACTATTCATGTAGGCACTTGACCGGCCATTAGCTGAGATTTGCACTGGTGGGCTAGCGTGCTTTACTGCTGGCCACTCGAGTGCCCAAAAGTGTGCAGTATTGTGAATGTAACTGTAACAGGCACCCCTGCCATGGAGATTACAGAATTGCAGGTTACAGAATCATGCCCACCTGGTATGCCATTATGCTATTATGGAACAGAGACTGACAGTGGCGTTTTCTTTAATCAAAACTGTTTTATGTTCCCCTTTTACTGGTAGAATGGATCTCCTAAAAATATTATAACAGGATGATAAATTGCTGTATAATAGCTGGAATACTGTTTAATATCAAGCAAATAAATCCTGTACTACTAAAAACTGGAAATGTGTGCATACCATTTAATAATGCTATGATTTTTCAACTTTTCCACAGGTCCAGGTAGCGGTAATGCAGGGGACTATTGCACGGGTCTTCATGGTGGTTGCAGCTGCCATTCTCAACCACCCACTGTTATTTCCCAAAGAGAACACCACCATCCCAGAGGAAGAAGATGATATTTTGGCTCGGATGAAAGAGCACGAATTGAGGCTGCAGGCTGAACAAGAGCGTCTTGAGCAGGATATTTCAGAGGCAGACCAAGAAGCCTATGACTGCTATGGTTGGTACCTCTGGAGTGCACTTTCTATTGTCATTTTTTTTACTATTGAGTTTTGTAGGCAGGATCTGCACATTGCGGAACCATCTGATCCTGATGAAGATGGCTACACCTACAGCGGATCTGTCAATTCTAAGGTTTTGGCTTTTAATAAATGTGTCCTAAGCAACTTCTGCAAAACCAGTCTCAGTCCTTTTGTCCATGAGTGTGGAAGGGTGCAGGAATTTGTTGAAGGTTTTGCAGATGACCTGCTAGAGGCTTTGAGGAGCATCTGTGACCGTGAAGCTGATATGGAGCTTGAGGATTTTGTCGGAGTGGGCAGCATGTTTGAGTCTTGGCGAGTTTGTAAGCCTCTAATGTGCGACCTGATTGTGCCATTTGCAACCCCAGAGCCTTACCGGTTCCAGTTCCAGCTGTGGTGTGATGCATCTGCAGACATTCCATTGGACATGCAGGGGTGTGGGAGGATTAAGTTGACAAAGACAGGTGGAGACTGCCCTGACTGTGGTACAACCAACCTCGGCGATGAAATGCTATGCCTGCTTCACAACAGTAACCAAAATTGCAAAGCTGATGACCATGCCTTGGAGGAACTTCTCTGCGCAAAAAACACTTGTTATCTGTCCAAAGATCAGGTCATGAAGTGGTTCCAGATCTCAGTGACCAGAGCGTGGGGACAGATCTCACACAAGTATGAGTTTGAGCTCAATTTCCGCAGTCTGGATTTCCCTGGGGCTTTGAAGGTCAGGTTTAAGTCTGGAAAGGTTATTGTTCTAAACATTACCCCCGTTGTACAATTTGAGGACTCTGATGCCTACTTCGTCTCTCATTTTTCTTCAGACTGTAGCAACACTTCAGATACCCACTGGCATCTATCATTTACTATTTATGAAAGAAACCTGCTTAAACTCATGGCAAAAAGACTTCCAGAGAACTCCTGCCACCTCCGATGCCTTCAGATAGTGACTTTTCTGCATAGAAAACAGTCCGGTCTGCGAGGCAAAACAGCCCTTACAAATTACCATTTAAAAACTGCTCTATTGCATCTGCTTTTGTGTAAATCTACTTCAGCATGGCGACCGCAGTGTCTGGACCAGAGATTGCGAGACTTGTTAGTTTTTCTACATAAATGCTTGCAGGAAAAGAGACTTACTCATATTATCATAGGGAACCCACTTGTTCCAGCTGAAACTGGAATTCCAGCAATGTTTCGGGTGACAGAACCCATAAACCTTTTCAGGCCTTTGGTGTTACAGAGACAAATATATGCCAGAATGGTGGAGAATTTTGAAGAGATGCTCAGAAATGCGCCGGTGCTCATTCAGGAGTACTCCCCTCATTTCTCCAATGGTAATGTCCATCATGGTGTCAACTCAGTCTAACAACTCAGTGCTAGACTGACTAAATGATTTAACTCTGTAGCTTAGTCTTCAGTCCTGAAGAAGCATATTTTTAAAAATGTTTTATGTTTATTTTTTTACTTGGGAGTGGAATAGTAATTAAAAATGTAATTATAATACAGTATAACATCAGTATTATTGTAAGATTGTAAGTTTTCAGCTTTGCTGGAACATTGCTTTTGTATTTGACACATCTTGTAAGCAAGGCAAGTAAAGAATATTTTTATAGTTATATGTATGTTTACATTTATTAGACACTTTTATCCAAAATGCTGCGACCCCAGGATCTGAATACATTTGTGAATAAGATATTTCAGTTTTTGAATTTGTAATAATTTAATAGTCAACATGTTTAAAAACTTTGTCATTATGGGTGATCAAGTGTAGATTGTTGAGTGAAATGGTAACTACATTTAAATTGAAATCCAAAACAAAATCCAAGTGTGCAAAAAGACCAAGGGTCTGAATACTTTCTGTATGTGACAACAGTATTCACAAAATAATAAAGGTGCTGAGAATCGTGCAGCATTTGTTAAATTTTTTCCAGGTTTAGTTTATTGATGGTGTCGGTCTATGGTTTTATGATTTTAATGTACAAAATGATAACCTGCAAGACACAAGTATTGTAATAAAGACTTCTAAATTAAATAAATACCATTATATACATGCAGAGTGTAAATGTTAAGGTTTAATCAAGCCAGATTTACCACAAATATATATTGGCAATACATGTTTAATGGTTACAGCAAAGCACTGTCCAGTTAATCTTTAATAAAAACAGAAAAGTTAATAAAGATTCTGTATAAGAGAAACTACTTTTATTCTTCAATGCTTTTACCAAACTGCAAAGATTCTTGTAAGCAAATGCTCAGAAAGTGTGAGAGACATTTTATAAACCATAGTCATAATTGGGCTTTCCATCAGAGTATGACTGGAAAAAGCCTTTGTGGCTCTCTGTACTGAGCATGAGAGCCTTCACTGTTGGATCCTCTTGCATGCGTAGAGTCCAGTTGTTCAGTTCTGTGGCACCTTCCATACAACTAAAAAACAAAACAGTGTTTATTCGCAAAACTTAGTAGGTCGCACAACTGGTTTACTGTATTATTATTATTACACACGTTTGTCTAATTTAGCAGTTTGTTTTCTCTCAGTGTGCACGTGTAAGAAAAGAAACCTACTGTTTGAGCTGCCATGCCTCTATTCTCTCAAACCACGGCCAGATCAGATAGTCAATCATACTGACTGAGTCACCTCCAAAGAACTTGGTTTTTCTCTTAACCAGGACCTGTTAAAGTTAAGGAAATAACACAATTATTAACAGTTTCATGTCATGTTGGTGGAAAACCAAAAATCAGTTAAAGCTGTAATATATCACTTTTCTATGAATCATTTAAACAACATTTTAATTATTTATGTTATATTTCATTTAAGTAGTAGAATATATTGTAAAATATGTTGATTTGAGTCATAGGTCCCACAAAAACCTTAAATAGTAATTTATAGTCTGAACTATCTGTTCATGTTAGGTTAAACAATTTCAGACTCATTGCTAACTTATGTCACAAACTTGCCACTTTTACAATTTTCCTAGATAGTGCTTTGATTTGGCTTTTACAATAATCCAAACAAGAAAATAGTGAACAGAAGTTTAAACAATATTACAAAATGGTCTTTATAATATTCGAGCAATGACATTTTGACTAGGAAGCTCGGTGATGCAGCCGACTACTTTTCTTAGTGGCGCTATCAGTCCATCATGCATCTACACAGACACAATTGGCTATGTCTGAAAGAGGAGGGCTGGCTGAACCCCAGAAATGGATTGGCATCCTCCTTCCTTACCACCAGGATAAAGCAGCAGATAAAAATGAAATGATAAAAAATTTAATTAATTGAAACATAATGATTTGAAATAACCAGTTAAGATGCATTTGATAACAAATTCATATTTTTTCTAATATATTTAAAAATATTTGTGGTGCATGTTGTCAAACCTGATCCAATTTTGAAAGCTTTCCCCTAAGCTCTGCTTCAGGTGCAGACACGTCCACCCCAGGTCCTCTACTTAGTGCAATGGTATAGAACAATGTAAGAACCTGTAATAATCAGAACATAAATTCACTTAAATCTGTAAAATAAAAAAGGATTTGTATTCACATTCATATATTTGTATTCCATCTTTTATTAAATATTTTGTTTATCCAATCCAGTTTTGTCTTTATATCTTTTTTTAAATAATGACCACAGAATCATCAAATTTGCCCTGTCAATGGCAGTTCACTTGGAGAGAATGAATTTTAATGAGAATTTAAATATTAGGACTGAGCTGATTAATCTCATTAATCACACAAATGTCTTGACTTTTTCATGACCTGTTTTTATCTTTACTGGAGTGGAGGTGATAGTATGAACCTGCTTTGGTTTCAGAAATGCAGAATCCCATGGAGGCTTCTTTATACTCAGACTGAAAAGACCGGTTTTAAATCCTAGCAGGCTTTCCAGTCCATTTAAAATGTACAAGTGTTTTTATTAGTTCCTTTCATTCTTTCTACTACACCTGTATATACCTGAAATACAGTGCCACACCTTAGTGAGTGATGAGGGCTTACCTTCGAGTATTCATCCAGCAGCATCTTCTGCTCTGCTTTTGCCACGGGGTCTGAGGGAAACAGCTTTTTTGCAGGATATGCCTCATCCAGGTATTCACATGTGATTGATGATTCATAGACTATCTGACCACTGGCGGTCTCCAAGGTTGGTACAGCACCAGAAGGGTTTTTTTCCAAATACCACTCAGGCTTTTCTTTCAAATGGATGTTGACAATTTCATGGCTACAGGAAGATGAAGGAGGGTAAGCATCAGTCATCAAATACTGAAATCTTTAACATGCTACAATTATACAGACACCTGGACTTACTCAATACCCTTGGCATTCAGTACCAGTCTAGTTCTCTGGGCATATGGGCAGAATCTCATGCTGTAGATACGAATTTTGCCTTCGGGCACAGGACCTGGAGCACAGCTTCCTGCAAAGTAACAGACACAGTATTTGGCCAAAAGCGCAGTATTAAGGCCACAGACAATGTCCATGAAATCAATCCAATTTAATAACAATTGTAAACTAGTCCTCCCATCTCATTGCTGGCCTAATCTCACTCTCTTTTGATGGAATGGGAACAAACCAAAACTCTTGTAAAACAACAGAATGTGAACAGTATGTCCTCATGGTCAGGCACATTGTCCATATAGTGTATTTCATATATAAAATAATTTTATGTCAGCTTTTGAATACATCAACAGTAACTGATCTTAAGTCCTATTAATTCCCATATTTACCAACCCACAAAACATTCAGTGATTTAGTCCAGTAATTTAATACAATGATTCCCTGATTTAAACATAAGATCATTTAAATAATAAAAAAAAAATCTACAGAGGAAGTTTTATCTGTATCATACTGTGCAGTGCTGATACGAAAAAAAAAAGACTAATAAATGTACCTAAAAAAAAAAAACTGGTTTAGGTTATTTATGCATTTACATGTCTGTATTTGGTATAAATAAATGAATACACCATTTTACTAAAAATCTACTCACAATGTATTTTACTTTTAAATTGTAAAACTACAAGTATAATAAACTGATCTATAACCACACGTCCATCCACCCACCCACACACGAACCTTTAAAATAATCAGCACTTTAATGCACATTTTACCATCTACTGGGCGGCACGGTGGCTAAGTGGATAGCACTGTCACCTCACAGCAAGAAGGTCCTGGGTTCGGTCCTTTCTGTGTGGAGTTTGCATGTTCTCCCTGTGTCTGCATGGGCTTCCTCCGGGCGCTCCGGTTTCCTCCCACAGTCCAAAAACGTGTAAGGGAGATGAATTGGAGGTGCAAAACTGTCCATGACTTGTGAACTGATAAATCTTGTGTAATGAGTAACTACCGTTTCTGTCTTGAATGTAGCCAAAGTGTAAAACACGACGTTAAAATCCTAATAAACAAATAAATTAAACATTTACTAAATAAATGAAAAAAATTACACAATCCAAAAAACAAGGTATCCCTTCACAGGGAATAATGTTAAATAATTGTTCTTAGTCCAGTACTTTAACTCCACTAGCAGGTCCATAATAAGCTTTGTTAGTTTTGTATATGCACACACACACACACACACACACACACACACACACACACACACACACACACACACACACGTCATGCTTCACTTAGCTTCAGTCATGATTGTAGCTTATCACACACTTGTTGCAGTGCAAGTCTGAGCTGGTTTTAAGGTTACAGTGTGTATATATAAATATATATATATATATATATATATATATATATATATATATATATATATATATATATATATATATATATATATATATAAGTAAAGCTGTAAAGGAACAAATAAGTGTTTTAAATGAGGTAAAAGTGCATTTATTTTACCTGTTCTCAGGCATTGTTGAGACGCAGCCATAGTTTTTCTTTGTGATCCGGTTGAACAAACCTTAAAGCTGCGACTGCAAAGAAAGTAGAAAGCAGGGTTGCATTACATGAGTGTTTTACATTAGATCTAACTTTTAAATAATGTTACTTGGTTGCTGCAAAGAGACGTAATTACTGCATTTTACACCCCAACAAGTCAAGTACCTACTTATATTTACTACTCACCGTAATGTCAGTCGTATAATGATGACTAAGGACGAAAAATGAACTCTGCTGTTTGCCCTCCGTGCCTCTTATACACTATATGCTGCAGCCTCGCCCACTTCTACTATAAACATTGAAAACCTGCCTAGTGGTGTTTCTATTTACAGCACAGTCATCATGACTGTACCCTACACCCCACGAAGTACACTAAACCAAGGGTGTAGGCTTGGTTTAAACACCAGTAGGGACCACAAGGTCAACATGTTGGCATAGTTTAAAACCCAGACCTAAAATGGATTGGCACCTCACCATGAACCAGGTTTGTTTCTGCCTTCTGCCCAGGGTAAATCTTGTGGCACACTGTTGATTTACAGCAAAAAGGACAGTGGTAGGGCAGTGGTAGCTCAGCGGTTAGGGTACTTGACTAGTAATTAGAAGCTTGCTGGTTCAAGCCCCACCACCACCATTATCAATGATAATTGTAAGTTGCTTTGGATAAAAGCATCTGCTAAATGTCGAAAATGTAAAAAAGGGTCTGGGTTTGATTCCTCTGCCATGCAACCAAGGTCCTTTCTGTGTGGAGTTTGCATGTTCTGCCTGTGTCTGCATGGGTTTCCTCTGTCCAAAGACATACAGTCAGGCTATCTGGAGCTACTAAAATGCATTAAGTGTGTGTATGTGAATGTGTGTGTTTGCCCTGTGATGGACTGGTGATCTGTCCGGAGTGTTTAATGTCTTTTACCCAATAATTAAGACACACCGCGACCCTGACCAGGATAAAGGGGTGGTAAAACGGACAATAAATGAATGTAAATAAATGTAATTAAATGAATGAATGAATAATGAATGTACTGGGTCCACTACGTTTATCCTGTTGGGGGTCATCTCTTTTAGAAAGGCAATACCCCGATTTACAGTGCATAAGGGCTGAAGTAATGGGTTGATAAATCTAAAATAGTGTAAACTCACCAAAGGCACCAGCAAAAGTCTCTATTAGTAAATATGCTGGGTAATATATCTGAAAAATCAATGTCAAAAAGCTAATAAGAAGTAAAGCTAGTCTTTGCCCCAAAGTCTCTCATATCTCTGATTTCTCGTATCAAAGTCCTGAACGGTTTATGGTAAGACATGATGCCATTCATTGGGAGAATAAAAGCATAAACAAAAGAAAAAGAATATCTGAACCTCTGTCCAATCTTATAATTCCAGCAGTACAGAATCAGGTGGCATCTGAGGACAGTAGATAAAGCATTACAAAAACTGTTGACATAACCGGTAACCAGATCATACTGGTAACAAACCTGTGTTCACTGCACAAAAACAATAACACATCTGTTACCCAGATTAAAATTTTAAAGATTAAAAGGTTTAAGGGTATCTAGCTGTTGCAACGAGAGTTTCACATTCTTAATGTTCTTACAACAGAGCAAGTGTGTAGGCGTCGTGATCTACTCAATTTTGAACGCACCCAAGAATTCCCTCCCCTGGAACAGTTCTGTCAATGGCCCTTTTTTTGCTTATGTAACACTGACTAATGAAAAAATGCTCTCAGTGATTTTGCTAGAGTACTCTAGTGTAAAAACCGGCCAGTAATTAAAGCACAGCAACAACACTACCTGTGCTGTCCAGCTTTAATTAAATCAGAATTAAGTAGTCTCAGTAGTTTTATAAGGATTAAGAATAATTATATTTGACTTTTTTCAGCAGGGGAAATGCAGATCTTTAAAGAGCTAGCTCAGTATTTACCCTTAAAACCATTTACACAACAAAAGACCACTGATGTTATTTGGACTAAAATCAAACCAAGGTTAAACAAATGTGAGAAGCCAGGAGATGTATGGTTTATCAATAGAGCAAAGATTTATGGGAAATACAATGATGTGTCTATGATAAAACATTTCAGTCTATTACTTACACACATAATTCTTTGTCTCCAAACAAAGCAACTGTCAAATTCCTAAATGTAAGATGTAACACGATTACTCATAGTTTTAGCTGTCATTCCTAGAAGGTTTTAAGGTGGGTAGAAAAAGCTGAGTCATGTATGTACACACCCTAAAAAAATCCCTCTACTGTTCCATCAATGGCCTGTCAAAGAAAACCCTTTTACGCCTATGTAACACATGAAAACATCCTATCAGTGATTTTGCTAGATAGATTTACTAACATCAGACGATTTGTGAATGTAATGACAGATTTACAGTTAATGTAAGTGTAGCAATTATAAAAATAAGCAAACCTTAAAATAAGTTTATATGAATCAGTAATGCAACATCTACTGACAACTTATTGCTTATACAGTAAAAGTTATATTTTAATAAAACAGTATAGGTGATATACACACACCGAACACTCTATTAGATTCTAGATTCATTTAAACTATATTAATTAGATTTCAAGTAAAATAGATTTGTTTTAAATTAACATGTGTGTATTACATGACACGTGTGCACAACCAGGGAGTTTTAATTACACTTAACTCACGTATTTGTTAAACACAGAGCAATGTGAAATGAATAAAACTTAAACTTAATAAACTTAAGTAAAAATAAGAACATCCATCTTGGTAAATGTATAAAAGGGTTTCTATAGGACTCAGCAGGACAAATCAATAAAGTGGATGCTTGATTTACTTAGTAACTCAGCAATAAACTTTTCTTGTTTTATATATAAAAACCTTCAGAAATGAAAGACCTGAAAGTATTTTTCTTTATTTAATTTGAAGAGGATACAAAACTACACACCGAACATGATGTAATGTTACTTGAATAAGCACTCCTCGTGGCAGCATTTTTTATTGAAACATGGCACAGCTCATATAATGGCTGCTGGAGATCTAGATTTAATCCTTTAGAGGGTTTTGCATGTTTTATTCTATTTTAAAAATCATAAAGAAGGGGGATTGGTTGCTTGAAAGTGCCCCTTGTTAAACACGGCACCCAGTATTTTCAGGTGGTGTTAAACCTACCACAATTTACTAGTATAGAGCGGTTAGTAAAAATTTATAAATTACTGAATTAAAAGTATTTTTTTATTTATATTTAAGGTAATATTAAAAGCAAATGTCTATTCATTGTTTTGATTAAATAAAAATACTTGGCTTTACCAAATGCAATGAAATGAGACTTATGTGCTTCTGCTCTTCTCAATGTAGTCACCAAAAGAAAAAAAGAGGACACATTATCTTTATTTGTGATGTACAACAAATCAGTGAAAGTGAACAATTATTTAGTGGTAAACATGAAAACTAAAACTTTCAGATAAAAGCAATATTATAAACATTTTGAGAAGTCAAACTTTTATTTAAAACTGATTACAATTGAACAAACAGAAAATGATGGATTTTTACTCTAAACCATAAACTTGGTGACAACATTGGTGACGGTGTTGAATCTCTTTCCTTTGGGCTGGGCACTGCACCAATAACTCTATGACACTGCTCCTTTTAATAAAAAAATAAACAGAAAGAAAAAAACACCACCACACACCAACCAACGTAAGCACCTTCGGTTTTCAACTGCACAGCAACGAGTTTCAGGCTTTTCTTCATGAGCAACTGAAAATGTATTTCAGAAAGCTTCATAGACAGCTGTCCATATACGAGGGATCTTCAAAAAGCTTCTGCACTTTTATATTTTGGTTGGAAACGGTGAGGGTGGGAGGAGTAATCGGTGGTGTCTGAGAAACTGAGAGGGCTAATAGTCCAGATTTAGTGAGCGCCATCTGATTTCCACCTTTTTGGATGCTCAAAGAAGCTTTAAGGGATGGAAGATTTTCATGTGAGGATGATGATGTGAAAGCAGTGCTGCATCAGTGGTTACACGTTAACCAAAAACACCGTTTGCTGATGGCATTAAAACGTTGGTACGACGCTGGGACAAATGCATCGTAAGGTGAGTATGTAGGAAAGTGATTTATTCTTAATAAACAGAGTTTAAAAAAGTACGGACACTTTTGGAAAAACCCTCATATAACCTTGTATGGCAAAATCCACTGACTTGTCTTGTTTTTAATCTGTGACATGATTACATTTTATTATAGTGCACACCTATAAATCTGAGTTTTCTTTTCCAACACCGTAAAATTCACCATTCAGAGAGCCTCTAAAGTGCAGCTGCTGATCTACAGAAGTCAAACCCAAATACGACACCGAAACCTGAAACACAACCAGCTCATGTAGGACAGATTAAGTACATTCAAAACAATAAATAAGTACTCATGTATGTATAAGTTTTGCTTTTAGTTGGTGGCATTGTGCCAATTGAATTACAGATACATATGACGTGTTACTCTTACACTACAAACCCAAACATGTTACGATGAGGAAAAACCATGTCTGACAGGAGAAATTCAACCGTGTGCTTCTTAGCGTAACATGAATCTATAAACGTTGTAATTTTGGAATCAGGGATTCATATTTAGTCCAGCTCCAGTCTTGATCCTATAGAGAAAAAGAAGCACAAGAAACCATAAAAAGATTATGCAAAAAGTTTGGTCATTTTTTAAAATAAAAACACATCCATTACCAAACAAACAGATGTATTATAAGCATACTAAAACATTTTACATATAAGGCATTAAATGCCCCCTATATAACTGAAATACAGTGCTATCCACTGTCCATGTGTCCAAATTAGGAATTAGCTATAGGGCAGCACGGTGGCTAAGTGGGTAGCACTGTCGCCTCACAGCAAGAAGGTCCTGGGTTCGATCCCCAGGTGGGGCAGTCAGGATCCTTTCTGTGTGGAGTTTGCATGTTCTCCTCATGTCTGCGTGGGTTTTCTCCGGGTGCTCCGGTTTCCTCCCACAGTCCAAAGACGTGCAGGTGAGGTGAATTGGAGATACAAAATTGTCCATGACTGTGTTCTATATAACCTTGTGAACTGATGAATCTTGTGTAATGAGTAACTACTGTTCCTGTCATGAATGTAACCAAAGTGTAAAACATGACGTTAAAATCCTAATAAACAAACAAACTATATAGCTGATAGAATAATTAAATACCTGTAAATTTAATTTTTTTGCTTATGTTTATGTTAAAGTGTGTGTGTGTGTGTGTGTGTGTGTGTGTGTGTGTGTGTGTGTGTGTGTGTGTGAGTACATTAAGTGCTGAAGGGGTTTAGAAAGCCCTGACAGAGCATAAATTTTAAACCATAATCATTGATTTTAAACACACCATGATACTTTCTGATTCCTCCTCAGTCGTCTCCTGCAGCAGACTTGTGAGCTGGCTTAAGTACCTTTGGTTCTCCTCCAGCAGACTGACCGTTTCACTAACAATGAAAAGAAAAGATTCACGAATCAGAAAAGACTCAGAACTGTGTTTAAGTAGAAACAGTGAAAGTGTGATCAGGAATGTTACTTGTCAGTTGGAGCTGTGAGAGACGTGCGTGGAAGATCAGTCCAGGCCATAAGAGGAGGAGATATCTCTGCACTGCGGTTAATGTTCTGTGCCTGCAAACACATATACCAACCGTTTATAAGTATTTCCTACTAAATGTAAACACAGCCCTGTTATGAAGCAGCTTTATGCCACAGAGTGCTTATACATGCACCAAATAAGTAGACTTTATAATGTACACATGTACGTGTATTAATGTAATCTGATAAAATGAAACCTTCACTTTTTTAATGAAACCTGACCTCGGTAACCAAAATCGTATTAATTTACAATATTTCTAGGTGGTAGCATTGCTACTTTTAAAATTTAGTGTTTGTTTGTTTTATTAGGATTTTAACGTCATGTTTTACACTTTGGTTACATTCATGACTCATTACACAAGATTCATCAGTTCACAAGGTTATGTCGAACACAGTCTTGGACAATTTAGTGTCTCCAATTTACCCGGAGGAAACCCCCACAGACACATGCAAACTCCACACAGAAAGGACCCGGACCGCCCCACCTGGGGATCGAACCCAGGACCTTCTTGCTGTGAGGCGACAGTGCTACCCACTTCACTGTGCTGCCCTAAAATGTAGTGTCAATCAACCAATCTAGTAATAATAAACCGCGAGTGTGTCTCCTTCAATTTATTGAAGGCCACATTGAGACTAATGTTTACAGCAGAACAGTAACACTATTGTTGGTAAACACATTTTGCTATACTCTCACCAAACACTTTATTAGGTGCCACTTTCTGGTAGGCATCAATGGCCTACACAGAAGTAAGAAAGTGTATAGGGCAAAAGATGGGCTACAGTAATTGTATACCAACAACGTTCATCTGTTTGGTAGGTGTAGCCAAAAATAAAAATAAAATAACCTCTGAATGTACACAGCAGACAGGTGTACCTAATAAAGTGCTTGGTGAGTGTATTTACTATGGTACTATGTGAACAATAAAAGAAAAATTCTTAAAATGCCATTTTTTAAAATCACAACAATGGTAATAATTAGAGATGGGACGATCGATCGGCTATGAATCGGTATCGGCCGATTTTTAATCAAAATATGCTATCGGCGATCGGCCGATATTTCCTAAATGTAGTCGATCCGATCGTGTGATATATAAAGATCATGTTAAGTTAACAGCTCAGTGGATTGATCCAGACTTTGAGCTACAAAGCACCAACCATCACATCACCATTCATCAACCATCGCACAGAAACCATCGTGAAAGCTCTTCATGACCTAAAATTACATCATTAACGTTGTGCATCATACATACGATGTAATTTTGCTGATTGAAATATTTACTTTAAAAAGATAATTCAACCCGGTCACATCTGAGTCGATTCTATCAGCACGTTATATAAACTCCTGGTTCACTTTGGTAAATCGTAAGCGGTTCTTACTTGTGATGTAGATGAGAACAGAAAACGTTACAGAGCCAATCGGAGGCAAAAGTTTATTCATTACCAAATTCGTTAGTTCAGGATCATCTGTTGAACTTTTAGGATCATCAGAAAACTTTTAGACGGAACGAGTCTGACTCGGTTACAGAGCTGTGGTAATAGCAGTTTAATTAAGCTTTTAAATTAAGCTTTTTAATGTAAAAGAGTCACACAAAATGTTCTGTAGTAGCTGGTGTTTATTTAAAACCACGACATTAATTAATAACAGTAAACACGGAGAGATAACCGAGAAGAAGAACTTACGCATTGCATGAAAACGAATCGACTCATGAATCACTTAGCGACACTAAACAGATCATCTCTTACTCCGTGTTTACTTGCACATCAAAAACTACCTATTTCATTTATGTAATGGCATACACAGGATTTTCACCTTTACTTCCATTTCATATTTATATATTTTTATATTTTCTATAGTTTTTATATTGCTCAAAACTGCACCTTTTTAAAATTACAATGTAAATTGCACATGCTAAATGTTTACAATGTTTTCTATGTTTACAGGTATGAATGTGTGTGTTAAGGAGAGAGTGAGCTGTGTGAATAAGATTGTCTGTATTGTATTTTTCGTGCACTGCAAGCATCTGTGTAACCAAAAACAAATTCCTTGTATGTGTGAGCATACTTGGCCAATAAAGCCTGATTCTGATTCTGATTAAAGGCACAAACACACACACGCGCGCTGTTGCGTTTGTCTCCGGTTTATCTTCACTGTGAGGCTCTTTTTAAGTTTTTTTTTTCAGACTGAACTGGATAACATTAAACCTGCGTGTGTGTGTGTGTGTGGGCATGTTGCCCTGCGTAGCTCTTAGTATTACATAAGCAAATATGCAAAACTCACACAGGCTATCTTGAGTAGGTGCCAGAACTCTCGCTGTCTCTTCATTTGCATCTGCATGACAGTGCTGTCTGCTTCCTTAATATTCTCCAGAGTTTTCTCGATCTTAGGGAACAATTCGATGATCTTCTGTTTGCTTTGCAAAATTTTACTGGAAAATAAAATCAAACACAGGATTGTTTTAGGATAAAAGGCTATAAGAAAATAGATATTACATGAACATCAATAAAAGCAGAGATAAATACAAACCCAGTATTCCACTATACCACTATACCACGTTACCCTTCCTTTCTCCAATGCTCTGTAATTGCTCGGGAACTGAGGACACCGATTGTTGTGGTTGTGAACCTGGATTTCTTTTTCTCTACTGTTGCTTGATATAACAAGTCAGCTGCTCAACAGTCCTGGGTTTGATTTTACATACTGTTCCACATTTTTGGAAATCGGTTTGCAAAAATAAACTGTATTTTAATCTAGCTCAGGGATAAACACATGCAATGCTAGATATGTAGATAGTAGTAGGTAATTAGATGTTTTCTATTGTAAGTTATTTGCTGACTCAATGTGCAGTATAAAGGCAGAAAGATTCTAATTATGGTAAAATCAATGTGCTATTTAGTTTAAAACAATTGCCTCAAGTATTTTCCTTACCTGAGATGTGCATAAAGGTCTTTCAGTACTTTGTCTTGATTCTGGACTGTCTGAATAATGACCTTTACCATATCAGAACTGTCACTGTATCCATGCTGAGAGTCGTTCACTATAGAGGACAACATTACACCAGTAAACATACCACATTATGCAGTTTTTTATTAATAGTACATCTTAATTTTATCTGATCATACAGACAAATATTAACTTGATTATTTTGGGCCATTCAAAAAGCTAAAATCATGCGACTTACTTTTGCATTTTGCTTTCAATTGTTTGTAGAGTTCAATAGCTTTCTCCTCGCTGGAATGAAATCAACAGTGTTCTTACAATAATAATAGACATGTAATATATTTACAAAGGTATAAAAATTATAAAGGAACGTTTACAGTTGCTCCATGATATCTCCCTGGCGTCGTGCATATGGACTTCTCTGAAGTTCTACAATCTCTGAGTGTAAGGCCATTATCTCCTCGTCTAGATGGCCAATCTCTGCAACCTTTAAAAAGGCAGAAACATGCTTAACAAACAGATCAGATGTGACTGCTGCAGCTAGAACTACAGAAAATTCTATGGCACACATACACTCATCTTTTTATTTGTACATCACAAGTTTAAAAAGCAAGTTTAAAGAATTAAGAACCATGATGTGTCGCACCTGTCCAAACGCAGCCGCCTTTTCTTCATTTTCCTGCCAAGCCTTTAGCATCTTTTCAGAAGCTAAACAAAGTAAACAGATTCTATTTAGAGCATTTTCTAGACAAAAGTTTGTACCATAGAGACATTCCAGAATTACGTTTGCCCAAAATGACAGTAGGTTTAATAGTACAAAGCCTTTTTTATGTAACAGCATTCCTGTTTAGATGGAGATAAATATAGGATCCACCTAAACAGCTGCCTTTCTTTCTCTTTTTTGGCCGCTCCCGTATTTAGGCATCGGGACAGCAGATCTGGTCCATATACTGGTTCAGGTTGCCTCGTATTATATAAACATTTCCCTGAAAATGATACTGTCTAGAATGTGTTCCAGTTTATTCCAAAGCTGCTCAGGTCACTGGAGTTTCTTCAAACCAAGAACAAGAACAATGCAGTGCTGGAACAGGAAAGGGCCTTCCCTTAACTGTTGATGCAAAGTTGGAAGCATATTATTTCCTTTATATAACTGATTTATTTGACCTCTCTTGGTAGGAAGGGGTGTCCCAATACTTTTGTCTATATATTGTTGAAAAGTACGCTGCCATTAGGTAGTGGCCTTCAGCCCCGCCCGCTCAGAATTTTAGTGTGCTGACACATTACAATACATACCCAAGAATTGCATCATGTTTAACTTTTTCCTGTCCTAACTTTAAAATAAGAGTAAAATTACACTTGGAAAACTTACATATGCCATACTGCATCTGATCACTGTACTTCTCCAGATCATACTGGATACTACTCTTAAAGAAATCGAGCTTCGCTCTTAACTGCTGTGAGCATGAAAACATCAGATTCTTGTATCTTGTGAGGTTGGTGTTGTAGCGAAGAAGGCTCAACCTAGAAAAGAGCACACACACAATCAAGAGATGAAAAATAATAAGATAAGCACAATATACCAATCCCTAATAACATACCCTAAATACCATAACCATAAATACAGTAACCTGTTATGGAAAAATGACCATATACTTGACATACATGGCAGCTCTTTGGCCTTGGTACAGGCGGCTGTAATCCTCTCTAAGGCCGCAGACGTAGCTCACAGCCTCGCCCCATACCTTCTTAAGGGCGCTCAATGGAAGCTGCGTCTTGGTCTCACGTACTGAAAAAAATAAAATACTTTTTGAAGAATGACAGCCCCTAATGTCAGTAGTAGATAAAACTACAAAATTATAGTATACCAAAAGCCCACACATCAAAATCATATTTAGTAATGACAGGCTGATGATTAAAAGCAAGAGTTAAACATGTATTATTTTGGCCACAGTAGGAATCATAAATAATTGTGAATAATTCCTCAAAACTGTTATTGTGGTTAATTAAACCCACAGATGTTTCGGTTAAATTTTTACTCTGTCTAGAACAGTGTCAACTGGTGACACACACCAAAATGTTAAAGTCATGCTGACTGAACATTGATCTGGGTTGTTTACTTAAGGAAAGGCCTTTTTTCAGCAGTGACTACACACCTTCAACTAGATATGTGTTATCCCTAATCACTAACAATAGCTAGCTTAAGAAGGAGCATTTTTGCGACTTACAGAAGTGCTTCCATAGTAAATATTTTATTTCTCAAGTTTTCTTCTCAGTCGAAGAACACAAATCTGCTGAAACCTGTTAGAACCAAAATCAGTTGGTTCAGTATATTGTAAACATATTAACACTCCAGGTCAATAACCATGTTCTGGTGATTTGAATATGAGTTATATTATAGGAAACAAGTTCAGCACATTGTAAATAAATAAACAAATTTAAATTTGCACAAGCAAAAGTTATTATATCTCGGAGGTGGTGGGCTAAAGTAATAGGCTGCTGCACCACCCGAGCGCCTTTAATTTAAAATACTTTATTAAAATATTAAAACTAAATAGGGCGTCCGAAATAAAACTGATCCTCTGTCTTGAGTATAAAAGTTTAATGTTAGTTTTATGTGTAAAATAAACCCATTCAAAGAAAATACAATCTCATAAATTCACTTAAATTCATTTTAATTAGGATGCAGAATTAAGGCAAACCATTTAATTGGAAAATAGAAATAAGAATATTAAATATTTTTAATATTGTGCGTTCAGGTGACACAGTTGTAAATTACGATAACCCTTTAGTGCTTGGATCCAAGGTTCGAATCCCAGTAGTGCTGTCAGGTGGCTTTGAGATTGCTGGACAACGTGTCCTAAAACCACTCAGACCTCCTACAGCTACAACGGCCTCTGTACATCTGAATTTTACAGTGTGTCTGTGGTTTAAATATTTCAATTTGTGCTCAGTTGTTTAATCATGTATTTGGTCAGGAACTAAGGTTGGATGAGCTGACCTGGTTCACTATCAACATACCAATTTCTCCAAAAGAGATTTAATAGGATTGAGGTCAGGGCTCTCTGTTATGGACTTTGTTTAGTGCACAGTCAAGCTAGAACAGGAAGAAAGGGTCTCCCCAAACTATTGCCACAAAGTTAAAATCTTATACAGTGGTTCATTTGAAATATATGATTTTATACCCCTTCTGGCAAAGAGTGTGGCTAAAACACCAGAACTCGATTACGATAACCTTCTAACACTTGGATCCAAGGTTTGAATCCCAGTAGTGCTGTCAGGTGTCTACATACAAAGACAATATTGTCTGAGACTATTTGTGCAGGCACCATCAACCAGCCAGCAGAGGTCATAATTGCAGCAGTGATGAAGAATTGCTGAAATTAGCCGATCATGTCTGTGTGGGAGCTCAGACCGCTGGCTGATCGCAAGGTTATTGGATAACAAAGGTTCAAACTATACTCACCGATGAAGTTAACACTCTCTGGAAGTGCCCTGGCAGTAAAGGGTCCATTGTACTTGGTTAAGCTCTTGTCAAACAGATACACTATGTAGCTGTCCCATCCTCTCTGTCCACCAAACATAAAAACGACAAAGGCGCAGATTAAAATGCATTTGATTAAATTAATGTTTAACAAAAGAAGAGATTCTAAACAGATTCTGAACTGTCTTACAACTCCATCGAGGACACACTGCGCTGCAGGCTTTCTTGGATCCAGCATGACTCCTGTCTCCTGCAGAAGCTCTTGATTCACCAGTTCGATATTTGTCTCCGCCTCAATTCTCTGCTGTAAGGAGTGGAGGGTTTCCTCGGGACTCAGAAGGTACGAGTGAACAGCGGTCGTAGTCATGTTCAAGACATGCACAACCTACAAAAAAAATAAAAAATTCAGTCAACACGACCTCCAAACAATGTGAGGTTTTGTGCTTTTTCTGACGTCAGAATAACTGACCTTCATGCTGAGTATCTGATCAAGAAGTGAAAAGCACACTGGCTGTTTAGTTTCAGGATGTACTTCACCTCCTCTCTGAACTGGATCCCACTTCAGCATCAGCTGCAGCAAACCCTCCAGGGGCTCAAGCAGAGTGCTGGTGATACAAAGCATTACATTTTTATTCACGCTGTTGCACACTTTGCCTTTTAGTTTGACTCAATTAGTAAAATTCTGCTGATTTTATTCATGTGTTACCTGCTGAGATTATTGGGGTAAGGAAGGTGGCTTGAAAACCTGACTTCACCGTTCATGTCCTCAATGGCCATTATGTCTTTGGGGCCTTTGTTACGAACTTTGCTTGTCCTAATGGAAAACGGTTTAACAATTGTTACTGAGAAAAATAATTACATGATATTTTGCATCTCTACATATTACAAATAAATTCAACAACACAAATTATTTATATACATATTAAAATACACTATAAGCCAAAAAGTATGTAAAACCAGGGTACGAGATTGTTGGACAACCTATTCCAAAACCACTAAGCCATCCTCTAGCTACAACAGCCTTCGTACATCAGATTTTTTCTATTTATTTATGCATTTATCCAGATTTCATTTTATCTTCCGCTGCTGGAGATCCCCGATTGTATTTGAGGAGGGTATGTTACTGCTCACGCCTCCTCCAACACGTGCACAGTCCTAGCGGACCCATTCTTTTCACCCATGCATTCTGGACAGACGCCTGTGTCTGCTAATCAGGGTCCTTGCACAGCGTTTTTGAAGACCCCACCCACATAGTCCGGTCATCCCTCCCAGCAGACACGGTGGCCAATTAGAGTCTGCTGCAGTCACTGCCAATTATGCCCACTAGATGGCAACACAGAGCTTCAAAATGAAGGAGTTAATAAACCTGGAGCTGGTGTGCTAGTGGAATATCCTGCTGGGCCACCTGGGCGCCGTACATCTGAATTTTAAAGTGTGTCTGTGCGTCTGTTTCCAAAAGGTGTTTAATGGGAATGAGGTCAGGGCTCTGTGCAGACCACTGGTGTTCCTTTTCACCAAACTTTTCTTTATGGACCTTGTTTAGTGCACAGGCAAGCTAGAACAGGAGGAAGGGGTCTCCCCAAAGTGTTGCCACAAAGGTCAAATCATATACAGTACTTAATTTGAAATATATGACTTTATATGCCTTTTGACAAGGGGTGTGGTTTGTCGCTTTAAACACCTGAACTGAGAGAAGGTTAATAGTTAATCTTCTGTTTATTATAAATATATAAAGCATTTCAAATGGGTGGCTACACAGACATGATTTGGGACATATGGCCTAAGCCCTGTGATGAACAGGCACCACGACACTGACCGGGTAACTTACCACTGCACAGGCTGCAAATTGTGTAAAAATGGGCGAAAACCACAGCTACATTCAAAAATCATGGTCCCAAAGCTCCAATAGTCCACGGTGACTGTGTATGGTTTGCTTTCAAAAAGCTCTGGGGCCTAGAACAAATAAAAACACGTTACACTGTGTAAATTTCCTTTTAAGCAATAGATAATCAAAGGACGTTGCCAGATTTTATTAATACTGCAGCTACTCGTATATATACTCCTATTATTAGTCTAATAATTTTTCCTGCTCCTTTTAGTTTTGATTATTTTGCAAGATGAGCAAAACAAAGCTTTAACAAAACATGTGGAATGTGTGGTGCCTTTTCAAACTCAATTCAATCAATTCAGGTTACAACAGGTGAATTCTAGACACATCTAAAAATAAATAAAGCAAACAGGATGCAACTGACCACAATCTGTAGAGTCGAAGCAAAGGGTCTGAACACTTTTCTGAATAAAAGATTAAATTTTCTCTAACAGTATTATCACGGTTTGTCATTATTTGTGATTAAATTTATATTAATGGGTAAAATGGAAATTATATAAACTTAAAACTATATCCACAACAAACCAAAATAAGCAAAAATGCATTTAATTAATTAAGGTAATTTTTTTCCACTCTTTTTCTCCAAATTTTTCCCCAGATTTCTCCCTAATCTAGTCGTATCCAATTACCCTGATTGTGATACAATCACTCTACTGATACAACCCTCCACTGCTGACTGAGGACCAGTTAGGAGAAACCCTGGTCCGGCTTAGCCACCTTACGAACAACAGCCAATCATTGTTCACGTAGCCGCCCAGCCCAGCCAAATGGCAGAGATGAGATTTGATATGATGCATTCAAGATTCCAGCTCTGGAGTGCTAGCGTGTTTTACCGCTGCACCACCTGAGCGGCCAAAACCACTATTTAAACAAAATCATAGTTATTTTTCATACACTGAAAGACTTACCAGATACTGCAGGGTGCCCACAAACGATGTGCAAAGGCTCCCTTGATCCAAATCTTTGGCGTAGCCCAGGTCTATTATCTTGTGTACCAGCTAAACACACAAACACTCAGTAAGAACATGTTTTAAATGACAATAATAATAATAACATCATCAATCAGGTACCTTTCCATTAATTTCCTGTAGAACAATATTTTCTGGTTTCAAGTCCCGATGAATAATTTTGTTTGCATGGAGATACTGAATTCCTGAACCTGTTAAACACAGAGATTTAGGTTTAATAAATAATACAGTTACTAAAGGCCAAAAGTGGCACACAAAATGGAAGGATACAATCAGAGATGGGATACGTTACCAACGTCATTGAGTAGGGACAGCACCTCACTTTCTTTTAACCCACAACAATTTTCAGGTTTGCTTAACATCTAAAATAGAAAAAGTGACAACGATAATGAAAAAGCAAAACCACACGACTTTCTGAAATCTGACAATAATAAGGAGAGCATCACAGATAGATCATCTAATGCTTTAAGGCACCTTGCGAAGGTCTCCTCTGGAACAGTACTCCATGGCTAAAAGAGGTAAGTCATTCAAGGCGATGTGTTTCATTTCTTCAGGTACATCTCTAGCCGTCACCACGTTAATGTGGTTTAACCTGCAAAAAGATTTAAATATAAAGATTTACTTCAAGAACCACTGCGTATATATAAATCATATAGTCATTGTACATGCAAATTACATACTTGTTCATTATCTGAATCTCTCGACTCCATCTTTCTTTGTTTTTTAGACTAAGTTCGAGTCGACAGAGTTTCACAGCAATTTTCTCGGATGTTTCCTGTATGAAAAGTCAAAACAATATACTAAAAAACTAATTTCAGTAATGGTTAGACATTTAAACAAAACAAACAAACAAAAAAAAACCCCCATCAATTTCATTAACTAACAAGACAGCTGATTAAAATAATGTAAACATTATATGGCCAAAAATATGTGGATATCTGATCATGAACATGGTACTAAAAGGTTGCCCAACACGGGCATGGCTTTCCACAAGACTCTGAATTGTATCTGAGGAAATTTGTGGCCAAGATAGCATTTGTGAGGTCAGGCGCTGACGTCTCATGAGAGCGTCTGGCTCGCAATCAACATTCCAATTCATCCCAAAGGTGTTTGTCTAATTTTATTTAATTTCAGGGTTCTCTTCTGAAGTTCACACCAAACATGTCAAGCCACGTTGTTATGGATCTCGTTTTGTGCACAGGGGCTCCATTCAGCTAGACTACAAAATAACCTTCTTTATACATTTTACATTACATTTACATTTTCGGCATTTAGCTGACGCTCTTATCCAGAGCGACTTACAGAAGTGCTTCCACAGTTCAAGAACACAAATTTGCTTAAACCCTGTTAGAACCAAAGTGTTTTTTTATAGTTGCCACACAGTTGGAAGTGTATTTTTTTCAATCTTTAGGAAGAGTGTAAACATCATTTCAGTCATGTAGATATGTCTGATTTAATACTACACAAGGGGTAAAACTATATAAAAATGTACAAATCTAAATTATGCACCTGATGTTGATACAGGTAGACATGACCAAAGCCTCCTGTTCCTAATCGCTCTTTCATTGCCCAGGCTCCACAAAATTGAGTCTGTTTAAAGGGAGGTTTTTCCATCTGTAAAAAAAACATATATTAGTCTAACCTTAGTTCACTGTGATGTTTATGAATCCAATGTAAGATGACTCGTGCTTTGTGATATGGCACATTATCTAGTTCCCACTGTACACTGTAGATGGCCAAGTAAGCAACAATATTGTGCTGTGGTATGCAAAAAAGGTGTACCAAAATAACCAACAACAACATACCACTATCACAATCAACCTGAAAAATTGTTGACAAGGCAGGTTCAATTAATGTGTTTTTGGCAAAATGCTGATCCTACTACTTGAACGTTACAGAAGTAGTCAAGATATATCAGATTAGGATATGTTTTTCTATTCTTCCACTGTTCCCATTAAGCCTGAACAGGCTAACAGGATATGACCTTATACTGTTTTTTTTTTTGTTTTTTTTTACTACTCTGTGTAAATTCCAGACTGATGAGCTGTAAATCATACACCAGCAGACATACTCAAACCTGCCTATCTGGCAATAATAACCATGCCACAGTCAAACACAGTCATTTTCAGTTTGTATGTATGTATAACACACATACATATAGATAGATAAATAATAAATTTTAGGGTTCTCTTCTGGTCTTCATACCAAACATGTCAAGCCATGCTGATGGATAGATAGATGGATAGATAACCATGCCACGGTCAAACACTTTCATTTTGTATGTATGTATGTATAACACACATACATATAGATAGATAAGAAGATGGATAAATAAGTAATTTTAGTGTTCTCTTCTGGCCTTCATACCAAACATGTCAAGCCATGAGATAGATAGATGGATGGATGGATGGATGGATGGATGGATGGATGGATGGATGGATAGATGGATAGAATTCATCAACAAACTGGTTGTGACAGTGGTTGAGTTAACTTCACTTTCATGGCAGCAAGGACCAAAGTGACCATTCTCCTTTAACTTCTCTCAACTACAAAACTAACGCTTACTGGATTTTTTTTTTTTTTCACTACTCATTTACTGTGTAAATTCCAGACTGATGAGCATGAAAATCATACACCAGCAGTTTCTGACACTCCAACCTGCCTATCTGGCAATAATAACCACGCCATGGTCAAACACAGTCATTTTCAGTTTGTATGTATGTATGTATAACACACAGACACACACAGACAGACAGACAGACAGACAGACAGACAGACAGATAGATAGATAATTTCAGCGTTCTCTTCTGGCCTTCATACCAAACATGCAAAGACATGCTAGATAGATAGTAGATAAAATCATACACCAGCAGTTTTTGACACACTCAAACCTGCCTATCTGGCAATAATAACCATGCCAGGGTCAAACACAGTCATTATTAGTTTGTGTGGATGTATGTATCACACACACATACAGACAGACAGACATACATACATACATACAGACAGACATATAGATAGATGTTTCTAATAAAGCTGAATTAATCTTCAACCTGGTAATGTGACATTATTGCTGACGACATGGCAATCTCATGTGGACCACTTTATTAGAAACATCTGTCTGTCTGTCTGTCTGTCTGTCTGTCTGTCTGTCTGTCTGTCTGTCTGTCTGTCTGTATGTATGTATGTCTGTATGTATGTATGTATGTATGTATGTATGTATTCAGACACTGTTCTTTTTAAGCTTACGTCCCAAAACGCATTACTGTGTAAAATAGTCCAGTATTAAACCCCGAACTGAGGTATTATAATTTTGACAGTGCATTTATCACAGATAATATAGTACAGGATTCATGTCACTGCTAGATAACCAACGTTAGGTGACGTTCTTACCCTCGCGAAGCTTGATTCACCAATGCCGAGATTTAAAGAACTTGATAATCGAAGGTAATACTTTTTCAACAACAATTACAATATCCATTTCATTTTAACATGTTGTTTTTCAGCCCCGAACCTGTTAAACTTGCTGTGTAAATAACCAGCCGGGTTAGCTAGCTCCGCGTAAACAACTTGCCAGTCAATTAGCCACCGAGCTAACTACAACTAGCGAGTTAGCTAGCCAGCTAGCTTACAAAGGTCAGCTTCCCATTCCACCACTTGTCATGAGAAGATATTAAATAAAAGCAAATCAAATGTAGGCAAGAACACATTAAAATAAACAAACTGTGCGCTGTTGACAACCACACCAGCTAGCTCGCGTTAGTACTCGAAATCGAAACAATATTTGTGCGCATGCGCAGCTGCTCTGATTCCTCACACAATGGCTGTGTTCTAAATCGCCTACTACATACTGTATCCTACACTCAGTATATACTGCATACTGCACTCAGTGTTTAACGCATACTGCACTTAATATATACTGTATACTGCACTCAGTATATACTGCATACTAAACTGATTATATACTGCATACTACACTGATTATATACTGCATACTACACTGATTATATACTGTATACTACACTCAGTATATACTGCATACTGCACTCAGTGTTTACCGCATACTGCACTTAATATATACTGTATACTGCACTCAGTATATACTGCATACTGCACTCAGTGTTTACCGCATACTGCACTTAATATATACTGTATACTGCACTCAGTATATACTGCATACTGCACTCAGTGTTTATCGCATACTGCACTTAATATATACTGTATACTGCACTCAGTATATACTGCATACTGCACTGATTATATACTGCATACTACACTCAGTGTTTACCGCATACTGCACTTAATATATACTGTATACTACACTCAGTATATACTGCATACTGCACTCAGTGTTTACCGCATACTGCACTTAATATATACTGTATACTGCACTCAGTGTTTATCGTATACTGCACTTAATATATACTGTATACTACACTCAGAATATACTGCATACTGCACTCAGTGTTTACCGCATACTGCACTTAATATATACTGTATACTGCACTCAGTATATACTGCATACTGCACTGATTATATACTGCATACTACACTGATTATATACTGTATACTACACTCAGTATATACTGCATACTGTACTCAGTGTTTACTGCATACTGCACTTAATATATACTGTATACTGCACTCAGTGTTTACTGCATACTGCACTCAGTGTATACTGCATACTACACTGATTATATATTGCATACTAAACTGATTATATACTGTATACTGCACTTAGTATATACTGTATACTGCACTCAGTGTATACTGCATACTGCACTCAGTGTTTACTGCATACTGCACTTAATATATACTGTATACTACACTCAGTATATACTGCATACTGCACTCAGTGTTTACTGCATACTGCACTGATTATATACTGTATACTACACTCAGTATATACTGCATACTGCACTCAGTGTATACTGCATACTACACTGATTATATATTGCATACTAAACTGATTATATACTGTATACTGCACTTAGTATATACTGCATACTAAACTGATTATATACTGCATACTACACTGATTATATACTGCATACTACACTGATTATATACTGTATACTACACTCAGTATATACTGCATACTGCACTCAGTGTTTACCGCATACTGCACTTAATATATACTGTATACTGCACTCAGTATATACTGCATACTGCACTCAGTGTTTACCGCATACTGCACTTAATATATACTGTATACTGCACTCAGTATATACTGCATACTGCACTCAGTGTTTATCGCATACTGCACTTAATATATACTGTATACTGCACTCAGTATATACTGCATACTGCACTGATTATATACTGCATACTACACTCAGTGTTTACCGCATACTGCACTTAATATATACTGTATACTACACTCAGTATATACTGCATACTGCACTCAGTGTTTACCGCATACTGCACTTAATATATACTGTATACTGCACTCAGTGTTTATCGTATACTGCACTTAATATATACTGTATACTACACTCAGAATATACTGCATACTGCACTCAGTGTTTACCGCATACTGCACTTAATATATACTGTATACTGCACTCAGTATATACTGCATACTGCACTGATTATATACTGCATACTACACTGATTATATACTGTATACTACACTCAGTATATACTGCATACTGTACTCAGTGTTTACTGCATACTGCACTTAATATATACTGTATACTGCACTCAGTGTTTACTGCATACTGCACTCAGTGTATACTGCATACTACACTGATTATATATTGCATACTAAACTGATTATATACTGTATACTGCACTTAGTATATACTGTATACTGCACTCAGTGTATACTGCATACTGCACTCAGTGTTTACTGCATACTGCACTTAATATATACTGTATACTACACTCAGTATATACTGCATACTGCACTCAGTGTTTACTGCATACTGCACTGATTATATACTGTATACTACACTCAGTATATACTGCATACTGCACTCAGTGTATACTGCATACTACACTGATTATATATTGCATACTAAACTGATTATATACTGTATACTGCACTTAGTATATACTGTATACTGCACTCAGTGTATACTGCACTCAGTGTTTACTGCATACTGCACTTAATATATACTGTATACTACACTCAATAGATACTGCATACTGCACTCAGTGTTTACTGCATACTACACTGATTATATACTGTATACTACACTCAGTGTTTACTGCATACTTCAAACTTCATACTGCACTCAGTTTATACTGTATACTACACTCAGTATATACTACATACTGCATACTGCACTCAGTTTATACTGCATACTTCATGCTGCACTCAGTTTATACTGTATACTGCACTCAGTGTATACTGCACTCAGTGTTTACTGCATACTGCACTTAATATATACTGTATACTGCACTTAGTATATACTGCATACTGCACTCAGTATATACTGCATACTACACTGATTATATACTGTATACTGCACTCAGTATATACTGCATACTTCAAACTTCATACTGCACTCAGTTTATACTGTATACTACACTCAGTATATACTACATACTGCATACTGCACTCAGTATATACTGCATACTTCATGCTGCACTCAGTTTATACTGTATACTACACTCAGTATATACTACATACTAGAGTTGTTATCTGGGTTTCAAGTGAAAGGTTAATTTTTATTTGGTGAAGTATCCATTTGTTTGTCTTATTTGCTGTCCAAGGTACTCTCGAAAGTCTTTACAAGCAGCAAAGTTCATTGGTAGTCTACCTGTCTCGCTTTTTTATTGTTCAGCTTTTACTCCCATAAACAACCACAGAGAAGACAATAGTCTGGACAGTTCTGATCTGTCACGTCCCTCCAAGCGCCAATTTGGGTTGTATTTTCTTGCTTCATTTGGAAGTCCCATTTGTTTTCTCTGTGCTTTAACCGTGTAAGGGCCTTCATGTCTTCCTGATTTTCTGCTATGGATGTTGAGTCATCTGCATATCATCAATGTTTATTGATGTCTTGAATCATCAGTCATCTTCCTTCACTCTTGCATTACTCATTACATGCTTAGCATAATGATGACAGAATGCATCCTTGTCTCCTACTTTGCCAATGTTGAATTATGTCACTTCAGATTGATTTGTCAAGTCTACACATGTAAATATCAACACGGCTTTTTAAAAAATAAATTTTAACACTAAATCATTAAATCACAAACATCACTTAATGTTATCTGTTTTATAAATCAGCTTTATTGCAATGTTGTATTGTTTATAGATTTTTTTTTAAATAAAGGTCTTATATAATTTAAATATATCAGTTAACTATATCTATCTATATCTATCTATATATATATATCTATCTATCTATATATATATATATATATATATATATATATATATATATATATATATATATATATATCTATATCTATATCTATATATATATATATATATCTATATATATATATATATATATATATATATATCTATATATATATATAGTATATATACGTATATATACATATACATACATATACATACATGTATATATACTGTTTATCTAGGTGTTTATTGTAGTGTTGGGTGCTACAGTTAATCAGTATATGTAAAGTGCTGGTTCTTCTCAGTCTTGTTGTTTTGTTTTTGTTGTGTGTATGTACTGTTGAATCTTTATATCATGTACTTTCATTGCTGTTTCATGCTGTTGGGGCTTTTATTTTCTTTGAGATCAATAAAAGTATCTATCTACTAAACAATTCTATCATTACAATTTAATGTAACATACATCTAAAATCACCTGTGATTTGCTAAAATGGTTAAAAGGAAGTGACTAAATTGCAGTCCCACTCTTTGTTTACCTAATTATGTTTGCGTGTTAAAGACAACGCATCTGTGTTTGTGGGAATCTCCAAGTTATGATAAGCTTCCTGAGAGTTTACAGGTTTCTTCTCAAGAACATTTTGCCATCTCAGACCGTTATCATTGTATAGTATGCCATTTAAAATCAGTTCTGTGTAATTTTTAGTCTACATCTGAATCGTATATGTAAACTCAGTATCACTTTTCAGTGGAAATCCTCAGCAAAAATGAGGCAAGATTAGTCTGCCTTTGTATTTTTGTGGTATCAGTGCTTATCTGTGTGTTTGCACAATAACTAATTCATTGCAAAGAACAGGAAGTCTCTTTAGACAGGATAATGACAGATTACATTTGTAAACATGAAAGGTATTTGGTCACTAAAAATGAATACGAGGTATTATGCAAATGTTTTAATTAGATAAATAATTCTCGCTCATAATTCTCATAAATAATGGCTAGAAATTGGGTATGTAACACTAGAATATAAGACAGTGTATTTTTCTGTTAATGGCAATATGAATAGAAGACATTAAAAATAGGGTTTTGTCATTGTTTTACTGACGCGTGGGAAAGCTTCCCTTTTCTTAGAATAACAGCTTACTAATTATAACTTTAAAGCAGATCCATTTAAAGCTGCAGGCAAGATCAACAAGTCATGAGATGAATGTTATTTTATCTTATTAGACTTATTCTTATTTCTAAATTAAGTCTAAAGAAAGATTTAAACCACTACAAAGGGAAGCTGTCTTCAAGTGCAATCCTGGAAGTTTTATGATGAACAGGAAGTAGAGGCAAGCACTTACACATTTCCTAGGGTTTAAACAATGATGTCATTGAGTTAAACAATCTCTTAATCCTAAAAACCCCCTAAATCATTGTAAACAACAACATATTATGGCGCTAGTACTCAGTCTTAATCGGAAAGGACTGGTTTGGCTGCAGGGTTTTTTTTATATTAACCAAGTACAAGGTACACCTGATTTCCCTTTTGTAATTAGCCGGTTCTATACAGCATGATTTCATTTATAGTAAAATAGAGTTCAGGCTATAGACAATGTTGACATTATACACTCACTGGCTACTTTCTAGGGATACCATACTAAAGAGCCTGAATTTTTGTGCCATGAATTCCACAAGTTGTTGTATTCCACATTGCTTTAAAGATTTTGGTTCATGTTGACATGATTACATCACATAATTGCTGCAGACTGACGTATCAGCTGCACATTTTTGCTGCTAATTCATAGATTCATGCTATTTAATGTTCAATTCAGATTATATTATTATCATTTACATGCTGAAGCAGAAATTAAGATTCATTAGAATCATTTTTTCAATCGTCAACTTCTGGCTTTGATAAGCCTGTGCCTAGTGTAGCATCAGATACTGTTCATTGTTAAAAGAAGTAAAATGTTATCTAGTTTCTGCTGTACATAATGTGTGGTTTAATATGCTTTTTTACTCACAATGCTTGTAAAAATGATTATTTAGGTTACCTTAGTCTTCCCATAAGCTCAAACCAGTCTGTGACAAAACTCATTCACAGGCGCTCAGGTACACAGCAGGTGCAGCAGGATAAAGATAGTCAAGGCCCACGGTGGATTGCTGTCCTGTCTGTATTGTGTTACTGCATTGTGCCCAGTGATGCTGGGGAAAGCTAACCCACTGAGACCCTGACCAAGATAAAGCAGTGGTAAAACAAAAAATTAGGAAAATGGACATAACAATAACAAAATAATTCATTACCAAGGTGTTTTCACCCACAGAACTGACTTTTCCTGGATGTTTTCCCACATATTATCTGTAGAGACTGCTGTGTGCAAAAATTGCAGAAGATTTGCAGTTTTTGATAAATCCAAGGCAGCACTAATACTAACTTTCCCACAGTTAAAGTCACTCAGATCACATTTTCGCCCCCATTCTATTTAAACATGTACAGAAGCTCTTGTTCTGTTTAACCAGTAAAGTACTAGAAATCCCCATCTATGTATTTTAAGCTGAGACCACGAAAATATATTTTGGGGAATTTTTGATGTGATTGAGATGCAATATATATGGACAATTGAAGAAGTAACACATATGAAACAAACTTCTGGGAAAGTTTAAGCAGTAGAGCTCTAAAATCCTTATCTCTTGCCTAAATGTATTTGATGTTATTTTTATTTATTTATTAGGATTTTAACATCATGTTCTATACATTTTGGTTACATATATGAGAGAAACGGTAGTTAATCGTTACACAAGATTCATCAGTTCACAAGTTTAATGTCAAACACAGTCATGGACAATTTTGCATCTCCAATTCACCTCACTTGCACTTCTTTGGACTGTGGGAGGAAACCGGAGCTCCTGGAGGAAACCCGCACAGACACAGGGAGAACATGCAAACTCCAAACAGAAAGGACCCAGACTGCCACACCTGGGGATCAAACCCAGGACCTTCTTGCTGTGAAGTGACAGTGCTACCCACAGAGCCACCATTTCAGGTACAAAGAGCTAAGACTATAAATATTGTCTTCGAGCGATATTAGTTTGCTTTGATAGAAACAGTGTATATTACTTATATATTATTTAAACAGACAATATACAGAGGGGGCCAAAAATACACACTTTAATAAATGTTATCAATTGACGTTTTTTGAAATTAAAGTGAATTACAGTTGCGATGTGTAGTATTACGTTCAAAGTTGACTCATATTCATCCCCTGATGTCAGCTACTGCTAATTAATTTAGTATCACAACTAACTTTTATACATGCTTTTCATTTTATGCCCTGCTCTGTATATCTAACACGCTTTTGGGTTTAACCATTAGCAATGATTCTCAGTAATGGCATGTTTGTATTTGTTTTCGTTCATAACAAGTAACCAACAGGATGAAGAAGTAAGAAGCACAAGTTGTGGTAAAGTAATTGTGAAGGGACCAACACCATATTAGGTGCGTTTCCTCAAGCACTTCAGTTTGCTGAAAGTGGGGAGGGTTTTGAGCTACTTCTTAGCCATCAGGGCTGAACATGCTGAAAATATCCCATATACATTACATTATACAAAACATTGATGAGTCTTATTTAGACCCGCCTTACACAGCTCATCACAATCTGTGTGTGCTATATAAAGCCACAACACACTCAACCATTCAGACACAAGTGGCCTGAACAGGAACTTCTAGTTTCCAGTGACGAGTAGGAGAGTGATAATCACCAGAGAGAGCAGCTGATTAAAAAACACTGACTTCCAGAGGGTAAGATCTAAACCTGCTGCTTTCATTCACATTACTATGTTGTTTTCCTGCAGTATTTTTATTGTGGAAAAACCATTTGTGGAAATTCATTTAGTCATTAAGTGTCTGTTTTATCAACACTTTATCCTGGTCAGGGTTGCTGTGGGTCCTATTTATTGGGCAAAAGGCAGAAAACACCCAAAACAGGTTCATCACAGGGCAGACAGACACACACACACACATTTAGGGCATTTTTTTTAGGGCAACCGGAGATACCTTATTAATCCTGAAGGAAATTAAAGAATTAAAAAAGGCTGCATATCCATAGGATACCCAAAAGACACACTAAACATGCAGTGCAGAACAGAAAAAGTAAGAAAAATCCAGTAACAGGCACAGCAAACACAGAGCTACCGAGTAGGCTACCACTTGTTACGGCACCAGAACACAGCAAGAACATGCAAACTTCACACAGAAAGGACCTTGGCCAGCCAAGCCAGGTAATTGAACCCCGGTCCTTCTTGTTGTGAAGTAACGGATCTACCCACCGTGCCACTATGCCAGCATAGGAAAACCGATTAAAGCGTATTATTGAGTTTTCTTTAATAGGTTGTGTTAAAAGTATATTCCTGCATCGTTAAGGACTTGTGGAACACTACAATCATATACTTTTCTCTATTTAAATTTAACACTTTAAATGTGCATTATTTAACTGATTGTAATTTGTCATGAAATTAAGTCAGTTTAGTTGTTGCATTTTTAGGTTAAAGCTTGTTTTAATTTAGTTTTTAGTATAAAAAAAATGATAAATGTATTATCTCAAACAGGTGGCGATAAATCAATCCAGACATCATCAGTCCTGAACTTTGAGAAAGTAGGCAGTAAATAGGTGAGTTGTTTTATAATTCTTTGGTTTAGGAGACTACATCATGTTTTTTTTTACTGAAAAAACTCTTATTGGAAGATTTCTGTGTGTATTCACCTAATAATTCTTCCAAAAAATTCATTACTTTTAAACACATTAATTACATCTATTTAAAATGCTGTATTATTGCTTTTCAGAAACTCCATTTAAGGAACACAACAGTCTGCGGTCAAGATGTGGTGGCTGATCATGTTTTTAGTGACGTTTTCTTTTCAAGTTGCTGAGGTACAGGAAAAAAAGCAGAACTATGTATTCCTATTTCCTAAAATACTCAAAGATAAAAAAGAACTTCCTTTACAGCAATAAAATCTTACTGATAAGTGCTTTTTCTTATTTACTCCTACAGTCTTACCCAGATAAATACTGGCCATGGTGGAAATACGACATTCCACCACGCAGAGAAATACAACAAAACTGTACGTGTGAAAATTTCATAAACAGAATATGAAATTAACTCTATTAAAGATCCAGATTTGTGTGTGCACACTTTCTAAACTCATGATCTCAATCTTTTTCTTTAGACGATGAGTGTGTGGCTGAGGGCAGTAATGGGAAAGAGTACAGGGGGACAATGGCTACAGCATTTAATGGGGACAGATGTCTCCACTGGAACAAGGTTCAATACCTAATGGCAGAAGATGTCGCTCAGGGGCTTGGATCACACAACCACTGCAGGTAGAGTCCAGGTTTAGGAATTCATCGTTTGCATGTCATTAAAAAAACTATATTTATACTTCAGGGGTCAATTATGAGAATAGATTATAAACTAAATATTTGATAGTACAGTGGTACCTTGTTACTCAACATCCTTTGAACTGAAAAAATCTTTAAAACTCATCTCTTTGCGTCGAGAAATTTGTACCTTTAAACTCAACGTGTTCAGTTTTTATTTTTTATTTTTTATTATTTAATTTCAAATTAACAGTAAACAGCTGCTTTGTTCAGCGCTCGGCTTCAGCGGTATGGTAAAACGTCCTCAAAGTGTGCAAATTAGACGAATCTGCATTTGTGTGGAATAATTATCAGATTCAATCTGAAAGCTCCACATGTATCTGTGTTTATCTGTATTTTCCTCACTGTTTCACTTTTAAACTTGTGTTACAGCTCGAGGTTTTGAGAAACTGTGAGAATCAGTTTTTTATTTCAGTGTTTTAATATTATATTTGTGTTATTTTTAGTATGTAAGTGTCAAAAACAACCCCATTATTTTACATATGCCTAAAATATATGCAAGTCCATGAGACCATGGAATGCATCAACAGGTTTTCCATTCATCCTTATGGGAAAAAATACTTTTAAACTCAACGCCTTTTAAACTCAACGCCACTCCTAGAACCTAGAGTTTCAAGGTACCACTGTATATGTGAGCTTTTTACACTGTCTGGCCACTTTATTATGAATACAATTCTAATACGATTAAGACTCCATTTGCTTCTAGCAGCCCTAATTCTTTGTGTTGAAAACATTCCTTTGAGATGTTTGTCCATTTGAACATGATTGCATAAAGTAATTGGTGCATATTTGTCAGCTGTACTTTAATACTGTAAATTTCCTGATGTGTCACATCCCAGTGATGGAATCAGGACCGGAAAGGCAGTGAATCAAGAAAAATAATAGATTAAGAATATTATTGCTAAATCAGCTGTTGTTTTGGCAGTGTAGTACTGATCTGATCTGGCACTAACTCACAGTATGTGAGGGGAAAACCAGCATCCGTCTTTCTTAAAATAATTATAAAATTAAGACTCTCAGTCAGTGAGTCATGTTTAGAAGATGAACAAGTTCCTAGACTTGCCCTTGGTGGTGATTGTGACTTGTCTGTGGTGTCTCTGCAGAAATCTAGACGACAGGGCTATGCCATGGTGCTGGGTCCGAAGCAACAGACGAAAGATTCGCAAGTTCTGTAACATTCCCCAATGTGAAGCAAAGCCAAGTGAGTTGAAAAACAGCTAATTTATTATATAATAATCACATTAGGTTGTATTTTATATTTTAACATATATGTACTGTATATTCATATGACTTATTATTCTTATTTTTATCCAGCTAAAAGACCAGCAACACCTGACACACCAAAGCAAGATACTGGTACGAAATGCAACATAAATCCATAATAAAAATCATTTTATTTACTAAAGGTGCACATAAATTAATGTGTTACATTTCTTTAATTGGTTATTTTGCTTCTACAGAAAAAACATGTGGAGAAAGTAGTTATGAAGTAAGGAGGAATAAGATTGTAGGAGGATTAAGGACTTCAATCGAGTCTTTTCCTTGGATTGCGTCAATTTTTAAAAATGAAATGTTTTCGTGTGGAGGCACCCTCATTGCACCTGGATGGGTACTCACTGCAGCCCACTGCTTTTCTGGAGGGTACGTCATACTAATATTTGACTTATTATCTTATAGTCTAATGTTATTTTTTATTACTGCATGAATCAGTATAGCTTATACAGTTCAGTACAGAATAAATTGAATTCATGTCTTATTGCTTTCTGCTTTTGAACAGTAAAAGAATAAAGTTGGAGCAATACACTGTCTATATGGGAAAGAATGCAATAAACGAGACCGATCCCAGCAAAGAGCAGAAGTTTAAAGTGGCCAAACTGGTGATTCACGAGGACTATGATAACATAGCAGAAAATTTCAACCATGACATAGGTATGAAATTTTACCACTTTATTATGGTGTACACAACTGTTTGCAGCCAGTAGTGCAAGTAAATCTCCTTATTACAGACTAACAGATTGGCATTGTATTAATGTTCTTGTGCTGTGTTTCTGTGTACAGCTTTGTTGAAAATTGTGGACAGTAAAGGGCAGGGTGCACAGAAGACAGCAACAGTGAGGACAGCATGTCTTCCTCCAGCCCGGCAGATGAGGCCCTATGGAGCTTACTGTACCATTGCTGGCTACGGCAGAGAGAAAAGCAGTACGTCAACTTATTAATTTTGTAGTGGAATCTTGTAGAAATGTCCTGCTTGTCATTTTGTATTTAGAAATAAAACATATAAAACCTACATTTAAAACACTGGTAGTTAGAATCCAGTGTTTGCAGAGGGGCAGAAAGAGTAAAACAGTGATTTCTTTGTAATAATGGAAATCATCTTACACTTGTAAGGGTTTACTTCTTTGTGTATAGAAGGATTATAAAATAACTGTTTGAGTAGCAGCAAAGAATGATTATTTAAGCAAAAGTACAATAAAAAGTACTTAAAACCTACAAGAGGTTCTCATAGTCCTACTATTGAGTAACGTTTAATATGGGCACTATCATTGATCTGACTGTCAATTTTAAATTCCAATTACTTTTAAAGGTATAAAATATATAAAACAGTATTAAATGCTTCTGAGCCAATTAAGTTTTTCAAATCGAAAAGTATTATTTGGTATGCATACCTAGTAGATTGTGTCGCCTGCTCTGTGTAATCTGTGTACAAATGGCCAAGAAATATTACAGCTGCACTTACACAATGTTGTAAAGAGAAGCACAAGTTTCTCAGAATTACACTGAAAACACCAGACTCGTTTATGTTTATTTATTTAATGGTGTTAATATTGAAATGTAATTTCCTTTGTGTATGCCTGTTATATTTAATATAAAATAACACATATCTTATATAATGCATCTATAAGATTCTACTGCATTGTGGCAGTAATAATCAAAACAACTGTGTTGTAAACTTTCTTTATACAGATTCAATATTCTATTCCCGGTTCCTGAAGGAGGCTAAAGTGGAGCTCATATCACAGAGTGTCTGCCAGCAAAAGGAGTATTATGGACAAAATGTCACAAACAACATGTTCTGTGCAGGAAGTCCAACATGGACAGAGGATGCTTGTCAGGTATTATGATTTTTTATTATGATACTGTTGCTTTGTCATGTTCTGTTACTGAAAGTCACTGTTCTCACCGAGTTCCTTCTTCTTTACTCATGGCAGGGAGACTCAGGAGGCCCTCTGTTGTGTGAAGTGAATGGTCGAATGTTTCTCTATGGAATTATCAGCTGGGGAGAGGAATGTGCTTCTCAGTTTAAACCGGGCGTCTACACTAAAGTCACCAACTACAACAACTGGATTGCAAAACACACCGGCCTGCCTTTCTTCACCAAGGGCATCATGTACCCACGGAAAGATTAGGCGCGCTCCTCGGGGTGGGCTCATTAAGGCTCCACTGGCATTATGGTTTACAGCCTCTACAGAAAGCATGTGCAGCTTTCTTAAATAGCACTTTTGACCATTGAATGGTTTTTTTAAAGATAAATACAGGGTGGATGGAAGAGCTACCTCGGATCGTTGGTAAAGCCCAGCCGTTTTTGTGCATATGCTGTTCAGAGCTTGAGGAGTCAAAACTCAGATACAAAACCAAGATGTATTTTAACTTAGTAAGCGGTTGATGAGAATGAAGTAGCATACATAACTTGATAAGGACAGGGCAGCGCATGTTTCTGTCACTGGAATATTATATTTAAATATTGTGTATTCAAATATTTATTTACTGTTTGTTTTTTATTTATACATTTACATTTTTATACATAAAAGGCAGGACCTTTTTATGCTGATATGTTGTGTTTGATGTTATATTTAATGATGAGTTGATATAGCAATGTTATATCAGAATAATAGGAAAGTATTTATTTATTTTTACATTATTAACCTGTTCATCTGTATTTATTGTTTGTATTTATTTGTTTGTTTCTTGTCTTTAATTATTTACTGAATTGTAAAAGTAAAATTACATGTGTAAAGCTGAAATAAAGACATGAAATTTTGTCTGAACAATTGTTATTTATTAAAGTGTTTTTATTTAAAGCAGTCACACTTAGTTATTTTTAACTCGTATGTACACTCCCTGAGCACTGATACACTCATACTGTTGCTCTGGTATGACTTTATCAGGTGCAGAAGTGTTGTTGGGATTTTTGAATACTCTATAAACTTACTGGCCTCTTCCAGAGCATAGTTGTACCAGTTTACCAGTAGGAATATAGAGCTGTTATTTTTTTTTTAACCACAATATGTGTTAATCTTTAGTCTTTAATAAATGGACATTTTTATCACACTTGATTGCTGTTGGTTTTATATTTATGGCATGTACCAGATAGGTGAACCTGATACAATGCTCAGTGAGTGTACATGGGTTTGAAGGATCAATGTAGTGGCATAATCTAGGAGGTCCAAGATTTATCAGTAAATAAAGCAGCAACGTGGAAATATAGTATAAGTTTACTCTAATAAAGACACAGTAATGCACTCCATATACACATGCTTGCATGGTTATGTGCTTGATTTTATATAACTGTGGCAAAGGGACTGAATGAGAATTTATTGATTAAGAGGTGTGTCCCAATACTTTTGTTCATATAGTGTATATAGAATATAAAAGCTGTTTAATACAGTGCGTGGTCAGTTTGTTTGTTTGTTTATTAGGATTTTAACGTCATGTTTTACACTTTGGTTACATTCATGACAGGAACGGTAGTTACTTATTACACAAGATTCATTAGTTCACAAGGTTATATTGAACACAGTCTTAAACAATTTTGTATCTCCAATTCACCTCACTTGCACGTCTTCATACTGTGGGAGAAAACCGGAGCTCCCGGAGTAAACCCACGCAGACACGGGGAGAACATGCAAACTTCACACAGAAAAGGACCCGGACCGCCCCACCTGGGGATCGAATGCATGATCAGAAATACATTCAACATACACTCAACATGAAACATTTTAATATGGAATTTACAAAATTATATCTTTAGTCCAGGTTGCACATGGCATGCTGGAGGGCTGTGTCTCAATTTGCACACAAAACCCTATACAGTGTGCTCAAAATAGTAGCCTTGTCATTGGTTGAAATGCAACTATATTCATTCAAGTTTTAGGAGGGACTCCCAATGTACATGATTTGGCTTTAAAATGCTACTATTACTAAATGTAAGTTATAAGGAAACATGCTTCTTAGTAGCATAATGGATAATGAACTTTGACAGCTAGGTCTTTCTGTGCACACCCAACCATCTGAACTCAGCTCCACTGCAAAATTCACACTGATTCACAGTTTTTTGTATCTGCTGGTGGGAGATTACCATCCTTATATAAACTTTCCTCTGCAAATTGAGAAACCAAGGCAATATATCAACAAGTTCTTACATTGTAAGCAATATTGTACTGTTGATACAGCAAATCTATGTAAAGTACCAATTCTAGGATCTGCCGGTGACAGTGTTAATGCCTATGTTTGACACAATTTGTATATGCAACACAATCTTAGGTTTATCGATTTCAAAAACATGGTTTTTAATGAATACTTTGGGTGGAATGGTGGCTCACAGCAAGAAGGTCCTGGGTTTGATTTCCAGGAGGACTGGATGGGTCTTTTCTCCATGGAGTTGCATGTTCTCCCAGTGTCTGCGTAGGTTTCCTCCAGGAGCTCCGGTCCCCCCCCCAGTCCAAAGACATGTAAGTGAGGTGAATTGGAAATACAAAATTGTCCATGACTGTGTTTGACATTAAACTTGAACTGATAAATCATGTGCAACCTGTAACTACCAGTCATGTCATGATATTAAATTCCTAATAAACAATCAAACTTAACATTTATAGGGACAATTAATGTTGGCTATCTGGAAGGCTTCTCCATATAAACAAGATAATGAAAGCCGAAACTGTATTATAAAATGCAGTAGATTTGATTAGAACTTGTGTTTATGCTTCTGTGAACGATTAAACCAAAGGTTTATTTTGAACACATGGCCCAGTTCCAGTGTTTGAACTAGTCTGTCACCCTTTATGTGTAATACTAAACTATTAACCCCCCGTTGATGTCACAGTATACACATTTTTTTCTGAAGTAAATTACTCACGCTTGACTGGGACATGTTTTATACACGTAAACATTGACTGTACAAATAACAGTTTCTACTGAAATGTGTCAACATGCTAAGACTTCTACACAATTTGTGGTATCATAGTTGATCTTTTTGGTTATTTATATATTAACTTAATTTCATGCTTATTGAATTTATTTTTTAACTTTCCTTCGGGCAAGTGGAAAATCAGGAATATCATACTGACACCTCAAATTTCCATTATGTAACTTTAGGGCATATTGGCATTTAGAGATTAGGTGCAGAAGTGTGTTATGCAATTCCCGGAGGAAAATTCTTCAACGTCACTGTAGCTGTGCACCACTCCTCTGCGTGGGTTCAGAGCCTGAGGTTGTGGTTTCAGAACCTGAGGATGTATGACACATCCGTCTGGAAAATCTTAGACAGAGTTGATTAGAATCAAGACGAAAACACAATTTGCAACTGTTTGATTGGTAGTGACTTTGTGGTTAAACACGTTCAGTCTTCGGGAAGCTTTAATAATGTGTATATCTCAAAAATGCTGTGTCATATTGACCACTCACTGGGTTAATGTGATTCGGTTTTCTAAAAAGTAATATGCATGATGCTAGAAGTTTGATTTTCTGTAATTTTTTGGTCCCCTGACAAAGAAGAAATCAGAAACCAGAGTCTCAAGTGAAACTGGCTGAAGCTGTAATAAAAATTATAAATTTAGCATTTTGTTTATGTTTTTCCCTTTTTTACAGTATAACTGGGTTAAACAATTTGATGACACTTTAATTATCTAGACCTATATGAAGATGAGCTTCATAGTTGTTATCCTGCTCACAGAGGTATGCCAGCACTAACATTGTTAGTAGATAAAATACAGCTTTTATTAGAATTAGAAGAATTAGAATAATCTTTATTGTCATTGTACAACATACAACGAGATTCAGGTCACTCCGGCTCAGGCATGCTAATCTTAATGTTAATAAGTATACTACTTATACTTACTTATACTTAATCTTAATATAATAGTGCATACATAATAAACTGCACACAAGTGCATACCAGATATTGCACTCAAGTGTATTCAATTTTTACGGCTTAATGTGTTTGTGGGGGTTTGTTTTCAGGTCACAGTTCAGTCTGGTAATGGCTTTGGGGTAGAAACTGTTTCTAAATCTTGAAGTGTGTGTTTTGATACACCTGTAGCGTTTTCGGGAGGGCAACAGTTCAAACAAGTGATAAGCAGGATTGGACGGATCTTTTAGGATGTTATACGTCTTCTGCAGGCAATGGGAGGTGAAGATGTCATTCAGGGCAGGTAGCTGTTGTTTTATGATGTTCTGAGAAGACTGTGTGATTCTCTGCAGAGATTTTTTGTCAGCTGCAGTGCTGCTGCTATAACACACCAGGATGCCACTTGTGTGAGGACACTTTCAATGGAGCAACGGTAGAAGGACAACAGGAGCTGTTGTGTCACGTTTACCATCCTTAGCACTCTCAGAAAGTACAATCGTTCTCGATCAGCGCTGTTGTGTTTGTTGTCCATGAGAGGTCATCTGAAATGTACAGTATGTGCCCAGGATGTTTATGTTTGACTTCCTACTCAATACTAAATTAGATAAAACCAGTATTATTTGTATGTAAGTGTCTATACCTGTATACTTATTTGTGTCTGTTTTCTTAAGGAGTAAGTGTTTAATGGACAAATGGACAAATACCTGTTAAATCTTATAATATTTATTTATTTATATTATTAAAACATATTTATTTACTTGCCATTTGTGAGTTCTACATGTAACTATTCAAAAGTTGTTCGGTATCCATTGAATGTATTATTATAATTACTATTATTTTGCATCATCCTATGACTTTATTCATTCACTGCCTGTTTTACCACCGCTGGGGGTCTGATTCATTAGGTAAAAGGCAGCAAACACCCTGGACAGGTCACAATTCCATGGCATAAACACACACACACACACACACACACACACACACACACACACACACACACTCAAGCTTAGAGCAATTTTAGTAGCTTCATTTGAACTGAATTTGGACATGTGCAAGGAAATGAGAGCACCTGATAAAAACCCACAAAATTCTAAATAAACTGAAGCCGGTTGAGCAATTTAGCAGGGAAACCATTAAAAAGGGAGTTACAGTACTCAAAGGGGAGAGAGCTGAGGCATGCAATATTGTGCACATGACAAAATGATTGGTGATTGAGGCTCAAATGTAGGTGAAGTATTAAAAATGAAGCCAAGGTTTGGGCTGGTTTAATAGGAACAGCATTTGCATTCACAGTAAGTACCAGTATTTTAGGACCAGCTAACAAGACTTTAGATTGATCTGTATTTTAGTTCAAGAAATTATAATTTAGTCATGGTTTTAAATCTGTAACTCATGCACTCAGTAACTGAGATGAGACTATGGTTGATGTGGTGCTGATGACAGTGAAATTTAAAACTGTGATAGCAAATGATCTGCTTGAGGTGCAAGATATATATATACTGTATATAATATAAAAAAGTTTGGGTCCGAGGACAGAGCCTTGGGGCACTCCCTGAGCAATTGGATGACTTGTGTTTACTGATAGAGGCAAAATGACTGTTCGTAAGACAGAACCTTTACTGTAGGAATTACAATTCTTTAGCCTCAGGCAGCTGCATGTGGAAATGGGTGACTACATGAGGGTGGAAACGGAATTCCTTGCCCACAGGGAAATATTTTCCTGTAAATGATCCTGGATCACAGTACACGAAGGATGTAAGAAGAATGATACAATGGCAGCTGCACACTAGTCCTGCTTAAAAGATTATGACATTGGTCTATTGGTGGGAAAATAGCTTGTGAGTGTGAGCGTATGTGTGTGTGTGTGTGTGTGTGTGTGTCTGCCCTGTGATATTTATTAAAGTGTTTTTATTTAAAGCAGTCACACTTTATTTTTACACGTTATTTTTAATATCGAAAATATTTTAACTGCCACTTCGTCTTTTCAAACAGAACTACCAGTCAACCTTATAAAACTCGTATGTACACTCCCTGAGCACTGATGCGCTTGTACAGTTGCACTGGTATGAGTTTATCAGGTGCAGCAGTGTTGTTGGGATTTTTAAATACGTTTAAACCTACTGGCCTCTTCCAGGGCACAGTTACTGTATATTCCAGAGTACCACTTATCCAGTGGGAATCTAGAGCGACCCTGACTGGGATAAACAGGTAGTAACAGATAATGAATTTGTTAATGACTCTTATTGTCCACTGGAGGGGGCCAATGAGCTTTTGAATAAATTCAGAGCAACAGTGAGACTAAATAATAATAATAATAATAATAATAATAATAATAATAATAATAATAATAATGCATTATTATATAATATGATATTACATATTGTTATATTTTAGGAATGTAAATAAAATAAATATTATTTTAACTACTACTACTACAAATAATAATATAATATTAATAATGAAATATAAATGAAAAAATATGTAAATTATTTTGACTGTTAATTGATGAATTATGGCAGGGGGTAAAGCAGGTAGGGTGAAAGCTGTGCAGCAACATGTGTTTTAAGGACCCAGTTACTTGCCTCAAGTTACTGTCTGTGGAAAGTTTTGCATGTTCTCCCTGTGTCTGTATTATTTTCCTTTGGGTTCTTCCGTTTCCTCCCACCTTTAACAGACTGTCTACTGTCCTGCAGTCGATTAGTGACCTGTCCAGGATGTATTCTAACTTTGCACTCAGCGTTTCCATGAAGCACCCAACCCACCCCCCATGACCCTGACTAAAATGAAATGATTAAAGTAAATAAATAATAAATAAATCCTGATATCTGAGATCTGACTACAGTGTACTAAACGTTTTATTGCATTCAAAAGGAATATCAGCTTATCACTCCCAGAGTTCAGTAAATGCTAGGACTCTTTATTTTGATTTAACGTTGAAAACCTTTCAATATTGCAGCAATTTATGTAAAATGAAATAATGCATTTTAATTGAGACAAAAATACTGTGCAACATGCCTGATTGAAATAAATAATCTCCATGCTTTTCCACTGGACACTCGTTTCTGAAAGTGTGAGGCTTGTGCTGTTGGACAATAATCCAGCATGGTTTCAGATCTCTCAGTTGCAATTATTTTTGGGTGTCTGTGGTTTAGGAGGAGCCATGGCTGTACAGTCGGGCATCTCTAATTACTCTGGTCTTGCGTACTGAGAACATACCCGCAGCAGACACAGCCTGACTCATCTGACCTACACTAACATATCAATGAACTGCCTACTTGAACTGTTAATCATTCACTTTGTGAAGCGAGTCTCCATAAGTCTCACATAAACAATATGATTCAGATACATATAAGGAAAGACAGTAAACAGCTGTGACTTTGACATGAAACATTAGTCAGACTCCCAACTTGTCAGAATGTCCCATCTTCTCTGGAAATGGGGTTTGTACTATTAGGCTCCTAAATGACTCTGCACTTCACAGCTGCACATTGGAAGCTGCTGGGGTTACAATAAACAGTTTATATTTGAATTGCAAGGTATGCATCTGCTCTGAATCAATCCTTATTAGGTTGTTATAAGTACAGAATGTGTACTTGAGCAAAGAGGCATTACATGCAAGCTCACTGAGAAGCTTCGACTCTGAAGCCTGCAGGTTACTGTACAAGCTGTGGCTCTTACATCTACATTTACATTTAGGGTTAAGGGCCTTGCTCAGGGGCCCAACAGTGGTAACTTGCCGGTGGTGGGGCTTGAACTGGCAACCTTCTGATTACTAGTCCAGTACCTTAACCACTGAGCTTACCACTGGCTTTAACCTTAAGGCTCTTAACCTTGTTATTTACTGTAACCCCACAGTGGTTTTAGATTTTAAATTTGCTGGTGTGATTATAAGTTTCTCAATGTGGCCGCTCAGGTGGCGCAGCGGTAAAACACGCTAGCACACCATAGCTGACAACCGGCAGGCTGGGCAGCACATTAACAACGCTTGGCTGTCGTTCATACAGGGTGAAAGCCGGAGCCGGTAACTCATAACTGATGCAGTTATGACGTCTGCTGGCACCTGCACGGGGTCGAGGAATAATGCAGTGATCAGGGTGAGGCTCTCCGTACACAAATCTGATGCACATATGAACTCGCCTTGTGCAGGTGAAAAGATGCACTCTCCTCAATCAGAAGTGGATCAGCAGAGAAGAAAAACATCATTCCTAGCAGGGTCATCAAAGATGCACAAGCTAAACATCAGAATTAGTGTTAAGAGAGGACAGTGGAATGTTTGGGGTTTCAATTCACTTGGCAAGTTATCAGTACTTAGAAGTGAACTGAAGAGACTGAACATCAGCATTTGCGGGTTGTCAAAGACTATGTGTGAAATCAGCCATATATGTTGCAAAACCAAGAGATATGACTATTATCCAGTGTATCGCACCAACAGATGGCAAACAAGACAATTCTATAAGGAGACTGAACATGACTTTCAGTCACAGACTCATTCAGCTCCTCTGTAACAAAGAACGATACAAAAAATTGGTTGTACCAAAAACAAACAATCTCCACTGTGCTGGGACATGATATCACACTGAGTCACTACCAGGACTATCAGGACAGAATCTGCATGATCTGCCACTTTGTTTGTGGAACCTACATTGCACATTTGTGAACATTTTATATGTCTATTATTTCACATATTACATATCTTTGTGTATTGTAAGTATTGTACAGTATTACTTACCTACTTAATGTTTTTTTTTCTAGCGTATCGTGAGCTGCTGTAATGCTTGACTTTCCCTTCCGTCCATCCATCAAGTCAAGTCTAGTCTAGTCAAGTCAATTTTATTTGTAAAGTGCTTTTTACAATAGCACCTTTACAGAATCCAGGACCAACAGACAAAAAAACCCCTGTTGAGCAATCTGAGGGCAACAGTGGCAAGGAAAACCTTGAGAGGAACCAGACTCAGCAGGGAACCCCGTCCTCCTTGGGTGGCCTGGAGGATACTTTGAATAAATAGGATTTACACAAATCATACAGTTTAATTAAATTAATTAATTAGCTTAATTAAATTAAACTAAAAGTTATAACTAGCAAAAAACAATAATGTCAACAATTGGAGTTCATTATTCAGTAATGGGTTCTTGACATTTTTGGTGACAAACACGGCAGGTTGCCGTCACATCTAGCAGGAGCAGCATTGTTGGATTCAACCTCAGGTGGGTAAACAGGATTCGGTCAGAACCACCTCGGGGTAAAACAACAGAAAATGTAGTTGAATTGTGAAATCGTTAAGAGTAAAATGACAGTTTAACAGAGAGTAGCATGATCTATCTATCTATCCATCCATCCATCCATCCATCCATTTATCCATCTATCCATCCCTCCATCTATCCATTCATCCATCCATCCATCCATCCATCTTTCTATCTATCTATATATCCATCCATCGATTGATCTACTCATCCATCCATCTATCTATCCATCCATCCATTTATCCATCCATCCATCCATCCATCTATCTATCTATCCATTCATCCATCCATCCATCTATCCATCCATCCATCCATCCATCCATCCATTTATCCATCTATCTAGCTTGAGACTCAGGCACCCCTAATTATTACAAGATAACTAAAAGGGAGAGCGAGCAGGTTATGGGTACTATCCATCCATCCATCCATTCATCCATCCATCCATCTATCTATTTTGACCAACATGGACTGACATTAGGGGCTTATATAGGACCTTTCTCACAAGCTCCAGTTGAAGCCCTATTTGGCTCCATCACTTGCCCACATAAGCTGACACACCTTTTCACACAAATTTTGGCTCAGGGGAACACATTACCCATCCCATTATAAAACTATGTAGATGCCACTTGTAAATGTTGGCTGTGTGGTGTTATGTGGTGAGAAGGATCCTCGGTGGAACTCCAGGGCGGCCCATGTTTGGGCACTGCGCGTATGACATTGTTTAGGAAGCGCCGGAGCTCTTTGACAAGCTGGCGAACCAATCAGAGCGGTTCCTGGTGTTACAGGTACACGCTGATTGGCTGAGATGAGCTGGTTCTTTCTCGCTGGGGGTCTGGCTGGTTCAGATGAGAGCTGCTGGCGTAGGCGACGCGGAGATTTTGGGGGATTTCGGTGCATGACAGGGAGAACGCTCGGGACTACTCGGGACTACTCGGGTCTGGTCGGGTCGTCCTTGAAGTGAGCAGCGTGAGGAGTGTGAGAGACAGTCGGGGGTTTGTTGTTTTTTATTTTATAGAGTAGAGAAGCTTTGGGAATCACCATGCCGGTGTTTCACACCAAGACGATCGAGAGTATCCTGGAGCCGGTGGCGCAGCAGATCTCTCACCTGGTCATCATGCATGAAGAGGGAGAAGTTGATGGGAAGGCGATTCCTGACCTGAGTGCACCGGTGGCCGCTGTGCAGGCAGCTGTCTGCAATCTAGTGCGGGTGAGATCCAGGTTCACTTTACTTGGGTCACGATTGTGCGTGTGCGCTTTATTTATTTATTTATTAGGATTTAACGTCATGTTTTACGCACTTTGGTTAGATTCATGACAGGACAGGTAGTTACTAATTACACAAGATTAATGTCAAACACAGTTACTCTCCTATTCACCTCACTTGCATGTCTTTGGACTGTGGGAGGAAACCGGAGCGCCTGGAGGAAACCCACACAGACACGGGGAGAACATGCAAACTCCACACAGAAAGCACCCGGTCCGCTCCACCTGGGGATCGAACCCAGAACCTTCTTCTGTGTGATGCAAGCAGTATGGATGTGACACTTGATTTTGTTTGTTTGTTTTATTAGGATTTTAACGTCATGTTTTACACTTTGGTTACGTTCATGACAGGAACGGTAGTTACTCGTTACACAAGGTTCATCAGTTCACACGGTTATATTGAACACAGTCCTGGACAATTTAGTATCTCCATTTCACCTCACTTGCACGTCTTTAGACTGTGGGAGGAAACTGGAGCGCCCGGAGGAAACCCACACAGACACAGGGAGAACATGCAAACTTCACAAAGAAAGGACCCAGGCCGCTCCATCTGAGGATCAAACCCAGGACCTTCTTCTGTGTAATGCAAGCAGTATGGATGTCACACTTGAACTCATAATGACATGATTATGCAGCTTCACTGAAAAAGTGCACATATACCACAACATCACCTTAACCCTTTTATGGTCTTTGAAAGGGGCGTAACTACTTGGGGGGCAGGGGGAGCAGGTGCACTGGGGCCCATGGCGGGTGGGGGGGGTGCCTCCACGACATAAACTAAACCCCCCACCGCACCGTGAATACCTTTAATTAATTCTGATCGGTTGACCGGGCTCAAAATTTTTTTTTTCACTGGGGCTCATGAGCTCCTTGTTACGCCACTGGTCTTTGAGTCTAAATACTTGGGTAAAAATAAGTTGTGTTTTAATAATCTTGTTTGGGCTATATCTACTCCTTGGTTGACACGTGTAAAAGTTAAGAATACTAGTAGATATTTTTAAGAAAACAGCCTTTCTAACCTTTATGTCAACTTGAAGCTTGCAGCTGAAAAATCCTCCATGCAAGTTGCATCATTTTTGGGATCTTCTTAACTGTTTGGTAGAGGTTCATTAAAAATACTGTGTGCACTAGTAAACAAATATTGATTGTTAGTTGGCATAGTGTCAAGAAGCTAAGAAATGCAAAGAAATATTTTTTTAAATATTCATTCATACGCCTATTTGAAGTATGCATTAGTGCTGGTGCTAATTTTGGGCCACCTGTAGCCCATGCAAACATTAATGCACAGACCCCACAACCCAGGGAAAACTTCATATTCCTGGACAGTTTTAGTTACCTTGGGCCCAAGTTTTTTGTATCAGGGCGTCTGATATAATTTCACCTTCAGTGGGGAGAAACAAGTGTTCACCCAATTTTGTTTGATTTCTATTGGACTTACGGTGCATTTATCCGTTAAATAATAATGCTTTTTGACATTGCATTATAAGTATAAAAAGTATGTAATCATAAGCATAAACAAATATATGTAAATACTGATCTAACAATCTAACAATACAATAATATTAATTAAATTTAACAAATTAATTTAACTAGTATTTCTGTATAGAATGTAAAGGAAAACAAACAGCACTGATTTGCATACCATTGACATGTTTAAAGTTTCAGAATAGTTGGGACAGGGCATGTTTACCCCTTTTTACTCGGTAAAAGACAGCTTTCATACGGGACATCTTTTCAAAATCTTTGAATTCAGTCACAACAATTACAATCAGTTGTTATAAATCACTTTATTACACTTCCAACTTTGCATCAACAGTTTAGGAAAGACCTCTTCCTGTTCCATCATGACTGGTCCCCTGCGCACAAAGCAAGCTCTATAAAGACATGATGAAAAGCTCAGAAACTCCAGTGTCCTGCACTACTGAACAGCTTTAGAATAAACTGGAACATCAACTGAGACTTTCTTGACCAACATTACTGCCCAGCCATGCAGATGCTCCTTAAACTGAATAGGCACAGATTCCCATAGATATACTTTAAAGTCTTGTGTGAAACATTCTCCGAAGAGTGGTTGTTGTTATAGCTGAAAAGATGACATAGAGGTCACTCTATTTTAATATCATTTGTTTTGAAACAGGGTGTCCAACAAGCTCATGGTCATGTGTCCAAATACTTTTGTTCATATAGTGGTGTGGTGGAGTTGTACACATGAAGTGTGAGTGTGTGTGCTGTAAATGCTGTGAGTGCCTCCAGGTTCAGGTGTGATATTTAATTCGTTTAGTTCTCCTCAAGGAACCTTTGTTGCATGGTTTGTGTGACCTGGCAGTGTACTTCAAATATCTGTTGTTGGACCCTGTAAAATGGCACAGCATTTAGCTGAATGATAAAAATTATTCCATATTTAAATTTGACTGTGGTGGAAAAACTGGTGATTTGCATAGTGGTATGCAAATTGGGAATGTTTGGTATTAGAGTGGAGTGACAATCACTAGTATTGCCTGTGTCAGTAGTGCTTTTATACTTTGAAGCAAATGACAAGCAGAGGGAAAAAGCAGAGGGATTCCCTGATCTATTTAAAGTTAAGCCATGCCAGTTTTAGAATACTCTGTGCCAATTCGGCCACGCTAATCTTCTGTCATTTATGTATTTTAACAGGATGAACTCAGCTGATCCTAAAATGATTAAAAGGGCTTTAGGATTGTGTAATGAAATGCTTGTGTAATATTCCGAATATAGACTTGATGACTAGACTGAATAACTCTAGGGTTTAGGAGTACCTAAAATATTATGCCATCATTGTCTGACAGTTTGAGGTGCCCGGTGTGATTTGTGCCCCACAGTATCAGGATAGTCTTAAGATAGACGCTGAAGTACTTTGGGGAAACCAAAGACAGAACATCTATTAACTGCACTGAAACTCGGCTTCAGCTTCCAAGAAAACAAGAATGAATCTGGCGTACATCAAGCTTGCTTTATTTCTGTTTGCCTTTTGTGCCACAGCAACAAGATCAGCTTTGACTGGTATGCTGTGAATACTGCAAAGTTTGAAGTCACTACTTGTAATGAATGAATGCACTGTTTTAAGCACTGAATAGATTGAGATATTGTATTTAGGCCTCAGTGTGTTTGGAGCCACACCGATCAGCCATAGCTTTAAAACCACCTCCTTGTTTCTACACTCACTGTCCATTTTATCAGCTCCACTTACCATATAGAAGCACTTTGTAGATCTTCAATTACTGACTGTAGTCCACCTGTTTCTCTGCATGCTTTGTTAGCCCCCTTTCATGCTGTTCCTCAATGGTCAGGACTCTCCCAGGAGCACCACAGAGCAGGTATTATTTAGGTGGTGGATCATTCTCAGCACTGTAGTGACACTGACATGGTGGTGGTGTGTTAGTGTGTGTTGTGCTGGTATGAGTGGATCAGACACAGCAGTGCTGCTGGAGTTTTTAAGTACTGTGTCCACTCACTGTCCACTCTACTAGACACTCCTACCTAGTTGGTCCACCTTGTAGATGTAAAGTCAGAGACGATCGTTCATCTATTGCTGCTGTTTGAGTTGATCATCTTCTAGACCTTCATCAGTGGTCACAGGACGCTGCACATGGGGCACTGTTGGCTGAATAAATTTTTGGTTGGTGGACTATTCTCAGTCCAGCAGTGAGAGTGAGGTGTTTAAAAACTCCAGCAGCGCTGCTGTGTCTGATCCACTCATACCAGCACAACACACACAAACACACCACCACCATGTCAGTGTCACTGCAGTGCTGAGAATGATCCAACACCCAAATAATACCTGCTCTGTAGTGGTCCTGTGGGGGTCCTGACCATTGAAGAACAGCATGAAAGGGGGCTAACAAAGCATGCAGAGAAACAGATGGACTACAGTCAGTAATTGTAGAACTTCGAAGTGCTCCTATATGGTAAGTGGAGCTGATAAAATGGACAGTAAATGTAAAAACAAAGAGGTGGTTTAATGTTATGGTTGATCGGTATATATTTATATTTTGTACATTTGCGTTTTATGCATTTACAAATATGCATATTTATGGATTTCGAAAAAAAAACATCTACAGCTGAAACAGGATACAATGCAAGTGATTGTGACTGAGGGACCTGGTTAAGGGCCCAGCAGTGGCAGCTTGTTAGTGGTGGGGCTTGATAAATAGTTTAGGATATTTTACATTTTACATTTCATTTACATTTTTGGCGTTTAGCAGACGATCTTATGTAAAGCGACATACAGAATTGCTTCCACAGTAAACATTTCCCTACTCTAGTTTAGGTAGACAACAGTCCAAAGATACAAAATGTTATTGCTGAGCCTAAGTGCCTAGTAAAGGTGGGTCTTTATTCTCAAACCGTCTTCATTCTCTAACCACAGTGCCAACAGTGTCCCAATGTAACCCAAGTTTGTTTTTGGTTTGAGATTTGGTTGTTTTTACAGTTAAACATCTCAGCTTCATTTCAAATGACTTATGTCTACAAAGTTTACAATTCTTTGGGGATATGAATCAGATGAAGCTGGTAAAGTAACCTATCTAAAGCCATTTTCTATTTTTCTTTTCAGGTGAACTGTCTTTTTTACCACTTTAATGTAATTCACATTTATTTTGAAAGCTACTTTATTCTCTAATCAAAAAACAGATAGCTTTTACTCTTCATTTATTTAAACAAGGCTTGTTAAGCATCACTGCTGAATATTACACGACTGAAGATTTAATGTTTAATGTCACAGTACAGCTCTGTTTGTGTAGTGGAGCTGGTACAGCTCATAATTTGAAGCTGATCCAGATTTGATATTCAAATATCTCGCTCTCCGCTAGGGGTGGGCGATATGGCCTTTAAATAATATCACGATATTTTGGGATATTTTTGCGATAACGATATTCACTCACGATAGATAAGAACACTTTTTTTTTTTTTAAGTTTATTTTAAAAACACCTTTGTTTTGCAGACACTCAGGAAATCTAAGGTACAAATGTTACTAAATGTACATTAAATTAAGCATCACTTCCAGTAGCGCTGGGCGATATGGCTAAAAAAACCTCATATCTCGATATGAGAAGTGGTGATATACGATACGATATAATGTGAACTTAAAGTACAATGGCAGGCCACTGCCCGTATTTTACCTTATATTGTTTATAAGTTCTCTTAAAAACACAAAACATTGTAGTTCTGATACATTCTGACTAATTACAGTGTTTATATTTTGTATTATTATAAGGCTGTATTTGTATTAATATTGACAACATTTATATTAAACAAACCAGCAGAATCTCACAATCACGTTTCCGCTCCGTTTTACTTTAAATAAATGAGCATCGAAAAATCCCAAAAACTTTTAATATTTGATAATGCTTTGCTATCATTGCATTATGAAAGCGTGTCTGTCAATTATACAGCAACCAATGAAGCAAGAGCTTGAAATTCCGCCCAAAGTCTAAATTCGAAGCTCTGATTGGTTCATACATCTGAATCTTTTGAATCAGAGTTGTTTGCCCACAGAGTCAGCAACACGAATGAATCTTTACCACAGATGAGAGCACAGTTTTCTGATTCGATTCCAATGAATAATTCGTCTGAAAAGAGTCGATTCTGACTCATTGACTCAGTGATTCAGTTTCCATGCTCATAAGCGGAGGAAAGCGTTCTCAGATGGTAACCTGTGTGGTAACCTGTGTGGTAACCTGTGTATTATATGTTCGTTCACTGACACAGTTTTTGTTCTCACATCATTCTCGGACTCACGCAGTGACCGACACTCCTCGTACTCACGTGGGTGCTTTTGCTTTAGGTGCTGAAATAAAGTTGATGTGTTGCCACCTTTTGTCGTTACAGTATTTTTGCACGTTTTGTCCGACCTTCTGTATCTGAAAACCTTCCACACTAGTGATGTAGCTCGGCTTTTAGGGACTAGTTCCTCCTCAGTGCTAACTCCGGTACTACTCTTTGTCCATTATTTTACTGTTACGCGCTTGAGAGTGAGTGACGCGCGTTTGCTAACAATATCGCGATATGGCAAAAACCATATCGAGTTTACAACTATACCGGTATTATCGTGAACGATATTATATCGCCCACCCCTACTCTCCGCTGTGCTGTTTATGTCATTGCTCATAAAGCATTCAAACTGAATGTTCACATGTTTGGCAGGTTCTTTTTCTCAAAGGTTACAAACTCAAACACCAGCTGTACTTGCAGTTTGGCAATAAATTATTTCCTTGGAGCATGTTGAGATATTAGCAGTACAAGCTTTTTCTTCCATATTTATTGGAATTATTATATCAGATTGGAAATTGGAAACTGCTAAGGACGTCTAAAATACAAGTCAGTCATTCTCAATATTGGCCCCCTCTAACACCCTGAGTTTAACTTAGTTCGGGTTTGGTATGAGCTGTTCAACTGAATCAGGTTAATTAAATATCCTCCCTTTAATTCTTTTGAAAATGTCAGGGATTAATGTTTTGTCTACAGTTTATACACAGTGCTGTGAAAAAGTATTTGCTCCCTACCCTGTTGGGATATTTATAGGGATGTACCGATGCACCACAAGACACAATTTAAAAATCGGTGCACCTGTGCCACGATTCGAATCGGTTATTCATTTAAGATGAATTGATATTCACTTTAAACAGCAGAGGGCACTGGTGCTATTCACCTCGCCTGGTTGACGGCACTTTACAAAGTTGCCAGGTAGGGGATTTTCCAGCCAAATTTATTTTTGTGAGGATAACTTCTTTATTTGTATTATTCATCGAGTTATATAATGTTGGATTTGTTTTTAAATTTCATTTATTTTTACACAATAATAATTATTTGGCATAGTTTGTACCTACCTCGGAAGAATCAGGGAAAAATCGTATCGTGAATCGTATCACATCGTGGGTAGAGTGTATCGTTACATCCTTAGTTATGCATCAAGATGATGATCCAATAAACACAAGCAAGTCCACCTCTGAACAAAAGAAACAAAGGGAAGTCAAAGTCCTGACTTGAATCCTATTGAGATGCTGTGGCAAGACCTTAAGCAAGCAGTTCATGCTTAAAAATACTCCAATGTCACCAAATTAAAAGAGTCCTGCAAAGGAGAACAGGCCAAAAATCCTCCACAGCAATGTAAAAGACTCATCGCAAGTTATAGCAATGTGACAAAGTCAAAAATAGAAGAAATCAGATGAGAGACAAATACTTTTTTACAGCACTGTTTAGCAAATGTTGGGGCTTAAACACGTGAATGAATGATTTATATTTATAAATTTTTCTTGGCTTGGTGTATGTTAGCAAGAACTACTACACTGTGACAGAAAGTAGACTAAGTTTGAGTAAGGCAAGGCAAGGCAAGTTTATTTGTATAGCACCTTTCATACACATTGGCAATTCAAGTGCTTTACATAAGGAAAAACATTAATTAAAAGCATCAAAACATTCCTGAGATCTAGAACCTCAGAAAGACTTCTTGCTAACATTTAGTTACAATTAAGACAACATGAAATTCAAACAAGAGAGATAAAAAATTAAGAACATGAAAAACTAAAAGAAAATATAGTAAAATATACCCTACAATTTAGGGAATATGAGTAAGGAATCAATGCATTGTTGTTAATGTTAGCATTACATTGGATATAAAGTCCTAGTCTGAGCCTTACAGTATCAAAGTATATGGCTGGTACTTTAAATAAGGTCAAGCTATCAAATGCACATTTCTCCAATCCTTAAACTGCTGCAGCTGTCGAAGCCGTCATAATCTGTCAGGCTGAAGATGAACTGATAATTAAGACAAAGTAAGAAGTATGAATGTGATTTTAGATCAAGTTTTCTCTGTTTACTGTTTATGTAACTGCAAAAGTTTATACCACTAGTGGTTTGGGTAAGTGGCTCTTGTTGCCCCACAGCTGGATGGGAATTAATAGGTCTGCATGAACGGGAAGTAACACAGAGTCGTAGTGGCTGGTTGGAGAAGGAAACCTGTGGTGCAGGGAAAGTGAATCCCTGCCTGGGAGGGAAAGTCTTACACTTGGTATCTTTACTGGGTGCACATTCCCTCCCACTTACAAGGCACCTGTTCAGGCTCAAAATATATTAAAATACAGTGGTACTTTGAAACCCGACGTCAGTTGGTTCTGGGCGCGGCGTTGAGTTTAAAAGGTGTTGGGTTTCAAGGTATTTCTTCCCATAAGGATGTATGAGAAACCTGTTAATGCGTTCCCATGTTGATGGTCCCATGGCACTGCATATAATTTAAGCTATGTAAAATAATGGGGTTGTTTTTGACACTTATACACTGAACATAACACAAATATAATATAACTTTGACTTCTTTATTGTTTCCTTATGCTTCTTAATCATAGAGATGCTTGATCGTAGAATATCGTATTCCCTAGCAAGTTAAGTACCTGCGCATTCACATGAGAAGCGGCCCAAAGCTTAACGTGACTTATTGTACTAAAACAACGAGCGAGGAATTTCATTAGTGGAGATGTTTAGTGTTCCTGTGTCGTTCTTTTAGTACATTAAGTAACGTTAAGCTTTTTTTTTTTTTTTTTTTTTTTACAATAAGCATTTTAGACTCTCGGAAAAGCTGATTCTTAGGACCCTGAGCTGTAATACAAGTTTAAAAGTGAAACCGTGAGGAGAATTAAGCTAAACACAGATACACGTGGAGCTTTCAGAATGAATTTGATGGTGATTCCACACAAATGCAGATTCGTCTCATATTCGCACTTTGATGACGTTTTACCTCACTGCTCAAGCCGAGCGCTGAACAAAACAGCAGTCGCACACACGTCGAGTTTAAGGCAAACGTCGAATCTAAGGGAACAAATTTCTCGAAAAAGGGTGTCGACTTTCAAAGATTTCGAGTTTAGGGGACGTTGATTTACAACCTTGTAATTTGTAAAATGTATCCTTTATAAATAAAAGTATGTGCACACCTGACCACTCCCACCCCCATTCCAAAGCCATGGGCATTACTCTGGAGTGCTCTTAGCTTTAGCTTGTTAAATGAACTCTATGTGCTTACAGGACAGGTATCCAAATGCTTGGATCAACACAGCTCCATAATATAAGGGCTTCTTTATTGGATATTGAACTTCCAGCCACCGTCTCCTCTCCATGTGTGCTTTTTATAGCATGTGAGGAGGAGACCTTATGGCACAGAACGTGCCCTGCATGTCTCCCACTGCTTCTTATGTCAGGTTCGTCAAGACATTCCAAGAAGCAAATCCTAAAGATAGGGTGTATGGCTAGATCCATCCCACCCCCTTAGAGTCCTAAAGTGGTGTCAACGTCATAAGTCACTTGGAATCAGGCCACTGATGCCGAACTATATCTGACCTGTTGCTGGTTCTTTTTTAGCCTTTGCTTGATTGTGTCACCTCTTATAACACCGGCTACAATGTTTACACACTGGTGGCTCATTGCTTAAAGCTCTGAACTATTAATTGGAAGCTTGAGGGTTTGAATCCCAGCTCCATTAAGCTGCCACTTTTGAGTCCTTTTTTAAGGCCCTTTAATCCTTGCTTCTCCAGGGGCAGTATAAAGGCTGACCATGCACTTCAACACCAGCTTCCTAACAAGCAGGAATATGCGAAGAACATTCTGTAATTGTACTATGCAAGTGTGTGCTGTATGACAAAGACTCCCTTATTCATATCACCAAAATAGTAGCTTGTTTGCTATGTGAAATAAGATTCCTTCTTCCCTTCTGATTGCTATGTGAGATAAGATCCCGTGCTGATGATCTGTTATGGTTCATGAGTGGTATGAGGCAAGTTTTATCTATAATGCTGATGTACTGTACATTTTTTCACTTACTAAAGTTCCAGCCTAGCTGTAGAATTCAACTCCAGTATGTAAATAACATTTTTTTATATATATACACTAGGGATGTAACGATACACTCACGATGCGATGCGATTCACAATACTGGGTTCACGATACGATTTTTTCCCGATTTTTTTTAAACAAAATTGAATTGAAATTTCCTTTTATTTTTTCTCTTTAAAAAATAAAATAAAACACTGTAATTGTGATTATCTTTTATTTATCTAAATAATGAATGCACTTTTTATTTCTGAGGTATGTACAAACTATGCAAAACAATGCTGCACATTTCCCTTTTTGTGTAAAAAAAACTGAAATGAAATAAATCCCACATTATATAATTAAATAAATAATACAAATAAAGAAAATATCGTCACATAAATAAATTTGGCTGGAAAATTCAGAACCTGGCAACCCTGTAGTGACGTCAACCAGGCAAGGTGAATAGCGCCAGTGCCCTCTGCTGTTTAATGTGACTATTGATTCATTAGACATGTAAACCAATTTGAATCGTTACACATGTGAATCGATTTTTAACTGTCTTGTGGTGCATCGTTACATCCCTAATATACACTGGTTAGATCTATTTGCATCCTTCTTTCTTCTAAGCTGAAAGATGTCAACAATTACTTCATTATCTGGGTAAAATAAGAATGTTTTTAATGCTGACCTATAGAAAAATATGTAATGTTAGAGAAGTTGTAGCCATGTTCTTGTATAGTATTATATCTAAGAACATAGGTGCTCCAGTGGCGCAGTTGTAAATCGTGCAAGCCCACTGCTGCTAAAATCTGGGGTTCAAATCTCAGCAGTCCTGTTGACCAGTAGGGAGTCACACAGACATGATTGGTTTTGTCTTTTGGAGGGTGGAGTTGGCCAAACAGCCTAGCCATTGGGAGGTAGGTGCACTTGTCAGTGTGGTTTCAGTGCCTGGATAAAATAAACAGGGTTGTGTTAGGAGGGGTATCCGGCCTAATTTCAGTCTTTACAGTTCATTACATTCAGTTTCTTACTGTAAATCTTTCAAACATACTCGATTTGGCCAAAAGTAATTGGACACTCCTCCTAATGATTGAATCTAGTTCCTTCTGCTACATCAATTGCTGGTGTATAAAAATGATAATGTTTTAGATTCAATCTTATAAAAATATTAAAGAATAAAGTTTTATTATTGCAGCAAAGGTACCAAAGACAGGATATTACCAGAGTATATATTCTCAAATATTGTATTGGACACTGAGGCGGACATCCTTGATTAAAAAAGTTTGTTGAGCAGGAACAGACCATGGAGCAACATTCTGGCAGCTGGATTGGTCAGATGTACTTTAAACATATGTTGGGTGGGTCATGTTTTAGTCACTTCCGTCCTTGGTCAGGTGTGGTGGGTCTGCAGAGGTAGAGGGAGCAAAATGTGATTATGTAACTGACACAAATAGATTGGGAGGAAAATTGGACCTCAATATGTACAGGGAAATAGTCATGGTGGAATGATACAGGGTCTTCTACTCTTCAACTGTTGCCATGAGGTTGAAAGAGTGCAGTTCTCAGGAATAATAGAGCATGTGCAAATATAAGACTTACTATGAACAGCAGCAGCTCTTAGGGCAGAAATACAATAGACCCTTGAGTTACGAACGGTTTACTATACGAACATTTTGGGTTACGAATGATTTTTTTCAACTTAACGTATGAACAAATTTCGGATTACGAACCGAAATTCGCAAAACACGTGACGTCACGAACAAGTTGCCTCCGACCGTCTCTCTCTCTCTCTCTCTCTCTCTCTCTATATATATATATATATATATATATATACAGTGAGCGAACATTTGGACAGCGGACGGTGTTTTTTCGGTGTTTTCTTTATATTTTGTAAAATACTATATTAAAATGTTCCCAAAAAAGGTGCAAAGAAAATGAGAAAATCTATTACTATTTGGTGTGTTGTATAATTACTCCTGCCAGTAGCTGTCACTGTGTATCAGACAACGGGGACAGTGAGTGAGAGAGAAGAAGGAATTCAGCTTAGTAAAGTATTCTTTCTTTCGTGCAGTTACACCTACAAAATACAACACTACTGAAATAAAGAAGGAAGTAATAGAGAAATATGTTGTTGTTGTTGTTTCTGGTAGATTTGATAAAAAAAGAAGGAACTTTATTATGATGTATGGTACAGCACACGCACTGTACTGAAATAGGATGTGTGTTTTTTATGTACAGTACAGTACTACTGTGTATTGTTGTTTATTATTGTTTATTACAGGAATGTCTATTCTATCATTTAAGATTTAAGGGAAAATATACTTGTATTTATAACAAAAAAGACAATTTAAGACATTAGAAAGGTTAGGTAAGGGGGTGGTTTGGCACGGATTAATTCTAGTTACATTATTTCTTATGGGGAAAAAAAGGTTTAACTAACCAACATTTTGACTTAAGAACAGCCCTTTGGAACCAATTAAAGTAAATTAAGTCAAGGGTCTACTGTATAACAAAGTGACTTGTTGGAAGGATTGAAAGTCATGAAGCTCTGCCTGTATCTGTAGTGATTGTGTTACTTTATGTTACTGTTTGATTTTATGCACTGGTGTGTTGTGTACTGGTTTTGCTCATTTGCTGTATGTGAGAATCAACAAGTGTTTACAGATGTAATAGGTATGGGTATTTGGTCTAAGAGTTTCTTAAAAGATTTTGAAAGTGGCTAAATGGTACGTAATGATATCTGACACGAACTACACAATAGTGCACAGGTTGACAAACCTTTTAATGGGATTTCCTCTCTAATGCTCCTGAATGTGCATTTGTATGAATTATGCATATATTTTTCCATCACTGCTCTTTATTACTCCTTTGGCATCCTACTCTTTATCATCAGAACTGTGCTATCAAAGGTGTCAGGATTTGGCCTGCATGCATGGTTGTGAGATGCCTTTTATGGACTACTGTTGTGCAAGGAGGCTTCCTTTAAAGGAGATCTGTGTCTACTGCGATGCTGGAGTGTTCGGTTCGTAATGCTTTTGCAGCTTGAGAGTAAACAGACGGTTTGTTGAAGAAGAACAAACTTTGTTATGGAGACTGCATTTGTGTGAGAATCCCTGTGTGCCTTACTGTACTGTTAAGCTGTATTAAACATACACACACACACACACACACACACAAATATATCAAATATATCATATGAAAGCCTAAAACATCTGAAACATTTAGGTTGGAAGGTGTAATGTTGTAATTAAACTGCCATCCATGTGTATTCTGACAGCTTTCTATCAGAACCAGCGTTAACTTCTTCAGCAATTTGAGCTACAGTAGCTCATCTGTTGGATCGGACCACACGGGCCAGCCTTCGCTCCCCACGTGCATCAGTGAGCCTTGGCCGCCCATGACCCAGTCGCCGGTTTACCACTGTTCCTTCCTTGGACCACTAGTGATAGATACTGACCACTGCAGACCGGGACACACCCCACAAGAGCTGCAGTTTTGGAGATTCTCTGACCCAGTTGTCTAGCCATCACAATTTGGACCTTGTCAAAATCGCTTAAATCCTCACGCTCGCCCATTTTTCCTGATTCTAACATCAACTTTGAGGATAAAATGTTCACTTGGTGCCTAATATATCCCACCCACTAACAGGTGCCATGATGAAGAGATAATCAGTGTTATTCACTTCACATGTCAGTGCTCAGAATGTTATGTCTGGTTGGTGTAATTTGTAATGTCTTAAAATGGACTATAAAATCCTACACAGAATTGAATGAGAATGAAAAGCCAGTCCTTGGAACCAAAAAAGACAGGAAGCTGTTTGAATCTGCCAAATGGATCCCTTACTGCACCAACTCGTGCTGGTCTGTGCATACTAGTGGTTTTACATTCCAATCCAACTCAGGAAACTGCACCTTATAGCTTATTTTACATGGACGTACAGTACATTATTACCCACCATGCCATATCTCCAGCAGTGGCTGCTGACTTTAACTCACTGAGAAGTTATACAATAGGAACTTTGTCTAAGTGCTCTGTTTTTCAGCTGTGATTTCTTTGGAATCATTTCCACTTGACAACCAGTCAAGGATGCAAAGGTCAGAACACGCCCTCTTCAGTGCATTTGAATTCACTCTGTCTTGCTTAGGGATTTTTAGGTATACTGGCGATGGCTTCCATCCAGTGAAACCAAATCTGTTTATATACTAGTGCTCACGTGTGTCAGTACTGATTAACCACTCTTCCATTTGAGACTAGGTCAAGCAAGTGTCAAAATCTTACATAATTTTTGCAGCCGAGGCTCCTGACTCGCCTGTTTTACCACTGTTAAGAGTCGTTACGGTGACCTCTGGTCCCAGAGTGGAAATTATTAACCTTGATCTTTGACAGGGTTTAAAGTCAATGTAGAACTGAATCTGATGGACTTAGTACAGCTTTATCCATCACCAAATAAGTTCTGTTTCGAGATGAGTACTTTTGATTTCTGTCAGCAGTCAACTTCTAAAAAGAAAACGTTGACTCAAAGTCTGCAAGTAACATGACTTATTTGGTTGGTATTGTATTTAACAAACACACGAACAGCACATTAATACAATTATTTTAAGACTTAGTAAATGAATGCTACAACTAAGCTTTTACATTTATTTATTCATTTATAACCACAATCACTCCTATCACTATCACAATCTTGTTGGGTCAGGTGCCACCCATTTACATTAAACACAGAGCAGAAATACACCTGGACAAGGTGGCCATCCATCACAAGGCAGCATGGATTCACACAAAGACACAGAGAAAACGTAAAGATTCCCCGGCCAGGTGGCCAGAATCCTTTCTGTGTGGGGTTTGTTCTCCCTGTGTCCGTGACATGTATTCAGGCCAATTGGAGCTACTAGATATCAAGTGTAAGTAAGTGTGTGAAACATTCATTCATTCATTCACTTTCTTATCCGCTTATCCAATTGGGGGGGGGGGCGCAAGGCACAGAGTAACACCCTGGATGGGACGCCAGTCCATCACAGGGCAGACACACATACACACACACACATACACACACCCATTCACTTATAGAGCAATTCAGTGTCTCCAATTAACCTGACTGCATGTTTTTGGACTGTGGGAGGAAACCGGAGCTTCCGGAGGAAACCCACGCAGACACAGGAAGAACATGCAAACTCCGCAGAAAGGACCCGAACTGCCCCGCCTGGGGATCGAACCCAGGACCTTCTTGCTGTGACGACAGTGCTACCCACTGAGCCACTGTGCCTGTGTGTGAAACACATTTAAGCAAATAGTGTTGGTACTGCGGGGGATTGGATGAGTAAATATGACATCAGTGACAGAAGAAGGGCCTTTTTGGTACCCTGTAACTGTTTTACACGTGGGACTGACCTGCCAAATTGCACACTTGGACATATCATGTGTAAATCATGGTCTGTATCTGTGAACATGTCGTCTTGAACATGAGACCTTAGGAAGCATCTGTTCTTCTCATTAGCAGAGCCTTAACGAAATCACACTACCTCACAGACATGTTTACTTCGAGAGAAAAAGAGCTACTGGAGGAAAGGAATAACCTGGCATATTACTGAAATATAACTTGCTTGTTTGTGCTGACCTTTAGAAATGGTCACTGTTATTATAGGTAGTTGGTTTGTTTTGACTGTGCTATTCATTGTGCCAGTCTGCAAAACCTCCTGAAGTTTAAATCTTTGACAGGTTTTTACAGTTCTTCATTTATTCATTTGAAGAAAAGGCTAAATTAAGTCAGTGACGGTTCCTCTTATCTTTGTCTGGACCGTTACATGGGCAGCGTGCACAGATTCAGCGCCTGGTGAGCTAAGAATAAGTATTTGGAATGTGGCCTTTGGGTCCAGTATCCCTGGGGATGGGCGAGGTGGAGGCCCCCTTCTCAGGGTGATCCTTGGTCCCTGTGGATTAAAATATGCAAAGCTGATGAGTGAAAATATTAAACCTACATAATAAAACAAGGACGCTACACTGAAGACGCTACCTATTCCGTATTCATAGTTAAATCATCATTATCGTTAAACCAGCGTGTGAGCTGAATTTGTGTTCTTTGAATCAGCTCCATCCAGCTGACTGACACAGGAGCTGAACGATCTCATCGGGGTTTTTCTGATCCGGTAACGTCTCTGTGCCAAACAGGTCAAGCCACATACCTGCTGTGTTTGGCCTCCTACTGCTGTTGAGCTTGGCCTCGGTCCACCATCACACAGCATTTCTTGTGTGTCCATTTGCATGCACGTGCACTGCTGGTCAATTGGCATTGGCATTTCCCCTGGCATTGGCACATTACTCTATCTTACCTGTGTTACCTTCCGTACCATAACCATATTTAAAATGAGAATTCTTTATAAAAATGGGCAATTAAAGTATGGAAAACATTCAAACTATGAAGGTACGCACTAGGTGTAGCAGAGAGCATGAGCTTTCAGGTTTGAATCTCGATGGTGGTACCAGCCTGACTGGGTTCTCTATAAGCACAAATGTCTGTGTCTGAGGGAGGTAAGGTCGGACAGAGTTTCCCCTTGTTACCATGATGGAGGGCTTGATTCACATGGAGTATAGTGTGACTCTGCTAATGTGTTATGACTAAGTAAGAATCTGCTGCTGGTAGCAGTAAAAAGAGTGCCGTTCATGTCTGAGAGGACGAGTGCTAGTCTGCAGATCTGCCTGGTCAGCAAGGGGCTGGTGCATGCAGCAAAGGAATTGCTATAGGGAAATGAAAATGACCACATTGAGAGAAAAGGAGAAAAATGCATCATGGTATTTTATGGAATATTTACCTTAATCCCTAATTATACATTCCAGAGTGTATTATGTTGAAGAAAAGGGTTTAGATGTTTGGAGCAGGAACAAAGTGTAGCCTGATCATGAACAGCAGCTTCTATTAAAAAATATTAATGACAGTTCTGTGAGTCAAGCTACGATAAGATTAAATTACCACTGTTTTACACTGTTATGGGCAGCACAGATTTCACTCCTGGCAGCAAATAAAAGGAATCTAAGACCACATATAGGACAGACCCCTAGATGGTCGAAGATTGGAAAAATGCTGCATGGTCTAATCAGTTTTGATTTCTGCTACGACATGTAAATGCTAGGGTCAGATTTTGGCATAAACAACATGAATTTATAGACCGAGCTTGTCTTGTGTCGACGACTCAGGCTGGTGGCAGCGTTGGGCTTCCTAATGATAAATGAGCATTCCAAGTTCCGTGACTGACCATGCGTATCCCTGTATGGCTTTAATTTACCTTTTTTAATTGTCACAAATCTTCATCAAATGACTATGAGCTCATCCCTACAGAGTTCATGAGCTGTCAAGTTTGAATCTTAGCAGTGCTACTGGCCTGGCTGGGTTCTCTATAAGAATAATTGGCCATATCTGAGGGAGGTAAGGTCAGGTAGAGAGTCTCTCCTTGTTGCCACGATTTGGGGGTTCACATGGAGAATCTGCTGCTTATTTTGTGACACACGTTGGGCTCCCTAATGATAAATGAGCATTCAAAGTTGACTGACCATGCGTTTCCCTGTATGGCTTTAATTTACCTTTTTTAATTGTCACAAATCATAGTTCATCAAATGACGATGAGCAAAAGGTGGTCCTACCTAGTATCAGGAAGGTGTTCCTTATTCTAATAAAGTAACCAGTGAGTGTATGTATTTTTCAGTGTACTCTTTTTTTTCTCTACCACGCTCCGCCCTAGTAGGATTAAATTATGACGTCTTGCTCCATCTGGAACAGTTGATGTTTTGTAATTTGACAAATGGAAGATGAACAGATCAGTGGAAGGCCATGTGCACTGAGATAAGCAGCATCATTATGTTGTTCTCTTATGTTGGTCTGGGCTGTGTGACAGATTTGTCTTTTCTAATTACATTAAAACATAATGTGGAGTTATTTTTGTTTTATGTTTTATATAAGAATAATTGAAGTTGCACAGTGGTGAGTGAGTGTGTCCTGCAGTTTACTGGCACTCCCGTACACCTAGTCTTTCCAGGATAGACTGTAGATCATTATGACCCTGATCAGCTTTCTATCTTCTGCATTTCAAACATGTATAATGACAGTTACAAAAAACATTCAGAAGAACATTAATTCTGTCTGTGCATGGTTGTTTTGCCCTGTCATTATTTATTAATAGACATGCGGGAGCTGCAGATGAGCTTGTTGCGTGTTGGTGACCGGCTGGTTGCTCTGGTCAGCCTGACCATCTGTAGAAGCGGAACTTGGTCCACACAGGGCTCTTTGTGCACATTCAGTCCTAAAAGCCTAATTAACAAGCAGTATCATTCTGTATAAGGACCTGAAGCTTTCAACATAAGTGTTTAACTAACCGCTCTGAAAAAGCACTGATCAGCCATAACATTAAAACCACCTCCTTGTTTCTACACTCACTGTCCATTTTATCAGCTCCACTTACCATATAGAAGCACTTTGTAGTTCTACAATTACTGACTGTAGTCCAGCTGTTTCTCTGCATGCTTTGTTAGCCCCCTTTCATGCTGTTCTTCAATGGTCAGGACCCCCACAGGACCACCACAGAGCAGGTATTATTTGGGTGGTGGAACATTCTCAGCACTGCAGTGACACTGACATGGTGGTGGTGTGTTAGTGTGTGTTGTGCTGGTATGAGTGGATCAGACACAGCAGCGCTGCTGGAGTTTTTAAACACCTCATTGTCACTGCTGGACTGAGAATAGTCCACCATCCAAAAATATCCAGCCAACAGCACCCTGTGGGCAGCGTCCTTTGACCACTGACTCAAACAGCAGCAATAGATGAGCGATCGTCTCTGACTTTACATCTACAACGTGAACCAACTAGTTAGGAGTGTCTAATAGAGTGGACAGTGAGTGGACACGGTATTTAAATACTCCATCAGCGCTGCTGTGTCTGATCCACTCATACCAGCACAACACACACTAACACACCACCACCATGTCAGTGTCACTGCAGTGCTAAGAATGATCCACCATCTAAATAATACCTGCTCTGTGGTGGTCCTGTGGGGGGACCTAATGTTTTGACCATGTATTTCATGCTACTACATTTCATAAATCGCAAATTGCTTAATCACAATGTGTTTCTTTGAAAGAATTTTTAATCATTCTTGTTTGTGGACAGTTGAAGCTCAGGTTAAACTACTGGACTATTGGACATTTGCAGGTTCAAACCCCACATTCGCCAAGTTGCCACTGTAGGGTCCGTAAGCAAGGCCCTTAAGTTGTTGTTGTAAATTAAGGCTCCTAATTCAACACTACATTGTATTATTATTGACAACATGCAGTTTGTTAAGATATTCTTTAAACTAAGATTACCTACCTAAGATGTAATTTTGGAACACATTTTCTTTATTTATTAATATTATTATTATTATTATTATTATTGTGATTATTTTTCTTGTTGTTGTTGTTATTTTGATGACTCTCTCTGTCTTGGTATTTGTGATTAGAATATAGTATAATTCTGTTCTATTTCCTGTGTGTCCAGGTAGGGAAGGAAACAGTACAAACCACAGAAGATCAGATCATGAAGAGAGACATGCCTTCAGCCTTTATTAAGTAAGTTCTGCATTTCCCAACTTAATTTCAGCTTTTAAACACACACGCACAGCAGGTAAATAATTATATTTCTTTTCTCATGCATGCTTAACTTAAAATACAGTCGAAAATACTGAATAAAAGCAAAAACACTCAAATAAGTCTGCATTTTTAAGCAGTGTAGGTGCCATGTTTGACATAAGCAGAACAGCCATAAGAGAAATAGTTATGAAGGTAGTTTTAAAACTAACAAATTCATATAAATGTAATCTTTTGCAATATTTGCTTATACACCAATCAGCCATAACATTAAAACCACCTTCTTGTTTCTACACTCACTGTCCATTTTATCGGCTTCACTTACCATATAGGAGCACTTTGTAGTTCTACAATTACTGACTGAAGTCCATCTGTTTCTCTGCATGCTTTAATGGTCAGGACCCCCACAGGACCACCACAGAGCAGGCATCATTCTCAGCACTGCAGTGACACTGACATGGTGGTGGTGTGTTAGTGTGTGTTGTGCTGGTATGAGTGGACCAGACACAGCAGCGCTGCTGGAGTTTTTAAACACCTCACTGTCACTGCTGGACTGAGAATAGTCCACCAACCAAAAATATCCAGCCAACAGCACCCCGTGGGCAGCATCCTGTGACCACTGATGAAGATCTAGAAGATGACCAACTCAAACAGCAGCAATAGATGAGCAATCGTATCTGACTTTACATCTACAAGGTGGACCAACTAGGTAGAAGTATTTAAACCAACTAGGTAGAGGTATTTAAAAACTCCAGCAGTGCTGCTGTGTCTGATCCACTCATACCAGCACAACACACACTAACACACCACCACCATGTCAGTGTCACTGCAGTGCTGAGAATGATCCACCACCCAAATAATACCTGCTCTGTGGTGGTCCTGTGGTGGTCCTGACCATTGAAGAACAGGGTGAAAGCAGGTTAAAAAGTATGTAGAGAAACAGATTGACTACAGTCAGTAATTGTAGAACTACAAAGTGCTTCTATATGGTAAGTGGAGCTGATAAAAAGAACAGTGAGTGTGGAAACAAGGAGGTGGTTTTAATGTTATGGCTGATCAGTGTAATTGTAAATGTATAAAAACAGGATAAAATTAAACTACCTGCCTGTGTTTTAAGATAAAGTAAAGCTAAGCACCAGTTACTTAAATATTACGTTAGGTCGCCTAAATTCTCACAAAAGCTCATTATTTATGGTCAATGCATGTAAATCCTAAATGTTTATGCTTTTGCTTCTATCCTGCATGCATCTATATTCTTAGTATAAAATAGCTGGGTATCGGGTTTCTCTTAAATGCATTAGAGGGCCTACTGGGATCCGTAAAAGCCCAGGCTGACACTTTTGGCACCACAAACACAAGTTGGCTCAGATCTCATCAATCAGCTCACACGTGGTGGGTGACAAGGAATCTGAACTTCTCTATATATAGACTCTGTGGTGGCCACTGATATGAAGCTTACGTCTGGAGGTGCATGAGTACATGTGGACATTAAGAGAAGCTTTCTTCTACTTGCACGTTGAAACTGAGACATGGTTGTACTGTATATATTGTACTGTATATATACATTACCACCTACACACCTACACAGATCAGTGCCACACTGGCAACACTGAGATAGAATCCAGCACTTGATTATCCTTCTTCAAATTCCAGTCCAGCACATTTGCCCAGCTGCTTCTGATTAATGTCAAAATGGCCATAAAATTAGATTTGAGAAGATCAAACTTAAACACTGTATCTTTACAGGTCACCGGATTATATAATGAGAAAATTATACAGTGGACCCTTGACTTACGAATTTAATTGGTTCCAAAGGGCTGTTCTTAAGTCAAAATGTTTGTTAGTTAAACCTGTTTTTCCCATAAGAAATAATGTATATAGAATGAATCCGTGCCAGACCTCCCAAACCCCCCCTTACCCCTAACCTTTCTAATGTCTTAAATGATCTTTTTTGTTATAAATACAAGTATATTTTCCCTTAATCTTAAATTATAGAATAGACATTCCTGTAATAAATAATAATAAACAATAATACACAGTAGTACTGTACATAAAAAACACACATCTCAGTACAGTACGTGTGCTGTATCATACACCATAATACATTTCCTTCTTTTTTTATAAAATGTATCTACCAGAAACAACAACAACTCTCATATTTCTCTATTATTTCCTTCTTTATTTTAATAGTGTTGTATTTTGTAGGTGTAATTGCACGAAGGAAAGAATACTTTACTCAGCAGACTTTCTTCTTCTCTCTCACTCACTGTCCCCTCTGTCTGATACACAGTGACAGCTACTGGCAGGAGTAATTATACAACAACAAATGTAATGTTTCTCAGCTCTGCGCTCTCTCTGCACCTTATTTGGGGACATTTTAATATTGAATTTTACAAAATATAGACAACACCAAAAAAACACCGTCCGCTGTCCGAATGTTTGCTCACTGTATATATAGAGAGAGAGACGGTCAGAGTCAACTTGTTTGTGACGTCATGTGTTTCGCGAATTTCGGTTTGTAATCCCAAATTTGTTTGTATGTTAAGTTGAAAATTTCGTTACTCGAAATGTTTGTATGGTACACTGTTCGTAACTCAAGGGTCTACTGTATAAGTCTTTTATGATAATTGTGTCCCTGAGTGAATCTTTCTCCCTGTTTGAATAATCCTCTAATGTTATTATATCTTATTATAAAAATGTAAATGATTTACTAAAAACACTGGACAGTTTTTTACTGAATGTTCCCCATTACAAAAAAGTTGCATTACATTTGACCTTTTTTTACATGTTCAAATGTGTGACTTAAAAATAAAACTTGTAATTCAGCACTCAGGTAACGCAGCGGTAAAACACTCTAGCACACTCTGGGACAGTTAAAGTGCTGTAACTAGAAGTATTGTAAACCCAGTATCGTGAATCGCATTGCATCATGGGTAGACTGTATCGTTACATCCCTACTGATTTGTTTTAAATGCTGGTTTTATTTAATTAAAAATTCAGCATGTTAATAGTAACACTTCTCTTCTAAATAGTACAAAGCTTCTGCAGTGATCTAAAAACCTGTGGCATTTTCCAATTCACAATCTTAACAGTACTTACCTGTCTTTCTTTCCTGTCCCTCTATTTCCTGTCTGTCTAGAGTCGAGAATGCCTGCACAAAGCTGGTGGAAGCAGCTCGGATGCTAAAAGCTGATCCATATTCTGTTCCTGCTCGAGATTACCTTATTGATGGCTCGCGTGGTATCCTCTCAGGCACTTCAGATCTGCTGCTCACCTTTGATGAGGCAGAGGTGTGCAATCAAGAAGCTTTATTTTCAGCCTCTCAGCTTTATTTTCAGCTTTATTTTTAGCCTCTCATCAGGATTTATTTTTGCATTTTTAGGGGCAGTTTGTTTGTTGTTTAGTTACAGTAATGCACAGCAATATAAAACCATTAGTAAAACTGTTCAGGAAAGGTGTGTCCCATTATTCAGTTGCCATTTTTTCCCAAAAAAACAAAACAACTACCCAATCAAATAAGAAGTGTCCAACTTACATTCATTTAGGCATAAATTTAATACATAGATTACTAGTCAGACACATTTTGCAGTTAAAAGCAACTAGCACTTCTGAAACTGATTGAAACAATCAAAGTAAAACAACATATGTGGGGTCAAATATTTCCCTGTAAGTGGCATTTAATCATTGACAATGTGATTGTTTATTAACATTTTCAGTCACTAAATTTGCACTTTAACTTACCTATAATTTTTAATGCATTTTCTCCCTTTTTCTCCCGATTTTTAGCGTGTCCAATTGCGTTATGCTTCCTCTCTATGGGTGCTGACCCCCGCCCCTGATTGAGGAGAGCAAACTGACACACGTCCCCTCCGACACATCAGCAGAAGCCGACTGCATTTTTTCACCTTTAGAGCCGAGTTCGTATGCAGATCAGCCCTGTGCACGGAGAGCCACACCCTGATCGCATTATTCCTCTACTCTGTGCAGACACCATCAATCAGCCAGCAGAAGTCGTAATTGCATGAGTTATGAGGTCCCTGTCTGGCTCCCTATCCTGTATGAACAACAGCCATACGCTGTTCATATAGCCACCCAGCCCAGCCCGATGGCAGAGCTGAGATTCGATACGATGTATTCGAAATACCAGCTCTGGTGTGCTAGCGTATTTTACCGCTGCGCCACCTGAGCAGCTAACCTAGAATTTCTTTAATTATTGTGATTCTCTTAATTATTGGTACATCAGAATCTTTTCACAAGACAAACCACTGAACTCTCTTACCTTATGGCCCTGCTTAGCCATCGTGACCTCAGAAATGTTTAGACATGGCTGAAATAGTAGGATAACCCTGTTATACACTTTGTCTGGTAAATAAGAGTTTGGACAAACTGCTAATGTAGTTTGTTTGCATTCTTTTAAGAAAACTGGAATGGTTTTATCTAAACATCTAAACATCTGGTATAGTAGAATCCATACATCATATACCTTTGTGAACACATTAGAAGTGAATATATTTATAATTATTTTAGGATTATTCATGTATGATCTTTGTTATTTCAATAACTTTGTATAACATTAATGGATTGTGACTGTCTGCTTCTTTCAGGTGCGTAAAATCATTCGTGTGTGTAAGGGGATCCTGGAGTACCTGACAGTAGCGGAGGTGGTGGAAACCATGGAGGACTTAGTCACATACACTAAAAACCTCGGACCAGGTGATTATCTTTATAATTAATTTGTCATGAAGTTGTCATCTGTCCATCAGTCGTTGTTCTGCTCCAGTTCTGGAGAGCCATGGCCCTGTAGAGTTTAGCACTCTGATGCATTGAATGCAACTAATATAAATGATTAGCTGTTTATTAGGGTTATCATGGTTTAAAATTGGTGTTTTAAGTACCCAATTTTGGAGGATTTGTTTGTTTACAGGGTTTTCTAGCAATGGGAGTATTCAGAACATGTATACACTGATTAGCCAAAACATCAGGGCCACCCCATCCACTCTGTGTAATGTGGTTGACAATTTATTCCTTTTGGCTTTTTTTGTTCTGATTCTTATTAGTTTATTGAGTCTGTTGTAGCAGCCTCCCTTCACTGGAAAGACTCGGTATCCCCAATGAGAACCTCCAACCTCTTCTCCCTCCAGCTGGCTTATTATTCTGGGGTCTCAAATGGGCTCAGCGGCAGGAGCCTGACCCCGGGAACAGGAATGAATTTCTGCACAGATTGTTCTAGTGGCCTTTGATGTATACAGATGTTCAGGGCTAGGTTGGGTCTTTCAGGTGTGCCCTGCAGGCCAACTGCACCTGATACCCATTCCGTCCTGCCCTTTATCCCATCTATTCCTCAACTACATAACGGGCTTGCCTACTTTTTAGGTAAACATTTTCATCCTAGTTGTGGTTGGCTGATTTACAAAGGCCTGCAAGTTTGTTGCCCTGCCTAAACTCCCAGTGGCCAAGCTCATCGTGGACCAAGTGGTCTCTCTATTCCAGGATGAGGGGTTAGCTGATGCTATTTAAAAACATGTTCTGGCAGTAAAAATTGGAATCCATATCAGAGGTTAAAGTTCCATTACTTTAGATATAAAAAGAGCAAACTACCTTTAGGTGCTTAAATCAGTCTCAGTTTTAAAGTACTGTGTCATTCACATGATAATCAACAACTGATCTGTTCTTATTAGGTATGACCAAGATGGCAAAGATGATTGATGAGCGGCAGCAGGAACTGACGCACCAGGAGCATCGCATGATGCTGGTTAACTCCATGAACACAGTGAAGGAGCTGCTGCCCGTCCTCATATCAGGTGAGTATAAGTGAGCAGAGCCAGGAGTTACTTGCCCCATATTTCACTGCCATCCGTTGATATGGCAACCGTGATAATTGCGGTAATTAAGCTGCAGATGCCGAGCAGGAAGAGTTTTTTTTTCAGCCTCTCATCAGCTTCAGTTTGGGCCAGCAGCTTAGAGGCAAAGTGTGATCAAATACTAGAGCTGCAGCAACTCCTTGTATGTATATGTGCGTATACAGTGTGTGTGTGTGTGTGTGTGTGTGTGTGTGTGTGTGTGTGTGTGTGTGTGTGTGTGTGTGTGTAAACATATTTTACTTAATTGTCATTGCTCAGTACAAGTACAACGCATTTTACACTGTACACTATATGGACAAGAGTATTTGAACACCACTTCAAATTTTTTCATTCATGTGTTTCAGCCACAGCAGTTGCTAACAGGTGTAATAAATCAGTTGTATAAACAAAATGACTGTGTCCCTGTGTATAAAGCAAACTCTATGAAATGAATTAAAGCTTGGTTTAAAGAAACTCAAGTGGCCTGTACAGAGACACACATTTAAGGTGTGGTCGGCAATATAATAATAATTCTTCTTTTAATTTTTAAATTTTTTAATTGTGTTAGGCTACCCCTCTACCGATACAACCCTCCACTGCTGACTGAGGAGTTTGCAACTGACACACGTCCCCTCCAACACGTACATCTTTTCACCTGCACGAGCCGAGTTCATATGCGGATCAGCTTTGTGTATGGAGAGCCACACCCTGATCAGCATTATTCCACAACTCTGCGCAGGCGCCATCAATCAGCCAGCAGAGGTCATAATTGCACCAGTTATGAGGAACCCTGGTCCAGCTCATCCCACCCTGAACAACAGCCAATCGTTGTTCATGTAGCCACCCAGCCAAGCCGGATGGCAGAGCTGAGATTCAATACGATGCATTTGATCCCAGCTCTGGTGTGCTAGCGTACCTGCGCCACCTGAGCGGTGTATAATAAGTAATTCTTATAATAAGTAATTCTGAAAATATTTAGTATATGTGCTTGTAGGCGTAAACAAATTGTGACATTGGCACCTAAAACACTGTCAAAAGAAGTTGAGACAGGAGCAACATAAGTGTAAAAAGTAATATTTAAGTGACACTGTTTGAAAAATTTTACAATAAGCAGGTAAATTGGCCACAGGTGAGGGCATCATGGTTGCTTACAAAGACCAAGGATCCACTTTTATACCCAAAGATGAGTTGTGGGAAAAGAAAAAATAATCTCGCAATTTAAGATTGCAAATAATTTAGGTCTTTTACCATCTACAATGCATAATATTGTGGAAAGATTTAGGGAATCTGGAGAAATATCTGTGTATTAAGTGTGCTTGATCTTTTATCCTATTCAACGAACATGTTGGTTTTAAAATATTTTACGGTACATGTATTTATTGTCCCATTAGAGAATTAAGAATTTCTTGCAGTTTTGAACAAGCAGTATTAATTGCTTATTATTTGTCAAAAACACTTGACATTTCCCACTCAGGTGGCGCAGGGGTAAAACACACGCTGAACACCAGAGCTGGGATCTCGAATACATCATATCGAGTCTCAGCTCTGCCTGCCGGCTGGGCTGAGCAGCCACGTGAACAACGATTGGTCTGTTGTTCATACAGGGGTGGGATATTAAAGCCGGATAGGGTCTGATTGATGGCGCCTGCACAGAGACTGGAAGAGAGTGTGTCTCTCCGTACACAGTGCTGATCCGCATTTCACTCGTCAAAGTGTAGGTGACGAGATGCATACGGCTGCTGCCCACATGTCGGAGGGGGCGTGGGTTAGCTTCGTTCTCCTCAATCAGAGGCGGGACTGGCATTGGTGGAGCGAAAGCATGATGCATTCGGGCAACTGGACGCGCTAAAAGAGAGAAAAAGGGAGAAAATGCATAAACAAAAAACAAAAAAAAACACTTGACATTTACAATTTACATTTTCACTTGACATTTTTTAGCTGTAAAAATCTTCGTGACCACCAAATCAACCAGGAGCCATGGTGTGGAGGAGGCTATGAAGAACAGGAATTATACCTTTGACAAGATGAGCGCTGAGATCAATGAGATCATTAGAGTGCTTCAGCTGACCTCCTGGGATGAAGATGCCTGGGCGAACAAGGTATTTATATCAGTTTATTTATGTTGTACTGATGTTATACAAGTGAACTCTGCGTACTAGTTTTCCAATACATACTAGTTCTCTCAAACCCTACCTTTATATATTTTTATATACCTTTCCTTTATTTCTTGTTGCAAAGACCCTAGTCTCAACCTTCATCATCCTTACACACAGGTTTATTTTCCACATACCAGCTTTGGTCCTGCAGAGGTGGGTAGAGCAGCCGAAATTCCAACTTAAATAAAATACCTTTAAATAATTTTAAATACAATTATTTTCACTTACAAGATATTAAATCATAACTGCCGCAAGAGCATTTGTAAGGTTGGGCACTCATATTAGGCATATAAGTGTTCCAATTCATTTCAAAGTTGTTGGATGTCATTGGCTTTGTATAGGCCAGTCATGTTCTTTCACATCAAACCATGTCTTTATGGTTCTTGCTCTGTGCAACAGGATGTTTGTCTTGCTACATGCTAAAAATATTACACTGCTACCACAAAGATGAAAGTACACTGTTTTTAAGGATGTCCTTTTGTGATGTAGCTATAAAGGTTTCCCTTCACTTGCACTAACAGTCTCAGACCATTCTTTCTCCTCTACCAAGCTTCACAGTGGGAGGAATTCATTTTATATCTGGCATGCATTTATATCTAGCAGGAGTGTTCTTTACACAAATTTAGCCAATCTGATTTTTGGTACATTTTGCCGTTTGGATTTGGCATCCTAACTGTAAAAACATGTCATTTTAAAACATTATAACAAAGGATGTATAATCTACACATATGACTTGGCTCAGTACCTGTACAGCTTGAGACATTAGCTGCATACGAAATCGCATACTTTCATACTGAACAGTACGCGAAAGCAGTCAGTATGTCAGAATACGTAGTATACATTAAAGAGTATGTGAAAAGTACCCGGATGACTTACTTCATGGGCAGTCTTTTTTTTGTAAATTTTCTTTATGTATTTTCTCCCTTTTTAGCGCGTCCAATTGCCCCATTGCATCATGCTACCTCTCCACCAATGCCGATCTCTGCTCTGATTGAGGAGAACGAAGCTAACCCACGCCCCCTCCGACACGTGGGCAGCAGCCGTATGCATCTTATCACCTACACTTTGACGAGTGCAGTGCAGCTCAGCGTTGTGTATGGAGAGACACACCCTGAGAGCACTCTTTTCTCATCTCTGTGCAGGCGCCATCAATCAGCCAGCAGAGGTCGTAATTGCACCAGTCATGAGAGAGAGACCCCATCCGGCTTAGTCCCGCCCATCTGAACAACAGGCCAATCGTTGTTCATGTGGCTGCTTAGCCTTAGGCGGCAGGCAGAGCTGAGATTCGATACGATGTATTCAAGATCCCAGCTCTGGTTCCAGCGTGTGTTTTTACCGCTGCGCCACCTGAGCGGCCATGGGAAGCCATTTTTGAGTATGCAAACGATGCACACTTGGGGTCCGCTAATTTATCTCATAATTCAACTGGAGCTGATAGGTGGCAGAAAGCCGGAGAGTCGGCTGTTTACAAGTGGAAGTAAGACAAAAATTAAAAATGTTATTATTGCGTACAACCCTGAGATGTTATCAGTAGCTTTGTGGAGAACTACAGAATAATTTTGTCTGTTTTTAAATTTGTTATAACTGCGACAATGTAATGTCATGCATTACGTGACGTTAGTAAGATGGCAGACATAGTATGTCTGAAGCTGCATATTTGTGTACTGAAAAAGCTTACTGCTTTACCGGCTGAGCAGTGTATACTTCCTCAAATCTAGAATGTACAGTTTAAGTATGCGATTTCGGACGTAGCCATTATTTATCTATTTATTATATTAAATAACAAATGGTTGAGACAAGTAACCATGTGTGTCCTCATCATAACTTTTTTGAGCGTGTGACAGGCAACAGTGGAAAAAGCTAATGGTTCTGTAGTGAATAAACCCATAACTGAAAACATGAGTAAATTTCCCAGAAGTACAATTTCTCTGAGTAATAATGACATGAATCTTGTATTATGACGACTCTTAAAAGTGCAACTTGTCTGGAGAATGATTTACTGTAATGTAACAAGTGCATCACCACCCACCTCTGCAGAGCTGTAGATGTAATTATCAGGCATATTTCCCTCACTGTCACTGTCAGATCATTAATTTGGTCTGTGTTGTGTATGGAAATGCTTGATAATTACTGAAGTCCAACACAATGTAGGACAAAAAAATCCAAAATCTGTTTGTAAATGTAAGAAATTTTAGTAACACTTTTTTTGAAGTGTAGAAACAGAGTCTTTATAACACATTCATAAAAAAGTATGGATTTCTAAAAATTAATCTATGTCTGCTTTTTGGCTTTTTTGGCACAACTCTAATAAACGCCAGTGATCGAAATAGGCGGTGTCTCAAACTGCACCCTACCATACTAAATAGTATGTCTAATTTGCTAGTGGAAACAAATCTTAAGGGACAACCAAATAAAAAAAATTTGGATCTTTAAAATTGAATCTGTGTCTGCTTTTTGGCATGGCTCTAAGAAACACCAGTGATTGAAATAGGTGGTGTCTCAAACTGCACCTCACCATACTAAATAGTGTCTGTCACTGTTGGGTCCTTGAGCAAGGCCCTTAACCCTGTCTGCTCCAGGGGCGCCGTAAGATGGCTGACCATGAGCTCTGACCCCAACTTCCAAACAAGCTGGGATATGCGAAGAAAGAATTTAATTGTGCTGTACACCTGTATATTTATATATGACAAATAAAGGAGATCTTCTTTTTCTTCTTCTAATTTGCTATTTAAATAAAGTTTTTTTATAAAGTGACGCTGTGGGATTTATAGGCCTAATGTCAAAACTTGAGAGGGTAGGTTATGGTTCTAGAGTTGTTGTTTTAGGTTAAAATGTACAGTAAAATAGGTTCTCACAATGGGACTTCATGGTACATTCATCAATATAACAACATTATTTTAATAAGCAAAGCTGTGTATTTATGAAGCCCTTATGACCAAGCTTTAGAGGTTACTTTAGAAGCTTTGTGCAGTAAAATAAAATAGGTACTTAGATAGAGCCTTTAAAACTACTTTATTATGGTTTTGTGGATCTTAAATAAATCTAGAGGCCTCTGTTCTCATGATGAGTATTATAAGATTATGGAGATCTTTGAAGCCCTTTCGTTCAATAATATAAAAGTGTTATAATTAGGGCCCTACTAAACTCACAAAAAAAGGTGCTTCATTTTACAGACCTTGATTTTTAAAGAAAAGAGACACATGTCTTGCCAGTCATTAAATTTCACTCATAAATTGAATGATAGAATAAATAGATGCTATAATACACAGCACAGCTACTGTAACAGCTGGATGTAAACCTAGAACATCCAGCGATGGTGCGAGACCATGTTTTGACGTGCCCCTCTCTGTTTCCACAGAATTGGCTGGAAGTTTTCCTCAGTTACCTGAGTTGTGTTTTTAGCTGCTTTACACTTCAACACCTTGGATATTTTGACTAATCGATTGATGACTTAATTGTCGTACGATTGCTAGGACGCCTCATAGTCCAAATTAACCAGTAAACCTGAGGCACTTGAACACTGTGCAAATGAAAAACGTTAGATTGCTAAACACAAACCTTAACTTTTAAATTTCACAGCAAATTGCATATTACACGGAAAACGGTTCATTTTACGGTCCATGACTCGATTTGCACGGCCGTGAATTAGGTAGGGCCTTTATTATTAAAAGACCTTTTCATTGTACCTACAATTTTTATGTCTTTAAAATGCTTGATCTGCCAGTGGAATTGATATTTTTATTACCCTCAGATTAATAAAGGGAATTATTGTCTATATCTCTATGTGATGTAAAACTTGTGCAATATTAAGTGGGCTAAATTTCATGCTCTTAATCCAAAGCGGTGATTATTACTGCTAACTACAGTTATGGTGCACTAATGTATAGATTTTTAAAAGGATCAGGATATTCTAGGGCAGATAGAATGCCATTATTTGTCATACTGTATATACATCTACATGTGTACAGTACAGTACAATAAATTCATGCACGTTTTTGGAGTGGTCGTATTGTTTTGGCTTCGTATCAGTTTACATCATCTGTATAACTTGTATAATATTAACTTCTTATATCAAGTGAGTTTTGATACAAACATTTTATGAATCCTCTTGTATTGCATTAAATATGCTTTATGCATTGATTATGAATGTGTTATAAAACCCTTCAGGTAAAGTGTTATTAAATTGTTATTTCTGGCTGTGGGTTTAAATATTTTATACCCACAACACAGAATGATTTAAAAGCATGTTAATTTGTTGGTTTTGCCTCAGGTTTTCTGTTGACCCTGACATACTTGCTTTAAATCTTGTTTGACTTTTTTGTTCTATCTTTTTTGTATCTTTCATTCTTTTCCTCCTTGTAGAAGGTAAGGCTTCTTCTTTCCCACTGTGTGATGTTCTAGCATGTTGCAAATGAGCATTTTGTGCTCCGACATACTCATGTTTGTGAGTGTTTGTGCAGTAAATGTGTGATCTCGGATATTATTATTGTGCTATTGCACTCGTTGTGTTGGTTGGAGTTTTGTCAGACCGTCAGCGTACTGTATGTTGGTGTGTGAATTATTGTATATTATTGTAACAGTTCATGCACTGGATTTGCTGCTGTATGAATTTTCAGTGTTATTCTGTCTCTTGTTAACCTGTTCTCACACTTCAGTCAACACTTGTTTCTCTCAACAAGTGTGTAGCCTGTGTTTTATTGTATGAGATGGATGAGCTGCTCATTCGGTCTGTGTTGTTTCAGCCTGATGAAATGCTGTATTCCTGACAAACCTGCCAGTCTGCTAGCTCATATCTAATATGGCAAATTAATATGATCCTGGGGCAACTTAGTTTTACAAGGGAGTGTTAATATTTGCATGATGTTTTCAGAGCTTTGTGATGAGTTCTTAACAACAACCCACAAAAATCTACATAAACATTTAACACCAGCGGCTGTCGTCTGTCTAAACTGCTAGCTTCAGTCTTGATGTAAAGCCGATGTATCAGTTCAGATTTGTTGTCTTATGACACTGTTAAAACCAGCTTACATTTACAACAGAGTGTAATTTCTTATGGGGCCAGACTGAAAAAACTTGTAAGGGAGTTTGGTTTAAAAGTGAGACAACAAATCTTACTAAGGTGTGACCAAACAAAAAGGTTTGGATTTCTAAAAACTAATGTCTGCTTTTTGGCACGTATGTCTAATTAGTGCACGACCAGTGATATAGTTATAGCTACAATGCAGCCACAAAATAATTTTTATGTGCTGTATAAATAACGGCTGCATGTCGTTAATATCAATGTAAGCTCTCCTGGTTTAAAAGAATTACCAGATGGCATGGCAGTTTAAAGTCATGCTTGGCATGTTCAGAAGACACTAAAAGAGATACAGAAATAAATATGAACTTTTACGAGGCAGAAAGAAATCTTGGAACAAAATGTCAGATTAAATAATGGTGCTCTGTCCCTGACCATGCAGTCAGAGTAAAATTATGTTAGGAAATTGACAGCTATGGTCCAAAAAATGTGCTGCACCCTGTAAGAAAGGAGGTAAAAAGGACACCAGTTCATTAAAAACTCCTCTGAGAGAACAAAATCAAATGGTAAGACTATGTTTGAAGAATTTATTATAGAATTTTAGTTGTTTCTACTACTCAAGGAGTAGGACGTTGATTGTGGTATGGATTGAACTCTTTGGGGCAGGTTTTATAAAGCCTGTGGGCTCAAGAAAATACATATTAAAACTATTTGATACTCTCACCGAACCCTAACATCACTTCTGCACTTAATACACTCATACAACAGACACTACCATGTTATTACCATGTTAGTGTCATTGGAGTGCTGGGAGTGGTCTGTCACCCAAATAACTTAACATCTGGTCTGTCTGGGGCATTTAGAGGTCCTTTTTGATTAACAAATGGGGTGCATGGGTACAGAGTGAACAAATGGACTATAGTCTGTAATGGTATACCCATGAAGTTTACCTGTGTTGTAGGTGTAGCTTATATAATAATCAATAAATGTACATACCAGATAGGTGTACCTAATAAAGTGCTTGTTAAGTGTGTTAAGCAAGGTTTCCTTGCTTGTATTATCCATCTGCTCAGTTTAATTTAGGGTTAGACACTTTTATGTCTGTCATTAGGTTGAAGCATATTTTGTGTTCAAAGAATCACATTGGTAAGTGTTAATAAAAAACTCCATGCCATTCTGCTCATTTCAGGTGCAAACACAGAGTGTTCCAGTGTGAGAACACATGCTAGATGTTTGCACTTCAAATTGCTTTATAAAGCAACACTTATGCCCCTGTGCGTCTGTGTTTATAGTGCACAGTGTATCGTGCGTGCTTGTGGCTGCGCTAGTGAAGCAGAAGTGTGGTGCTCATGCTTATTCATCCCTATAGTTTTGAAAGCAACACCATTCCAGGCGAACTTCAGCTAACGGTGCAGGCAGAGGAAATATTTCATCAGCTTACAAATAACGTGATCTCATCTTTCATCTCTCATGGGTGTGAATGCAGCTGTTAGTGGATACAGGAAAGTAAGACGCAGAAGAGTGAGGGCTGGGTTGATGGTGCATCTGTTTGCCTCATCAGAACTAAAAACATGAAGGAAAATGTTTTGTTGCATCAAGCAACACGTAATCCTGTGACTAATAAAAAAAAACCCATGATTTAACTCAGAAACAGCTTCCTGTTTTAACTATTTAGCTTAGAATTAAACAAAATGTGTTTAATTTATTAATTAACATCATAAATATTTATTTTAAGAGTAGTAAACACAAAAAAATGTAGAAAATCCCTAAACGCATGCTCACTTTCTTTTTAAAAACATTTGTTAATATAAAAACGTCTGCTATAAATTCGGTTCGATTAAATTGTGACATGATTAGAATTTAATTTACATTTTTTAAATGCATTTTCTCACAATTTTTAGTGCGTCCAATTTTTACCCAATTGCGTTATGCTTCCTCTCTACTGGTGCTGACCCCCTGTCCCGATTGAGGAGCGCGAACTGACACACGCCCCCTCCGACACATGTGCAGTAGCTGACTGCATTTTTTCACCTGCACGAGGCGAGTTCATATGCGGATCAGCTTTGTGCACGGAGAGCCACACCCTGATCAGCATTATTCCTCGACTCTGTACAGACGCCATCAATCAGCCAGCAGAGGTCGTAATTACTCCCTCCCTGGATGAACAACAGCCAATCGTTGTTCATATAGCTGCCCAGCCCAGCCGGATGGCAGAGATGAGATTCGATACGATGTATTCAAAATCCCAGCTCTGGTGTGCTAGCGTATTTTTATCGCTAGCTTTTGCCGCAGGCGGACGTCACTAATAATTCTAGACATTGAAAGGTCTCCAGTGATTTATACTTTCCCACATGCATGCTGCTTTCTTACAGGTTAAATATTAAACCTATTACAAAGCAATTACAAATGTAAGTTCCTTGAAGCTCCAAAATTCATAGGAATACAGTTTAATCACTGAACTATTATTCACTTCCAGTGATAAACTGAGGTTACCATGACTTATTGCCTCGGTTTCATTTGAAAAGTTTCATGTGAAGTGGTTGCACATCCCTGAGTGTGTTTAATGGTTCAGGCTGTTCTGACAGAACCAGAGAGACACACAGACAGGAAGCAGAGAGCCAGACAGGCTTGAAATGTCCTCTAAATGTGTGAGTGGGTGTGTGTGTGAATGGAGTGTGAAGTGGTGATTATGCCCCTCGTTCACCTGTGTGACTATGTGTGTGTCTGTGCGTGTGTGTGTGTGCGCTCTGTCCTTGGGTGGGTCACTTTGCCCCCATGGTCACCTTACAGTATCTCATGAGAGAAAGCAAAGATGCCCTGATCACAGTGTTTGCTTTCATGATAGAGCTCTGATGGTAGAACTCTGATTGTTAGTGTGTTTTTGGATCCTTCTGTTTCATTTGTTGTTTTTAAATTTCATGTCCTGTTGTTTACCACTATGCACATTTATGGTAGGACATTTAACAGTAGGTCTGTTCGAAACTGTCATTGTCAAATCCATTGTAGATACAGTTGAAGTCAACAGTTTGCACAGGGACGTGTATATCATGAGCATCTTGGGATTTTAATGATTTGCACTTGTTTTTGTTCGACTGGAACACATACTTTATTAAAATGTTTGACAAATTTGAGTTCTTTCATAAATACAATGTAAAATGTGAAAATGGGTAAAACATATACATATAGGAACGTAAAGAATTTCAAGTTTAAAAAAAAAGTTCCATTATGTTTATTAATTAAAAATCTCTGATTATGATTGACTACAACTGGTGACTTCTTATTACTGCTGTAGCTTAGTGGCTACCATTCAAAAATACTCTACTCCAGTATTGGCATGTTAATGCTTAGGGTTTGCTAATAATCACATGGACAAAGATATTTTATTTCTGCATTTTCTCCCAATTTGGTGTAGTCAATTTGTCTTCTGCTGCTGGGGGATCCCTGATTGCAGTCGAGGTGGGTATATTGCTGCCGACGTCTCCACCGACCCGCGTGCAGCCCTTAGCCTAACCCTTTTCCACCCATGCATTCTGCACAGGCGCCTCTCTATCTGCCAATCAGAGTCCTTACACAGTGTTTGAAGACCACACCCGTATAGTCTGGTCATCCCACCCTAGCAGAGACGTGTCTGCTGCAGGCACTGCCAATTATGCCCGCTGGATGGCGCCCAGCCGACCGATGGCAACATCGAGTTTCAAACCGAGGAGTTCAGAATCTCGGTTCTGGTGTGCTTTTTTGAGTTTTGATGAGTGTTGTGGTCAAATAAAAAAAAAATTACATTATTTAGCAACAATGATCTGAAGCATGTTTGCTTGGGAGAAAAAAATACACTGTACCTACTGTCAAACAACCAAGCCAACTGGGAAAGTGACCCAAAATACATGTCAAAACTGGTGAATAAATCAGGCCTCAACTCAATCCTACTGAGAACATGTAGACAGAACTGAAAAGTCAAAACCATTTGATCGAATGTCTAGTAATACTGTTAAATAGAGGGGTCAAAGATCCAAGCAGAATTGTGTTAGAAATTTGCTCATATCTATCAAAAGCATCTGATTGAGGAGAAACGAGCTACAGGACACATAACCAATACTAGAAGTTCTTAACTTTTACTACACCTACAATAAAGAATTATGTATTTCACTCATTAAGTCATGGAAAATAAATAGTTTCAGAAATTATTAAAATATCTTGATGATTATGTCATACATGTCCCTAAACTGTTTAGAGCTTTAAAACTCAACTGTATTTTTATACAGATGCAAAGTATCTCTACAGACTTCAGATCAGTGCATCAGTAAACATAGTTCATCTGGGCTGATAAAAGTTTGGGATTTTTATATTTTGTGGACAATTCTCACCTCCCACTTTTGTTTATTTCTCTTGAAAGGACACAGAGGCCATGAAGCGAGCGCTGTCCCTGATCGAGTCAAAGATGAATCAGGCTAAAGCCTGGCTCAAAGATCCTAATGGTCTACCAGGTATGTGAGCAGAGACTGACCCTGGGATTGTGGGGATTATGTTTGTTTGTTTGTTTGTTTGTTAGGATTTTAACGTCATATTTTACACTTTGGTTACATTCATGACAGGAACGGTAGTTATTCATTACACAAAGTTTATCAGTTCACAAGGTTATATCAGACACAGTCATGGACTATTTTGTATCTCCAATCCACCTCACTTGCACATCTTTGGACAGTGGGAGGAAACTGGAGCACCCAGAGTAAACCCACACAGACACGTGGAGAACATGCAAACTCCACACAGAAAGGACCTGGACCGCCCCACCTGGGGATTGAACCCAGGACCTTCTTGCTGTGAGGCGACAGTGCTACCCACTAAGCCCCTGTGCATTATAATGCATGTTCTAACTAGTATTAAAATCCCAATTAATTGTTTACCACAGTCATCCAGAAAAGCAACAAAACCATTTATTTTTGTATTATTTATCTGTTCCTGGTCATTTTAGGTCATTCTGTGTAAATGTTACAGGTAAAAGAAAAATTTAAACATCATAGTCGAATAGAAAAAAGCACAACTGATTATAAAGGAATAACTTACTTGCTATTATAGATTAATCATCAATTAGGAAGTGGTTAACGACACCTAACTATTATTTGCTATAATAGTGCACATGAAAGCACAACACAATGTAATTAACTGGGCTGGACTAGGGTTAGGGTTACTGGACTAGTAATCATAAGGTTGCCAGTTCTGGCCCCACCACTGCCAAGTTGCCACTATTGGGCCCCTGTGCAAGGCCCTAAACCCTCAATTGCTTAAACTGTATTCATTGATAAGTGCAAATCACTTTGGATAAAAGTGTCTGCCAAATGTTACAACTCTAAATATAATTATAATCCCTCAATACAAGCCCAAATCAGACAAAGTTGGGACAGTATGGACAGTGTAAATAAAAATGCAGAGTTTCTTACATTTATTTTGGCTTTTATATAATCTGAAACTAAGATATTGTATTTTTTGTCTGGTCAACTTCATTTCATTTGTTGATACACATCCAATCGTGCATTTCAGTCCTACAACACATTGTTGGGACGGTAAAGCATTTACCACTTATAATATTGCCATTCCTTCTCACAATTGTTGGCACAGAAGATACCGAGCAATGAAGTAGAGCAACATTTGCATTTTCCATACTATCCCAACTTTTTCTGATTTGGGGTTGTAGTTACTTTTGATAATAATACGTGTTAATAATGAAGCAACAATAAAGTTCTACATTTATTTTTATTATTCTATTAGTACTTCTGACTTAAACTTGTAGTACATAATATGAGAAAAGTTTCAGTGCTCTATGATATTGCATGATCAGGAGTATAAAGAGAGGCTTTAGAAAGACTTGTGTACACTTTCACTCTCTCTGATTTAAGGAACATGTCCTGTACGTGTACTGATTCGTGATAATGTGTGCTTGTAGGTGCTGCAGGTGAACATGCTCTGCGACAGATTCTGGATGAAGCTGGGAAAGTGGGGGAGCTCTGTGCTGGGAAGGAAAGGAGGGAGATTCTGGGAATGGCCAAGACCTTGGCACAGATGACGGATCAGGTGTCGGATGTGCGTGCCAGGTACTGGCTTTAAACCGACACAGTGGAGAGTGAGACCTCAAAATAAATGTCTAGCTAGGGAGTCAGTGAGTGAAAGAGCCGACCAGCGTTTGTAAGAGAGTCATGTTTCTTTAAGTCACTTTGCACTTAAATGCAAACACATAAACAGTATGTATTCAGTATACAGGATGCACTTAAATAGCATGGCAGTAACTCAGACTCAAACGTAGCTTTATTGGCCTGACAAAATATGGACATTTGTATTGCCTAAGGTTGGTTACAGATTTAGGAAATATAATAAAAAGAAAATAATAGTAATAGAAAATATACAGTAAATTAGCCTAGCCCACTGACACAATGCGGTGCTATCGACTGATCGGGTGTCTACATATAGACATGATGTCACGCGGGGTCAACGGACCGAGGCAAAAGGGGGCGGACACACACGCAGAGATGTCTACTAATATATTTATTAATAAAGAACAGTGCTATCTACCATGACTTGACATGAGCATAAACTACTAACATGACTTGACATGAGCATAAACTACTAACATGACTTGACATGAGCATAAACTACTAACATGACTTGACATGAGCATAAACTACTAACATGACTTGACATGAGCATAAACTACTAACATGACTTGACATGAGCATAAACTACTAACATGACTTGACATGAGCATAAACTATTAACATGACTTGACATGAGCATAAACTACTAACATGACTTGACATGAGCATAAACTACTAACATGACTTGACATGAGCATAAACTATTAACATGACTTGACATGAGCATAAACTACTAACATGACTTGACATGAGCATAAACTACTAACATGACTTGACATGAGCATAAACTATTAACATGACTTGACATGAGCATAAACTATTAACATGACTTGACATGAGCATAAACTACTAACATGACTTGACATGAGCATAAACTAAGAACATCGTTGGTAACATAGGCTAAACATAGGCTAGGCACATTGGCTAAACATAAGCTAGGAACATTGGTTAAACATAAGCTAGGAACATAGGCTAAACATAAGCTAGGAACATAGGCTAAACATAAGCTAGGAACATAGGCTAGAAACACAGGCTAGGAACACTGGCTAAACACAGGCTAGGAACACTGGCTAAACATAAGCTAGGAACATAGGCTAAGCATAAGCTAGGAACATAGGCTAAGCATAAGCTAGGAACATAGGCTAAACATAAGCTAGGAACATAGGCTAGAAACAAAACCCCTACCGTGCTCACCAAAAGTCCACATGAAAACAAAACAGTTCCCAATGTTTGTGCTCCAGCACACCTCTTAAATAGAGGGCAGCTGGAGCCCATTAGTCCTTGGGAACCAATCGAAAGAGAGGGTGTGGCAACTAGGCACACTGGAGCACACAAAGGCTCCTAGTGTGACATATGCCCCCCCCAAAGGCACTACTCCAGGAGTGCCTTAAAAATAGGAAAAAAAAAAAAAGACAAGGAGGTCCTGGGCCCTGAGGGGCAAATTTGAAGTAATTTAAGATGTCCTCAGGCAGGCGTGATAAAAATGGTGGCACGCAGGCTGCCGACAGAAATCCAGATGTGCCGTCGGGGGGCGTCAACGAGGGTTCAGAAGTGCCCTCTGGGGACACCAAGGAGAATTCAGAAGCGCCATCGGGGGGCGCTGACGAGAAATCAGGAGCAGCATCTAGGGGTGCCGACGAGAGTTTAGAAGCGCCGTCTGGGGGCGCTGACGAGGAGCCAGGAGCACCATCTAGGGGTGCCGACGAGAGTTCAGAATCGATGTCGGGGGGCGCTGACGAGGAGCCAGGAGCACCATCTAGGGGTGTCGACGAGAGTTCAGAAGCGCCGTCGCGCATCATCTCAGAAACAGAAACGCCATCGGAGGGCGTCATCTCCGAAACAGAAACGCCATCGGAGGGCGTCATCTCAGGAACAGAAGCGCCTTCGGAGGGCGTCATCTCAGGAACAGAAGCGCCTTCGGAGGGTGTCATCTCAGGAACAGAAACGCCATCGGAGAGAGTCATCTCAGGAACAGAAACGCCATCGGAGGGCGTCATCTCAGGAACAGAAACGCCATCGGAGGGCGTCATCTCAGGAACAGAAACGCCATCGGAGGGCGTCATCTCAGGAACAGAAGCGCCATCGGAGTACGCCATCTCAGGAACAGAAACGCCATCGGAGGGCGTCATCTCAGGAACAGAAGCGCCATCGGAGTACGCCATCTCAGGAACAGGAGCGCCAACAGGGAGCGCCAACTCAGGAACAGGAGTGCCGTCGAAGAACTCCAACACAGGAACAGGAGTGCCATCGAGGAACTCCAACACAGGAACAGGAGCACCGACAGGGTACTCCGACACAGGAACAGAAGAGCCATCGGGGGACTCTAACACAGGAACAGGAGTGCCGTCGGGGGACGCCAACACAGGAACAGGAGCGCCGTCGGGGGGCGCCAACACAGGAACAGAAGCGCCAACGGGGGGCGCCAACTCAGGAACAGGAGTGCCGTCGAAGGGCACAAACTCAGGAACAGAAGTGCCGTCGGAGGACACCAACTCGGGAACAGAAGTGCCGTCGGAGGACACCAACTCGGGAACAGAAGTGCCGTCGGAGGACACCATCGAGGAGACAGGAGCGCCGTCAGGGGGCGCCATCGAGGAAACAGGAGCGCCGTCAGGGGGCGCCATCGAGGAAACAGGAGCGCCGTCAGGGGGCGCCATCGAGGAAACAGGAGCGCCGTCAGGGGGCGCCATCGAGGAAACAGGAGCGCCGTCAGGGGGCGCCATCGAGGAAACAGGAGCGCCGTCAGGGGGCGCCATCGAGGAAACAGGAGCCAGCTGCGTTGAGCCTGGCGAAGAGGCTCCGGGAGCCAGCTGCGTTGAGCCTGGCGAAGAGGCTCCGGGAGCCAGCTGCGTTGAGCCTGGCGAAGAGGCTCCGGGAGCCAGCTGCGTTGAGCCTGGCGAAGAGGCTCCGGGAGCCAGCTGCGTTGAGCCTGGCGAAGAGGCTCCGGGAGTCAGCTGCGTTGAGCCTGGCGAAGAGGCTCCGGGAGTCAGCTGCGTTGAGCCTGGCGAAGAGGCTCCGGGAGTCAGCTGCGTTGAGCCTGGCGAAGAGGCTCCGGGAGTCAGCTGCGTTGAGCCTGGTGAAGAGACTCCGGGAGTCAGCTGCGTTGAGCCTTGAAAAGATGCATCTGCAATAAGCTGTAAAAACACTGGAGAAACGTCATTGAGCTGTGAGGACCCTGGAGAGGCGTCCGAAGTCACTGGAGAAAACACTGGAGAAACAGCACTCAGCTGTGAGGACCCTGGGGAGGCGTCCGAAGTCACTGGAGAAAACACTGGAGAAACAGCACTCAGCTGTGAGGACCCTGGAGAGGCGTCCGAAGTCACTGGAGAAAACACTGGAGAAACAGCACTCAGCTGTGAGGACCCTGGGGAGGCGTCCGAAGTCACTGGAGAAAACACTGGAGAAACAGCACTCAGCTGTGAGGACCCTGGAGAGGCGTCCGAAGTCACTGGAGAAAACACTGGAGAAAACACTGGAGAAACAGCACTCAGCTGTGAGAATTTTGCTCTCATGAGGTCCTTGAACACCTTAACCGAGTTCAGCACAACTCCCCTGTCAGACCACAGCTGCCTGCCCCACTCACGAGCGGGACCCCTCAGCCTAGACATCATGAACCGAACTTTGTCGATTTCAGCTGGCTGGGGGTCCCGAAGGTGTTGCAGGTAGAGCTGGCTCTGAAGCAGGAAGCCTTCGACAAACGGGTCGCTTCCATCATAAGGAGCCGGCCTACTTAACGGTACGGTCTGAGGAAACCTCATGGAGTTAAACTCCGGGAATTCATGGACCAAAAACATCTCGCTGTGTCCTGGTAAGAGGGGGAACTGTTATGTCACGCGGGGTCAACGGACCGAGGCAAAAGGGGGCGGACACACACGCAGAGATGTCTACTAATATATTTATTAATAAAGAACAGTGCTATCTACCATGACTTGACATGAGCATAAACTACTAACATGACTTGACATGAGCATAAACTACTAACATGACTTGACATGAGCATAAACTACTAACATGACTTGACATGAGCATAAACTACTAACATGACTTGACATGAGCATAAACTACTAACATGACTTGACATGAGCATAAACTACTAACATGACTTGACATGAGCATAAACTATTAACATGACTTGACATGAGCATAAACTACTAACATGACTTGACATGAGCATAAACTACTAACATGACTTGACATGAGCATAAACTATTAACATGACTTGACATGAGCATAAACTACTAACATGACTTGACATGAGCATAAACTACTAACATGACTTGACATGAGCATAAACTATTAACATGACTTGACATGAGCATAAACTATTAACATGACTTGACATGAGCATAAACTACTAACATGACTTGACATGAGCATAAACTACTAACATGACTTGACATGAGCATAAACTAAGAACATCGTTGGTAACATAGGCTAAACATAGGCTAGGCACATTGGCTAAACATAAGCTAGGAACATTGGTTAAACATAAGCTAGGAACATAGGCTAAACATAAGCTAGGAACATAGGCTAAACATAAGCTAGGAACATAGGCTAGAAACACAGGCTAGGAACACTGGCTAAACACAGGCTAGGAACACTGGCTAAACATAAGCTAGGAACATAGGCTAAGCATAAGCTAGGAACATAGGCTAAGCATAAGCTAGGAACATAGGCTAAACATAAGCTAGGAACATAGGCTAGAAACAAAACCCCTACCGTGCTCACCAAAAGTCCACATGAAAACAAAACAGTTCCCAATGTTTGTGCTCCAGCACACCTCTTAAATAGAGGGCAGCTGGAGCCCATTAGTCCTTGGGAACCAATCGAAAGAGAGGGTGTGGCAACTAGGCACACTGGAGCACACAAAGGCTCCTAGTGTGACACATGATTGGCTGTCTAAGGTAGGGGATCCTGTCTATGGAGTGTCACTGCATTGCGCTAAGTGATTCTGGGGACACTGGATCCACTGCAACCCTGATCAGGATAAAGTGGTGGTAAAACGTAAAAATAAAAAGTTTGGACTTGTATACAGTTGCTAAAGGCATGTATAAATAATGAAAAATAGCACATTGTTTATATGCTTGACAGAATTTGTAAGCCTTGCATCGGGGCGCCAGCAAGTAGAGTGGGTGCAGTACAGCACCAGGGTCCTGGGGACATGGCTTTACACCTTGTCTCTGGGCTGTCTTCCTATGTTCATACAGTTAGTTGGCTGGCTACTCTTATTTGTGCCTAGATGTGAGTTGGTAAATATGCAAGTGTGTGGTTGCCCTATGATGGATTGGCACCCTATCTCTACCCTGCATTCAGTGTTTCTTGGTAGAGCTGAAGCGACTGCAACCCTGATCAGAATGCTGCAGTTACTGTAATTATTTTATTAAGCAATTGAAACATGTTGTTGCTTTGTTAGAGCTTGAATCGTTGTGTGTGAGCCCTGTAATTTACTGTGGCTTTATGAAGGAGGAGGAACTATTACTGGATAAAGAAGATGAAAGAAATGTCTCGTATAGAGGCTGCAGAACTGCAGAAAAATGAAAATGATAGCCTTGAGGATAGAAGCACAATCTGGAGTAATCAGAGGCAGAAATAAAGCAGATTACAGGTTTAGCACTTGCTAATCAGGCTTTGATTCAGCCCTCTGCCAAAAATCATTACAGTTTCCGCAGCCGTGGGGTATTTCAAATGACCTTACACGCTTGTCCACATATAATTCTGTGTGCTGTAATGAGGGACAGTTGTGCAAAAAATGTGGAGAATGGCTGTTTTTCTCCTGCCTTTTAAACTCAGGTGTAATTTATCCACATCAGTGGTGCTGGGATCAGGTGTCTGGTCCCTGTTAATGAAAGGAAAATAAAAATAAGGTTCATTTGTTACCATGAATGTTGGTTGTTTATGTTTGTTTATGTTTGGATTATGATTCAGGTGTTTGACCTTCGTTAGATTAGTTTTAATAAAACCTGAACTAGCAGCCAGTGCTTTTTGAACTAGCTCTCTCTTTTTTTAATTGATTGATTAATTCGTTCATTACATTTTTTTAAATATATATTGTTTATGCATTTTTCTCCCTTTTTTAGCGCGTGCAATTGCCCGATTGCGTCATGCTTCCTCTCCACCAATGCTGATCCCTGCTCTGATTGAGGAGAACTAAACTAACCCACGCCCCCTCCAACACGTGGGCAGCAGCCGTATGCATTTCATCACCTGCACTTTGACGAGTGCAGTGCAGCTCAGCGTTGTGTACGGAGAGACACACCCTGAGAGCACTCTCTTCTCATCTCTGTGCAGGCGCCATCAATTAGCCAGCAGAGGTCATAATTGCACCAGTCATGGGAGAGAGACCGCATCCGGCTTAGTCCCGATAGCCAATCGTTGTTTATGTGGCCGCTCAGCCTTAGCCGGCAGGCAGAGCTGAGGTTCAATACGATGTATTCAAGATCCCAGCTCTGGTTCCAATGTGTGTTTTTACCGCCGCGCCACCTGAGCGGCTCGTTCACTAAATTGAGCGGGGATTGATTTATTCATTGTCTGTTTTCCCACCTCTTTATCCTGGTCATTTTACATTTACATTTTCGACATTTAGCAGACGCTTTTATCCAAAGCGACTTACAGTATTGTGGCAGTATACAGTCTGAGCAATTGAGGGTTAAGGGTCTTGCTCAAGGGCCCAACAGTGGCAACCTGTCAGTGGTGGGGCTTGAACCGGCAACCTTTCGGTTACTAGTGCAGTACCTTAACCGCTAGGCTACAACTGGTCAGGGTCGAGGTGGGTCTGATTCATTGGGCAAAAGGCAGGAAACACCAGTCACCAGTTCATCACAGGGCACACACACTCACACACACATAAACACTCACACCTAAGGTAATTTTTAGGAGCTCTAATTGGCCTGACTGCATGTCTTTGGACTTGTGGGAGGAAAACGTATATATACATAGATATGATTGGCTATGTCTGGAGATTGGCGCCTTGTTCAGGGTGTTCCCACCCTGTGGTAAAACCGAACCTGCAGCAGCCTGGACCAGGACAGTTACCTTACCCTAGTTATTTCTGCCTGCAGAACTGCTGCTTACTTGATGTTTTTTCCCCTTCACTATTGTGTGTAACCTCTCAAGATTGTTGTTTATGAAAATCATATATCCACATCCAGACTGCTCACTCAGATCACATTTGTTTCTCATTCTGTTTGATGTGAACATTATTTGAAGCTTCTGACCCATGTCTGCGATTTTATTTATTGTTCTGGGCAGTTGTAGCCTAGCAGTTAAGGTGCTGGACTAGTAATTGAAAGGTTGCTGGTTTAAGCCTCACCACTGTCAGGTTGCCACTGTTGGGCCCTTAAGCAAGGCCCTTCACCCTCAGTTGCTTAGATAGTATCCTGTCACAGTACTGTAAGTTGTAAATTTTAATGTAAATGTTAATGATGCCACAACTGACTGACTATTGAATTCCATTAATAAGCAGGTATACACGTGTTCCTAATAAAGTAGCTGGTGAGTGTAGAAGGTGTAATAAATCTTAAGGATATAAATAACTTGTATGTTTGGGTTTTGCAGAGGACAGGGACCGACGCCTGTGGGTATGCAGAAGGCTCAGCAGGTGGCTCAGGGTTTGGACATGCTAGTGGGGAAAGTGGAGAATGCTGCTCGCAAACTGGAGGCTCTGAGTAATGCCAAGCAGTCCATCGCTAAAAGAATCGATGCTGCTCAGGTGAAAATGTTTACCAGCGATACACACAGTAGTACACTGTCATACCTGTTTAGGCTCCTGCTGTAAAACCAGGTGTATCACACTTGGTAAAAAAGTACTGTAACCAAGGCTGTATTCACAATATATATACTGGAGGGGGGAGGGGGTACATGTCCCCAATATAATGCTGTGAAAACCATATTCCACTCACAAGCTTTGTGTAATGTTAGGATCTGTGTTCCCAGTTGTTGATACAGCAGTAATATTTTAGAATGGCAGACCCTCCCCTTTCTTCCCAGTAGATTTGGTACCCCCCAATATTCAGTTCATGGCTACGGTCTTGACTGTAACTACCATCTAGAGGACTTTTGGAGACACATAGTTTTACACAGATCAATTCTAAATGGCAGTGGATCAAGTTTCAGGACAGAGTCTTGCAGTGATGGTCCATGATTGTGTAGAAGTGTGTCATGTAATTAATGCTCCTATCTACACTGATGATTGACAGCATTTTCCTTTAAATAAACTTCGAAATAAAGGACCTGCAGCATGTAAAGTTCTGTGCTATATTATAAAATAGAAATCATAGTAACACAGTAATGGATGTAAAAAATAGGGGTTTTTTTTTTCATCCAATAAGCCAATATCAATAACTGTTTTGAATGAATACTGGTTTTAAGTAGCTGTGCGATGGATGAGTGGTGTGACTTGAGTCCTTCAGTCCCAGGCCTGTGTTGCTGCCATGTTGTGTGAGCCGAGTACTGTTTGTTTGTTCAGAGCTGGCTGGCTGATCCCAACGGAGGTCCTGAAGGAGAGGAGAACATCCGGGCTCTGCTAGCCGAGGCCAAGCGGATCGCTGATCTGTGTGAGGACCCCAAGGAGAGAGATGACATTCTGCGCTCCATCAGCGAGATAGCTGGTCTCACCGCCAAACTGGCAGATCTGCGCAGACAGTATGACTTTTATAATCACTCTAAACCTATAAAAACTCTAAACCAATATATCTAAAACATGGAACTGTGGTTTATTACTGCAGTTTATTGATTGTTAGTCATTTGCATTATGTTAGTGTTTATACATCCTCAATTCAGAAAAAGTTAGGACTGGATGAACAATGCAAAATAAACAAATGCAGAAATGGATGTATATTTACAAAAGAAATGAAGTTGACCAGACAGATGAAATATCTCGAGTTCCTGCTGTCTGCAATGAAATAAATGTCACAGTAAATGTAAGAAACACTGTGTGTTTCATTTTTCGTACTGTCCCAACTTTTTCTGATTTGGGGTTGTAGGTCCATGTCTTTATTTCTGTTGGTTTAAACAGTTTTGATAAGATAATAATTTTTCTCTCAGCGGTAAAGGTGATACCCCTGAAGCCAGACTGCTGGCCAAACAGATTGGCACGGCTCTGCAGAACCTACAGGCCAAGACCAACCGTGCAGTGGCCAACATGCGACCCGCCAAGGCTGCCCTGACCCTGGAGGGCAAAATGGAGCAGGCGCAGCGCTGGATCAACAACCCCAGTGTGGATGACCATGGAATAGGTGAGCTTTTGTGTATTGTTTAAGATGCCAGAACATCTATAATGCAACTTGGTTATAACATGGGTGTGGACTTCTGCTCCGACAATGTTTTTTGATTACTTCTGACCATTGGGTGGAAACCCACACAGACACCAGGAGAACATGCAAACTCCTCACTCCACCTGGGAATCAAACCCAGGAGCTTTATACTGTGAGGCAACAGTTCTACCCACCGAGCCACCGTGCCACCTGTAATGCCATTTATTATGCAGAATTGTTTTAATTGAAGAATACTTTTTAAACTTAGTAAAGTGAATTACAAATAGGGGTATGTCACCCACACAATGTGCTAGAAGTGATTACACTTGATGTTTAGGGTCTGGAGCCTTCCAGGATAGTTTTTGTTGCCAAACAAAACAGGTAAATGTACAGATACAACTTCTTTATTCTGCATGATTATAATATACAGTTTATGCTACTGCTTGAAATGTAAATCATTACTGATGATTCATGATTGTTTATTAATAAATACTACAGAAACTAGAGGGGCAGTTTGGTTGGAATTAAATTAAACTGAATTGAATTAAATCAGGGTCATTGTTAGGCCATGTAGCAGTGCTCTGCTGTCTGTGGGTGTTTGCATCTAATGGTTAACCAGATGCGCTGTAAAATATTGGAAAATATTACATTATCAAATGACTTGTTCATCTGCCTAAAACCAAGCCCAGACACACCAAGCATCTCCAAGCCTCAACTGGGCAGGAAAATGAACTAATAACATTATGTGATCTTAACAAGTACATAAACTTATACACTGATCAGCCATAACATTAAAACCACCTCCTTGTTTCTACACTCACTGTCCATTTTATCAGCTCCACTTATCATATAGAAGCACTTTGTAGTTCTACAATTACTGACTGTAGTCCATCTGTTTCTCTGCATGCTTTGTTATCCCCCTTTCATACTGTTCTTCAGTGGTCAGGCACAGGACCACCACAGAGCAGGTATTATTTGGGTGGTGGATGATTCTCAGCACTGCAGTGACAAGGTGGTGGTGTGTTAGTGTGTGTTGTGCTGGTATGAGTGGATCAGACACAGCAGCGCTGATGGAGTTTTTAAACACCTTACTGTCACTGCTGGACTGAGAAAAGTCCACCAACCAAAAATATCCAGCCAACAGCACACCGTAGGCAGCATCCTGTGACCACGGATGAAGGTCTAGTAATTGTAGAACTACAAAGTGCTTCTATATGGTAAGTGGAGCTGATAAAATGGACAGTGAGTGTAGAAGCAGGGAGGTGGTTTTAATGTTATGGCTGATTGGTGTATGAGTGATTCATTAAAAAAACATATTACTGTTTGAACCCTGTTGTATGTAAACTATGAAGTAGTCATTGGCCCAAGGTTATGTAATGTAAACCAGGCTTCTCGTTACATGTGATGAACTTTCCTGCAGAGAGGGATGACCGGAATATGTGGATGGGGTTTTCAAACGCTGTGTAAGGACCCTGATTTGCGGATAGAGGCGCCTGTGCAGAGTGCATAGGTGGAAAAGGGTTCTGTTAAGGGCTGCGCGGGGGTCGGAGGAGGCGTGAGCAGCAAGAAAGAGACTGCAAGAGACTGCAAGAAATCGGGGATCTCCAGCAGGGGAAGACAAATTGACTGCGCTAAATTGGGAGAAAATGGGAGAAAATGCATAAAAAATATATATATTAAAAACTCTATTCCAAATGCAGTGTTTAATACTGATATATTAACTTCTGGCAAGTCCTTGATATCCTACCAGTGTTCTAACACTACCTTTCTGTCCACGTCTGTGTTCATGCTTCCATCTCTGTCTGTGGCTCTTTGTGTTCAGGTCAGGCTGCCTTCCGTGGGCTGATTGCAGAAGGCCGTAGGTTGGCGAATTCTTTGCCAGGTCCGTACAGACAGGAGCTGTTGGCGAAGTGTGAGCGTCCCGAGCAGCTGATGTTGCAGTTGTGCGATCTGGCGGCGCGAGGAGAAGGAGAAAGTCCTCAGGGTCGAGCCGTGGCTGCTCAGCTTCTCGATGCTCTGAAAGTAAGAGAAACAAACAAAGGATTATTGTTCAGCTCTGAGGGCTAAAGTCAGGCGTGGTGCAGCAGTGGTTCTCAAACGGGGTCATCAGTCTATTCCCATGGGGCTTCAAGATGATTTTAAGTATGTAGAGAGAATAATTTGTTTGCTATTCATTTAGTTACAGTTTGTTATATTACTTACTGCTTCAGAAACAGCCGAACTTATTACACTGATTTGACTACGAACCACATACACACAAATGATTAATAATAATAATAATAATAATAATAATAAAAATAATAATAATAAATAAGGGTTACAATTGTACAAAAAATTCATCAATGGACTTATTTTCTACATTATGTGTTATTCTGGTCAGGGTCGCGGTGGGAGCGGGGAAAGGAAAACAACCTGGGCATGTCAGAATGTTGCACTATGGGGACACCTCACCATGGGCTTGATTGATGTCCTCTCACTAAAGCATGGGCATTAAAATAAAGTTATAACAGCCTGACTGCATGCCACATGGTTTGGAATGTGCCTGGGCAAATTTGTGGTCATTCAGTGGTCAAAACAGCATTTCTAAGATCGGGCACTGGTGTATGAGGAAGCCTGGCTAACAATCAACGTTCCAGTTTATCCCTTCCGGTGGTTAACCTTTATCCATCCAATAAAAGATTTACGCCCAGCCACAATAGTCCCAATAAATTACTGAAGCGTAGTCTGTAAATAGCTACAGTGAGGACACACTTCGCATTATTGATTGGTATGAGCCAGCAGCAATCGACTATGGATGAATATGTCAGAAGTACCCCCCGCCACCCCCCCCCCCCCCCCCACCCCCCCATGAGAGAAAAAGGTTAACAGGGTTAAGATCAAAGCTCCTCGTCAAACCATGGACTTAACTGTTCACAGGGCCAAAGTGATCCTGGAACAGAAAGGAGCCTTCCCCAAACTCTGCCACAAAGTTTTTATACACCCGTCAGGATGGTGGCTTGGTGGGTAGCACTGTCGCCTCACAGCAAGATGGTCCTGTGTTCGATACCCAGGCGGGGCGGTCCGGGTCCTTTCTGTGCAGAATTTGCATGTTCTCCACGTGTCCGCGTGGGTTTCCTCCGGGAGCTCCGGTTTCCTCCGACAGACAAACATGCAGTCAGGTTAATTGGAAACACTGAATTGCCCTGTAGGTCAATGGGTGTGTGTATGTGTGTGTGTCTGCCCTGTGATGGACTAGCGCCCTGTCCAGGGTGTTACTGTGTCGCCTTGTGCCCATTGAAAAACTGGGATAGGCTCCAGCACCCCTCCCCGCGACCCTAATTGGATAAGCGGTTAAGACAGTGAGTGAGTGAGTGAGTACCAGGAAGACATACTGACTTTGGTGAACTTGCCAAACTCCTGACAGACTTTGAACGATGCCAGGTTTAAATCCTTCTCCTAGACACTGCACCACTTTTTGCATCACAGTGCTGAAGTCCGTCTGTTTTGTTGTATGGTTTAGCAGCGCCATCTTCTGGCCTAAAATGTCAATGAAAGATATCCTTTATTTGTCATATATACATATACAGATGTACAGTACAATGAAATTCTTTCTTCGCATATCCCAGCTGGTGTTGGAAGCTGGGGTCAGAGCGCAGGGTCAGCCAACTTACGGCGCCCCTGGAGCAGACAGGGTTAAGGGCCTTGCTCAAGGACCCAACAGTGGCTACATAGCAGAGCCTGGATTTGAACCGCCAATCTTCCGGTTGATAGCCCAAAGCCCTACCCACTAGGCTACCACAGGCCCTTCATATTTCATATTACTGTTTACAGGCACCGATACTTTAAAATGATTATGATTATGATTATTTTAAATAATATTTAATATGTTTTGCATGTAAATAATTGAATACATTATTCTGCTTTCAGGATTTGAAAGCGAAGATGCAGGAGGTGATGACTCAGGAGGTGTCTGATGTGTTTAGTGACACTACGACACCCATCAAGCTCCTGGCTGTGGCAGCAACTGCTCCAACTGAGACCCCCAACCGGGATGAGGTGTGTGAAACAATATTCACTCAAATATCACACACACACAATAACACACTTGCACACACACACACACACACACACACACACACACACTATGGCACAAGTATTTAGACATCTGACCATGACCTTTGTATGGCTGGGCACTGATGTTGGTCAACATAACCTCAAATGATATTCCAGTTCATTCCAGAGCTGTTCAGTAGGGCTGACGTCAGGGATCTGTCTGGGTCTTAGAGTTAGCAATTGTTGAGAATAATAAACATGAATTTATCCTTATAGTGTTTGTGTGTTTGTGGGCAGTTGTAACCGGTTAAGGGACTGGACTGGTAAGCAGAAGGTCGCTGGTTTAAACCCCACCACTGCCAGGTTGCCGCTGTTGGGCACTTGAGCAAGGCATTTAACACTGAATTGCTTAGACTGTATACTGTAAGTCACTTTGGATAAAAGCATCTGCTTAATGCTGAAATGCTGAAATTTTAAAATCTGAAAGGGTGTCCCACTACTTGTACTCACATGCTAGCACAAGCTTTCTCCATCCACAGCAGATTTCCACAAAGATCCTGCAGCTAAAACTGCTAATATTACTAGGTGAATATTAGATTTGTTGCATACGTGATGTTTCCTCTACTTGCTCTCACAGGTGTTTGATGAAAGATCCTCTAATTTTGAGAACCATGCTAACAGGCTGGGGGCAACAGCAGAGAAAGCGGCTGCTGTCGGCACAGCCAACAAGAGCACAGTGGAGGGGATCCAGGCCACAGTAAAGTCAGCCAGAGAGCTAACACCTCAGGTAAGAGAGAGTCACCTGTAAATATAGATATAGATTGTTTAACAGGTTGGCAAAGGTGTTAATCTCTACTTTAGTTTGGATCTCTCTGCCCCAGGCTTATTTGTTTTTATTAATACTGTGAGTTAATATGTGGTTTTAACCTAAGATTATAGATAACCTAATACTTCTACTACCAGCAATACTAATAATAGTGACATGTCTTCAAAATGCACAAAGTAAAGTATTATAAATTAAAAGTAATAAGCTACATTATCAAGAAAGAGGGAAAAAAACACAGCCTATATCATGTTTGTTTATTTGTTTATTAGGATTTTAACGTCATGTTTTAAACTTTGGTTACATTCATGACAGGAACAGTAGTTAAGGTTATATCGAACACAGTCTTGGACAATTTAGCATCTCCAATTCACCTCACTTGCATGTCTTTGGACTGTGGGAGGAAACCGGAGCATCCGGAGGAAACCCACACAGGCACGGGGAGAACATGCAAACTCCACACAGAAAGGACCCAAACCGCCCCACCAGCAGTCAGGTTAACTGGAGCTTCTTATATTGCCTAAATCAGACCCACCGATTTTTTGTATTGCCTGAATTCATCACCCATGAATCGGAGCCACTGCAACCCTGACCAGGATAAAGCAGTGGTAAAACAGACAGTGAATAATGAATGAATGAATGAATGAATAAAGGCTTTACTGTTTTATAACTGGTCATTGGAAACTGGTCACTGGGAATTTATCTTACTGATACATTCTTCCAGACACTGCATGTCAGTCGAGTTATATTATCATTATTTTATTTTTAAATTAATGGTGAAACTGTTTATCTAAGCTATGAGGGTTGTTGTTATTGCTTTGCAACTAGTGTTTAGCAGAATAAAACTGATATGGTTTAAAAAATATTTTGTATTTCTTAACAGCACAGTGAGAACGTATTCCACCCAAACAGATGTGTGAATATATGGCAACTTAGGTTTGTCTGACGTTTAGTTGGAGTCCAGACTGTATTTCTGTGTTTTATTGTCCTGCACAGGTCATTTCTGCTGCACGAATTTTGCTGAAGAACCCTGGCAACCAAGCAGCTTATGAACACTTTGACACCATGAAAAACCAGTGGATCGACAACATTGAGAAAATGACGGGTATTTAGACACATTGCTTAAACAGACACAACATTTACAGTTTATTAGGTATTATTGTTTTTGTAGCTAGGAAATTGGTAAGCTGAATATCAGCCCTTGGCTTTTATACTCAGCCTTAAAGACCATTCAATTATTTTGTTACGAAAAGCAACATATGGACTAGTTAAAAATGGTATACCTGTAAGGCCCTAACTGAGACTGTGAAATGAGCCTTTTCCCATGTAATATGCAATTTGCTGTGAAATTCAAACTTTAAGGTTTGTGTTTAGCGATTTAATGTTTTATATTCGCATAGCATTCAAGTGCCTTACTATGAGGTGGTCCTAGCAATCCTACGGCAATTCAGTTAGCAATCAGTTAGTCGAAATGTCCAAGATGTTAAAGTGTAAAGCAGCTAAAAACACGACTCGGCAGAGCTGGGGTTTCGAATACATCATATCGAATCTCAGCTCTGCTATCCGGCTGGGCTGGGCAGCTATATGAACAAAGTTTGGCTGTTGTTCATACAGGGTTAGGGAGCCAGATGGGGACCTCATAACTGATGCAATTATGACCTTTGCTGGCTGGTTGATGGCATCTGCACAGAGTAGAGGAATAATGCTGACCAGGGTGTGGCTCTCCGTACACAGGGCTGATTCGCATATGAAGCTGGTGCAGGTGAAAAAATGCAGTCGGCTGCTGCTCACGTGTCGGAGGGGGCGTGTGTCAGTTCGCTCTCCTCAGTCAGGAGTGGAGGTCAGCACCAGTAGAGAGGAAGCGTAACGCAATTGGGTAAAAAATGGACACGCATAACTTGGGAGAAAAAGGGAGAAAATGCATTTAAAAAAACACGACTCGGGTAACTGAGTTTGGAAATCTGCCAACCAATTCTGAGGAGACAAGGGAGGGGGTCAAAACACAGACGAGAATTTTGGTCTTCGAGACAGAACCGTTGTGTATATTCAGCTATTAAGGTAGCTGTGCTGTGTATTGTAGCTTCCATTTATTCTATCATTCAATTTATGAGTGTAATTTAATGACTGCCGTAAAAACTTTTTGAAAAACGGGGTCCGTAAAATTAAGCACATTTTTCCATAAATTGGTCTCTATGTGTTTGCTGTGGTACACATTGACTCCAGTAACATTTAGTCCAATAAAGATAAATATTCACTTAGTTTTATAATAAAACCCTAAACTTAGTTTTTCTGATGTCAGGATTGGTAGATGAAGCTATCGATACTAAATCCCTCCTGGATGCCTCAGAAGAAGCCATTAAAAAAGACATTGATAAGTGCCGTGTGGCTATGGCGAACGTCCAGCCCCAGCTGTTGGTAGCTGGAGCCACCAGCATTGCCAGACGGGCTAACCGGATACTTCTAGTGGCTAAAAGAGAAGTGGAGAACTCTGAAGACCCAAAGTTCAGAGAGATGGTTAAAGCAGCGTCAGATGAACTGAGTAGAACGATCTCACCCATGGTAATGGATGCCAAGGCTGTGGCAGGAAACATCCAGAATCCAGGTCTTTACTTTACTTACATTCAGATTACAAGCTCATGTGATTAGTCTGGTGTGTCAGTTTCTTCTTATCCAGAACATTTCTGATGTTTGTGCTGAACAGGTCTTCAGAAGAGCTTTTTGGATTCAGCTTATAGAATTCTTTCTGCTGTCGGAAAAGTAAGAGAAGCTTTTCAGCCTCAGGAGCTTGACTTCCCTCCTCCTCCTCCAGATCTGGATCAACTACAGGTTAGTGCTTCAGCCTTTGAGTATCTGGTTTTAGCTATTAATGCACTATAAGTTACGTTTTTAAACAATTATAACTTCTATACAACCAATTGGTAAGTTTCCGTTATGCCTGTGGGTGGTGTGGCAGCCCGTGGCACAGGAAACATTGCATGTAGATGGAAAAATGGGATACATTAAATATCAGTAAAACGCTAATATTTTAAAACCAAATATCAGTCAGTCAATCAAGTCAAGTCAAGTCAACTTTATTTAAATAGTGCTTTTTACAATAGACATTGTCTCAAAGCAACTTTACAAAATCCAGGACCAACAGATACAAAACCCCCTGTTGAGCAAGCCGACTGTGGCAAGAAAAAACTACAGGAATTACAGGAAGAAACCTTGAGAGGAACCAGACTCAGCAGGGCTCATCCTTTCTGGGTGGCTTGGAGGATACTTTAAATAAGTAGGATTTACTCAAATCATACAAACACAGAATTAAATGAACTAAAAGTTATAACTGGCAATAAATAATTAAATAAAATAATAATAATAGAGTTGTTATTCGGTCTAGTCTTTAATAAAGTCTGTAGTGAGTTCTTGTCATTCTTGGTGCAATTATGCCAGACCCGTCACATCCGGCAGGAGCAGCATCGTTGTCACGGCAGTCTCGACTTCAATCCTTAACCTCGGCGGGTAAACAGGTTTTCATCAGAATGCCCTCGGAGTAAAACAACAGAGAATGTAGTTAAATAATGTACAATGCTAGTTGAGTAAAACAGTTTTACAGAGAGTTTTAGACTCCGGCTGCCCTAAATATTACAGCATAACTAAAAGGGGGAGCGAGCAGGTAACAAGGTCATGAAGGCTTTCACAGGACGTCAGCGCCCACCTCCCCTACCCAAACCTGAGTGATCGGACAAGAGAGGCAGAACGACAGCAACCCGACATCCCTGATCACCACAAGTTTCTATGACCAAGAACCCCCAAGCTCTGCACCTTTGTCTATACTAATCAAAAGCCTGAGAAAATAAATATGTTTTCAGTCTAGACTTAAACATTGAGACTGTGTCCGAATCCCGAACAGAGGCAGGAAGATTATTCCAGAGTTGTGGAGCTTTGTAAGAAAATGCTTTTCCACCAGCTGTGGTCTTTTTAATTCTAGGAACTATAAGTAACCCTGCATCTTGTGAGCGAAGTGGACGCGCTGGGTTGTAGTGATTAATAAGTTCACTCAGATACTGTGGAGCCAGACCATGTAGCGTTTTATAGGTTAGTAAAAGTATTTTGTAATCAATGCGGAAGTTAACTGGCAGCCAGTGTAGAGATGATAGAACAGGACAAATTTTCTAGTTCTAGTTAGCGCTCGAGCTGCAGCATTTTGAACTAACTGGAGTTTGTGTATGGACTGGAGTTTGTGTATGGATCAATCAATCTATCAATCTGATATTGAATGAATCACTGAATAAATTTTATTTTTAAATAATAATGAAATAGGCTTAAATTGCGTGCTCTAATTGACCTTATTATCCAAGTCATGAACAATAGAAATTTTAACATTTATGGTAGAATTTATAGACATATAACATGACTTTTATTGTGCTTGGTAGGTAAATGATGAGCAGGCCCCTCCAAAACCACCTCTCCCTGAAGGAGAAGTTCCTCCCCCCAGACCTCCACCTCCTGAGGAGAAGGACGAGGAGTTTCCCGAGCAGAAAGCCGGGGAGATGGTGAGCGAGCCGATGATGGTGGCTGCCAGACAACTGCACGATGAAGCCCGCAAGTGGTCTAGCAAGGTAAACCGAACCAGTCTGTCATGTATTTATATTCACAAAATCACACCCCAAAATGCACTGCTCCAAAACTAAGGTTTCCTGTATGAATAGAGATCTAGCTCTAACAGCTTGCTTGCATTTTACCTGATTAATATTTACATATTTAATAAGCACTGCAGAAATAATAGGAACGTGTCTTTAGTGCACAGTCGCCAGCTGTTGATTTCTAGATGTTAAATAGATGTTTTTATTTATTTTGGACCTGAAATTTGGTCAATCCTTCAGATGATTCCAATTTCAGTGAAGACATGGAAACTGTCATCTGCAAACGTTTGCATGCTTTTAATCAACCAATTAATGTCTAACCAATCTGTCCCTTAATAACATGTTTTTTTCTAGCTTTGGGCTGGAAGGACTGACTGATGGCACTTTGATTTCTTAGTGTTCATGTTTGTTTTATTTAATCTTGTTTTTATATTCTTCAGTGAACCAGCATTAATTATCAGTATTGAATGTGAGCTCATTTAGTGGAATTCAGCACATCAGTGCACAACTGTAAAAACGAAAAGTTTCTTGATAATTGTGCTGTTGTTTTGCATGTTTGGTGTCTTTGGTTTCCTTCTTTTGTTGTGATTTCTTGTTTCCTTCTTTTTAAGAAAATCAATAGACTTGGCTATGACGGTGTATTAGGGCCACTGTAGTTTAGATTTCGAGAATAAAGTCAAAATGATTTCGAGAATAAAGTCAAAATGATTTTGAGGATAAAGTTGAAATATTATGGGCAGAGAGTGTGCAGCCGTCGCAGGCTTGTCAGTTCAGAGAAGCACAGGTCTCAGTACCTAGATCGGCACGCAAGCACCGAGGGCAGCCTCCACTGCATGTTACTTTGGTTATCCAATTACCGGCGATTAGTTTTTTTGGGTCATTGTTTGTATTGTACGCTTCCATCCACATGACATGACAACTAAACCCGTCAGTGCAACCATTTATAGCGATGCCATACGGCTTTAGTTTATTGTACGAGTCCATAAGGCTCGGTTGAAGTACTGGCGACGACGCAGACACCGAGTGCACCGTTGGCGCACGTCCTTCTAAATAAACACAGTTTATTGCAAAGCCGTTTCAGCATTCTTATGCTAATAACAAACTGGTGCTGATGTGCAGGAGACTGAGGATTTCTTTATTTGTGAAACCGATATGAGAGTATAACTCTACCAAATCATGGCCATAATATTTCGACTTTAATCTTGAAATCAAAACTTATACAACTTAATTATCAAAATAATTTCGACTTTATTCTCAAAATTGAAACTTTAAAAAGTATTTTTCTTTAAAGTGGCCCTAATACGCTGTCGTACTTGGCTCCTCTGCTGGACCTGTTTTTCATGTCTGTATCCACATTTTCTCTATTAGCTCTTTTTACTCAAATATGCGATCTTGTTGGATGAAGTCCCAAAAAGAAAAACATTAAAAATGTATTATGAACAGTAGAAATCAGTAGGAGTAAAGCATGTGTATCACTTTTGGGAAACAAAAGTAAATCTTATTCTTTATGTGCAGAATTTATAGAGTATTGGAATGGCTTTATTAGTCATATATACAGCTACAGTACAACGAAATTTTTTCTTCGCATATCCCAGTTTGGAAGCGTTTAAGGGCCTTGCTCAAGGGTCCAACAGTGGCTGCATGGCAGAGCTGGGACTAGAACTCTCAACCTTTCAATGAATAGCCCAAAGCTCTAGCCACTAGGCTACCACCTAGTATTGTTTTTTTTAATTATTAGATTTTTGTGATGATAGGTTAAGATTTTGACAATAGGGAAAGTCCTTGATAACTCTTGAGTAACTTCAAAAGATTAACACTTGATTCATGCTGCTACCTGGTCATGGTTTGATTTAAGGGATGAGGAATTTAAGAAAGAGGGAAGGAGAAATGGTATGGTCCCCATTTAGGGTGTATATGTATCTGTATGCACTGTATCACTGACAATTGAAATCTGGTCCCACCTTCAGTGAGGAGGGGGGCATGCAACATCTAAGAATATATTAAAGCTCTGAGTTTACTATTGTACACATGTGTTTTACTGTTTTCATTATTAAATAGACAAAACCTAATACTCTGATGATTTCTCTTCACATTTTAACCCTAAACATGTAACAACAAAATCCAGTTCTTTGTACGTGTGAGTTTTTGTATCTCTGCTGCTGCTGTAGTTTTTACAGCAGTGCTTAATTTAAGCCCCTTTCACACTTGCTTACCTTTAGCTGTAACTTACCTTTTGCATTGTTCATGTTTTTAGTCTTAAAATGGTATTTTACATTTGCCCTGCACATTCTGCTATGCTTAACAAAACAAACTTCACATACGAAGGATTTGGTGAGCAGGAATGTTCATTCATTGTTTGTTTTACCACCGCTTTATCCCATTCAGGGTCACGGAGGGTCTGAGTCACTGGGCTTTGTGAGGCAACAGTTCTACCCACCAAGCCAGCATGCCACCCATGAAACTACATAAAATAAAATACTGGTATTAAATCCAAGATATGATTCAAAAAGGGATTCAAAAAGGCAGTATTCAGAATATTTACAATACAGTTTTTACAACCCCAAATCAAAAGCAGTTGGGACAGTATGGAAAATGCAAATAATAAAAGAAACAGAGTTTCTTACATTTACTTTGACTTTTATTTGATTGCAGACAGGATAACCTTGAGATATTTCATGTTTTGTCTTGTCAACTTCATTTTATTTATTAATAAACATCCATTCCTGCATTTCAGGCCTGCAACACATTCCAAAAAAAGTTGGGACAGTAAAGCATTTACCACTTTGTAATGCTGCCGTTTCTTTCCACCACACTTGAAAGATGTTTTGGCAAATCCCTTCCAATCTTTCTTTGAGGTTCATTGTTTTTAAACATTTCAATAATTTTCTCGCACATTTGTGGACAAACTGGATCCTCTGATCATCTTTGCTCATCAAAGTCTCAGCCTTTCCTGCATGCTGCTTTTGTTCCAAACCACGCTTACAATCACCTCTTGACATCACCTGTTTGGAATCACATCATTATTTAGTTTTTTCACCTCATTACTAGCCCTAAATTGCCCCCGTCCAAACTTTTTTTGGAATGTGTGGCAAGCCTGAAATGCAGGAATGAAGGTTTACAAATGAAATGAAGTTGAGCAGATAAAACATGAAATATCTCAGGTTCATCATGTCTGCAATCAAATAAAAGTCAAAGTAAATGTAAGGAGCACTACATTTTATTTTATTTGCATTTTCCATACTGTCCCAACTTTTTCTGATTTGGGGTTGTAATATTATAAATATTATATTATTATATTATAAATATAAATTTTCAATATAGTTTTTAATATTCTGCCATTAATATTTCTTGCTAAATATTCTGCACAACCTTGGTCTCAATTCAGTAACTTGTTGTCCCTCTATATCCTGGATTCAGACTCCAACCAATAAGCATGTGTGAAAGGGCATTTGTGCTGCTTGGTTACACTGATACTAGCCAACAGGACTATCCAGCAATCCTGCTTCTGCACCCTTGTTCCTAAAATCTTTGCCTCCTTCTCCTGTCCTCTTGTTCCTTTCCTCTCCTCTTGATCTCCATGCAGTGTCTCTTGTACTAACTCTCCCCTTCTTTCTCCTCAATGCTTTCCCCATTTCCCTCCTCCCCTACCTTTCCCTTCCCCTCCCATCCCTTACCTCCCCAGCCCCAGCCCCAGCCCCAGCCCGAAGTGACAGACGAGCGTTTTGTGACCGCTGCGGCGGCCATAGATTTAGACGATGAGGACGAGTTCACAGACAACGAGGACGATTACGAGCCTGAACTGCTCTTAATACCCTCCAATCAGCCTGTTAACCAGTCCATGCTGGCTGCCGCACAGTCACTGCACCAGGAAGCTCGCAAGTGGTCCAGTAAGGTACTTGTGCTTCCAGGCCCTGAGGGGCTGCAGCATCCCTTTTGCATCCAGACGTGGAAACATTAAAGCCAACTGCTGCTGCGGCTGCTGCATCACGTTTGAAGCCAGTGTCATTTTGATTTGCTGCTGAGGTTGCCATGAGGGTTGTATGAATGGCGAGTTTGGTGTGCACTTCTTGGACGAACTGATACTGGCTTCTTTGGTCCATCTCTGCTCTTCTTTTGCTTGTTATGCCACTGGGCTCTGGTTTGTTCACTGTGCTGTCAGACAGTCTGCTTTATGAAGCCAATGATGACAGTTTCCCAATGACTTCTTACAATTAAGTCATGACAACTGCCTGTTTTTCACTTGCTTTCTTCTAACCAACTACATTAACCATATTAAGGTTGTTTGAATTAACACAACGAATGGACTTTTGCATGTCTTTAATTCCTGTATAGCCATTTTTCACTTGAGTATCATGTATTACAGGTATAATTGTACCATGCCAATGAACAATACTCTTTCTGATTGGCTGGAAGGTGTAGCCATTTCTTTAGAACATAAAAAACATAAACGGCTCAGCTTCAGTGCAGGTTAACAGATACTACTGACCAGAATTCATCAGGAAGAATGAAATGGACTTCATTTGTTGGTGTTTTATTATCAAGTCAAGTCAAGTCAAATTTATTTGTATAGCGCTTTTTACAATAGACATTGTCTCAAAGCAACTTTACAGAATCCAGGACCAACAGACCAAAAACCCCTATTGAGCAAGCCGAGGGCAACAGTGGCAAGGGAAAAAAAACCCTTAAAATTACAGAAAGAAACCTTGAGAGGAACCAGACTCAGCAGGGACCCATCCTTCTTGGGTGGCCTGGAGGATACTTTAAATAAATAGGATTTACACAAATCATACAAACACAAAGTTAAATTGAACTGAAAGTTATAACTAGCAAAAAAAATAATAATAATAATTGGAGTTCTTCATTGTTCAGTCCAGTCTGTGATAAAGTCTGTTGTAAGTTCTGGACATTTTTGGTGCAAACACGCCAGGTTTCCATCCCATCTAGTAGGAGCAGCATTTTTGGCACTGCAGTCTCGACTTGCAGTCTTTAACCTCGAGCTGGGTAAACAGGTTTCCAGCAGAACCACCTTGGGGTAAAACAACAGAAGACAGTAGATGTTACAATGTGAAATCATTAAGAGTAAAATGTCAGTTTCACAGAGAATAGCTTTAGACTTCGGCACCCCTAATTATTACAGCGTAACTAAAAGGGAGAGCGAGCAGGTAATAAGGTCATGAACCCCCAAGCTCTGTGCCTTTGTCTATGTTTTATAAGTGGTAAAAAACACTGTCCAGCATTTTCATCCTGGATCCTCCCATAGGTGTTTAATTGTGACGAGAGCTGGTCACTGCAAAGGACAATGTCCACATTTTCATACTAATCAAACCATTTATTGAGTACTCAAGCCTTGTGGATGATGATACTGTCATGTCATTTTGGCCTTTTTTCTTAGGCAGGGTTTTTCAAACCACCTAAGGGTCGCAAGCCGAAAACAATAATAATAATTAAGTACACTTGAACGCAGGACGGCACGGTGGTTACCTCTGTTGCCTCACAGCAAGAAGGTCCTGAGTTTGATCCACAAACGGGGCGGTCCGGGTCCTTTCTGTGTGAAGTTGGCATGTTCTCCCTATGTCTGTGGGGTTTCCTCCCACAGTCTAAAAACATGCAGTCAGGTTAATTGGAGACACTGAATTGGCCTATAGGTGAATGTGTGTGTGTCTACCCTGCAATGGACTGGTGTCCCATCCAGGGTTTTACTGTGTGCCTTGCGCCCAATAAAAAGCTGGTATAGGCTTCAAGTGAAGTGGATAAACTAGTCTCATATGGCCAGACTTTTCCCTGGTGGGTTTGGTGTGTTTGCCCTGGTTTGGTTTGGCTTAAAGATGGATGGAAAAAGCAGGTACTGATTAGGAAGGGAAGAAACCCAGTATAAATAAAATATACAAACCTATCTAGGCCTACAGAAAGCTGAGCATTTAAAGCCGTAGCCTAGTGGTTAAAGAACTGGACTAGTAATCAGAAGGTCACTGGTTCAAGCCCCACCACTGCCAGGTTGGTGCTGTTGGGCCCTTGAGCAAGGCCCTTAACCCTCAATTGCTCAGACTGTATACTGTAACTGTAATGTAAGTCACTTTGGATAAAGGTGTCTGCTAAATGCTGTAAATGTAAAGCGGCTGTATCCCAAAACAAGCACATCTATACAAAATAGCACTAAATCTTTTTAATGCAATTAAAATAAAATATTATTACATTGTGTATTACTTAGATAGTGGCTGAAATGAGCCATGGAATTACTTGTGAACGTTGTGGGTGTCATCATGACCATGCTCAGCGTCAGTGCTGTTCTTAGCCAACTTTAACAGCGACTTACCGCAGATGCTAAATTTGTTAAAATTAAAGTTGTTCATTCTGAACAAATGAATGAACAAACCTTGTACATAAGAACATAGTTGTACAGTCACAGCACATTATATTCATAGATTTGACCACCTTTAAAAAATATAAAAAGTTCTATTCACTTGATATTCACTGTCACTCAGGTTTTACAATCTACGTGATGCTTTTTGTCTGCCATTAGAAATGATCACTCAGGTCTTTAGCACTAATACCACACAAAGCATGACGTGAGAATGAATTTGCAGTGGATGAATCTGCTACGCTTCACATTTTGGTTTGTCTAACCAGTTTGCAAAGACTGCACTGTAACATTTAGGTGTAAATTTTACATTAAGGTCAAATTATGACACATTTTATTTAATTATATTCAAATATTTTGGTCTTATCTGTTAGTAATTTGATACAGTAACATTTACAGTATATACATTTATGTCTATCACTCGATTGGTTGTTTATTGTCTACTCAGATCATTCTTGGGTTGCATGATCCATCCATTTTCATGCCTTTTTCAGACATCAGTTCTGCTTGGCTCTTGTTTTCTCCTCAGGGTAACGACATTATTGCAGCAGCCAAACGAATGGCCCTGCTGATGGCTGAGATGTCACGTCTGGTCCGCGGAGGCAGTGGCAACAAACGAGCTCTGATCCAGTGCGCCAAAGACATCGCCAAGGCCTCTGATGAGGTCACACGACTGGCTAAGGAGGTGGCCAAGCAGTGCACTGATAAACGCATTCGCACCAACCTACTGCAGGTCAGTATGGACGTCGCTTGCTTTAGCAATTTATTACTGTGGAACCTTGGTTCTTGAACTTTATCTATTCCAGAAAGTTGGTTGAAAACAGATTTGCCATAGGAATTAATGTAAATTTGATTAATCTGTTCCAGACTTCCCAAAATTACGCATAATAAAGCATTTTAACCTGTTTAATACAGTGTACTTACATAAGTAAACAATGCAAAAACATTAAACACACAATAAATAGATAAATAAAAATTAAGTTTACTCTAGCTTTACTAAGCAGAGTTGATGGCTTAAGTGGAAGGTGGTGAGGAAGGGGAAAAAGAGAGGTGTTCTTGTTTTAAAGGGGACTTACCTTAAAAATAAAAATACCAGGTACCTGTCCTTCCAGAGTTTTTTCTAAAAATAGAACTAAAACCTCCTTGAGATTCTCTGGAACTCTGTCTGAACTGCGTAGCAATATCAGACAAGCGAACGCCACTTTCGTATTTTGCTATGAGTTCTTTTTTCATCTCTTCTGGGGTTCTTACATTTTTTGTTTTGCTGTCTCTGCCTTTCTTTGGTCCCAGGGTGGCTTATTTAAAAAGAATGAAAAAAACACCAAGAAAAAAAAAAACTAAGAAAAACCAGAACGTTTACACAGCGAAATTTAGCGAGTGTGCTCTGACTGGTCAAGAACCCAGAATACGATCTTAAAAAATATTCTTAAAAATATGGTTGAGAACAGAATGGTTTGATATGGGGGACTTTTGAGAACCAAGGTTTCACAGTATATAAATATTCCTTTTTTCAAATATTATTATTTGAATATTCTATTTGTTTTAGATTTAGTAAATTTTTGTTCTGAAGTTGCATTTTTTGAGTGTGTTTCAATGTTCAAAGAAGAATTTGTAAATACACACCATTGTATTAACATTATTGAAATTGCCACCAACCATTTACTTTACTAAAAATTTTAGTTTTGGAGTCGATATTTTTTATTTTGTAATACTTACAAATCTTAGTAGTGCTATTGGCTGGTCGGGCAACTACACAGATATGATTGGCTGTGTTTTTTTTGGTTTTTTTTTGCACTTGTCAGAGTGCTCTTAATGCCAGTCTCAAGCCCGGATAAAAATAAAGAGGGTTGCATCAGAAAGGGCATCTGGCGTAAAAACTTTGCCAAATTAGGTGTGGTGATCTGGAAATATTAGAGCAGGTTGTTGTATTAATATCTGTACATTGTACATTGTTTTCTTCTCTCATAATAATCCAGATTGTATATGTACCTGTTTATTTTCTGCAGGTGTGTGAGCGTATTCCAACCATCAGCACTCAGCTGAAGATTCTGTCTACAGTAAAGGCTACAATGCTGGGACGTACCAACATCAGTGAGGAGGAATCAGAGCAGGTGTGTATGCATGGATCAACAGTCACTCATTTTGAAGTAGCATGAAAGGTGCATTACAAAGATTACAGTTTTAGATTAGTGTCTATTATTTTTAAGTGTATAGCATCTAGTTTTCCACTCTGCAGACTTTATAATTTGCCTTTAAATGTGACAAGTTTATTTAGTCATACATCTTCAGTAACCAGTTTATCCTAAAACACTGGGCACTGTGTAGGGTTCAAGTTGTATCCTGTTCAAGCTGTTAGTCTGTCACAGATCAAAACACAATCACCCATTTACTCACTTTTTAACACCTAGAGGCACTTCAGAGTAGCCGTCCACCTTTGGCATGTTTATGGAGGGAGAATGAGATCGAAATCCCCACAGAAATCCCACTCAGACATAAGTGGGAAATACTAAACTCAATAAAGACATCTACTATAGGTGAGGCTTGAACCCAGGGTCACAGGTCATTCAAGCTGCATTTTATCTCACCTCCCGAAAATATGCTCGCATTTAAATTGCCTTCTTTAAATCGGCCTTATATATGGCATCCTGTTCAAGGTTTTTTCCTTTTTATGCAGTGACTTTGGATTCTGACCAAGATAAAGCAGTTACTGAGGTTAAATGAACAACTAAATGACTGATTACATTATTACAGGGATGTCCAATCTATGGCCCACAGGCCATTTGAGGCCCATTACCAATTTCTAAAACGGCTCGCAAGGTATTTTAGAAATAAAATTAAAGTTGGCCCACTATAAAGCAGGTTTTTTTTTAATTTAAAACTGCTTGAACTGTTTGAATTCTGGGTGTCGCTCTTGCGTAAAACAAATCTAAAATGCACTTCATCTTCTTTCCCCCAACTCAAAACATTAACGTTACACCTACATTAACGTTCCCGAGCTTTTGGATAAACGTGGCGGCTCCAAAGAAACCAAAACTAGAAGATTGCAGAGGATTTTAGGCGTGCTGGGAAAATTAATATTTTTTTTACTGAGTTCAGAGGGAAGTGTCTACGTTTAACTTAAAGAAGCATAATAATCTTCCTGCTAGGATTATAAACTGGTGAGTGAAATTGGCAAAATCTTAGTTTACACGACACCGTCGACGATAGATCATCAGTCACTCAAATAAAAAGGAAGTGGAATTCTTAGTAATTATGTAGATCTAGTATGTATATCCCAGCAAGAAAAGTTTGGACACTCCTGATTTTATACATTGTGTTTTTGTTTTACTCTGCTTCACAAAGGCTACTGAGATGTTGGTCCACAATGCACAAAACCTGATGCAGTCGGTGAAGGAGACGGTCAGAGAGGCGGAGGCAGCTTCCATTAAGATCCGTACAGACGCAGGCTTTACCCTGCGCTGGGTTCGTAAAACCCCCTGGTACCAGTAAAGCGCTCGTTTCTTCCTTCACATCCCTCCTTCTGCCTTTCACACTGAGATACAGTGGTCTGACGGGGTAAAGTAATGAAAGGACCCTGATGGACACTGATCAGAAACTACTTATACTTCACTTACTTAATGCCTCACGGTTGGCTTTGTGCAGGAACTGTTCTGTTGGTACGTTTCTTATGATTGCTCTTGTCTCTCGATCTCTCACTGCTTCGTTTAATGAGTAGTATCACACAGGAAGAAGATTTTAATATATTTTTGGTATGTTGGGTTTCCAGAATATCAGGTATATCTATTTTTTTGCATGGAGAGTTTTTTTTTTTCTATTTTGTATTGAAGGACTATAGCTCAGCCTCTTTAATGCCTTTCTCAACTAATGATTTTCGTATTTAAAGTGTATATATTTATATTTCTTATTGCTGTCTACACCAGGTTACACAATTAAATGCACAACTTAAGAGAATGTTTTTAGCTTTACTGAGACTCACACAAGCTAATTTTACCTTTAACTCACCTTTACATGAAGCATTACAGAAGGAAAGAATAGTATTTATTGTGCAATGGTTTTCTCTTGAATGCCTCACGTATTAATGCCAAAGATTCTGTTTGTTGGTCGTATAATCTTGGAAATGTATGGAAATGTTTACTGTGTGACGAATGTATTTGAGCTTTAATGAAGATTTAATCTCAGTTTTGGTCATTTCTAGAGCCTTTATAAGACTACATTAAAAAGCTTTTTATCTCTCTCTCTCTTTGTGTGTGTGTGCATGTTGTAAAGCAAGGTTTGCTTTTTTTTATTCGTTATACCTTTTAAATTGAATGTGTGAAGCACAATCTATAAGACAGTTTTCTCTGGTAAATCGTAGATAAACATCCAATCATTTTTCACCTGACTGACCTGTATGTTCTTGTTTCTGCACTTTACATAAATTACCAACTATAAGGGTCTTAGTGGTGCAGTGGATAGCACTGTTACCTCACAGGTAAAGAGCCTGGACTTTATTGTCCAGGTAGCTGGACGGCCAGGATCCTTTCTGTGTGGAGTTTGCATGTTCTCCCTGTGTCCGTGTGTGTTTCCCCCGGGTGCTTGGGTTTGCTCCACAAATTAGGCCAGGATAAAGCAGTGGTAAAACAAAGTTTATATACAGGTCCTTCTCAAAAAATTAGCATATTGTGATAAAGTTCATTATTTTCCATAATGTAATGATAAAAATTAAACTTTCATATATTTTAGATTCATTGCACACCAACTGAAATATTTCAGGTCTTTTATTGTTTTAATACTGATGATTTTGGCATACAGCTCATGAAAACCCAAAATTCCTATCTCAAAAAATTAGCATATTTCATCCGACCAATAAAAGAAAAGTGTTTTTAATACAAAAAAAGTCAACCTTCAAATAATTATGTTCAGTTATGCACTCAATACTTGGTCGGGAATCCTTTTGCAGAAATGACTGCTTCAATGCGGCGTGGCATGGAGGCAATCAGCCTGTGGCACTGCTGAGGTGTTATGGAGGCCCAGGATGCTTCGATAGCGGCCTTAAGCTCATCCAGAGTGTTGGGTCTTGTGTCTCTCAACTTTCTCTTCACAATATCCCACAGATTCTCTATGGGGTTCAGGTCAGGAGAGTTGGCAGGCCAATTGAGCACAGTAATACCATGGTCAGTAAACCATTCACCAGTGGTTTTGGCACTGTGAGCAGGTGCCAGGTCGTGCTGAAAAATTAAATCTTCATCTCCATAAAGCTTTTCAGCAGATGGAAGCATGAAGTGCTCCAAAATCTCCTGATAGCTAGCTGCATTGACCCTGCCCTTGATAAAACACAGTGGACCAACACCAGCAGCTGACATGGCACCCCAGACCATCACTGACTGTGGGTACCTGACACTGGACTTCAGGCATTTTGGCATTTCCTTCTCCCCAGTCTTCCTCCAGACTCTGGCACCTTGATTTCCGAATGACATGCAAAATTTGCTTTCATCCGAAAACAGTACTTTGGACCACTGAGCAACAGTCCAGTGCTGCTGTTTCTGGTTCAAAAGTGGCTTGACCTGGGGAATGCGGCACCTGTAGCCCATTTCCTGCACACGCCTGTGCACGGTGGCTCTGGATGTTTCTACTCCAGACTCGGTCCACTGCTTCCGCAGGTCCCCCAAGGTCTGGAATCGGCCCTTCTCCACAATCTTCCTCAGGGTCCGGTCACCTCTTCTCGTTGTGCAGCGTTTTCTGCCACACTTTTTCCTTCCCACAGACTTCCCACTGAGGTGCCTTGATACAGCACTCTGGGAACAGCCTATTCGTTCAGAAATTTCTTTCTGTGTCTTACCCTCTTGCTTGAGGGTGTCAATGATGGCCTTCTGGACAGCAGTCAGGTCGGCAGTCTTACCCATGATTGCAGTTTTGAGTAATGAACCAGGCTGGGAGTTTTTAAAAGCCTCAGGAATCTTTTGCAGGTGTTTAGAGTTAATTCGTTGATTCAGATGATTAGGTTAATAGCTCGTTTAGAGAACCTTTTCATGATATGCTAATTTTTTGAGATAGGAATTTTGGGTTTTCATGAGCTGTATGCCAAAATCATCAGTATTAAAACAATAAAAGACCTGAAATATTTCAGTTGGTGTGCAATGAATCTAAAATATATGAAAGTTTAATTTTTATCATTACATTATGGAAAATAATGAACTTTATCACAATATGCTAATTTTTTGAGAAGGACCTGTATATATATATACTGATCAGCCATACAATTAAAACCATCTCCTTGTTTCTACACTCACTGTCCATTTTATCAGCTTCACTTACCATATAGGAGCACTTTGTAGTTCTACAATTACTGACTGTAGTCCAGCTGTTTCTCTGCATGCTTTGTTAGCCCCCTTTCATGCTGTTCTTCAATGGTCAGGACCACCACAGAGCAGGTACAGTGTATCACAAAAGTGAGTACACCCCTCACATTTCTGCAAATATTTCATTATATCTTTTCATGGGACAACACTATAGACATGAAACTTGGATATAACTTAGTAGTCAGTGTACAACTTGTATAGCAGCAAACAGTTTGCTGAAGACAAGCAGTCCAAGAACATGGATTACTGGAATGCCCTGTGGTCTGACGAGACCAAGATAAACTTGTTTGGCTCAGATGGTGTCCAGCATGTGTGGCGGCGCCCTGGTGAGAAGTACCAAGACAACTGTATCTTGCCTACAGTCAAGCATGGTGGTGGTAGCATCATGGTCTTGGGCTGCATGAGTGTTGCTGGCACTGGGGAGCTGCAGTTCATTGAGGGAAACATGAATTCCAACATGTACTGTGACATTCTGAAACAGAGCATGATCCCCTCCCTTCGAAAACTCATGGCAGTTTTCCAAAAGGATAACGACCCCAAACACAACCTCCAAGATGAAAACTGCCTTGCTGAGGAAGCTGAAGGTAAAGGTGATGGACTAAACCCAATTGAGCACCTGTGGCGCATCCTCAAGTGGAAGGTGGAGGAGTTCAAGGTGTCTAACATCCACCAGCTCCGTGATGTCATCATGGAGGAGTGGAAGAGGATTCCAGTAGCAACCTGTGCAGCTCTGGTGAATTCCATGCCCAGGAGGGTTAAGGCAGTGCTGGATAATAATGGTGGTCACACAAAATATTGACACTTTGGGCACAATTTGGACATGTTCACTGTGGGGTGTACTCACTTATGTTGCCAGCCATTTAGACATTAATGGCTGTGTGTTGAGTTATTTTCAGAAGACAGTAAATCTACACTGCTATACAAGCTGTACACTGACTACTCTAAGTTATATCCAAGTTTCATGTCTATAGTGTTGTCCCATGAAAAGATATAATAAAATATTTGCAGAAATGTGAGGGGTGTACTCACTTTTGTGATACACTGTATATTTGGGTGGTGGGTCAGTCTCAGCACTGCAGTGACACTGATGACACTGGTGGTTGTGTTAGTGTGTGTTGTGCTGGTATGAGTGGATCAGACACAGCAGCGCTGATGGTCACTGCTGGATTGAGAATAGTCCACCAACCAAAAACTTCCAGCCAACAGAGCCCTGTGGGCAGCGCCCTGTGACCACTGCTGAAGGTCTAGAAGATGACCAACTCATACAGCAGCAATAGATGAGCGATCGTCTCTGACTTTACATCTACAAGGTGGACCAACTAGGTAGGAGTGTCTAATAGAGTGGACACGGTATTTAAAAACTCCAGCAGCGCTGCTGTGTCTGATCCACTCATACCAGCACAACACACACCAGCACAACACACACCAACACACCACCACCATGTCAGTGTCACTGCACTGAGAATGATCCACCACCTAAATAATAGCTGCTCTGTGGTGGTCCTGACCATTGAAGAACAGAGTAAAAGGAGGTGTTGAAAAAGTATTTAGAGAAACAGATGGACTACAGTCAGTAATTATAATTGTAAAAAGTGCTTCTATATGGTAAGTAAAGCTGATAAAATAAACAGTGAGTGTAGAAACAAGGAGGTGGTTTTAATGTTATATATATATATAAATATAAATGAGTGATGATGATCTGTTTCATGACGGTGTCCTATGTTCACATGGAGGCTGGGTGTTGCATCAGCCAAAAATGCCAGCCAGAAAACTGCAACTCTTAGTGTCCTTAGTTCCCAAACCATTAGAAAGTCACATTTATAAGAAAGCTGTCAACTTTTATTGAGTGTGAGTGCAGGCATCATTGATTTGATTTATAAAATCCCAATAAAGTTGGTCAGTAAAACACTGAGATTTTTGTATTTGTACTTTTCATTTAAATAAAGGTTAAAGAAAATTAACAAATCTGTTTTCTTCTTGTCTTATCATCATTTTTGAGGGACGTCCAGCCCACCACCATCTCAGGGGTGCAACTGGTCGTTTATTGGACGTACGATTGGCTGTATGTGCGATAGCCCGACAATAAGTTGGTGCTCTGTCTAGGGCATTCCTGCTCTGCACCCTCTGTTTCTTAGTGGAACCAGACCTACTGAGATCTTGACCAGGCTAAAGTAATTTATGAAAACAGTGCAGAGTGAACTTTACACTAACAGGGATGAGAAAAAAAAAATCACACACACATGAGACTTTTCTCAAAATGTTTATAAAAGTAAAGGCCTTTAGTTTGTATACATATTTTCAAATGCAATCTATTAATCCTTTAATTTGTGTATTAGAAAATAAAATGTGTTGCTTGTAAGTCTGCAAAATCTCTGCAGCGAGTCACCTACATATTACTACACAGTTAAAAGCTGGTTATTTTGTGAATTACTAATTTAGCACCTCAGTGGCGGTTTATCAGTAACTTGTAAGTTGTGAATTGGGGCACTTGTGTGGCGCAATAATAAAACACGTCAGCCCACCAGTGCTGACACACTCTGCTACAGCTTTCACGGACAATGATTCGCTCGTCTGAGGGAGGGCGGGACTGCTGCCGTTACGACCTCTGCTGCAGTGAAAAGTGCTCTTCTAGCGATCTCTAATTATTTATTCTTTCTGAGCGGCCCGGTAATAAATAGCCTACGGACCGGTACCGGTCCACGCCCGGTGGTTGGGGACCACTAAGCTACTGCACTTGTGTTGGAAGGACGTGTGTTAGTTATGACCCTACTTGGTCAGGAGTGTTGGTCAGCAACAGAAGAGACAGTGAAATAAGACTAGGTAACTGGATATGACTAGATTGAGAAAAGTTGTGAATTGATACAACCCATCCATCCAGTCGTCCTCTAAAGCAGTGGCTCTAAACTGCTTTAAGAATAAGAACCCAACATACAAGGGTTCTTCAAAAAGTTTCTGCACTTTTTTTAAAAACTGTAATTATTAAGAACTTTAAAAAACAAACTCCATCACTTTTCTACACGGTCACCTTCCGATGCATTTTTTCAGCATCATACCAACTTTTTAATGCCATCAGCAATTTTTGGTTGAGCGCGTAGCCCCTGATACGCCGCTGCTTTCACATCATCATCACATGAAAATCTTACTCCTCTTAAAGCTTCGAGCATCCAAAAAGGTGGAAATCAGATGGAGCTAAATCCGGACTATACGCGTCTCTCTTAGTCTCAGAGACGGCCGATTACTACTCCTCCCACCCTCACCACTTCCAACCAAAATATAAAAGTGCGAAAACTTTTTGAAGATCCTTTGTAGTTCCTTAGCAATAAATAGCATAAATCTTGGTTAACCTTAGATTTCATTGGCTGTTGACTTAGAACCAACACACTGTAGTAATGTAGAGTATGTCAATTTACTTGACACTGTATTAAATGTACATTTTATAATCAGCAATCTGACTGCTCTTCTCAATTCATTTTATCTTCCTCACATGCCACTGAGCCACCCATAATGGCTCCCCAGTTAAGAATCACTGCTTTAAGGGTTGATCCTGTACTGCACATTCAGTATAAAATGCTCCCACTAAAGGCAGAGTTGTGCTTATAAAGAAAGCTCTTCCTTATAAAGGCCACTAAAGATCTGTGCATCATGTTAAAGGTAAAGTAAATGCTCATCTTGTGCACTGTCTGGCGATAATGCTGGCACTATCCGGTTAAAACAACAAGTAATCAAAATCAATCTGGCTCATACAGGTCATCAATTGCACCCTGTACATCTACTATTCTGCAAGAATTATAAAAAAGGAATGCTCTCTGTCAAAATAAAGAACTTCACATAATGCTTATGGACACAATTCCACATTTTCTTCCACCCACAAAAGCCACCACGCTGGCAGATTGTAAAAATGATTTGTCAAACATTCGATTAGATAAATACATTTTTGGCAAGTTTATGAATAGTTGGAGTGTTTGTAGACATCCTCAAGTTCTGACTTGGAACTTTCCAGCTTTTGTTAGGTATTTTACACCTTTGAATGGTTTGTACTTCTCTCCGTACATGTCCAGTCGATTCACTTTCAGTCCTGTGGGCAGAGGGCAGAAGTCATTATTTATTTATTTATTAGGATTTGAACGTCATGTTTTACACTTTGGTTACATTCATGACAGGAACGGTAGTTACTCATTAAACAAGATCCATCAGTTTAAGTTTTAATATTGAACACAGTCATGGACAATTTAGTATCTTCAATTCACCTCACTTGCACGTCTTTGGGCTGTGGGAGGAAACCGGAGCACCTGGAAGAAACACCCACAGACTCAGAGAGAACATGCAAACTCCAAACAGAAAGGACCCGGACTGCCCCACCTGGGAATAAAACCCAGGACCTTCTTGCTATGAGGCGACAGTGCTACCTACCGAGTCACTGTGCCACCCCAGATGTCATTAAATACTGTGGGTTACACATCTAATAAGCAAATCAAAGTGGGCTTTGTGTTATAATAGACAGTTTTTTTTTTTTACTTAATTTGTTTCATGATTACATTTCTGTCTACTGACTATAAATATAAAGTCTGGACTCTAATCTATCAGTAATTTACTATGAAACAAACTTGCTACAATCACAGCACAGAGTCTTTCTTGCTACTATGTGGCACACAGATAAAACAGTACAAAAAAGTATCTAATGAAAAAGGAAAACACTAAAATTAATAGATGTGGACATTTCTACTTCAGAACCCTGCAACACTGTGTTACATCATTTTGCCCTTTTAACAACACTTTTAACAGAACTACTTGGGGATTAAAGACACAAATTGTTTCCGTTTTTAAAAAAGTGGACTTCACCTGCACAACTGTACCTGCTTTTTATTTTAAGTAATTTGTGCTTTTATAATGTGCCACTTTTATTATGAATTGTAGAAGGTGAAACACCTCGTCTGTCGCTTTACAGAGTGTTCATAGAGCTTGTTTGTGCACAGACCATGCTGGAAGTGGAAAGAGCCTTCCCTAAACTGTTGCTGCAAAGTTGGAAGCATATGATTTCCTTTCATATATAAATGATTTATTACACCTGTTAGTAATTGTTGTGGCTGAAACATATGAGGTAAAATATTAGAAGGGGTGTCTCAATACGTTTGGCCGTATATGTATATCTCACCTACAGACTAAGTTTGTATTTACCTTACAGTTGATCAGGTTAAACATGAAACTTATTTTCTTTGTACTTTTTAATGTACTATTATTTTTTTATTATATTTTTAAATATAATAAATAAATATCTGAATGATGCCAGATTAAACGAGTTTTTTCTTTGGATCACAAACGAGCATGCTACGCTTCAGTTTCAACATCTGAAACATCTGTATCGTTCTCATACCTGAAATGGCTAACTGTTGAATCTTGAGGTCAATGTTCAGGCTGGGATTTTCCTCTGGTTTAGGGGCTCCGGTCTGTAAGCTCAGACTTCCTTTCAGATTTGGTTGCTTTTGTTGGTTCAGCTTCCCGATGTCCCACACCAAAATCTATAACATAGAAAAAACAATATAAGAGAGTCTTTATTATTCCCTAGTAGTGATAAAACAACATGAAAAACACAGAAACTGTCTTTCTCTTCTTTATGTGCCAAAGATACACACAGAACTTTGCCTTTTGTGTGATTATAGAGCAATATTAAATCCAAAGAGATTAAATATATTTTAATTACAGTATTTCAGAAGGAAAGCCATGGAATCAACTTTCAGGGTAAAATTTTAATTTAGCTTCTCATTACATACCATTACAACGGTGTATTAGGGCCACTTTAAAGTTTTAATTTCGAGAAATGGAAATGATTTCGAGATTAAAGTGGAAATGATTTCGAGAATAAAGTCGAAATGATTTTGAGATTAAAGTCGAAATATTATGGCCATAGCAACCTCCTTGTGTTAAAATTAGGGATGTCCATGATCCTGTTGATGCATGCTCAATAATCCAGGTACACAAATCCACAAAGTTGAATCAGTTCATCTGGACACAAGTTTGTTGAAGAGATACGTTTCGTCACTCAATCCGAATGACTTCTTCTCGAAGAAGTCATTCGGATTGAGTGACGAAACGTATCTCTACAACAAACTTGTGTCCAGATGAACTGATTCAACTTTGTGAATGTCCATGATTGTACTTTTATATCGGTTTCACAAATAAAGAATTCCCAGTCTCGCTTGCGTGCCGATCCAGGTACTGAGACCTGTGCTTCTCTGAACCGACAAGCCTACGACGGCTGCACACACTTTATTCTCATAATCATTTCGACTTTAATCTCGAAATTGAAACTTAAAAATACTTTTTTTTTTTTACAGTGGCCCTAATACGCTGTCGTATACCATAGTGTTTACATACATTAAAACACTTCATAGTAGGTTGAACTTCTCATTACTTACATAAGAGGCTACTGTTGCTTTCATTCTCTCCCTCAGCCTCCATTAAACACTTCTCATTATGACCCTACAAGTCGTCAAAACATTTAACAGCTCATCTGGTTAGATGAATAAACCTCTAAAACCTAGTGTGGAACTAGTGTGGAAAGCAGAACTACAGCAGCCAAACTGCTGAAGTGTCACAATAAAAAAAATACCTAAAAGCTTACAAATCAGCTGAGCTCACTGTTCACCTCTATCAAGCTATTAAGAATATACACACACCTCTCTCTCTCATATTTATGTAGACACATTTTTCTGTAAATTGGCTAGAAGTGGAACAGCTGGAATACATGGACTGGCTTTGAGCAGCAAGGTGAAATAAGGAAACACGAACTGAACCTTGTGTACTGCCGGCAAACTTTGAATTCCAGCACAAATTTGAATTTTGCACTTATTTAAACCAATTTTAAACAAATGGACACTAAGAGTCGCATCTTTAGGAGTTCACAAGGTAAAGGTTAGGTAGAGGACTTACTGTAATGTATTCTCTCAATTTACTTCTTTATTGTCATAAATATTCTATCCACACTCATTTAACAAAGCAAAAAAGGCTGTGATGTTTTGTTTTCCTTCCAATCTAGTCATAATCATCACTGACGTTGACCTCCATTCTGACTGAGGAGAGCCGTGACTAACACACAGCCCCTCCGACACGCGTGTAGTAGCCATCTGCATCTTTTCATCTGCACGAGGTCAGTTCATATACGGATCAGCTTTGTGTACGGAGAGACACACCCTGATCACACATTATCCCCCGTCTCTGTGCAGACGCCATCAATCAGCCAGCAGAGGTCGTAATTGCATCAGTTATGAGGACCCCCCCCTCACACACACACACACACACACACACACACACACACACACACACACACACACATCCTTCCCTGAACAACAAGCCAATCGTAGTTCCTGTAAGCACAAGACTGCTTGAAACGACGAGTTCGGGATGTCAGCTCTGGTGTGATAGCGTGTCCAATTTTTAACAAATAGACACTGACATTTGCATCTTTTTAGAGTTTGCAACTTGTATGTAGAGGACTAACTGTAATGCTAAATTGATCATTTACTTTCTCAGTTCATAATTTCCCTGTCCACACTGCCAAAACAAAAGGCCTCTGGTGTTTTATTGGAATGCTCTGCTGTTTTATACAGAACATTACATTCCTAATTCTCCAGTTATACAGATTTACCTTAGTTACTGGGTCGTACGTGAAGGTGCCTTGGGTTGCTGTAAGGTTGGCACTGAGTACCACTTTAGGCATGTGTATCGTCACCACCAAACACTCCACCGTCTTTCCCATGGTCTGCTTAGGACCCACAGTAATGTCCAATCTTCCAGAAGAGCCCGTCTCAAAGAAATTGATGTTCTGCTTCACGTGCACTGGAATTGCTACCAAACTACAGAAAAACAAACAAAAACAAAGTGTTACAAGACCCAAGGAATAAAGAGTCGGTGAAGATGATGAACCATAAACTCAAATACGGTTCTTACTTTTGCGCGGCCACGTGATACGACATGAGTCGGAAGTTTCCATCTGGAGGGATGAAAGAGAGGATTCGCTCCGACTCCCATCTCTTAAAACGCACACAAGGATGGAAGCTTACGTCATCCAGGATCCTGGGGTTCTACGGCATAAACACACCGGTGTTTAACTTGCTTATGTTTTAATGTCAGTGATAATAATAAAAAAACCATCACACTGGGCAGCGTTAGGCAAAAACAAACAGTCTTAAAACATCACTTTCTGTCTTAAAACATCACTTTCTGCATGTGTTGAAAAAGAAGGTAGTGTAAACTTTACTAACCATAAAGGAAAGTGTGAGATCTGGCATGCCTGTAAGTTTTACACAAGCATCAATCACTCCCTGGATTTCAGCAAACACTGTCATGCCTGAAGGGACAAACAGCAAGAATAAATAAGGTGAACTACCGTATTAGCATACAGTCATGCAGACACTATGGTTCAGACAAATGAAAAGCACAAAAAAGTGCTACCGGATTTATCCAGGATGGCATCGATTTCTTCAACTACATCAAAATAGGCTTCGTTGTTAGTGTACTTTACACCAGCTCTCCTCCACGGGACGGTGGATAGCTGTCCAGTGGGCAGAGTCTCACCAACATTACTGCTGCCTAGAAGGAAAATTAAGTTAAAAAGTAAAACCAAATGGGTTTAATTCTATAATTCAGGGAATGGGCTCAGGTACTTGAGTACCTAAGCACCTGAGAAAGAGGTCAACATTTCCGCCACACCCATGCCTCCCAAGTATATGATTATTTGCTCGCTTTGTTTACTAAGAACTAACGATGTAACGATGCACCACAAGGTGCACATGTGCCATGATTCGAATCGGTTATTCATTTAAGATGAATCGATATTCACAGCAGAGGGCACTGGCGCTATTCACCTCGCCTGGTTGACGGCACTTCACAAAGTTGCCAGGTAGGGGATTTTCCAGCCAAATTTATTTTTGTGAATATACTTTCTTTATTTGTATTATTCATCTATTTATATAATGTGGAATTTGTTTTCAAATTTTTGCATAGTTTGTACCTAACTCAGAAATAAAAGGGCATTAATTATTTAGATAAATAAAAGATAAGCACAAATTCAGTATTTTATTTTTTTAAAGAGAAATAATAAAAGGAAACTTAATATAATTTGTCTTCAATTTCATTTTGTTTAAAAAAATCGTGAAAAAATTGTATCGTGAACCCGGTATCGTAAATCATATCGCATTGTGGGTAAAGTGTATCGTTACATCCCAACTAAGAACTTAACATAATACAGTTGCTAATTCAAACATAATAGAGCTATTTAGAGCTAAGTTTCTTGAGGTCTGATCTGTGACTGTAGCAAAGTAAACCAAATGGCTAAACTACAGTGAACATCCTGGTATTTGAGCCACATCTATTGAATAAAATAAGATATGCAGTGCTTTAAGAAGTATTTGCCCCACCCCAATTTCTTTTATTTTGCATATTTGTCCTTTTTTTGTTTTTTATTATATTTTTTATGCATCTTCTCCCATTTTCTCCCAATTTAGTGTAGTCAATTTGTCTTCCACTACTGGGATCCCCGTTTTTTTGCAGTCGAGGAGGGTATATTGCTGCTCATGCCTCCTCCGACCCGCGCGCAGCCCTTAACGGAACCCTTTTCCACCAATGCAGTCTGCACAGGTGTCTCTATCCACCAAGCAGGGTCCTTACACAGAGTTTGAAGACCCCACCCACATAATCTGGTCATCCCTCCTGACAGGCACTGCCAATTATGCCCGCTAGATGGCACCAAGCTGACCGGTGGCAACGGCGAGTTTCGAACCCAGGAGTTCAGAATCTCTGCGCTGGTGTGCTAGCAGAATATCCCGCTGCGCCACCTGGGTGACATCATTTATTGATGAAAATGTAGTTCAGCCCAACCTGGCCATATTTAAAAAAGTAATTGGCCCATTAGCTACTAAACTAACCAGTTAACCAAATTAAATTGACAGATCTCACTAGCCACAGTCAGGCCTGACTACTGCTTCACATGATCCCTAGTTCTTAAAAGATTCAAATTCATTAAAATCTACCAGTCTGGAAAGGGTTAAAAACAGTTACTAAGGCTCTGGGAGTCCAGCAAACCACAGTTAGAGCCATTATTCACAAATATAAAAAACTTGGAACAGTGTGAACCTTTCCAGGAGTGGCCAGCCTACCAATATTTTACCAAGAACGCATCAATTTGCCTCAGTGAAGGTCATTGTACATAATTCCACAATAAGTAAGACAGTGGACAAAAAGGCTGAGCACTGCAGGGCTCAAACCATTGCTGACCAAAAAGAAGACAAATGCTCGTTTTGTGCTTGCCAAAAAACATCTAAATGATCCTCAAGACTTTAGGGATTATATTCTGTCAACTGATCAGCCAAAGATGGAACATGGAAGACATAGGGACCGTTACATCTGGCATATCTAGAGCTTGCAGTTCAAGCTGTGTTTTTAACCACTAGTGGAGACTAGAAAAATCTGGTGCACCCAGTATATTTGCCACCAAAATGTGAAGTTTACTTGGTGCAGCCACGTGAAAATATTTTCCACCTCTAGAGTTACTACTGAAAATTCTAACATATCTTTGATTTGCGAAAGCATTTTCATACTGAAAGATGCCGCTTACATTACGGTGGAAATATTGAATCATTCTTACCTTAAAATAATTTTAAGTGACCCCTCCTTTAAGGACAAGGAGACTCAAACTATGCAGAATGTCCTGAAGTATCTGTACCTATTATGTTTCTCATTTAATCAGCATGTTACACTACAACACAGTCCAGTGATTCCCACAAATCTGAATTATCCTGATCAGGGTTACAGAGGGTCCAGTTCCACTGAGAAACCGAATGCAAGGCAAGAAATGCCCCAACCACCCAGACATAACCGACTGATAAAGCAACTGAGATTCAAATTTAAACTCCATAGACTACAAATGACTACTAGTTTACTGTGCAGAAAAAAAATCAACAAAGTTTGGTCAGATGAAGAGAAGATTTAAATTAAACCCACTTTACTGCAAGAACTATGTTAATACTAGACCTTACCTGTGATAGTGTTGACCATAGAGCGCAGAATATTGGGAGGTTTAATAAGCTCTTTCAGGATGTTGGATTCTGTTGCAAGAGGAAAGCCATTATCAAGCATTTCTTCAAGAAGTTCGTACACAATTACCATGTTCTCTTTAATAGCAACCTCAGAGCATTCTCCAAAATAATCCTGCATGAGAAAAAAACACTTATTAGTAAGAGTTCAAACAATAGATTTAAATAAACTGTATATAACAACATTACACAAAACAATTCATATACCTGAAACGTCTCTGCAACTCGATGAAGAAATTCAATAACAAAGAGAGGAGGAACTTCTGTCTGGATGATGCAAACAAAGAAGATTTTGTGCCGGTAGATGTTAATAAGGTAGTGATGAGGAGTGGGAATAACGGGTGGGACGTTGTCAGGTTCCACTGCTTTCTCCCGAACTTCGAAAAAGTAATCACATACTGAGCGGCTTATCACACTCTTCCAGTGTTTTTCCAGGAATATGTCTCCAGTGTTGTTGATCAGGAACAAACTGTGAATCATGTTAAGAGCTGAAGGACATACAAAAATACCAGATTAGAATGATCAAGTGACACAGAGCCTATAAGTACCCACAAAAGACAATGAACCTTGCAAATGGTACTATTTAATTTGCACGTTACTGTTTTATTTGCACAGCTTATAGTTGAACACATCATATCTATAAACTGCATCTTTAGTTTTTTGTCCTGTGTTAGACGTTCTTATACTGTATTCTTATTTTTCATATTATTATATATTTTAATTTGTATATCTTATTTTTGCATTACATTACTTTTAATTTCGTTTTAATTTTTTTGTACTACATTGACATGTCGTTGTGTGATGCTTGTGATATCTGCAAATTGCTGCTGTAACACCTGCAACCCCTTCGGGGATCAATAAAGTAATCAATCAATCAATCATAAATGAAATATACACTGATCAGCCATAACATTAAAACCACCTCTTTGTTTCTACACTCACTGTCCATTTTATCAGCTCCACTTACCATATAGAAGCACTTTGTTGTTCTACAATTACTGACTGTAGTCCATCTGTTTCTCTGCATGCTTTGTTACCCCCTTTCATGCTCATGTTCTTCAATGGTCAGGACCTCCACAGAGTAGGTATTATTTAGGTGGTGGATCATTCTCAGCACTGCAGTGCTGGATTGAGAATAGTCCACCAACCAAAAATATCCAGCCAACAGCACCCCGTGGGCAGCGTCCTGTAACCACTGATGAAGGTCTAGAAGATGACCAACTCAAACAGCAGCAATAGATGAGCGATCGTCTCTGACTTTACATCTACAAGGTGAAGCAACTAGGTAGGAGTGTCTAATAGAGTGGACAGTGAGTGGACACGGTGTTTAAAAACTCCAGCAGTGCTGCTGTGTCTGATCCACTCATACCAGCACAACACACACTAACACACCACCACCATGTCAGTGTCACTGCAGTGCTGAGAATGATCCACCACCCAAATAATACCTGCTCTTTGGTGGTCCTGTGGGGGGTCCTGACTATTGAAGAACAGCATGAAACTACAAAGTGCTTCTATATAGTAAGTGGAGCTGATAAAATGGACAGTGAGTGTAGAAACAAGAAGGTGGTTTTAATGTTATGGCTGATCATTGTATAATTAACCCAATAGAAGCAAGTGTATTTTCTTAGAGAAACTTGTCTTGAAACTTAATTATGTGTTTAATATTTAAATGAGCCGCTCAGCCGCTCAGGTGGCGCAGCGGTAAAGTACGCTAGCGCACCAGAGTTGGGTTTCTAGATACATCGTATCGAAACTCAGCTCTACCTTTCCGACTGGGTTGGGCGGCAGTATGAACAACGTTTGGCTGTTGTTCAGGGGCTTAGGGGTAGAGTCGGATCATAGGTCCTCATAACTGGTACAACTGCGGCCCCTGCTGGTTGACTGACGGCGCCTGCACAGGGCTGAGGAATAACATTGAGGGGGGTGTGACCCTCCGTGCGCAGTGTCTCTCGGTGTATGAACTCGGCTCAAGCAGGTGAAAAATGCAGGCTGTACTGATTGCGTGCCGGAAGGGGCGCAAGTCAGTTGAGTGGCGTCCTCAGTCGGCGGCAAAGGGTCGAACCAGTATAGAGGACGCAATCAGGGTAATTGGACATGACTAGAATAGGGATACAAATTGGGGGGAAAAAAGTGGAAAAAAATAGATAAATAGATAATTAAAAAAAAAAAAAATTTAAGTTTAAAGACTTTGGCAAATTTTTTATCCCTGATTTAAATTCCCTTGTAGGTCCAGAGTAAGTAGTTTTATTTGACAGACAGTATGATAGAGATAGATAGATAGATAGATACTTTATTTATCCCGAAGGAAATTATTGGTCTACAGTAGTTTAACAAGCAAAAGAAGAGAAACTAATACAAATAAAGTAAGTAAGTAAATAAGTAAATAAGGTGCATTTATACATTATATGGTATGCAACAGAAAAACAGTATGTGCAAATTGTGCATCTGGTACATGTAATAGGGCCAGTGATAGCTCAGTGGTTAAGGTACTGGACTAGTAAACAGAAGGTTGCCGGTTCAAGCCCCGCCACCACCAAGTTGCCACTGTTGGGTCCCTGAGCAAGGCCCTTAACCCTCAATTGCTCATTGTGTTCCGCTCACTGTGTAAGTCGCTTTGGATAAAAGCGTCTGCTAAATGCTGAAAATGTAAATGTAATAGAAGCAGTAGTGTATCTATTCTTATAAACAATATATACAGATATATAAGAATAAATATAGAAATAAGGATATTGTTATAGTTATAAATATATACAATGTGAATATATATAATAGAATATGACTATAGACTGTGTATCAGATATAGAATATATCAGACATAGGTATGGATGAGTATAGTAGTGGTAATATACGGATAATAATAATAGCATTATTATAGTCTTATTGTATTATTATATGATGTTCTTGTAATTCTAGAATAACAAATCTAACATTAATTAATATAAAAATCTGTCAGGATATTTTAATATTATTAAACAGCTGAAGACAAAGCTACTTTTGAGACAAAAACGTATTGAAACTATGCGTATACACATGGTGTAAACTTTACCTGAAATTTAAGTTTCCTTGACCTGAAACTGCACACTAGCGTACTTAACAGTATGCAACACAGTAATGACAACATTAACTAGTGTACTAATTCAGCATACTACTTAGTACGCTAGTACGCGTTTCAGGACGCAGTGTCGTTTATTACCGGTATCTGATAGTTTCAGCGCTGACTGTTTTTAATTCAAGTCTTACGTGCAATAACAACTCCTAAACCCTGTAGAAATATATTCTCAAGCGCTTTAAGCAAACAAACACACTTAAAAAACAAGAAAGTACCTCTTCTGCTCCGGGTTGATTAAAAAGTATAGGGAAAGTGTTGTGTGTGTGGCAGTCTGGTAGGAGTGACAACCCTCATAGGTTTGTTTACCCAACTAGCTATATTCGAACCGCCTTTTGTACGTCTGGCATTAAATAAAACTAGCAGAAACACAAATAAACATACACGTATATACAGCTTACTCTGTTGTGTGTGCAATCACACACTGGCATTAAATACTGACGGTGAACTGTTTTTATATTAAGCTCCAAAACATTCATCAGCACCGGCATCAGCGCAAACAGCTAAAGGGTCAAACTTAGTGTTGTTCTAATTACATTCAGTATGTACACATAGTGCACTACTCTGAGTGTTAAGGCCGTTCTTTTTTCCTAGCATCTAGGGCGCCTAGATAGGGAGTAAGGAGGATTTTAAGCCATAATCAAGCCACTGCCATATAACTGATTTTATTTCATTTAGGGTTTGCCGAAGCAGGGTGGAAGGAACAGGGCTCAGCTTTTTTAAATTACTGAACAGTAAACCATGGCTACAGGGGAACCCAAAAGCAAGAAAATCAAACTAGAGGAAAAGACACTGAGGTGAGATCAATGTGATGTGTGCAGTGAGTGCAGTACATGTGCATGCTGCGGTTATAATGCATGCATGTGCAATAACGGTGCTCCGTGCAACACTGACTTTTCTATTAAATTAACCCACAATAGGACCGTAGAAATGTTTCACTTATGCAGACTTTTCCTTTCCCTAAAGTGACTTTTCACAGTTATCTAATAGCATTATGTGTGTGACTTACAGCACTGTTACTCTGCATCAAGTCAGATTTGTTTTGGCGCACAGCTGCAGTCAATAGGAGTCATGCTGGTGTGAGAATGCAGTTTGGGGGAAGTCACAGTAAACATTAGTTCCCATCACTATAAAACTGGCTTATATAAGCACTTTTATGTATTCATTAATACTGAGTCAGTGTAAACTGGCTACGTTTAGTGGTGTTGTGAACTTTCAGTTTTATCATGGGATTGAGCAAGTTTCAGACCTCCACGAGGTCGGTGAGAATGAAGTCCAGAGTTCAGGTCGGTGGATGAGTAATGTCACTGCACAACACGTGCTTTCTGTCTCGTCATGTCATGTCATGCCTGGTCTTTTCTGTGTGGAGTTTGCATGTTCTCCCCGTGTCTGCGTGGGTTTCCTTTGGGAGCTCCGGTTTCCTCCCACAGTCCAAAGACGTGCAAGTGAGGTGAATTGGAGATACAAAATTGTCCATGACTGTGTTTGATTTAAACTTGTGAAGTGATGAATCTTGTGTAACGATGTTTGTTTGTTTGTTTATTAGGACTTTAACGTCATTTACATTTACATTTTCAGCATTTAGCGGACGCCTTTATCCAAAGCGACTTACATCACAGTTACAGTATACAGTCGGAGCAATTGAGGGTTAAGGGCCTTGCTTTAGGCTGTTTAACATTTATTATTTTTATTCTTTATAATAATAAATCAAAATCATATTTTAGGCTAAAGAACATTATGTAACATTTTTTCTTAATAGTGCAAAAAACATTTTAACATAATCCATCTTCACACTGACATGCAGTCCCGGTTCTGGACTGCGTTGCTTAGTGGGGCAGTGAGAAAATCTGCAATGTCCACCCCAGCGCCCCCACAGCGCCGGCCCTGCTTGTGTTAGTTTAGTTTTGCCCCCAGCCGGATTCGAACCTAGGGTGGAAAAAGATGCACGATGCGCTCTGCCCACTGCCCTACTCAAACAGCGGAGTAATAATCAAGTTGTTATGCTGATATGCCTGCGCACACACGGCGTTACTAAGACTAAACGTGAACATTACTTAAAATAATAACCAAAGGCTTTCTAATTCCCACTGTAGCAGCAGTTTCCTTCTGTTTCATACATATCGCCCTGTCTCAGTCTAATCTGCAGCATTTCTTTTCCATTGATAAAAATACAGAACAAAGACGTTTAGTTTCCAAATAAGGAACGATTCCATTTTTATGGGACGGTTGGCAACCCTACTTTGGTTACATTCATGACAGGAACGGTAGTTACTCATCACACAAGATTCATCAGTTCACAAGGTTTTATCGAACACATCATGGACAATTTAGTATCTCCAATTTACCTCACTTGCACGTCTTTGGACTGTGGGAGGAAACCGGAGCACCTGAAGGAAACCCACGCGGACACGGGGAGAACATGCGAACTCCACACAGAAAGGACCCAAACCGTGCTATCTGGGGATCAAACCCAGGACCTTTTTGCTGTGAGGCGACAGTGCTACCCACTTAGCCACCGTGCCGCCCCCTTGTGTAATGAAAAACTACAGTTTCTGTCATGAATGTAACCAAAGAGTGTAAAACATCATGCTAAAATCCTAATAAATAAATAACTTTGTCATGTAGATAAGCCAGTGTTGTAATTCCAGAATACACACAAGCTGCCCTGCAACTTAATCTTTTCTTAGTCTAGTTGACTGGCACTTTATTTATCGCTGTGCTTCAGGGGTCACTGGATGCAAGGCAGGAATAAACCCTGGAAAGGGTGACCGTTCATGCCAGGGCATCACTTACTCACTTAAGCATTCACCCACTCATGCTCATTGGTAAGGAGAGCATGCCAAATGCTTGTCAATGACCAGAGGTAAGAAGTGAACCCAGTGGTGTGTCTAGGAATGGGGTCTTGAAAATCTTCTTATACCTGTTGTCCTTTTGGTGCAATGAAATCATCTCCTCTCTCAGTCATTGTAGCAGCTCCTTAGTTTTTATCATGATTGCAACACACCTTAAACACTTGAATATTTGTGTTGTGTTTATATAACATCACAGCTGATGCAGGTGAAGGTTGGTTATTGAGTTCCAATGGTTTAATCATGTTGTAACCCAACTTTAGGTCCTACAGACTGGCATTAGTTTAAAAAAAAAAAAAGCATTTTCTCCCCTTTTTCTCCCCCAATTGCATCATGCTTCCTCTCCACCTATGCAGATCCCTGCTCTGACCGAGGAGATCGAAGCTAACCCACGCCCCCTCCGACACGTGGGCAGCAAGCCGTGTGTTGTGCCACCTAGCGTTGTGTACGAAGAGACACACCCTAAGAGCACTCTTTCCTCATCTCTGTGTAGGCGCCTCTAATCAGCCAGCAGAGGTCGTAATTGCACCAGTCTGACAGAGAGAGACCCCATCCGGCTTAGTCCCGCCCATCTGAACAACAGGCCAATCGTTGTTCATGTGGCCGCTCAGCCTCAGCCAGCAAGACGGAGCTGAGATTCGATACGATGTATTTGAGATCCCAGCTCTGGTTGCAGCGTGTGTTTTTACCGCTGTGCCACCTAAGTGGCCTCTGGCATTAGTTTTTAAGATCAGTTTTTGGGGGGGGGGGGGGCGGTGTCTACTGGCACATGCTTACTGAGGATGGGGGAGGGTGGGTCTAAAAATGTGTGTGATCTCCACTTTCAGTTCAAATCAAGCATGAGCTTTTGGTAATGAATTAAAATGACCTTTTTAACAGACAGCATTAATCGGACAACAACTAATTTGCTGGTTATTGATGAACCGGTTAATCATTAACATCCCTAGTTTGGTTCTTTTGGTTCAAAATGTTTTCTACATAACTTATTTATTTACTACATTTAAAATATTTACTTTAATTTACACATAATTTATACTTTTTGTGTGCACTGTATGCTTTTAGTCGGTTATTGAAACTGTGCAGTACTTTAAGTCTCTGTACAGGCTGGCCAAGCCACATACTACCATCTCCCATCCCAAATAGGGTGAATGCCGGTCGTGTGCTGTACTAAGCGCGACATACTATGCAGTATGATATTACGCTGCATTGGACAAAGTCCAGGCTTCAGCTGGGTGTCCTCTGTTAAACATTACAGAGGGTCAGTGTCACCGCTGTGTCCTAAGACTTGGCTCATGGTGAGAAGTGACGGGCATTTACAGGCTGCTTTAACAAACAGACTTGCACATACAGAGTCACACAGCACCAGTCGATCCAGCTTTTAACCATAATACACAACAAGTCGATGCACGCCAGCAGGGAAACTGTTCATTCACAAGTTACAAGCCTGTTCACGATGTCCACAATGTGACCAGTTAACCTGGCTACACACAGAAAACTTAAGGTGTAAATTCAAAAACAGTGGAACACCAGTGCAAGGCTTTTTTAGGACCAAAGTGCAGGTCTAGCTTTACCCTGTTTGTAGTGTAATTTGCATAGCCCTGTCCTCTTTTAGTATTAGCCAATCAGCTGCAGGGGTAAAACGCAAACTCTTGTTTTTGGAAGAGTACACATGCTGCTAAAGCTGGTGTAGATTTAAAACGGCACATTTTGGCTCCCGAATCACCTAAAAAGCAGCATGGCCAGGTAAGGGACTTCTCAAATTTAAAGGGCTTGATCTCTGCTGATGTACTTTAAATAGCAGTTTTGATTTTTTTGTTGATTTTGTCAAAAGTGATTGGATTGCAGACGTTAGCGTTCATGGTCCTGCATGTTTTAATGCTTTTGATTGTTGCCACGATGTGTTTGTCAAATTATATGATGATTTTCTAATAACAGGTCCTTAGGCCTTTTTACTGTAGTTGATGTTATTAATCTAAAATAAAACCAACTGCTAGGTGGAGTGGTGGTTCTTGAGCTTTTGGGTTCAATCCTGGTTTCTGTTAACTGTCTATGTGAAGTGTGTCTGGTGCTTTTCTAAATCTGTTGGTTCTTTCTGGGTGCTGGGTTTTCTTCCACCTCCCAAAAACATGCAGAAGGTGAACTGGAGGTATCAATTGCTTCCAGGTTCTCCGTGATGGATGCTACCCTGCCCAGGGTAGGTTTCTGTCTTGCATCCAGTTTTGTCTGGCTGCACAGGACCCACAGTGTCTCTGACCAGGATTAAATTGTTATTTGATATAAGATGAAATATTAAATAAAAGATAAAAGTGTTTAAAGCTACTTGTGGCTGAGTAAAATGGGGCAGTCCGCGTACCAGTCTTGGCCCCACCATTGTCATTAGACAATCATGTCCATGCAGGCACCTAACCGGCTGATAGCACTAACTCTAAATCCCCAGATCTCAGTAGTAGTGGGCTAGCGTACTTTAAATATGCAGGAAATAATGCTGTTTGGTCGTTTCTGCCACTGACTGTACATGTTTGCATTCATATTTGACAGCAGTTGCAATCAGCCGTCTATTAATATTATTAATATCTATTAATATTATCTTTAATAGTTTTTTTTGTTATGAGATTTATAACTACATACATTTATAACTACATACATAACTACATACATCATCCCTGAAGATAGAAGTGTTTTAAGCTACTTGTGGTTGAGTAAAATGGGACAGTTGTCAACTAATGAACATGGAAAGAATTGACATTAATTCACATTCACAATAATCAGCAGCTACTTAACTATTATGAATAATTAACTGATCTGACATAAGCATATGTAATCGTGTGCTGTTAACCTGTTGGTGTCTTTAACACAAGCATTGATCACACCACTGAATTTTGACCCCAAATTTCTGAAAACATCTGTGCTAATTCAGAAGCTTCCCATGGTGTCCTTAGTTAAGCTTTCTGTGTGTGTGTGTGTGTGTGTGTGTGTGTGTGTGTGTGTGTGTGTGTGTGTGTGTGTGTGTGTGTGTGTGTGTGTGTGTGTGTTTAATATTTCTGCACTAGAAAGTTGTACTTATATTTAAAAGTTTCAGTCAGCGTGTGTGTGGTTCTGTGTTAAGTAGGTTGGAGTTTCAGAGCACTTTCCCAAAAAAACTATGTTAATAAACATTTACATTTTCTGCATTTTCTGCTTTTTTATCCAAAGTGACTTACAGTACTGTGACAGTATACTTTCTAAGTAACTGTGAGTTAAGGGCCTTGCTCAAGAGCCCAACAGCAATCTTTCAGTGGTAGGGCCTGAACCAGCAACCTTTTGATTACTAGTCCAGGACCTTAACCACTAGGCCACAACAGAGACACACACTTACACAAGGGGCACAAGTTTTGCAGATTTCTGAGCAGTGTCCCATTAAAATGAAAACATGAGCGCTCCATATCAGCAGGTCTTCTTTAAATAAAGCATAAACAACAGTGTAAACAACAGTCATTGTGGTGAAGATAAACACTGTGAGCAGAACCAGTTCAACATTCAGAATGTAGATTTTAAACACTCACATTCACACCTAGGGCAATTTTAGCAGCTTTAATCCCTTAGTAAACATTTCCTCCTTACTCCAGTTTAACAGTCTTCAAACACAGTAAAACCCAGTTAGGAGACAGTGCAGGTAGTGACAGGGTACTGTAGACAGTTTTTAGTATAATCAGTGTCAGGTCAGTGTAGAGATGTTATATGGCTTTAGCTAATGTCTTTGATTTGCCGAGTATCTCTCTTACCTTTAAAATATTCATTTAAATCTGTACCGTCATGTATAATTCAACTCTGATTAATGATTACTGCTTAATTTTGTGTATATGTTGTATTTTATGTATATACACTGATCAGCCATAACATTAAAACCACCTCCTTGTTTCTACACTCACTGTCCATTTTATCAGCTCCACTTACAGAAGCACTTTGTAATTCTACAATTACTGACTGTAGTCCATCCATTTTTCTACATACCTTTTTAGCCTGCTTACACCCTGTTTTTCAATGGTCAGGACCCCCACAGGACCACCACAGAGCAGGTATTATTTAGGTGGTGGATCATTCTCAGCACTGCTGTGACACTGACATGGTGGTGGTGTGTTAGTGTGTGTTGTGCTGGTATGAGTGGATCAGACACAGCAGCGCTGCTGGAGTTTTTAAATACCGTGTCCACTCACTGTCCACTCTATTAGACACTCCTACCTAGTTGGTCCACCTTGTAGATGTAAAGTCAGAGACGATCGCTCATCTATTGCTGCTGTTTGAGTTGGTCATCAGTGGTCACAGGATGATGCCCACGGGGCGCTGTTGGCTGGATATATTTTTGGTTGGTGGACTATTCTCAGTCCAGCAGTGACTGAGGTGTTTAAAAAAAATCATATAAAATGTGTTTGTATGTGTGTGTTAAATGGTTTGAGTAACACCTACATCGAACACTTGCAACTTGCTTTTAGTCCTGTTGGTGACTTTTTATCTAATCATGCAGTTGCAGAGTTAATAACTTCAGTCTTCAGATCACATGTAATCAAGTGTCGTTAATATAATGTTTCGCTAATTAAAAGAATGTTGTTTTATTTCAGTGAAAACTCTCTTTTTGGGATGGGAAATCCCCTGCTGGACATCTGTGCTGTGGTGGACAAGGACTTTCTGGACAAGTAAGTTGTTTTCGTCTCCCATTGACCCGACCCCCCTCCCTGCCCACATGTGTACACTGATGCACACAAGTCTTTCATTGTTAAAGGGGGTGAGCTGTACGGCTTGTTTATTTTGTTGAAGAGTAAAATGCACACAACACAAAAATCTGGAGTCACTGGGGCCGCACTTGCTGTAAACTGAATAATTATTTTAGCAACTTTATAGGTGCATGTATCAAACAGCCATCACAATTCAAAGCTCACTGACCGTACTAAACCGTGCCTATAATTAGATTAGATTCAACTTTATTGTCATTACACATGTACAAGTACAAGGCAACGAAATGCAGTTTAGCATCTAACCAGAAGTGCAATAAGCAGCAAGTGGAGGATGTACAGTATCTACGATATACATTATTTACAGGGTATGGGCAGTGGTATGAACAAGATATACAGGTGAATATATTATTGAATGTACTATAAACATGGTATACAGATGGGAGTGCTATAGACATAATATACAGATTAGTGGGTGCTAAACACCCCAAAAGAACAGCCACAGACATAAGGGCACTTGTGCCATTGTAAATAGAAAGGGTGCTGCCTTTTCAGATGCCCAATTTTGTGTAATAATCATAAGATTGGGACCCCTGAGCAATTAAAAGAGGTAAGTTGTCTCATGCATCATATTTTAAATGTGTTCTGGATTCATTTACCTTTAAAGGATGCTGAATATTGTTTTTTTTACCCACAATGTTGCTGCTAGTTAGTAGCCCTAACAAGGAAGTGGTAGTTCAGTGGTTAAGGTACTGGACTAGTAATCAGAAGGTTGCCGGTTCAAGCCCCGCCACCACCAAGTTGCCACTGTTGGGTTCCTGAGCAAGGCCCTTAACCCTCAATTGCTCAAAATCGTGTTCAGTCATAATTGTAAGTTGCTTTGGATGAAAGTGTCTGCTAAATGCTGAAAATGTAAATGTAATTCATAGGATGCACTGATTGCTGTAAATGTAGTATGTCTTTTTAATGGATGTCACTGCTTGTTTTATCAAATCAATACTTAATGTATTCAACTTGATGTACAACAGTGTGACTTTAGTAAGGGAGTGCAGGAGCTAGACTGTTCTGCCTGCATTCTAGATCCGTGTTATATTCAGCATGAAGAGGGAAACACAATTACTTTTTTTACAACCACAACAATTATTTCTCAAACTTATTTTCCAAACAGTAACAGACGTTTTTAAAAGGAGAGGTGACGTTTTTATTGAGATTAGAATAATCAAATTTAGAACAAAGTTGTCTGATAAAACATTCAGTATATTAGACTGTACTATTTTAATTAGATAAAGAATAAAAATCTAATCTCAGCTCTGCCATCCGGCTGGACTGGGCGGCCACATGAACAGGGATGGGATGAGTCGGACCAGGGTTCCCCATAACTGGTGCTATTACGACCTTTGCTGGCTGATTGATGGTGCCTGCGCAGAGTTGGGAAATAATGCTGATCAGGATGTGGCTCTTCGTGCACAAGGCTGATCCGCATATGAACTCGCCTCGTGCTGGTGTAAAGATTCAGTCGGTACTGCTCACGTGTCGGAGGGGGCATATTGAATTGAATACATATTGAAGGATGATATCTCTATATGCTGTGTTACATTTATTCAGTGGGTTAATGCACACCAGACTGAAGTCAGGCACCTTTCCCAGCCTCCCCAATTACAGGATTTAAAAATCATTAAACCCTAATAGAAAGTTTTGGACTGCAGACTGTGAAGTATACACATTTATACACCTTTAATCCCTTTAATGCTCTTATTCATGAAGTAAAGCTGGTCTGACGATGCCCCTATTCTTTATTGTGTATTTTAGATGAATGTGTTATCCTGACTTTTGGGTGTCCAGAGGTAAATCATGTCTTGAGTTGCAGTCTAGAAAAACACTTAGTAGCTCGGGAGTTCTCGATCAATGCTAAACTGCAGCTTAAGGCAAAAGTCAGACTTTGCACTAATGATTTCCATTTGATTTAGTTAAAGCTTCGATTGCTTTGTGGACAGCTGAGTACAGATGATCAAACTGCACCTGAAATGTGACCCAGACCAGTTGCACAACTACAGTTTAAGACTGGATTAGATAGAACAGCTAAAATAATGGGATAAACCTTGTTTGGCCAACAGTATGTGAAAAGCAATCCTGATTATTGAGTTCAATAAAATGATGCTTCCAACATCGCAGCAGTGATCAGCTCCAGAATGATTTTACTCCTGTGTCCAATGCAAGGTTTATGAACCCAGAACCTTCTTTACTCACTAGGCTCGCACTGCCCTATAGGCGCCATACAAACATGAACTGTATTTTCTACTGTTGATAACTTAACGTCTGATTTTGGGAGCCTGTCAGCCTTCAGCTTTTACACAAAATTTATACAAAAGTCTTTTGTGTCCCATTTTTTCTTGTTCAGGTACGGACTCCAGCCGAACGACCAGATTTTAGCAGAAGACAAGCACAAAGAATTGTAAGTTTCTGTTTATCCTTACTCACTAAACTTGATCTGTTATTAAAGCATGTTAGTATAGTACAGTACATAAATCCATATCTGGTTTGATTTGTTTTACTGTAAACAAGAATGTCCATATTAACATGTAAAATGTGCACAAGGTTTGAATTCAGGTCCTGCTGGTGATCATTTTATCATACACGATGTTCTTGTACTGATTTGAAAACAAGCTACGAACAGATAAGTCCTCAGTGGTCAGCCCAGACAAAGACACATGAGTTTTAATAAACTGATAGTGATGTGGTGTTAACAGGAACAATTAAATGTGTGTTTATCTTGTCTAATGTTTTGTGTATTGAGTTTGTAGTGTCTCATTTAGTCTGTGGTCCATGAGAGAGAGCTCCATGTTAGGAAAACATGTTGGGTTTTTTATCAGCTAGATTAGGGGTGCCCAATACGTCGATCGCGATCTACCAGTCGATCTCACAGTGCACGCTGGTAGATCGCGCCTCATTCAAACAACAGGTCAACGCGATTGACATGAAATGTGGCCACAGTTTCTTTAATCTGCAGTTTGTTACCACAGCTACACCTCAGCCTGCCTAAAGCACTACTAAATTAGAACGTTTTCATTCATCAGTAGCCAGTTTGTGCCATTTTTTTGCATTTTTCCTTTTGTAACCTACTGTTACAAAACTGTTCGTGAAGATAAGAGTGAAAGAACAAAGCACAACGAAACCAAAAACGGTTCGATTTGGGCAATAACACTTCAAAGATGCAATTTCGTTCATACGTGGAAGAAGCTGACAGATAAATTTTAAACCCTACAATCTGACATTCATGTGAAGTCAGGGGCCTCTGCTGGACAATTTTGGAACATGCTGGCTGAGGAAAAAATATCCAAACATAAGAAAATGTGCCACATATTTGATAGCAATTTTGGATCAACCAACTTGTGTGAATCAGACTTTTTTAACAAAAAATAATTAAGTCTAGTAGAGTATCGGTCCACCCTTACTAAAGACTTGGAAGTTGATTGAGAATTGGCATAAGCAGCTACTGTCCAGACTATATAAACCTGAGCGACACTTCAGTGTAGATTATCAGAATAAGGTCAGTGTGATTTATCAGTCACTTGCCCTGCAACTAAAGCACATTTAAAAAAGTTCAAAGCTTTTTTAAGAAATTATGAGGCCAACCTTAAAAAGTAGATTGTGATGACCTGTCGACTGAAATAGATCTCAAGCCACAAAAGTGTGGGCACCCCTGAGCTAGATAGTGATGACTTGGCTTTATTTAGAACCGTCGGCTTGCCAGCTTTATTTTTAATTTGCCTTTTCCGCAAATTAAATTGTGTTTACGTGTTCTTTACACGTTTGTGGAGTTTTGACCTGGTCTAAATATGCCCATAATTTACTCTGGTGTGGCACTGTGGGAAAATGCTGTCGTCTCACAGCAAGAAACACCTGGGTTCAGTTCCCTGGATGAACGGCCAGGGTCCTTTCTGTGTGGAGTTTGCATGTTCTCCCTGTGTCTGTGTGGGTTTCCTCCGTGTGCTCCAGTTTCCTCCCACAAGACAAGCAGTCAGGCCAATTGGAGCTACAAACAGCAGTTATCGTACAAACAGCAAATCGGTTAAGGTACTGGACTAGTAAGCAGAAGGTTGCTGGTTCAAACCCCACCACTGCCATGTTGCCACTGTTGGGCCTTTGAGCAAAACCCTTAACCCTGAATTGCTTAGACTATATACGGTTAGTCACTTTGGATAAAACCGTCTGCTAAATGCCGAAAATGTAAATGTGAACAAACAATTGCTCTAAGTATAAATGTGTGTGTGTCTTTTTTGTGATGAGCTGATGAGCTGACGACCTGTCCGCGGTGTTTCCTATCGTTCGCCTGATGAATCAGTCCCACTGCAACCCTGACCAGGATAAAGCGGTGGTAAATCAGATAATGAATGAATGAATGTACCTTCTTTTAGCAGTGTTTGGTGCACATAAACTCAAAGGAAGCTTTATTGGCATGGCAAATAAGGACATTTTTATTACCAAAGCTTCGTTATGGAGAAAAAAATAACAAAAGGAAAGTACAAATATATACAAAATAGTTATATATTTATGAAAATAAGATAAAATAATGATAAGTGCAAATAATAACAATAAAAATGATAACTTTGACAGTAATGTGTACATAAACCACTGGCTTATCATTGTTTTATGTGTTGTCCTGTTTTCCGAGACATCAAAACACAATTGAAAACTAAAGTAACTCAGTGGTATGTAATTATACAGTACACAGTTTCTCCCTATATGCCCCCCAAACTTTAAGCATGTAATTTTGTGGTGAATGGTGTTGGTAGAGTAGATGCATGGTACATTGTGTCCAGCAGATGGCAGTGCAGGCTCAGAAATAAAATCATTCCCGCGTTTAGGAGTTTTGAAGGGAAGCTAAACTACAGCTTCAGTCTGTAGTAACATAAAAACAGCCACGTTTGACCAAAATACCCATAAAATATCGTGAAATAAAGAAAATAAATCCACTACACACTGTCCCTGTAGACTATAAGTCCCTAAACTAACTCATAAGTTGTCCTTCAGTGCTGTGTAGAGTCCCTCTCCTCTGGGAAAACTCCTGTGTGTTTGTTCCAGTGGCTGAAATAAAACGTTTTCTGATGACTTTGCTAGTCTTCATTTTTAAAACGCTGGTAAAATAAGCCGCTGCAGTCTAAACTGAAAGTGTGTTGAGGGAGGGAACGGAGAATTCGAGGAGACGAACCTTGCAATGTGAACATTTACTCAGCAATGTTTTTGTCAGGACTGCTTTGCCAGCGTTTTCCTAACACCGAGCCAGCGAGGATGCTTAGCTCTGAGAGTTGAACTGGAAACGTGTAATTATTCATCTCTATGTCATTCCTGACAAGTCACGATATTTATTAGCCTGGAAATAGGTCTGAATGAGACACACACTTGCAGGTTTTTCTCTGTGTACACATCTGCTTGTTTGTGGTGTCCACCTGCCTGCCTGGACTCCTCTGTGTACGAGTCCTTTTTGCCAGCGAGCTCCCTGAAGTGCACTTAAAGCTCCTTCTTGATAAAAACGAAGGTCGAAGGCTAGTTTTACATCTCAGTGCTGACCTCAGTTTAATAACATGTTGGGTGTATAATGTGCGTTGAGACCTTCGGTGTATTAAAGAAACGTCAAATACACCAGCTGTCCCCAACCTTTTTTGCACCACTGACTGGTTTCATATAAGATATAATTTCACGGACTGGCAGGGACGGGGGGATTTAAAATAAAATAACTGTACTGCTCACAAATGACCTTTTTTTGCTGCAACGAGACGCTACTCCCACCTAGGGGTGATTGGAGACAATAACACCCTTAAAAAAGTAGTGTTTTCATTGCTGATGTAGTGATCTCTAATTATTTATTCTTTCTGTGCGGCCCGGTAATAAATGACCCACGAACTGGTACCGGTCCATGGCCCTGTGGTTGGGGACCACTGAAATACACCACATCATTAAAACTAAGTTCGCATCTTATATCAGTTACAGCACACTAGTTACTTTAAATAGCTGTTTTCATAACAATTAAAAGGCAATCTTAAGTTTAACTAGATGATTTAGTTAGCTGTGTTGATGAGTTTATGAACCTTCTTATGTTCTTCATATAGCTGTGACATTAAGCATTTAAATATGTGTAGTTAGTAGTAGTAAAAGAAGAATAATGCTTTAATTTGTCCTATATACATTTACACTTGTACAGTACAATGAAATGATTTTTCTGTATAGCTCAGCTTGTTTGGAAGCTGGGGTCAGACTGCAGGGTCAGCCTTTGTACGGCTCTCCTAGAGCCAAGAGGGTCCAACAGTGGCTGCTTAACAGAGCCTGGATTTGAACCCGTAGGTCTACCCACTAAGCTACCACCATCCTTGTAGTAACTGTGAAAGGGAGTCTGCTGAGTCTCAACCCTTGGCTGGATTTCCAGTGATTATTTTTAGTGTATTTTATTTAACCTTTATTTAATCAGGCAAGTCATTAAGAATTGCTTCTTATTTACAATTTACTTATTTACTTGGCTGGATTTCCAGTGATTATTTTTAGTGTATTTTATTTAACCTTTATTTAATCAGGCAAGTCATTAAGAATTGCTTCTTATTTACAATGGCTTATTTACTTATTTCTTATTTACTTCTTATTTACAATGTATTTTATTTGCCTTTTGCCTGGCAAAAGGCAAAGCCTCTTGAGGAACAATCATACAAACAAATTTACATAACACATTGAAAACAAACAATGATGATCACAGTACAATAACACATAGTCGAATCACCCAGCAACAGTATAAAAGAAGAATCAATTTGTCATACAGCTGCATGAATCTCTTAAGATATCTGTAATTTGTTTTTTAAAAGTTGTCTTAGAAATAAATGTATCCAGCCTTAGAGTTTCTTGCAGTTTGTTCCAGTCTATGGCTGCAGCCACTTGAAATGATGACTGACCAAAAATTTTGTTCGTTTTAGGAACCTTCAGTGAAATACGATGAGCAGCGCGAGTATAATAAACTTTTACCAACCACTTTGTCTTAATCAGGGTCACTGTGGGCCGGTGTCACATAATATTGTGTACAGTGTGAGAATGCACCTGAGTCTGGGTGCCAGTCCATTGCAAGGCATGACACACTCATTTACTCACTCAGACTCACAAGGGCACTTTGGAGTGGCCAATTCATCCTCTGTATGTTTTAGGGAATGGAAGATGACCCAAGTACCCAGAAAAACCTCTCACAGGCACAGGAAGAATGTGACAAACTCCTTAAACCATTCTTGGAACCCCAGAACCCTGTCAACACTACCTGCTGTGGGCCGAGTCAGGAATTAAGAAATGGAAATGAGGCATTCTGCATGGATCATCACCCCTGGAGGATTATGCACAGAACAAGCTCAATAAAATCATGATTTGAGGTGGAGGAACTCGAGAGACTTCAAAATGTGCTCGATAAAATGTGCAGCACCCACTTTACTAACTGCACTGCTGTGCCACCCTGAAATATTTTATTGATTTGGGAACTCATTACCATTGTGATTTGACACACTTAAGTATGAAGTATGTGTATAAGGTAAAAATCACAGAGAAAGAAGAAGGGACCAGGTTAATGACTTATTGCTTAGTTACCACGCCTTTCTGCATCAAAGACAAACATCCTTGTTTAGAACTTTATACTTCACATGTGTGAGTCTTCAGTAAGCATTTTGAGGCCGCGCAGGTGGTGTAGTGGTAAAAACACACGCTGCTCACCAGAGCTGAGATCTCGAAAACATCGTATCGAATCTCGGCTCTGCCTGCCGTCTGAGGCTGAGCGGCCACATGAACAACGATTGGCCTGTTGTTCAGATAGGGGCGGGATTAAGCTGGATGGGGACTCTCTCTCAGACTAGTGCGATTACGACCTCTGCGGGCTGGTTGGTGATGCCTGCACGGAGATGGGAAAGGAGTGCTGTAGAGGGTGCGGCTCTCCGTACACAGCGCTGCACTGCACTGCACTTTTTAAGTGTAGGTGATAAGATGTTCGATTGCTGTGCACGTGTCAGAGGGGGCGTGGAGCAGCTTCGTCCTCCCCAATCAGGAGCAGAGACCGGTTCGGGTTGTTTCTGTGTGGAGTTTGCATGTTCTCCCCGTGTCTGTGTGGGCTTCTTCCAGGAGCTCCGGTTTCCAAAGACTTGCAGTCCAAAGACACTAAATTGTCCTTGACTGTGTTTGACATTAAAATTGACTGATGAACCTTGTGTAATGAGTGACTATCGTTCCTGTAATGAATGTAACCAAAGTGTAAAACATGATGTTAAAATCCTAATAAATAATAAATGTAACACTTATGCACATGTGGAAATGCTTGTAGACTAAATATTGTGCTACATCTTGACTGTCAGGCATGGATTACATTCCACTGTCAGTGGAACATCTAACATCTGAAATGAGAACATTAAACTAGAATTTAGAAGGCCATGGGGGTTTCCATAAAGTTGGGAAATGTCTTGTGGGATTTGTGAGGGATTTTTGGATTTTGGTGGATATTTATTGTAAAAAAATTTTTTAGATATGAGGATCTTTACATGGATCTTCTGCTTAGCCTAAATTTCCCCCTACTACTTATTCTGCCCAGGATTGATGGTCCCTGGGGGCTCCCTCTCCGCCTCCAGCACCCTCCTGAATTATTTGCTATTAGCTCCAGGGCCTCCTTTTCTCCCACCACTTGACTTTCTTAATGCCTCACTGTCCGAACGCTGACCCCTCTTCCATTCCTCCCAGACTCTGAGCAGCGGATAAAAGGCTCCATCATTATCCCACCTGCTCTGTGTTATGACTGTTTGGATTTATGTACTGGGAATGATGGCTGCACTAACCTGGCTGCCAGGAAAGCCTGTTCCTACCCCCAGTTCCCCCTGTGCCCCCAGGACTATACACCACAGAAAACGCGAGACTGGTTTTTATTGGTGCGGCGGGACTTTCCGCTACTAGCTGCCCTCTCCTGCGCGGAGGCCGATCTTTCGTCAGTTGGGTGCTTTAGGTGGCGTTTGGCCAAATGGAACTGTGAATTAGGTACTGTGATGGTCCCAGGTTAAGGCCTGTGTGTTATTACAATTTGCTTCTTCATAAAGTCTATTTGTCTTTCTGCACAAGCTGGAGGTCTGTAATTGCTAAGCTGCCGGCCAAGATGGAGCGGAGCCAGGCCGTCTGTTTGCCTTCCTATGCTAAATACTGCTCCGATGGTGTATAGTTGGTTCTGTTCCATGTATTCGTTACTGATGTGACTGTCTTTGGTGGTTCATATAGAGCTTTTGGCTCTGTCTGTTAGAACGGCAGTTCACAGTTTGACTTGAAGTCCATCCTTAAAAAACTGACCTCAGGTCTGCCCTTCAGGACACACAGTCCTCATTCTGAGCGGTGACAAGTAGCTCGACTGTTTTGCTCGTCAGGTCCCCTGGCAGCTTGGTCACATCTCTCTCACTGATGCTGTGCTGACTGTCCAGCAGGGGGCGCATCCCAAAATCTGCTGCACTATTCTTGGCAACACTGCAATGGAACCATTGGTCAAATCCTCACCATGGAAAATAGTTAATTTTTTTTTTTTTACCTCATTCAGTTTTATTATAACCGTCTGTGTAAAATATGCTTGTAATTTTATTATTTAACATTGCTCAACGCTCAAGAATTAATTCTACGAATAGAAGCAGACAGTTAATCCACTGCATGTGGATTGTATTGGAGTATTATGGGAATTTATTGTGTGCTATAATTTTATGAATGCCTAACCATGAGCCTGTTGGACATCTGATTAGAAAAACATTAGGCATTAATACGAAGTTTCCTTCCTTTGCGTCTGTGATGCATGTATGTGTGAGTCTGCAATAAGCATTTTGATCATTAGGCACGCTTTTATTTATCGTTTTTGTGATATTAATAAATGCAAAGGCTGCCGCCTCACAACAAGAAGGTTCTGGGTTCGATCCCCAGGTGGGGCAGTCCGGGTCCTTTCTGTGTGGAGTTTGCATGTTCTCCCTGTGTCTGCGTGGGTTCACTCCGGGTGCTCCGGATTCCTCCCACAGACCAAAGACATGCAGGTGAGGTGAAATGGAGATACAAAATTGTCCATGACTGTGTTCGATATAACCTCGTGAACTGATAAATCTTGTGTATTGAGTAACTACCGTTTCTGTCATGAATGTAACCAAAGTGTAAAACATGACTTTAAAATCCTAATAAACAAACAAACAAGTAAGGCCATGGGGGGTTATACTTCATCAGTGGGTAGAGTAGTTTGTGGACTGTCAATAAAAATATGCAATACACATTGTGTAGTGTTCATAACTTGTTCTCATCAGTGGTAAACACCCGTATGGTTCAGCTGGTGTAAACAGAGTTGAAGAGTTAAAGTCCTTGCATCCCTCAGTGTATCTCTAGTTACAACCACATACAGAAATATCATTTGTTCATGGAACGTGAAACCAGCCATATTTTAGTGTTAGGTTAAACCTTGGGTTTTCCTCAGCTGTCTGAACTTCAGTTTTATAGTATACTTACCTAACAGTCCAGGAGTGGCGCATCATTACTCATTTCTATAACTCTGTCTGCCTTTGTGTTGTCTGAAAAATTGACTGCATTCCGCTGCACTATTTCATGAGAAGAAACTGGCACTGATTCTAAGATTTCTCAGTAAGTCCTTACCTCATGTTGCGAGTTCACATTAGGCCGTGTCTTGTTCTGTACATTAAGGTGAATTCTTTAGAAGGACCGTTGTGAATCACCAGATCATCCCTGGGCGTCCCACACATGAGGTGAGCCAAGGGCTGCTTGTTTAGAATTCTGTCTTTAAAAGCAGAGCAGATTGTGTTTGATATGTTTGCAGGCTGGGCTGTGCCATCATGTGAGAAGATTAAGTTATCATGAACGCAGCACTTCCCATGACCAAATGAAGGTGTTGGGTACCTGCAATGTTCCGATACCATGACCAGAGTGTACTCCTTGTTGGACCCCCGAGCAAGGCCCTTAACCATTAGTGTTAATAATCAGTGCTTACGGCAAGCAAGACCTCATCGGTTAGTGTCACGGTCCAATATCAGTAATGCTTATGTGGCTGAATGTAAGTAAATCCATGTGGTCATGTTCCAAAGTCCAAAGTGATAAAAAAAACTTCCTAAAGACTTCAGGCTGTTATTCCGAAACCATGGACACCCTGATGTGCCGTAATGAGATGTTCCACAGATAGAGATGTGAAGTACAGATGCTCATGACCTTCTAGACATGTGATGTACAAACCATTTCCATGTTCTGGAATTTTACCCACTGTGATTGTGGTTTTTCGGCTGAATTTCCCGCTCTTGTGCTGTGGTGATGGTGACTGACGTGAAGATCAGCATGAAAGGGCATGTTGACCTGGGAAAGTGTGTGTGTGTGTGTGTGTGAGTAGATCAGTGTGAGCTGTGATGAGACTCCTACACCAGGATTACATGCTGATAGAGATCAGTGTGCGTGTTGAAACAGATCTGGATCTGATAATGGAGACTCTGTCGGCTTCGGGCGGCGCGTCTGCAGCTATCGTCTAATCGAGACGTCGTTCCTCCACACCTGTGCCTCTCATCAAAGACTGCGTGTGTACGTTTACACGTCAGTATTAGCAAAGCTAATGATGGGATTCGGTTCGACAGATCGCCGCGGCGGCAGAACGCAACTCGTGCGAGTGTGACATCATGGGATAATTAGGCCTCGGAGTGCGCCCGCGTCTACGCCGGCGCTGATTTGCATTTTAATACGCTGTTAGCATAGGTGAAGGTTTATCTCCTCTTGATTAGATTCCAGTGATGTAATTACAAAGCCGAGTTTTACTTCTAAGAAAGGGCGCCGCGCCTAAACGTCAATATGATTACCAGTAATTGTTTCAAAACAAATAAGCGGCGGAGTAATCAGTCAGCGCGCTGCCTGCGAATTGTTTTGGCGCGCTGCTCCGGCGGAGGCGCGTCTCGTTCGGCTCATTTTAACATCTCAATTTAAATTGGCTTTCCACTCGTCAGAGTAAAGAATATTTTAAAGGCGAGTGGCGAAGGCTCAAAGGTAATCAGCGCTTTTAATGATCTTATTTGTGTGTGAGTGGCTCAGCAGGCATTTACTTAAGAGGCACTGAGACGGCTGAGGCGATGCTTTTCAAAAGCTCTCCCCTGACGGTCAAATCCATCCATTTAGGGAAGCGGAATTATTATTGACTTTCTTTTTGCCTCGCTCTCCTTAAACAAGAAAAGATAACAGATTCAACCTTGGGAGTGCGGTGCGCTAGAAGCTTGGGGAGCAGAATAAGTAATGGGACCGTCGTCTAGCCGGGACGTGCCTCGCTGTGAAATGGGCTATCGATTCCAAACTGATAAACTGTGTTCTCTTTGTGAAGAAATTACTGAACAGTTTAATCAGGGAACGAGCGATATTTATCGGCCACCTCTCTTTTATTTATTTCTTTGACTTTTTTCTAGGGATGTAACGATACACTCTACCCGCGATGCGATTCATGATATGATTTTTCCCCCGATTTTTTTTTTTTACTGAAATTGAAGACAAATTAAAAAAAAAAAAAAAAAAAAAAAATACTGTATTTGTGATTATCTTTTATTTATCTAAATAATGAATGCCCTTTCATTTCTGAGGTAGGTACAAACTATGCAAAACAATTTTGAATTAAGCCCAATTAGGCAGAAAACTCTCGAATCTGGCAAGCATATAGCGCCAGTGACGTCAACCAGACGAACTGTATATCGCCAGTGACGTCAACCAGGCGAGGTGTATAGCGCCAGTGACGTCAACCAGACGAACTGTATAGCGCCAGTGATGTCAACCAGACGAACTGTATAGCGCCAGTGACGTCAACCAGGCGAACTGTATAGCGCCAGTGACGTCAACCAGGCGAACTGTATAGCGCCAGTGACGTCAACCAGGCGAACTGTATAGCGCCAGTGACGTCAACCAGGCGAACTGTATAGCGCCAGTGATGTCAACCAGGCGAGGTGTATAGCGCCAGTGATGTCAACCAGTGACGTCAACCAGGCCAACTGTATAGCGCCAGTGACGTCAACCAGGTGAACTGTATAGCGCCAGTGACGTCAACCAGGCCAACTGTATAGCGCCAGTGACGTCAACCAGGTGAACTGTATAGCACCAGTGACGTCAACCAGTGACGTCAACCAGGCGAACTGTATAGCGCCAGTGACGTCAACCAGGCGAACTGTATAGCGCCAGTGACGTCAACCAGGCGAACTGTATAGCGCCAGTGACGTCAACCAAGTGAACTGTATAGCGCCAGTGACGTCAACCAGGCGAACTGTATAGCGCCAGTGACGTCAACAAGGCGAACTGTATAGTGCCAGTAACGTCAACCAGGCAGTGTGTATAGCATCAGTGACCTCTGCTGTTTAAAGTGAATATCGATTATTTTTACATGTCAAATCAATTTGAATCGTGGGATTTTTTAATCGGTTATTAACCGTCTTGTGGTGCATCGTTACCCTGCTCTTTTCTCTTGCCTTGCTGTCTCTGGCACATCTTTCTCGGTCCAGCGACAGGTTTAGCAAAACTCCACCCGAGAAAGCTGGAATCAGTCGGGCTGATTTTGCAGTCTGACTCCACAGGATGAGTCTGTTGAAGCAGGGATTGACTGTCCTCTTTTAATTCGGTGTCATCCTGCTCTGTTTGATCTCGTCCCAGTTGCTTCTGTTTACTGTTTTTCTGAGCGTAGCGTTCGGCGCCAAGCCGTCTTACTCTCCTCTTTAACGTTTGCTACAGACGGCGGTAGAGCTTAAGACTGCTACACGGATACATCTTTAAATGAGCGGTTGTTCCTAGGATTTGTCAGTGTGTATAAATACGATTGTTTAGCGTGTGTTTGTCGTTGAGTTGTCAGCGGGGCGTACTTCTGAACATGGATGAGTGCCAAAATCGAAACCAGACAAAAGAACATCGCATGCTGTAATGGCCTGTTCTTCTGGAATGGCTTTTGGTTAGAATTTAAAACATGACTGCAAGGATTTGCTTCCTTTTAGCCATAAAGCTGGTGATTGATATTTATTTTAAAGGTGGGTATGCTTGTCCCTAAAACATGTTGTTCATTGTATTTTTTTCCTTTTCCCCCTTTTTTAGAAAATAAAATGAACTACTCCACCAACTTATAGCCCTAAATAGTAGCCACTAGTCTTTCTGGCCCATTAAATAACAAATAATAGGGGTCGCTCAGGTGGCGCAGCTCTAAAACACACGCTGAACACCAGAGCTGGATCTCGAATACATCGTATCGAATCTCAGCTCTGCCTGCCGGCTGGGCTGAGCAGCCACATGAACAACGATTGGCCTGTTGTTCGAATACGGGCGGGACTAAGCCGGATGGGGTCTCTCTCTCATAACTAATGCAATTACGACCTCTGCTGGCTGATTGATGGCGCCTGCACAGAGACAGGAAAACAGTGCTGTCAGGGTGTGTCTTTCCGTACACAACGCTGAGCTGCACTGCACTCGTCAAAGTGTAGGTGATAAGATGCATACGGCTGCTGCCCACATGTCGGAGGGGGGCGTGGGTTAGCTTCGTTCTCCTCAATCAGAGCGGGGATCGGCATTGGTGGAGAGGAAGCGTGGCGCAATCGGGCAATTGGACGCGCTGAAAAGGAGAAAAAGGGAGAAAATGTTTAAACAAACAAACAAAAAACAAATAATAGTAATATGTTTGCTATAACTAGCAACCTAAACTAAAAAAAATAAATAAAACGAATTAGCAAAAAATTCACTAAATTATTTGTGAAAAAATCAAAATCATGTCATAAAAGTACATAAAAAACATCCAGCACTTACTCGTATTTCTAACTGTATTTAGTAAAGTATTTTGTCCACAGTTGTGACTGTACAATGTTTATTATTTATTTTTTTAATTTATTGTTTATGTATTTACCGCTTTATCTCTTAATCTAGTTCTGTCCAGTTACCCAGATATATCACTCCTTGCTGACCCCTGATCTGATTGAGAAGGGCCATACCTAACACCTCTCTTTTGCAACACGTGTGCGTGTCGTAACAAACCTCTTTTTTTCACCTGAGGCAGGTTTACACAGGAAGAGTCACGCACTGCTCTCCATTATTCACCGTCTCTGTGCAGGTGCCTTCGACTTTCAGCAATAATGAGGAACGAGGAATCCCTTTGGCCAATCATATCAAAGCTAAGATTTGAAATCTCAGCAGTGGTGGGTTTGCGTATTGGACTGTTGCGCCACCCGAGCGACATGGCGCACTTTTTGTTTTTTCTCTTACACTGATTTGTCAAGGTATGTGAGCAATTTTATTGTTTTTGTTATTCATTTTTCCCTTTTTCTTCCAAACGAGTCGTATCCAATTACCTGGTCGTATCTCTTCTCTACTGCTGCAGACCCCTACCCTGACCGAGGAGGGCTGTGCCTAACACACGCCCCCTCGGACACGCCTGCACGAGGCGGGTTTACACAGGGATAAGTGTCGCGTCTGGAGAGTCATGCACTGCTCTGCATTGTTCACCGTCTCTGTGCTGTGCCTCGACCTGCCAGCAGAGGTCGTAATTACAGCAGTGATGAGGAATCTCTCTGGGACCTCTACCCTGCAGAAGTCAGCCAATCACGTCTGCATAAATGCGCCCGGCTGGATGATAGCAGAGCTGAGACTTCAACAATTAAGCTAAAACTCTTCCGTTCTGTTTGTTAGTATTTGTTGGAACAGACATCATGGTGATTTTTAGCTGTTTAACAGACAGATTAAGAGCTTCCTACTGAGCAGCTAAGCCATGAACAGTCCAGGCTTTAACAAGTTAATTTACGCTGGTGCGCCGAAGCACTTCAAACCCAAACATCAATCAGATTCGCCATGAATACTGACGATCGGTGCTCCTGTATTCATACCAGCTCTTTATCCTAAATTACCTGGCCGTCAGTTGTTAGGAAATGCTGCTCTACACTGATCTGTGTCCCTGGTGGACGCTGTTGAATGCGCTTAAGTCGCGCTCTCCTTTGTGTGCCGTCCTGTGGGAATGTCGTGTGAGATGTGGAGGCATCGCTTGCGTCTGGACTGGTTTCACGATGGATAATGATCCCCTTTGCTATTTAGGCCAGTGAATATACAGGGACAGCTGTGGACCAGAGGGTGGATTTGTGTGTGTTCTTTCTGGCTAAATGATTAAATGGTTAAAAGGCTCTCAATTGTAGCAGAGCCACATGATCCCCGGGGCCTCTGCACATGGGGGGGAAGGTCCCGAGGCAGCTGCTGCTTTCGGCCAGAAATCCTTAAGCCCTCTGTGAACGAGGCCCCTCGGTGCACTTAGGTGCTGAAAAACTGTTATTCAAGCCCAAAGCCTGTGTGTGTGTGTGTGTGTGTGTGTGTGTGTGTGTGTGTGTGTGTGTGTGTGTGGAGCCCGAGTGTTCATTTCATAGAGGGGGACCACAGCAGGCTACAGATTCTCTAAGTGTCGACGATTGGGAGCAGGTGTCCCAGTGAGCTTTATTAACCGACATCCCACCTCTACCCCTCATTCTGGTGGTGAATTTAACCCCACGGGTGCTAGTGTCTCACTGACGCCTGCAGTCCGTCTGTCTGTGCCTGATTCACACTTAAATATCTACGTGTGTTCAATATTACGACAGCATTCTTTGCTACACTGGGTCTGATTTTGCCATTTCATGCCTTTTATGACCCAGTTCACAGAACCAGCACTGATCACAGAAAGTTAACAATAAGAAAGGAAAGCGTGGCATCAGGGCCGTGTTGGGCCTTTATCCCCAGCACATGTTCTACTACTGTACTACTACTACATGTTCCTGATTGCTCTGTGTAAGAAAGTAAAAGATCACTAAGTGGATTGAAAATTATTAGTAAAGTCAAATTTATTTGTTTAGCGCTTTTTACAATAGACATTGGGTGTGTTAGAAAACCTAGTGCGCTCTATAGACAGCATTTTACGTCATTCTACGTGCGCTTCCGAGAAGGAGGCGCTTCGAATTCCTAGACTCCTTAATTTGCTCACTACTAAGGTACACTATATTGCCAAAAGTATTCGCTCGTCTGCCTTTACACGCATATGTACTTGAGTGACTCCCATTCTTAATCCATAGGGTTTAATATGATGTTGGCCCACCCTTTGCATCTATAACAGCTTCAACTCTTTTGGGAAGGCTTTCCACAAGATTTAGGAGTGTGTTTATGGGAATTTTTGACCATTCTTCCAGAAGCGCATTTGTGAAAAACCACCCCACAGCATAATCCCCCCTCCAACAAACTTCACACTCGGCACAATGCAGTCAGACAGGTACCGTTCTCCTGGCAACCGCCAAACCCAGACTCGTCCATCGGATCGCCAGATGGAGAAGCGTGATTTGTCACTCCAGAGAACACGTCTCCACTGATCTAGAGTCCAGTGGCGGTGTGCTTTACACCACTGCATCTGATGCTTTGCATTGCGCTTGGTGATGTAAGGCTTGGATGCAGCTGCTCGGCCATGGAAACCCGTTCCATGAAGCTCTACACACTGTTCGTGAGCTCATCTGAAGGCCACATGAAGTTTGGAGGTCTGTAGCGATTGACTCTGCAGAAGGTTGGCGACCTCTTTGCACTATGTGCCTCAGGATCCGCTGACCCGCTCTGTCATTTTATGTGGCCTAACACTTGGTGGCTGAGTTGCTGTCATTCCTGATCACTTCCACTTTGTTATAATAGCACTGAAAGTTTACTGGAATATTTAGTAGCAAGGAAATTTCACGACTGGACTTGTTGCACAGGTGGCATCCTATCATGGTACCACGCTGGAATTCACTGAGCTCTTGAGAGCGACCCATTCTTTCACTAATGTTTGTAGAAGCAGTCTGCATGCCTAGGTGCTTGGATTGGATAATGTTATGCCTGGTCGGTGTAGATGCTAATGTAAATGAATTTCCTGCAGTGGAAATGATTGTTTTTAAGCTATTACATTAAACAATCATCTTGTCATTCTTTAAAACGATTTAGATGTCTGGAGAATAAATACCTTGAGGGAAACATTACCAGTGTAAAAAGTTGTTTGTTTTGTTTATGTGGTTTCATATTATTTAGCTTAAATGAAAAATCTGTGATTGGAGTTGTGGGAGAGACTAAAAGGATAAACATGGAGGAGTGAGTGTGTGTGTGTGTGTGTGTGTGTGTGTGTGTGTGTGTGTGTGTATATATATATATATATATATATGAGAGAGAGATGGAAAGTTCCAGCAGTGTTTTGATCGTCCTCCTCCTCCCTCCGGTGGAAAGTGCTTTGTGCAGGTTGATGTGAAGGCTGGCACTCGCGCCAGGAAAAGGGAATAGTGATGGAGAGACGTTAGTTGGTGTGCAGTTTGCAGCTTTTATTTTTAGAGACTGGCATTTAAAGCTGGGACACTCTGTTCTGGCTGCCCGTTAATGACTCATTGGGGGGGGGGGCTACTGTGCCCAGACGGCACTAACAGCAGCTCTGGTTTGAGCTCTGTTCTCTCAGGCCAGCCTGTACCTTTAGTAGACGCATTACTAATGGTTTGTCTTCCTTAATTAATTAAGCATGACTGTATTAGTTAAATGAGCAAATTAGCTCAAATTTGACACTGATTTTGACTCACTGGCATTAAATCATGAAGCATGAAGGGATGAAAATTTTTGCCAGTTTGTTTTAACAGGAATCTGAATGGGGAAGGGTGTCGGGTGGGGCTTCGGGAAAGTCTAGACATTAGGAAGTGCACTTGTTCCAAGCTTGGATTAAAATAAGCTGGGTCATGCCAGGATGGGCATCCAGAGTAAAAACTGGCAAATACACAGACCAGGCATAACATCATGACCACTGAGAGGTGAAGTGAATAACACTGATTATCTCTTCATCACGGCACCTGTTAGTGGGGGGGATATATTAGGCAGCAAGTGAACATTTTATCCTCAAAGTTGATGTTAGAAGCAGGAAAAATGATCAAGGGTGAAGATTTGAGCCAGTTTGTCAAGGACCAAATTTTGGTGACTAGACGACTGGGTCGGAGCATCTCCAAAACTGCAGCTCTTGTGGGGTGTTCCCGGTCTGCAGTGGTCAGTATCTATCAAAAGTGGTCCAAACTGGCGACGGTGTCATGGGCGGCCAAGGCTCATTGATGCACGTGGGGAGCGAAGGCTGGCCCGTGTGGTCCGATCCAACAGACGAGCTACTGTAGCTTAAACTGCTGAAGAAGTTAATGCTGGTTCTGATAGAAAGGTGTCAGAATACACAGAGCATCACAGTTTGTTGCGTATGGGGCAGCAAAAGTGGGACCAACACAATATTAGGAAGGTGGTCATAATGTTATGCTTGATCGGTGTACGTGGACTGGTATGATTAGCTGTGGCAACAAGACAGGAAAAATCGGTGCAGATGTGCCACGATTTGAATCAGTTATTCATTTAAGATAAAGCATTGTTTTGCATAGTTTGTACCTACCTCAGACATAAAATTCTAACAAGACTGGGTTAAACAGTTGTTTTAATAAAGGGCTAATAGGGCCGTACACCCCCTGACCACCTTGTTTTTATTAAAGGGGGCAGCCTCGGTCAATGAATGGCCGCTTTGTGAAGCTTGAGTGAGGAGATGTTTGTAAATTGTCCGTTTCCTTTCGGTTCCCATGTTTATGTGGAATCCACATGATGGATACATTAATAACGTCCCCGAACCAGCTGGAACGTGCGGCTTCAAATAAACAAACCCGTCTACTGAACTTCATATTTCAGACTCGCCTGGCAGCGCAAACGTCGTCCACATTTCTTCTGAGCACCTGAGATTTTAAAAAGCTTTAATCTTTTCGTACGTGCAGGCGTGCGCTGGTACGAGCGCTCTGTGCTCCTCTACCTCCTGTAACGTTTGCTTAGTCCGCAGCTCTGTATCTTTTGCCATTAAATCAAACTCTTTGGCATCACAGTTGTGAAAAACGAGCTCTTTTGGGGGTCACGGTTATGTCAATAGCTCTAACAGATGTGGAGTAAATCTTAAGGAGACGGGTTTGTGTACCTGTGGAGCTAAAACCAGATAAAACTCAGATAAAAAGATCCTCGAACCCGAGCGTTTACAGCCGCCTCTGAAGCCCTCTGTCTTTCTCACGCCTGATTTGGAAACAGACCGGTTCTATTTGAATTGCATTTGTTTGCGGCCCACCACGCTCCTTTGATAGCTCAGTGCTTGTTTCTGTTGTGTAGAACTAAAGCGGCTCTTCAGGGCTGTGAAAGTGGGCATGGTGCCCTCAGAACAAACTTGGTCAAGTGGTTCGCTGTTAACGATGTCTTCTTGGAGCTTAGATTTCAATAACCTCGCCTCTGCCAAGCTCTGAAAAAAAGTCTTTGTATGTGACATTTTCTGGCCTTTGTGCTTTTTCTTGTCCTCCCACTTAACGTCATGGCTTAGAAACGGCATTGTTAGTCCCAGTTCTCAAAATGTATACACCGATCAGCCATACCATTAAAACCACCTCCTTGTTTCTACACTCACTGTGCATTTTATCAGCTCCACTTACCATATAGAAGCACTTTGTAGTTCTACAATTACTGACTGTAGTCCATCTGTTTCTCCGCATGCTTTGTTAGCCTGCTTTCACCCTGTTCTTCAATGGTCAGGACCCCCACTGGACCACCACAGAGCAGGTATTATTTAGGTGGTGGATCATTCTCAGCACTGCAGTGACACTGACATGGTGGTGGTGTGTTAGTGTGTGTTGTGCTGGTATGAGTGGATCAGACACAGCAGCGCTGCTGGAGTTTTTAAATACCGTGCCACTCACTGTCCACTCTATTAGACACTCCTACCTAGTTGGTCCACCTTGTAGATGTAAAGTCAGAGACGATCGCTCATCTATTGCTGCTGTTTGAGTCGGTCATCTTCTAGCATCTTGTATTTCAAGTCTACATTATATCGTATTGTATCGTTTATCGCCACTTCTCAAAAGCATATTGAGATACGAGTTTTTTAGTCATATCGCACAGACCTAGTCGATACTATTACTGTAGTATAACTACTGTAGCATTTACACCTGATGCCATCACACCAACACAAGGCTGAACTGTTGATACTTGGCATGTCTGACCCTTTTATCTACACGTCACAGCAGAAATACGTATCAGACCAGGCAGCTGTGATTTACTGATCCTTACCTCTCATCTCATTTGTTTATGATCCAGTGTCCAGTTTAATTAACCTAAACAATGTTGTGTTGATGTGGCTAATCATGCTGCTTCTAATCAGCAGGTGTTTGCTTCAGAATCAGACTTTAGCAGAACCCCTCATGGTTATTTATGGTTAGTATCGTCGTATGATCTTGGCTTCTTTCTGTTTCTGTTTATTTCCAGCCTCTGGGTTTTACACTCCCTCCACATACGTGTGCAAACAAAAGTCATTATCGTCATAAACAGCCGAGACTGGAACAAAACTCGTCTGCGCCGTTCCGAAACGACGGCCCGTTCTCATCTTGATTTAATGCATCTAACTACGAGCACATGCCGAAAACGTTCTCTTTTATCAATCTGACATTTAAGTGCATTCTTTTCAACCCTTGTAACATTTGTGGTGAGGCATTTCAAAGGGAACAGGCTGACATTCCTCACTGTGCTTTTTTTTCCCCTCGTTTCTTTTCTTCCTAAGTGAACATTTGGTGTTCTTTCAGACTATAACTCGGCCCTTACGCTCATTTGGAGCTAAATGGTTTGATGCCGGTATGCTCTCTATGCACATGCTTTCTCCTTGTCCAGATTTATGAGCTGCTGCATGTTAGATTTCACTCTGATCGGTTATTTTAGCGTTTTACCCTGACCTAATCTGTATGCTCAAGCATTTATGGAAACGTTTGTCTCCATTTGCTGATTTTCCACTCTTTTGAAAAGCTTTTTTTTTTGTTTTACAAAATGTATAAATACAGTACAATCCTGTTATAACAGACCTCAAGGAGTCTGGCAAGATAGGCTGTTATATGTTCGAGGTCCTGGATGCCTTGGTGTCCTCACTGGTGGGGTATCTTGAAATTTCAACTATATTTTGAGAGCGCGTGAGCGTCCGATGCTGCCTTGGCGGTGGGGGCAATCCCAGCATTCAGTGCAGCACAACTTTTCTCACGGAAAGGTGGAGGACATGGCGGGCGGTGCAGAGAAAAAGTTATTTTTAAATGTAGATAGTTTGTCATTGATTTTTGGTCTGTATGGGTGTGCACAGGTGTCGTTTGTTTGAGGGTTCGGGCTTTTGTTACATGGAGGACAGTTGTGGCCTAGCGGTTAAGGTACTGGACAAGTAATCCAAACGTTGCTGGTTCAAGCCCCACCACTGCCAGGTTGCCACTGTTGGGCCCTTGAGCAAGGCCCTTAACCCTCAATTGCTTAGAAAATATACTATCACAATACTGTAAGTCACTTTGGATAAAAGCGTCTGGTAAATGCTGTAAATGTAAATATCCGGAGTACATACCTGGGGCATCAGACACCCATGATGGTGACCGCAGCAGGTATGGTAGGTCAGTGTAGAACCACACATGTGCATATATCCTGACTTAGCTGAATGCTGTGAGTTTTGACCGAACAAGCTTGCTTTAACCAAAGGAAAAAAACATCTTCAACGTCATCATATGTGGAATCCCACAATTTCTTGCTGTCATCTGCAAACTACACGGTTGATTTGTTGATTTTCTCACGATTAATCTAAATGTCGCTGACAGTTGATTTCCTAACATCGTACTTGCATACAATGTCCGCTTGTGTTTTATTTTTGTTTTCCAATAAACTTAACAATCTTGCGTTTTAATGTTAATGTTATTAAACGCCCTTTGATGAGCTCATCAGACTGGTGCAAATGTACTAAATGACACTGTCCGTTATAACCAATAAAACAACGTGTGTTAGTGGCCACATGTACCAAAATTTTAGTCTATTATAACCGAAATTCCGTTATAAGCGAGTCTGATATATAATAATAATAATAATACATTTTATTTATATAGCGCTTTTCAAGATACTCAAAGACGCTTTACATAAGACAAATAATCAAAACAAATACATACACCATACAAATCAAAGTACAAAATCAAAATAGTACATCAACATCAAGAATAATTAAGATAAAAACAAAGAGAGCAGCATAAGACAGTTCATTAAAAATTAGCTAAATTATGAGAGAGAACAACAAATATAGAACAATTTCTTAAAATTAGACAGAAACAGGACAGATTCACATGCAATCAGGAAACTGAAAACTTTACAAGTTTTAGGATCTAGGACTTCACATTTCTGTCGTGATCTAAGTATAAAAACTATTAAAAAGAATAGCAAAAATAAAAGCATTTATTTCGTGGTGTTACAAGTTAAATGCCATTTTGAATAGATGAGTTTTGAGAAGTGACTTGAATTTGGACAGGTCAGGACAATCTCGTAGGTGTTTGGGGAGAGCATTCCATAAAGATGGAGCAGCTATGGAAAAGGCCCTGTCACCCCAGGTCCGGTGCTTGGTCCTAGAGGGTATGGACAGTAGGTTAGCCTCAGAAGAGCGAAGGCTACGGGAGGGAATGTGCTGATGGAGCAGGTCGGTGAGGTAGGATGGTCCGAAGGTTTTCCTGAATATTTATATAGGCATTCAGCCGGGACCTCCGGCAAACAATAAACAACACAAGATTCACCCCAACATCAGAAATAAACCAAAAATACATGATAGAATAGGTACAGACACTAGATGTAGAATAGGCCTTTCCAGATTGACCCTCCCAGCCCTATACAGAGTGCATTAAACACACAGTGGATTGAACTCCTTTATGTTAACCTTATCACCAGTATGCCTGCAGTGCATCGTGGTGCCATCTTTACATGTCCAGTCACCCACATGATCTTAAAGCAAACTGGATTCTTAAGAGCAGTCGGTCTTGTTCCATTGCTCTAGTGTCCAGTTCCAATCCGTGCTTTTGCTGGTTGGCACTCTGGCTTTGACCTACCCAGCCCCAAACAGAGTGCATTAAACACACAGTGCAGTGAACTCTAGTTCACCTCATCACCAGTATTAAAATGATCTTTAATCAAAGCTGCAGTAGCCCTTATGCCAGTCCTCACCAGACACCATAGCTTTTATGTTCTGCGGCATCAGTGACTCTTGGCTGCCCTTCTTGGACCGCTGTTGGTTGCTGCTCCCCCAACTGCCTATAAACACGCCTTGCTGTTTGGAGATGCTTAAAATCGGTCATCTGGCTATAAGGATTTGGCCCTTATCAGAGTCAGAGTCAGTCAATTTATGCTGCGTTCATCTCGTATTATAAGTGTCTACCATCAGCCCAGCGTTTAATACATGACTGACCATGACATGACATCTTATAAGTGCCTAGTTCCAACCTATAAAAGTACTGTACTACTGTGCTATTATCTATAAATACAAATACAATATTTTCTAAGGGCTGCCAGATCTAATAGCTCAGAGATTTCATCTTTCTCCTGGCTCTTTATGTGCCCCACTCCAGCACCCTGCCTGCCACTTGGTCCCCTGCCACCCTCCTCATTGCCAGGCCGGTTTTACGTCCGCCAGGCCGTATGGCTTTCTTTCAGTAATTGATTGTGTTTTCCACAGTCCGAATGAAATAAGGATGATTTGCGCCCGAGCGTCTGAGCGAGGCATGGCGGCAGGATTAATGTTTGCCAGCAGCCATTGATAAACGGTGTCTGGCTCTCCCTGCAGTCTCACCGTTTGTTTACTGGCTGGTGCAGTCGCATCGAGCCGCCTCTAGTCATGCTACTGTACAGTTAATAAAACCCACATCAATAGCAGAGCGCTGCTGTTTTCACTTCCTGCTGTGTGCCGGACTGCACATTTCTGTTCTCTGCCTTTAAATCAGCAGGGTGTGCACGCAGGCCGCGCTTCATCGTTTCAGGAGCGTGTGTGTTTTTACAGGATGGAGTCTTTTGTCTGTGTTGGCTTTACATCCATGCCGCGGTGAACACATGATCTCGAGCTGAACGCTGTACAAATCGTTTCATGTGTTTCGGTGACTGTGTGGTTTGGTTTTACTGTAGTTTTGTTCACTCTGACGAGTTGTGGTCATACTGGTCGGTACTGGTTTTTAGGGTTGAGGAAGTGCACATCGTCGTGCGTTCCCACGCTTCTGCAACTGTAATGCTTTCCCTCAGGAAGGGGGCGCTCTCTACCTCATCATTACATTTATCCTAATTTCTTCTTTATGAACATTTACATTACATTAGCATTTTCTGAGTTTAGCAGACAGTACTGTCACAGTACACCGACCAGGCATAACATTATGAGCACTGACAGGTGAAGGGAATAACACTGATTATCTCTTCATCACGGCACCTGTTAGTGGGGGGGATATATTAGGCAGCAAGTGAACATTTTATCCTCAAAGTTGATGTTAGAAGCAGGAAAAATGGCGAGCGTTAGGATTTGAGCGAGTTTGACGAGGGCCAAATTGTGATGCTAGACGACTGGGTCAGAGCATCTCCAAAACTGCAGCTCTTGTGGGGTGTTCCCGGTCTGCAGTGGTCAGTATCTATCAAAAGTGGTCCAAGGAAGGAACAGTGGTAAACCGGCGACAGGGTCATGGGCGGCCAAGGCTCATTGATGCACATGGTGAGCGTGCAGATTGCTGAAGAAGTTAATGCTGGTTCTGATAGAAAGGTGTCAGAATACACAATATTAGGAAGGTGGTCATAATGTAATGCCTTATCGGTGTATATTGTCTAAGCAACTGAGTGTTAAGGGCCTTGCTAAAGTGCCCAACAGTGGCAACCCGTCAATGGTAGGGCTTGAACCAGCGACGTTTCGATTACTAGTCCAGGAACTTAACCTCTAGCTCTTCTCTGTTCTTTAGTCCAGAAGGTTCTATAATGTCATTAAACTTTGATGCAGGACCTTTTAATTCCTTATTAGTGGTTATTTCAGCTGTACCCATATAAATATGGCTAGTTTTCCTCCAGGATCAGAAGGAAAACTCAAATTGTCACTCTTTGCTCACAGGAAACTTGTTCGGCTGGTCAGATTTAATCCAAGAACCAAGAAAAACGTTGATGGAACAAAAGTATCGCCAAGTCAGTTTTAAAGCCTGTACAGTTAAACTAGGCTTATTCATATGTGCACAGAGAAGTAATTGTATTGTCAGCAACAGCTAGTTAACATGAAATTTGACAGATTTTTTAATGCTGCGTTTGTTTTAGTGCAGAATTAAAAACGATCCATGACTCCTGGACGAATAATAGCCGAGCAGATTCTTTGACTACCACAGAGTGACTCTTATCTTCCTGTTAGCATTCATTCACTGATTCATGTAGCCGCGGTCGGCGCGGTAAGGCGGGCGGGTCTGAGTAATCGTTTGTTTTGCTCAATTCTACTTTGAAGGTGGGTGTGACCATGGATTGTTTTTGTCACAGGGTTTTGCAGCCAGCGTTGGCCGTCATCAAGAAAGGCATCAGTTAAAACATCTTAGTGTATAAACAGGCATAACATTATGACCACTGACAGGTGAAGTAAATAACACTGATCATCTCTTCATCACGGCACCTGTTAATGGGTGGGAAATATTAGGCAGCAAGTGAACATTTTATCCTCAAAGTTGATTCGTTAGAAGCAGGAAAAATGGCGAGCGTTAGGATTTGGGCCAAATTGTGATGGCTAGATGACTGGGTCAGAGCATCTCCAAAACTGCAGCTCTTGTGGAGTGTTCACGGTCTGCAGTGGTCAGTGTCTATCAAAAGGAAGGAACAGTGGTAAACTGGTGACCGGGTCATGGGCGGCCAAGGTTTACTGATGCACGTGCTGCTGTAGCTCAAACTGCTGAAGAAGTTAATGCTGGTTCTGATAGAAAGGTGTCAGAATACACAGAGCATCACAGTTTGTTGCGTATCGGGCTTCAGGCCGCAGACCAGTCAGGGTGTCCATGCTGACCCCTGTCCACCCCCGACAGCGGCAACACGTGAGCATCAGAACTGGACCACGGAGCAATGGAAGAAGGCGGCCTGGTCTGATGAATCATGTTTTGGATGGCCGGGTGCGTGTGTGTCGCTTACCTGGGGAACACATGGCACCAGGATGCACTATGGGAAGAAGGCAAGCCGGTGGAGGCAGAGTGATGTTTGGGCAATGTTCCGCTGGGAAACCTTGGGTCCTGCCATCCATGTGGATGTTACTTTGACATGGACCACCTACCTAAGCATTGTTGCAGACCATGTTCACCCTTTCATGGAGACGCTATTCCCTGATGGCTGTGGCCTCTTTCAGCAGGATGATGCGCCCTGCCACAAAGCAAAAATGCTTCAGGAACGGTTTGAGGAGCACAACAACTAGTTTGAGGTGTTGACTTGGCCTCCAAATTCCGCTGGATTGGTGTGTCCTGAGGAGCCTCTGCATGATGAGTTGTTTGTTGCTCAGTAGTTTTGTAGTACTTGTACAAAACTTGTTTATGTTACCAGATACTGTCAGTAGTACTTGTATGTGATTTCACCTCAACCACCCGCACCCCCCTCCGCCACGTGTTTCCTGCCCCCTTCGGCGTGTTGCTTGAAGAATGACAGAGCAGCCTCGCATTGCTTCCAGATTTCTTCCAGCCGTCTGTGCTAATGCAGCCTGATTAGCTCTCTGGAATTATGGCACATTTGTAAAAGAATGTATCTACTCATTCTTTTAAAGCTGAGCTGCCTCACTATCAGTGTTCTACATGTTCACAACTTGTAATTCAGGACCATAATTATGTGTAAAGATTAATTCCAAGTCTTGGACTCATTTGGAGTTCACGGCAAACTTCCCGTTTGTCCGGCATGTAGAAGGCGACTCCGGTCCCCGACTTTTTAACCTGATTTCATGAGCAGCCTCGGGCTTCCTGACCTACCCTGCTTATACTATGGCCTTTGTGGTACAGTCGAATCCGGTTAATCGGACCACATCGGGACGCGATCGTTTTGGTCCTAATAACCGGCTGGTCCGATTACACGAACATGCCCTATGTTACAAGACGGGACGTGCTATAATTTATGTAACATATTAAATGTTTATTAAACCTATATTGTGTGATATACTGTACACGTATAGCGAACGTACAAACAAGAACTACTGTTGCTTACGAACTTTGTTCATTGAAAAATAAATTTGCAAACAAGTTTTTCGAAACGATCTACAACACAATGTATAGGTACTCAGCATGCGAAGCATAATAAAAAAAAAAGTTCTTACTAAATTCCAGTCAACGTTTGAAGAACTTATCCAGTGTGATCTGACACGTTCTCTTGACGGGCTGCACTTGAACAAAATCACCACAAACATCTAACGCAGCAATGGGACTGCCTTCATTTCCCTCCTGCATTTAATCTTTGGTCCGATTAAACGGAATTTTGGTCCAAATTAGCGAATAACATTACACGTACATAATAGGATTTGTTTCGGTACTTTAGGATTCGGTCCGAATAAGCGGCTGGTCCGATTAACCGGTGGTCCAATTAACCGGATTCGACTGTATTCACTTTTTTCACGATTTAGTGTAGCCAATTAGTCTTCCACTGCTGGGGATCCCAATTACGTTCGAGGGGGGGTATATTTGCCCCTCAACACCCCCTCTGACACGTGCGCAAACCTTTTGACCCCTTCTTTTTCACCCATGCCTCTGTCTTTTCCCACCCAGCAGACTCGTTGGCCAATTTTGTCTGCAGCAGGCACTGCCAATTGTACCCGCTAGATGGCGCCCAGCTGACCAGTAGCACAGCCGAGATTCAAACCGGGTTGTGTGTTCAGAATCTCAGTGCTGGTGTGCTAGCGGAATATCCCGCTGCACCACCTAGGGCGCCTTTGCATTAGTTTTTATTAAAACCACGGATGTGCCATTAACAAAGGGAGTTGCTTAACACACACTGGAAGTAAACAGTAGTGAAAAGCAAGCGGAGTGCATAGATCACATGCAAGCAGTTGTGCTGTTGTTACAGATGCTTGTTTATATCCAAAAAGCAGAGCTGCATGGTGGCTCAGTGGGTAGCACTGTTGCCTCACAGCAAGAAGGTCCTGGGGTTGATTCCCAGGTTGTCTTCCCGTGTCTGTGTGGGTTTCCTCCGGGAGCTCCAGTTTTCTCCCACGGTTTGTGCTAGAAAACCTACTATTGTTTGGTACCAGCTGGTTCAGAACTGGTTGATTTTCATTGAATATGTGCCATGTGCATGTGAACAATTCAAAATTAGGTTTACAAACTGGAATGAAACCCATCCTACGTTGGTTGAATATGGCTAAGTGTAATCTACTTACTGGATCCTGCCCAGTATAAGCTGTGATGTTTGATCCCTTGTGTGGTTTGGTAGGTGAGGGCTATTGTCACATTCACTTTCAGAGCCTTGCGGTAAATTTGGACGGTAGAAGGTGTTTAGTGAAGGAGTTGGCCTTCAATATGGCTGATGGCAGATGACACCAGCATCACTCAGATGCCCCCGCTTCCTGTTTAACAGGGATTTGTTAGCTTCTCATTTTTCGTTGTTGTTCATAGCTGCCCTAATTACCTTATGAGACCTGGACCTTCCTGATTTGTGCATTAATGTCAGCGTGTAGAACAGACGGGTCCATACAGGGAGGGATGGGGGCAGCAACTTTTTGTGAGGGGCATTTATTGTGCAAATTAACTAAGGTGTATGTCTGCATGTACAATCTGATAGTGTTATGTAAAAAATTGAACACCTCTGCTTTATTTTGGTCAGGGGTCACGGCAGGTCATGCCTAGTTCACACTACACGAGTTTTGCCCAGATTTTCGACTGGGTAGCAACTCGGCGTTCGCTCGGCGATCGAAAACCGGCTCTCAATCGCTATGTGTGAACTACCCAACAACTCGATGCGAGTGCTCGGCGACTGAACAAATATATCCAGCATGTCACATATCTGGATATGAGTCGCACAACTGGTAATGAGTGCTATGTCGAACAGCCAATGAGAACGCAAGATACGGTGTGAGGAGAAACGCAGGGGAGGAGTGTAAAAAGGTGGGACAGAGGATAAATATAGTTTATATCTGAATACTTCAGCACACACACAAGTTTTACAGTATTTCTGATCTTATCGTTCTCTACAAAACACCAACGTTAAGTTGCTAAAATATTTATTAGCCTCCAACTCACTATAGAACAATCCATGCTGGTCAAGTAGCCAAATCCACTCAGATTCATTTATTTTTTCTCCTTGATTTTACGCTGCACATCAGCTCACAAACTTTGATCGCTCGCTACTTGTTGACGTGCATTTTTGGACGTGGTATCATTAAACCCCTCGTGACAAAAGTGAAACCCCCTATTGGCGATCAGTCGTGTAGTGTGAAAGCCACACCGACTTGAAAGACTCCCGATTACAAGAGATCTAGTCGTGTAGTGTGAGTTGTACAAGGACCTGACTACGTCGTGTAGTGTGAACTTGGCATCCACTGCACTGCAAAACACTGGGCACAAGGCTGCAAACCCATCGCAGGGCTTCAGCCCACCAACCAGATTTAAACACCAATATGAGCAGTTGTGGGCTAGCTTAACAGACCGCCACGCCACCCGGGCGCACACAGTGGATGTGTTAACTTATTGTTTACTTCGAAAATAAACAAGCATGGAATTTAACCGGGGTGTGGAAACTTTTGCACAGGACTGTATAAGCAGTGTGTGTGAAGAGGCTAGAAGTTCACCTCGCCCCTGATGATTAGGTCGCTTGCATAGTGCTGAAAAACCGTCTTAACGCGCGTACAAAGCCGTGGTTATTCTTCCTGCAGCGATGCCTAGATAGCACGCTGTTGTGTGCCGCTTGTGCACGCTACGTGCAGAAGTACTGTACACACACGCACATTTTTAGATGCCTCGCTGCCCTCCGGCACAGGGCTACAAGTCCTCTATTTCCTGTTTACAATGTCTGAGGTTTCCTGTTCTCAGTGTCTCTTTGCTGGCTCATATTGTGGTTTAGCAGAGACGCTCTGCTCTGGACTGGACCTGTGCAGAAATGAAACACTGATCCTTGTTCATCTTTCGCAATAAACTAATGCGGTTAGATTTTGCTGGTGTAAATTTTTCTGTGTTTCGGGGTTTCATAGAAAAAACATCTTCCTCTCCCCTTCTGTCACAGGTTTGAAGAGATTGTCAAGAAGTTCAAAGTAGAGTACCATGCTGGTGGTGCCACCCAGAATGCCGTGAAAATCGCCCAGGTTTGTTCTATTATTTTTAAAAGGAATCAATCGTTCCAATAAAACACACACCTAAGAGACGTTGTGTAGCTGTTAAACTGTGTGGAACTGTGACACTTGGCTCTGTGTGACCACAGTTCGTTCCTTAGATAAAGCTAGAAGATGATTTATTAAGATTTAAGTGTAGATCCTCTTATATAGTTACATAAACCCTTCAGTCAGTGTTACCACATAAATCTAATACACCCACTGAGTGTGGTTAGCAATTACTGCTAATGCTGTCTGTACTAACAGACGCTTCCTTTAAACTCAAGTCGTTACTAGAAATGCTCTAATAAACCCTATTTGAGGTTTATGTTACCAGATACTGTCTGGACTGGTGTTTGGACGTGTGTATAAGCAGTTTTTCAGTAATGAATTGGCGTATTATTGTAGAAACCAGTATCTGGTTCCTTGGTTTCTAGTAAACTGGTCTGGAGATGCTTAATGTTAACTTGGGTTCAAATCTCCAACCGTTTGTCTCCTGAACCCTTGCAGAACCAATCACACTATTTTGTAATAAACCAATATGTTATGGGAAACATAGAGGCCAAGTTATCGACACTAGATGTAGAACAGGCCGTTCCAGGAGAAGACCCCAGACACCATGAAAGCCCAAAGTACAACAGAGAAAGACGAAGACTACGTACGCCCAACACATTGAAATAAATCCTCACCCAAGATAATAAAGAAATAATCATCAAATCATCCTCAATAATATAATTGAGAACATATACACTGATCAGCCATAACATTAAAACCACCTCCTTGTTTCTACACTCACTGTCTATTTTATCAGCTCCACTTACCATATAGAAGCACTTTGTAGTTCTACAATTACTGACTGTAGTCCATCCATTTGTTTACATACTTTTTAGCCTGCTTTCACCCTGTTTTTCAACGGTCAGGATGCCCACAGGATCGGGAAAAAATCATATCGTGAATCGCATCACATCGTGGGTGGAGTGGATCAGTACATCCCTTCAAGTGGCTAATTAATAAAGACCATTTAACGCACCACATCACCCCCCCTGAATGTTCATTTATTCATTCAAATCACAGTTTTGCACCAGTGCCGTTGTCTAGTCTTAAACTGGAAAAACGCCACAGCTGTTTGTTGTGTGTTTTGTGTTCTGCTTTAATTCGTGCCATGTGAAACGAAAGTGTCTGCAGAAGGAAAAACATGCCCACAGTTCAGAAGTGTGGGCAGCACCGGCGTGCATCACAGGCCACAAACGACCCACAGACTGCAAGTTAAAAACCCCTGATTTCAATTATTATGAATTAAATTTCCATCTAAACCATATTTGTAGATCAGTATTACCTTTTTAATGGATCGTTTAATGATAACTCAGTAACTTATACACTGAGCTACCAGTCAGAACGGGTTCAAAGATTCATTCCCTACCAACCCTCACTTTTTTTAATTGTAAAAGCGATTTGACTTGCGAGCATCTGCCGGATGCCTAAAATACACTTTCTTCTGGTGTGACTAGTTACCTTCCACATGGTTCCTGCACATACATTCGGCACATCTGCGTTTGTTTCATGGTGCACTCGAGCAAATCAGTGTAGCGTCTGAGTTCTGGCATCCACATCATGTTTTAAAGCAGACGACATGCTTTTTTATTTAATGAGGTATTAAGGACATTTAAGCACTCGTTCAAGAAGGGGTAGAACATCTAGACCTTTCCATAGCTGCACTGACCGAGCACTGTATGCTCATCGACCAGTTTTATACCCCACAAATAAAAAAAAAGAGTTTATAACTATACACCGATTAGCCATAACATTAAAACCACCTCCTTGTTTCTACACTTACTGTCCATTTTATCAGCTCCACTTACCATGTAGAAGCACTTTGTAGTTCTACAATTACTGACTGTAGTCCATCAGTTTCTCTGCATGCTTTGTTAGCTCCCTTTCATGCTGTTCTGCATGGTCAGGACCCCCACAGAGCAAATATTATTTAGGTGGTGGATCATTCTCAGCACTGTAGTGACACTGACATGGTGGTGGTGTGTTAGTGTGTGTTGTGCTGGTGTGAGTGGATCAGACACAGCAGCGCTGCTGGAGTTTTTAAACACCGTGTCCATTAGACACTCCTACCTAGTTGGTCCACCTTGTAGATGTAAAGTCAGAGACGATTGTTTATCTATTGCTGCTGTTTGAGTCGGTCATCTTCTAGACCTTCATCAGTGGTCACAGGTCGCTGCCCACGGGGCGCTGTTGGCTGGATATTTTTGGTTGGTGGACTATTCTCATTCCAGCAGTGACAGTGAGGTGTTTAAAAACTCCATCAGCGCTGCTGTGTCTGATCCACTCATACCAGCACAACACACACTAACACACCACCACCATGTCAGTGTCACTGCAGTGCTGAGAATCATCAGCTCCCAAAACATCTGCTCAGGGGTCCTTGTCTTTAATACATGGTGTTATATGTGGTGGGGATAAAGTGTACACAGCAACATTCAGTATTTGTACATCCACAAAGTGTGTCTGTATGGTAGGTGTAGCGTGTGTGTTCCTAATTTTTTGTTTAATGTTATTTGAGAAGAGCGATACTGACACACGCCCCCTCCGACACATGTGCAGTAGCCGACTGCATCTTTTCACCTGCACGAGGCGAGTTCACATGAGGATCAGCTTTGTGTGTGGAGAGCCACACCCTGATCAAGGCATTATTCCTTGACTCTTGTGTAGGCACCATCAGTCAGCCAACAGAGGTCTGGTTCCTACCCTGTATGTACAGCAGCCAATCCCAGCCCAGCCCGATAGCAGAGCTCAGCTCTGGTGTGCTAGCGTGTATTACCGCTGCGCCACCTAAGCGCCATTTCAGATCGTAATAATTAGGGATGCATCGATACCATTTTTTCCCAACCGAGTACGAGTACAAGTAGGCTACATGTATTTTTGTACTCGCCGATACCGATACCGATACCTATTTAGAATGATGCAATCTGGAGCATTATGGAATAGTGTAGTTTTTAGTGTAAAATAGTGCAGCGGAACAGTTGCTTGGGTTGCCATCACTAATTGTAAAAAAAAAAAAAAAACACCGCACAGACATCATTGAGAAAGCTTCTGACAAGCTAACGTTAACGTTCATTAATAAACGCACGTCATTAACGTTGTGCACATCATACATGCGATGCGATTCTGCTGATTGAAATATTTACTTTAAAAGGATAATACAGTCCGATCCCATCTGAGCCGATTCTATCAGCACGTACATTCGTGGTTCACCTCGGTAAATCGTAAACGACTGAGTCGGCTCCCGCTCTGTGGTAATAACCAGTATAATTAAGCCTGAGCTTTATAATGTAAGCGAGTCACACAAAATGTTCTGTAGTATTTGGTGTTTATTTACAACCGCATCATTCATTATAACAGTAAACACGGAGAGATGACTGAGAAAAGAAACTTACGCTGCGCTTAAAATGAGTCGACTCCTGAATCACTTGTATCGACTCTGTGAACAGAGTATTGAACACAAACACGTCCTATAACAGCGGTCGCTGCTTTTGTAACCGGTTATCTTCGCTGTTAGCTCTATTTTGATGGTTTTTTTTTCTTTTCAAACGGAACTAAATAACATTAAACGTGCGTGTGAGCGTGGTCAGTGAGAATAATTCAATCTGTCTCCCGTGGGCGAAAAATGAATTGTTTTAGTTTTAGAAGTAAAAAAAATCTCACAATGTCACGCCCCCCGGTCAGGCACTCGCGCCCCACAGGTTGAAAATCCCTGCGTTAACGCAGCAACGTGCACTAGGCACAAGGTATCGGATGTTTAGTATCGGAGCCTCGTTTGCGAGTACGAGTACGAGTTAATGAGCGCGGTATCGGGCTAATACCCGATACTAGTATCAGTACTCATGCATCTCTAGTAATAATGACACCATGTTCATTTCGATTGGACATTTTCTTTTAAAGACCTTACACATAAACACAGCGTTTCACCCCAGTGCACTTTTAGATGTTGATTCAGGTCCAAATCTGGTGATGAAGCGCACCACAAAGCCGTTTACTCGCAGTGAATGTCTCATCGTGAAATGACATTTTGGCCATCACCGGTCATCGATGACACGTTGGGCGTCTGCCAGAGACGGCAACTGCACTTTCATTATGTTATTGCTCACATTCTTACTCCTGTTCAGCTCATTCGTTATGACCGGTGTTCGGTCCGGTCTCCGGACAGATTCCTCATTTAGGCGGCTTTTGCTCTGGATATGTTCCAGCGTTCATTCACAAAGTGGGTTTTGATTGAATGCCCTTGTGATTATGTCCGTCCTGTCTGACGCAGTACCCATCACTGAGGCTGATTAAACCCCGGCGGAACATCTTTAACATTTTAACTAGAGAGTTGCACTAATCAGATGTGAGTCTGTATGCACGTGTGTTCATGAGAGGTGGCTGAAGGGTAAAAAAAAACCTCTAACGTTTATACACATCAGCACCTGAAATCCAGGAGCAGAGCGACCCGAGTACGTCTGAGTTCTCTATTGGAGACCATCTACAACGATCAGCCATAACATTAAAACCACCTCCTTGTTTCTACACTCACTGTCCATTTTATCAGCTCCACTTACCGTATAGAAGCACTTTGTAGTTCTACAATTACTGACTGTAGTCCATCTGTTTCTCTACATACTTTGTAACCAGCTTTCACCCTGTTCTTCAATGGTCAGGACCCCCACAGGACCACCACAGAGCAGGTATTATTTAGGTGTTGGATCATTCTCAGCACTGCAGTGACACTGACATGGTGGTGGTGTGTTAGTGTGTGTTGTGCTGGTATGAGTGGATCAGACACAGCAGCGCTGCTGAAGTTTTTAAATAGTGTGTCCACTCGCTGTCCACTCTATTAGACACTCCTTCCTAGTTGGTCCACCTTGTAGATGTAAAGTCAGAGACGATCGCTTATCTATTGCTGCTGTTTGAGTCGGTCATCTTCTAGACCTTCATCAGTGGTCACAGTACGCTGCCCACGGGGCGCTGTTGGCTGGATATATTTTTGGTTGGTGGACTATTCTCAGTTCAGCAGGGACAGTGAGGTGTTTAAAAACTCCAGCAGCACTGCTGTGTCTGAACCACTCATACCAGCACAACACACACTAACACACCACCACCATGTCAGTGTCACTGCAGTGCTGAGAATGATTCATGATTCGTGGTCAATGAATGGTCCTGACCATTGAAGAACAGCATGAAAGGGGGCTAACAAAGCATGCAGAGAAACAGAAACAAAGTGCTTCTATATGGTAAGTGGAGCTGATAAAATGGACAGTGAGTGTAGAAACAAGGAGGTGGTTTTAATGTTATGGCTGATCGGTGTATTATTTCAAGATACAAAGTAGGTAAAACTACAGCACAGGAGACTTTGGGACCAGGAACGTGAACCATTGGCTCAAACTGTTTCATCCTGTCCCAGCACTCGTTTCTTACTGCAGTTACTTCAGAACAGCCATGGATTTTATTTGAATCCTATAAATTGCGCGGCTTTAAGCCTTTCGGATTCCTCTTTGATGTTTCTGTACCTGAAGGCTCTCACCTGCCAGGAGAGATGTTTTCTCATTCTCTTTAAGCAGTGCAGCATGGAGAACTCCAGCACTGTTCTGCAGCCCTCCACATCAAAGTGTGAATTGCCGAAGCACCTTTCTTACCGGTTTTATTACGAGTGCAGAAACGCCTGGTGCCAACCGACCTAGAATCTGGAGTTCTGCGCTTTTAAGAAGTTTTCTCTCTCAGGGAGATGTGAGGCTTTCCAAACAGACTGATGCACTTTTGTTTACATGCTGATGTTCTGACTGAAGAAAAACATGATTTCCTTTGGGCCTTAAAACTTTTCACATATGTTTTAAGTCCATTTCTGAAATGATTCAGAAAACCTTGTTTATTTATACCTACTTTATTCATAATGATTTTAGGCCTGTATCTCTTGTAAGCATATAGGACTCATATACTCATAGGGACAGTGGTAGCCTAGTGGGTAGAGCTTTGGGCTATCAACCGGAAGATTGGAGGTTCAGATCCAGGCTCTGCTATGCAAGGCCCTTAATCCTCTCTGCTCCAGGGGCGTACGATGGCTGACCCTGCGCTCTGACCCCAGCTTCCAAACAAGCTAGGATATGTGAAGAAAGAATTTCATTGTACTGTACACCTGTATATGTATATATGACAAATAAAGTATATCTATATCTATATACACTGACAAGGCATAACATTATGACCACCTTCCTAATATTGTGTTGGTCCCCCTTTTGCTGCCGAAACAGCCCTGACCCATGAGTCATGGACTCCACTAGACCCCTGAGGGCGGCACTGTGGGTAGCACTGTCGCCTCACAGCAAGAAGGTCCTGGGTTTGATTCCCAGGTGGGGCGGTCCGGGTCCTTTCTGTGTGGAGTTTGCATGTTCTCCCCATGTCCGCTTGAGTTTTCTCCGGGAGCTTCAGTTTCCTCCCACAGTCCAAAGACGTGCACATGAGGTGAGAGACTAAATTGTCCTTGACTGTGTTCAATATAACCTTGTGAACTGATGAATCTTGTGTAATGAGTAACTACCGTTCCTGTCATGGATGTAACCAAAGTGTAAAACATGACGTTAAAATCCTAATAAACAAACTAGACCCCTGAAGGTGTGCTGTGGTATCTGGCACCAAGATGTCAGCAGCAGATCCTTTAACTCCTGTAAGTTGTGAGGTGGGGCCTCCATGGATCGGACTTGTCTGTCCAGCACGTCCCACAGATGCTCGATTGGATTGAGATCTGGGGAATTTGGAGGCCAAGCCAACACCTCAAACTAGTTGTTGTGCTCCTCAAACCGTTCCTGAAGCATTTTTGCTTTGTGGCAGGGCGCATCATCCTGCTGAAAGAGGCCACAGCCATCAGGGAATAGCGTCTCCATGAAAGGGTGAACATGGTCTGCAACAATGCTTAGGTAGGTGGTACGTGTTAAAGTAACATCCACATGGATGGCAGGACCCAAGGTTTCCCAGCGGAACATTGCCCAAACATCACTCTGCCTCCGCCGGCTTGCCTTCGTTCCATAGTGCATCCTGGCCATCCACGTGATGTAAAAGAAAACATGATTCATCAGACCAGGCCACCTTCTTCCATTGCTCCGTGGTCCAGTTCAGATGCCCACGTCCTCATTGTTGGCACTTTTGGTGGTGGACAGGGGTCATCATGGGCACCTTGACTGGTCTGCTGCTGTGCAGCCCCATACTCAACAAACTGTGATGCTCTGTGTATTCTGTCACCTTTCCATCAGAACCAGCATTAACTTCTTCAGCAATTTAGGTTGGATCGGACCACACCGGCCAGCCTTCGCTCCCCACATGCATCAATGAGCCTTGACCCTGTCGCCACTGTTCCTTACTTGGACCACTTTTGATAGATAATGACCACTGCAGACCGGGAACACCCCACAAGAGCTGCAGTTTTGGAGATGCTCTGACCCAGTCGTCTAGCCATCACAATTTGGCCCTCGTCAAACTCGCTCAGATCCTCACTCTCGCCCATTTTTCCTGCTTCTAACATCAACTTTGAGGATAAAATCAGAAAGAGTAATTTTTGTGTAGATTTACCCAGTGGTGACTTTCTCCTATTTTAATCCATGCCGTCCTTCCTCGTCACGTGATTCCCACTGCAGCAGAATTTAATTCTTGAATTTGTGATGCACACAGTCCATATGGTGAAGAAAACCATTTACTGTAAAGCTGTGGTTTTACTCAGAATTACTCTTCTACGAAACACAGGCTGTGAAGGACGAGGACAGATCTGTAACATGGAACACTGAGTATTTCTATTACTCAACAGATGGCATTTGTAATAATAATTGACGTACTTTGACGCTTTTTAAAACTTCAGATGTTTAATGGTGAATTCACTATTGTTTATGTTTAACCCTCTTTTATTGATGATATATACACCGATCAGCCATAAAATTAAAACCGCCTCCTTGTTTCTACACTCACTGTCCATTTTATCAGCTCCACTTACCATATCGAAGCACTTTGTTTCTGTTTCTCTACATGCTTTGTTAGCCTGCTTTCACCCTGTTCTTCAATGGTCAGGACCCCCACAGGACCACCACAGAGCAGGTATTATTTAGGTGGTGGGTCATTCTCAGCACTGCAGTGACACTGACATGGTGGTGGTGTGTTAGTGTGTGTTGTGCTGGTATGAGTGGAACAGACACAGCAACGCTGCTGGAGTTTTTGAACACCTCACTGTCACTGCTGGACCAAGAATAGTCCACCAACCAAAAATATCCAGCCAACAGCGCCCCATGAGCAGCGACCTGTGACCACTGATAAAGGTCTAGAAGATGACCAACTCAAACAGCAGCAACAGATGAGCGATCGTCTCTGACTTTACATCTACAAGGTGGACCAACTAGGTAGGAGTGTCTAATAGAGTGGACAGTGAGTGGACACGGTATTAAAAACTCCAGCAGCGCTGCTGTGTCTGATCCACTCATACCAGCACAACACACACTAACACACCACCACCATGTCAGTGTCACTGCAGTGCTGAGAATGATCCACCACTTAAATAATACCTGCTCTGTGGGGGTCCTGACCATTGAAGAACAGCATGAAATGATGCTAACAAAGCATGCAGAGAAACAGATGGACTACAGTCAGTAATTGTAGAACTACAAAGTGCTTCTATATGGTAAGTGGAGCTGATGAAATGGACAGTAAGTGTAGAAACAAGGAGGTGGTTTTAATGTTATGGCTGAGTGTGGCTAGGCTGCTGGGTGGGAAGCACTGGTGCCTTACAGTGAGAAGGTCCTGGTACTAAAAGATTGGCCCAAATGGGAGTGTATTTACCCTGTGATGGACTGGCGACCTGTCCTGGGGAGTTTCCTACCTTTATCCCATTGAATTGCACCCACCACGACCCTGAGTAGGATGAAGCGGTGCTGAAACAGACATGAATGAATGAATTAATGAATGTTTGAGAGCCACAGAGAAGACGGTGCGTCACGTTTGTGGAATTAAAACATTCCAGCATTGTTTAGACCAACAAGTTACCGAGAGAAACGTCTGACTGGCTACGTCTAAACAGCATGTGCCAAAGAAATGCAGTCTGTTTTACTTTAAGTGTCTTTAGCATCTATTGAGGCACCTAAAGAGCTCGTTTTAACACTCGCACACGAATCTTTCTCAAATTCTCCTTCCTTGACCACTTTTTTCCAGCCGTCGTTGGCCCACGTCTCCTCACTAGATTATTTTCAAAAGTAGTAAGGGGGCCCGAGTTTGGAATCAGGCAGAAGTTTATTAGAACCACATGTGCCCCAAATAGTTGGAACTCATAAGTGCAGAAAATCACTGAACTGTCTTCAGCTTTTTTTCTCGTTCATATTTTTGCACGGAAAGTTAAATTGGGGAGAAGTTGGTGTCTGTAACCAGACATCAAACTGGAGGACCGAGACGTTCCATGACCTCATGTTTAACTTGGTGTTCCTGCCTTCGTTTGAATAAAGCCAGTGTCCGATCGGCCTCTGCTTTGATTGGTGGCTGTGTCTTTTTTCCTCGCTTTTTGCCACAAACTGTGGAGTGAAAGAGGAGAAAGATGGTGACGTGAATTAGACGCGGCCTGGACGCGAGGGGAAATTTCAGTAAAAGAGGAGAGAGATGGCGAACCTTAGACGTGAATTAGACGCGGCCCGGACGCGAGGGCTGGGGAAATGTTGAAGCCTCTGAAGTCAATTTGGCCCCTGAGATCCTATAAACAAGAGGCATAGCAGGGAACTCAAAACTCTCTGTGGCGAACGGCAACAACATCTGTGTCCTATATTCACCGCTGCACAAGAGAAAGTCTGAGGTTGCTTTAATACCCCGCAGTCTGAGTGTATTTCCGACACGACTCTTTATAGATTTATGTTTGTATTTGCTCTGGATAGTAGCGCTCACTACGTGATCTCTCAATCTGTTACACAGTGCTGACTTTTAAAAATAAATGTAAGAGTGTAAGAGCAGGATTCGGTCAGGGAAATCGATTAATTCATGGGGAATCTTCAAAAAGTTTCCACACTTTTTTTTAAAACTCTATTTATTAAGAATTTCAAAATCAAATGACATCACTTCTCTACATAGTCGCCTTCTGATGCATTTTTCCAGCGTCGTACCAACTTTTTAATGCCATGGTTGAGCACTTTCACATCATCACATGAAAATCTTCTTCCCCTTAAAGCTTCTTTGAGCGTCAAAGGAGGTGGAAATCAGATGGCGCTAAATCCGGACTATAAGCGTCTCTCAGACACGACCGATTCCTACTCCTCCACGACCGATTCCTTACTGTTTCCAACCATAATATAAAAGTGCGGAAACTTTTTGAAGGTCCCTCGTAATTACATTTTTTACCACTTCTTTTCCTGGTCAAGGTCATGGTGGGTCTGGCTATTCTGGAATTACTGGGAACAATGTAGTACCACCCTGGACAGGACATCAGTCCATCGCAGGGCTTTTGTCATCCCATCCTCCCTCTGTTTATTGCTTTTTATTTACTGTTGAACTGTTGCTCCTGCTTATTTCAGGCCACCCTGCAACCTCTGACTGCTAGCTACACTTCTATAGCTTCTACGGCAGTGCTCCCCAACCTTTTTTCCACCACGGACCGTTTTCATATAAGATATAATTTCACGGACCGCGGGGGCCGGAGGATTTAAAATAGAGTAACTATAGAATGGCTGCAACGAGACGCTGCTCCCACCTAGTGGTGATTGGAGACAATAACACACGAGTATTGGAAATTTAATTGCTCTTCTAGCGATCTATAATTATTTATTCTTTCTGTGGGCCCGGTAATAAATGACCCACGGAGCGGTACCGGTCTGCTGCCCGGTGGTTTGGGACCACTGTTCTACGGGGTACAGGAGTCTCTCTTAATTGGTGTATTGGGTAGAGTGGAATTTAGTTAAAGTGTTATTGCCACTTTACTGAAGTGTAATAGCTGATTAACGATGGTGGAAGTGCTGAAGGTTCTGTCCAGGATGTGATTTGCAGTGTGAGGCTGAAATCCAGCTCCGCCGTTAAGCACGTTTCCACTTCCCAGACGCGAGGTTAATGAAACATTAGCGTTCAGACAGCTCGCTCGCTGAGAAATGTTTATTTCTATTTAAAAAGAGGCTAAGGGTCACAGAGTGTTAAGCCCATTGAAAAATGAAGAGGTTGTACATGCCTGTGCCTCCATCCCTACCTTTACATCCCAGCCAGGCAGCCGTGCAGCAGGGCAGCGGTCATTTCCGTTTCCGTTGAGTCCTCACCAGACGTGTAACGGGTTCCACCCAAGACCTCTTCTGGTTATTTTTTATAACAAAAACTGCTATTGAAATCCCACCTTTTCCCGTTCTTTTATTTTTCATGCTCTGTTTCCTCTACTGTTGCTTAAACTTATACACTTTCCCTTCCTTCACCCCTCCCTTTCTCCCCGGCCCTTATTTACTCCACTAGTCATCCTGAAGTGACCCTTTACCTCCTGGCTGTGTTTTGCTAGCCCATGTGTACTATCATAGCTCATATTTTCACCGCGTTGTTCATGCATATGTGCGCGAGCACAGTGAAGATCCCAGCAGCTCTAATCTGCACTTCTAATAGTCCTGAGGCCTCATTGCAGTGACCGGATTCTCTCCAAGCGCCCTCCTGACCTCCTTATTTGAAGGGCCGGGGGACGCACCGTTTCCCACCACTGTTGCTAATCAGATTGGTTGATGTGAGCTGTAAATCCGCTAGGCTCGTCTTATCTGATCATTAAAGTATGTGCAACAGTCGAAACGTATTGATCATGTTGGAATGCAGGCATCTGTCTATCTATAGTAGACAAACTACACTGATCAGCCATAACATTAAAACCACCTCCTTGTTTCTACACTCACTGTCCATTTTATCAGCTCCACTTACCATATAGAAGCACTTTGTAGTTCTGCAATTACTGACTGTAGTCCATCTGTTTCTCTACATACTTTTTTTTAACTTGCTTTCATGCTGTTCTTCAATGGTCAGGACCCCCACAGAACCACCACAGGTATTATTTAGGTGGTGGATCATTCTCAGCACTGCAGTGACACTGACGTGGTGGTGGTGTGTTAGTTTGTGTTGTGCTGGTATGAGTGGATCAGACAGCAGCGCTGCTGGAGTTTTTAAATAGTGTGTCCACTCACTGTCCACTCTATTAGACACTCCTACCTAGTCGGTCCACCTTGTAGATGTAAAGTCAGAGACGATCGCTCATCTATTGCTGCTGTTTGTGTTGGCCATCTTCTAGACCTTCATCAGTGGTCACAGGACGCTGCCCATGGGATGCTGTTGGCTGGACATTTTTGGTTGGTGGACTATTGTCAGTCCAGCAGTGACAGTGAGGTGTTTAAAAACTCCAGCAGCGCTGCTGTGTCTGATCCACTCATACCAGCACAACACACACTAACACACCACCACCATGTCAGTGTCACTGCAGTACTGAGAATACTCCATCACCCAAGTAATGCCTACTCTGTGGGGGTCCTGACCATTGAAGAACAGCATGAAAGGGGGCTAACAAAGCATTCAGAGAAACAGATGGACTACAGTCAGTAATTGTAGAACTACAACGTGCTTCTATATGGTAAGTGGAGCTGATAAAATGGACAGTGAGTGTAGAAACAAGGAGGTGGTTTTAATGTTATGGCTGATCGGTGTATATATATATATATATATATATATATATATATGTATATATAATAATGAATATAATAAACTGCCAACACAGGGTCAGTATTTTCTCTTTCTCTTTGCACCCAATTTGTACATACATGATTCTCCTGTGCACTCCGGTGACCTCTGTGTGCCACAGGATGCCCTTGCTGGTCAGGAAGGGCTGCAGATTAGCACACATCTCAGTTTGGAGGACAATGCCGCAATGCCACTCCTTCTGTAATCACCTACTGCTTCTGCCAGGAGGTGCTAGGTAGCGTATTAGACCGCTGTGCCACCCGAGCAGCCAATGAGGGTTTTGTAAAGAGGGGTTGGAGATTATGGGTTATAAAGATTGCTCTCTGCTTTCAAAAAATCAACACTTACATGGTTGATAAGTGTGTGTGTGTGTGTGTGTGTGTGTGTGTGTGTGTGTGTGTGTGTGTGTGTGTGTGTGTGTGTGTGTGTGTGTGTGTGTGTGTGTGTGTGTGTGTGTGTGTGTGTTAATAGCCTTACTGAAAGCTTTCACCAGGCATGTTTGGGGTCGTATCTGTGTGCCATGTCAGTAAATGAAGACGGTGCGGGACTTCACCGCGGCTTTGACGCCTGTTATTAATTGATGAAGTTGACTTCTGCTACACAATATGTTCTAGCGTTGTTACAAAGGCCACGGGGACGATTCGAGCCCGGAGCCGGCGCGGAAAGGTCGAAGGCAGCGACACGCATGCACGCTCACGCGCGGCGCGTGTGTATTTATAGACGCGGCCCTACTGATGTGACAAATGGTGATGAACAGAGGAGTCTCAGATCCTTCCAGCGCTTAGTGTTACGTGACATAGCGAAGGTGGCACTCCCCCCTCCGCCCCGCATTATGAATAATGATTAACTGCAGGCAGAAAGGGTGCGATGGTGGGAGATATAAATAGACTCTGCCTTTTGTTCCTTTGCTTGCTAACACGCTAAAGAGGGGGTCGATTCTGAAGGCGAAAGCCGGAAGTGAGGTACACATTTTTTTGTGTACACACAAGCACGTTTAGTATGGTTGACGTTTTTTATGATGCGGGTGTGAAACGACAAGGTGACAGATCAACCAGCTCACTTAAGAGGTATCAGTCATCTCCCGGGCAGCACGGTGGCTAAGTGGGTAGCACTGTCGCCTCACAGCAAGAAGGTCCTGGGTTCGATCCCCAGGTTGGGCAGTCTGGGTCCTTTCTGTGTGGAGTTTGCATGTTTTTGCGGTGCACTTTTAGCGGTGAACAATATAACAATGATACCTTGAAACCCAACGTCAGTTGGTTCTGGAATTGGCGTTGAGTTTTAAAGGCATTGGGTTTCAAGGTATTTTTCCCATAAGGATGTATGGGGAAGCTGTTAATGTGTTTCATGGTCCCGTGGAACTGCATATATTTTAGGCTTATGTAAAATAATGGGGTTGTTTTTGACACTTATACACTGAAAATAACGCAAATATAAAATAAAAACACTGAAATAAAAAGCTGATTCTTACAATTTCTCAGAACCCCGAGCTGTAACAAGTTTAAAAGTGAAACAGTGAGATAAATCCAGATAAACACAGATACATGTGGAGCTTTCAGACTGCATTTGATGGTTATTCCACACAAATGCAGATTCGTCTCTTTGATGATGTTTTACCGTAAAACCAACAAAGCGACTGTTCACACGTTGAGTTTAAGGGAAACGTTGAGTTTAAGGGAAACCTTGAGTTTAAGGGAAACGTTGAGTTTAAGGGAAACGTTGAGTTTAAGGGAAACGTTGAGTTTAAGGGAACAAATGTCTCGACAAAGGGCGTTAAGTTTCAAAGATTTTGAGTTTAGGGGAAGTTGAGTTACAAGGTACCAGTGTATATGATTTGCTGCCTATTGAAGCCTACAGTTATTGTATCTATATTAATTATGCTACAGCATGGTGGTATATGAAAAAACCATATCATACGAGGAATCAAAGCCGGTATACGGAATGAACCGTCGTACAGCCCAGCTCTACCTTTAGACAAAAGTGGACTTCAGAAACATGCACTAACACGTCTGGCGTCTGTTTCATGTCAGGCTTCGTTCTGTACAGTGAATATAGCTAATTAAAGCTGCTTAATCTCTGTTCAGTCTGAGATCGCTTTGCTGACGCTTAAAAGGAGCTCAGACTGTTTTAATGATGGGTTGATATAGGAAATTAGATACGCTTTTATTTTAATTGAAGGCCAAACCAAGTCTCGCTTCTCTCAATATAAGAAACTCCGGAGTCAATCAATGGGCTTAGTTACTGCTAATGTGGATGTAATTCTCTTCACTCCCTGCATCAAATTGACTGCAGCGCCAAGTCTTAATTAAAGGACTCAGTTTAAGATCAGAGCTGTGAAGTGCAATTCATAGCTGCACTCTGATCCATCCAGATTTTTAATGAAAAGGAAATCGGCCCGGCGCTGCGCTCCCGTCTGGGGAACTCCTTAAATTCACCTGTAATTTAGCAAGAAAAGGTTGTGTGTACAACCCTGTGATTTACATAATTTAAAACACTCGTGTGGATACTGCGTTTGACTTTGAGACATAAAAACTGCTAAATTTAAATAAAAAACTAGATATTACATGCAGATACTTTTTTGACATATTTTTTTAACCAAGTTTAGAATTATAAGCAGCCGTACAAGACCAAATAGTGTGAAGACACCATTAAGAAAAGAACCGAGTGTTAATAGGGGTTGATTAACACGTTTCGGTGGAAGGGGGTGTGGGTGTGTGTTGGGGGGTGTTTATGCAGAAGCTAGATAATATGAACAGGAATGCGTGTAAGGTAAGTCTGTCAAGTTTTATATTTTTAGAAAGTGGGTGAAATGAGACCCATGAGACTCGCGCTTGGTTGGGACAGTAGGTAAGATGAATGTCTGTTTAATAGTGAGACAGTAATCCGGGAAGATGCCATGATGGTAAAGACTAATAAGGAAAATAGCTGTTTTATATACAAAGGATATTCCATCCATCCATCTACCCATCCATCCACCCATCCATCCACCCATCCACCCATCCATCCATCCATACATCCATCCATCTACCTAATCCACCCATCCATCTAGACACCCACCCATCATCCATCCATCCATCTATCTATCAATATATCTGTCTATCTATCCATCTGTCTGTCCGTCCGTCCGTCCATCTACCTACCTACCTACCTACCTACCTACCTACCTACCTACCTGTCTGTCTGTCTGTCTATCTAACAATACTAGTATGGGCAACAAAGTGGCTCACAGCATGAAGGTCCTGGATTCAAATCCCAGGTAGAGCGGTCCGGGTCCTTTCTGTGTTGAGTTTGCATGTTCTCCTTGTGTCTGGGTTTCCTCTTGGAGCTCCAGTTGCAGTTAGGCCAACTTGAGCTACTAAATTGCCCCTAGGTGTGACAATTTAGTAGCTCCAGTTGGCCTAGTAGCAGGGCAGTTGTAGCCTAGCGGTTCAGGTATTGGACTAATAAGCAAATGGTCGCTGGTTCAAGCCCCACCACTGCCAGGTTGCCACTGTTGGGACCTTGGATAAACCAGTAGATCACAGGGAGCCATTACACATGTAGAAAGACTTGCTATATCTGAGTATTCCTCCACCCCTTGTGCCGATGCCTCGAAAAGACAGTAGGAACAGGTGATGCCTCAATGGGCTTCTTCTCCCTCAGGTGCCCAAGCAGGCTGGCGAAACCTCTGGGACTGTGAGCTTTAACCAGAAGTCCCCCATCTTGAGACCATGCTGGATACAGTCATAGTCATAGTCTGTGGGCTGTACAGATTTGCGTATGATTTAATTTAGACCCGGAGAATCACCCTGGGCTGATGGGGAGATAAGCGGAGTGGAAAGGCATTCATAAGTACGCATTGAGATGTTTGTTTATCACCGTCAGTGGCTCCGGGGAGCGGCTGGCAGATTTAGATTTGCGGCGTCTTTCTCCCAGTGATTTGAATTTAGATTGAACGAAACATATGGCACAAAATGTGGGCGTCTCAAGTCCCAGGGGTGGGAAACAAACACCATCAAAAACAAACTTGGTCTTAAATGTGTGCGTGAGTGCTTTATTATTTGCCCATAAGAGCAACATCCTACATTTCCCAGCCTGGTCGGATCTGTTCTGTTTATAAAATCTGAGAGATTTTTGAGCTGCGTCTCAGTATTCATGACATGTCACCTCACTAAGCACCCAGAGCTCCCAGTGGCTCTCTGTAATATCATAGGGATAGATTATATCAGTGAAGCACTAATAAAGCTGTACATTTGGCATCATTGTGTTGTATTGATAAAGCACAGACGGTCTTTTCTTACTGTCCATCTCACTTCAAATCCTATTATCAGTGCTGGATTTGTCTTTCTTCTGCACTCATCACATGGTTCTGGAAGTGGGTCATTTTTACTCCAGCTTTTGTGATCTATAGCGCTACAAAACTTTATTTTTAGGAATATTAACAGCTATAAGTGACAATTTCCTCTCTGTGTCCTCTGTCCTGTATTAAATTTACTTCGGGATAAATAAAGTCTACACCGATCAACCTAACATTGAAACCACCTCCTTGTTTCTACACTCACTGTCCATTTTATCAGCTCCACTTACCATATAGAAGCACTTTGTAGTTCTACAATTACTGACTGTAGTCCATCTGTTTCTCTACATACTTTATCCCCCTTTCATGCTGTTCTTCAATGATCAGGACCCCCACAGGACCACTACAGAGGAGGTATTATTTAGGTGGTGGATCATTCTAAGCACTGCAGTGACACTGACATGGTGGTGGTGTGTTAGTGTGTATTGTGCTGGTATGAATCTGTCTGTCTGTCTGTCTGTCTGTCTGTCTGTCTACCTACCTATCTTAAATCTATAAACAGTTGCAATCCCAGATTGGTACTCTTGGTGTTTTTTCCACTCCATAATACGGCCAAACATCTGTTACGATTAAGCACATTTATATAGAACGTCACAAATACACCAAGTAAAGACAACAAGTACACAAGAACAGTTTTAACTCACCTCACAGCCATAAAATATAAAAATGACAATAAATAATGGCCCCAAAATATAAAGACAATATAATAAACAGACAGAACTATAATTCCATGTTTTGCCATTAAACAACTCATATGTGTTAAAACCCAAATAAATAAGTATTAATAAATAATTCCACTGCACAATCCAGTACTGTTGCAGAAACGGCTTGTTTCCCCTAAACATGCAAAAAACTTCAGACGTAGTCTAATGAATCTCTTAATGGGATTTATAAAGAGCAATAATCTGATAATAGGCACATAAAGTCAGCAATTATCTTCTTATCCATAATTATTCAGGTTTAAGGCTGCAGGGACCGCACGGCTGGCCTGTATGAATGCTGTGTTGTGTCTTTTGCTTTGCTGTTTGCACCCCCTGTGTAGAATGTGTCAGATGGCTCATGGTGCTCAAGATGTACACATGATGTAAACATAAACCTAAACAGAACAATTCTATACATATCGCTGCACTGTGAAATGAAACTGCTGTTACGTTAAATTATGATTGATATTTGTATTACTTGAATAGCTTAATTTTTACTCATTTAATCATAATTAATCCACTTCAATTAGATTATAATATTTGAGTCAAAGTGTCTGTAATTAAATCAGTTTATTTGAAAAACGATTAATCAACATCATCCACAACTGACTTGTCTGGCCTTTGGAACTGTGCTACTACAGAACACGCCTGCTGAGGCTTGTCATTCATAATTGAGTCATATAAAATATACACCAATCAGCCATAACATTAAAACCACCTCCTTGTTTCCACACTTACTGTCCATTTTATCAGCTCCACTTACCATATAGAAGCACTTTTGTAGTTCTACAATTACTGACTGTAGTCTATCTGTTTCTCTTCATGGTTTGTTAGCTTCTTTGTGCTGGTATGGCTGGATCAGACACAGCAGCGCTGTTGGAGTTTTTAAATACAGTGTTCACTGACTGTCCACTTTACTAGACACTTCTACCTAGTTGGTCCACCTTGTAGATGTAAAGTCAGAGACGATCGCTCATCTATTGCTGCTGTTTGAGTCGGTCATCTTCTAGACCCTTATCAGTGGTCACAGGATGCTGCCCATGGGGCACTGTTAGCTGGATATTTTTGGTTGGTGGACTATTGTCAGTCCAGCAGTGACAGTGAGGTGTTTAAAAACTCCAGCAGCGCTGCTGTGTCTGATCCACTCATACCAGCACAACACACACTAACACACCACCACCATGTCAGCGTCACTGCAGTGCTGAGAATGATCCACCACCCAAATAATACCTGCTCTGTAGTGGTCCTGTGGGGGTCCTGATCATTGAAGAACAGCTTGAAAGGGGGGTAACAAAGCATGCAGAGAAACAGATGAACTACAGTCAGTAATTGTAGAACTACAAAGTGCTTCTATATGGTAAGTGGAGCTGATAAAATGGACAGTGAGTGTAGAAACAAGGAGGGGGTTTTAATGTTATGGCTGATCGGTGTATATTTCCTGACGTTTCCCCTCTGTCTTCAGACTGTCCCAGAGTGGCTTTAAAGAACAGCAGAGAAGATAAAATTAACTGAAGAGTTTAAATATTTGGATTTTAATCGACAATTAGGGACATAAAGTGACTTGCGCTCCCCTTGAATATTAATTAAGTGGGTCATAATGATTAAATAACTCTTAGTTTTACACGGATACCCTGCTCAGAGTATTAAGATTCCTGCCTATCAGTGCCTGGCCAATTTTTTCAACAGTAATAAACATAAATATTTAGTCAGTGCTGTAAAATACAGGTCACTTCAATGTTGTAACACGTCAACATTTATCCCTAATATTTACAGAAATAAATCATGCACGTTAGCATTTATTGAATAGTCAAATGGAACCCTCATTTACAAACGTACAGAACTAATTCCATCATAGTAAAATCATAAAACTCAGTGTCCACACCTCAGGTGTCCACACCTCTCATCACCCCTGTCCATTACTACAAGGTACTAGACTGTTCATCAGAAGGTTGATGGTTCCAGCTCTTCTATCTTCAAGCTGCCACTACTGGATACATTACCAAAGCTTTTGTTTGTTTGTTTATTGGGATTTTAACGTCATGTTTTACACTTTGGTTACATTCATGACAGGAACGGTAGTTACTCATTACACAAGATTCATCAGTTCACAAGATTATATCGAACACAGTCCTGGACTGTGTTGTATCTCCAATTCACCTCACTTGCACGTCTTTGGACTGTGGGAGGAAACCGGAGCTCCCAAGGAAATCCACGCAGACACGGGGAGAACATGCAAACCACACAGAAAGGACCCAGACCGCCCCACCTGGGGATTGAACCCAGGATCTTGTTGCTGTGAGGCGACAGTGCTACCCACTTAGCCACAGTGCCACCCAACAAGGCTTTTAAACCTTTGTATGTTGGAGGTCGCTATTGGATTGTACTTTTTTTAATATTGGTACAACTTACCTAGCTGTTCTTTCTGTTTGTATTACCAAAAGCAGAAGGTTTATCAAGAACAGCGGCTTGTTTTGCATTTTAAAATCTTTGACCTGATCTGCACTTAAAACCTCATACCGCAACAAACTAAATGTACTATAGTATTAATTGCAAATTATTATTGTGTATAAGGACTCATTGTAAATCAGTTTCCCTTTAAATACAACAGTTCCTAAACATGAAACACATTCAGGATGAAGATATGCCTCACAGCGATTACATTTGGATGTAGGAGGTTTTTTTTAATAAGGTGAACAGACCCTGTATCTAGTACTGCCGGTCTTTTAGTCTTCCTCCTGACTTCCCAAAGTGACAGCGCGGCAGGGGAGCCCGTGGAGGCGAGTGCAAATTTAAGTGTTGAGTGCCTGTGAAAAATGAATGGGAGGAAATGACAGGAGCTTGGTGACACACAGCAGGTGACAGACAAGATACTAACAGTCTGCTGTTTTCCATCGTATGCCCGCTCGAACACCCCGTCGTGTAGCAGCCTGCCTCAGTGCGTGGGGGCTCGGGATGTTGGAGAGAACCTGCTATTTAGCTAGCCCGCATAGCCACACTAATAGAGCCGCAGTACCAACACTGTTACCAGGTGGGTTCTCGGTGGTGGTAGTGACGTGCTCAGCTGACATCTTTCTGTCTGGGTTTGTGATCTTACGATGATGGAATTAGTTCTGTAATTTTGTAAATGAGGGATACATTTGACTATTCAATAAATTCCAATGAGCGTTGTTATTGATTTCAATATTATTTGTGGGTTTGATTGGGGTGGGCAAACAACATCTACACAGTCATGATTGGCTATGTCTACAAAAAGTGGGCAATCAGCCTAGTCACTGCAAGGTGTACACATCAGTGTGCTTTTATTTTATCAGTCCCACTGTGTGAAAACTGTGACAAATCAGGTATGCGGACTAGAATGATATTAAGGGAAAAAATCTGAATTGTATACATATACACCGGTCTGCCATAATATTAAAACCACCTCCTTGTTTCTACACTCACTGTCTATATTATCAGCTCCACTTACCATATAGAAGCACTTTGTAGTTCTACAATTACTGACTGTAGTCCATCTGTTTCTCTGCATGCTTTGTTAGCCCCTTTTCATGCTGTTCTTCAATGGTCAGGACCCCCACAGGACCACCACAGAGCAGGTATTATTTGAGTGGTGGATCACTCTCAGCACAGCAGTGACACTGACATGGTGGTGGTGTGTTAGTGTGTGTTTTGCTGGTATGAGTGGATCAGACACAGCAGCGCTGCTGGAGTTTTTAAACACCGTGTCCACTAACTGTCCACTCTATTAGACACTCCTACCTAGTTGGTCCACCTTGTAGATGTAAAGTTAGAGACGATCGCTCATCTATTGCTGCTGTTTGAGTTGGTCATCTTCTAGACCTTCATCAGTGCTCACAGGACGCTGCCCACGGGGCGCTGTTAGCTGGATATTTTTGGTTGCTGGGCTATTCTTAGTCCAGCAGTGACAGTGAGGTGTTTAAAAACTCCAGCAGCACTGCTGTGTCTGATCCACTCATACCAGCACAACACACACTAACACACCACCACCATGTCAGTGTCACTGCAGTGCTGAGAATGATCCACCACCTAAATAATACCTGCTCTGTGGTGGTCCTGTGGGGGTCCTGGCCATGCAGAACAGCATGAAAGGGGGATAACAAAGTATCTGGAGAAACAGATGGACTACAGTCAGTAATTGTAGAACTACAAAGTGCTTCTATGTGGTAAGTGGAGCTGATAAAATGGACAGTGAGTGTAGAAACAGGGAGGTGGTTTTAATGTTATGGCTGATATGGTGGCACTGCAGAAAAAATCCCAGCGTTCATCATGATACGTGAGGTTAGTTAAAGCCGTGGATTCATGGTACTGAAGCAGAAGGGAAACATGTAAGTGACCCTCTGTAAAACCTAATTAAAGCGCCTCCTGTTTTCAATAACCCACAGCGGTGCGCTCATTTCTGGTTAGGACACGAAATGAATTTAACTTGCCCACGAATGATTGGCTGCCGGAGTACAATGAGAAGCAGGCAGGCCCAGAAATCAAAGCTGGCAAGCGCGCCGGTTATGGAAAGGACCACCGCAGCTGAACGTTGGGGTCTGGTTTTAATCTCTGTAATATTCTCCGCTGTGGAACTGGCTGCAGGGAGAAATTTACAGCTGCGTCGCTACAGATGACTTTCTGCTCGTCATTAAACATGCTCAAACAAATCTCGTCTCTGGACATCTTATAAAGGGCTTTATTATTCTGTTTCACTTCAGCGTACGCTGTGTTTGATGCCCTCAGAGTAAACTGGTATAATAAACCAGCCGTGTTTTCGGCTTGTTTTATGTCACAACTCGGTTGAAGTTATTGCTCCACTTTAACAGTAATCATTTACTGTGGTTATTTTGGGACTGGAATAAAGCTGTGTAGGAATTTGTGATCCTACAATTGTAAGAATTGACGTAAACAATAGGGGGCGGCACGGTGGCTAAGTGGGTAGCACTGTCACCTCACAGCAAGAAGGTCCTGGGTTCGATCCCCAGGTGGGGCAGTCCGGGTCCTTTCTGTGTGAAGTCTGCATGCTCTCCCCGTGTCTGCGTGGTTTTCCTCCGGGTGCTCCGGTTTCCTCCCACAGTACAAAAACATGCAAGTGAGGTGAATTGGAGATACAAAATTGTCCATGACTGTGTTTTATGTTAAACTTGTGAACTGATGAATCTTGTATAATGAGTGACAGCTGTTTCTGTCATGAATGTAACCAAAGTGTAAAACATGACGTTAAAATCCTAATAAATATATAATAATTAAAACTAATAAATAAATACATTTTATTACCGCTATATTCTATTCAGGGTCTCAGTGGGTACGATTTACCTGTTGAAAGGCAGTAAACACCCTGGACATGTCGCCATCACAGAGCACAAACACAGACGTTCACACACACTCCGGGCAATTTAGTAGCTCCAATTAACCTGACTGCATGTTTTTGGACTGTGGGAGGGAACCAGAGCACCTGGGAAAACATGCAAACTCCACACAGACAGGGCTCGGATCGCTCCACCTGGGACTCAAACCCAGAATCCTTCTTGCTGTGAGGCGACACCCACAATTAGGAAGCATTAAAAACGTCAACGATTATAATAATCTCAATCATAATTTTATTAATATGTCATAGAAAAAAGGTACAAATAGCCACTGAGAAATAAACCTTTCAGTTCTGAGATTCTATCAGGACCAGACAGTGGTAAAACTCTTCTGTCTATTATTACATGGACACTGCTGGAATCTTTAGCCGTGTTATAAAATTCCAGAGCGGACCGTCTCGGAACAGCATTTGAAAGGTGGAAAGAAAGAGATTAGTGTTTCACAGCATGTCGGGTCTGTGCCGGACCTTCCTGTGGTCATAACTCTTCAGGTTAGCAGCCAGTGTCAGATTCTCTCTGAATGTTTGTCCAGAGCGTCACATGCCTCACAACTCCGAGAGTTACTGCGTCCACCTGCACGGCACAGTTTACAACCTTCAGTATTTATGGTTCCACACGAGACGAGTTCAGGACGTGTTTCTGAGTCCTGCATCCACGCTCTGATTTGCTCTGTGGCTCACAGCTCCGGTTAAAAGTTTTGAGATGTTTGCTATTTATTGTGATCATATTTTATCTAACGATTCTTCCTTTAAAATGTTGCTGGGTTTGATTATTGCCAGGTTTCATAGCTTCTTAGCCAGTGAGTTATAAAAATGAGTCTGAAGCTCCATTGTTATAAAGTTCGTCATACCGTGGCTGCAGAAAACCTGTTTCTGATTGGTGTGTAATAATTCCATCTAACAGGAGAGCTCATGGATCTGATGAAATGTTAATCACAGTTATAAATCAATGCGCCTGGGCGAACTGAACCATGTTGGAGAGTGATTATTACAGCCGAATGTCGTGCATAAATTCACTCTTGATTGTGACTTAGGTGGGTTTCTTATTGTGCAGTAAAATTGATTCTTTTGTGTGTTTAGTTACTCTTTCAGCTCTAATTATTAGGCTAACATTAATGATTCAACTACACGCCAATCATGCCATTGTTTATTACGTACTGACTGTTACCCCTTTTCCACCGAACTGTGTGTGATATGAGGTGGTAAAAGTGACCTGGACAGTACGAACAACGTTTAACGTGAAAAATAAAGCGTAACGTGGCTTACATTTTACATTTACATTTTCTGCATTTAGCAGACGCTCTTATCCAGAGCGACTTACAGAAGTGCTTCCATAGTAAACATTTCATTTCTCAAGTTTTAGTAAACAACAGTAAAAGAACACAAATCTGCTGAAACCTGTTAGAACCAAAGTGGTTTTTTTTTTTTTTTTTTTTTTTTTTTTTTTTTTTTTTTTTTTTGGAAATGGAAAAAAATGTTAGTAAATAGGTACAAGTCAGCTTAAGTGTTTGGTAAAAAGGTGGGTTTTTAATCGTTTTTTAAAGACAGCAAGAGACTCAGATGTTCGGACAGACAGAGGAAGTTCATTCCACCACTTGGGTGCTAGAACAGAGAAGAGCCTTGATGCTTGTCTTCCTTTAGTCCTGGGTGGAGGCTCAAGTCGAGCGAGACTAGTGGCTCGGAGGTTGCGTGGTACAGAGCGGCTTGTTGTACTAAAACAACGATCGATGAATTTGGGCAGTACAGAGCACTTATAACCAGTAATAACGGAGATAAATTTAGTGTTTCTATGTTGTACTTTTAGTACATTCAGCCACGTTACGCTTTTTCGACTCTCCCGAGAAGATTTAGAACCCCAAGCTGCATAAACACCACACGTGAAGTAAATCCAGCTAAACACAGATACATGTTGTATTTTAGAGTGGATTTGATGGTTATTTCACACAGATGTTTGTTCGTGTCGTGGAACTTTAGTGAAGTTTTATCGCTCAAGCCGAGCGCTGAGCAAATCGACTATTTGAGCCGAGAGCCGCGGTGAAAGCGAAGCGCAAAACGCTTCTCACGTCAATGAACTAAAGAAAACAACAACTGAGACAAACACGTCTACGTCTTCTTATCAACAACAGCTGATCAATGCTTTTTGCATAAAAACGAACATCTGTAACAACAGCACAAATGCTTGCACATAATCTACACGCTCCGCCATGATGATACTACTCTTAACTTTCGTTAAGCAACGGTCATAACCACCGTTGATGACGCTGCTTGGTTCTCAAAAACTGGTGGAAACGTGGGTCGGTTCTCTACAGAACACCAAGGTTCTAAGAAACCTGAACAGAACTGCTTCAAGAACCACATGGTTTTTTTAGGTGGAAAAGCGCTATGTGGGGTGTACAGTGTTTTTTTTTTTTTTTTGTACATAGTGAGCCTGTCATGCTAAAACAAGACTTCCAAATTTTTGTCCTCTAGAGGAAACATTACATTTTCGTTGCTCAAGAGTCTATTAGCAATGCGTTTTACACCATTCCAACTTATGTTAATGCTGGTGCATCATGAACCTCCTCTTTATGGAGTAACTTTTTAATTCTGATAGACGTCAGTTGTTACAGTTTACATTTGCCCCACATCTTTCCTCCCTCAGACATAACCCAGTGTGTCTGTTGTGTGTTTGACCACACTGATGGCACCACTGGGACTGGCTGGACTGCTGCTAAGGTTGTGGGTTTGAATCCTGGCTTTGCTATGCAGCCACTGTTGGAAGTGGAGATGTATGTACGACAAATAAAGGCGTTCTTTTATATTATAGTGTGCAATTATTTTTATTAACACTCAGTTAATGTTGTTCATGATTAATAACCTTGTGAGTATCCAAAATCCAGAGAGCAGGACTTCATCTTATACATATAATGCTGATTGGTAGTGGTAGTTACCTTTTCAGTCGACTGTTATTAGCCCCAGCAGCCCCCATTTTACACACACACACACACACACACACACACACACACACACACACACACACACACACACACACAATATCTGAATTTTTTCCTTTACTCTCTGAACATGAACGGCAGTAAACAAGTCGTGCTGCCAGAATCTTGCTTCTCCTCCTGAGCGTAAGCTGTCAAGTTAATTGCGAGTTTTACTGAAGTGTTGCTGCTGCCTGCCATTAACATGCCAACTGATCCGTGCTGCCATTGTTTTGATTGGTATCATCCCAGGCAATTAGTCCTGACTTCCCCTCGCCAATTACATTATTTAATAACCTAGCGTTAACTTTTAATAATCGCCCGGCGTTTCTCTCGGCTTTATTTTACAGTGTGTGGGCTCGCTGTTACATTCATGCCTGGTTAGATCGCGTCAGTAAACACAATCAGAGTTGCGTTTTACCTGTTAATGTTTTATTTGTGTTTGTTTACATGCTGTTAATTTCTCTTCTGGTTTTGCATTTACGTTACTTACAAGTAGTTGCAGGAAATGACTAATTAGAGCAGATGTTTTCCTGATGCAGATGTTCATGGTTAGTAATGTAGGTGAGTGTGTGATTGATTGACTCATTAGCCGGGTTAAATTTCAGTCGACCTTTCTGTGCTCCAATCTGCACGTTTACAGTAAAGGACCCCAAACAAAGGTTCCAAACAAACTGGGATATACGAATAATGAATTGAATTGTACTTTACAGTTGTGTATGTATATATGACAAATAAAGGCGTTTATTATATTCTATTGTACATGCGGGCGTCACGGTGGCTTACTGGGAATCACTGTCACCAGGTGGGGTGGTCCGGGTCCTTTCTGTATGGAGTTTGCATGTTCTCCCCGTGTCTGCGTGGTTTTCCTCTGGGTGCTCCGGTTTCCTCCCACAGTCCAAAGATGTGCAAGTGAGGTGAACTGAGGATACTACATTGTCCATGACTGTGTTCAATATAACCTTGTGAACATGCCGTTACAATCCTAATAAACAAACAATATTGTACATGCAATTATTTTGATTAACACCCAGTTAATATTGTTTTGTAAAAGAGTAAAAGTAGAAGTAGAATTAAGTGATTAGAAGTGGAGTTGAGATATAAAGAATTCTACCAGCCTTTTGTTTAGCTAATTGATGCTTTTAATGCGTCTCTGGTTCCTGAGTGGATCACAGCAGTAGTTCAGTGTGGATCACAATAGTAGGAGTATCAGAGTACAGTCAGGAAATGCTATCACATGCCATCACTGTAGCTACACTCCACCTAATTAAAGAGAAGCCAGTGTGCCTTACAGCGTCCTCCATAATTCATAAACACCAGCCCGGTACCTGGTGATCCCGCCGCCACCTCCGTCACGCCTGACTTACCTCCGTTTGTGTAAGCGACAGAAGGGGGGGGGGGCAGAAATTAGGCCCTGTAGTAGAGGATCAGAGGGCATGTGATGGGCATGATAGACACGGTGGAATGCAGCTGTGTGTGAATCGGTAACAGGACGTCTCCGGAGGCCCCTGGAGCTGTGCCGAGGAAGCGGGTCACCTCGTGACAAGCTGCAGTAGAATAATAAAAGGTAGCGGGAGGGGTGGGGGCACAAACCCGGAACAGGTGGTACCATGTTGTCTCCTTGTTGTGATCTGTCGCCTTATGCTGTTGGGAGTCTTTTCAGTACGCAAGGAACTCCCACTACCAGTTATTTATGTACTCGGAGGAATCCGTTGTTTTACTGAAGGTTGTAAAACTGTTTAGGGACGTTTCGGTTGTATGAAGTGAGGATTGTTTGGGTCTAATTTTTAAGGCACAACATTTTCTCTTGGGATTTTCTGATACTTGATTGACTCCGTCTTGCCCTTCTTAAGCTGTAGGTTTCCAGGGCCAGAGGGGGCAAAGCAGCCCCAGAGCATCACCAAGCCACCACCATGGTTCAGTCTTACGCTTCCAGACGTATCACTGATCCATAGGCCTGAAGTTCCAAATGTTGTTTCATCGCTCAGAACAGAACCCCAAAACTTCTGGGCCTATTTATGTGGTTTTCAGCATACTGGAACTCCTCAGTTGCCACCGGTCGGCTGGGCGCCATCTAGCGGGCATAATTGACAGTGGTTCTGCTGCAGACACGGTTCTGCTAGGGCGGGATGACCGGACTATGTGGGTGTGGTCTTCAAATGCTGTGTAAGGACCCCGATTGGCAGATTGAGAGGCGCCTGTGGAGAGTGCATAGGTGAAAAAGGGTTCCGCTAGGGGGTGTGCGTGTGTCGGAGGGGGCGTGAGCAGCAATATTCCCTCCTCGACTGCAATCAGGGACCCCCCAGCAGCAGAAGACAAATTGACTACAATAAATTGGGGGAAAAGGCATAAATAAATAAAAATAAATAGTTTTTGTTTGATTGGTTTATTGCAAACAACAAACCTCATTGTTAATGGTGATGAGTAAACATGTTTTGTGGCCTTTTTACAGTCAGTAACACGATTCACAGGTTTACTAGTGAATCTCTTGTAGAACATGGTGGTAATCAAATAGAACCTGCAACTGATGAGCAAAACGAAGGTTTGAAATGTACATTTGATCAAATCCCCTGTATGTGGGGTGTATTAAGTACTTTCTTGACAAGTGTAAATATGTGCATCGCAGTAATTCACCGTTTGAAGGTTGCAAGTGTGAATATTTTTTCCCACTTTGCAAACTTAATAAGAGATCCAGTTCAGGCCGGCCCGTAACTTGTAAATTTAATCTCGGGTTTATTTCCCTTGATAAAATGCTCCGAAACGTAAGCTTCCGACATTTCAGCAACACAATACATGGGGGACGAGTTTAATTCGGAATCAGCGCAGAGCTAAAAACCACAGCGGTTGAGTACACATGCGCGAGCTCGAGTACACGCGCTCGCTTAATAACTCAATCTAATTACCGAGTTAACATCTTATATTTCATGAATGTCTCCGTTTACGAGTTCTTTTACAGTCTACCAGGTCCTCCCCTAACCCCGAGCTGATTTCTTTATACAAAGTTGGGAGCGCACTTGCGCTGGAGGTTTGCCAGCGCGGAGTCGGTGTGTATTATCCCGAGGTGGGTGGAACTTCCTCGTGCCAGTCACAGGAGCGGGCGACAGGAGGCCCGCATTCCTGCGGCGGGCAGCTGTTTGTTATTCTTCTGCACCGCTCTTTTAGGAACTGCAGGAGGCCCAGACGAGGCTTCTAATCATTAGCACATTAGCCTAGCACAAATACTGGAGTGCGGACTGGGGGAGCGATCGGTAGTGAGATGAAATCATTTGAGAACTGTTTACACTGGCGTTAATAATTAGGATCCCTTGTTGACGGTATAAACGAGTGTTGATGTTCGGAGATGTGCCGAGCGGCGCGGCGCAGCGGGGAGGGACGTTCGGCGTACAGCCGTCGCCCTCGAGCTGTAGCTGAAAGAGAAATGACGTTGCTGCTGAACAGGACACATCACGCTCTCGAGAACGAAGGAGAAGTGATGGGATTTAACTCTGTAATTAATCTCAGACTTGATTTATGGTGCTGCTGTTTGAAGCGAGAGCCGCAGCCTGTACAGGGAGGAAATGTGAAATCATTTTAATTGCGGGGACCCGCTTTCCCACCGGGGGGTTCGGTCACGAAATACGTTTGAGAAACCAATTCCCTTTTGAATTAGCCTGATTGTTAATTACTAGTCACATTTTGTCCTGGCTGAAAGGGTCCTTTAGGTAAATATTGGGGGATTTTCTTTTCTTATTGGTCTAATTTGTTTTGGGTGGGGCAGTCTGTGACCAAAATAAAAACAGTATAAAGATCACATGGTTTGTTACTCCGGCGACTCCACATCCAGTCTGCACTTATTTAGATGCATTTTGCACATTTTGGTCAGTGGTACCTCAGCAGTTAATGCCTAGTTCACACTACACGATTTTTGCCCTGATTTTCGCTCGCCGACTGGTCGGCGCTAGATTTGCCGGCTCGGAAGTAACTCGGAGTTCGCTCGGTGATCGAAACTCGGCTCTCAATCGTTATGTGTGAGCTACTCAAGAACTCGATCCGAGCGGCTCGCCAAGCGCTCAGCGACCGAAGCGAGATTTCTAGCATGTCAGATATCTGGATCCGAGTTGCCCAACTGGCAATGAGTGCTATGTCGAACAGCCAATGAGAACGTAAGATACGGGGTGAGGGGAAACGCAGGATTGGAGTTGGGAAAAGGTGGGACAGGGGCATAATATAGTTTATATCAGAATACATCAGCACACACACACAAGTTTTACAGTATTTCTGACCTTATCATTCTCTACAAAACATAATACCCATGCTGCATTGCAAAAAATATTTATTAACCTCCAACTCACTGTAGAACAATCCATGCTGTTTGCGAAGCCAAATCCACTCAGATTCATTTATTTTTTCTCCTTGATTTTACGCTGCACATCAGCACACAAACTTTGATCGCTCGCTACTTGGTTACGTGCATTTTTGGACGTGGTATCATTAAACCCCTCGTCACTTCTCGCATGTGTTTTAGTGACAGAACGTAGTTTGGTAGACCAGAGAAGCTCGCCTGCGATTCCAGTTGGTGATAGATGGTGTAGTGTGTGACCCCCTACCGATCAGTCGTGTAGTGTGAACTGTCCATAAGATACTGGTCTAGTAATTAGAAGATCACGTAAAGTCAAATTTATTTGTATAGCGCTTTATACAATGAACATTGTCTCAAAGCAACTTTACAGAATCCAGGACCAACAGTCCAAAAACCCCCGTTGAGCAAGCCGAGGGCGACAGTGGCAAGGAAAAACTCCCTTAAAATTACAGGAAGAAACCTTGAGAGGAACCACACTCAGCAGGGACCCCCACAACAGCGTTTCCGTCACATCTAGCAGGAGCAGCATTGTTGGCACAGCAGTCTCGACGTGTAGTCTTTAACCTCGGGGTAAAACAACAGAAGATGTAGTTAAAATGTGAAATCATTAAGAGTAAAATATCAGGCGCCCAGGTGGCACACCAGCACCGTGTTTCTGAACTCCTCGGTTCGAAACTCGTTGTTGCGGGCATAATTGGCAGTGCCTGCAGCAGATACTAATTGGCCACCGTATCTGCAGGGTGGTGGCCGGACTATGTGTGTGTGTGGGGGGGGGTCTTCATACGCTGTGTAAGGACCCTGATTGGCGGCAGAGACACCTGTGCAGAATGCAGGGGCGAGAAGAGGAGGGCTGTGCATGTGTCGGAAGAGGCGTGTACAGCGACGTGCTCTCCTGGGATGCAATCTGGTATCTCTCAGCAGCGGAAGACAAAATTTAGTGTGCTAAATCGGGAGGAAAATGTGGAGAAAATGCATAAAAAAGTAGAATAGAATGTCAGTTTAACAGAGAGGTAGCTTTAGACTCCGGCACCCCTAATTATTACAGCATAACTAACAGGGAGAGCGAGCAGGTAACACAGTCATGAAGGCTTTCACGGGGCATCAGCGCCCACCTCCCCCACCATCATCAAACCTGAGTGATCGGACAAGAGATGCAGAACGACAGCAACCCAAAATCCCTGATCACCACAAGTTTCTATGACCTAGAACCCCCAAGCTCTGCGCCTTTGTCTGTATTCGGGGTGGGCAGTTCCAGTCCTAGAGGTCAGGAATCAGACGCAGCCAGAAGCCAACACCGTTTACATTTTCTGCATTTATCCAAAGCGACTTACAGTACTGTGACAGTATACAATCTAAGCAATTGAGGGTTAAGGGCCTTGCTCAAGGGCCCAACAGTGGCAACATGGCAGTGGTGGGGCTTGAACCAGTGACCTTCTGCTTACTAGTCCAGTACCTTGCCCTCTAGGCTACAACTGCCCTGACTCCAGACATCTGAATCAAACCCCACTGCTGCCAAGTTAGGTCCCAGGACAAGGCCCTTAATTCTCAATTGCTCGAATTGCATTCAGTTATAGCTGTACGTCTCTTTGAATAAAAGCGTCCGCAAATGTAAGTACAAATGCGAGTCAGATGTGGGGCCCTCAGGCTGTACCCATCCTGGTTTCAGTTTTAGTTTTGTTCACTTTCATCCCTTTCCAAATCCTTCAACGCTGCTGTTAATTACCTTCCCTCCCCAAACAACGTTTGTACTGTTTCTGCTCATCTCATGGTTCAGGTGGCAGGATTTCTTCCATTCGGCTCCACGTGGTGGTTCTGATTAGACGACTCGCTGGTGGAAGGTGCGGCGCTTGTGCTGCTGGTACCGTTTAAATCCTACACATTAATGTCGAGGTAATTTAGCATGGTAGACTAAATAAAAAGCTAGTAAAGTCTCTCTTTTATGGTTTTCATAGATTAGTTGGTGGTTAGTTTTATTCCCCTGCAGTCTTGTGTATTGTGCACACGTTTATCCAAAGTGACCTACACTTATCACTGAATATTCAAGCAATTGAGGGTTGAGGGCCTTGCTCAGGGGTCCAACAGTGGCAGCTTGGCGATGGTGGGGCCTGAACTGGCAACCTCATGTTTACTAGTCCTAGTTTACTAGTTGCCCAAGCAGATCTGGCTCCCAGTCTATGTTCCGATCAATACCAAAGGTGTTCAGTAAGGTTGAGATCCGTGCTCTGTATGGCAGGGTTTTGCAAACCTGGGTTGTGACCCTTTGGTGGGCCGCAAGCCAAAAATATGGGTTGCAGACAAAAATAATAATAATTGAACAGGCACTTCAACTTGTACACAAATGTTCCTTGTGGAGGCTTTACGTTACATCTTGTAAACCACAGTGGGACCAGATTGGCAACATGCTTATTAATTATATTTGTGTTGCCTGGGTCGTGGTAAAAATCATGGACAAGAGAGCCGCTCAGGTGGTGCAGCGGTAAAACACGCTGGCACACCAGAGCTGACATTTCCAACTCGTCGATTCGGATCTCAGCTCTGCTATCCGGCTGGGCTGGGCGGCTACACAAACAACGATTGGCTTGTTGTTCATACAGGGTGGGAGCCGGATAGGGACTCCTCATAACTGATGCAAATGATTACGACCTCTGCTGGCTGATTGATGGCGCCTGCACAGAAGAAAGAAATAATGTGTTGATCAGGGTGTGGCTCTCCGTACAAAAAGCTGATCCGCATGTGAACTCGCCTCGTGCAGGTGAAAAGATGCAGTTGGTACTGCACACGTGTCGGAGGGGGCAAGTGTAGGTCTCGCTCTCCTCAATCAGAAGTGGGGATCAGCATCAGTAGAGAGTAGATTGGGTCGCTTAAAGAAAAGCCTGCTGTAAGCGACACTGAAGGTTCTCTTTGTCCAAGGGCAACAGTCTTTCTAGGACAGGAGCTGTTTACCACCAACTGTATTTTATGTCATTTATTTTATTGACGTGACTTTGTAGAAGTTTCCAGTAACCGTATCTAAATCTTTACTTAGGTACAATGTCTGTTAATAACTTAAGATGATTTACATCGTTATTCCTGCTGTAATCTTTCCCTCAGTGCATCTCGACCCCTTCATCCAGCCTAATATTTCATCCTGATGTTTATTAGTTTTATTTCATTTTTCTTTTTATCTGTGCTTCCTTTTTTTAATCCCTTTGGAAAACGAACCTCGCCAGAGCAGGAACTCTGGAAAAAAGTCCCCACGTTTGTTCTGCGGCTGTGCTCGGGCTCTGACTCCACTTTCCCACCGCTGAGTGAATAAAGATATTCGTGGTGAATGAGCGGCGTACAGAGAAACGTATTGATTTCGCTGAAAGGGCGCCAAGCTAAAGCGAATTACAATGATACAGGGCTAAAAAGCTAGACCTGTATGTTAAAGCAATTAGTGTTGGCCAGCTCGCAGGTTCACCCCTCCCAGGTGTCCTGGAGTATTTCTGCAGCGTGAAAAGCGAAGAATATTGTCAGTGTTTGTGCAGCGCTGCCGCTCGGCCCGGACCCGGCCTGCCAAAATCAACAGGGTCTGGATGAGGCGAGGCAAATTTGCCAGCGTTAGGTTAGAATGAATGCCTCATTTATCCGCGATGACCTTCTCACTGCGTTCCTCCGGTGGTGCTGTCGGGGCCTGGCCTCTTCCCCTGCGGTTTTCATAGACACTCTCGGTCTGGACTGGAACTGAAGTGTGAAGGGATCTGGGCATAGAGCTGGAGGGATTTTTGGGGAAGTGGAAGGGTAAAGCGCCATGATTTTGGGAAGGGAGAGAGGCTGAGAAAGTAAGCATGAGCTACAGCTCAGGTGCCATAGCTCAATAAATCAGCATAAGCTCCAAGGACGGTGAGATAATTGAATTGTTTTTGTATGCTTGTCCTGGACTGAAATGTGCATTAAATGTGAAGGGGTCTCTCTGGTTTTGCCTCGTATGTTCACTTTTTTATTGGGTGGGGTGGATGGGATGAAATCAGATCTAGCACTTGGCTGAAGGGAGGCTTCTCTTGGCCCGTAACTCCGGTTGCCTGTGGGAGCTATTACAGCGCCGAATTCGCATTTTTGCATTTTCATACGGCTTTAACCGGGGAGCCGGGACCCCGGCGCTGACCCTGTTAACATTCTGCCGTGTCTGGGAAGGCTTTGCCTTTACATGATCTGCCGCCGCTCGGCGCGATGAGGTGTTGCGTTTGGCAGAGCAACAGAACTTTCGAGAGACGTTTTTACGAGCGCAGAAATACTCAAGCCGCAAGCCTGGATGTGTCTATTATTCTATAGTGCCTTAATGGTCTGGAGAGGAATCATTTCCTGAGCACGCTTAACTACATGCCTGGAGTAACCTTAGCCAGAGTGGGGGGGATTGGGAAAACCTGATGGCCTAGTTCCCAGCTTTCTGGCAGCTCTCACACAGCTCTGTTACAGTTTCCTTACAGACAGCTCCGTCACAAGCACCCTGATTTATCACAGTGATTAGATTTATGGTGGAGTGTAGTATACTCCTCTTACCCGCTGATCCACATGGTGCAGGGTGGGATTACTCTAACCTCTAGCTAAACCTGAAAACTCTCAACTGGACTGGAAAAATATAGTTTTAGTCATAATAGTTATAATAATATATATATATATATATATTCTCCCAATTTAGTGTAGTCAATTTGTCTTCCGCTGCTGGGGGATCCCTGATTTTTTGCAGTCGAGGTGGGTATATTGCTGCTCACGCCTTTTCCGACCCGTGCACAGCCCTTAACGGAACCCTTTTCTACCTATGCACTCTGCACAGGCTCCTCTGTCCGCCAGTCAGGGTCCTTACACAGCGTTTGAGGACCCCGCCCACATATTCCGGTCATCCCTGCCTGCAGGCACTGCCAATTATAGAATAGAATAGAATGCTTTTATTTGTCATATATTCATATACACGTGTGCAGTACAACAAAGTTCTTTCTTCGCATATCCCAGCTTGTTTGGAAGCTGGGGTCAGAGCGCAGGGTCAGCCATCGTACAGCACCCCTGGAGCAGAGAGAGTTAAGGGACTTGCTCAAGGGCTCAACAGTGGCTGCATAGCAGAGCTGGGATTCGAACTCTCAACCTTTCAGTTGATAGCTTAAAGTTATACCCACTAGGCTACCACTGTCCCCAGTAATGCCCGCTAGATTCTGGCTCTGCCATGCAGTCCCTGTTGGGCCCTTGAGCATGGCCCTTAACCCTCTTGACTCCAGGGGCGCCGTACAACAACTGACCCTGCGCTCTGCGTACTATACACATGTGTATTTGTATATATGACAAAAATAATTACTATATATATATACTGTATATAAGGTACTGGACTAGTAATCTGAGGTGCTTGTACAGAAGTGGAGGAATGTGGAGAGATCTGTGCGTTACTCTCCATGCTCGAGACCGGCCTCATGCACGAATCCACGAAGTATTGGCAAAATACATTTATAAATAAATTAATAGATACATTAATAAATGTTGACGTCAATGTTTTTTATTGTTATACTGTCAAGGCGTTACCGACCCCTTAATAACCTTAAAGTCGACTCCACAAGAAAATGACGTTGTTGCTGTATAATAATTAGAGAATCATATTACCAACCATATTACTTGATAATGTTACTGTACTTGTTCTGTTTGGTACTTGGATTGAATTTTTTGCTGTTATTAATGTTGCTCAATTTCATGGTTTGGTCACCAGTTAGCAAGAACCAGTCCTACAATCCCCAACAAAATACTAATAAATACAGTGAAAACCAGACGTACACAGTTTACTTTTATACTAAAACTGAGGCAAGTGGAAACATCAGGTCCTTCCTGGTGGAAAATCATTATTATTATCATTATTTATTAGTATTTTAACGTCATGTTTTACACTTTAACTACCGTTTCTGTCATGAATGTAACAGCTCATTACACAAGGTTCATCATTTCAGGTTTAGTGTCAAACACAATCATGGACAATTTTGTATCTCCAGTTCACCTCACTTGCACGTGTTTGGACAGTGGGAGTAAACCCACACAGACACAGGGAGAACATGCAAACTCCACACAGAAAGGACCTGGACCGCCCCACCTGGGAATCGAACCCAGGACCTTCATGCTGTAAGGCGACAGTGCTACCCACCATGGCACTGATTTTGTAGTTCCTGGGTCATATAAACCTGTTTGTATTTTCCAAGCTGTATGAATGTTAAAGGCTTTTTTTTTTTTTTCAACATGATTTCCTCAGTGCAGTTTACTAGATCAGATTAAACTCGACTCGGACTCTGAGCTGAATGCTGTTTGATCAGTCCTGACAACTCCCGTGCGCTGGAAGCTTTCATATTCTCATATGACAAAACATGTCAAGCTATCCGAGCCTGATATACAGGCTTTCTCTTTCCATCTGGCTTCCCGCAAACCCGTTCCACGCGTGATTACTTTATCAAAACGGCTTTTATTTTGTTTGAAATGTTCTGTCCTCTGTCGTTCTACTAAAATATCACACAATGTTCTTTTCCGTTCTATTTATCTGGCTGGGACGTTCGGTTCACATCACTGTTAGCTGTCGTGTTAGGACACGGAAATAAGTTCAGCGTTTTCTCTCTGTTTAGTCGTTGCAGTTTAAACTCACTTATTGATTTTCCCTTTGATAACCTGGAGGACTGAGGGCAGAAGTACCAACATATTTACGTGTGTGTGTGTTTTATTCTCCTTACAGTTTGTTTAATGATAGATCAGCGGTGGAGACCCACAGTGTGTTAGATTTCACCACAGTGACCCTGATCTCTGATCACCGTACACTGTCAAAAAGAAATAAATGCCTTGCGTTATTGTAAACGTGTTTTTATTATATATTTTTTTTTTTTAATTAACTACTTTATCCTGGTCAGTGTTGTGGTGGGTCAAGTCTCACTGGAAAATACTGGGTGCAATGCTGGAGTACTCTGGACAGGGTGCCAATCCGTACACACACACACCTACATTTACATTTGCGATATTTAGCTCTATAATTGTGACTGTATACAATCAAAGCAACCCAACAGTCTAATCTAATATATATATATAGACCGGTCCAATTGCCCCGATTGCGTCACGCTTCCTCTCCACCAATCCCCGCTCTGATTGAGGAGTACGAAGCTAACCCACACCCCCTCCGGCACGTGGGCAGCAGCCGTATGCATCTCGTCACCTACACTTTGACGAGTGCAGTGCATCTCAGCGTTGTGTACGGAGAGACACACCCTGACAGCACTCTTTTCCCATCTCTGTGCAGGCTCCATCAGTCAGCCAGGAGAGGTTGTAATTGCATGAGTTATGAGAGAGAGACCCCATCCGGCTTAATCCCACCCCTATCTGAACAACAGGCCCATCATTGTTCATGTGGTTGCTCAGCCCAGCCGGCAGGCAAAGCCCAGCAGTCTAATCTGATAGATGTGGGGCTTGAACCTGCAACCTTGTGATCACTAGTCCATTACCACTGTCTCACCAGACATAGCCAATCATGTGTGGACACCCGGCAAGCCGGGAACGGGTTTTGAAATCAGGTGTCCAACAAGCTCATTTGAAGGTGTCCGGATAGTTTTGGCCATATAGTGTACATGGTGTAGATTATTTAAATATTGAGGCAAGTTGAAATGTGTCATTTTTATATATGTGGGCAGTTGTAGCCAAGTGGTTAAGGTACTAGACTAGTAATCCAAAAGTCGCTAGTTCAAGCCCCACCACTGCCAGGTTGCCACTGTTGGGCCCTTGAGCAAGGCCCTTAACCCTCAATTGCTTAGACAATATACTGTCACAGTACTGTAAGTCGCTTTGGATAAAAGCGTCTGCTAAATGCCGTAAATGTAAATGTAAATATATGCACTATTAATATAATAATAAAACCTGGTCTTAGGTTAGCAGTACAGAATGAAACATGGTTTTTAGGCCGTGATTTAGTGATACTCAGAAGACTGTGTTTCGACCAGCGCTCATTTGTAATACCAGTAATTGTTTGTGATGAAGCTTGTCTGACTCATCATAATTACATTTGTGCAGAAGCAGCGCTGCTCGTAAGTGACGTAGCTGGTGTCCAGTCGAGCCGAGCGCAGAGAGTTTTTATTACAGCGAACGCATCCCGGCTTCATTTCCATCATCATTTTTATCTTAACAACAACCAGAGAGGCAGAAAACCATCTAATCTACAGAAAGAGTGTACAGCCACACCGGCGTGTACGTACATTCACGGGTGTAAGTCGTAAATCGGACCCGCCGCGTCCGCTCACGTCTCGGCCGTCTCAGCTGTCACATACGAGACGAGCCTTTCTGTTTTCTTTTTAAATCCTACAGATGTTTGCAGAGCTGGCGGGGGTCTGATGGACGAGGTGTTCCTCACAGCAGAGCTATGTAATCGTATACACACAGCTGCCAGTTGTCTGGTGTTGACACTGCTCAATGCTTTTATTTTACACACACACACACACACACAGTAGTGTCGAGTTGCAATCTCCGAGTAACATGTTTCCATGTTTACATCTACCTGTCTGTCAGACTCAAGGTTAAAGATCAGAACCAACGATAGCTGATCGACGTGTTTCAGAACATCTGAAGCTCAGAACTTTCCCATGTTGATACGTGATCAGAGATCGACAGGAGATGAATTTTGTGTTGGGACGAGAGTGTCACGGGCGGCACGGTGGCTCGGTGGGTAGCACTGTCGCCTCACAGCAAGAAGGTCCTGGGTTCGATCCGCAGGTGGGGCTGTCCGTGTCCTTTCTGTGCAGAGTTTGCATGTTCCCCCCCGTGTCTGTGTGGGTTTTCTCCAGGAGCTCCGGTTTCTTCCCACAGTCCAACAACATGCAAGTGAGGTGAATTGGAGATACAAAATTTGTCCATGACTGAGTTTGATATTAAAAAATCTGAACTGATGAATCTTGTGTAACCAGTAACTACCGTTCCTGTCATTAATGGAACCCAAGTGTGTAAAACATGACGTTAAAATCCTAATAAATAAATAAATGATTTAGGCTCAAATTCTTATCCAGTTTTTTTTGCTTGGCTTCCGACCTGCCGACCAGAAGTAATACAAATCACAGTCAATCGCAATACAAATGTCGGCCGTGTCGTTCTACTCCTGAGAGTTTTCTCAACGTCGTGGGTGTCAGCCTGTTGCTTTTTTATGTTCAGGGGAAAACCGAGCGCATTAGGCTGCAGAATATCACGCTCCAGTCGCTAATCGGTGTGACAGTGCTGGTCTGGTCCTGTACACTTATGCTTAACTGACGTCATTTTCAAGGCAGACCACGAGAATGTGGTCACGTATAAAAAAAATCGTCCAGTGTGCAAAATCAGCTTCATTCTGTGTCCCGTCTCTAACCTTTAAACTTCTGCTGTAATGAAGGGGTTGGTTTTAGTTTTTTGGTGCAGCACCGTTTAACTTCCTGATGCTGACGCTAACGTTCACATCGCTCAACCACAAATTTGTGCCACTTGTGAATTGAAAATTGAAATGTTTCTGCACGACAGGGAAAATCTTCAAATAACAATAAATATTATTGTTAAATAATAAATATAAATGTCATTTACAGTCACTTGTAATACAATAAGTCAACTTAGAAAAGTAGTATTAAATAAAAATACATTAATTAAATAAATATAAAATTAAGTAATTAAATAAGAAGTAATATTGTTAAATAAAAAATAAATTAAGTAAAGAAACAAATATAAAGTAGTATTATTAAATAAAAAATAAATTAATTAAATGTGAAGTATTATTATTAAATAACAAATACATTAACTAAATGTAATATACCTAGAATTGTTAAATAAAAATAAATTAAATTAATTAAATGTTTAGTATTGTTAAATAAAAAATACATTAATTAAATAAATATGAAGTATTATTGTTAAATAAAACATAAATTAATTAAATAAATGTAGTGTTATTGTTAAATAAAAAGAAATTAAATAAATAAAAAGTTGTGTTGTTAAATAAAAAAATAATTAAATAAATGTAAAGTGTTTGTTAAATAAAAAGAAATTAAATAAATAAAAAGTTGTGTTGTTAAATAAAAAAATAATTAAATAAATGTAAAGTGTTTGTTAAATAAAAAGAAATTAAATAAATAAAAAGTTGTGTTGTTAAATAAAAAAATAATTAAATAAATGTAAAGTGTTTGTTAAATAAAAAGAAATTAAATAAATAAATGTGAAGTATTATTGTTAAATACAAAAATACATAAATTAAATAAATATAAAATGGAATTGTTAAATAAAACATAAATAAATGTAAAGTATTATTGTTAAATGAAAAAATAATTAAATAAATGTAGTGTTGTTAAATAAAAAATTAATTAATTAAATAAATATAAATAGTAGTCGTGAAGTTTTGAGCCCAGTCTTTTCTGCGGTGAACTCCTTGCCTGGCTCATTTTCATTAGACCGAGTTCCTTGATTACTAGAAGCTGTAATTTTCATCCCTAATTTATTTGACAAATCGCTCCGTTTATTTTGTCCCTGGCTCACATTTTCCCGTCAGACTGACTGGTGTGAACCCGGATTTGGTTCCTTTAGCAGCACTTTAGGGTCAAAGGTCACACAGCAGCAGCCTGGAAGGGGAGCTGGGGGGTTGAACCCTGACAGCCGTCGCAGAAAAGCCTCTTTCATTCACAGACGGGCACGGTACGGGTGGGCATTACAAGTCCATAAAAAAAACACAGAGCTTGTGCAGTCGGGTTATTAACGTCTTGTAAGCACCGCTGCTCCTGTCTCGGTTTGAAGAGCTCTGAACGGGCAGGCATCAGCGCACCAGCACTGTTAAACATTTTGGGGTTCAGGGTCTAAGCATATGGGATGAACCTGAGATATTTAATTTAATTGCATTTATTAATAAACATCCATTCCTGCATTTCAGGCCTGCAACACATTCCAAAGAAAGTTGGGACAGTAAAGCATTTACCACTTTGTAGTGTTGCCGTTCCTTTTCACCACACTTAAGACATTTTGAGACCAACTGATTTAGTGTTTCTGCTTTTATTTTGTCTTGTTCTTCCTGCAAACACGTCTTAAGATGTGCAACAGTACAGGGTCATCGTTGTCGCAATTTTCCTTTCAAAATTCTCTACAGGGGGCAGGTCAGGACTGCAGGCAGGCCAGTCCAGTACCCGTACCCTCTTCTTCCGCAGCCATGCCTTTGTAATGTGTGCAGCAGGTGGTTTTGCATCGTCTTGTTGAAAAATGCTGGACGTCCCTGGAAGAGACGACGTCTTGAAGGCAGCACATGTTGCTCTAAGATCTCAATGTACTTTTCTGTATTAATGCTGCATCACAGAAGCGTAAATGACCTTTACCAAGGGCACTGACACAGCGCCATACCATGACAGACCCTGGCTTTTGGACTTGTCACTGATAGGTCCAACAACCTTTCTGAAACACGCTGGCTGACAACCAAAAATCAGTGCCAGTTTGATCTACCTGCTTTTTTTTCCACCTCGTCTCACATTTGTTCCCCCTCGCTGCCACTTACACTCGCACCTTCTTTGATTATTTTCATTCCTCACCTTCTGTCACACTCCACCCCCCCCCACACTCCTTTTCTCACTCTCGTTTTGTCGCTCTCGCTCCCCACGTGTACCGCGCCCCGCTGATCTTTACCCTATGGGTGTTTGACGTGCCGCAGATCAAAGCCGAGCGTCGGTTCCCAGGACCAGGAGCAGAACCAATTCACCTGCGACTTCGCCTTCACTCGGAGAGGCCCCGCTACCTCTCTTTTTTCTCTTAAACGAGGGGGGAGCACAGCGGGGGGTTTCACACACCTCACACACCTTTCTTTAGATCGGATTTAGCCTGACCGCGCCGGACCAGGGTGCACCAAGCACCCTGTTATAACTAGATCAACTCAGACTGAAAACAATCACTAATTTCTTTAAAGAGCTCATTTAATAAACAACATATAAGAAGAGCACTTGACAAGGATGACAGGGCAGTTGTACCCTAGTGGTTAAGTTACTCGACTAGTAATCGAAAGGTCACTGGTTTGAGCCCCACCACTGCCAGGTTGCCACTGTTGGGCCCTTGAGCAAGGCCCTCAACTCTCAATTGCTTAGACAATATACTGTCACAGTAATGCAAGTTGCTTTGGGTAAAAGCGTCCACTAAATGCCGAAAATGTAAATGATAGACTGACATGAGAATCTACCCATCCTGCCATGAATATAACCATGGTGTAAAGGCGCATTCACATCATAAGCGGCAAAACCGCTTTTGCGTCGGCTGTGCCGTTGTTTCCTATGGAGTGTTTTTTTAATGCATTTTCTCCTGATTTTTAGTACATACAATTTTTTACCCAATTGCGTTATGCTTCCTCTCTCCTGGTGCTGACCCCCGCCCCAATTGAGGAGAGTGAACCGACACACGCCCCCTCCGACACGTGTGCTGTAGCCGACTGCATTTTTTCACCTGCACCAGCCGAGTTCATTCGCTGATCAGCTCTGTGCATGGAGAGCCACACCCTGATCAGCATTATTCCTGACTCCATCAGCCAGCAGAGGTCGTAATTGCATCAGTTATGAGGTCCTTATCCAGCTCCCTAACACTGTATGAACAACAGGCCAATCGTTGTTCATCCAGCCGGATGGCAGAGCTGAGATTAGATACAATGTATACAAAATCCCAGCTCTGTTGTGCTAGCGTTTTTTTTTTTTTTTCTTAACTGCTGCGCCACCTGAGCGGCTTGGGCTCACAATTTTTGCACTTGGTAGCATTTGAAGTTCACCTGATTGAACTTTGACCCAGTTTGCTATTTGCTGACCTTTTTAAAGCACCTTCAATGAGACGAACTGTTTATGATGTGGTAAAAGTGACTCAGTTTAACGTCACTTATTGTATTAAAACAATGAGCAAGAACTTATGAGCAGTAATAAGAAAAGTTTAGTGATCCGTTGTCGTTCTTTTCTCACAATTTCTCAGAACCTCGAGCTGTAACACAAGTTTAAAAGTGAAACCGCTCAGGTGGCGCAGCAGTAAAACACACGCTGAACACCAGAGCTGGGATCTCGAATAAATCGTACCGAATCTCAGCTCTGCCTGCCGACTGGGCTGAGCAGCCACATGAACAGCAATTGGCCTGTTGTTCAGATAGGGGTGGGATATAAAGCCGGATAGGGTCTCTTTCATAACTAATATGACCTCTACTGGCTGATTGAGGCGCCTGCACAGAGACGGGAAAAAAGTGCTGTCAGGGTGTGTGTCTCCGTACACAGTGATGATCCGCATTGCACCCTGTCAAAGTGTAGGTGATGAGACGCATACGGCTGCTGACCACGTGTCGGAGGGGGCGTGGGTTAGCTTTGTTCTCCTCAATCGGAGTGGGGCCCGGCAGTGGTCAAGAGGAGGCATGATGCAATCGGGCACTTGGACGTGCTAAAAGTGAGAAAATGCATAAACGAAATATATATATATTAGGGCTGTCGAAGTTAACGCGATAATAACGCATTAACGCAATCTCAATTTAACGAGATTTAAAAAAAATAGTGCCGTTAACGCACTAATTACATTACGAGATTTTTTCACTTCTAAAACTAAAGCAATTCATTTTTCACCCACGGCAGACAGATTGAATTATTCTCACTGACCACACTCACACGCACGTTTAATGTTCTTTAGTTCCGTTTGACAAAAAAAACCCTTAAAAATAGAGCTAACAGTGAAGATAACCGGTTACAAAAGCAGCGACCGCTGTTTGTGTTCAATTCTCTGTTCACAGTGTCGATACAAGTGATTCAAGAATCGATTCATTGTAAGCGCAGCGTAAGTTTCTTTTCTCAGTCATCTCTCCGTGTTTACTGTTATAATAAATGATGCGGTTGTAAATAAACACCAAATACTACAGAACATTTTGTGTGACTCGCTTACATTATAAAGCTGAGGCTTAATTATACTGGTTATTACCACAGAGCGGGAGCCGACTCAGAGTCGTTTACGATTTACCGAGGTGAACCACGAACGTGCTGATAGAATCGGCTCAGATGGGATCGGACTGTATTATCTTTTTAAAGTAAATATTTCAATCAGCAGAATCGCATCGCATGTATGCACAACGTTAATTACGTGCGTTTATTAATGAACGTTAACGTTAGCTTGTCAGAAGCTTTCTCAATAATGTCTGTGCGGTGTTTTTTTTTTTTTACAATTAGTGATGGCAAGCAACTGTTCCACTGCACTATTTTACACTAAAAACTAAACTATTCCATAATGCTCCAGATTGCATCATTCTAAATAGGTATCGGCGAGTACAAAAATACATGTACTTGTACTCGGTTGGGAAAAAATGGTATCGATGCATCCCTAGTGTAAACACACTCACTTCGTGTAGAAACGTCCATCAAACCATCGTCACGATACAACCACAGAAAAGTCTGTTACAATAACCGCGCATCTGAGATATATACGAAGTCAAGGTTCTCTGCTAGATAGTGTTACTGCCTAATATGTGAGTGAATAAAACTCCCTTACAGTTTTCTCTTGTCCCAGCAGTTTTTAACATCAGTACATTTAGCATAAATATGTTCACCATTTTAATTGTAACATTTCACTTAAAATCCTTGTTTTCTATAACATTTACACAGATTTTTTTTAATGCGATTAATCGCGATTAACTATGTAAAATTCTGAGATTAATCGCGATTAAAATTTTTAATCGTTTGACAGCCCTAATATATATATATAAAAAAGTGAAACAGTGAGGACAATCCACACAAATGCAGATTCGTCTCATATTCGCTGTGATGACTTTACCGCACCTCTCAAGTCGGGCAGTGAACAAAGCATCTCATGTGGATGCGCCCTAAGCATAATAAATAAATAAACTCAGGCTGTAAATGAACAAGGGATTTTATTGATTGATTTATTTTGGTGCCTCTGACAGGAACCCCGGCAGATAGAGGCTCGTTGTGGTTGGTTTTGTATCTCAACTCGTGCAACACGGCCTTGTTTGTCTTGTGCATTATTCAGCAGGCCTCTCGATGGCTGGTTAATGAAGGAGAGCTGGTGGAAAGTGGCCACGCGTGTCGGTTAAACTCCGGTCCTGGTGCGTCTTTATCAGCCGGAGCAAGTATCCGCTCGGATCGTCTCGATGCAGATAGCGGCAGCACTTTGCTCCGTCTGTCTGTCTAGGTGTGTGAGAGAGACACCGGATGGTGTCGTTTAGACCCGGCTTCTGCTCCGTTCATGAGGACTGTAACCGGATCTCGTCCCTTCCCCCTGTTCTCCTTGTGTGAAACACGACACTGTTCTCGGCAGAGGCCACCAGGGGAAGCGGCGTTCTCGGACACTCTGTACAGCTAAAGGAAAGAAAGTGTCACGCCGGCCACGTCTCTCTGCCCGCCCTGCCCCGTTGTGTTTGAGTTTTCTCCTGAGCTGCCGGCGTCGCCTGTGAGCCTCGTGGACGGGCCCCGCTCTCTCAGGGACGGTCCCTCTCCCCTTAACTTGCTTCACTCAGAGAAAATGAGATGATGCTGAAATGGATAGGATTACAGTGAAGCGTGGCTCTGTGTTATTATGTTCCCGGAGCGCTAGATGAAGGGGGTAGGTGTGCGGTGAGAAGGTTGTGCTGGGACAGCGTGATGAGGATGCTGACAGGCCTGCGTCAGTGTTTCGCCCTCCTCCTCCTCGTCCTCCTCCTCTACAGGAAGTGAGGACACTAGTGTTTAGATAGAGCCCAGTATGGACAAGAAAAAGGTCAGCAGAGGAGATGATGGGCCAGACATGGCTCCATGAGCAACAAGCAATTGATTCAGAGCTAAAATCTGAATTCACCTCAAGTTTGGTCCAAGTGTTTTACAGGAATGCTTGTGGAAGAATGCCATGGTGTCCACTACATGGCCAAAAGTATGTGACCGCCTCTTGTAATTATTAAGTTCAGGAGTTTTAGCCATATTTATTGCTAACAGCATAACAAGAGTTTGGGGAAGAATATATCTTAATGTAGGATGACTCCAAAGGTCCAAAAAGTTGTATGCTGCGTCCTAAATCACATACTTTTTTAATATATTTTCTCTGACCTCCGCCCCGATTGGGGAGAGCGAACTGATACACACCCCTTTCGACACGTGTGCACTAGCCGACTGCATCTTTTCACCTGCACGAGGCGAGTTCACATGCAAATCAGCTTTGTGCACGGAGAGCCACACCCTGATCAACGCATTATCCCTCATCAGTCAGCCAGCAGAGGTCATAATTGCATCAGTTATGAGGTCCCTATTTGGCTTTTCCCTCTGTGTATGATCAACAAGCCAATCGTTGTTCGTGTAGCCTCCCAGCACAGACGGATGGCAGAGCTGAGTTTTGAACCATTGAGTTCGAAATGTCAGCTCTGGTGTGCTAGTGTGTTTTACTGCTGTGCCACCTGAGCATACTTCAGTGGTACGTACTAAATCAGAGGCAGTGTGCACTGCTCAGCCGGTAAAGCAGTACACTCTTTCAGTATGCAAGTGTGCAGTATGCACGCAACCTCGGACGCACTGAGTCCGCCTTCTTACCAACGTCACATGATGAACGCCCATGCAGTAGGTCATCTGGGTACTTTTCATGTCCTACGTATTTGGACGTGCCACCCACTCTCGCGTACTGCTTTCTAGTACTGTTCAGTATGGAAGTGTGCGATTTGGGACGCAGCAGTAGTTTCGTATTGAGGAATCTCAGTGACCTCACAGAGCCCTGACCTCACTTTCATGAAATGTTGATTGAAAGGCTTTTTTTGACCAAACGGGCACTAAGTCGTTGTTGTTGCTTATTCATTTATTTATTTTCTGCTTTATCCTGGTCAGGGTTGTGGTGGGTCTGATTTGTTGGGCGAAAGGCAGGTGAACACCTCGGACAGGTCGCCAGTCCATCACAGGGCAAACAAACACACACACACACACACACACACACACACACACACATGTAGGGCAATTTTTAGTAGCTCCAAGACATAGTTTAATTTTGAGGAAACTCATTGACCTCACAGAGCCTTGATCTCACTTCCATCAAACACATTGTTATGAATTTCAACGTCGATTGAAAGGCAGGTCCAATCTTACAAATGCTTTTTGACCAAACAGGCACTGAGTAGTCATTGTTGTTGATTGTGGGTCTGATTTGTTGGGTGAAAGGCAGCAAAACAGCCCAAACAAACTGCCAATCCATGACAGGGCAGAACCAACACACCCACACTTACACATGCATTCAGGGCAATTTTTTAGTAGCTCCACGACATAGTTTCATTTTGAGGAGCCTCAGTGACCTTACAGAGCCTTAACCTTGCTTCCAATAAACGTCAATTCAAAGGCAGGTCTGATCTTACAAATGCTTTTTTTGATCAAACAGGCACTAAATGGTCCTTGTTATTCATTTGCTCATTCATTTTCTGCTTTATCCTGGTCAGGGTTGCTGTGGGTCTAATTCGTTGGGCAAAAGGCAGGAAAACAGCCCAGACAGGCCCCCACACATTCACATGTAGTAGCTCAATTTTTAGTAGCTCCAGTTGGCCTGACTGCACGTCTTTGGACTGTGGGAGGAAACCGGAGCACCCAGAAGAAACCCACACTGTCAGCCTGGGAATCGAACCCAGACCCTCTCCGCTGTGAATCGACACTGATTATTCATTTACATTTACAATTTCGGCACTTTGCGGATGCTTTTATCCGAAGCGACTTACAGTACTGTGACAGTATACGTATTGTCTAAGCAATTGAGGGTTAAGGGCCTTGCTCAAGGGCCCAACAGTGACAACCTGGCAGTGGTGGGGCTTGAACCGTTAACCTTCCGATTACTAGTCCAGTACCTTAACCACTAGGCTTCAACTGCCCATGTGTGTGTGTTACACAATATAGACATGACACACTGCGTATTAAAGCACATCAGCACATCAGGGCAGATGTTTTGCCTGGTGGGGCTTTGGGGGCAAGAGGTGAAGGGTTGGTATGAGGTATGAAAAACGTAACCCAAAGCATCCTTGGTATCCTGTTGTGGAAAAACAACCTGAGCTCTGTAGTGATTTAATGCAGTCAGGCAGTGTTCGTCACTGTCCCCATTACTGCCTGGCCTATCTCTCTCTCTCTCTCTCTCTCTCTCTCTCTCTCTCTCTCTCTCTCTCTGCCTCCCTCCCGGGCTTTGGTGCCAGGCTGGCAGCTTCTGATGGGCAGACGGCGAGTTGTCTTCATTATAATGCTTTTATTTATTCATGTGTCTGCGGCCAGCGACAGCCGAGCCCGCGCTAGTCTGTAGTTTCTGCCCGAGTCCTCGGAGATGAGTCACATTCATCACCCACTCTCCGTCTCTCTCGCTTTCTTCTCCTCTCGCGCCGTTTTCCTCTAGTCGAGCGCCGCTTTCGCTTAGCATCAAACCGCGCCACCGAAATACACACGACTCATCAGTCAAATCCGACGGCCCGCGTCAGCACGGACGGGGCCGAGGGAGAACAGCAGAGGAACGGTTCGGCTCGTTCTGGGCTCGTGCTGCTGATCGGCGGTTTAGCTCGTCCGGATGAAACGCTGGCGCGATCGCTCACGGGCACTTTAATGCAGCCCGCGCTGGCCTGCTATTTCAGCGCTATAAATAGCGAACTGCAGTTTTGCCAGGTTGATGCGCCTGTAATTGAAGATGCTTGTCAGGTTACAGAGCGGCTCCTAGTACTGAAACGTGTCCGGTAGATCTGAGAGCGTTTCACTCTGAATAACGTTTACTGTCATCGATTAATTCTATGCTCATGAAGATTACTGCTACTGTACTATATTATATATATATATATATATATATATATATATATATATATATATATATATATATATATATATATATATATATATATATATATATATTGTTTACGCATTTTCTCCCCTTGTTCTCCCTTTTAGTGCGGCAAATGGCCTGTTTGCATCATGCTTCCTCACCACCAATGCCGATCCCCGCTCTGATTGAGGAGAACGAAGCTAACCCACGCCCCCTCCGACACGTGGGCAGCAGCCGTATGCATCTTGTCACCTACACTTTGACGAGTGCAATGCAGATCAGCACTGTGTACGGAGAGACACACCCTGACAGCACTCTTTTCCCGTCTCTGCGCAGGCGCCATCAATCAGCCAGCAGAGGTCATAATTGCATTAGTTATGAGAGAGAGACCCCATCCGGCTTTTTAATATCACACCCCTATCTGAACAACAGTCAAATCGTTGTTCATCATTTTTTTAAATAAAGTGACCAACTTGTTTTTTAACAGGCACAAGGACAAGATTTTCAGTGTTTTCATTGACAAATTTAATTCTATTTGTTAAATATAGATTTAAATTTAGAAATTGATGTCTGTAAAACACTCAAAAAAAGTTGGGACAGGCAATTTTACCATTGGGTTTCAGGGGCGGCACGGTGGCTAAGTGGGTAGCACTGTCGCCTCACAGCAAGAAGGTCCTGGGTTCGATCCCCAGGTGGGGCAGTCCGGGTCCATTCTGTGTGGTTTGCATGTTCTCCCCGTGTCTGCGTGCGTTTCCTCCGGGAGCTCCGGTTTCCTCCTACAATCCAAAAACATGAAAGTGAGGTAAATTGGAGACACTAAAAATGGTCCAGGACTGTGTACGATATAACCTTGTAAACTGATGAACTTTGTGTAATGACTAACTACCGTTCCTGTCATGAATGTAAATAAAAGTGTAAAACATGACGTTAAAATTCTAATAAACAAACAAACAAACAAACAAACCATTGGGTTACGTCACCTTTTTGTTTGGGAACTGAGGAGACTAACTGTTGCAGTTGCCTTACATGTTCACTAGGAATATTAAAGCCACATTGCTGGATGATGCTGTGAAAACAAACAGCAGATCTGAAGCAGGTCTGAGGGAAACTTAATCTTGCAGCATCATGGTTCCTATAGATAGACAGAACTCAGGTTCAACAAGTGTGACAGAAGTCTTTTGATATTTCTCTATTTTTCTCCATCACCCCCGTCCACAACTAAACCACCAGTTTTGAATCCCTCCGCCTCTATTTTGTATGTAGATTAGTTCTGTTGCCGTGTTGTCTAGAGGTCTCGTAGCAGGCCTGTAGTGACGGCAGGGAGGTGACCTCAGCACCAGAAGTTGTGCATCAGTGCTTGTTCTGTCGTCTGGTGGACTTGTGTCGTGTACTTGTTGTACTTGTTGTGTATTTGTAGTAGAATTTTAATGATTACAGCAGGCTGTTGTGCATATGTTGGGTTGAGTCGGTACAGGCTACACCTGTGGAATTACAAATAGCAAAAACGGCAATCTAAGAAGGTGTGACCTGCTGCTTTATGTATCGTTTGTCATGTTTTAGCCTGATGAGGTGTGTCTGGGAGCCGCGTCTCTCACTGACACATGCAGCTATCTAGTGTGAAGAATGAATTTCTCTTGTAGGTCATTTAGGTTGCTGGGCGTGTCTCGTTTACCAGGGACAGCACCAACGTCCATCGCCAGCTTGTTGTTGTAGAGCAAGCGTACCGCTACAATAAACCACAGGAGGTTAAAACACACAGCTGTAAACATGCCTGCTATGAAATTTGAATCTCAGCTCTGCTACCGGTCGACTGGGCGCCCTCAGCAGGCAAATTGTCTTCACTAGTCTGCTGGGTGGAAAAAAGACCAGGCTAAAAACGGAGTGGGTCTTTGACAATGTGTGAGGACCCGTTTGCCAGGGACCACACCAACGTCCATCGGTAGCTTGTTGTTGTTGTTGAGCCAGCGTAGCTCTACAATAAACCACAGGAGGTTAAAACACACAGCTGTAAACACATCTGTTTGATATTTGAATCTCAGCTCTGCTACCGGTCAGCTGGGCGCCCTTAACAGGCAAATTGTCCACTAGTCTGCTGGGTGGGAAGAAGACCAGACTAAAAACAGAGTGGGTCTTTGACAATGTGTAAGGACCCGTTTGCCAGGGATTGAGCTACAATAAACCACTGGAGGTTAAAACACACAGCTGTAAACACATCTGTTTGATATTTGAATCTCAGCTTTGCTACCGGTCGGCTGGGCACCCTCAGCAGGCACAGTTGGCAGTGTCTGCAGCAGATAAAATTGTCCACTGGTCTGCTGTGTGGGAAAAAGACCGGATTAAAAATGGGATGGGGTCTGTAGCAGTGTGTAAGGACCCTGTTTAGTTTGTACAGAAGTTGGGGAAGACTCAGACTCGGGTGTCAAATCCTTCATTTTCACACCTGTATCTGCTCTCCGTCAGTCAAAATATCTGTCTGAGGTGCCCGTCTGTCAGAGCACATGCCCACTCACACAGGAACATCGTCTGTCATTTCAGTAGGACAAGCTCTCCTGCGGGTTTAAATAAACCAGACCTAATGGGATGAAATCAAAATGGTTTATTTAAACCAATCACTCAGTCCTGTTCAGTCAATAAGGGATTATTTTATTTTATTAGTTTTACACGCAATCATTTGTGCATCTCAATCCTTCAGCTTTCTCAGAGCGCTATTACTTCCTGTTCCTGTGCCGTTCGGCCGTGTGAATACAGTCCTTCAGTGGAAATCTTTGCAGCGCAGACCTGCTGCCTTTCCAGGAATTGTACCCGCTGGCATTGAAATGCTTTCAGGCGATGGAAGGGCTATTTCCAGATAAGCGTCATTTCCAGTCCTGCGACTTCCTGTTGTTTTATTTTCTGTTCTAATACCGAAGAATTGGTTACATACCACATATATCATTTTGGGAAAAGAGGCATGGTAATGTACACAATAGGGACAGACAATGACTAACTGAGCAACTCGGTGAGAGGTTCTGAATCAGAACGATGAAAAATGATACCCAGCTTTCTCACAAATACAACAGTGAAGACACTTACAGTATACTGAAGTATAATTAGAGTAAATAGGGTGTTAAAAGCCAAATAAACAACCAACCATAATATTAGTCTAAATGTTTGGTATTAGCACCACTACTGATACTCCAGTAGTATTTGTAAACAGAGTGAGAATTATACCATAACAATTGGGGACTCACTGTCTATTTTATCAGCTTTGTATTTCTACAATTACTGACTGTAGTCCATCTGTTTTTCTACATACTTTTTTAACCTGCTTTTACCCTGTTCTTCAATGGTCAGGACCACCACAGAGCAGGTATTATTTAGGTGGTGGATCATTCTCAGCACTGCAGTGACACTGACATGGTGGTGGTGTGTTAGTGTGTGTTGTGCTGGTATGAGTGGATCAGATACTGCAGCGCTGCTGGGGTTTTTAAACACCGTGTCCACTTACTGTCCACTCTATTAGACACTCCTACCTAGTTGGTCCACCCTGTAGATGTAAAGTCAGAGACGATCGCTCATCTATTGCTGCTGTTTGAGTTGGTCATCTTCTAGACCTTCATCAGTGGTCACAGGACGCTGCCCACTGTTGGCTTGAGATTTTTGGTTGGTGGACTATTCTCAGTCCAGCAGTGACAGTGAGGTGTTTAAAAAGTCTGATCCACTCATACCAGCACAACACACACTAACAAACTACCACCATGTCAGTGTCACTGCTGGTGGTCCTGTGGGGTTCCTGACCATTGAAGAACAGCATGAAAGGGGGTAATAAAGCATGTAGAGAAATAGATGGACTACAGTCAGTAATTGTAGAACTACAGAGTGCTTCTATATGGTAAGGGAAGCCGATAAAATGAACAATGTTATGGCTGATCGGTGTGTATATATCAGCCAGCGACCCCTAACGGGAGCAGCCAAGGAGGTAGGTAGGTAGGTAGGTAGGTAGGTAGGTAGGTAGGTAGGTAGATTGATTGATGCCTGGAAGAGGACGATTTCAGACACCCCTAATGTGGACCGTACTATTTCTGATCTCGTCTGCCTGCCTTCACTCCCATTATTGGTCACACCTTGGATGCATTAAGGTTTCATTTGCAGCTTAGCTGACTAATGAACCCCCCCCAAACCTTTTACCTTTTTAGGGGGGGGTCCAAGTATTAATTGGGGGATGCCATGAAAATAATGTCAGATTGGAGAATTTATTGTGTATGAACTGAAGAAGAACAAGGAACTGAACTGTGGGCCTCCCTTTATATTGCTCTAGTTACATCACATTGGGTGTTGGACTTTGGAACCTCCATTCTGTGCTAACTGTGGGTTCTTATCTGCTTACAACATTTTACAACAGCTTAACAACAGACATGTGGCTCATCTCTGTATGTTAGACTCCCAGCCACACCTCAAGCAACCAACTATAAAGATTTAATGCACAAGCAACTTAATTTTAATATCCAGGTTATATTAGGCATAAAATCTCAGTTTTCCATAACAAGGGTCAGACACCCCCCCCCCCCCCCCCTTTAATTAGAACCATGTCTGTATAGATGTCTGTTATTATTTACCCATTGTAACAGTCTCAGGCTAAACGATCCAGTTACGCTAAAGCAATGAGCCTTAATGCTGCCGACTCTGTTTTATTATTGAGCAACGTGCCAGCGGTAATGATTTAACCGTCTTAAACCCACGAAAACACAATAAAAACTTCATTCATCCAGGAGTCCGATCCCAGAAGCGCAGCTCAGGCTTATAAACTGAAGTTGAACTCATTAAAGCGGTGTGAGTGACGAGTCCCAGTGGAGGTGTGAGGTGTCTGACAGAATTAAATGAATGGAACTGCAGCCCGCTCGAATCACGACGTCCACAGAGCCTCGCGGTTTGTCCCAGTGACTGACCATCTTTCTTTAAGTCCGGTGAAATCCTTGCGGGCTGCAAAACAACTGGTTTCTCCTAATAATTAGAATGCACGAGCATGTGCAATTAAACCAGCTAGCTTTCATGCTAACAGTGGTGCCAAACGGCAAACATTATAACTTTATTTGAAACCTTTAGTGGTTGGTGTATATACTGTACACCATTGGTGTAAAGTAGCCAGTGGGTGTACATATCTGGTTTATTTTGACTGATTAATAATCTATGAATGCAATAATGTATGATAGTGAAAATATGTATGATAGTGCTGGTGTCAGTATTAGTACTGGAAGAGAAAACGGTCCTGGTTCACCTGTATTTTTGAGTATTTGCATATTTGGTCCATTTTGGTAATTTTACAAAATTGAGGACACATACAGTATGTGAAACCAGAAATCACTAATACAAAGATCATACATATACCTTTTTCTGCCCTAAAAGTAATTTATTAGAGTAACTAAGGTGTTAAAATACAAATAAACAATAATAATGGGGGTGGGGGGGGGGGGGGGTCCAAGGATTACACTTTAAAGTTGACTGGATTGGATAATTTATGGTGTATGAACTGAAGAAGAACAAGGAACTGAACTGTGGGCCTCCCTTTATACTGCTCTAGTCACATCACATTGGGTGTTGGACTTTGGAATCTCCATTCTGTGCTATTGTTCCTTATCTGCTTACAACATTTTACTACAGCTTAACAACAGACGTTGCTCATCTTTTATTCATCTTTTAGCAATGGGTGTGGCTAAAAATTTGAACTTAATACATATGTGGATGAATGTCTACATATTTCAGGCCATTAGGTGTGTCTGTCCCACACTAACTGTAGAGGATTTAAATCTACTGTCACTTTATTTTGGCTTGTATTTGGTAAATCAGCACCTACAAATTGTAAAATGACAAATACAGACAGACAGAAATAGTTGTCATAATTTACTAAAGCAGCAACAACCGAAGCCGTGTGGAACATTTTCCACTGCTGTCTATTCCAGCATGACACACCATGAAGCTGGTGTCAGTATTAGTACTGGAAGAGAAAACTAAACTGGTTCACCTGTATTTTTGGGTATTTGCACATTTGGTCCATTTTGGTGATTTTATTGTGGCTAAAAATCTGAACTTAATTCATACGTGGAAGAATGCACTTTATTTTGGCTTGTATATGCTAATCATCCCTTAAAAGTTGTAAAATGGCAAATACAGACAGACGACAAATAGAAATCATTGTCATAATTTACTAAAGCAGCTAAACTGAAGATGCTGTGTTTCAGTCACGGTCTATTCCAGTATGACACACCATGGAACTGGTGTCAGGATTTGTACTGGAAGAGAAAATTATACTGGTTCACCTGTACTTTTGGGTATTTGAATATTTGGTCCAAATTTAAAGACATGAGACGAGCATAAAACGTTGTAATGTATCAGCAGTGATCGCTCATGACAGCACAATCACTGCATGATTAACAGCATTACGTAGCCTGGATTGATGTATAATTTTGTGGTAAAGACACGTTAAGGATCACCAGGTTCAGTACTCGTTTTTTAAATTCAGTTTTATTTTGTTACATCACAACCTGGAGAACGTTCAGTCGTTAGGTGAAATGTTAGCCAGGACCTGCTGCCAAAAGAATTTGCCATTTAAATCAGGCCTTAAATGTCTTTTCCTAACCATAACGTCATCTGTTTTTCCTCCTCTGTGTTTTCAGTGGATGATCCAGAAGCCTCATAAAGTGGCCACGTTTTTCGGCTGCATCGGCGAAGACAAGTTCGGTAAGATCCTGAAAGAGAAGGCGGAGGAGTGCCATGTGGACGCGCACTACTACAAGCAGAGCGAGGAACCTACAGGGACCTGCGCTGCCTGTATCACCGGAGACAACAGGTCAGCAACCCACGTTCCTATGGGAAGGGCTTTATCGCTTTCTCAGAATAACACTCCCTCCCACACACACACACACACACACACACCGTGCAGTGCAGTGCACACTGGGACTCGGTGTTCCCTCACTCTCACTGGCTGTTCTTTTCTTCCAGAGCTCCTTATTTATTTATCCAGCAGGGTTAGATCAGCTCGGAGCTATTTTGATTGACTGCTAGACTTGGCACTAAAGGCTGCCAGATTCCATGACTGGGCTGATACGTGAGTCAGGCCGACCACATTACGTGCCACCTAAACATTTGATCTTGGCAGAATGTTCTCAACTTGGATTTTTTTAAGGTTATAAAAGATGCAGTTTTACTGAGCAGTGTTCACATCTCTGGGCTCCGTTTCTTCACACAAGTGCAAATACCAAAAGTATGTGGAAACCTCACCATAAGCTTGTTAATTTTGTCCTTTTCCACAAATATAACCATTAATAAAGTCACTACGTCCACTTTTTGCAGCCTCACATCTATTAGGGAACGCTTTCCACTCGAATTTTTGAAGTGTTTATGGGAATTTGTGCTCATTTAATCAAAAAAGATATTCCGCTAGTGCACCATCGCCGAGATTCTGAACTCTTCGGTTCGAAACTCGGACTATGTGGGTGGGGTCTTTAAACGCTGTGTAAGGACCCTGATTAGCAGATAAAGGCACCAGTGCAGAGTGCATAGGTGAAAAAGGGTTCCGCTAAGGGCTGTGTGCGGGTCGGAGGAGGCGTGAGCAGCAATATACCCACCTCGACTGCAATCAGGGATCCCCCAGCAGCAGAAAACAAATTGACTACACTACATTGGGAGAAATTGCTTCTTGGTGCTTCTTAACGTGTCTTTATACTTCAGAAAACCACAAAATAACAGTCAATCCAGGCTACGTAATGCTTTTAATCATGCAGTGATTGTGCTGTCATGAGCAATCACTGCTGATACTTTTTTTTTTTATGAAACAAAGGATCCAATTCAGCCCAGAGTTTTTCAGTGGGGTTGAGGTTCAAGATCTTTACAAGCCATGGAAGCAAGGTTGCCAGATTGCAACAGTGGTTTCCAGCCAAAAACCTTTTCAAAATCCGCCAAAATACATGAAAAACCGCCCAAAACAACACAGGATAAGCAGATGATGTTCAGCATTTCAAAAATAATAAACCAGTTAAACCACCATGATCTACAAGTTAATATTTTAAAATGTACAGATCAGTTATTATAAATTATAAAGGATAAATTATTTTCGCTTGCAGGTCTTTGAAGTAGCCTACCAATTTTTTAAACTGCATTATTTATGATCGGACTTTCCCCACTTTGGCATTGTGAGCGCTTAACAAAACCGTTAGCCTAGAAACAAGTCCAAAAAAAAGCCTAGCCTATGCCATTGCCGTCTAACATATGAATCACTGTATTGATGGGTGTGGCAACCGTGTCTTTTGGACTGGAAAGAAAAACCTGTCAATCAAACTTTTGACAACAGGTTGGATGTGGTGGGAGAAGGTAGGCCTATTTATATTCCAGCTGCTTTAGAAAGCAATAGTTTTTTTATTTATGTTTTAAGCCGCCAAAATGATTATAAACCAGCCAAAATTTGATCCACCTGCCAAAGAGTGTTTTTCCAACAAAATCCGACCAATCTGGCAACACTGCATAGAAGCTCCTTAACACCAAACTAGTTAATCAAACCGTGTCTTTAAGGGCTTTTCTCAAACTGTTGCCACAAGCTTGACCACCTATAATTTATATTATCTATCTGATTTTATTCATTTTTTAGCAGTGGGTGTGGCTAAAAATCTGAACTTAATATGTATGTGGAGGAATGTCTACATACTTTAGTCCACTAGGTGTGTCTGCTCCACACTAACTGGAGAGAATTTAAATCTACTGTCACATTATTTTGGTTGTATTTGCTAATCAGCACCTAAAATTGTAAAATGGCAAATACAGACAGACGACAAATGGAAACATGTCACGATTTACTAAAGCAGGAACAACTGAAGATGCAGTGTGGAACGTTTTCCACCTCCAAATCATGGTCTATTACAGTATGATAGCGTCACAAGGCCATGAGGCGTCACGGAATAGTTTGATGTCAATTAACTGGGGCAACACGGTGGCTTGGTCCGGGTCCTTTCTGTGTGGAGTTTGCATGTTCTCCCCGAGTCTGTGTGGGTTTCCTCCGGGAGCTCCGGTTTGCAAAGACGTGCAAGTGGAGATACAAAATTGTCCATGACTGTGTTTGACATTAAAACTTGAACTGTAATAATCAGTAACTACCTGTCATGTCATGAATGTAAGCAAAGTGTGTTAAACATGGCGTTAAAACTGGCTGGTGGAGCTTAATACATGTATAAAATGTATTTTTTTTAACACACTGACAAGTTACTCCAGAACTCATGTTCATCTCTTGATCTAGAAATAAAGTCTGACCCCACTAGAATAATTGTTGTACTTATGCAACAGGTTCAAGTTTTATAGTTCCCTTGTGTTGTTTATGTAAAGTTTAATGCATTTTGGTGGCATTTAGGGTTTGAACCATCAGCTGTGTTGTCGGCCAGTCAAGCATCTACGTACGCATTATGGACTATATCTGAGGTAAAAGATGGATGAGGGTTTTGCCCGAGGCCCTGCGACAGGTTGGCATCCTTACTGCATTACACCAAGTGATTCTGAGGGAAACTGGACTCTTCGCAACTCTGACCTTGATTGCTAGTACAACAAAACATTTTATATTCATGTAATGCAGTAAAACTGTATTTAAACACATCAGCAGCTGTATAGCAGACCAGTCCAGTGCTTAAGTCCACATCCAGCCTGCAAAGTGCACAAATTCTGTTCTAGTAACTGGTGCAGAGCGTATATATTACCGGCACTTTTCTCGTGGTAATGCAACTTCAGAGCAGTGGTAAGCCCACGGGGACGGCTTCCTCCCGCTAACAAGTGAATAATGAGAGCAGTGGCTTTCCGAAGTGGAATTAGTTGTTTTTGTTGATGCGAGGACCACCAGGAGGTTAATGGAGAACCAGCGGTCCCGGCGGACCTGCACACTTTCTCTGCATTATTGATTTGTTTGTTCATTTCTTTACGGGAAAAGGTCTTGTAAAGCATTTGCGGAGGAAAAAGTGTTGCGCTGATATTTAATTCTGCCACGGCTGACACCGAGCAGCTGTTTTTTAAAGCACCAAGTATTTTAGGCCTGTTCGGATCTCAACTGTATTGAACTGCTGCAGGACCTTAACACATTAACATGAGTATCAGGATGAGATTGATCTTGTGCACGTATGAGTCTGGAGGCTTTCATTTGATTGGGTTAATATGTTTGTCATCTCTTTATTACTGCCATAAATATTTATTTATTTATTAGGATTTTAACATCATGTGTTACAATTTGGTTACATGTATGACAGGACATGGTAGTTACTGGTTACTGATTCATCAGTTCAAGTTTTGATGTCAAACACAGTCATGGACAATTTTGTTCACCTCACTTGCACTCACATGTCTTTGGACTTTAAGATGAAATCGGAGCTCGCAAAGGAAACCCACACAGACACGGGGAGAACATGCAAACTCCACACAGAAAGAACTCAGACCACTTCATCTGGGAATCAAACCCAGGACCTTCTTGCTGTGAGGCGACAGTGCTACCCACCGAGCCACTGTGCCGCTCAATTGCCACAAATAAACACTGACTTTGATAAAGTTGAATCTCTGTGTGGTGTTTATGTAACACATCTCAGCTGAAGCAGTTGAAGGCTGGTGCACTGCAGTGACACTGACATGGTGGTGGTGTGTTAGTGTGTGTTGTGCTGGTATGAGTGGATCAGACACAACACCTCACTGTCATTGCTGGACTGAGAATAGTCCACCAGCCAAAAATATCCAGTCAACAGCGCCCCAGCAACAGCAGCAATAGATGACCGATCGTCTCTGACTTTACTTCTACAAGGTGGACCAACTAGGTAGGAGTGTCTAATAGAGTGGACACGATATTTAAAAACTCCAGCAGCGCTGCTGTGTCTGATCCACTCATACCAGCACAACACACACTAACACACCACCACCATGTCAGTGTCACTGCAGTGCTGAGAATGATCCACCACCTAAATAATACCTGCTCTGTGGCGGTCTTGTGGGGGTCCTGACCATTGAAGAACAGGGTAAAAGCAGGCTAAAAAGGTATATAGACGTTGTAGGGCAGTGATAGCTCAGTGGTTAAGGTACTGGACTAGTAAACAGAAGGTTGCTGGTTCAAGCCCCGCCACCAAGTTGCCACTGTTGGGTCCCTGAGCAAGGCCCTTAACCCTCAATTGCTCATCGTGCTCACTGTGTAAGTCGCTTTGGAAAAAAGCTTCGGCTAAATGCTGAAAATGTAAATGTAATTGAAGCCGATAAAATGGACATTGAGTGTAGAAACAAGGAGAGGTGGTTTTAATGTTATGGCTGATCAGTGTACAGTCATCCAGTTATCTCGGAACAGCCAAAATAAGCAGACTGCATAAACTGTCATGACGTTACACAATATAAACCGTTATTAACTTACTCATGTTGATTATTGATGACATAACACTGCTTCAGTACAAACACACATGACTTAATCAGGCGGTTTTCCACTCATCCTCCATCCAGCAGTTTGTAAGCCAGCTGTATTACACACAAGTGATTTTACAGCTTGAGCTTGAACTGTAGAAAGTCATTCACAATTAGCAAGAGGATTTAACCACCAGCCAAACGACTTCATGCTGCACTTCTGCTGAATTTACCATTTAAACACAGAGAAGAAACACAAGGACACGTGTGTAAGAAGCTGCACCAAAATGTGCCAACATTCTGTCTACTGTAAATGTGACTATGAAAATGAATAGTGAATATTTTTTTTTCCTTGTAGGTCTCTGGTTGCTAATCTGGCAGCAGCGAACTGCTATAAGAAAGACAAACATTTGGACCTAGAGGAGAACTGGAAGCTGGTAGAAAAAGCTCGTGTCTACTACATTGCCGTAAGTACATGTACATTTCTGGAGGTATCTCTGTACTACAGGCCTTAAAATGGCAAGCTAGAGTCCAGACGTTGACTCCAACAGAGAAAGAGAGATAAGTAGTATTAGTAACAGAAAGTGAATGACCTGTTGGATGAGATGCTTGCTTTATATAGTGGTATATAGTGGTATACAGGGGTATATAGGTCACTGGTGACTCAGTAGCTCAGATCAGAAGGTTGCCGATTCAATCACCACCAACACCAAGTTGCTACTGTTCATTTACTGCCAGGTCCTACCAGTCAATGATCAAATGACTTCAAATCTCAGTGTTTTGTGTGTTGGAACAGGTAAGTGTGTGTTTATAACTATCTATATAAAACTGAACATGTTTACATGATGTGGGTGTGATTTCAAAATACTTGGATGTAGCTGAGCTAGATTTCCTTACCAACACATCTAATCTAGCACACATTTACCCAAGTTAGCTTGATAATAATATTAATTTAGGGTGGATGGAGTACTTTTATTTATCATATAAACGTACACACGTGTGCAGTACAAAGCAATTCCTTTTCCACATATCCCGGTTGTTTGGAGACTGGGGTCAAAACACAGTACGGGACCCCTGGAGCTGTTAGAGTTAGGGGCCTTGATCTAGAGCCCAACAGTGGCTGCATGGCAGTGTCGGCAATCAAACCCACAACCTTCTGATTGGTAACGCACATCTCTACCAACTAGGATTCCACTAATTTATTTATTTATTTATTTAAATGTTGAGTTTTATTTTATGATTTCAGCAATTAGTCTCGAGTCACGTGGAATCAAAAGAAAAAAATCCTTGATAATAATAATAACAATATTGGTAATAATAATAATAATAACAACATTGGTATTAATAATAATAATAATAACAATATTGGTAATAATAATAATTATAATAATAATAACAACAACATTGGTATTAATAATAATAATAATAACAATATTGGTAATAATAATAATAATAATAACAACAACATTGGTATTAATAATAATAATAATAACAATATTGGTAATAATAATAATAATAATGATAATAGTAATAACATTGGTATTAATAATAATAATAACAATATTGGTATTATTAATAACAATAATAATAATAACAATATTGGTATTATTAATAATAATAATAATAATAATAACAATATTGGTATTAATAATAATATTAATAATAATATTGGTATTAATAATAATAATAATAATAACAATATTGGTATTAATAATATTAATAATAATAATAACAATATTGATATTAATAATAATTATATTAATAACCATAATATTAACAATAATAATAATTAATAATTAATAATAATAATAATAATGCTTATATTAATAATAATAGCAATAGTGGTATTAATAATAATAATAATAATAGTATTAATTATAACAATAATTATAATAATAATGATTATTTTAATAATAAACAATATTGATAATAATAAATAATATTATAATTATAATATTAATAATAATTATAATAGTAACAATAATAATTATACAATAACAATAATGATAATAATAACAATATGGATAATAATAATTACAATAATAATTATAATAATGATAACAATAATAATGATAGTACCAATAACAATAATAATAATGATAGTAATAATTATTATTATTATAATTACAGCAATAATGATAATAATAATAACAATAATAATTATAATAATGGTAATAATAATAACGACAACAATAATAATGTTTAAAGATGCGTGTCTAAATGAAATGAGGCATTAATTAACTCATTTTCATGATGCATTTAAGGACGTTTTTAACAAATTTAAGTTCTATTTCTATTATTGTAACTTTTTATGAATTGTCTGTGTTTCTGTGCACACGTGTCGTGTTTTAGTACGTTTCATAAAATATCTTTAATAGGTTTGGCAAGTCAGTTTGAGCTTCAGTCATCTGACTTCTAAGTAGTCTAAAGAACTTCAAACTTTAGTCTGTACGGTTCAGTGTTTTACTTTCTTACACAAAGTTTCTTTCTCTTTCTTATTTTCTACATTTCTCTGTTATATTGCTGCACTTGGTTCGGTCCTCAGTGAGAATTAAAATTTGATGTCGTTTTTTCTCTTGTATAAACCAGGATCAGATTTTATTCCATCAGGTAATAAAAACTTACAGAATCTTCAGGTATTTTGCATCATTGTGCCTTCAGCGGTTTGCACTTGTTGGAGATTATTCTGGATAAGTGCGTTTGTGAGATGATGAATGTGATCTGAATGGAAATTGACTTGTGGTGGTGATACACGGCGTATTAAGTACATTTCAAGTGGTGTACAGTTCTAAATCAGGATTGTTGTTCTTGTTTATATTTGTACATGTTTAAATGCAATTTAATGGCACTCTCTCATTTAACAGATAACATAACATTAAAACCACCTCCTTGTTTCTACACTCACTGTCCATTTTATCAGCTCCACTTACCATATAGAAGCACTTTGTTCTACAATTACTGACTGTAGTCCATCTGTTTCTCTGCATACTTTTTAACCTGCTTTCACCCTGTTCTTCAATGGTCAGGACCCCCACAGGACCACCACAGAGCAGGTATTATTTAGGTGGTGGATCATTCTCAGCACTGTAGTGACACTGACATGGTGGTGGTGTGTTAGTGTGTGTTGTGCTGGTATGAGTGGATCAGACACAGCAGCGCTCCTGGACTTTTTAAACACCGTGTCCACTCACTGTCCACTCTATTAGACACTCCTACCTAGTTGGTCCACCTTGTAGATGTAAAGTCAGAGACGATCGCTCATCTATTGCTGCTGTTTGAGTTGGTCATCTTCTAGACCTTCATCAGTGGTCACAGGACGCTGCCCACGGGGCGCTGTTGGCTGGATTTATTTGGTAGGTGGACTATTGTCAGTCCAGCAGTGACAGTGAGGTGTTTAAAAACTCCATCAGCGCTGCTGTGTCTGATCCACTCATACCAGCACAACACACACTAACACACCACCACCATGTCAGTGTCACTGCAGTGCTGAGAATGATCCACCACCTAAATAATACCTGCTCTGTGGTGGTCCTGTGGGGGTCCTGACCATTGAAGAACAGCAAGAAAGGGAGGTAACAAAGCAAGCAGAGAAACAGATGGACTACAGTCAGTAATTGTAGAACTACGAAGTGCTTCTATATGGTAAGTGGAGCTGATAACATGGACAGTGAGTGTAGAAACAATGAGGTGGTCATAATGTTATGCCTGATTGGTGTATAGTAAATGGAGCTTTTTTGGCATTTTGATTTAGTATTTTAGCAAATTTTTCTGGTGCCAGTGATCTAAAGATAATAAATAAATGCTCATGTTTGTGGTAAATTTGACCACCGAAAGGTTGGCTTGGCTGCAGAAGCTCCTCTCTCTGACTGACCTCTCAGTCAAACCAGTTTACTTACAGTGTATCACAAAAGTGAGTACACCCCTCACATTTCTGCAGATATTTAAGTATATGTTTTCATGGGACAACACTGACAAAATTACACTTTGACACAATGATAAGTAGTCTGTGTGCAGCTTATATAACAGTGTAAATTTATTCCTCCCTCAAAACAACTCGATATACAGCCATTAATGTCTAAACCACCGGCAACAAAAGTGAGTACACCCCTTAGTGAAAGTTCCTGAAGTGTCAATATTTTGTGTGGCCACCATTATTTCCCAGAACTGCCTTAACTCTCCTGGGCATGGAGTTTACCAGAGCTTCACAGGTTGCCACTGGAATGCTTTTCCACTCCTCCATGACGACATCACGGAGCTGGCGGATATTCAAGACTTTGCGCTCCTCCACCTTCCGCTTGAGGATGCCCCAAAGATGTTCTATTGGGTTTAGGTCTGGAGACATGCTTGGCCAGTCCATCACCTTTACCCTCAGCCTCTTCAATAAAGCAGTGGTCGTCTTAGAGGTGTGTTTGGGGTCATTATCATGCTGGAACACTGCCCTGCGACCCAGTTTCCGGAGGGAGGGGATCATGCTCTGCTTCAGTATTTCACAGTACATATTGGAGTTCATGTGTCCCTCAATGAAATGTAACTCCCCAACACCTGCTGCACTCATGCAGCCCCAGACCATGGCATTCCCACCACCATGCTTGACTGTAGGCATGACACACTTATCTTTGTACTCCTCACCTGATTGCTGCCACACATGCTTGAGACCATCTGAACCAAACAAATTAATCTTGGTCTCATCAGACCATAGGACATGGTTCCAGTAATCCATGTCCTTTGTTGACATGTCTTCAGCAAACTGTTTGCGGGCTTTCTTGTGTAGAGACTTCAGAAGAGGCTTCCTTCTGGGGTGACAGCCATGCAGACCGATTTGATGTAGTGTGCGGCGTATGGTCTGAGCACTGACAGGCTGACCCCCCACCTTTTCAATCTCTGCAGCAATGCTGACAGCACTCCTGCGCCTATCTTTCAAAGACAGCAGTTGGATGTGACGCTGAGCACGTGCACTCAGCTTCTTTGGACGACCAACGCAAGGTCTGTTCTGAGTGGACCCTGCTCTTTTAAAACGCTGGATGATCTTGGCCACTGTGCTGCAGCTCAGTTTCAGGGTGTTGGCAATCTTCTTGTAGCCTTGGCCATCTTCATGTAGCGCAACAATTCGTCTTTTAAGATCCTCAGAGAGTTCTTTGCCATGAGGTGCCATGTTGGAACTTTCAGTGACCAGTATGAGAGAGTGTGAGAGCTGTACTACTAATTTGAACACACCTGCTCCCTATGCACACCTGAGACCTAGTAACACTAACAAATCACATGACATTTTGGAGGGAAAATGACAAGCAGTGCTCAATTTGGACATTTAGGGGTGTAGTCTCTTAGGGGTGTACTCACTTTTGTTGCCGGTGGTTTAGACATTAATGGCTGTATATTGAGTTATTTTGAGGGAAGAATAAATTTACACTGTTATATAAGCTGCACACAGACTACTTTTCATTGTGTCAAAGTGTCATTTTGTCAGTGTTGTCCCATGAAAAGATATACTTAAATATCTGCAGAAATGTGAGGGGTGTACTCACTTTTGTGATACACTGTATATGGGTCAGAGGAAAGATGCCACACATTCTGTGAAGGTCACTGACTGGGCTGAGCAGTTTTATTTAAGGTGCGTGCTCTGCTGACCGACCTTAAAATATCAACCAACAGAAGCTCCAGCAGTCTGCCGGTCCGTATCGCTCCAAAATGAGCCGTTTATTGGCGGACATGCCACAAACTGTTGCTCGTAATCACCCGTAATCAAGATTGGTGTGAAGTGCAACCCTATTACACTGGACTGTTAATGAGCCGTTCCAAATGCGACTGGAATGATGCGGCGTGCAGGTCAGTACTTGTACAGCTTCATTCAGCACCAGAAGAGCGTTCCGTCTGCACCAGGCTGGACGGCCGTTTGTGGATCCCTCTAATAAAGGCCTGTGATTAACCTCGCCACGGGAATCAGTCAATTCGGCGAGCGGTGTAACGTGACACTCTAATCATTTTCAGCCCTGATTAAAGGACTTTCACCACGTCGCTCCTCGCTGAATAGAGAGCCTCAGGCTACGGGAATGAAAAGTAGCCGGGCTGCGTTCGTCTCCTTTGTGTTTCGCACCTTGGCTGAATGAAGTGGGGCGTTCATGGGAAAATGTCCTGATGGTGCTGTCTCAGCTCGTCCCGTCGTTGTCGTACGCGCTGACGTACTGAACGCCCGAGATTCCGTTCGGAGCGGCTCGTAAAGTCCGACAACAAAGCGAGCGACAGAACGGACGCATTCCGATGTTTATTGAAAGCGCCGTCCCCGTTCAGTCGGGCCCGGCTTTCCACCGAGCTTGTTAGACAGGCCTCTCGAGAGTGAGGGGAGAGTTTGTGGTGTCAGTGCCCAGTTTGGTTTGTCCTCGGCTCAGATTTCAGCTAGGATCCGAGCGCCGGGCATCCCAGCGGGCTCACTTGTTTTGGTTCTGCAAGCCTAAACAAAGCTGTGATGGCGACTTCTCTAGGTGCTCTGCAGGTCTCCACTCTCGACATGTTTACTGCATTCTCTGCTGGGGGTTTGATCCATTTCCATTCTGCATTTAGCAGATGCTTTTATCTGCAGCGACTTATGCGACAGTACTATGACAGTTTACTAACTAAGCAATTGAGAGTTAAGGGGCCCAACAGTGGCAACCTGGCAGTGGTGGGGCTTGAACCAGCGACCTTTCTATTACTATTCCAGTACCTTAACCACTAGGCTACAACTGTTTGAGAGTAGATTATCCGGTTATGGAGTTTATCAGTAAAGATGTCGCACTATTTCACAGTAAAATAGGGTTCACATGTATCAACAGCGTTCAAGTTCAATTCACTGGGTACCAACACACTGATGTTTTCAACAGTATATGATACAATTGCAACACATCAGCTGATTTAAATAATAATACACTGTCGTCACATTATTATGACCACCTGTTAATATCCAGAGTAACTGCCGTGTGCAGCACGGACAGCAGCTAGACGGGCTGGGAGTGACTCAGTGAGGTCCTGTTAGATTGTCACAGGTATCTGGATCCATGCTGACCACAGTGTATCCCACAGCTGCTGGAGGGTGAACACGACGATCAAGGTGCTCCCATAGATGCTCATCTGGGTTCTGGGGAGTTAGGGAGTCAGGGTAGTACTTGGAAGTCTTGGACATTTCTAGAGGTGTGACATTGTCTTGCTGGAAGATCCCATCCGCCCCAGGGAAGACAGTTTTACCCATGGTACGTTCACTCATGACAGCAACGAGGGATATATTTGCAGACAGCCTATCTTACACCTACCCACCCAGCCAGCTCACGAAACATGACTTCCTTCATGAGTGACGTGCTGCCGCTGTCGAAAGTAGGAACTGGTCAGAATAATGTGAATCGACTGTGTAATAAGAAGAAGCCTGACGTGCTTGTGTGTGCTGCAGAAATCTTCTGATTCTGTTCCTGGCTCTTTTTGTTCATGCTCTCCCCCTGGTTAGAGCTACTGATGATCAGATATATATCAGAAATGGACAGAAGTGTAAACTCGTACAGTCACGTTGCTTCAGATGAGCAAAAATAACACAAACAAGTTGGTTTTAAGGGGAAGAATAGCAACAAATTCGTGGATTCACCAAACCTTCCCCTTAGACCACAAATTCATGGTTATATACAGTATATTAAAACAACCTCATAATTTGTGCCAGTAGTCTCAAGAAACCACTGCGCTGTTTATTTCCGGTTATTATAGCCTTTATAGTCATTCAAAGCAACCGGTGTTGCTCCAGCATTGTCATGATAACATTTTGCCACATGCATGCCCCTGAAATAACCCTGGTGGTTCTAAAGTGGACACTTTGAGTCCAGCATCTGGCAACCCATCGCTTAAGAAGTACCACTAATCAGAACATTAACTCCTGATACAGAATGCTGCTGGGGTCTGTAGGCACATAGGTAAAGTGTTAATATTAACCTCAGAGTCACCTTCACCAGAACTATGTTCTATGTATTTTGTGAGGAAATGGGTGTGTCTAAGAACAGCCCAAAACTAACCCTGTTATTGCTCTTGAAGAAGAGTCCGAACTCTTAAGCCGTCCATGGATCTACGATTGTATAAACAGTAGCATGAAGCAGCCCTGATCCTCTTTCCCAGATCCTTTCCATTTTGGGAAGGGTCCGTCTGGGGTCAGGCTTAAATCCCTTTCGGTTTAATGAATAATAAAAGCGAAACAGACTGGACTGGAATAAACAGTTTTGTCCTGTCAGAAGTCCTGAGAGAAGATTTTAGAGAGTGTGGTGTGTGTGTTGTGTGTCTTTGTGTGTGTATGTGTGGGGGGGGTGGAATTTAGTTAGTAGTTCAGAAGCGAGGTTATGTAAGTGACTTCCTCTTGCGTGGAACTGTCCCAGATCCTGGCACCAGCCTGTCTGTCGGCACCCAGCCTCTCTGTATCACGCTAATGTCCAGCTGTTAGCCGTATTGACCTTCACTTGCTCTCTGCATTATTCCGCCCTCACGTCTTCTCCTTATGTCTGGTAGATGAATACACTGGAGTGCTGACTTCTGTCCGGCTATTAATCATATTTTATGAATCTGATGAGTTAAAGCACTTCACTCTGGGCTAAAGGACTCTGGATTGGTTTTTAAAGCATTTCAGCCTTACAGGAAATGATTATTAGTGTAAAGTAGGAAGTGCTCTTCACTGTGCTTTAATAGATTTGGCACTTGGTCTGTGTGAAAGCAAAGAGAAGATCCTGAATGAGCAGTACAGTCAAGTCGAGTTTATCAACGTGCAGCTGATAGATGGGTGGATGGATGGATGGATGGATGGATGGATGGATAGATAGACTGATTGACAGACAGACAGATAGACATAGACAGATAGATAGATAGATAGATAGATAGACAGACAGACAGACAGACAGACAGACAGATTAATTGGTTGATTGACAGACAGACAGACAGACAGACAGACAGACAGACAGATAGATAGATAGATAGATAGACAGACAGATAGACGGACGGACAGATAGATAGACTTGGACTTTTGTGCCCATATAAACAGGTCTAGTTTGACTAGATTAAGCTACAGCCATTCCTAAGCAAGCTGTATGGAACAGTGGTCTCTTTAAAAAGCTTGCTACTCAATTGGCACTTTATGCTGGAAGGCAGTTTGTCCAGACATCATTGAATCTTCTGAGGTATAAATATTTATATTTAAGCTATAATTTAATGCACTACTGCTGGCTAATTGGCTTCTTACAGGCTGTAACAAGCTGTTTTATGACAGTATATATTATACTCACAAATATAAAGGTATAGAAGTAGATATGGCGTATTGAGGTCGGGTATTGAAGAGTATGGGAAGAGAAAATGGTTTAAATTGTACATTTTTAAGAGCCTCACACAGCTGCGTGGATCAGCGTGAGGACTCGCTGCAGCTATTTATAGTCGGTTGAGTAAATTTTTAATGTAAGTTGGTTCCGAGCCAAATGAATGCGAGACTGTTTGGAGGGGAAAAACGTTCCAATCAAACTGTGAGTTTACCCGAGGTGAACCGAGCCTTTAAACAGCTCCTGCATGCTGGTGGCTGTACTGTATTCTTTACTTTCTAAATCCAGGCGGCTCAGAACTAAAATCTGAACTTGTTTCTCATTAGCATTAGCATTGTTTTCAGGTGTTTTGTGGATGGTATTATTGTTTGAAGGCTTTCTTATGACATTATTATTGTTATTATTATTATTACACGAATAATATTATTTTGTGTACTCTACAGCAGGTAGGACCAGGATTTTTGTTGTCAGTCCTGCACTGAGGATCTCTAACAGGAACCGGTTTCAGTTCCGTTCCAGTTTGCGCACTTTATTTTGAACTGTATTCTGTATTCCCATTTTCTCCCGATTAAGCGTAGTCAATTTGTCGCTACAGACCTCCAAACTTCATGTGGCCTTCAGATTAGCTCAAGAACAGTATGTAGAGAGCTTCATGGAACGGGTTTCCATGGCCGAGCAGCTGCATCCAAGCCTTATGTCACCAAGCGCAATGCAAAGCGTCGGATGCAGGGGTGTAAAGCACGCCACCACTGGACTCTAGAGCAGTTGAGACGTGACGAATCACGCTTCTCCGTCTAGCAATTCGATGGACGAGTCTGGGTTTGGCGGTTGCCAGGAGAACGGTACCTGTCTGACTACATTGTGCCGAGTGTAAAGTTTGGTGGAGGGGGGATTATGGTGTGGGGGTGTTTCTCAGGAGTTGGGCTCGGCCCCTTAGTTCCAGTGAAAGGAACTCTTTGCTTTCAGCATACCAAGAGCTTTGGGGATGGTCCCTTCCTGTTCCAACATGACTGTGCACCAGTGCACAAAGCACAAGCTCCATAAAGACGTGGATGAGCCAGTTTGGTGTGGAAGAACTTGACTGGCCTGCACAGAGTCCTGACCTCAACCCGATAGAACACCTTTGGGATGAATTAGAGCGGAGACTGCGAGCCAGGCCTTCTCGTCCAACATCAGTGTCTGACCTCACAAATGCACTTCTGGAAGAATGGTCAAAAATTCCCATAAACACACTCCTAAGCCTTGTGGAAAGCCTTCCCAGAAGAGTTGAAGCTGTTATAGCTGTAAAGCGTGGGCCGACATCATATTAAACCCTATGGATTAAGAATGGGAATCACTCAAGTTCATATACGTGTGAAGGCAGGCGAGCGAATACTTTTGGCATTATAGTGTGTGTATTTATATATTTCCGTGTCTGACGTGCACTCCCCAGCAATCCCAAAATGCCAGGCTGAGTTTTTATAGTGTGTGTATTTGTGCACTTGTTTTAATGCACTCTTCAGTGCTTTGATTAAGTGCTGAGTAATGCCCCCTCCAACCCTAATTACCACTGACCTTACGTACCAACCCGCTGTTTATTTATAATCAGAATGAACCATTATTTTCCCATTCACAAATATTAATCTCTGTTTTTTTACACTATGCAACAGTAAAGTACTCATTAATGAGCCTGGCATGAGATCTCCGAGTGCCCTGCTGTCGAACGCTGGGATTCGGACACAAAGTGAGTTAATGGACTCTCGTGCCGGGACATCCAGCGCAGCGCAGGGCAGTGCCATCCCGCGGACTGCGCGGCCATCTTTCACAGACGGAGGGCGGTAGAGGAGGCGGCGCAGAGGAGAGGAGGGGGTTTGAACTGGTGCCAAAATGTTTGGTGGCAGGCTGTTGCTAGGAAGTGAAGATCCTGAGGCAGAGCGGCGCACAGCGAGCCGTAATGAGGGGCAGAAACCGAGCTGCAGAAGATGAGAGGAGAAAAAAAAGCATTTCAAACAGAAAATGCTGCAGATTCCGGGTTTATCGTGGCCGCCCGGTGTTTCTGTATTTATTTTATTTATTTATATGTATATACAATTGTTAAAACATCACCCTATTCCTGCGAAGGTGGTGCAGTGCAATGCTGCAGGACTATTTCTGTGCCTGCTCTCTAATTTGATCTGTTTTGGCGCATGCATCATGCCAGTGCATTAACCTCACGGTGCCAGCTGTACTAAAGAGAGAGTCGGCGGGACAGAACCGGATCCTTTTAAAGAGACAGTAGTGCCGTTTCTGGGGCGGAGGTGCGAGATAAAGAGGTTGATGTTTGACGTCTGACGTTTAGAAAAGAAAATAATTAAAGGAGGAGGTAGGAAGGCCGAAGAGACCCTAAAAGCAGCTGAACTCCTCGGTTTAAAACTCTGCGGTCAGCTTGGCGCCATCTAGCGGGCATAATTGACAATGCCTGCAGCAACACGGTTCTGCTAGGGAGGGATGACAGGACTATGTGGGTGGTGTCTTCAAACGCTGTTTAAGGACCCTGATTGGCAGATAGAGAGGTGCCTGTGCAGAGTGCATAGGTGAAAAAGGGTTCCACTAAGGGCTGTACGTGGGTCGAAGTAGGCGTGAGCAGCAATATACCCACCTCGACTGCAATCAGGGATCCCCCAGCAGCGGAAGACAGATTGACTACTCTAAATTGGGAGAAAATGCAGAAATAAAATAGAAAAAAAAGCACCTGGCATGTGCCAGTCTCTCTGAATGGATGCTCGGATCGTGTGGCTGCGAAAGTGTCACCTGCAAAAGAAAAGAAAATTGTCATTTGCGCTCTCTCGCTCTCGCGTCAGGTTTTCCCAGCACGCGTAGCTCAGAATTCACGTTTGGCGTTGGCACGCTGGCAGGGCGCAGGCTTTCAGAGCCGTGAGTGCTTCGCCGCACACGGTGCAGGTCGGGTCTCATCGGGAGAGCGGGAACACACCATTAACTGGTACAGTACGCGGCATGCCAGGCTGCACCCTGATGTGGCGTATGCACTTCCCATCTCTCCGCCCTCTCTCTCTCTCTCTCTCTGTTTTTTTTCTGACCTCTGTGTTCCCTAGTAACAAAAATGCTTTGCACCCTAGTGGGGGGGGGGGGGGGGGGGGTCCATCCATAATGTCCATCCATAATGACCCCTAATTCACAGGGCTGTGGTGTAGCGATGAATTGTGTAAGGTGACTCACGGCACTCTCTCTCCCACACACACCGTGCCCCCTGTGTGTCATGCCCGCTACCACACATGTGCACGTATTCAGGCGGCCCTCACGCTGACCTTGAGCCGAATCCGGCTTCAGCTGGCCTACACGCCGTCCCTCGTCCCTTCCCCCTCGTCCGCCGAGAAAGATCACACGATGCAAATTGAGAAAAGAGAGAGAGAGCGATGGAGTTAGGATGGAGGCGAGGGTGGTGGCGGGGGCAGGCAGGCATTTGGCAGGCTGTGTGTGACTGTAGGCGATTGGTCACAGTGTTGCTCTGCTCTGATGAAATTGAATCTGCCCGTATTTACATGCAGGGTTTCATTCTTGGCAGGCCTTATTAAATACATTTGTAAACGCACTTCATCTTGATTAGAGTTCATGCCTCGGGGCGGCATCCGCTACGCCTTCCTTTTCTGGTTCGGACACGCTCAGAGCGAGCGGCCGCGGCCCGATCCAGCCGTGCGCTGTCCTGTAGGTCACATGCGTACCTGTAATTTTAATTTCCCTTCCCATGCCGGAGGCTAATGTAGCTTGTGTTGAAAAATAGTGCAATTAATATAAACCTAATGATAAACTTTCTGCCCACTGTTAGGACCCTGGAGCCTGGCATGTATCACCGTCTAGATTATTGTTTACATCTAGAGGAAATTATATACAGTACAGCCTAGCTGCAATCAGAAATATTTACACACACACACACATTAAAATGTATTACAGTTATTATTATTACTTAGTTATTACACAGATCGGCCATAACATTAAAACCACCCTCTTGTTTCTACACTCACTGTCCATTTTATCAGCTCCACTTACCATATAGAAGCACTTTGTAGTTCTACAATTACTGACTGTAGTCCATCTATTTCTCTACATACCTTTTTAACCTGCTTTTACTCTGTTCTTCAATGATGCAGGTATTATTTAGGTGGTGGATCATTCTCAGTAAAGTATTCTTTCTTTCGTGCAATTACACCTACAAAATACAACACTACTGAAATAAAGAAGGAAATAATAGAGAAATATGAGAGTTATTGTTGTTTCTGCTAGATACATGTTATATAAAAAGAAGGAAATGTATTATGGTGTATGATACAGCACACATACTGTACTGAAATGTGATGCGTGTTTATGTACAGTACAGTACTACTGTGTATTGTTGTTTATTATTGTTTATTACAGGAATGTCTATTCTATAATTTAAGATTAATGGAAAATATACAGTGTATCACAAAAGTGAGTACACCCCTCACATTTCTGCAAATATTTTATTATATCTTTTCATGGGACAACACTATAGAAATGAAACTTGGATATAACTTAGAGTAGTCAGTGTACAGCTTGTATAGCAGTGTAGATTTACTGTCTTCTGAAAATAACTCGACACACAGCCATTAATGTCTAAATGGCTGGCAACATAAGTGAGTACACCCCACAGTGAACATGTCCAAATTGTGCCCAAAGTGTCAATATTTTGTGTGACCACCATTATTTTCCAGCACTGCCTTAACCCTCCTGGGCATGGAATTCACCAGAGCTGCACAGGTTGCTACTGGAATCCTCTTCCACTCCTCCATGATGTCATCACGGAGCTGGTGGATGTTAGACACCTTGAACTCCTCCACCTTCCACTTGAGGATGCGCCACAGGTGCTCAATTGGGTTTAGTCCATCACCTTTACCTTCAGCTTCCTCAGCAAGGCAGTTGTCATCTTGGAGGTTGTGTTTGGGGTCGTTATCCTGTTGGAAAACTGCCATGAGGCCCAGTTTTCGAAGGGAGGGGATCATGCTCTGTTTCAGAATGTCACAGTACATGTTGGAATTCATGTTTCCCTCAATGAACTGCAGCTCCCCAGTGCCAGCAACACTCATGCAGCCCAAGACCATGATGCTACCACCACCATGCTTGACTGTAGGCAAGATACAGTTGTCTTGGTACTTCTCACCAGGGCGCCGCCACACATGCTGGACACCATCTGAGCCAAACAAGTTTATCTTGGTCTCGTCAGACCACAGGGCATTCCAGTAATCCATGTTCTTGGACTGCTTGTCTTCAGCAAACTGTTTGCGGGCTTTCTTGTGCGTCAGCTTCCTTCTGGGATGACGACCATGCAGACCGAGTTGATGCAGTGTGCGGCGTATGGTCTGAGCACTGACAGGCTGACCTCCCACGTCTTCAACCTCTGCAGCAATGCTGGCAGCACTCATGTGTCTATTTTTTAAAGCCAACCTCTGGATATGACGCCGAACACGTGAACTCAACTTCTTTGGTCGACCCTGGCGAAGCCTGTTCCGAGTGGAACCTGTCCTGGAAAACCGCTGTATGACCTTGGCCACCATGCTGTAGCTCAGTTTCAGGGTGTTAGCAATCTTCTTATAGCCCAGGCCATCTTTGTGGAGAGCAACAATTCTATTTCTCACATCCTCAGAGAGTTCTTTGCCATGAGGTGCCATGTTGAATATCCAGTGGCCAGTATGAGAGAATTGTACCCAAAACACCAAATTTAACAGCCCTGCTCCCCATTTACACCTGGGACCTTGACACATGACACCAGGGAGGGACAACGACACATTTGGGCACAATTTGGACATGTTCACTGTGGGGTGTACTCACTTATGTTGCCAGCTATTTAGACATTAATGGCTGTGTGTTGAGTTATTTTCAGAAGACAGTAAATCTACACTGCTATACAAGTTGTACACTGACTACTCTAAGTTATATCCAAGTTTCATGTCTATAGTGTTGTCCCATGAAAAGATATAATGAAATATTTGCAGAAATGTGAGGGGTGTACTCACTTTTGTGATACACTGTACTTGTATTTATAACAAAAAAGAGCATTTAAGACATTAGAAAGGTTAGGGGTAAGGGGGGGTTTGGGAGGTCTGGCACGGATTAATTCTATTTACATTATTTCTTATGGGAAAAATAGGTTTAACTAACGAACATTTTGACTTAAGAACAGCCCTTCAGAACCAATTAAATTTGTAAGTCAAGTGTCCACTGTGTATAAATGTTTGAGACGTCGTGTTTTCAGACGTGTACGACGTGAATAAACTCTGTAACATGCTTTACTGGGTTTCCACGCGGAGTAATTCTGCACTAATTGCAGTCAGCGATGCTAAAATCCAGTGTGATGTGTGACGTCGGGGCTTTAATAGTACAGTAATGTGCATGTAGCATGTTTAACCATTAGCCCCCCTGCTAATTTCGGAAATGTTCCTCAGCTCAGACGCGCAGCGGTAGCCGGTGAGGATTTATTTGACGTCTCGCCGTCAGCGTCTAATTTGCTGTGAATCAGACAGGCATTAGCACACCGCTGACGTTGAGGTGGCCGTTTACTTAGCGGCACGATATTTGCAGGAATAATTGAGCCATTATCAGCCGACGCGAGCGCCGTCACGTAGGCCGAGCGTGGTGATGTGCAGCTTAGAGGTGCTGGGATGCTGGGCTGAGGCATTATGGGTAATCACACCCCCTGCAAATCTGAGAAACTGCCGGCGTCACAGCTGTACTGGTTATAAACCAGTAACTCACTGATCATTTTGGAACCGTGTTCTGGTTCTCAGGTCAGTCATTTTGGAACTGTGTTATGGTTCTCAGGTCAGTGATTCTAGAACCATGTTTTGGTTCTCAGGTCAGTTATTGTAGAACCGTGTTTTGGTTCTCAGGTCAGTGATTCTAGAACCATGTTTTGGTTCTCAGGTCAGTTATTGTAGAACCGTGTTTTGGTTCTCAGGTCAGTCATTTTGGAATCGTGTTCTGGTTCTCAGGTCAGTTGTTTTGGAACCGTGTTTTGGTTCCCAGGTCAGTGATTCTAGAACTGTGTTTTGGTTCTCAGGTCAGTGATTCCAGAACCGTGTTTTGGTTCTCAGGTCAGTGATTCTAGAACAGTGTTTTGGTTCTCAGGTCAGTTATTTTGTAGCAGTGTTTTGGTTCCCAGGTCAGTCGTTTTGGAACTGTGTTTTGGTACCCAGGTCAGTCGTTTTGGAACCATGTTTTGGTTTTCAGGTCAGTGATTCCAGAACAGTCTTTTGGTTCTCAGGTCAGTTATTTTGTTGCAGTGTTTTGGTACCAGGTCAGTCGTTTTGGAATCGTGTTTTGGTTCTCAGGTCAGTCGTTTTGGAACCGTGTTTTGCTTCTCAGGTCAGTGATTCCAGAACAGTGTTTTGGTACCCAGGTCAGTGGTTCTAGAACAGTGTTTTGGTTCTCAGGTCAGTGATTCTAGAACCGTGTTTTGGTTCTCAGGTCAGTGATTCTAGAACCGTGTGGAAGCCGTTCTTCCTGCTTGACCCTGGGGAGGAAGCCCAGACCAGGGAGGTCAGGCTAATATTTACAGATAATAAGTGGACACTGTTGGAGCTCTGCGGGCCCCTGACTGGCTGAGCTCGAGTTAGCCAGAGCGTTCGATCAGAGCATGGACGCTAACGTCCACTTTCGCTCCACATCAGCCTCAGGAGTGCTGTGCTCTCCGCCAAGCGCTTTCATCGAAACGTCGATGCACCGGGACCGTGAAATCCACTCGGGCGATGGAGCGAAGTAGGAGACGTGGAGATGTGCTCGATTGTTTCTTAATGTGCTGAGGATTGAAGCTAACATAGTTTTACATGGGTGGGATGATGAGGGCATGCAAGCGTGCTAATGAGACAGAATCAATACAATAGTGTGAAACATCAAGTCTGGTTGAGTTCTGGCTGAATTATGGAGGTTTTAGAGCATTTATTCCTCAGGTTCAGATGCTCATAGGTCATTTTTGTTTTTGTTAGCGTGTCTTAAAATATGAAGTATAACATGCTACATACAGAAAGCGTGAAGTGATGATCACTTACCAGACTTGAGGAAGAAAAAAAATGCCTTTATTTATCATATACAGGGTTAAGGTTCTTGCTCAAGAACCCAACAGCGGCTGCATGGCAGATCCTGGATTTAAACCGACAGTCTTCTGATTGATAGCCCAAAGCTCTACACACTAGCCTACCACTGTCCCCAACCACTTCTAACCAGGAGAGCTGGAGTTTCCTTTATCTTACACTAAGCATGGTTTGCGGGTCGGGCCTAAATCACAGCCGCCTCTCATTTGAAAGCTGTATTAACACTGTGCAGATGTTGAAACGGTGTGAAGCAGCTGTTGAGTGACGGGCCCCGATGTGCCTCTCTAAAAGATTGCTCCTTTTACATCCTCTGTTGTTGTTAACAGGTAATTATTTGTGCTTTTTAATTTGCATAAAAATACCAGTTTCACTACCAAGTGTACCAATTCCAGAACCAGTATCAAACACACACATTCAGTATCTAAGCTCACAGTTTCAGTATAAATGTCATTGTAATGGTTTATTAACCAGGTCCAGTTAACAAATGTAACCAGTTCAGTTATCAAAAATACCAGCAAGTTTTAGTTCCAGTACTAAAATACCTAGAGTACTCAACCAGTCGGGTGTCTACACACAGCTATGTGCTCGGCTGTGTCTGAGGGAGTGGATGGCCAGAGCCCCCGATGGATTGGTGTTCTATCCCGGGTTGCGTTACACTGTTACTCCCAGTGATTCCAGAAAAAAGCAGACTCACCGGTTTTTGGTACTCAGAACAGTCGTTTTGGTCCTCAGGTCAGTTATTTTGGAACTGTGTTTTGGTTTTCAGGTCAGTCGTTTGGGTACTCAGGTTTTGTTACTCAGGTCAGTTGTTTTGGAACCATGTTTTGTTACTGACCCACTGTGACCCTGACCAGGATAAAGTGCTGGTAAACCATAAAGTTGATATAAAATATTCCAGTTTTAGTTGCTATTTATCAATGTCAAGGCAGGTGGCTTGGTGGATAGCACTGTCGCCTCACAGCTTGAAGTTCCTAGGTCTGATTCCCAGGTGGAGCGGTTCAGGTCATTTCTGTGTGGAGTTTGCATGTTCTCCCCGTGTCTGTGTGGGTTTCCTTCGGGAGCTGAGGTTTCCTCCCACAGTCCAAATACATGCAAGTGAGGTGAATTGGAGATACAAAATTGTCCATGACTGTGTTCGATATTAAACTTATCTATGGTGAATCAGTAACCAGTAATTATCTGTTCCTGTCATAAATGTAACCAAAGTGTAAAACATGATGTTAAAATCCTAATAAACAAACAATTGAACACATTTGCAACGTGTTTATAATACAGATGTACCAAATATTAATGAAACTCTGAATGTTTTCAACTTTTGTACTGAATTAATGCTGATTGTATGAACTGTAATGAAAAACCTAGACTAAGGCAACATTTATTACTGGTCTCAGACTTTTGGCCCTCACCGTATACTGGCGGGGGCCCGGGGGTCTGGTGAGAGCCACCAGTCGTTTGGAAACTGCTTTAATGCTGCAGCTGTTCAATCTAAATGTTGCAGCTGTCCAGCGCCGGACCCCAGTGAGCCAAGATTCATGTATTTCTCTGAGAGATTGTTTCTGTCATGTCCCCCGTTATTGCTGATAGGTAATCATTTACACACACACACACGCACACACACACACACACACTTCTACATGCATGACTGGCACTGAGACTTGCACGCCGGACAACAGTATACTAGTGTGCTTTCCAAACCTGGAGGGTTTAGCTTATTTTCCTTTTCTAATATACACCGATCAGCCATAACATTAAAACCACCTCCTTGTTTCTACACTCACTGTCCATTTTATCAGCTCCACTTACCATATAGAAGCACTTTGTAGTTCTACAATTACTAACTGTAGTCCATCTGTTTCTCTACATACTTTTTTGGCCCCCTTTCACCCTGTTCTTTAATGGTCAGGACCACCACAGAGCAGGTATTGTTTAGGTGGTGGATCATTCTCAGCACTGCAGTGACACTGACATGGTGGTGGTGTGTTAGTGTGTGTTGTGCTGGTATGAGTGGATCAGACACAGCAGCGCTGCTGGAGTTTATAAATATCGTGTCCACTCACTGTCCACTCTATTAGACACTCCTACCTAGTTGGTCCACCTTGTAGATGTAAAGTCAGAGATGATCGCTCATCTATTGCTGCTGTTTGAGTCGGTCATCTTCTAGACCTCCATCAGTGGTCACAGGACGCTGCCCACGGGGCGCTGTAGGCTGGATATATTTGGTTGGTGGACAATTCTCAGTCCAGCAGTAACAGTGAGGTGGTTAAAAACTCCATCAGCATTTCTGTGTCTGATCCACTCATACCAGCACAACACACACTAACGCACCACCACCATGTCAGTGTCACTGCAGTGCTGAGAATGATCCACCACATAAATAATACCTGCTCTGTGGTGGTCCTGGGAGAGTCCTGCGACAGTGAGTGTAGAAACAAGGAGGTGGTTTTAATGTTATGGCTGATCAGTGTACTAGCTGATGATAAACTTGACAGCTTTTTGCATAGCATGTTAGCTCTAACGGCTACACGAATGCAGATTCCCCCATGTAAACCCTAGCGTGTAAGTAACGAAGATGGAAGTACAGCAGTGCTCCTCAGGGACGTGAGCATGCTCGCTGGAACCAGTAACATCTTCACCCGGAGTGATTGTTTATTGTTTTGCTGTATTTTTCCTGTGACTCGTCAGTTAACAGGCTGCCTGTGATTTATTTGTATAATATTCAGTAATCAGGCTCTGGATTTTGGCCGTGACCCCACACACACCTGGCTGAAGCCCCGTTATATAGACCCTGAGGAATGGGGGAATTCAGACAGCATTGATGCAGCTGTACTACACACACACACACACACACACACACACACACAGCTCTAATAATGGAATTGTATTTTATTCATCTCCGGTCTTCTAGTTCGGGTTTTGATATACAGTTGTTCAGTAAAAGTCTGTCTGCCCTGTGATGGACCGGCGACCTGTTCGGGGTGTCTCCTGCCTTTCGTCCAATGCACTGGACCCACCGAAACCCTGACCAGGATCAGTAAAAGTCCTCCTTGATTGACTACCCAGCTAATTATTACTATTTGAAATATGCACTTTGATTTTGAGCTGACCTCTGACCTCATGAGAAATTGACCTGCTTGTTTTTATAATGAACCTGCAGCTGTCAGTTTATATGGCCAAAAGAATTCGGACACCAGACAGTCTGCTCATTGTCTCCACCCCTCCCCACTTTCGTTTTGGCTCTCCTGAAAAGGTTTTCCATGAGTGTGTGCCTGTGAGCATTTGTGAGGCCAGGAACCGATGTCCGGCGAGATGGTCCAGCTTCCAAGCCACGTTTCAGTTAATCCAAGAGGTCTTCAGAGGGTTGAGGTCAGGACTCCGTGCAGGCTGCTGGACACAGTCATGCTGGAACATAAAAGTTAAAATCATATTGATGTTATATAATTAAATATAGTGGTACCTTGAAACTCGACATCAGTTGGTTCTGGGAGTGGTGTCGAGTTTAAAAGACGTTGAGTTTCAAGGTATCTTTTCCCATAAGGATGTTTGGGAAACCTGTTAATGCGTTCTATGGTCCTGTGGAACTGCATATATTTTAGGCTAATGTAAAATAATGAGGTTGTTTTTGACACTTTTAAACTAAAAATAACACAAATATAATTTTAAAAAAATGTAACATTTAAAATTATTTCACACAAATGCAGATTTGTCTCATATTCGCACTTGACATCTAACCGCACCGCATAAGCCGAGCGCTGAACAACACAACAATCCCATACACGTCAAGTTTAAGGGTAAAAATTTTGTGTTAGTGTGTGCTGTGCTGGTACGAGTGGATAAGACACAGCAGCGCTGATGGAGTTTTTAAACACCTCACTGTCCCTGCTGAACTGAGAATAGTCCACCAACCAAAAATATCCAACCAACAGCGCCCCGTGGGCAGCGTCCTGTCACCACTGATCAAGGTCTTGAAGATGACCAACTCAAACAGCAGCAAAAGACGAGCGATCGTCTCTGACTTTACATCTACAAGATGGACCAACTAGGTAGGCGTGTCTAATAGAGTGGACAGTGAGTGGACACAGTATTTTAAAACTCCATCAGCGCTGCTGTGTCTGATCCACTCATACCAGCACAACACACACTAACACACCACCACCATGTCAGTGTCACTGCAGTGCTGAGAATGATCCACCACCTAAATAATAGCTGCTCTGTGGTGGTCCTGTGGGGGTCCTGACCATTGAAGAACAGGGTGAAAGCAGATAAAAATATATATGGTAAGTGGAGCTGAGTGTAGAAACAAGGAGGTGGTTTTAATGTTATGGCTGATCGGTGTATAAGCTCATAATGAGTAACACAGTGGTATGTTGTAACACAGAGACAAGAGATGATTAAACACCCGACTTTGATTATTATTCTATAACGGCAGCTTTTTCAAAATATGTTAAGCAAAATAATGATAATTAAAATCATTTTTAATGATTTGCAGTCTTAATTTCCTGATTTAGAATGTTCTAAACCCTGCCAAACTGCCCAAAAACGCCTGGTTATAAATACTGGAAATGAATTTTGAAAGACTATTTGAATATGTAATCATTAAATGCTTGAGTTAGTTTACTGCCAGGAGTTCAAATAAGTGTGAAAGAGACGAGAAAAAAAGAACTAAAACGATTCTATCAATTATATGACATTAGATTAGAGTTTGATTAGTGCCAGTCTTTTCCTGCCCACACAGTCGTGGTATATCCTGCATATGAAGCTTTGAAACAATGCTGTTAATAAAGGAAAAGCTTCCTCCACTTCCTACGTGGAAATCCTAATGGGCTCGTACGATTACTATAACAATCATGTGGGCATGATGCTGATATTAGGCTGTTAATGCTAAATGTTGAATTCCCTGCAGAATCACTGTGACATGATTATTTAACCACACTGATAATAGGAGCCTGCAGGCAGTGACATGCCCAGCTGGTGGGTATGCACACATCAGGATGTGATATAGGGCTTTTTCGCCCACAGATCATACATTGCGAGGATTCTCTTTTCCTCCGTTTAAATAGGAACAGAACAGAAATCTCATCTGTTTGAAATAGAAGTGATTTAGGTAGAGAAAACAAACAGATTGACGGAGGACGTCCAGAGCAGCTCGAAAAAGTTCAGTCCTCCCGACTCTCTGTTACATTAACAGTCTGGTAATCAGAAGCTTTTACAGAGTTTGTACATTTATCTGAAGCCACTGCTCTTATGTTTATGGACACTTTTAGATCTTAAATGCCCTACTTAAATTATTTTCTACTATACAAATTACTAACATATACAACCATACTCTACAGATAGGGTTAGACCCCCCCTGTTTCAACACAGACTTTTAACAGATTAAGAAAAGTGCAAAATAAATTATGACTAAATAAAATACTTTCTTGTGATAGTGTGATTACTATCAGCTCCACTTACCATATAGAAGTACTTTGCAGTCTACAATTACTGACTGTAGTCTATCTGTTTCTCTGCATGATTTTTTAGCCTGCTTTGTCCACTCTATTAGACGCTCCTACCCAGTTGGTTGTAGATGTAAAGTCAGAGACGATCGCTCATCTATTGCTGCTGTTTGAGTTGGTCATCTTCTAGACCTTCATCAGTGGTCACAGGACGCTGCCCACTGGGCACTGTTGGCTGGATATTTTTGGTTGGTGGACTATTCTCAGTGCAGCAGTGACAGTGAGGTGTTTAAAAACTCCAGCAGCGCTGCTGTGTCTGATCCAGTCATACCAGCACAACACACACTAACACACCACCACCATGTCAGTGTCACTGCAGTGCTAAGAATGATCCACCACCTAAATAATACCTGCTCTGTGGTGGTCCTGTGGGGGTCCTGACCATTAAAGAACAGGGTGAAAGGGGGCTAAAAAGGTATGTAGAGAAACGGATGGACTACAATCAGTAATTGTAGAACTACAAAGTGCTTCTATATGGTAAGTGGAGCTGATAAAATGGACAGTGAGTGTAGAAACAAGGAGGTGGTTTTAATGTTATGGCTGATGAGTGTAAATAGAATAGAAGAATAAAACTCTTCTTCTTTTTATTCCAGCTTGTTTAACAAGAACATTAAGGGCCTTGCTCAAGGACCCAACACTGGCTGGTACAAGCACCTAAACACTTTTGACACAACCCAATAATATGATTATAAATATATAGTGATAAAAATTTGGTGCATTTTGGTCGTGAGAGGGTGAATCGATTCTGAATGTTTCTGGTCCATCGTTGCCTTTGGACACTTTATGCTGTATAGTGTAAACCTGGGCGGCACGGTGGCTAAGTGGGTAGCACTGTCGCAGCGAGACTTCTCACAGCGAGAAGGTCCTGGGTTCGATCCCCAGGTGGGGCGGTCCCGGTCCTTTCTGTGAGGAGTTTGCATGTTCTCCCCGTGTCTGCGTGGGTTTCCTCCGGGTGCTTCGGTTTCCTCCCACAGTCCAAAGAAATGCCGCCTATTGTCCCATAGTTACAGACCAGTGCATTGTAGTGCCGGTCCCAAGCCCGGATAAATAGGGAGGGTTGTGTCAGGAAGGGCATCCGGTGTAAAACTGTGCCGAATCCCGCCGGCGACCCCTAACGGGAAGAAGCCGGAAATGCCGACCCCGTAACAAGAAGATGCTGTACAGTGTAAATCTGAGCGGTAAATAAATGAAATATTTGTGTGATAATTAAGCGTATAGATTGATGTAGATGTAAAACTCAGCTGGAGTTCAGAGGGATAAATGGCGGATCTACACTAGTGGATCAGGAAGAGCTCTGATGGAACCTCACTGTGCAATCTGAGCTTTTGAGTGCGTCCTTGTTTTATCTGCTGAGTACATAATGTGTCCACAAAGACCAAAATCCCCACCCCAAATCATCGGGATCATATTTAAGGATTATTTAACATTAAAGAGGGTTTACTCGATCTTTGTGGCAGCTTGTTTGTTCCTCCCGATGGCACTTCTGTGCATTTCTGAGGCTTGTTTTAGCTTTGAAAAGCACAAGATAGATCCTCTGACTAGAAGCAAGACTTTTCAGCAGGATGATTTAATGTCCTCCTTCTCTCCCGCTCTTTCTTCTTATCTTCTGGGCTCAGGAAGTAGTTTAAATTAACAGGCCGGCTCTGAAGCCATCAGGCGAGCTCAGGCCCACAAGTATTTCCTGTTATGGCATCGTTCTTAATCCATGAAACCAGATTTCTCATCTGTAAGGGAGATAATGTGTCTGGAAAAGCAAAAACATTTACTCGGTGTTATCATGATTAAGCAGCTTAGCGGCGCTACGGAGGACTGGGGAGTCGCGGCAGGAGATACTCTCTCTTTCCTCTCTCTCCTCTCTCTCTCTTACACACTTTCTGTTCCCCCTGTAGAAAACATCACTGCTGGATTGATGCAGTGAGCCTCTCTCAAAAACCAATCCATTTCTGCCCTTGTAATAAACGGCCTGTTTGTTTCAATTGGTGGCAGTCTGAAACGTGGGAGCTTTGTTTCCCATCAGCGTGTCATGTTCGGTTAATGAGCCGACTGTGCAGCCGGCGTTATTGACTGATAAATAGAGGAGGAAATTCTCCTTCATATTTACATATCACAGCGTCTGAATTAATCAGCGGCGAATTCCAGCGCAGCGCTACCATTTAAAATCCAATTAAATTTCACGGCAAATCAAGGATGTCACCGCGTACCGTAATTGGTCCTTGATCTTACGATTGCCAGCGCTATACAGCGGCAGTGTGGCATTAGACACTAACCAAGGGTAAACACACAATTCTGTGTAATTAAATGTGTATATTTATTTATTTATTAGGATTTTAACGTCATGTTTTACACTTTGGTTACATTCATGACAGGAACGGTAGTTACTCATTACACAAGATTCATCAGTTCACAAGGTTATATCAAACACAGTCTTGGACAATTTTGTGTCTCCAATTCACCTCACTTGCACGTCTTTGTACTGTGGGAGGAAACCGAAGCTCCCGGAGGAAACCCACGGGGAGAACATGCAAACTCCACACAGATGGGAATTGAACCCAGGACCTTCTTGCCATAAGGTGACAGTGCTACCCACCGAGCCACTGTACTGATTAATTATTATATACAGAATGATTAGAGCTATCAAGGTCACATGCACATCAGTAATCTGCATGTTGGCTGTCAAATACCATGGTTGCTAGTTCAGAGCCCTCCTTGCTGCAATAACAGCATCGACTCTTCTGGAAGTCTTTGCTATTTTATCGTGCATCTTATTTAGTGGTATGAGATAGACCAGTGCAAGGATACAAAACTAACATACAAATCTAAGGCTTTGTGTTTAAAGGTTTTGAGTGACTGTGGGAATTTGTGCCTATTTGTTGAAAAGACAGTTATATGCGCGTTTGGGTTGCACAACAGACTAATATGCTGGTTCACCACAAACTGGCCGGTCGTCTAGACAGGCAACTCTTTTATAATTTTATTTAACTTCTATTAGGCAGCTTCATTGTTTGCACTAATGTTATGTAGCTAGCAGTTGGCGTTACTTTTTGGGTGGTGCGGGGGTTGTTTTGGGATATTTTGGATCGGACCTTGCATATGGCATTGCATTGTGGCCGTACTGCTACATGAAGTGGTCTTGCTTTATGACAGTGTAACATTAACACTCACAGGGACCTGTTATGATCTTTGGGACTCCCAACGACATGCATAGGGCAACGTCAGGGTTCAAACCAAATAAATGATGATTATTAGTGTGATTGCTGAAGACTGTTATCCGTTAGTCTTATTCTTCCTTTACTTTTTATTATTCCACCCGTTTTTTGTCCGTCTTTCTTCGTCCGCAGTTTTCGAAATATCGACCCCGTTCCGGAGTGGATTGCTTGTATACAGCTTTTGGATCCGCCCGCCCGTTCGCACGCTACGCCCGACTTTATCCGCTTTTTTCCCCCCATTGACTTCCATTCATTTTTTTTTTTAAGTTAGAGATATCAACGTCGTTCCAAGTCTCAATCGCCCGGCTCATTGATGACACCCCGACTTGTATACAGCATTTGGATACGCGCACCCATTCGCCCGCCACACCCTTTTTTCTGTCTAACGTTTTTGACCCTTTTGGCTTTGATTATGGTTTTCAATAAAAAAAACATGGCAGATGCTGCGGGGAAACTAAATAATGAGTTATTTTCAAATGTAAATAAATTATTATTGATTTGTAACTTGTAAAAACGTGTACAAGTGTATTTATTTGCAAGTTCGGGCTTGTCAGGGACAGTTTAACCGTTTTCGGTACACGGAGGGAGATGTTCTTTGACATGCTAGCGCATTGTGCCACCTCATCCCACTGGTTTGAATGGCATGATGCTAACTGTGTTAGCTTAGTAAGCGAAACCCGATCTAATCGCTGTCTACATAGTGCGCTCGAATAAGCTGCGTTATGAGTCGATGTCTTATTAGAATCCTCCCTACTGAGGCAGCTGCCTATGTAGACAGTAAGACAGCAAGACAGCTCACAAGGTTTTTGAACACACCCATAGTGAACTTCAGCTTAAATGACAGCTTGGACACAGATACAGTCATCTGTCTGGGAAAAAGTATTCACACCCCCACAAACTGCAGCTCTTCTATACACATACGCACCCCCGCCCACCTACCACGCTCGCTTTTTTTGTCCCTGCTGCACTGCAATCACACTTGCATTTTCTTCAGGAAATGCACCTCTCTAGTTATCTAATTATAACTAGCTAACTCCTAACACAATATAGAAAAATCATATAGTATGATGGACACTTGGTTGTAGTGCCACCCCACATTATTGGTCCCTCTTTGTCGTAACCAGGACAGATGCTTTCTGTTTGTATTTCTACATAAATGCCCCCTCTTGCCCTCTTTACATAAAGCAGGAAGTGCTTGTCCTTACCAATTTAGCCCTCTTCTCCCTCCTTCCTCCTCTCTTTTCCACCCTCTTCATGTCTCTCTTGCACTAAAAAGCCCCCCGTGCTAGAATCCAGGCTCTAATTAGTAACCCTTTCAGTCAAGGAGTGTGAAGCAGTCAGATGTACGGTGACGGCTGAATGAAAGAGAAACGGATACATGTGCTCCATCTCAGAGCCTCGGCTGCTAAATTGGCTCTGATGAATCCCATTTTGTAGCACAATTAGAGAAAGGAAGCTGGAATCGGCGCAGGGCTTTGAAATCAATATGACGCGTCCTTGATGAACCCTTTATTACAATGAGAGGGACAGCGGGGGTCGCCAAGGCCCTGATCTTACTCATCCTTATTCATCAGCAATAGATTTTTGTTGTAAGAGAGATTTATAGAGGGCATTACAGGGCTCGTTCTGAAAAACACACATGATCTTCTCTTCATAAATAATCCAGAGCGGACCGACGCGTAACATATACACAGAGATATAAACGGCACCTGAGGGACGAGGCCCTTTATACAATGACTTCAGCCTGAGCTGCTAAATGCTAACAAATTGGCTGAGGGAGCGGCGAGGATTAAACAACTGCACCTACAAGAGTCCCATTACACAATACAGAACATACAGCTGTAGACGGGGCTGTGCTCGGTCCACTGTGGCCTGTTAGCCTTTACAAATGCTGCTGCAAAAAAGAGCAGTGACCTCCAGGAATACTTAAACATCTGCAGCAGTTAGTTTAGCATGTTTTCCTACATGGGAAAATCTTACAAATCTAAACCTTCAAAACTCACTCAAACCTCGATTACCCCTCAAATCCTGCAGAACAACAACGAATAACAATTAAACTACAATACCTACAACTATCAGAAATTTAACCAAGCTAAAATAGAAATAATCTTTCTTTTCTTGTAAAGATAGACCAATAGACAGGCAGGCAGGCAGACAGACAGACAGACAGACAGACAGACAGACAGACAGATAGATAGATAGACTGACTGGTATATAGGCAGACAGACGGACAGATAGATGAATAGACAGACACTGATATATAGATAGACAGATAGACAAACTGATATATAGATAGATAGACAGACAGACAGTTAGATAGATGGATAGACAGACAGACATAAGAAGAGACAGATAGATAGATAGATAGACAGACAGACACACATATATAGACAGACAGACACACTGATAGACAGATAGATAAATAGATAGACACACTGATATATAAACAGATAGACAGATAGATAGATAGACTGATATATAGATAGACAGACAGATAGACAGACTGATATATAGATAGACAGACAGACTGATATATAGATAGACAGACAATCCTGGACTTGTGTTAAATAGTCTGAAGAATGTCGACTCATCTTTTATTATAAATCTTTACTTCTGTTAGAAGAATGAAGTATATCGAGTAAGTTTATATAAATCTGGAGATGATATTGTGAGCTTTCCTGACTTGACGTGTAGACCTGAGCTTTCCTCTGGTTCTCTGTAGCTTTTCTGAGATGGTGACATTTCTTTCTCAGTGTGGTGATAAGACCATGTTCCTGTGAGGATTACACTGGCTAAGCTCTTGTCACTCCAGAAAACTCCCAGCCTGCTGTAGTGCTCTGCCCTCCTAAATCAAGAGGCTCCTGCTCTGAGTGCTCTTACTGCTACTGAAAGTCATTACTGGGTTCGAGAGGGACCAGGTATTTTCATATTCAGGACCGTGCACACGGGGGGCTGGGGTGTGGCTCGTAACACTGAGGCCAGTGCTAAGATCTCAAGCTCTGCTATCAGCCCGTCGGGCGCCTACACAGACACGTGATCGGCTGTGTGTCTGTAGGGGGCGGGACAACGGCTAAACAGGTTTCCTTGTCACTGAGCAATTGCGGCCACTGCTGATCAGACGATGAGCTTGCAGCAAGGGGCGGTTGATCATGGAAAGCACTATTTAAACCCCCAGCTTCCCAAAAGAAAGCAATCAACGGTGTGTTGGAGGGGGTGCATGACAAATTTTCTTAATCAGGGGTAGGGGTGACAGCAGCAACGAGAGAAGTCTACAATTGTTCACAATTGTGTTTATGAAAGTGGATTAAAAAGTAAAATAATGTTGATGGTTTTACTCTGACCGCTTCTTATTTTTGAGGTCTGATTGTAACATCTACTCCTAACAGTACCAGTTTATCAAAACGGTACAATTTACTGCTTTTTATTCAGAGATGGATGGATGGACAGACGGATGGATAGGTGGACAGATAGATAGATGGATGGATAGATGGATACATAGATAGATAGATGGATGGATGGATGGATGGACGGATAGATAGATAGATGGATGGATGGATGGATGGATGGATGGACAGACAGATAGACGGATGGATGGACGTTTGGACGGACGGACGGACAGACAGACAGATAGATAGAAATGGATGGATAGATAGATAGATAGACTGACGGACGGACAGACAGATAGATAGGGACGGGTGGATGGATGGACGGACAGATGGAGGGATGGATAGAGAAAATGAGAGATGGATGGATGGATGGATGGATGGATGGATGGATAGATAGATAGATAGATAGATAGATAGATAGATAGATAGATAGATAGATAGATAGATTGATAGATAGATAGATAGATAGATAGATAGATAGATAGATAGATAGATAGATAGATAGATAGGGATGGATGGATAGATAAAGAGATGGATGGATAGATAAAGAGATAGATGGATGGATGGATGGATGGATAGATAAAGAGATGGATGGATGGATAGATAGATAGATAGGGAGGGATGGATGGATAAAGGGATGGATGGATGGATGGGTAGATAAAGAGATGGATGGATGGATGGATGGATAGATAAAGAGATAGATGGATGGATAGATAGATAGGGAGGGATGGATGGATAAAGAGATGGATGGATGGATGGATGGATGGATAGATAAAGAGATGGATGGATGGATAGATAGATAGATAGGGAGGGATGGATGGATAAAGGGATGGATGGATGGATGGGTAGATAAAGAGATGGATGGATGGATGGATGGATAGATAAAGAGATAGATGGATGGATAGATAGATAGGGAGGGATGGATGGATAAAGAGATGGATGGATGGATGGATGGATGGATAGATAAAGAGATAGATGGATGGATGGATAGATAGATAGGGAGGGATGGATGGATAAAGAGATGGCTGGATGGATGGATGGATAGATAAAGAGATGGATGGATGGATGGATGGATGGATGGATGGATGGATGGATGGATGGATGGATGGATGGATGGATGGATGGATGGATGGATGGATGGATAGATAGATAGATAGATAGATAGATAGATAGATAGATAGATAGATAGATAGATAGATAGATAGATAGATAGATAGGGAGGGATGGATAAAGGGATGGATGGATAGATAAAGAGATAGATGGATGGATGAATAGATAGATAGGGAGGGATGGATGGATAAAGAGATGGATGGATGAATGGATGGATAGATAAAGAGATAGATGGATGGATAGATAGATAGGGAGGGAGGGATTGATAAAGAGATGGATGGATGGATAAAGAGATGGATGGATGGATGGATGGATGGATAGATAAAGAGATAGATGGATGGATGGATAGATAAAGAGATAGATGGATGGATGGATGGATGGATGGATAGATAAAGAGATAGATGGATGGATAAAGGGATGGATGGATGGATGGATGGATGGATAAAGAGATGGATGGATGGATGATGGATGTATGGATGGATAGATAAAGAGATGGATGGATGGATGATGGATGTATGGATGGATAGATAAAGAGATGGATGGATGGATGGATGGATGGATGGATGGATGGATGGATGGATAAAGAGATGGATGGATGGATGATGGATGTATGGATGGATAGATAAAGAGATGGATGGATGGATGGATGGATGGATGGATGGATAGATAGATAGATAGATAGATTCATTGCTCAGTACAAGGCAATGAAATGCAGTATATATTATTAATATTACGATTAGATAATATAAATAATATTAGATAATATTATTATTGAGCAGAATTAAGTCTGTTGGTTCGGCCCTCCACAACAGTCCCAGTTTCTCATGTGAGACTTAATGACCCACCTCTGATCTAAGACATGATTTAACTACAAACTCCTGATGTTTTTATCTGGTGCTTTTTCTTTCTCTCTCTCTCCTCTGTTTTTATTCTCACCATCCGTTTATCAGCTCATCACTTCCTCTCTCAGTTTTATTCCCTCCCCATTTTCTCTTCCCCTCCGGTCCAATTTGCCCTCTTTCCTGTAAGTGTCGTCATACGTCTGTGTCGAGAATGAACCCAGCTTTGACGTCTCGATGAGCTCTCTATTACAGGATGACGCTCTGCCCGGAGTGGGCGGGAGTTCGTCTCTCATTAGGCCGAGCTTCCTGACAGTGTTCGCTGCTCTTCCAGCAGGATAATCGATCATCTTTCAGGTGACCATTCCTGTGGCGCCCTCATTATCTGCCTCCGTCCTATTGATTATGGTGATGAGGAATGGAGCAACACTCCGTATTAATTCTTGTGGTTTTGAAATCAGAACTTCATCAAGCTGCTCTACAAATACGTCGGGCGTGAGGATTTTCTCCGAGTTGCCTTTTTAAATTCGCAGCCATTAAACCCAAATGAAGGTGGAATCAATAAACAGTGTGGTTTGGTTTAGTAATATTCCTGAGGGGATTAGGGTGCGATGAAGAGAGGCTAAATTTCACAGCTCCAGAATTGGATTGAGAGGCCGTGATTCACAAATCTCCTGCTCCAGTGTATTTAACACTTCTTTGGATTTTGTACTTTGCTCAGCGTCGATTGCTGTAAGTGGTTTAGGGCGATCGCAGTCGCTCGGTTGAGACAAAGATGCACAGAGAGAGAGAGAGAGACAGAGAGAGAGAGAGGGCCGGAAGGAAAGAGAAGCATTTAGCCGTGCAATTACAGACCGAGTGGCTCCATGAATTCTCCTCTCTCTCTCTCTCTCTCTCTCTCTCTCTCTCTCTCTCTCTCTCTCTCTCTCTTGTGCTCATTTGCTCACTTTTTCTCTCAGCTGGAGGACACTCGTGCATGCCATTCCGTAGAGTTAGCGTACAGCGTGTATGAGAATCCTGCAGCTGTTCCACCAATCAGAATTTAAAACACATTTTATCTCTCCATGCGGCGTCAAGTCATGAAACCGTCCATATGCTCGTCTCGTAGCGTCTGACGCTAAATGCCAAACGTGTGTATGAATCTCCGGGAAAGCTGTTCCACCTCGCTGCTGTTAAATAAGACGTCTTTTTTTCCATGCTTCAGGGTTTTACACAAGTTGAAAGGATAGTTCCTGCTGAAATGTGTTTAACCGAGTAATCACATCGTTATTAACCCCACTGTTTACACCACCAACACCCTGGACGATTTACTGGACCTGTTTATTATCATTTAGTGTTATTATTATTGTTAATATTATTATTATTATAATTATTATTGATATTATTATGATCAATATTATTGTTATTATTATTATTACTATTATTATTATTATTATTACTATTATTATTATTGTTAATATTATTATTAATAAATATCATCATTATTATCATTATTAATATTATTATTATTATTATTGTTAATATTATTATTATTATTATCATTATTATTATTTTTATTATTTTTTAATATTATTATTATTACTACTATTATTATTATTATTACTATTATTTTTATTATTGTTGTTAATATTATAATTATTACTATTATTATTGTTATTATTACTATCATTATTATTACTATTATTATTATTACTCTTATTATTACTATTATTACAATTATTATTATTAATTATTATTATTGCTACTATTATTATTGCTATTATTACTATTAATTATTATCATTATTATTATTACTATTATTATTATTATCATTATTATTATTACTGTTATTATTATTTATTATTATTATTATCTTTATTATTATTTCTATTATTATGACTATTATTATTATTATAACTGTTATTATTTATTTTTATTTTTATTGTCATTAATTATTATTATTGTTATTATTACTATTATTATTATTACTATTATTATTATCATTATTGTTATTATTACTGTTATTATTTTTATTAATTATTATTATCATTATTATTATTATTACTATTATTATGAATTATTATTATTATTATTATTAATTTTTATTATTGTTATTATTACTATTATTTTTATTACTAGTATTATTGTTATTATTATTATTATTATTATTATCATTATCATTATGTATATATTACCATGTATATAGACCTAAGACCATATATGTAAATGTCTATTGAAACTGCATTTCGTTGCCTTGTACCTGTACTGTCTAATCCATCCATCTATCTATTCTATCTTTCTATCTATCTATTATACTACACTGAGTTATATAATTCCAGGGTAAAATCTGATGATTTAGCTATGTGATCGTATACAGACTCTGTTCTCCGGGGTGACGTACACCAGAGATTTATGTCTGATGGCTCTGAGGGCAAACAGTCTCTCGCCTGGGCCACCGCGCTCTAATTACCCTGGCCTCTGCGGATCAATCCCTAATCCGTTTTTCCCCTCCTGCTGCACGAACGTGTCACTTTAGCTGGGTGTCGTTCCATTAGCTCCCTCCATCACAGGCCGCTGATGAGCCGGAGCACCGTGTGCTTTTCCTCACTGATGTAATCCTCCACGTCCATCACGTTCTGTCGACTTTCTACAGGAGCAGATCCTTCAGCTCTTCACACACGCCAGATGTGGAGATGAGAACATGAACTACTGTATGTGTCCAAAAGTTTGCGATCCATTCTTACAATTAAATGTCTATAAAAAAATAAAGTTAGGGATACACGTGTAACCGAAAGCCATTAAACATAACTGAAGAACTCCATCACACATCCGACTTTGTACTGTAGATCACTTTATACCAAATTACATCTCCATATATACCTGTTTATCTGTCTATTTGTTTATCTATCTGTCTATCTGTCTATCTTTCTTGTCTGTCTATCTGTCTATCTATTGTTCTGTCTGTCTGTCTGCCTGTTTGTCTATCTATCTGTCCTTCTGTCGGTTTGTCTATCTATCTGTCCTTCTGTCGGTTTGTCTGTCTGTATGTCCCTTCGTCTATCTATCTATATATCTGTCTCTTTCTGTCTGTTTGTTGGTCTGTCTGTCTGTCTAATATATATATAATCTGTATAATCTGTCTGTCAATCTGTCTGTCTGTATCTGTCTGTCTGTCTATCTATCTGTCTGTTTATCTATCTATTTATCTGTCTGTCTATCTTTCTGTCAGTCTATCTGTCTCATTATCTATCTATCTGTCTATCTATCTCTGTCTGTCTAGCTAACTATCTATGTCTGTCATTTATGCATCTGTCTATCTGCCTGTCTTTCATTTATGTATCTATTTGTCTGTCTGTCTATCTATCTATCTATCTATCTATCTATCTATCTATCTATCTATCTATCTATCTATCTATCTATCTGTCTGTCTGCCTGTCTGTCTGCCATTTATGTATCTTTCTATCTGTCTGTCTTTTTATCTATCTATCTGTCTGTCTGTCTGTCTGTCTTTCTGTCTGTCTATGTCTGTCTATCTTTCTGTCAGTCTATCTATCTGTCTGTCTATCTATCTGTCTGTTTATCTATCTGTCTATCTAACTATCTATTTATCTGTCTGTCATTTATGTATCTTTCTATCTGTCTGTCTTTTTATCTGTCTGTCTGTCTGTCTGTATATCTGTAGTTTTCGAATAGTATTTCATTTGTTTAAATAGCATAACTGAAATTCACAAACTAATCAGAATGGCCGTCCACATACTTTTGGCTATGTTGCGTATCTACGAGCTCTTCTACATGCTGTTGTTTAGCTTTAGTAGTAGTAATGTTGTAGCCTGTAGGTACTAGACAGGTTCATATTGGTAGCTGTATTATTTCCATTGATTAGCAGCATTTATGATGAATCCCCTCCGGCACTTCCACCCTCGGACGAGCCAATCACTGTCTGTACAGCCGCCTAGACTGTTTTTTTAGGTTTTATTTTGCTTGTTTATGGGACGGTTTGTGGTTTACCTTAGAATATAATGCAAAATCTATATCAAAGGACATTATACCTCCCACCCCTGAGGTGTCCGTTACAGGTGATTAGTGTCGGAAATTGATAATAATAATAATAACTAAGCTACAGATTGCTCTTTTACAGCCCCTCCAGGTGAAACTAATTTTAATATCATGATATCACAGCAATCATCTCATTTCATTTACTAAACACCCTGGGTGGAAGAACAGGCGAGGACACGTTGCACGATTACACACGTCTGTGTGCTGGTGTCATTTGTTTTGAAAGGATAATTGCCCGACCGTCCCGGGTATAGACGGCAGAGAGGGTGCGGTCCTGGGAAACTTCAGCCACCCACCGTGACTGTGTGGGCCGTTTACTTTCTCCTAAATTTCTTAAACAGCCTGATGTACTGGAGTGACCGACACGTCTGCAGTTCTGGCCCCGCCCTAAACGACGGTCCCAGGTTCCCTTTTCATTGCGTTTGGGTTTAATGAGGAGTCTGTGTAGAGAAGAGGACAGTAAATAACTGACTCGGCTCGTATCGTTGTTTACACTCTCAGAAACGGTGTTTGAGCGGTGTGTCTCCCCGATGCTCCTGAGCTGCCTCTCATGCCTGACCGCGCCTTCGTCTCAGTAAATCGTTTTATCGGTCGAGCGCTCGGCTGTTTAGACTTGGCGTGGCTGCGCTGTGCTTTTGTTTTATGGTCATCATGTGCCTGGCCAGCGCTAACATTAGACTGCTGCTAATGTTTACGTAATGGAAGCTAGGTTGGCCGAGCAGCGAGGTGCATCAGTTCATGCTAGATTATGAGGAGCGGCTTTGTTTCTTTGTGGAGACTGTTTTAAAAAATCTAAAGACTTTAGTGCTGTTAAAGAGGTTTAACAGCACTAAGACGGGGGGGGGGGGGGGGGGGGTAGTTTATCTTTTAATTACTTTTAATTTTATTTTAATTCTTTAGAAGCAAACAACTAACTGAGTGCATGTAAGTGACACAAGCTTCATCTCTCTCCCTGTAGGTTGTGTTTGGTTGTTGGGTTGGTTAGTTGTGGTTGGTGTGTTGGTTGGTTGGTTTTAGTTGTGGTTGGTAGATTAGTGGGTTGCTCGGTTGGTTGGTTGGTTGGTTGTGGTTGTTTGGGTGTTTTCTTTTTGACCAAACAATATCCTTTTATCCAAATGTAGAACTATCCAGACCCTGGTTGAGTGCTTTTGCCAGTTCCTTGTTGCATCGGTGGGTCAGTTGGTTGGTTGGTTGTGGCTGGCTGGCTCGCTGGCTGGCTGGTTGGTTGGTTGGTTGGTTGATGAATTGGATGGTTTTGGTTTGTTGGTTGGTTGTGGCTGGGTTGGTTGGTTGTGATTGGTTGGTGGGTAGGTTGTGGTTGATTGGTTGTTTGTGTTTGGTTGATGGGTTGGTTGGTTGTGGTTGGTTGGTTTTGGTTGGTTGTGTTTTCTTGTGGTTGGTTGGTTTGTGGGTTGGTTGGTGAAATGGTGGGTTAGTTGGTGGGTTGTGATTGGTTGGTTGGTTGTGATTGGTTGGTCGTTTGCTTTTAGTTGGTTGATTGGTTGGCTGGTGGGTGAGTGGGTGTTTTATTTTTTACCAGACAGTGTGGTTATTAATCCAAACTTAGAACTATCCAGACCCTGGTTAAATGCTTTTGCCGATTCCTTGTTGCATTCGGTGGGTTGGTTGGTTGTTTGTGTTTGGTTGGTTGGTTGTGATTGGTTTGTTGGGTGGTTGGTTTTGGTTGATTGGTGGGTCGGTTGCTTGGTTGATTGGCTGGATGGTTGGTTGGCTGGCTGGCAGGTTGGTTGTTTGCTTAGTTGGTGGGTTGGTTGTGGTTGGTTGGTTGGTTGGTGAATTGGTGTGCTGGTTGTTTGTGTTTGTGGTTGGTTGGTTGTGGCTGGTGGGTTGTTTGGTTTGTAGTTTTATTTTTACCAGACTGTGTGGTTATTAATCCAAATATAGAACTATCCAGACCCTGGTTGAGTGCTTATTCCAGTTCCTCGTGGCATTGGTGGGTCGGTTGGTGTGTTGGTTGGTCGGTCAGTTGTGGTTGGTTGATTGGTTGGTGGGTCGGTTGGTGTGTTGGTTGATAGGTTGTTTGTGGTTGGTTTGTGGGTGGGTGGGTTGGTTGGTTGGTTGGTGAATTGGTGTGCTGGGTGTTTGTGGTTGGTTGGTTGGTTGTGGCTGGTGGGTTGGTTGGTTGGTTAATTGGTGGGTTGGCTGGTTCGTAGTTTTATTTTTTACAGTACAGTGTGGTTATTAATCCAAATATAGAACTATCCAGACCCTGGTTGAGTGTTTTGCCGGTTCCTCGTTGCATATCTCTACCTAAACTAGAAAGAGTTCTGAAGGTTTTCAGGTGGTTAAATGGACTCGTCTTAATAACATAAATATAGAAATGTATTTGGCGGGCGCCAAGGTGGTACAGCGGGATATTCCACCAGCACACCAGCGCATAATAATAAAATAATAAATAATAATAAAAAATGCTTTTCCTTTTTTAAAACCACTGATGGATGTAAACATGGTGCCCACGTTTAACGCCAGTGTCGGGCGTCGACATGCCTCGGTGCTGTTGATGTTTTCCTTTCTACAGGTGCAGTCCCATGATTATTTAAGCAGGCGTGAATCATTAACGACGGCTCTGGCATGCGCCGCTACGTTACTTAGAAGCGTCTCTCAGCTCAGGCTGTGCAGGAACTCGAGACGAGCTTCATCTCAGCTTCATCTCAGCTTCTTCTGTAACGTTAATGTCCAACCAGGACTGAAATCAGGCATTAAGTCTGACAGCTTTCACGCCGCGCCGGCTTGTTTACGCGTTTGTCTCCTGTGCTGTTTGAATGGAATTTGACAAGCTTGAGGAGTGTGTGTGTGTGTGTGTGTGTGTGTGTGTGTGTGAAGGATTAATAAGCTTAATGCTTCTTTGGAAGGGCTGAGACTTATTTAGAATACATATCCACTTAAATCCTGCAGGCCTGGACTGTCTGCTGCTGGGTCTCGGCTGATTCCTCTATATTTTAAATTCTTCTGTGCAGTCTCAGTAAAGCGTGACTTTATATTTATTAGGCACGTGGATCAAAGAGATTTTAAATTTTAATGATTATTAATTACTGTCTGGTTAATTTACTGGTGCCACTGTGAGTTAAGGATCATCAGGAGGAGTTACCTAATACAGGTCATTATCAGACTGTTATGGGTGGCGCTGACATCTCACAGCAAGAAGGTCCTGGGTTTGATTCCCAGATGGAGTGGCCTGGGTCCTGTCTGTGTGGAGTTTGCATGTTCTCCCCGTGTCTGTGTGGGTTTCCTCCAGGAGCTCCGGTTTCCTCTGGCACAGACGGCATATCGTGAATCTCAGAACGCAGAACAGCACTCTGAGTCCGCCACTGGCAGGGGAAAAGAAGTGGCACTCAACTGAAGAAGTAATTCAAGAGGCAGAGGTAGAGTAATAGGGAATGGGTGTTTTTAAAATGCAGTTGTAGCCTAGTGGTTAAGGTACTGGACTAGTAATCCAAAGGTCGCTGGTTCAAGCCCCACCACTACCAGGTTGCCACTGCTGGGCCCTTGAGCAAGGCCCTTAACCCTCGATTGCTTAGCCAGTATACTGTCACATTACTGTAAGTCACTTTGGATAATAAAAGTATCTGCTAACTGCTAAAAATGTAAATGTACCAGTCCTGCTACTGTTAGTCTGACATGTGACCAGTGTCCCCAGTTTATATTTTCCACCGTCACCTTCCTGTCATCTCGTCTCGTATTGGTTTGTTATTGTTTCGGGTTGAAACCACGTCCCCGATGTTCTTTACCGCATTAAGTCGGTGCAGCATTAACAGTTTACACACATCTGCATGTGTTTTCTCGTGTTGATGCCAACATTGTCCCGGAGTAGCATCTGTTTCAGCGCTGATGTGCTAAGCAGACTGTACGAGGCATCCAGGCGAGCCTTCAGCAGCGTTTTCAATTTACCTCTCAAACTCCTCCCATGCTGCCGAGCGGGACGGACGGGCGCGCCGGCTGCCTCGTCAGGTGCCTCTTTGTCTTGTCCGACGCATCAAGACGTGTTTTTTTTTTCCTCTCCGATCCCAACAGCAGGTGAAAATCTAATTATACCAGCGTGACAGGAGGAGGCGAGATGCCGCCATTTTTTAGCAGCTCTTAATTGTGCGCTAAAGAATCTGTCTCATGTTCTGCAGTCCCATGCAGAGACGCGCGGTGAGGAATCAGGGGAAGTGGCTAAAAAGCTTCGTGATCGTGTTTGTGTTCCTCGCTAAGCGTTATCGGCGGCGCATTATTCTTTCTGTCATGTCGAGCAGCAGCAGGAGATCCAGAAAACACACCCTAACTGTCCTGGAGCAGCCGTGTTCAGATTTCACCAAGGTTTGCGGGTCGAATCCCAAATAGCCTTCAAGTCTCTTCTTCACACAGGGAGCCATAATGATAGAAGAAGAAGAACGTCTTCATTTATCATTTATATCAATATATACATTCCAATTGTTTGGAAGCTGAGGTCAGAGCGCAGGGTCAGCCATAGTATAGTGCCTCTGTAGCCTTGCTGAAGGGCCCAACAGTGGCTGCATGGCAGAGCCTGGATTCAAACTCTCAACTAGGGTACCACTGTCCCACTGAAACACTGTTATAAACACATCTACACACACTCGCACCTATAAACACTCATAACCATACGTACACACACAAACACACCTTTACACACACACACAATCACACCTACATACATACATAAACACTCACAATCACACCTACACACACACACAAATACATACAAACACAATCACATCTACACACACCTGTAAACACACACAATCGCACCTACGTATAAACACACTTCTATACACACACACTCCTACACACACAAACACACCTAATCACATCTACACACACCTATAAACATATCTCAGTAGGAGCATTTTAAGGAATCTTAGTATTTAGATAGGCCCTCTTCTCAGGATTGTAGGATGATGTAAAATGAGTCTATGTAGAGAGATCAGTGGGTTTTCAGACGTGCTGAATGATGATACACATCTTTGAGCTGTTAAAGTTTTAGTCTATTTTTCCCCCTCAGCTTCATTCATCTGACGTTTGTAACGATGCTCATCACATTAGAGCTTCACATCAGCGGGGGTTCACCAAAAGCATCGATCTCTCCGTCTGCGGAGGAACCCGGCTCTTCTAATTATGGCAACCCAAGAGGCCCCGGTTAGCGCTGCGATACCCATCGCGGTTAACCTCCTGATAGGGTTAATGCGTATGATTCGGGCCCCTCCTGGTCTCAACTGGTCTCACCTTTTTCCACTAGCTGATGCGCCGCTGTGTGAGAGTAATTACGATCTGTCTTACGGTGCCGCTAACGAGCGCCGCGGGCCCGCCCGCCCCGAGCTGCAGGATAACACACTGCACCTGAAGCGCCTGTACAGACCGGCCGTGGACGGATGGATTTCCTTAATGGAATGTCTAAAAGTGTGTGTGTGTGTGTGTGTGTGTGTGTGCGCGTGAGCGGCTAATCTGGTCACGCGCCGCAGCTCAGATACATGTCAGCTTAATGGAAGCACTGATTATTTATTTATGGACATTATTGCTAAATTGCTGATTACATCTTTTTCTAGTGTCTAATTTCTTTACACAGTCATTTTTAAGCTTGAGGGGTACGTCAGCTTTTAAAACATTGATTTTTTTTCTCCCCCCCTCCACCTCCCGCTCTCCCTTTATGGCTATTAGAGAGGAATATAATCGTCTCCTTCTCCTCAGTGGAGAGCGCTCAGGTCCTTCAGTAGATGAGACCTGCTTTACCTGAGTGCTGTAGTTTCTGAGAGGATTAATCCATGTGACCCTGAGAGGAGACCTGATGCTTCTCTTCCACATACACCGATCAGCCATAACATTAAAACCACCTCCTTGTTTCTACACTCACTGTCCAATTTATCAGCTCCACTTACCACATAGAAGCACTTTGTAGTTCTACAATTACTGACTGTAGTCCATCTGTTTCTCTGCATGCTTTGTTAGCCCCCTTTCATGCTGTTCTTCAATGGTCAGGACCCCCACAGGACCACCACAGGTATTATTTAGGTGGTGGATCATTCTCAGCACTGTAGTGACACTGACATGGTGGTGGTGTGTTAGTGTGTGTTGTGCTGGTATGAGTGGATCAGGCACAGCAGCGCTGATGGAGTTTTTAAACACTGTGTCCACTCACTGTCCACTCTACTAGACACTCCTACCTAGTCGGTCCACCTTGTAGATGTAAAGTCAGAGACGATCGCTCATCTATTGCTGCTGTTTGAGTCGGTCATCTTCTAGACCTTCATCAGTGGTCACAGGACGCTGCCCACGGGGCGCTGTTGGCTGGATGTTTTTGGTTGGTGGACTATTCTCAGTCCAGCAGTGACAGTGAGGTGTTTAAAAACTCCAGCAGCGCTGCTGTGTCTGATCCACTCATACCACACACCACCACCATGTCAGTGTCACTGCAGTGCTGAGAATGATCCACCACCTAAATAATACCTGCTCTGTGGTGGTCCTGTGGGGGTCCTGACCATTGAAGAACAGGGTGAAAGGGGCTAACAAAGCATACAGAGACTACAGATGGACTACAGTCAGTAATTGTAGAACTACAAAGTGCTTCTATATGGTAAGTGGAGCTGATAAAATAAAACACATACACACTTATGAACACACCTGCCAATCACACCTACACATAAACACCCTTGAGCAAGGCCCTTAACCCTGTCTGCTCCAGTTGACCCTGCACTCTGACCCCAATATGTGAAGAATGAATTTAGTTGTATTGTATATGTGTGGATTTATAAATGATAAATAAAAGCGTTCTTCTATTCTTCTTCTTACTGGACCTCTTAATCAGCTACAGACTTTCCTGACCGGGTTTTAATTCATAACGATGTTTGATGGGGCCCGAGGAGTCCATCAAACGTCAAAGGTTTGTTTGTTGGGAAGGAGGGGGGTCTTAAAAAGCCTTGACAAAGTGCCAAGCTTTCATGTCACAGACTCCGCTCCATTTAGTCGAGCAGCGTTAGATAAGACTCCGCCGAACATGTTTTTGTGGACGGGTAAAGAGAAACCAGATGCCGTGTGGACTGTGAGAAGTCTGTGAGAAGTCTGTGAGAAGTCTGATGAACATCAAACGGCTCCTTCAGGGCTCTGCTGAGCCGAAACCTGCCGCTCGTCTCTATTAGGACGGATTTATCATCTGTTTTACTGGATGGAAGCGAATGAAAAATACACTCGTGTGTGGAAAGCAGGCGTGTTGTTCATCCTGCTCGCTGTTAGAATGGCAAAGTTTCAACTTGGCTCTGAAGTATGAATGCCAGGATGAAAAAGAACCAAGTAATACATATTGTCTTCAAGTATTAGTAATATGAAGTTAAACCTGTAACACGAGTCTTTAGGCTAGAGTCCGAGTCAAGTCACAAGTCTTTAGGCTAGAGTCCGAGTCAAGTCAGGAGTCTTTAGGCTAGAGTCCGAGTCAAGTCAGGAGTCTTTAGGCTAGAGTCCGAGTCAAGTCACAAGTCTTTAGGCTAGAGTCAGTCAAGTCATGAGTCTTTAGGCTAGAGTCAGAGTCAAGTCACGAGTCTTTAGGTTACAGTCCGAGTCAAGTCATAAGTCTTTAGGCTAGAGTCCGCGTCATGAGTCTTTAGGCTAGAGTCCGAGTCAAGTCACGAGTCTTTAGGTTGGAGTCCGAGGCAAGTCATGAGTCTTTAGGCTAGAGTCCGAGTCAAGTCACAAGTCTTTAGGCTAGAGTCTGAGTCAAGTCACAAGTCTTTAGGCTAGAGTCCAAGTCAAGTCACGAGTCTTAAGGTTAAAGTCCGAATCAAGTCACATGTCTTTAGACTAGAGTCCGAGTCAAGTCACGAGTCTTTAGGCTAGAGTCCGAGTCAAGTCTGGAGTCTTTAGACTAGAGTTCGAGTGAAGTCACGAGTCTTTAGGCTAAAGTCCAAGTCAAGTCATAAGTCTTTAGGCTAGAGTCCAAGTCATGAGTCTTTAGGCTAAAGTCCGAGTCAAGTCACGAGTCTTTAGGTTAGAGTCCGAGTCAAGTCACGAGTCTTTAGGTTAGAGTCCGAGTCAAGTCACGAGTCTTTAGGCTAGAGTCCAAGTCATGAGTCTTTAGGCTAGATTCCGAGTCAAGTCATGAGTCTTTAGGTTAGAGTCCGAGTCAAGTCACGAGTCTTTAGGCTAGAGTCCGAGTCAAGTTACGAGTCTTTAGGTTAGAGTCCGAGGCAAGTCATGAGTCTTTAGGTTAGAGTCCGAGTCAAGTCACGAGTCTTTAGGCTAGATTCCGAGTCAAGTCACGAGTTTTTAGGCTAGAGTCCGAGTCAAGTCACAAGTCTTTAGGCTAGAGTCCGAGTCAAGTCACAGGTCTTTAGGCAAGAGTCAGAGTCAAGTCAAAAGTCTTTAGGCCAAGTTACCTGTCCAATTACCCTGACTGCATGTGTTTGGACTGTCCAAAAACATGTCCAAAATTATGCAGTCTTGTTAATTGGAGACACTGAATTGCCCTCTAGGTAAATGGGTGTGTGTTTGTCTGCTGTGCGATGGACTGGCGCCCTGTCCAGGGTGTTACTGTTTGCCTTCCGCCCATTGAAAAGCTGGCGATAGGCTTTGATTTGTATAGCTTTTCCTGCTTTAGCTTTACAAGTATCTCCTGATTATCATGACTAACTGAGCCGATCAGCTCCCAGTAACGCTCCTCTCTACACCGGTGTATCTCTATTTGTTATTGGCAATCATCCCCTCCAATCCAGTTAGGCTGAGACTTCCCACAGTGCATTACTCTTTTAAGCTGGTTGCTACAACAGGCAGGTGTCAGGTCAGCGCAATCAGCCAGCAGCGGCGAGTATCGATCGCTCCACCAGCACGCTAACCCAGATAAAGGCCGTTTCTAACAGCGGGTGATGGAGGGCATCTCCTTGTCGTCACCACTCAACCCGGGTCACGGCACTGAGACTCGGACCGGGGGAAAAAACATGTCGGCACATGAACACGGCGTCTGTTTAATAGCAGGGTAGAGACGGCTAAACACGGGCCTTTGAAGAGCTGAAATAAACTGAAGCAGATGTTCACCAAACAGGAACGCTGCGTGTGAGCGCTGAAGAATTTATTTATGTTGGGTAGACGGATTTGCCTGTGACTGGGAGTACTGGTACATTCTGCATACACAGTGTTTTCTGTAGCAGAATTTTTATTAGAGCTCGCAGATATGACATACACCGATCAGCCATAACATTAAAACCACCTCCTTGTTTCTACACTCACTGTCCGTTTTATCAGCTCCACTTACCATATAGAAGCACTTTGTAGTTCTACAATTACTGACTGTAGTCCATCTGTTTTTGTGCATGCTTTGTTAGCCCCCACAGGACCACTACAGAGCAGGTATTATTTAGGTGGTGGATCATTCTCAGCACTGCGGTGACACTGACATGGTGGTGGTGTGTTAGTGTGTGTTGTGCTGGTATGAGTGGATCAGACACAGCAGCGCTGCTGGAGTTTTTAAACACCTCACTGTCACTGCTGGACTGAGAATAGTCCACCAACCAAAAACATCCAGCCAACAGCGCCCCGTGGGCAGCGTCTTATGACCACTGATGAAGGTCTAGAAGATGACCGACTCAAACAGCAGCAATAGATGAGCGATCGTCTCTGACTTTACATCTACAAGGTGGACCAACTAGGTAGGAGTGTCTAATAGAGTGGACAGTAAGTGGACACGGTATTTAAAAACTCCAGCAGTGCTGCTGTGTCTGATCCACTCATACCAGCACAACACACACTAACACACCACCACCATGTCAGTGTCACTGCAGTGCTGAGAATGATCCAACACCTAAATAATACCTGCTCTGTGGTGGTCCTGTGGGGGTCCTGACCATTGAAGAACAGGGTATAGGCAGGTTAAAAAAGTATAAGTGCTTCTATATGGTAAGTGGAGCTGATAAAATGGACAGTAAGTGTAGAAACAAGGAGGCGGTTTTAATGTTATGGCAATGCTAAAACCTTGAGATGGACTGATTAGCTTTTCTGAGCCTAAAACCTTATTTTTTTAACCGTGATGTTTTGTTTTTATGAGAAAAATGTCATAAAACAAACACAATATGTTCCACAGCTAGTTCCGTAGATCATCACAGTCGTGACCTTGAGTGTTCTGTTGCTTTTATTCAACCGTTTTTAGAAAACAAAAGACGAAAATAAATCAAGCCCTGAATTTTATACTGAATATGATTTAATGTTGACAGTATCTTCTGCCAAAAAGTAGTTCCACACCAGACAACAGGCTACAAAAGGCGTCTGGTTTATATTTAACACTACTGAGTAACCGGAGTTTGAAATGCAAGAGAAACACGTCGAGGGAGAAAGCATCTTCACACCAAAACTGTATCACTCCGCCGTCATGATGCCAAAAGTACATGGACACCCTTTTTAATTTAATAAGTTCAGGTGTTCTAACCACACCCATTGCTAACAGGTGTGTGAAATCACATTACATGTCCCTTTTGGCAGCAGGAGTATATAACATTACCAAGTGATCATAGTTTGATAAAAATTAAGGTACAGGACTAGTCATCTAAAGGTTGTTGGTTCAAGCCCCACCACTGCCAGGTTGCCACTGTTGGGCCCTTGAGCAAGGCCCTTAACCCTCAATTGCTTAGATTGTATCCTGTTACAATATTGTTAGTCGCTTTGAATAAAAATATACACTGATCAGCCATAACATTAAAACCACCTCCTTGTTTCTACACTCACTGTCCATTTTATCAGCTCCACTTACCATATAAAAGCACTTTGTAGTTCTACAATTACTGACTGTAGTCCATCTATTTATCTCTCCTGTATGGTCAGGACCACCACAGAGCAGGTATTATTTAGGTGGTGGATCATTCTCAGCACTGCAGTGACACTGACATGGTGGTGGTGTGTTAGTGTGTGTTGTGCTGGTATGAGTGGATCAGACACAGCAATGCTGCTGGAGTTTTAGATGGACTACAGTCAGTAATTGTAGAACTACAAAGTCAAGTCAAGTCAAGTCAACTTTATTTATATAGCGCTTTTTACAATAGACATTGTCTCAAAGCAACTTTACAAAATCCAGGACCAACAGATACAAAAACCCCTACAAAGTGCTTCTATATGGTAAGTGGAGCTGATAAAATAGACAGTGAGTGTAGAAACAAGGAGGTGGTTTTAATCTTATGGCCGATCGGTGTATATGTAAATGTAAAAACTCTTGTACAAAAGTACTAGAACAGTCGAGGTCACAGCTGATGATCTGCAGCACTCGCTAAGAACATGTCAGACAGACACACAGATAGATATTAATCCCAAAGGAAATTAAGGCCCCGGTAGCTAATTACATAGATCAGAAGTAATAATACACACTGCAAAGAGTCACAGTATACAAACAAGTACCTGCATAATCACAACAACACACTACAACAACTGGGCCTCTGGGTACATATTGTGATGTTATCTGGTATACGTTGTATAGTTGGTATATATTGTAAAGTGGGCGGCACGGTGGTTTAATGGGTAGCACTGTCGCCTCACAGCAAGAAGGTCCTGGGTTCGATCCCCAGGTGGGCCGGTCCGGGTCCTTTCTGTACGGAGTTTGCATGTTCCTCCGGGTGCTCCGATTTCCTCCCACAGTCCAAAAACATGCCACCAGGCTAATTGGAAACACTGAACTGTCCTATAGATACCTAGCCGCTAGATGCACAAACCAGTGCATTGTAGTGCCGGTCCCAAGCCCGGATAAAATAGGGAGGGTCGTGTCAGGAAGGGCATCCGGCGTAAAAATTGTGCCAAATCAATGTGGATCATGATCCGCCGAGAGCCGACCCCGCAACCGAACGGGACAAAGGCCGAGGAAGAAGAAGAAGGTATATATTGTAAAGTATTAAAGTTGTAAAGTGTAAAAGTGTTGTTTTATGACTGAATTGTTTATGTTTTTAATTCTGCTTGGCAGCAGTGCGCCCCTGTATGTGTGAACGTGTGATGTGGTGTTCAGACAGATGTGTAATGGAGATAATCACCATTCACATTATTTGTGTGATTTATTAGTTTGGTCAGGGTTCTGCAGGTAATAGTTCAGCCAGCCTTATATTTTACAAACGTTCAGGGTTTTTTCCATCGTTTTGAGCGTCCATAGACTTTTTAAAAGTACCAGTGGTTATGCTGGAGTTCTGAAGCAGCACTGGCACTCTGAACTTCCCGTGCGCTTCCTCCCCGCCGGCCTGTGAAGTGGCAGAGAGGCGACCGAGTCAAGCTCAGACTGGAAGGGAAGTGAGCGTCCATTAAATCAGCCTCCTCACGGCCATCTCACAACATCAATCACACTAACATGAAAGTTACAATAATGCAGGGGGCCATTTTACCCCGCCCGACGCTCAGACATCACAGTCTAGGTGTGCTAATGATGCTGGTAGCACACACACACACACACACACACACCGCTAGTTCAGCTTGGACTGACTTCCAATCTGTCCTGTTCAGGTTCGTCCTTACAGATTTATTTCATATAGCTGATGGTCAGTAACATTCCAGCATTTAATTACAAACCACATGGCCCGGCGTACACTGTAATGCCAAAAGTACTTGGATGCCCCTCCTAATGTAATAAGTTCAGGTGTTTTAGCCACACCCATTTCTAACAGGTGTGTAAAATCACTTATATAAATAAATCATATGCATCCTTTTGGCAGTGGTTTGGAAATGGCCCTTTTTGGTCCCTGTTCATTCCAGAGAACGTGTTTCTATTGGTCCAGAGTGTATTTTACACCTCTTCGGCAGACCCCGGGCATTGTGCATGCAAGTTGTAAGCTTTCGTGCAGCTGATTGACCCTGGAATCCCTGTCCATGAAGCTCCTGAGAAGCATTTCTTATTTGTTGATGCCTCCAGAGGTCTGGTGGACTTAAGATCTTTGGTTGTCTTGTTCTTTTAGCCTTACAGTTGAGCTGTTCTTGCTCCTAGATGTGTCCACAGTAGGATGTAAAGCGTGGTTAGGCGTACACTGTAATGCCAAAAGTACTTAGACGCCCCTCCTAATTTGATAAGTTCAGGTGTTTTAGCCACAACTATTGCTAACAGGTGTGTAAAATCACAATAAATCATATGCATCCTTTGTGGCAGCGGTTTGGAAATGACTCTTTTCTGTCCCAGTATGCCTTTTCATTCCAGAGAACATGTTTCTATTAGTCCAGAGTTTTAAGGGAGTGTATTGTACACCACTCCGGCAGATACCGGGCATTGTGCATGCAAGTTGTAGGCCTTCATGCAGCTGATTGGCCCTGGAAACCCATTCCATGAATGCCATAGTCATAGTCTTATTTTTTGATGCCTTCAGAGGTCGGATGGACTTAAAATCTTGGTTTTCTTGTTCTTTCAGCTTTACACTTGAGCTGTTCTTGCTCCTAGGTGTCTCCAGAGTAGGACATAAAGCAGTCAAGTCAACTGGGGTAACTCTGATGTAATGATTAGCCTAAAAACCAATTCCATGAAGCTCCTGAGAAGCATTTCTTATTTGTTGATGCCTCCAGAGGTTGGGTGGACCTAAGCCTTTGGTTTTCTCATTCTTTTAGCTTTACAGTTGAGCTGTTCTTGCTCCTAGATGTGTCCACAGTAGGATGTAAAGCTGTCAGGTCGACTAGGGTAGCCTTAAGTTCAATGGAAATTCCTCGTTGGTGCCTAAAACAAAACTGTAAAATGTTTTGAATTAAAAATGTTTTTTTCTCGTGTGCCCAGGTGGCGCAGCGGGATATTCCACTAGCACACCAGTGCCGAGGTTCGAAACTCTGCGTTGCCACCGGTCGGCTGGGCGCCATCTAGCGGGCGGAGTTGGCAGTGCCTGCAGCAGACACGTCTCTGCTAGGGTGGGATGACCGGACTATGTGGGTGGGGTCTGTGTAAGGCTGTGTAAGGACCCTGATTAACAGATAGAGAGGTGCCTGTGTAGAGTGGATGGGTGAAAAAGGGTTCCGCTAAGGGCTGCACGTGGGTCGGAGGAGGCGTGGAAGGACCCCCATTCCCCCATAATTTATCCTGGCATTTCTAGGATAAATTAAAGTGCAGTATATACAGCTAGACCTTGGAGTAAAGCTGATGTGTAGTAAATAACATGCAGAAGAGTTCAGATGAAGTCAGTAAATTATCGTGCTGACTGAGCTGAGCTTCTCGAGGCAGTGCAACAACTATAATCCCTATGATTTCATCGTCGGGTCGTATTTATCTGCCGCGCTACAGGTATCAGCTCTCATAAATTTGACTGTCAGCCGGGTGGAAACGTTCAGGAGTGGTCTCTTTATATTACAGACTTGTGGAGAAAATGAGGACATTTTGTTATGACTAACGCCGCAGCTATTTCACATAATGTTCAGCCACGGCTCAGAGGCAGACAGCGGCTTTCACTTCTCCGGTGGACGGTGTAAAAGCTGACACAGTCGCACTAAAACACCAAGGTCACCTCTGTCCTCTGTGCTCTCTCAGCCACAAAAGCCTCGTCTGGTTTAATGGAGAGTTCTCCCAGCGCTAGGCTGTGCTTATTCTCTCACTCGGACTATTGTAACACACACACACACACACACACCCGTCTCTATTACAGTGACTCTGGATTATTCTCAGTGCAAGATGAACTGTATGGAGGGTACAGAAGTGCAGGCTTTGGTTTCAGGTTTAAACGGGAAGGTGTTTCCTTACCTGCTCTGTGTTTGTTCTCACAATGGCCTGAGTAGCTCTCTTGTTTCTCAGTAAGGAGAGTCCAGACAAGACCTTTGTTTTCCACTTCATCAGACTTTTTTTTTCTTTCTTTTCCTTCTCCTGGAACAAGGGTTGGAGAGCGGCCATGTGTTTGCTCTGAGACGGCTCTCTCGGGCCGCGCTGAGCCATGCCGAGGGGAAATCGCTCCGTTTGTTTGGATTAACTTTATTTCTCTGAGCGGCTATGATACATGCCGGCCACTAAAAACTGTTTCAGTTTAGTGGAAGTTTTAGTTGTTAAAATGCCTGTTATACGAGCTGTCTGGTTTGATTTTTGGGGCGATCCGTCTGATGTTCTCTTTCTTTAAACATTGTGCAGAACTCATTGTGCCGACTGCATCTGTTGTGTTAAAAGTGTCCTGTTTCTAATCTCATGTTTGCCGTAGCCTTTAACCAAACTCTGTACATAGTGTGTGTTATCTCAGGATTCTCAGAATGCTTTCATATCCTACATATTTTATTACTCTTAAACATTTACACCGATCAGGCATAACATTATCCCATACACAACAAACTGTGATGCTCTGTGTATTCTGACACCTTTCTATCAGAACCAGCATTAACTTCTTCAGCAATTTGTGCTACAGTAGCTCGTCTGTTGGATTGGACCCCACATGCATCAATGAGCCTTGGCTGCCCATGACCCTGTCGCCGGTTTACCACTGTTCCTTCCTTAAACCACTTTTGATAGATACTGACCACTGCAGACCGGGAACACCCCACAAGAGCTACAGTTTTGGAGATGCTCTGACCCAGTCGTCTAGCCATCACAATTTGACCCTCGTCAAACTCAGTCAAATCCTCACGCCTGTCCATTTTTCCTGCTTCTAACATCAACTTTGAGGATAAAATGTTCACTTGCTGCCTAATATATCCCCCCCACTAACAGGTGCCGTGATGAAGAGATAATCAGTGTTATTCACTTCACCTGTCAGTGCTCATAATGTTATGCCTGCTCGGTGTATACAAAAAAAGGACACCACAGCTTTGTGCATGCACTGTGTTTACCTTAAAAATGATCTAACCACAGGACAGTTGTAGTTTTACTCTAATCAGAGTTCAGATTAACGCCGCTGCTGTGGGATACACATGCCGTAGTAATCTGATGCACCGAGGGTGTCGAAATTCTGCAAAGTCAGATTTTAGCACGACTTAATTTCCTCATTACAGGTGAGATGGTGGGCTGAGCACCATACAGGACCAGGTTTTTAATAATAGAGCTATAATGAAATTGTATTTCTCATTTAAAACTGTTCACATCCATATGAAGGGCGGCTCGGTGGCTCGGTGGGTAGCACTGTCACCTCACAGCAGGAAGGTCCTGGGTTTGATTCCTAGGTTGAGCGGTCCGGGTCCTTTCTGTGTGCATGTTCTCCCCGTATCTGTGTGTTTCTCTGGGAGCTCCAGTTTCCTCCCACAGTCCAAAGACGTTCAGGTGAGGTGAATTGGAGATACAAAATTGTCCAAGACTGTGTTTAACATCTTGTGTAACCAGTAACTACCTGTCCTGTCATGAATGGAACCAAAGTGTAAAACATGACATTAAAATCCTAATAAATAATAACAACCACATGAAGGGAGATTCACCAGACACCAAAGCTTTTATGTCTTCTGTCATCAATGAGTCTTGGCTGCCCAACAACCTGTTGGCGGTTCATGGCTTGTTGCTCTTAGGGCCACTTAAGAACCACTTAAAGCCACTGTTGGTGGGTACTGGGGCAGTTGTAGCCTAGCAGGTAAGGTACTGAAATAGTAATCGAAAGGTCTCTGGTTCAAGCCCTACCACTGCCAGGTTGCCACTGTTGGGCCCTTGAGCAAGGCCCTTAACCCTCAATTGCTTTGACAATATACTGTCACAGTACAGTAAGTCACTTCGGATAAAAGCATCTGCTAAATGCTCAAAATGTAACTGTACCTTTAAACACCTTCATACCTTCTGTTTGTACCTATATAACCTGATCTTTGGTCCTCATGGGTAGCAGCAGGGAGGGGTGCAGTGTACCTCTGTGTTTGAGAATGGTCCTGCCCTGTATCACCGGTAGTAAAACTCAGCTTCCATCTTGTTTCAGGGTTTCTTCTTGACCGTGTCGGTGGAGTCGATCCTGAAGGTGGCCAAGCACGCCTCGGAGAACAACAAGATCTTCTGTTTGAACCTGTCTGCTCCGTTCATCTGCCAGGTCTTCAAGGAGTCGCTCATGAAGGTCATGCCCTACGTGGACGTCCTGTTCGGGAACGAATCGGTAAGTCGTCACCTATTCTGGTACAGTAGTGCGGAACACCCCACGGGAAGTGCAGGTACTTTCACAGGGTGAGAGAGGGGATACGAGCTGAAAATGACAATCTTATCCATTCAATCTTAACAATTACTTCATTTCCTAATTAGATTGATGTACATCTAATAACCTCCTACTGTTCGGATGAACAAACACTGAAAGATCCAGCGGGTTGTTCTGAGACTTCTGAGGAAGCATAAGAGCCTTCAGGTAGTTAGTGTGAACTGGACTAATTTGGGACTGTATAAGAAAACACAGGGGAAAAAACAGAGGCTAATGCTAACCTCTCTCTCCAGTTTCCTAATGTTACCATGGTACAAATGTGTTTAGTGTTGTTTAGTGACAGCACACTTATAAATCTGTTTTTTTTTTTACAGTGTGCACTGATTAGAAGGTGAATATAGTTTGTGTGTTTGGTTCAGCGTCTCCCTTGATATTCCGACCGGCTGTGGAGGAACCGTGAGTGGGAGAAACCTTCCACGCTGCTCTTTAATTACTTTGTGCCTCTGCCCTCTGAAAGCCATCATGCTTTTATACCCACAAACAGCTGTAAGTGGGCTGGGTATGCTTTAGTGCAGTGTGACCGACAGGCTGGTGTGTGTATGTGTGTGTGTGTGTGTGTGGTTGCTGCTCGTCAGGCCTGACATGCTAAAATGTTGTGGTTGATTCGGGTCTTCCTTCAGCATGTACAGTCCGGTGTACCACAGTGCTGCTAACTTGATTGGTGGATTAAACAGGGTGGTATAGTGGGTAGCGCTGCCACCTCAAAGCAGGAAGGGTTTGTGTTCGGGCAGCCAGGGACTTTTCTGTGTTGACCAGTAACGTGTTCAAAGCTGTTGATCCATTTTTATGACATCACATTGAACAATGTGAAAGACGACTGGATTAAAAACTGTTTAAATTTAGCCTTTACGAAGGTTCTGCCTGCCGGCTGGGCTGAGCAGCCACATGAACAACGATTGGCCTGTTGTTCAGATATGGGCGGGACTAAACCGGATAGGGTCTCTCTCCCATGACTGGTGCAATTACAACCTCTGCTGATTGATGGTGCCTGCACAGATGGGAAAAGAGTGCTGTCAGGGTGTGTCTCTCCGTACACAACGCTGAGCTGCACTGCACTCGTCAAAGTGTAGGTGATAAGATGCATACTGCCCACGTCCTCCTCAATCAGAGCAGGGATCGGCACTGGTGGAGAGGAAGCATGACGCAATCGGGCAATTGGACGCAGTAAAAGGGAGAAAATGCATAGAAAATATATATATAAAAAAAGAGGGGACTCTAAATGCAGGATCCCATAGTTTGTTATTTTGAGAGTGACAGACGTGTTATTGTGGTAACTCATGTGAATTGTGGGTTTTTTTTCACCCAATCCAGTCGTAACCAATTGAAGCGGATCTCTCTCTTATGATAAGATAAGATACGACTTTATTGATCCCCTTAGAGAAATGAACCTGTTACTTCAGTACAGGAGAAGCGTGGTAAAGAACAGAAACGAAAGAGCTGAGAAAAAACCTTGAAAGTAAAACATCAAATACATAAAATACTCAAGAGCCGCCAGACAAACCGCACACAGTGTGTAGTTACTTACACTTTTGAAACTGGTAATGTACTGTATAATATACTGTAATATACACTGATCAGCCATAACATTAAAACCACCTCCTTGTTTCTACACTCACTGTCCATTTTATCAGCTCCACTTACCATATAGAAGCACTTTGTTGTTCTACAATTACTGACTGTAGTCCATCTGTTTCTCTACATACTTTGTTACCCCCCTTTCATGCTGTTCTTCAATGGTCAGGACCCCCACAGAGCAGGTATTATTTAGGTGGTGGATCATTCTCAGCACTGCAGTGACACTGACATGGTGGTGGTGTGTTAGTGTGTGTTGTGCTGGTATGAGTGGATCAGACACAGCAGCGCTGATGGATTTTTTTAAACACCTCACTGTCACTGCTGGACTGAGAATTGTCCACCAACCAAAAATATCCAGCTAACAGCGCCCCGTGGGCAGCGTCCTGTGACCACTGATGAAGGTCTAGAAGATGACCAACTCAAACAGCAGCAATAGATGAGCGATCGTCTCTGACTTTACATCCACAAGCTGGACCGACTAGGTAGAAGTGTCTAGTAGAGTGGACAGTGAGTGGACACGGTGTTTAAAAACTCCAGCAGCGCTGCTGTGTCATACCAGCACAACACACACTAACACACCACCACCATGTCAGTGTCACTGTAGTGCTGAGAATGATCTACCACCTAAATAATACCTGCTCTGTAGTGGTCCTGTGGGGGCTAAAAAAGTATGTAGAGAAACAGATTGACTACAGTCAGTAATTGTAGAACTACAAAGTGCTTCTATATGGTAAGTGAAGCTGATAATGGCTGATCAGTGTGTTATTATTAAGGCCCTACCTAATCGCCCAATGAATTTGACCCACCGTGACCCAGATCAGGATACAGCGGTGGTAAAACAGACATGAATGAATGAACCGTGTTTAATATCTAACCACCAGGCGTTCACTCGGGCTTCTTATGGCAAGAACAGCTGTGGTAATTAATATAAACCCAAAATGGCCACAGCTTGCTTTTTAACTAGACTAATTACATCATTAGTGCACACACACACACATCCACGTAGTCTCTTAGAATCGACAGTTTCTGCGATGTTCCTCCTCGCTCTTGTTTTGTTTGAATCTGTGAGTTTTGGCAGCTGGAGGTTGTCTGTACTAGACAGGTCTTTATGTGCAGTGACGGTGCAGACGCCGTGATCTCCTGCACCCTCCTGGCCGGTGTGTGTGAAGTGTGTGATATCCAGGGAGCACCAGTGGCCTGGTCAACGACAAAAACCAGAGAAAGCGAAACGTTTCACCAAGTGGAACGGCTTCCAGTTAGGTTAATTACGCGAGCGAGCCTAACAGCCGGGCCAAAACCAGATGGCGCTGAATTAACGCTCGCAAATACCGGCGTCAACACGCTTAGCGTCGCACACGTACGCGCTCTCAATTTGCAATGGCAAACAATTTGTTCTCCTTTTGCCAACACGCCTGATAAAATTGAACAGCGCGAGTTGTCATTACAGATGAATTTGTCAGGCAGAGGGCTCAGACTGTGTAGATAAATGGCATGATTAATTGGAACAGAATGAATAACCCTGACTGATTTAGTATAAGCAGTAATTAACTCCAGCACAGAGCTACAATTGTCCAAAATAACAGGGGAGTTAAAGCTATGAATGCTGGGCGCTTGCTAAATGATTGAATTCTCTCTGCCGCCGCTGCTGCTAAGGAAACGGCACGAGAGACAAAGACGAGCAGAAATGACTGGGAGCGCTGGCACATGGTGTCGATCTGTCTCACAGCCTTTTCCCAAAGAGAACACATACCCACCTGATTTAAATAATTGACCTTGGACTAGTCCAGAGGAACAGGTTTGACATTTACAGGACTAAAGAAGAACTGAGTACAAATCACTGATACACTAAGAGCTCATTCACATGAGAAGCGTTTCGTTCAGCGCTCGGCTTGAGTGGTGGGGTAAAACGTCATCAAAGTGCGAATATGAGACGAATCTGCATTTGTGTGGAATAACCATCAAATCCAGTCTGAAAGCTCCACATGTATCTGTGTTTATCTGGATTTTCCTCAATGTTTCACTTTTAAACTTGTGTTACAGCTTGAGGTTCTGAGAGATTATGAGAATCAGAATCAGCTTTTCCAGAGTCTTAAACGCTTATCGTTAAAAAAAAAAAGCTTAACGGGATTTAATGTATTAAAAGAACGACACAGGGGCACTAAACATCTCTTAATTATTACTGCTCATAAGTTTCTCTCCACTAATTAAATTCCTCTCTTGTTGTTTTAGTACAATGTCACATTAAGCTGTGTTCATGTTAAGCGTTGTTCATATGGACCAAGTTGCTTTTATCGCATCATATCAAACAGTTCGTCTCATTGGAGGCACTTTAATGTACTAAAAGAAGGAGACAGGAGCACTAAACCTCTCTTAATTATTACTGCTCATAAGTTCTCTCAAATAATAAAACTCATCGTTGGTTGTTTTAATATAATGAGTCACATTAAGCTTTATTGTTCACGTTAAACGTTGTTTGTGCAGCCTGAGTCGCTTCTACCACGTCATATCAAACAGTTCGTCTCATTGAAGGAGCTTTGAAAAAGTCAGCGGAGAAACTGGGTCAAATCAGGTGAACATAGAGCGCCACGGCAAGCGCACGACTTTTTGTGCCTATCGCTTGTCAGCGGATCACCCAGTAATGATGGGCACACTGGACCAGTAACATGACCAAAGCCTAAGAAGGACGACTGGATTGAGAACTGTTTTAATTTAGCCTTTACAACTGTGACTCTGAATGCAGGATCCCATAGTTTGTGATATTGAGAGTGACAGACACATGTTATTGTGGTAACTCAGGTGAACTAGTGTTGTGTTCCACCCATTTATTCACCCAATCCAGTCGTAGCCAATTGGATCTCTCGCTTGTCGCTGCCCTCCACCCCCTCCCTTGATTGAGGAGAACCGAGGTTGTCACACGCCCTGTTTGACAAGTGCGCCTCTGATTGCTTTCTTTTTACCTACCAGGAGCTGCTAGGGGTGGAGTCTTACACAGCGCACTATTGTGTACAGAGAACCACGCACTGCCATCCATGATCACCCGCTCCCACCCACCATCTGTGCCAGTGCCTCAACCGGTCAGTAGAGGCCGCAAATGCCCTACTGTTCAGGCATTGCCCCTTCCCCCACAGACACATCCAATCGTGTGTCTGTATAGTTGCACAGCTGGCTGATAGCAGTGCTGAGATTCGAACTCAAGATTCGAGCTTTGGTAGTGTTAGCTATGCAGTGTTACGGGTTGGTACTGTGGTCAGTTATCAGTCAGTACTTGTAGTTTCTTGCACATTTAGAACTCATTCCCATCAGACACATCCTAATCGACTGGAAACTAATCTAATCTAAAGTATCTAACATATCTAAAACTATCTAAAGTATCTAAGATATCTAAAACTATCTAAAACTATCTAAAGTATCTAACATATCTAAAACTATCTAAAGTATCTAACATATCTAAAACTATCTAAAGTATCTAACATATCTAAAACTATCTAAAGTATCTAACATATCTAAAACTATCTAAAGTATCTAAGATATCTAAAACTATCTAAAACTATCTAAAGTATCTAACATATCTAAAACTATCTAAAGTATCTAACATATCTAAAACTATCTAAAGTAGAAACTCAAACTCATACATTAAAATGCCGACAGAAGAAAACATTGACTAACAAGAACTATCGACTGATGCCTTAAAATAAAAACACTGAACGTTCATGTCATGATAATAACCAATGTAACGTGCTGACGTGTCATTAAACATCCAAAGTAAACAAACAAACCTGCACACTTAGAAATCGAACTCTCATTCTACACTGAATACTTTTAATGGTTTGGATTTTCAGGTGTACTTTTAAATATCTGCGTCTCTGTGGAAACATCTGTGTACAGATAACCTCTGGACTTTCATATCGTGTGTAAGTGCGTGTTCAAATGCACACACGGTGGTTACAGTGGTGTGTTTTATATAAAGTGGGTATTTCCTTCCTGTCTGCATGAAGAGTGAGAGATTAGCATGACACTCGGCCTTCCTTTCACATCTGATTCGGCCTCAGTGCTCACAGATGCAGACGCAGAAACATGTCAAGTGCAACAGCGGTTCACACTTCTGAGCCTCAGCGAGCCTCTTCCGTGGCCTTGTGTAACCACAGGACGTCTTAAAAACGTCTTCGCCCCTCTCTATAGAGGAATTGTATTGTATAGTGAAAGAACACAGATAAAATTCATTTTAGACCCATAAATATCAAATATATGAATATGCTGCATGTTTTGATGCCTTCACTACTAAGCCTGGCTTTAGGCTTTAACTATTGTCATATACAGTGTATCACAAAAGTGAGTACACCCCTCACATTTCTGCAAATATTTCATTATATCTTTTTATGGGACAACACTATAGACATGAAACTTGGATATAACTTAGAGTAGTCAGTGTACAGCTTGTATAGCAGTGTAGATTTACTGTCTTCTGAAAATAACTCAACACACAGCCATTAATGTCTAAATAGCTGGCAACATAAGTGAGTACACCCCACAGTGAACATGTCCAAATTGTGCCCAAATGTGTCGTTGTCCCTCCATGGTGTCATGTGTCAAGGTCCCAGGTGTAAATGGGGAGCAGGGCTGTTAAAATTGGTGTTTTGGGTACAATTCTCTCATACTGGCCACTGGATATTCAACATGGCACCTCATGGCAAAGAACTCTCTGAGGATGTAAGAAATAGAATTGTTGCTCTCCACAAAGATGGCCTGGGCTATAAGAAGATTGCTAACACCCTGAAACTGAGCTACAGCATGGTGGCCAAGGTCATACAGCGGTTTTCCAGGACAGGTTCCACTCGGAACAGGCTTCGCCAGGGTCGACCAAAGAAGTTGAGTCCACGTGTTCGGCGTCATATCCAGAGGTTGGCTTTAAAAAATAGACACATGAGTGCTGCCAGCATTGCTGCAGAGGTTGAAGACGTGGGAGGTCAGCCTGTCAGTGCTCAGACCATACGCCGCACACTGCATCAACTCGGTCTGCATGGTCGTCATCCCAGAAGGAAGCTGACGCACAAGAAAGCCCGCAAACAGTTTGCTGAAGACAAGCAGTCCAAGAACATGGATTACTGGAATGCCCTGTGGTCTGACGAGACCAAGATAAACTTGTTTGGCTCAGATGGTGTCCAGCATGTGTGGCGGCGCCCTGGTGAGAAGTACCAAGACAACTGTATCTTGCCTACAGTCAAGCATGGTGGTGGTAGCATCATGGTCTTGGGCTGCATGAGTGTTGCTGGCACTGGGGAGCTGCAGCTCATTGAGGGAAACATGAATTCCAACATGTACTGTGACATTCTGAAACAGAGCATGATCCCCTCCCTTCTAAAACTGGGCCTCATGGCAGTTTTCCAACAGGATAACGACCCCAAACACAACCTCCAAGATGACAACTGCCTTGCTGAGGAAGCTGAAGGTAAAGGTGATGGACTAAACCCAATTGAGCACCTGTGGCGCATCCTCAAGTGGAAGGTGGAGGAGTTCAAGGTGTCTAACATCCACCAGCTCCGTGATGTCATCATGGAGGAGTGTAAGAGGATTCCAGTAGCAACCTGTGCAGCTCTGGTGAATTCCATGCCCAGGAGGGTTAAGGCAGTGCTGGATAATAATGGTGGTCACACAAAATATTGTCACTTTGGGCACAATTTGGACATGTTCACTGTGGGGTGTACTCACTTATGTTGCCAGCCATTTAGATATTAATGGCTGTGTGTTGAGTTATTTTCAGAAGACAGTAAATCTACACTGCTATACAAGTTGTACACTGACTACTCTAAGTTATATCCAATTTTTAGTTCTATAGTGTTGTCCCATGAAAAGATATAATAAAATATTTGCAGAAATGTGAGGGGTGTACTCACTTTTGTGATACACTGTATCATCTTAAAAATAGCTTCTCTTCTCTTTGTAGGAGAATTATAGGGAAACAATACGGCATAAAAAATATACAAATATATATATAATTATATATATATATAATATATATATAATAATATATATATATAATTTTAAACCAGTAAGATCAATAAATATCATATATATATATATATATATATATATATATATATATATATATATATATATATATATATATACATACTCAATATAACTCATGTCTAAAATCATCTTTAAAATAGCTTTTCCTCTTTCTGTAGGAGAATTGAATCGTATCATGTAACAATATGACAAAAGTACAGATAAAGTTAATTTTAAATGCGTAAACATAATATTAATATTAAATGGTTGCATGTTTTGATGCCTTCACTACTAAACTATTTAAGGCTTAATATAAATAATGTCTTAAATGTTCTTTAAAATAGCTTCTCTTCTATTTGTAGGAGAATTAAATCATATAATGAAACAATACAACATAAAAATACAGAAGAAATCAATTTTAAACCAATAAATTCAATAAATATGAAATATATGAATAGGCTTCATGTTTTGTTGTCTACACTACTAAACCATTTAAGGTTTAATATAACTTGTTTTGAATCATTTTAAAAAATAACTCTATTTCTCTTTGAGAATTTTATTGTATAGTGAAACAATACAGCATAAAAAATACAGAAGAAATTCATTTTAAACCTACAAGTTTAATAAATATCAGGTATATTAATATGCTGCATGTTTTGATGCCTTCACTATTAATCCATTTAAGGTTTAATATAACTATTGTCCTAAATCATCTTAAAAATGCTTTTCCTCTCTTTGTAGGAGAATTAAATGGTATAGTGAAACAATACAGCATAAAAATTCAGAAGAAATTCATTTTAATACAATAAATATCAAATATATAATTATGTTGCATGTTTTGACGCCTTCACTACTAATGCCTAGTTCACACTACACGATTTTTGCCCTGATTTTCACTCGCTGACTGGTCGCCGCTAGATTTGCTGAGCGCTCAGCGACTGAAGAACTACAGTATATCTAGCATGTCAAATACTGTATCTGGATCTGAGTCGCACAACTGGCAATGAGTGCTATGTCAAGCAGCCAATGAGAACGCAAGATACGGGGTGAGGGGAAACGCAGGGGAGGAGTGTAAAAAGGTGGGACAGGGGCATAATATAGTTTATATCAGAATACATCAGCACACACACAAGTTTTACAGTATTTCTGACCTTATTGTTCTCTACAACACGTAACACCAATGTTACACTGCAAAAAAATATTTATTAACCTCCAACTCACTATAGAACAATCTAATTGACTTTACGCTTACAAACTTTGATCGTTTGCTACTTGTTGACGTGCATTTTTGGACGTGGTATCATTAAACCCCTCGTCACTTCTCGCGTTTGTTTTCGTGACAAAGCATAGTTTGGGAGACCAGAGAAGCTCGCCTGCGGTTCCAGTTGGTGATAGATGGTGTAGTGTGAAACCCCCTATCACCGATCAGTCGTGTAGTGTGAAAGCCACACCGACCTGAAAGACTCCCGATTACAAGAGATCCAGTCGTGTAGTGAGAACTGTACAGCGACCCGACGACTTGGAAAGTCATGTAGTGTGAACTTGGCATAAGACAACTATTGTTTTAATACACACTGGTTTTAAAAATGTCCTGTATATGTTAATACATGACTTTTAATCATGTAATACATGTCTTTAGTGAGACATTATTTATTTATTTTATCTTACTTGTCATTATTTGGATGAGAATTTTCTGATAATATGAGGATAAACATTAAATAATTTGATGTGTGTTAGGGATTATGGCTGCCTGTCCACCTCTCTACAGATCATATGCAACATGGAACTGCCAGATAAAGTCAACGATTACTAGGATCCGTTCAGATTTACTCTCTTATTAATAAACCAAATAGCTGTGCATATCACTGGTTAGCAGATTACCCAGTAATTAAGAGCATACTGGACCAGTAACAGTTTTTTATGACTTCACAGTTTGAACACTGAGAAAGACATCTGGATTGAGAACTGTTTTAATTTAGTCTTTACCATCTAAACAGATGTACTTTTTATTTAAAAATCACTCATTTTAAGTTGATGTGCAGTTTAAATTCATATTAAGAAGCGACTCTGACTGCAGGATCTCATGGACGACAGGGAGAACGCGAGGGGAGGGAGTTAAACACGGGGTTGAGGTAATTAAAAAAATGCAAAGAGGAGAGATGCTGTCAGGGGAACTTAAGTACAGACTTTACACTCCACCAGTCTCCCATGGCATCACCCACAGCACTCAATTAAAGCCCGACTGTCTGCACACGCCTCCTGTGGAACGGCCACCAAGGTAACATGGTGAGACTCACAGAGAGGCCTGGTGGAGAGGGATTTACTATCAGCACTGCTGGGATTTTAGTCAGGTTGGTTTGGGAAAGATCTCATAAAGGCACATGTTTGTTTTCTGCTAAATAAATTAAAAATAGTAATAATAATAAATCTGCTGTAAATAATGTTGAGTTATTATATGGATAAATAGAAACAGGAAATAATAAACAGAACTAAATAAGACTCAATAAATGACACAATTGTGTATAAAGTAGTGAATAAAACTAAAATTACTTTTACTACTACTATTAATATTGCTAATACTATTACTATTGCTATTGATAATGTAATACTACTACTATTATTATTGCTACTTCAAATACTATTGCTAATACTATTACTACTGCTAATATTTACATTGACATTTTCAGCATTTAGCAGACGCTTTTATCCAAAGCGACTTACATTACATATACAGTTACAGTATACAGTCTGAGCAATTGAGGGTTAAGGGCCCAACAGCAGCAACCTGGCAGTTGTGAGGCTTGAACCAGCGACCCTCTGATTAGTAGTGCAGTACCTTAACCACTAGGGTAAAGCTTGCCCAATACTACTATTACTACTACTACTATTGCTAATGATACTACTAATATTACTATTGCTACTGCAAATACTATTGCTAGTACTATTACTACTATTGCTATTGCTAATACTATTGCTAATACTACTACTACTACTATTATGCTACTGCAAATACTGTTGCTATTACTACTACTATTACTACTGCTAATACCACTACTACTAATAATACTACTACTACTATTACTATTACTACTACTATTACTATTGCTACTGCAAATACTATTGCTTATACTATTACTACTGCTAATACTACTACTATTACTATTGCTAATACTACTACTATTACTATTGCTAATGCAACTACTATTACTATTACTACTGCTAGTACTGCTACTACTACTACTATTGCTAATACTATTACTATTGCTAATACTATTACTATTGCTAATACTACTACTATTGCTATTGCTATTACTACTACTACTACTATTACTATTGCTATTACTACTAAGGGCGGCACGGTGGCTAAGTGGGTAGCACTGTCGCCTCACAGCAAGAAGGTCCTGGGTTCGATCCCCAGGTGGGGCGGTCCGGGTCCTTTCTGTGTTGAGTCTGCATGTTCTCCCTGTGCCTGTGTGGGTTTCCTCCGGGTGCTCCGGTTTCCTCCAACAGTCCAAAGACGTGCAAGTGAGGTAAATTGGAGATACAAAATTGTCCATGACTGTGTAAAACATGACGTTAAAATCCTAATAAACAAACAAACAATAATACTACAGTTACTATTGCTAAAGATAATATTACTACTACTATTATAGTGCTCACTTATCATAGTGTCACTCTTTAATAAAACTCCTGAATCTTCATGACTAGTTGGCTTCCATTCTTGAAACTAAACTGATGGATTTGTGGTTCGCTTTCCCCTTTCCGTCATAGATAGGTGATAGGTGTGTGTTAGCATGTTGCTGTGGGATCCAGCGGTGTCGCACTGGGAAACTTCACTTAACACGAGAGCTCGGGCAGTTTTACCCAGAATATCCTTCAGAACAAGCTACTAGGGGAGGTGGACGGGGAGGTGGACGGGGAGTTCCTCTCCCTTGGAGCTACTCACTGTCTTTAGCCCGACTGTGTGTGTGAAGCACTGTAATGATGGATGGAAGAGGAGGCGCGGCACTGGGGGCAGATCAATAGCTGCCACACGGGCCGCTGTATTTCTTTCACAGCGTCTGAGAGCAGGATGTCAGCTTGTTGTTGCCACTGTGATTTGGAGAAGTTTAACAGCGGCGGTGCTCGGCGGCGCCATACGTCAGTCAGCGTGAGTCCTGCCAGCGACTGACTGGAGGCAAAAATTCTGAATAAAAATGACTGAAGTGATTATTTCTGAAGAAAGTGACTGTAAATTAATAATGCTTTTTATAAAGTCAATTTTTCTTTTTAAATAATTGTTTATAGAACCTACCAAGTATTTACCACCCCAAATCAGACAAACTTGGTACAGTATAGACCATTTGTATAAAAACGCAGAGTTTCTTACATTTACTTTGACTTTAATTTGATTGCAGACAGGATGAACCTGAGATATTTCATGTTTTGTCTGATCAACACCCATTTTTGCCTTTCAGTCCAAAAAAAGTTGGGACAGTAAAGCACTTTTTGTAATGTTGACATTACTTCTCACAACACTTAAAAGACGTTTTGGCACCGAGGATACCAAGTGATTTAGTGTTTCAGGTTTTATATTGTCCTGTTCTTCCTCCAAACAAGGTGTGTGACAGTGCGGGGGTGGTGGTGTCACATTTTTTGTTTCGGAATTCTCCACACATTCTCTATTAGGGACAGGTCAGGACTGCACATCACTATTTTTTTTTACTTTCCCTGATCCCAGAGATTGTGTATTGCAGTTGCGGCTTTAAGAATCCCTGTCTGGCCACTCAGGTGGCACAGTGGTAAGATACGCTAGCACACCAGAGCTGGGATTTCGAATACATCATATCGAATCTCAGCTCTGCCATCTGGCTGGGCTGGGCGGCTACATGAACATCGATTGGCTGTTGTTCATACAGGGTTAGGGAGCTGGATAGGGACCTCATAACTCATGCAATAATGACCTTTGCTGGCTGATTGATGGTGTCTGCACAGTTGAGGAATAATGCTGATCAGGGTGTGGCTCTCGCATACTGCACACTTATCGGAGGGGGCGTGTGTCAGTTCGCTCTCCTCAATCGGGGCCGGGGGTCAGCACCAGTAAAGAGGAAGCATAACGCAATTGGGTAAAAATTGGATGCACTAAAAATCTGGAGAAAAAGGGAGAAAATGCATTTAAAAAAAGAAAGAAAACCCCGTCTGATCTTCCCTCCCTCAAACACGGCCAGTTGTGCATGTGTGGACGCCAGGCCAGGTCGGCAGCTCTGCTGAGATTCCAATTTGCGAGTTTCAACTCTGCAGTGTTATTAGTGCCTCAGTCATTTGCAGATGTGTTAGTTTTTTTTGGTGGTGGTGTGTTAGTGTGTGTTGTGCTGGTATGAGTGGATCAGACACAGCAGCACTGCTGGAGTCTTTAAACACCTCACTGTCACTGCCGGACTGAGAATAGTCCACCAACCAAAAATATATCCAGCCAACAGCGCCCCGTGGGCAGCGTCCTGTGACCACTGATGAAGGTCTAGAAGATGACCAACTCGAACAGCAGCAATAGATGAGCGATCGTCTCTGACTTTACATCTACAAGGTGGACCAACTACGTAGGAGTGTCTTATAGAGTGGACAGTGAGTGGACACGATGTTTAAAAACTCCAGCAGCGCTGCTGATGGTCAGTGAGTGTAGAAACAAGGAGGTGGTTTTAATGTTATGGCTGATCGGTGTAAAACAGTTAAGCAAAGAGAAGCAGAACAGAATTCCTCCACTCATCACAAGTTATCACCAACGTTTGCAGTTGTTAATGTCAAGGGTGGCAAAACCAGTTAAGTGCAATTACTTTTTCACATGGGTAATACAGGTTTTTAAATAAATATTTATTTTTAATAAATAGAATGATGGTGTGAAAGCTGAATGTTGTATTTACTCATGTATTTTTATCTTATATTGAAACGAGTGTGCAGATCTGAAACATTCAAATGTGACAAATTAGCAAATAGAAGAAATCAGGTGGGGGCAAATACTTTTTCACAGCACTGTATGTTGCTGAGAGGCTAATAAATGGTGTCATGAACGTCTAGACTAGACTGTTGCTATGTGCTTGTAGCTAAATGTCTCACAGTTTCTTTAAGGAAGTGTCAGTGAGTTCAGAAATGCTGCAGCTCGTGTTCTTACCAGGAAAAAAGGTCTGATCGTATTACCGGTATTACCCTGTTTTTCCTTTTACTCCAGTTTATTCTGGCTGCCTGATAAATTCCTCAAGGACTTCAAAGTTTTGGTGATTACCTTTACAAGCTTAAATGTTTGTACTCCAGTATAATGTGCTGATCTCCTAAAGCAGTATAGCCCATCCTAATTACAGCTGATTCGGGACTTCTGTTCATTCCAGATTATTTACAAGGTGTTTTCTTATATTGCTCATGAACTTTCAAATTGTTTCCCAGAGTGCATCTGGGGTGGTACGGTGACGCACTGGGTAACGCTGTCGCCTCACAGCAAGAAGGGTTTGGGTTCATGCCCGCCCTGTGTGTGTGTGTGTGTGTGTGGATTCCCTCTATCAAGCCCAACGACATGAAGTCAGGCTAATTAGAGCTACTAAAAATTGCCCTGTGTGTGTGTGTGTGTGTCGTGATGGACTGGTGACCTGTCCGGGGTGTTTCCTGCCTTTCGCCCAGTAAATCAGACCCACCGCAAACCTGTCAAGGATGGCGGTGGTAAAACAGACCATGATGAATATGTTGCGTCTTGCCCGTGTGTGTGTGCATGTGTATGTAGCTGCGTACATGAATACACACATTTAGCTCCTCTGAATTTCCTCACAGCCGTTAGTCGGTTTATTTATCATGCTAGAACTGCAGCTGGAGTCTGACGGGCAGAAACGTATTTACGTCCGAGCGTAGATTCCTGCGACGGGCCGAGAAACAGCGTCAGATTTAGAAAGTGATCAGAAGATACTTGGGCCATCCATTCATCCATCCATCTATCCATCCATCTCTCTATTTATCTATCCGTCCGTCTGTCTATCTGTCCATCCGTTCATCCTCCCATCTCTTAATCTATCTATCCATCCATCCATCTCTCTATTTATGTATCCGTCCGTCTGTCTATCTGTCCATCCGTTCATCCACCCATCTCTTAATCTATCTATCCATCCATCCATCTCTCTATTTATCTATCCGTCCGTCTGTCTATCTGTCCATCCGTTCATCCACCCATCTCTTAATCTATCTATCCATCCATCCATCACTCTATTTATCTATCCGTCTGTCCATCTGTCTGTCCATCCATCCATCTATCTATCTCTCCATCCATCCATCTATTCATCCATCTGTCTCTTTATCTCTCTATCAATTTGGATCCATCCATCTATCCATCCATCCATCCATCCATCCGTCCATCTCTCCATCCATCCATCCATCCATCCATCCGTCCGTACAAAATTTTGTTGTACGCTGTGCAGTGTCTATAAAGGTATTCTGTTCTGTACGGTGGCTCAGTGGGTGGGACTGTCACCTCGCAGCAAGAAGGTCCTGGGTTCGATTCCCAGGTGGAGCGGTTCAGGTTCTTTCTGTGTGGAGTTTGTATGTTCTCCCCTTGTCTGTGTGGGTTTCCTCCGGGAGTTCTGGTTTCCTCCCGTAGTCCAAAGACGTGCAAGTGAGGTGAATTGGAGATACAAAATTGTCCATGACTGTGTTTGATATTAAACTTGTGAACTGATGAATCTTGTGTAACGAGTAAACATGACGTTAAAATCCTAATAAATAAAATGGAGAGTAAAATAAACATCCCGCGATGGCAGAAGGCTAAACGGCGCTGGAGTTTTGGAGACGTGAACCATGTTCACACAGCCAGGATGTTTTGATGACCCCATTATTGCTGCTGCTGCACTTTACCAAGCGTTTCCTTTAAGAGTTTAGATAGCCCGTGGATATTTTCCTCCTCTTCTAACCACGTCGCACGCTAGCCGTACGCAGCGTGCAGAGTTCAGCGGCTAGCGGAAAAAGCCAAATCGGAGCGGGTTTCCTTGCAGCGGCCCGTAGTACAGCTGGCTTCACTCCGTCTGCGTTCAGATCGACATAAAACATGCAACATCCATTTAAACACCCTCACAAATTAGTGTCAACAAACACTCATATGCAGTGCCCACAGGGGTGTACACTATGATACATTAAGCACCGCTAATGAAAGAGCCTCTTATGGGAAAATGAGATGGGATACGCCATTAGCGCTTGTACGTTGTCACATTGCATAATTAATTTGATTAGGCATTGATCAGGTAGTGCTGCTTCCATTTAACGCTTTGTTTGTGCCCATGTTCCTGTGATTTATCCAAGACTGGTTCCACTCGCCAGCTTTTCTTAAGGCCTAATCATACCAGACAGCGCTAAACAAAAGATTAAATAAGGTTTAAATGAACTGCCCTGAGAAAGGTCTTTTACTCACTAGCAAATTCGTAACCATTCTCAGGTCTCTCTCCCTCTCTGTCTCTCTCTCTCTCTCTCTCTGTTGTTTGTCGCCCGTCATGCTCCACTTGGCCTGCTAAATTCTCATGGGAGTACCTTAACACCTCAGCAGTACTCGCTTTCTTCCCCTAATCTTTCCTTTCCCCAGCCCAGATTACTGCCCGCCCCTGCGCCCCAACAGCCCGCGGGCCTTCGCCGAGTCGTATCGATGTGCGTCCGACTCGCAGGCCGCGATTATGAAATTACACCTCGATCGCGCTCATCTGTAACCTCCAATGTCGGCTTTGTTTGGGTGGCTGCCCTGGTGGTCCTGATCCGGCCACAAACAATGAATGAGAAGAAAAAAATGTCTGGTCAGGCTCTGGTCAGGCTCTTGTCTGTGTTGTTTTGCAGCTAGAGTTCGATTTGAGAGATGAGACTCGGTGTTTGGATAGGAAATCCTGTGTTTGGTTAAACCTGCTTTGCTTGCCAAGTGGAAGGTTTTGTAGAGCACGCCGGACCTTTAAAGAGTCTGGGAGTAAAGGTGAGTAGTTAACTTGTTCATAACAAGTCAAAGATTTTAAGCCCCCCACTGCGAGGTTGCTACTGTTGGACCCTTGAGCAAGGCCCTTGACCCTCAATTGCTTAGGCTGTGTACTGTCACGTTGGATAAAAGCGTCTGCTAAGATCTCTGACTGAGATTTACAGCATATAGATTTTCAGCATTTATCCATTTTATTTTATGGGACTTGAACCAGCAACCTTCTGATTACTAGTCCAATACTTTAACCACTAAGCTACAACTGCGTCATTTTCTGATTTGTGCATATTGGCATGGCTGGCGAGATCACTGCTAATAAAATAGATCTGATTGCATTTGTCACACTTAAACACAGTGTATTTTTCTCCAGTTTTACTCCCAATCTAGTCGTATCCAATTACCCAATGGCATTTCGACCCCTCTACTGCTGCTGACCTCTACTCCTGAACGAGGAGAGCCGTGACCATCACGCGGTGTGTAGTATCTGACTTCTTCTTATCATATAGAGATCCGTATCGCACACAAAGAGTGACGTACTGATCCTAATCATCACCCCCAGCAGAGGTCGTAATTTCAGCAGTCATGAGGATTCCCCTCCGACATTCCCACACTCGGACGAGTCGATTTTTGTCCATATAGGTGCGTCCAGAGATTTTAAGTCTCAAGTTTGAGATGTCAGCACTGGTGGTGTTTTACTTCTGCTCCACCCAAGCGCACCACAAGAAGGATTTTAACTTCTGAGTCTCACTTTTCATTGTCATATTCTTAGTGTTTTGCTCAATAAAAGCCACATCTGTCTTTAAAAAGTGAAGTTATGTTCCATTTATAAAAGCTGTTCTGCTACTTGGTTGATCTAGTAACTTCTTAAAATAGATGTAAATGGAATCACATCTGGAAGTTGTACTTAAAGCTTTAATACTATGTGTTAAATAATATATTCAGATATTAACTATCATTGGTGGTGATTTAAAGAGTTGAGACTTACCCTCGACTAGTGATCATCTTTACTGACTTCAGTTTCTTCTATCAATACCTGTCCGGCTGCTTATCTCACCTTCTGAAGGTGTCAAATGCTGGAATGTTGTATTTCACCTGTATCTACAACCTGCATGACTAGAAAAATCTGTGATTAATCTCCAAACTGTGTGGTTGTACATCCAGTACAGGGGTAAAGAACATGATGAACTTGTAATGTCTTTAAATGTCTGGGCTCTAGAGGACCATTCATTACAGCTTACAGCATGTGCAGCATGGCAAAGGCGCATGTAGAGTTAATTGCAGGTCTTTTTCAGATGTTGATGATATTGACCAGTGACAAGGGTCTCTTTCAATTTCTAGGACAGAATTAATGCTATGTCCTTCAGAAGTTACATTTCACCTGTATCTAAAACCTGCATGACTAGAAAAATCCGTGATTAATCTCCAAACTGTGTGTTTGTACATCCAGTAGAGAGATAAAGCCTCCAATGAACTTTTAATGTCTCTGGGATAGCGAGGCCTAATTTCAGACTTACTTTCAGACACCATCTAATCACAGCTGCAGAGTCAGAATACTCGCCAAGACCCAATTACATGTCTTTCCTGGCCCACCAGTACAGATGTGGTCAGTAAGTTTGGATGCTTTCGCCAAAAGGAGGGACCTGTCCGAACTGCCTCTGCCTACACAGTTGCTTAGCTTTAAAGCTTTACAGGCCGTTTCTGAACACCTGAATTAATAAAAATCTGTTGCTTTGCTTGCGTTCTTTATTTTTTACTTTCATTTGATTGAAGGAATAAAATTGTGATTGGGAGAAATGTGTCATTGCACATCGTTCTCATTAAAATCCATTGCATCATTGCTTTGTTGACGGATGCCAAGAACATCCATGTAAACACAGCTTTAGTCTGGCTGCAGATCGATGACTTTACCCGCCAACCATCGCAGAGGTGCTTTTGTATTCCGCTGTGATTTCTGTTTCTGAGCCTCTACAGTACATTTCCTCATGCTTATGGTACCATCTGAATGCCTTAAAAGTCTGTTCAAGATAAACTATGAATGAGTTTTAAACCATTAACAGGAACCTGTACGGCCCCGTACATGTCGTATGAGCTGGTCACCCACTCCGTGGAGTGAACGTGATGTGTATCTGGCCTCTGAATGACCAGAGGGGATGTAGAGGCCCGATCTCAGGCCTGGCCGGGTGTCAGAATGAACTAACCCTGTCCATTTAATGCTTATTTATCCTGTTCAGTGGTTGCAGACACACTCCCCCAGCTATCATTCCTCATTAAATGGCTCTCGCCGGCTTGCCCTTTGGCTCCGGCTCCACACCAGCTTTCTATTCTCTATTCTGTTCATCTTTGTTCTGTACTTGCTATCTCACCAGATCTTTCCCATGAGCAATAAATTACTCAGGGTGGAGAAGCGCTTGTAAGCGGGTCCGTGTACCTTTGGTTATTCGTTCTTATCTTCAAAAACCAAAACTGAAAAACAAGAAAACGAGCCGTTATTCGTTTCGAGATTAAAAATCAAATAACAAACAGGCAGTGTTAACTGAGAGCTCGGACTTGTGATTCCTGATTCAGTACGAAGATTTGAATCATTAACCCAGGTGATTCTGTATTTCTTGTTCTCGGCGAATAAACATCCAAAAATTAATTAAATTGCCCAAACTAACTCTGCAGTAAACAAGGAGCAACAATCGTATCGAATCTCAGCTCTGCCTGCCGGCTGGGCCGAGCGGCCACATGAACAACAATTGGCCTGTTGTTCAGATGGTCGGGACTAGGCCGGATGGGGTCTCTCTCTCATGACTGGTGCAATTACGACCTCTGCTGGCTGATTAATGGCGCCTGCACAGAGATGAGAAAAGAGTGCTCTCAGGGTGTGTCCCTCCGTACACAACGCTGAGCTGCACTGCACTCGTCAAAGTGTAGGTGATAAGATGCATATGGCATGCTGCCCACGTGTCGAAGGGGGCGTGGGTTAGCTTCGTTCTCCTCAATCAGAGCAGGGATTGTGGTGGTGTGTTAGTTTGTATTGTATACCAGCAGAGTGGATCAGACACAGCAGTGCTGCTGGAGTTTTTAAACACCTCACTGTCACTGCTGGACTGAGAATAGTCCACCAACCAAAAATATATCCAGCCAACAGCGCCCTGTGGGCAGCGTCCTGTGACCACTGATGAAGGTCTAGAAGATGACCAACTCAAACAGCAGCAATAGATGAGCGATCATCTCTGACTTTACATCTACAAGGTGGACCAACTAGGTAGGCGTGTCTAATAGAGTGGACAGTGAGTGGACACGGTATTTAAAAACTCCAGCAGCGCTGCTGTGTCTGATCCACTCATACCAGCACAACACACACTAACACACCACCACCATGTCAGTGTCACTGCAGTGCTGAGAATGATCCACCACCCAAATAATACCTACTCTGTGGGGGTCCTGTGGGGGTCCTGACCATTGAAGAACAATTTGTGTAGAAACAAGGAGGTGGTTTTAATGTTATGGCTGATCAGTGTATGAAATATACGCATGTCAGTTTATTTTCGGTTGCACTGACAGAAAATGTTGATTTCGGAAAATTAAAATACGACCTGTTTTTCAATTTCTGCTTGTTTGTTATTTGATTTTTGATCTTGAAACGAAAAATGCATAACGCCCCGTGAAACGAGTGACCAAAGGTACACGGACCTGAGCACTTTCACCACTGTGTGGGACTCCTATAGGGGAAAGAAATAAGGAAATACCTTAGAGAACCTGTGATGGTGTTATGTTGGTTTTCATGCTCGAACTCTGACTCACGGAGGATGAGAATAATCAGTCTGGCTTTGTGAACGTGTGGGTGCAAGTGGTTCAAGTTTTCCGCTAATGAAGCTCCCTCAGTGCAACCGTGCACGAAGGATGTTCTTTTGTCCTTGTACCTAAATAATTATGGCCCTCGTAATGCTTACGGCATGCGCAGCGTGGCAAGGGCGCGTGTAGAGTTAATTGCATGGCTCTTCCGGAGGATGATTTCTTTAAGGTTGATGATCTTGACCAGCGAAGAGTGTCTCTTTCAATTTGTAAAGGGACAGAATTAATGCTAATTCCTTTAGATAATCTTGAAATAATACTGCTTAATCACTCTTAATGAATATTCCGTTCACCTTGACTGCCTGTTAGGTGCTTTATCAGATCATTGAGCTGTAATTAGTTCTATGAAACCTGGAAGCTTTTCTGAAGGAATTTAAGATTTATTTTTCAATGGATTAACCTTGATTGCCTTTGACCTTTTGTGCCAACGTAACTACATACAAGCTGCATTTAGAACATAACCTTGGAATTTCTGTCTGTTTAAAAAGATTACAGTCACCAAAGTGTTGGACGATTGTTCCACTGTGGTGAAATTAGCAATTGTTCGTCTATGACTTTATGTTTGAGCTGCATGTAAACGGACTTACTTATACTTTAGTCCGCCTGTGGAACTGCCAGTGTATCCTGTCAACTGCAACTTCAGCCACACTTATAGGTTTTGAAGGTCGCCACCGTGTCTTCTTAGGCTGGCCCACTTTATACTTTTAATTGTGTGGTATCCATTCTACTTCCGCCTTTGGATGATGTATGTGTGAAGTATGTGACCAGTCAAGCACTGTCTCATGTAAACACTAGAGCGTGCTTATCAACCTCCCCTAGTTTGATTGAGTTAAATTCCTTGGTTTATGACACTTGCCTCGACACAAAATTGAACCAATAATTTGACTTGCAGAAGTTCTGTAACTCTAATAAAATGCTGACTGACCCACACTCACTCACCACTTATTAGTTAAACCTATACACCGATCACGCATAACATTATGACCACCTCCTTGTTTCTACAGTCACTGTCCATTGTATCAGCTCTACTTACCATATAGAAGCACTTTGTAATTCTACAATTACTGACTGTAGTCCATCTGTTTCTCTACATGATCCACCACCTAAATAACACCTGCTCTGTGGTGGTCCTGTGGGGGTCCTGACCATTGAAGAAAAGCATGAAAGGGGACTAACAAAGCATGCAGAGAATAAGATGGACTACAGTCAGTAATTGTAGAACTACAAAGTGCTTCTATATGATAAGTGGAGCTGACAGTGAGTGTAGAAACAAGGAGGTGGTTTTAATGTTATGGCTAATCGGTATATATGTGTATGTATGTATGTATGTATATACAGTATATATACTGTATATATTCTACATTGTGGGACAGTGGTAGCTTAGTGGGTAGAGCTTTGCACTATCAAACAAAAGATTGTGGGTTCTAATCTCAGCTGTCCAGTGCAGCCATTGTTGGGCTCTTGAGCAAGGCCCTTAACCCTGTCGGCTCCAGGAGCGGCGTACAATGGTACTCTAACCTCAGCCTCCAAGCAAGCTGGGATATGTGGAAAAAGCATTTCACTGTACTTCACACGTGTGTATATGTATATATGACAAATAAAGGCATTCTATTATATTCTATAATTAAGATTCCAGTTAGCCAACCAAAAGTTTTGTCTGTTTAAAAAGCCCTGTATTGATTTCAGGGTGATTTAAAGCTCGGCTGTGAAGAATCACAGACTAAATATTAAAGGGAACTTCTCTCCTGTTTCTGTTTGTAATGGAGTCGGTCTCATTGTCTGTACGTATGTGGGATTGTGTGTGCTCACATGTGGTAGATTAATGGACCCGTCTTCGGTCTATTATTCAGCGTGGGTGACTGACAGACCGAGCTTTGGCCCTGCTGGGACCCTCTGTCTTTTTAGTCATGTTGCTGTACCCCCTTTCTTCCTTTCACCCTAAAGATCCACGATGTTCCAAGTGCTCCCAGGGGTCGGGCTGCCGAGCGAAGGGCACGACCCGGCACACATGTAATTGGCTTTATTTCTCCATCATGTCACAGCTGCTGCTTTATTGTTTTGCCACTTTTGATATACTGAGAAATGAAAGGCATTTCAGAATTAAGCTTTAGGAGCGGTATTGGAGCCGATCAAGTTGTGTTTTATGACTCAGTTTGATGTAATTATATTTACATTAATTTAAAGACTGAATTGTATTTGATTCCTTTTTGTTATTGTACCCTTTTGCACTCTGTTAGCTGGCATGATAACAACTCGGCACCAGTGAAGCGTGTCTCGGCACGTCTGAGGTAGAATTATTGTAGCATCGAAATAAAAGGAGTTTAACAGACCAGAACATGTGCAATGCAGGTTTCACGTGGTGGTATTACCTGGACGCTTTCAAAAAAACATGATGATAAAGCACAAGCACCTCAAGAATTCTTTTAGTGGAGCTCTCACAGGTCACTAAGGTCAAAATAAACATGTAATATACACCGATCAGCCATAACATTAAAACCACCTCACTGTCCATTTTTACTGTATTACTGTAGCCTGTTTGTGTCTCTGCATGCTTTTTTAGCCTGCTTTCACCCTGTTCTTCAACGGTTAGGACCCCCACAGAGCAGGTATTATTTAGGTGGTGGATCATTCTCAGCACTGCAGTGACACTGACATGGTGGTGGTGTGTTAGTGTGTGTTGTGCTGGTATGATTGGATCAGACACAGCAGCGCTGCTGGAGTTTTTAAATACCGACCATTGAAGAACAGGGTGAAAGGGGGTAACAAAGCATGCAGAGAAACAGATGGACTACAGTCAGTAATTGTAGAACTACAAAGTGCTTCTATATGGTAAGTGGAGCTGATAAAATAGACAGTGAGTGTAGAAACAAGGAGGTGGTTTTAATGTTATGGCTGATCGGTGTATATAATGTGAGTAAAATTAAGTCAAATGTTTAACAGTGCAGATCTGTTTCAGGATGATTTGACTTATTTTCATGTGTTGAACGAGTGAACTGTGTATCTGTGTGTGTGTTATATCGATTCAGCATCTGTGGTTTGTTTGGCACCACCAGGAAACACAGGGTGCCGGGCAGAAACACACTCTATACATAGCGCTGAATCTATTTCAGGTTAAAACACTCTCACATTCACTCGGTCGCTTTCATCCAGGGGCAATTCTGAGCAGCTAATTTACGCCGTGCCTTTTTTTCAAGAGGTGAAAGAAACCTGAAAGTACTTAAAGAAAACTCACACTAACAGGAAAGATTACGAACCTCCTGACAGACAGAGACTGGAGGTGAGACTAGAACCCAGGTCTCCAGATCCTATGTTGTATAGTCTGGAGGAACGTACATATCGGATCGGGGCAGATGCTCAAAATTTGAGTACAGAGGTTTTGATCAAGGGTCAAAAAACTGAATTGGATTAGGGATGTTGTGGATTAGGATTTTTTTAAAGCTTGTTGGTAGTGTGAAAGCCACACAACTCCAAGGACCTGAAGGGACCTGGAGACCTAGATTCCAACCTCACCTCCGGTCACTGTATGTGAACACGTAGATTGTCATGTTCTCTTTTTAACCTGGTGTTCTTCCCACAGGCAGTGTGTTTTCCCACCTCCCAAACTACATGCCCACAGTAGGATTGGCTACTCTAAACATACAGGTTATCCATGAGAATGTAGGGTCCCACGAAGGTACTCTGAGGACTGGGTTCAATCCCCCATTATAACCCAAATACAGATTGGGTATGAGGTTCAAACCCCCATCATAACCCAGATACAGATTATCTTTGAAAATATAGGGGTCTCACTTCTCACTGAGGTACTTTGGTGATGGGGTTCAATCCCCCGTCATAATTCAAATACAGATTATCCATAGAAATACAGGGTCTTACAAAGGTACTCTAAAGATGGGTATGAGGTTAAATCCATTATCATAATCCAAATACAGATTACCTGTAAGAAAATAGGGTCTTTTGGTATGAGGTTCAATCCCCAATCATAACCCAAATACAGGATATCCATTAGAATATAGGGTTTTTACAAAGATACTTTGCGGATTGGCGTTCAATCCTCCATCATAACCCAAATACAGGTTATCTGTGAGAATATAGGGTCTCACAAAGGTATTTTGGGTACACTGAAGATGGGTATGAGGTTAAATCCTTCGTCATAATCCAAATACAGGTTATCTGTGAGAATAAAGGGTCTCACTATGGTACCCCAAGGATAGGGTTCAGTCCATTCAATCCCCCATCATAACCCAAATACAGGTTATCCATGAGAATATAGGGTCTCATAAAGGTACTCTGTAGATGGGTATGCGGTTAAATCCCCCATCATAACCCAAATACAGGATATCCTTGAGAATATAGGGTCTCACAAAGGTACTTTATTCTGTTATATAATTCGTATTTGGTTTATGGTGGGGGATTGAACCCCATCACCTTTGTGAGACCCTATCACAGATAAACCTGTATTTGGGTTATGATGGGGGATTGAACCTCATCCTCAGAGTACCTTTATAAGACCCTGTATTTAATGACCCAAATACAGATTATCCATGAGAATACAGGGTCTCACAAAGGTTCTTTGGTGATGGGGTTCAATCCAGCATCATAACCCAAATACAAACTATCTGTGAGAATTTAGGGTCTTATAAAGATATTTTTACAATGAGGTTCAATCCCCCATCATAATCCAAATACAGGTTATCCATTAGAATACAGGGTCTTATGAAGGTACTTTGGGTATAGGGTTTAATCCCCCATCATAACCCAAATACACATTATCTATGAGAATATAGGGTCTCACTGAGGTACTTTAAGAATGGGGTTAAATCCTCCATTATAGCACAAATACAGATTAACCATGGGAATATAGAGTCTTATAAAAGTATTTTGGGTATGAGGTTCAATTCCCAATCATAATCCAAATACAGTTCATCTATAGAATATAGGGTCTCACGAAGGTACTCTGAAGATGGGTATGAGGTTAAATCAATTATCATAACCCAAATACAGTCTTCCCAAAACAGCATGACTAGCGTAGAATCCTGGGACATCATCTACATGCTGATTTACAGTGTATTCATTTACTAATTCATTTATTAAATCAGTTACAATGTTATCATGTTTTTTATTTTATATTCTCTTGCCATATTTTTAAATATTGTTTTCTCTGTGTATGAAAGGTGCTATTTAAATAAACTTGCCTTGCCGGACTTGCCTAAAAAAGTGTGTGTGTGTGTGTAGCCCTGTGATGTTCTGGGGCAAGTATTTCCGGGTAGGCACTGGACCCGCTTTGAACCAGACCGAAATGAAACGGCTACAGAAGGAATTAACTGATCTATTAGTTTAAGTTGGTGCAACTGGTCATGCAGTGGTCTAGTCGAGATTATCTGTGTGTGATCTTCAGGTTCCACTGCTTATGTAAAGCATTAAAAAAGCATACACATTTATCCTGCGTGTCTTTTATTATGGAAAATATGAATACTGAAGCGATGCTGTGACGGTGCGAGCGAGGCTTCGTATACCATAGTGTGTGTGGGCTAAGTGGAATGCTATCATTGGTGTATAATTAAGCGTTTCTCTCTCTCTGTGTGTGTGTGTGTGTGTGTGTGTGTGTGTGTGTGTGCGTGCGTGCGTGCGTGTGCTTTGTTTTGCAGGAGGCCGGCACGTTTGCGCGGGAACAGGGCTTCAAGGTGAGTGGCCGTCGTCCCGCGCGCGCTAAACGCGTCCTGAAGGATTATTTTTCGCCTGATAATGAAGTTCTTTTTCGGACAGTGATTGACGCGCTATTATACTCCCTTGGCCCCCTCGCAGTGGTCGCCATAGCAACCTGGCAGTCGTCATGGTTTCTTTGTTCAGTCGGCGCTGGCGCTCTCGCGGCGCACACACACACACATCCACACTCGCGCACGCACACACACACACACACACACACACACATTCTCTGCTCTGTTCCCTTACACTCGCGCACACATTCTCGACTGCTAACACCACACACACACACACACACACACACACACACACTTTCCTCTCTCTCTCGCACACACACACACACACACTTTTTCTGACGCATTCCTCCTAGGCCTGCACCCAACATCGCCTACAGATGTTATTTATTGAATTTTGAGAATGCCTCTGGGAGGAGAAAAAGAGACATCCTGAGGGGCAGACTGAGCGCGGGCAGATCGCAGGCTGCAGTTGGCAGGTGGCTTTGTTAAAGGGCCCACCTTGTTAGCTTTATTAGGCTACGTGAGGATTCGCTGCTCAGCGCCGCCCCATTAACCCTCCGTCCCCCCTTGTCTCCATATCCCCTCATAAATACCGGATCTCCTCCTCCCGAGCCACGGAATATGTAAACACACCGATCATCCGTGTTAACACACAACATGTCAGAATAATAAGCTCTAATAGACTGACCAGATAATGCAAATGTAAAACTGACTCCCCTCTCAGGGGGGTGTCCTGGCCCCGTCCGTGTAAATTCATCTGGAAAGTAAATGTGAGTTTAAGAAAGATATGCTTAAATAATTGAAGCGGCTTATCCTTTTTCTGGCGGAGAGCTATCTGCTCGAATGTGTTTCTTCTCGGTATGAATAATTGTCTTTACTAGGATCACTCAAGGTGCGACGGACGTGACTGGAATGCAGAGCGGAGTCTGTTAGAGAGGGAGAGAGAGAGAGAGGGAGAAGAGGGTGAGGGCGGGAGAGACGGAAAGAGAAAGACAGGGAGAGAAACGGAGAGGAGGATAGGCTGGCGAGCTGGAGCGGGAACACAATGAAGGAGGGGTGAAGACTCTGCGCACAGTAAATATATAAACGGCCCCACTTGTGTAGATGCCACGCGAAAATATTTACATTTACTGCATTTAGTGACTTACAGTAGTGTGACAGTATATTATTTAAGCGATTGAGCGTTAAGGGCCTTGCTCAAGGGCCCAACAGTGGCAACTTTACAGCAGTGGGGCTTGAACCAGCGACTTTTTAATTACTAGTCTAGTACCTTAACCCTTTGATGCACAAGCTAAGCAAACCCCTTCTAATGCACAACATGGGTCAAAAATGACCCATATTCATCCATTCAAGAATATTTTCATATGCACATTTGTCAGTTATTCATGTATTTGCTGTCTTAGCTAATAAAAGCTATCTATACAAGAATATGTAAACAGCTAGCAAGCAAATAGTATTGGACATATTCAAGATTCAAGAGCCTAATCTTTGGTTGTCTTTCAAAAGATCAGTAAATATGTTTTTGACTACAAACATTTACAAATGTCAGTAGTTTCTGTCAAATTCCATAGTAAATACATAAGGGTCATTTTTGACCCATGTTGTGCATTAGAAGGGTAGTGATACAAAAATGATTTTTATTAAAAAAGCTAAAAATATAAAACTGAAATAAGGATTTGTGATGATCAAAAACAAGTTAATTGAAAAATTCATGGAAGCTTGAATGACGAAATTAATTTATTGCAAAGATATAGAAAATAAAAACTCAGTTGGGTCACTTTTGACCCAGGTTGTGCATCAAAGGGTTAACCACTAGGCTACACCTGCCCCGTAGACATACAGCTCATTTTAATCAAAACTAACATTTGAACCTGGTGGCCAGACTGGCAGCGTTTGGCATCCCACTGGCTTTGTTTTAATCACAGTCTTTATTAGTTGAATGGTAGCGGGTTTAGGGTTCCACTGGGACCATGACCTACATGGAGGCACTTTGTGTTGCAGGAATACATCCTGGACATGGTGCCGGTCAATCACATTGCATCACTAACACACCTACTTCTATTTACTCACTGACTCACTACAGAAACCAGAGTACCCGGGGGAAACCTACACGGACATAAAGAGAACATTCCAAACTCTGCACAGTGCATAAGTGAGGATTGAGCTCAGACGTTCAGGACCCTGATGCTGTGAGGCACTCTTACTACCCAAGTACCCTGTGTTAACCCTGTCTGTTATTGTACTATTATAAACCATGCATGCCAGTCACCAATTAACTTACTCACATTTCTTTCTCGAGAAAGCTCTACAGACACTCCTTACAGGTATTGATGGGAGGCAGGATGCAAATCCAGGTCCACAAGTCCCTAATGCATTTTATGCATTTTTAATTGTAATAATCATAAAAATCATGAGTTATTATTAACAATTATTATTATTTATTTTAGAAGGAGGGAAGTAAGTAGTGTGCAACACAAGCTGCATCTTATTCAGCATGCTACAGTTCTACAGTACAATTATTGGCACCCTTGGTGAAGATGGATAATAAGTCATGATATAATAATTAAACTCTTTATATCATTCAGTTACATTTTAGAAGGAGTAAATAATACACAAATAAGGGCCGCTCAGGTGGCGCAGCGGTTAAAACACACGCTGGAACCAGAGCTGGGATCTCGAATACATCGTATTGAATCTCAGCTCTGCCTGCCGGCTAAGGCTGAGCGGCCACATGAACAACGATTGGCCTGTTGTTCAGATATGGGTGGGACTAAGCCGGATAGGGTCTCTCTCATAACTAATGCAATTATGTACTCTGCTGGCTGATTGATGGCGCCTGTGCAGAGACGGGAAGAGAGTGCTCTCAGGGTGTGTCTGTCCGTACACAGTGCTGATCCGCATTACACTCGTCAAAGTGTAGGTGATGAGATGCATACGGCGGCTGCCCACGTGTCGGAGGGGGCGTGGGTTAGCTTCGTTCTCCTCAATCAGAGCAGGGATCGGCATTGGTGGAGAGGTATCATGACGCAATCGGGCAATTGGACGCGCTAAAAGGGAGAAAAAGGGAGAAAATGCATAAACATAATATAATAAAATAAATATAAAAAAGAATACACAAATAAAAGCTGAACAGCGCCTGGATTCATTACACACTAATTGGACTTGGTTCCGTTGGACGCTTATACAGAAAGAACCTAATCCTTAAAGATACGTATGGTCAAGGTTCCAAGGTCCCGGTAAACTCGTGAGGCTTCGTCTCATTGTGGATTCCTTAAAGTACCAGGAGATTTGTATAAAAATCTGGCTGTGTTTGCCATGGAGCTAAAACTGTATCGTGGTTTGATCTCCAAGCGAGACCATGACCATCAGAGCACGAGCCCAAATGTGTTTAATGTTTTATTAACCAGAAAATCAAGATTCTGCCCTGGTCAGTCCAGTCCTGAGTCAAACACCATCAACCAGTGTGATAAGCTGAAAAGGAGGATGACCCAGGAGTCTGGAGGATCAGAAGAGATTCTGATATTTTCCTCTGTATTATCTCGTCCCGTTAAGCATTCTAGCAGAAGACTCAGTGGTATTACATTGGAAAAAAGGGTTTTGCACAAAGTACTAAATTCAAGGGTGTCAATCACTGCTTTTACTTCAGTCTAGGTTTGTTTTTCATCGTATTTTTTGTGTGAAATCGAGTTAATTAACCAAAAACATTTTTCTAACCTTTTTTTCTAACCATTCTGCCAATCATTATGGTGCTAGCTGGTTTATTCTGTACAGAAGTATTAGGTTTGGGACGCAGCCAGTCTCCCTGTAGAGTGCACTTCAACACATGTATGAAGTCTTAATACGCACAGACTCACAATCATGGCTTAAAGTGCTAGAATCATGGACATCAGACCATCCTGTCATTAATAATAGGGTGATCAGGATCCTGATCAGGATAAATGGTGGTAAAACAGACAGTGAATGACCGAATAAATGAATGTTGAAGTAAATATTAAAATGATTGCTCACTTTGCTGGAGTAAATAGTCGCCCTATTAACTCGATTGTTAACAGATCATGAAAACGGAGCTGATTTGGATAAAAGTGAAACACGAGCGTGTTCGGGTTGATTCCCCTGAATGTTCATTTCTTTGGAGAACTGTATTCTGGCACCCTGAGGGACCTCCACACATCGGCTGCCTTTCCACATCAGCTAGTCAGGCAAACGGTTAAGCAGCACTCACACTGACACCACCAGATTGACTTTATGTGCTTGAATTCCCCCTGCTTATGCACACAGCACATACACCGATCAGCCATAACATTAAAACCACCTCCTCGTTTCTACACTCACTGTCCATTTTATCAGCTCCACTTACCATATAGAAGCACTTTGTAGTTCTACAATTACTGACTGTAGTCCATCTGTTTCTCTGCATGCTTTGTTAGCCCCCTTTCATGCTGTTCTTCAATGGTCAGGACCCCCACAGGACCACCACAGAGCAGGTATTATTTAGGTGGTGGATCATTCTCAACACTGCAGTGACACTGACATGGTGGTGGTGTGTTAGTGTGTGTTGTGCTGGTATGAGTGGATCAGACACAGCAGCACTGCTGGAGTTTTTAAACACCTCAATGTCACTGCTGGACTGAGAATAGTCCACCAACCAAAGATATCCAGCCAACAGCACCCTGCAGGCAATAGATGAGCGATCGTCTCTGACTTTACATCTACAAGGTGGACCAACTAGGTAGGAGCGTCTAATAGAGTGGACAGTGAGTGGACACGGTGTTTAAAAACTCCAGCAGCGCTGCTGTGTCTGATCCACTCATACCAGCACAACACACACTAACACACCACCACCATGTCAGTGTCACTGCAGTGCTGAGAATGATCCACCACCTAAATAATACCTGCTCTGTAGTGGTCCTGAAAGCAGGTTAAAAAAGTATGTAGAGAAACAGATGGACTACAGTCAGTAATTGTAGAACTACAAAGTGCTTCTATATGTGGAGCTGATAAAATAGACAGGTGGTTTTAATGTTATGGCTGATCGGTGTATATATTTAATTATGGCTGTACGTCCTGGTAAAGTTGAGTTTTTTTTTGTTTTTTTTACACATGCGTACCAGTGCTGTCGGCCACCCTGATAAAGTGCGTTTATTCACACTTTTTCTTCGCAACAGCGGCGTAGCGAATACGCATTTATGATACATTTCCCAGAGGTCTTTTCACCGTCCTCCAGCGTGTTCAGGTCAATTGTGAGAGATGTGTATGAAATCAGCGGCTCTAAACAAGTGCAAATCAAACAGATCTGCTCGGCTCGGATGAAATCCCTGTTGCTCAGCGATGGAGGCTTGTTAATAAATCAATTTACATCTCAAGAAGGTAGATAAGAGTGTGTTATTTTTCTCCCGTATTGAACCATCATTAGAGCGGGCGGGCACTGTGATCTGATCCTCATCTGTTATGCTTAAATAGCGTTGGATGTTGAATCCGCCCCAGGCTAATTGAATGTTCACTTGGCTGCTGTTCCTCCAACAGATTACAGTGCTTTTTATTAGCTTAATATGGATACAGAATTGGACCTCCCTAATAAGGGTGGCTATCCCCCCCCCCTTTTTTTATTACTATTGGTTCTTTCATGGTTATTAAAGGAGATGATTATCACTGACCACAGCCCTTTTTATTAACTGACGAAAAGCACTGAAGGACGTGGGGGGGGGGGCGTTACGGAGACAGATAAGCGTAATTAGGCCAGTCCGAGTGTTTGTGTTGGCAGAAGTTTGTCTGGCGATATCCTTGATCTACCGAATATAAAAAAAGATATTGAGTAGGCAGAAGTAGACAACTGAATATGCTAATGTGCGTCAGACAGTCAGGCCAAGGCTGCGTGGATTGTAAATATGAATATAAATATAGGCGGTTCAGATCGGAGTGACCGTGTGTCATAAAATTATGCACAGCCGAAGAAAAATACATTTTAAAAAAGCCTGAATTGAGGTACAGAATAATCAGCATGAAATCTGATTAAGAAATTTGCATTAATCCCATAATGTGAAAATAGAGGAAAACTTTGAGTCATGAAACAGTAAGTAATTTGATTTATATGAGAAATAGTGAGTCTTTAATATCAGTCATGGACAATTTAGTGTCTCCGGTTCACCTCACTTACACGTTTTTGCTGTGGTGTGACGTCATGTCCTGTGTTGTGACATCATGTCCTGTGCTGTAAAATCATGTTTCTTGCTGTGACATCATGTCCAGTGGTGTGACATCACATTCTGTGGTGTGACATCATGTGTTGTGGTGTGACTTCATATCTTGTGGTGTGACGTCATGTCCTTGGTGTGACGTCATTTCCAGAGGTGTGACATCATGGCCTATGGTGTGACATCATATCCTTTGGTGTGACATCATGTCCTCAGTGCGACATCACTTCCTGTGGTGTGACATCACGTCCTCAGTGTGACATCACGTCCTGTGGTGTGACATCAAGTCCTCAGTGTGACATCACGTCCTGTGGTGTGACATCAAGTCCTCAGTGTGACATCACGTCCTGCGGTGTGGCATCATGTCCTGTGGTGTGATATAACGTCCTGTGGTGTGACATCATGTCCTTGGTGTGATGTCATGTCCTGTGGTGTGAAGTCACGTCCTGCGGTTCGACATTATGCCCTGCGGTGTGACATCATGTTCCGCACTGTGACATCATGTCCGGGGGCGTGACATCACATTCTGTGGAAACTGGAGTTTCACACAGACACGGGGAGAACATGCAAACTCCACACAGAAAGGACCTGGATTGATCCACCTGGGAATCGAACCCAGGACCTTCTTGCTGTGAGGCCACCGAGCCGCCCAACTGGGAATTAAAATAAGAATATTTAAACGAGTCGTCGTATTTAATGTATTAAAGACCTTTCCCTAAAATGGACATAGAGTGACATTTAAAATTCATCTAGAGGACGCTCAGGGGACGCAGCAGTCCCCTTACATTAGCCTAAAATATATGCACCTCCACAGGACCATGGAACGCATTAACAGGTTCCTCATACATCCTTATGGGAAAAAATACCTTAAAACTCAACCTCTTTTAAACTCAACGCCGCTCCCACAACCAACTGTCGAGTTTCAAGGTACCGCCGTATAGGGAACTTTCACAGGCCGGGTCTCTAAACCGCCACCTTTCAGCATGAAGGGCATAGATCAAACGTACACGGCTAGGATTTCTCGTTCTATGTTTCACTCCCTTTTCATGTCCCATCCACACAATGCGAGTCAGAAACGCGACTCCTGGTGTAAAACAGCTCTTTCCTGAAGAGAGAGAAAAGACAGGGGGTGTTTCATTACACACACAGGGGAGTCTGCGTGAGAGCCAGAATGAGGGATTTGAACACAACCACTCGCAGAGCTTGTAAAAGCTGAGAGCTCTGTTAAATGTATTCAGGCCGAGACAAACGCGCGCTGAAAAGCAGATGTTTCGGCAGGAATCCGCCGAGCCTGAGCCGGAGGATAAAGGCATCCCTCACCGAGCCCCCCTCCCACCACCACTTTTAAACGTATTCATCCATCTATCTCTCATTTCCTTCTCGCTCACCGACATCTGCGAACACAATCGGCGTCGACCCTGCTCGCCATTTTAATTCTGGTTACAGTGTAAGAGAACGTGACTCTCATTAGCAGACCTGGAACACCTCTGCACCTCCCTTTTTCATCCTTCCCTTCTTAAATCCTCAATTAATTTGGGAGGAGAACTGAACCTATTAAAAAAGGAGGCGGACTGTTAGGTGTGGAGTGTTTGAAAGCGGGAAGGTGGGGGGACTGTTTGTATTTGCCTCCCCGCCTGGCTCTCCGAGGCTCGTCTTTAGACAGCTACGTGCCGGTGTAAAAGCACGGCATACGCCTGAGGGACTGGAAAAAGCTCCAACGTCTGTTCACTTTGATCTGAATATCAGCTGTCAGAGCTCCTCTCGTAATTAACCCATCAAGACGCATCACAGACCTGATCCGCTAGAACGGCAGGAGAAAAGAAAGGATATGCTGGGGGAATACAGACATTATGCTCGGGGAAAGAAGACCCCAGTGCTTCACTTTTCCAACTGGAACACTAAAATACAGCGTGGCTCCCTGAACACAACTGTATTGTTTCATCAATATTTAATCCTAGTCCATTTAACAAAGCATGGTGAACCATAACTTTTATAAGCTATCAAAAGAGGAACCTTTGTCTGGACCAGTGTTTCACCGTCTACTGTACATAATATTCCACACCAGCTCAGACTGAAGAAGTCATTCGGATTGAGTGATGAAACGTATCTCTACAACAAACTTGTGTCCAGATGAACTGATTCAACTTTGTGGATTTGTGTACCTGTATTATTGAGCATGCATCAACATAATATTGTGAACAAAATCAAGAAATCTGGGGAATTTCAGACTGTGTAGAGCAAGATCAGAAACCTTTGGCTTGGAGGCCTGTAGATGCCTAAATAAAGTAAATTATACAAATTGTAAAACAAACTACACTTAAGCACTTATGCTTGATTGAGGTAATTATATAAAAAGTACAACACCTAAGCTATTAAATCTAGCAAAATAATACATTTAAAAATACAAAGCAAGGCCGCTAAGGTGTCGCAGCGGTCAAAACACACGCTGAAACCAGAGCTGGGATCTCAAAGACATCATATTTAATCTCAGCTCTGCCTGCCGGCTGGGCTGAGCAGCCACATGAACGACGATTGGCCTGTTGTTCAGAAATGGCCGGGACTAAGCCGGATGGGGTCTCTCTCTCATGACTGATGCAGTTACGACCTCTGCTGGCTGATTGATGGCGCCTGCACAGAGATGAGAAAATAGTGCTCTCAGGGTGTGTCTCTCTGTACACAACGCTGAGCTGCACTGCACTCGTCAAAGTGTAGGTGATAAGATGCATACAGCTGCTGCCCACATGTCATAGGGGGCGTGGGTTAGCTTCGTTCTCCTCAATCAGAGCGGGGATCAGCATTGGTGGAGAGGAAGCGTGACTCAATCGGGCAATTGGACGCGCTAAAAAAAGAGAGAAGGGAGAAAATGCATAAACAAAATATATTAATTTAAACTGTTCAACTGATTAATAAGGAATCAATAATAACAATGAGTGATATCAGGTCTGAGAAACTTTCATCTGCACTACATTAAAGTATGTGGACACCTTAATATCACTTAAATATCACACTGTTTTAACAGCCTTTACTCTACTGAAGCTTTCACTAGATTCTTTAAAACACGACTATGGATAATGAGCCACAGAGCATAAAGTGGTATTATTTTCAGCTTGAAATGGAAACCTTATATATGAATCTCTTAAAAACATTGGGTTATTGTGCCAACTATGCTTACAAGGGTAGTTTGGAACTCGGTGGTGAACGCTGCAGCCTAGAACAGCTGCTTCGACACTTTTAGCACGTGTGGCCTATCACTTTCAGAAAGCTTCCCAATTTACACACGCAACCTCCACGCGCCGCGAGCTACGGCTGACTGCACGACTGCTACAGCTCGCCCGCACCCGTCATTCACACGTAACGTGTTGGTGATGAGGAACCGTACTAGAAGCTCAAATGGGAAATATGGTCGTACCATCTGCACCAGCAGCCAAGGTGGCAACGTAGCACACGCTGTTTGGTGTCAGATCCTGGTCGTGGGGTTTGAGGTTCATATCACGCAGCATTTACACCATAACGCTCATTGTTAAATGTTGTGCTGGAATTTGCTCTAATGAGGCACATTTGTTTACCCTTAGTGTGGTTTTGGTTTGGATGTTTTTCATGTACTGGTAAATAAGTACATTTATGAGTACATGGTCCTTGATAACTCGTACATACCACAATTCTGGAGAAGTTGGGACATTTTTATTAACCCATCAAGACGCATCACAGACCTGATCCACTAGAACGACACAAGAAAAGATGGGCCTTTGGGGGGGCATACATTTACATTTTCAGTATTTAGCAGATGCTTTTATCCAAAGCGACTTACAGTACTGTGACAGTGTATTGTCTAAGCAACTGAGGGTTAAGGGCCTTGCTCAAGGGCCCAACAGTGGCAACTTGGCAGTGGTGGGTCTTGAACCAGCGACCTTTTGATTACTAGTCCAGTACCTTACCCACTAGGCTACAACTGCCCCAGACATTATGCTTGGGGAAATAAGACACCATAAACCATAACTGTTTAATAAGGTTTTATAATCAATAGTAACAATCAGTGATAGCAGGTCAGGGGAACTTTCGTCTGAACCGATCTTTTACCCTCTACCGTACATAATATTGTGAATAGATTCAGGGAAACCAAAGAAATCCAGACTGTGTAGGGCAAGGTCAAAAACCTTTGGTTTGAACAGACAGAGTGAGAAATCCTCAGCTTATTAATTTAACCTGTTATCTGTTTAAAAAGGAATTAATAGTAACAGTTAGTGGGCCGCTCAGGTGACGCAGCGGTAAAAACACGCTGGAACCAGAGCTGGATCTCGAATACATCGTATCGAATCTCAGCTCTGCCTGCCGGCTAAGGCTGAGCGGCCACATGAACAATGATTGGCCTGTTGTTCAGATGGACGGGACTAAGCCGGATGGGGTCTCTCTCTCATGACTAATGCAGTTACGACCTCTCCTGGCTGATTGATGGCGCCTGCACAGAGATGAGAAAAGAGTGCTGTCAGGGTGTGTCTCTCCGTACACAACGCTGAGCTGCACTGCACTCGTCAAAGTGTAGGTGATAAGATGCATACGGCTGCTGCCCACATGTCACAGGGGGCATGGGTTAGCTTTGTTCTCCTCAATCAGAGCGGGGATCGGCATTGGTGGAGAGAAGGCATGATGCAATTGGACGCTCTAAAAGGGGAGAAAATGTATAAAGAAAAATTAGTAACAGTTAGTGATAACAGGTCAGAGGAACTTGCGTCTGTTTAATATTAAAACTTGAACTGATGAATCTTGTGTAACCAGTAACTACCGTTCCTGTCATGAATGTAACCAAAGTGTTAAACATGACATTAAAATCCTCATTAATAAATAAAATCATTTTTAGATTGTACCTGTGCAGCTTGTGCTGGTCCTGTCAGCTGACCCTGCGGCCGCGCAGCCACAGACTCATTTGTTGTGTCCAGTCAGCTGATACGGTAAAATTAGAAGGTTTTTATAGAGCCCGTGGAACTGATAACCCTCCCAAAACCAAATTAAATCCCGTCTGCAGCCGGGTCCTGCCGTAGGCCAGTTCTGTCTGGAGTGTTTCTGCAGAGGTTATGATTATCTGCTGGGTTTTAAATCTGCTCAGTACGCCAGCGCCGGTCCTAATAGGAACACAGTGTTAACCTTCCCCAAAGCTGCCTCTGTTAATGATTACATCCATATTTATGAAGACACTTTACACTGAGGAAAATCTTTTAGCGCTGTTTCAATTAATGCAGATTGTTACTTACACCCGGGCCGACGTTTGACAGTTTATTAAATCATTTACGTTGAATTTGTCCTCATTAAAACCCTTTTTCTTTTGTTGCTGACCTCGGCTAATGTGCCAGCAAAATTAAAGTATTAAATGGTAGTCGGATAGACGAAGGGTGGGCCATGTAGGTCTGTTTCTCACCGAGCACACGGGGGTCATCAAAATCTGCTTTTAAAAGGGTTTTACACTTCATTACCACCATTACACTGCAGGTAAAATGTTTTCAGGTATTTTTAATTGACGAGAGATTTATATTATTTATGAAAAACTGTGTAATCCAATATAGGTCACCGTTATATACTAATCAGCCAGCAGTATACACCGACCAGGCATAACATTATGACCACTGACAGGCGAAGTGAATAACACTGATTATCTCTTCATCACGGCACCCGTTAGTGGGGGGGATATATTAAACACTAAGTGAACATTTTATCCTCAAAGTTGATGTTAGAAGCAGAAAAAATTGACGAGTGTGAGGTTTTACATTTACATTTTCAGCATTTAGCAGATGCTTTTATCCAAAGTGACTTACAGTATTGTGACAGTATACAATCTAAGCAATTGCGGGTTAAGGGCCTTGCTCAAGGGCCCAACAGTGACATCCTGGCAGAGGTGAGGCTTGAACTGGCAACCTTCTGATTACTGGACCCCAGTACCTTAGCCACTAGGCTACAACTACCCTATTGATTTGAGTGAGTTTGACGAGGGCCAAATTGTGATGGCTAGACGACTGGGTCAGAGCATCTCCAAAACTGCAGCTCTTGTGGGGTGTTCCCAGTCTGCAGTGGTCAGTATCTATCAAAAGTGTTCAAAGGAATGAAGAGTGGTAAACCGGCGACAGGGTCATGGGTGGCCAAGGCTCATTGATGCAGGTGAGCGAAGGCTGGCCTGTGTGGTCCGATCCAAGTCGAGGAGGAGCCAGGAGCATGTACATTTATATTTTCGGCATTTAGCAGGCTCTTTTATCCAAAGCTTATAGTTGTGACAGTACACAATCTAAGCAACTGAGGGTTAAGGGTCTTGCTCAAGGGCCCAACAGTGACAACCTGGCAGAGGTGGGGCTTGAATCGGCAACCTTCAGATTCTTAGTCTAGTACCTTAACCGCTAGGCTACAGCTGCAATATGTAGAAATGTGTGTACAGTCACTGTTAGACGTTATTGCACTTGCGAAGGTCGTGTATAATATATAAACAATGGCAGTGGAATTTATTGTACATAGCATAGGCATATGTGATGTGTACAACAAAGTACCTGAAACTTAAGGGCCTTGCTTAAGGACCCAATAGCAGCAGGGCTTGTACCCTTATCCTTCTGATCAATAGCCCAGTACCTAAACCTCTGAGCCACTGTTAAACCATCCATGATAATGTATCTGAGCATAATCAGACCTGAACACTTAGGACTGAAATCTAAACTACGCCCATGGTGGACCCATACCGAATCCAATAACCGTAATGTGTTTATGTAGGGACATTATCCAGCGTGAGCTCGGATGAATTTGGAAGCGCCGCAGTAGGTTGATTAAGTCTGGTCTTTAGCATGCTAATTAAGCTTGGCCGGGCTTCTCCGTGAGCGCTAGAGTGTTTTTTGGTAGGTGCAAGAGGGGGCTGGAGAGGTGTGGAAGCAGCTGGTCCTGCCTGGGAAACTGCACACACGCCTCCGTTTAACGGCGCTGTCAGGGCCCGCCGGCTGCCGCCGCCGCCGAGCAGCTTCTGCTTTCTGCTCCTGGCACGGACGCGAGTGGACATGTGACAGACTCGGTGCTTTGGCAGGGCCGCACACCGCTTCAGCCTCTCTGACTGGGGCTTTGTGTGAAGGTGTGTGAAGGGGTGGGGGGTAGGTTTGGGGTGCATGTAGATGTGAGAGAGGGGGGATTAGAACCTCACAGCTCACAACACCCTCACCTCCCTGCACTAGACCCCACTCGGCACCCCACCCCCCTACACTCCTTCTGTCCAGTGCCAGCTGGGAGATGTGAGGATTAGGAAATGCAGATGATCTCACCCAGCTCCCTAAATGTATCTCTAACACACACACACACACAGACCTTTTCAAAGTCCACTTATCCCCCCGTCCTCCTTCTCTGTTGATTATGAAAGAGGTTCCTGAAACACACTAAACTCTCCAAAGTTTAAGTCTATCATGCAATAATTAATTCATTCGTTGTTTGTTTTACCACCGCTTTACCGAGGGCAGTTATAGCTTAGTGGTTAAGGTACTGGACCAGTAATCAGAAGGCTGCCGGTTCAAGCCTCTCCACTGCCAGGTTGCCACTGTTGGGCCCTTGAGCAGGGCCCTCAACCCTCAATTGCTTAGATTGTATACTGTCACAGTAATGTAAGTCGCTTTGGATAAAAGCCTCTGCTAAATGCCGATGATGTAAATGTAAATGGTCAGGGTCACAATGGGTCCGATTCATTGGGTGAATGGCAAGAAACACTCAGAACAGGTCACCAGGCCATCACAGGGCAAACACACACACACACACACACCTGACTGCACCTGGAGAACACCCACGCAGGCACGGGAAGAACATGCAAACTCCACACAGCCGAGGAATCGATCCCAGGCCTTTCTTGCTGTGAGGCCGAAGCGTTACACACTGTGCCACCCCCTGCTATAATTCATTCAATGTCATTAATTACATGAGATGGCTAAGTGGGTAGCACTGTCACCTCACAGCAAGAAGGTCCCCAGGTTCGATCCCCAGGTGGGGTGGTCCGGGTCCTTTTTGTGTGGAGTTTGCATGTTCTCCCTCTGTTATAATAACAGAAAACCACATTACGTCTATATTCATAGCACCTCAGTAAATATACTTATATATATACAGTGTATCACAAAAGTGAGTACACCCCTCACATTTCTGCAAATATTTCATTATATCTTTTCATGGGACAACACTATAGACATGAAACTTGGATATAACTTAGAGTAGTCAGTGTACAACTTGTATAGCAGTGTAGATTTACTGTCTTCTGAAAATAACTTAACACACAGCCATTTATGTCTAAATAGCTGGCAACATAAGTGAGTACACCCCACAGTGAACATGTCCAAATTGTGCCCAAATGTGTCGTTGTCCCTCCCTGGTGTCATGTGTCAAGGTCCCAGGTGTAAATGGGGAGCAGGGCTGTTAAATTTGGTGTTTTGGGTACAATTCTCTCATACTGGCCACTGGATATTCAACATGGCACCTCATGGCAAAGAACTCTCTGAGGATGTGAGAAATAGAATTGTTGCTCTCCACAAAGATGGCCTGGGCTATAAGAAGATTTCTAACACCCTGAAACTGAGCTACAGCATGGTGGCCAAGGTCATACAGCGGTTTTCCAGGACAGGTTCCACTCGGAACAGGCTTCGCCAGGGTTGACCAAAGAAGTTGAGTCCACGTGTTCGGCGTCATATCCAGAGGTTGGCTTTAAAAAATAGACACATGAGTGCTGCCAGCATTGCTGCAGAGGTTGAAGACGTGGGAGGTCAGCCTGTCAGTGCTCAGACCATACGCCGCACACTGCATCAACTCGGTCTGCATGGTCGTCATCCCAGAAGGAAGCTGACGCACAAGAAAGCCCGCAAACAGTTTGCTGAAGACAAGCAATCCAAGAACATGGATTACTGGAATGCCCTGTGGTCTGACGAGACCAAGATAAACTTGTTTGGCTCAGATGGTGTCCAGCATGTGTGGCGGCGCCCTGGTGAGAAGTACCAAGACAACTGTATCTTGCCTACAGTCAAGCATGGTGGTGGTAGCATCATGGTCTTGGGCTGCATGAGTGTTGCTGGCACTGGGGAGCTGCAGTTCATTGAGGGAAACATGAATTCCAACATGTACTGTGACATTCTGAAACAGAGCATGATCCCCTCCCTTCGAAAACTGGGCCTCATGGCAGTTTTCCAACAGGATAACGACCCCAAACACAACCTCCAAGATGACAACTGCCTTGCTGAGGAAGCTGAAGGTAAAGGTGATGGACTAAACCCAATTGAGCACCTGTGGCGCATCCTCAAGTGGAAGGTGGAGGAGTTCAAGGTGTCTAACATCCACCAGCTCCGTGATGTCATCATGGAGGAGTGGAAGAGGATTCCAGTAGCAACCTGTGCAGCTCTGGTGAATTCCATGCCCAGGAGGGTTAAGGCAGTGCTGGATAATAATGGTGGTCACACAAAATATTGACACTTTGGGCACAATTTGGACATGTTCACTGTGGGGTGTACTCACTTATGTTGCCAGCCATTTAGACATTAATGGCTGTGTGTTGAGTTATTTTCAGAAGACAGTAAATCTACACTGCTATACAAGTTGTACACTGACTACTCTAAGTTATATCCAAGTTTTATTTCTATAGTGTTGTCCCATGAAAAGATATAATAAAATATTTGCAGAAATGTGAGGGGTGTACTCACTTATGTGATACACTGTATATATATATATATATATATATATATATATATATATATATTGTTTATGAATTTTCTCCCCTTTTTCTCCCTTTTAGTGCGTCCAATTGCCCGATTGCCTCATTCTTCCTCTCCACTAATGCCGACCCCCTCTCTGATTTGAGAAGAATGAAGCTAACCCACGCTCCCTCAGACACGCGCGGGCAACAGCCGTATGCATTTTTTCACCTGCACTAGGCGAGTGCTAGTGCGGATCAGCCCTGTGTACGGAGAGACACACCCTGATCAACGCACTCTTTCCCCGCCCCTGCATCAGTAATGAGGAGATCCTATCTGGCTTACTAATACCCCACCCCTATATGAACAACAGGCCAATCGTTGTTCATGTGGCCGCTCAGCCCAGCCGGATGGTAGAGCTGAGATTGGATACGATGTATTCGAGATCCCAGCTCCGGTGTGCTAGTGTGTGTTTTGACCGCTGCGCCATCTGAGCGGATAATAATTATACTTTTAATGTGTTTTATTAAGTGATTAATTATTCATAGCCACACCTTTAGTAGAATTTAAGTCATTGAAATGTAAGAATAGAATCTTTTTTGACAACTTTAACATGTTTAAGCCACTTTGTTTGGGTAAATTTTTGTAGGGGGGTTCCCCTTGTAATCATTCATGTTGAAAGGGGCACAAGATGGTCTAGAGCTCTCCTTGTCCACACTGTAGGTTGTGCAAGCAGGGTAGTTTTAGTCAGGAATTAGAAATGAGTAGGTTGGGAGATAAATCCCCTTATTTAGCTGAGCTTTTATACACTTACGTTTACTGCCCTGCCAGTATACTCAGGTCCACTGATGCTGGCCTTCTTGCCTCCCCTACTTTCAGACTGGTCTTGGCAGGGGGTAGATCTTTCAGTGTCATGGACCCTAAACTTTGGAACTCTTTAACACAATCTCTCCATCTCTGCTCCTCACTTTCATCCCTTAAAACTCAACTTAAAACATACCTGTTTTCTAAATATGTTCATCAGTTCCCACCTGTAAACAGCTAAAAATGCTTTCCTGTAAAGCGACCCTGAGTATGAGAAAGGCGCTATATAAATCTAACTTCTTATTATTATTAATCTTATTATTATTATTATTATGAATCAGATGAAGATTGGACCTTATTTTCCAAGTAACTTATTAAAAGCCAATTTAGGCACCCAGGTGGCACAGCGGGATATTCCGCTAGCACACCAGCGCCGAGATTCTGAAACTCGGCATTGCCATCGGTCGGCTGGGCGCCATCTTGCGGGCATAGTTGGCAGTGCCTGCAGCAGATACTAAATGGCCACCGTATCTGCTGGGGGGGGATGACTGGACTATGTGTGGGTAGGTGAGTCTTTTTAAACGCTGTGTAAGGACCCTGATTGGCGGAAGAAACGCCTGTGCAGAATGCAGGGGTGAGAAGAGGAGGGCTGTGCACATGTCGAAAGAGGCGTGGACAGCGACGTGCTCTCCTCGGATGCAATCTGGTATCTCTCAGCAGCGGAAGACAAAATGAGTGCGCTAAATCGGGAGGAAAATGCATTAAAAAAAGGCAATTTAATTTTAACAAAACTGCAAACATGTATGATATTATGCTGCAGTCTTTTTTATTGGGATGTCTTTATCGTCCTTTGATATGAGACCTGTGCACTAAAATCAAGAATTTGTTCTTTTTGCAGACGAAGGACATCAAGGAGATCGCCAAAAAGGCCCAGAACTTACCCAAGACCAACAAGAAGAGGCAGAGAGTTGTGGTCTTCACTCAGGGGAAGGACGGCACTGTAATGGCCAGTGGTATGTGACCACATGACAAGCACACAGTACCGAGTAAATGTTGAGTGAGGAAAAAGAACAACATACACAACATATTTTATATATAAATAACAGAAAATAATGTGATAAAATGCAAGTGATGATATAGGGTGCGTTCAAACAACCTAGTGAGCTGCCTTTCTGCCTACTGCCTACCTGATCAGCTGCCTCAGTAGAGAGGATTCTAATAAGACATTGAACTCATACGGCAGATTATTTAGACGCATTACAAGTGCTTTGGCAACTGTTGTGTTAATTGCTGGAAATGCGATGGGGAAAAGAGTAAAGCAAGTTTTCCAGCAGCTAACAGGACAGGTGATTTTTGGTACTGTTTGGGGACCTGGGGATCAAACAGCATATTTATGCCTCATTGTGAATACTGGCTATTCACAAGCGGCCTCTAAAAGTTTATAGGGTTCATGTTTTTCACTAAAAACGGTTTATAGGGTTCATGGCATTAAAATAATATAAAATTGATGTTCTGAGGGCCGTGAATACAGCACATAATGTCTTTATCTAATTTTATTTCACGCTGCATAAAAGCAGTTTCAGTTATTTCAGCTGGATTGTGTCATCCTCACTTACTGAGATGTAACTGATGACTGCTGCCCAACATCGAAACCCCACCAGAGATGCATCAGAGCTTTAAACAGCCTCCCAGTGTGTGTACGTTCCTTTAGGCCTCCAGGCTTAATCTCAGAATCCAGAATCCCACCTCACGGCGTTGGCGGGGTGGCTGAACGTGGCTGTCGTGCAGCTCTGCTTTATACAACTTTACACAACATGTAACCGGAGTAAAGCCCCAAAGCCTGGCGTATTGGTTCCAGCACGCTGGCTTTATCACACAAACGCTAATAGCATTAGTCCCTCAGGGCTGATAAGGCCGCTCAAGCAATTGCTACTCCTGTAAAGTCTCATCAGAGGAAAGTGCTACGAGACAATCCTCCACGTTTTCGCCTCGGAACTGCCGGTTCTACCTTCTGTTCAGAGAAAAAAGGCTCCAGCTAAGTCGGAGCTATAGAGCAAAGACCCTCCTGGAGGCGCTTTTCGCACGGCTGATGAATGGCTGTCTGGGCTTGCCTCTCGCAGCCCTTTCATATGAAGCTGTGGGGTTAGCGGCAGCCCCCGGTGAACCCCGTATGAAACGTGTGATGAATGTCAGGAGCACGCCGAGTGCATGTTCTAGGGTGTTGCTCATAAAAAAAATGGCAAACTTGATAAATGTCAGCTAAGGTGCGGGCCCAGAATAAGTGGGTTCAAATAGCAGGGGCGACAGAAAGCGAGGAGGATATTGTTATTGCTCCCTGTAGCCCAAACCAATAAACATCAATATAAAAGAGAATTAAAGATTTGCTCGGCGTCCCAGAGGCCACCCTCACAAGCCGTGTGATCTCCAGGTTTCATTTCTAATTTGCTGTCTGTGCACCGATGTGATCGTTCAGCAGGCCGGTAATGTCACCAAGACGTCGTTCTAATGATGATTAAATAAGCTGGTGTTGATGGGCCCCGGGGTCACCTCCAAAACATGCAGATTTGTTACAGTTACGCTGCTTTATGTTCTCACGTTTCATCTTTGCAGAAATGCAGGCCGGTAATGAATGCTGCCAGGGAAAAGCTTTTAATGAAGCACTAAGGTGACACCGCTGAACGTGACATGGCCCTGCTGATGGCCCTTATTACAGGCTCGAATTAATGCCGGCTAGTCTGTCAGCTTTGATCTAATAATGGCTGAGCGTGCAAGGTCATCCAGCGGCTGCCGCTGCGTTGATAAAGGGCTCGGCCGGACGAGGAAGCCTGTTGTGTGCTACAGTGGTATTTTTCTTGCCCTTTATTCTCAGCAAATGAGCAGCCACCGAAGTATACCCATTAATCAGGTGGTGGGAGCACACCGGCGAGAACAGAGGGCTGTGCTGGGACTGATAAGGTGCCAGATCACTGCAGTGGGAGCTCAGTGTAAACTTTAGGCCTGGGAGGTCGGGCTTTGGCTTGTCAGGTGTATTCGGCTAACCCTGGTGGTCAAACTGAGTAATAGCCAGTGTGGTAATTAGAATCGCAAAAGAACACTATATTTTATTTTAATGTGTTTACCTCATTTAATTAGCTCGTTTAACATCAATGGCACACCTTAGACCTCGCAAATATAGAACTCTTTAATTTCCTTTGGGATCAATGAAGTATCTATCTATCCATCCATCCATCCATCCAACCATCCATCCATCCATCCATCTAATCTAATCTAATCTAATCTATCTATCTATCTATCTATCTATCTATCTATCTATCTATTTATCCATCCATCCATCTATCTGTCTGTCTGTCTGTCCATCCGTCCATCTATCCATCCATCCATCCATCCATCCGTCTATCTATCTATCTATCTATCTATCTATCTATCCGTCTGTCTGTCTGTCTGTCCATCCGTCCATCTATCCATTCATCCAACCATCCATCTGTCTGTCTATCTATCTGTCTGTCTGTTTGTCCATCTATCCATCCATCCGTTCGTCCATCCATCCATCTATCTATCTATTCATTCATTCATCCAACCATCTATCTATCTATCCCTCTATCTATCCATCCATCCATTTATCCATCTATTTATCTACCTATCCACCCAACCATCCATCTATCCATCTATCCAACCATCCATCTATCCATCCATCTATCCATCCATCTATCCATCTACCTATCCATCCATATATCCATCCATATATCTAACTGTCTATCTATCCAGCCACCCAATCATCCCTCCCTCCATCCATCCATCCATCTATCCATCCATCTATCCAACCATACATCCATCTATCCATTCATCCATCTATCCATCCATCCATCCATCTATCTAACCGTCTATCTATTTATCCAACCACCCAACCATCCCTCCCTCCCTCCATCCATCCATCCATCCATCCATCCATCCATCTATCTATCTATCTATCTATCTATCAATCATTGTACTCCAGACAAGCTTGACGCATGACTCGGCCAGATGTATAGTGATTTTGCACAAAACACTGACAGTACTGTAATTTCTTCTTTGTGCCTGTTAGCAATGGCTCTGGCTAAACATCTGAGGTCAGTAAGTCGTAGGGGTGTCCACATACTTTTGGTCATCATGTATAAGGAATATGACATCATGCTGTATAGACATGTCTGCCCCGGTGTAGAAATCTTATTTGGCTGAACATCTCGATGCTTTGTTGCATGCAGATACTTACTTACCTTCAATTTGGAGCCGTCGTCGGAGAATCTGTCTAACAGTCGGCTGTTTTCCGTGATTTAGCTGCTTCTAATGAACTCCCGGGAGATGTCTTTTGGTTCTACTCTCTGTTTTCCTCCATCTGTAAGCCCTCGGCAAAGGTCATTCTGCCCTCATAAACACACTCGAGTGAGCAGGAGCAGAGAGGTTTAAAAGCAGCGAGCGAGCGGGGGGAGAGCTTCGGAAAAACCATTTGATGAATGGCATGAATGGGCTGCTTTGACTAAACGTTTTTATTGATAAAACGTTAACTTGGCTGCTTAGACGTAATATTAGATTTATTAAATGTTCATTTACCATGACTGGAACTGATCGTCAGATTTCATCCGCCAGGTGTAAAATTCCTCCGCGATTATTTCTGAAAGCCGATCATTACGCACGTCCTTCCTCTCAGGGCCTCCTCGTGTCACCTGATAGGTAAAAAACAGACCCAGAGGACACTCGCGCCCCTGTATCGATCGTGACATCATCACCGCCAGGCTCAAACTGATTGGCATGGCCGTCGGACGAGAGGAAGTAATCAATGTCTCGCTTTGAAAAGGGCAAAGCGGCCTCTTAAAGCTCTCTCCGAGCGGCTCGTCCGATTGTTTGCGCCGGTTATTTCCTGTCCGTCTCGGCATGGTGCTGCTGTTTATTAGCTGATAAGTGTGTCGGTCACGCTCAGCGTTCACCGGTGACAGGGAAGGAAGAGGAACATGGCCTCCTCTGGTTTGTTGAGGGCCGCTGTTGTTACTCTTAAGTGTTTGTTGATTGAGGAGGAACTGAACGGTGGATTTGTGAGGTGTAATCCATCAGCGCAGACGAGGTTTGCTCTACTCTGTTGCTGTTGCTCAGTTTGTATTGACGAATTTGGTCTTTAACTCTCGATCTGGAGGAACCAACGAGTCGTTCACACATCTTTAATCAGAGATGAGAATCTGAGTGAAGAGATGCTTTCAGGAAGTGGGAAGTGTGTGTGGCCGAATACTGAATGCAACATCCTAAATGTATAAATAATAAATATTTACATTTACGGCATTTAGCAAACACCTTTATCTAAAGCGACGTACATTACAGTTACTGCATACAGTCTTGCTCAAGGGCCCAACAGCAGCAACCTGGCAGTGGTGGGGCTCAAACCAGCGACCTTCTGATTACTAGCCCAGTACCTAAACCACTAGGCTACAGCTTGCCCTATGTATATGGTCTGATTACATTCCTTTTCTATATATATGCCAGATTATTGGGACACAGGTGGCACCGTGGCCCAGTGGGTAGCACCGTCACCTCACAGCAAGAAGGTCCTGGGTTCGATCCCCAGGTTGGGCGGTCTGGGTCCTTTCGATGTGGAGTTAGGGTTAGGCTTAGTTCTCCCCGTGTCTGCATGGGTTTCCTCCAGGAGCTCCAGTTTCTTCCCACAGTCCAAAGACGTGCAACTGGAGATACAAAATTGTCATTGTAAAACATGACGTTAAAATCCTAATTAATGAATAAATATTTGGACACTGTGGTCAGAATGAAGGGTCAGCCATTGTATGGCGCCTTTGGAGCCAAGAAACTTAAGGTTTTTGCTTGCGGACCCAACAGTGACTGCAGGTCAGAGCCAAGCTCTACCAAGTAGGTTACTACTGTCCCTGTCGGGGCGGCACGGTGGCTAAGTGGGTAGCACTGTCGCCTCACAGCAAGAAGGTCCTGGGTTCGATCCCCAGGTGGGGTCCAGGTCCTTTCTGTGCATGTTCTCCCCGTATCTGCGTGGGTTTTTTCCGGGAGCTCCAGTTTCCTCCCACAGTCCAAAGATGTTCAAGTGAGGTGAACTGGAGACACTAAATCGTCCATGACTGTGTTTGATATTAAACTTGTGAACTGATGAATCTTGTGTAATGAGTAACTACCATTTCTGTCATGAATGTAACCAAAGTGTAAAACATGACGTTAAAATCCTAATAAACAAACAAACTGTCCCTGTCCATAAACTAAGTAAAATATTAGGAATTTGTTTAAAATACATTCAGAAAAGATGGACTTTGGACACACTGTGCTATTTTCTAGTGTCAATAACAAGAATTGTTCTGGATAAGTGTAATATTGTGTAGTTTGATGAAATATCTGGGAAATAAAAATATATCTCCTTCATCTGCACAGAAGTAATCCAGTTCTGTGTGCCTGGTAGCTGTCTGGAGCGCTGTATGGAAAAGAGCATACATTTTTTACTCATCTGTCATTAGCTAATGTTCATTTTGATATAGTAAGAAACGTCCACAGTGCCACAGTGAGAACACAAACTACACACAGACAGTAACATGAGGATGCAAAAAAGTTACCAGGGTGGTTAAAGTTGTAGCCTGGTGGTGAAGGTACTGGACCAGCAATCCAAAGGTCGCCGGTTCAAGCCTCACCGCTACCAGTTTGCCATTGTTTGGCCCTTGAGCAAGACCCTTAATCCTCAATGGCTTATACAACATACTGTCACTGTACTGTAAGTCGCTTTGGATTAAAGCGTCTGCTAAGTGCCAAAATGTAAAGTTGTGAGACCAGCAGTTTCTGGTTCACTACACAGATCTGAAATCAGATCCAGTCAAATCAATCACTCTAATTATTACATAATGTTTGGCGTCTGTGACTTTGCTACTTTTGAAGCTTTATCTCTTGATAACTGAGGTATTTATGGTATTTAACTGCCGTAAATCAGCAGTGAAGGTAAGTCAATGTTATCACGGCCTTATCTGCTCCTCAGCTTTTATAAATATCCATAAACAGAAGAATGTGTGCATGTTGTTCCTTCCAGCTTTCTATTTTAAGAACGTTATGCTTATTTATAAAGCACTTCATTCTGAGCCCTTATTAAATACTGGATCTGGGTGAAAGTGAAGCCAGGACTCTTAGGTGGACACTCAGCCATGAACTTGTGGACATTACATTCCAAAACCACTGGTCAGAGTGGGTCTGTCTGAAAACCTAGTGAGCTGCCTACTGCCTACCTGATCAGCTGCCTCAGTAGAGAGGATTCTAATAAAACATTGAACTCATGAGGCAGATTATTTAGACGCTTTACTTATACAGAGATTATGGCGATTACTAAGCTAACACAGTTAGCCTCAGGCCATTCAAACCAATGTGCTGAGGCGCCACAACCCGCTAGCCCGCCAACTAACGTCTCCCTTCGTGTACCGAAAACGGTTAAACTGTCCCTGACGAGCCTGAATTTGCCGTAAATGACACTTGTGCACCTTTATTTACATTTGAAAAGAACTCCATTGGCGCCCAGGTGGCGCAGCGGGATATTCCACTAGCACACCAGTGCCGAGATTCTGAACTCCTCCTTTCGAAACCCGGCGTTGCCACCGGTCGGCTGGGCGCCATCTAGTGGCATAATTGGCAGTGCCTGCAGCAGACACTGTTCTGCTAGGGCGGGATGACCGTACTATGTGGGTGGGGTCTTCAAACACTGTGTAAGGACTCACATCAACTGCAATCAGGGATCCACCAGCAGCGGAAGACGAATTGACTACAATAAAATAGAATAAAAAAGAAAAGAACTCCATTGGTTGCTTTGCATTCGTCCGCCATATTTGTAGTTTTTTTGTGAGAAAAGTTGTGCCGCACTGAATGCTGGGATTGCCTTCAGCGCTGAGGAAGCATCGGACGCTCCCTCGTTATTCAGTCTGAATTAAGGCACCTCAGTAGGAGCATTTGAAGGAATCTAAGAATTTAGACACGCCCTCTTCTCAGGAGCGTAGGATAAAGTAAAATGCATCTGTGTAGAGAGATCAGTAGGTTATCAGACAGACCCTGTATAAAGGCTGTCACTCTGCCACTCTTCTGGTACTGCTATGCACAAGATTTTGGAGTGTGCCCATTCAGTCAAGTTAACATTGAGGGTTAAGGGCCTTGCTCAAGGGCCCAACAGTGGCAACCTGGCAGTGGTGAGGCTTGAACCAGCGACATTTGGATTGCTGGTCCAGTACCCCGGTTACTTCTTTGCATCCTCATGTTACTGTCTGTGTGTAGTTCGTGTTCTCACTGTGGCTACTTGGTCCAGAAAGGGACTCAGGTTTAGTCCCACTCTAATATATAGAGGAACGCACAGTGGTCAGACAGTGATGCTGGATGGGAAGGTCTGGCTCACAGTCGACATGTCTATTCATCCCAAAGCTTTTTACTGGAATTGAGGTCAAAGAGGTCACCAAACTCAACCAATCTAATCTGTGAGTTTATAGACCCCGAACATTAAAGGACTTTTCATAAACTGTTGGAAGCAAATATATAACTGCAAATATATAACTGATTTTCTACACCTGTCAGCAGTGGGCGTGGCTTAAACATCTGATATTAATCATTAGTAAGACAGACATAATTTATATTGTAGAACCTTCAGGCTAATGTCACATTTAGGGCTGGCTCGATGCCACTTTTTTATGTCCGATACTGATACTGCAAATTGAGTATCTGCCGATACCAATCTGATACCATCATTTCTCCTCTCAAACAACTAAGCAGTAATAATACACGTCTCAATATCTAAATAACAACGCTCAGACTGTGTAACAAATATTTTAAAGGAATAAATACAGAATCTACAACATCACACTTATACATAACTGCTGTTTTTATTTTCACTTTTACACACAGAACATTTATTATTATTTAATTATAAATTAATTAATCGTTGAGGATGTGAGAGATCTCCGAGCCGGGACAAAATAGGTTCTTTATCTCAGGTGAGCGATTTATCATTTATAAAGGGATTTTTATTGTTTTTAATCAGTGTGTTTAGATGTGGCAGTAGTAGATGATTTTTTTAAATGCTAAAAGTTAAAGTAGATCAGTGTGTTTTAATTTCTGAATGGCTGTTGCGGATGAGTTGTAGATCAGTGGCACATGTTCATGATGTCAGGATGCACCTTGTTACGGCAGTTGCTGAGTGAGCTGGTAATAAACGGCACTCTGTTGGAACGTACTGTATCTTTGTGCATTATTTGCTTTAAACACAAACAATGGCCTTATTTACATTAAGTGTTCTTTACATTGTGTTATTTACATTGTGTTATCTACATTAAGCAATATGATCAGATCGGATTACATGTTTTTTTCCTTCCAATATCTGATCCATTGATTTGGGCCAATTTGGGAGTATCGGATCGGTGCCAGCCCTAGTCGCGTTACTGACTGATGTATTCAGACAAACAAAGTTATAGACTTCACAGTCACACCGAGAGATCTTTCTGTTGGCCCTTTCTGTTCCTTTATTAGTCACTCCGAGTTCTTTTTTATAATTTGGGTTTCTGCACGGGCTTGTAAAAGGGAGGAATGGCGAAACCACGAAAGCTGTGGAACTCCCTGTGAACAAGACGATGTTTACAGGGCTCACCACAAGCCAGGAACAACAAAGACAACTTTTGGCAGCAAAGTTTTAATTGCCATGGCTATTAAAGCGCCCTGCCAATGGCCTCTTTTGTGTTATACATTAACATAAAATTGGTCCTGGAAGTCTCCCAGGCTAACCGGAGCAGCATGTTCATGGCCGAGCTGGATAATCTGTTCTGAATAAAGATGCGATGTGTATCCTGCAGCCTGATGAAATCTGTACGCTTCTATCACCGGCGGTTCGGTGAAGATCGGAGCAGCGTGAGGCGGCAGGCTGTTTACGGATCTAGATTTTTCATTCTCGTTTCTGTTTGTATTTGGCCCAGATTCGCTCAATCTTTCGCGTGCTTGGATAAATTGCTCCCGCTCGCGTTGGGCCGCAGCCCGCGCAGACCCTCGGTTTAGAGGTGATTCATCTTTACAATATAATCATTTCATTTCCCGTGTTGAGCTCTATTCCCAGAGGCCACAACAGAGCTATTGTTTTGCGTGTTTATTTCAGACAAGGAGCTGGATTCACCCTCGACGTCTCTCCACAGACAACAACACGATTTAAGAACAACTTAAGTAACCCGTCTTAGTTTTTGCTCTCATGCATATTGACTGACAACCTGAAGAATTGCTTTGAAAACATTCTCCCGGACCAATTAGTGGCCTGGATTTGGGGGTTTAGCTTTTTTCAAAGCATCTGCTTCTTGCCTCCATTCTCCGAAAGCCCTCGTCATTGTCTCCATTGAGAGCGCAGAAAGGCTTCTGGGCAGCATTTGGCACCCAAGTGGCTGGACGCCACAGAGAGAGCACGGCACGTCCTTCAGCTCGGCCCCTCTCGTTTCTCATGTCCTCCCTCCATTATCATATCAATTGATGCAGCTTGTAGAAGACAAAGTGAGGTTATGGGAACCACCTAGAGCACCATGGACCATTAAACAGCAATGCAGGGGGGATGCGCACATGTGCAAGTTCAGCCTTGTTTACCAAGATGGACGAGGGGCAGCCGGAGTAACTCATTCTCACATAGTTTACAACTTCACTCCGCACCACAAATTAACTTCAGGTGCCTCTTCAGTCGGCGTGGATTTATCGTCTAGGTCTCGTTTCCCTAAATCATCGACGCGTCTGCGACGGCCTGCGTGAAATCAGCTGGGTGTCGAGTTCTAAATGTAGTGCCGTGTTGTGTAAGACTAGCAGGGATTGTTGTGAAAGTCCACTGCTGTGTGTAGGTGTGCAGATGTGTTGTAATGTTGTTGTTCCTAGAATCATTTGTATTCCTGATGAGTCACTGTGCGGTGTGTCCCAAAATGCTGTCTGTGTGTGTGTGTGTGTGTGGGTGTGTCCGTCTAAGACAGGGATGTCCAGACTTTTCTTGTTAGGGGTCAGATTGAGTAAAAAATCATGCAAACATCACAGACTCTTTTGTAATAAAACAAATAAAAATACACCGATCAGTCATAACATTAAAACCACCTCCCTGTCCATTTTATCAGCTCCATTTACCATATAGAAGCACTTTGTAGTTCTACAATTACTGACTGTAGTCCATCTGTTTCTCTGCATGCTTTGTTAGCCCCCTTTCACCCTGTTCTTCAATGATCAGGACCCCCACAGAACCACCACAGAGCAGGTATTATTTAGGTGGTGGATCATTCTCAGCACTGCAGTGACACTGACATGGTGGTGGTGTGTTAGTGTGTGTTGTGCTGTGATGAGTGGATCAGACACAGCAGCGCTGCTGGAGTTTTTAAATACCGTGTCCACTCACTGTCCACTCTGTTATACACTTCGACCTAGTTGGTCCACCTTGTAGATATAAAGTCAGAGACGATCACTCATCTATTGCTTCTATCTATCTGTCTGTCTGTCTGTCTATCTGTCTGTCTGTCTATCATCTATCTCTGTCTGTCTGTCTATCTGTCTGTATCTATCTGTCTGACTATCTGTCTGTCTATCTGTCTGACTATCTGTCCATCTATCTATCTCTATCTGTCTGTCTGTCTATCTGTGTCTATCTATCTATCTCCATCTGTCTATCTATCTGTCTATCTATCTGTCTGTCTGTCTATCTGTGTCTATCTCTATCTATCTATCTATCTATCTATCTATCTATCTATCTATCTATCTATCTGTCTATCTATCTCCATCTGTCTGTCTATCTATCTATCTCTGTCTGTCTGTCTGTCTGTCTATCTCTATCTATCTATCCATCTACCTACTGCTGGATGTACTACCAGTGTTAGCATTTATGCTACTGGTGTGGCTTAAATTACAGAACCCACTAATTTGAGGGGGTGTTCGCATACTTTTGGCTGAGAAGCAGAGGTTTGCAGCCGGATTTACAAATAGCAACGGCTTATTATTAAGTAATCTGAAGCATAACGTGGTGGCTATTTTATTTATTTTATTTTTTCTTTGCTTTGTTTTTTTTTAATTCAGCTCACTTTGTTTCTGAGTCATAGACGGAAGTAGAATCAGGTCACGACACGTACAGAGAGGAGAGAACCACATACAGTTTCATAAAGCACTCGCTTACTGTCTGGTCATCCCCTAACCCCCCCCTCCTTCACCCCCCCAGCACACACACACCCACCACTTCCTCATTAAACCACACAATAATGCAGGCTGAGTCTTATTGCACGCTCCTCCGTGCTGGTGTGATTAAACCGAGCTTACCTGTTTTACCTACACAGCAATTATTTTAATCTTTAATTGCAAAATTACAGGCCGACGGCGGGCCACTCCGAACTTAATTCAAGTTAGATCCCTCAGTTAATCATTTCGAGAGGGAGGCGGGAAAACATGCTTCATCTGCGCCGTTAATTAGGCAAAGTCGTTTTGCTGCTAATTAGCTGATTCTAAAAGGATCTGCTTTTATGTAATTAGTTAGCGAAGACACAATCGACTGCGCCGTTCGAGAAGAATCTCCTCGTGTTCTCGTTGTTGCATCAAATTTGAAAGCTTTTCTTCTCTGCGCTGATACACAGCGTTGATAATGTTCGACTCCCACTACAAACAATTAGCAGGTGTAAAATTATAACTTAGATCTCGCTGTTGTATGACATACCGAGTTCATTAGCTGCAACATACTGACTGTAACAGCGTTCAGTACAAAATACAAGTGCAGATATTTAATGAGCAGAAATGGTTTCACACAACATACACCAATTAGCCATAACATTAAAACCACCTCCTCGTTTCTACACTCACTGTCCATTTTATCAGCTCCACTTACCATATAGAAGCACTTTGTAGTTCTACAATTACTGACTGTAGTCCATCTGTTTCTCTACATGCTTTTTAAACACCTCACTGTCACTGCTGGACTGAGAATAGTCCACCAACCAAAAACATCCAGCCAACAGCGCCCTGTGGGCAGCGTCCTGTGACCACTGATGAAGGTCTAGAAGATGACCGACTCAAACAGCAGCAATAGATGAGCGATCGTCTCTGAATTTACATCTACAAGGTGGACCAACTAGGTAGGAGTGTCTAATAGAGTGGACAGTGAGTGGACACGGTATTTAAAAACTCCAGCAGTGCTGCTGTGTCTGATCCACACACCACCACCATGTCGGTGTCACTGCAGTGCTGAGAATGATCCACCACCTAAATAATACCTACGTTGTGGTGGTCCTGTGGGGGTCCTGACCATTGAAGAACAGCATGAAACAGATGGACTACAGTCAGTAATTGTAGAACCACAAAGTGCTTCTATATGGTAAGTGGAGCTGATAAAATGGACAGTGAGTGTAGAAACAAGGAGGTGGTTTTAGTGACATGGCTGATCGCTGTATATTGATATTAAAAACTTGAACTGGTGAATCTTGTGTAACCAGTAATTACCTGCCCTGTCATGAATGTAACCAAAGTGTGTAAAACATGACGTTAAAATCCTAATAAATAAATAAATGCACTTTATTGATTAGATTTAGAAGAGAACATTCAGTACCCAACCTTGTGTATATTTTTGGAGAGTTCTGTTGCTGTTTATTCTGTACTGTCTTTAAACCCCTTCAGTATTCAGCCCAGCTCACGTTTTGATGTGTTACTGGAGATATTACCGGGTACACAGTTCTGTAAACAGATGCATTTCTAAAAAGTGAATCAGTCATATTGCTGGCGCGGTTGGCAGGCTGAGCGTAATGGAGTTTTCAGAGTGCGCTCACAACTGCCAGGCGGCATCAAAGACGAGGCACGGTGAAGTGTTCTCTTACTGCAAAGCCTTCAAAGTTACAGCAATATCCTCTGACTCAGTGAGCCTCATTTCACTCTAATGGCTGATAATGCCATAAATAAACCGGCGCCGTTCACGGGCCAGCGTGAGCAGCCAGGGCCGCTCAGAGAGAACAGTGGAGGTAAAAGGTCTGCACGAGGGAAGTCCAGCAGAAATGCTGGTTTTACTTCCAATCTGGGCTCCTCAAGATCGTTAAAGCCGAACGTCCTGCTAAGACGGATCCTGCTAACTGTTATTTTAGCGTGAGGATCCGTTTAATCTCGCGAGCTAGCTCTTTGAAAGCTGCCAGCTGAGACAATCGCTCCTCTTTCAGAACAAGCCTTGTTCATCAGTTTCTTATTGTTCCTCATTGTCTCCGTCATTCAGCACCGTCCCTGCAGAGTTCTCATTAAGTCTGGAGCTCAGGCTCATCCCGACCTCTGCTGTGCCCTAATTATTAGCACGTTCGCTGTATTTGTTTGTGAATAAATTAATCGTAGCGTTCTTGCTACCAACTGTCAAAATACACCGAGCAGCCATAACATTAAAATCAGCTCCACTTACCATATAGAAGCACTTTGTAGTTCTACAATTACTGACTGTAGTCCATCTGTTTCTCTACATACTGTTTTAACCTACTTTTACCCTGTTCTTCAATGGTCAGGACCCCCACAGGACCACCACAGAGCAGGTCTTATTTAGGTGGTGGATCATTCTCAGCACTGCAGTGACACTGACATGGTGGTGGTGTGTTAGTGTGTGTTGTGCTGGTATGAGTGGATCAGACACAGCAGCGCTGCTGGAGTTTTTGAATACCGTGTCCACTCACTGTCCACTCTATTAGACACTCCTACCTAGTTGGTCCACCTTGTAGATGTAAAGTCAGAGACGATCGCTCATCTATTGCTGCTGTTTGAGTCGGTCATCTTCTAGACCTTCATCAGTGGTCACAGGGCGCTGCCCACGGGGCGCTGTTGGCTGGATATTTTTGGTTGGTGGACTATTCTCAGTCCAGCAGTGGCAGTGAGGTGTTTAAAAACTCCAGCAGCACTGCTGTGTCTTATCCACTCATACCAGCACTAACACACCACCACCATATCAGTGTCACTGCAGTACTGAGAATAATCCACCACCTAAATAATACCTGCTCTGTGGTGGTCCTGTGGGGGTCCTGACCATTGAAGAACAGCATGAAAGGGGGCTAACAAAGCATTCAGAGAAACAATGGACTACAGTCAGTAATTGTAGTAAGTGTAGAAACAAGGAGGTGGTTTTAATGTTATGGCTGATCGGTGTACGGCTTCATTTATTTCGCACATGTGGTACATTTACATTTCACATCAAAAGGGCTGGACTAGTAATCGAAAGGTTGCTGGTGCAAGCCCCATTACTGCCTGGTTGCCACTGTTGGGCCCTTGAGCAAGACCCTTAACCTTCAATTGCTTAGAGAATATACTGTCACAGTGGATAAAAGCGTCTGCTAAATGCTGACACCCATTTACACTCCTTGCCCCCCTCTGCCCTCACTGCTCTACAGCAACTGATTGATTTTGGAACCTAAACACACGTAGATTTGCTTTACCATTTAACTACATAAACATTAGTGCGGTCAGGTACTGAAGGTCCAGCCTGCAGGCTGCATCCCTAGTATTCCTACACGTGTTGGACAATGTTGAGGTCAAAGCTTTGTGCAGCCCAAACACTTTCTTTCGACTTTGCATTGTGCACTGGAGCGCTGTCTGTAAATTTCCCTTTACGGTAACCCAGAGGCCGGAGTCATTCCGAAACCTAGTCAAGAGATAGTCATTCTGAAACTTCATAATGAGTGTTGCAGCTAAGGACAGGCCTAGCACTGCTCGTCTGAGCTGTTGTTGCTCCTTGATACAGTTGACCGGGACAGCCATGGACATCACATTTCCTTAGCTATTCATTCACTGTTTGTTGTACCTCAGTTTCATCATATTTAGGGTCGTAGTGGGTCCAATTTACTGGGCGAAAGGCAGCAAACACACACACACCACACACACACCACACACACACACATACCTAGAGGGACTTTAGCATCTCCACTTAACCTGACTGCATGTCTTCGGACTGTGGGAGGAAACCCACACAACACAGAAAGGACCCAGACAGCTCCACCAGGGAATCGAACCCAGGACCTTCTTGCTTTAAGTTGACAGTGCTACCCACCGAGTCACCCCTTAACAAGACATAATGCTCATACCACTAATTCTATTAACAGCTCTTTATTGTGCAGTTGAAGTAACTAACTAGCGCTGAACTGTGTTCACAGGGGACGAGGTGGAGATCTTCCCTGTGATAGAAATTGACCAGAAGGAGATTGTGGACACCAATGGAGCTGGAGATGCGTTTGTAGGAGGTACAGTACCTGCAAGTTCTCAATATACCACATTATACACCGACCAGGCATAACATTATGACCACTGACGGGTGAAGTGAATAACACTGATTATCTCTTCATCACGGCACCTGTTAGTGGGTGGCATATATTAGACATCAAGTAAAAAAAGGGAGAGCGTGAGGATTTGAGTGAGTTTGACGAGGGCCAGATTGTGATGGCTAGACGACAGGGTCAGAGCATCTCCAAAACTGCAGCTCTTGTGGGGTGTTCCCGGTCTGTAGTGTCTATCAAAAGTGGTCCAGGAAGGGAACAGCGGTAAACCGGGGACAGGATCATGGGCGGCCAAGGCGAAGGCTGGTCCATGTGGTCCGATCCAACAGACGAGCTACTGTAGCTCAAATTGCTGAAGAAGTTAATGCTGGTTCTGATAGAACCTTCTTGCTGCGAGGCAACAGTGCTACCCGCTGTGCCACCGTGCCACCCCTGAACTCTTTAATACTGCACTGTTAGAAGTATAGCACAATATACTGTAAGTCGCTTTGGACAAAAAAGCATCTGCTAAGTGCCCAAAATGTAAATGTAGAGTAAGTTTTCTATACCATGAAGTGCACTAAAATATAAAGACTAGGGCTGTCACGCGATTAAAATATTTAATCGAGATTAATCGCGATTAAAGAACCAAATTATTCGCGATTAATCGACTGCAAAAATAACTAAGCAAAATTTGCCGTTATGCACATTTTTATTGCAAGAACATGTTTACCAATAAAAAAAGTAATAAAATTATGATAAAATTATTAAATCTAAATTATCTTTAGAAAGCCAGTCAGTGCCTATATAGAGTTGTTAACAGCTACCCATCCTTCAGCCAGTTATTTTAAATGATTGTTCTGTTCTTATTATCTGGCAAAACTGAGGGTCTTTTTCTGTTCATAACCCTGACACTAGATGCAACACGTATAACGTCATGTAGACCCACATCGTTAACTATGTTAAAGCGTCTGCAGTCCTTTGCGATCCATCTAACACCAGTGTTTGTAATGTTCCCACGACGTGTACAGTTCATGGGCTTAACATCCAAATTCATCTGAAATAAAGTTGTCTGAGCTCCTGTACCGCGTATTCGTGCGCGCAGACGCCTGACGAGACAAATGGGTGCTTTGATATTAAAGCGTCAATTAATAACTGTAATTTTGTCTAGTGATGGTTTCTCACGCTTTTTGAAAACAAAAATGATTATTTAAAATACCCGATATTTCGCTATATGTAGCAGCAGCAGCTCGAGTCATTTATAACTCACGAAAACGAGCGGTGTTATCACTATACAGTATAAACACAATGTTGCTGTGTTAAAGCAGCACAAATTACCACATTGATGCATGTTTAAAGTGGCACAAACATAGCCTAATAAAACATCATTTGATTAAAAATTTTTATCTCGATTAATTAAAATTTTCATTAACACATTTAACGAAAGTCCTAATAAAGACACTCAGACTGTTTGCATATACACAACTTAATATAAATAACCTTGTATAAGGGGTAGACAAAATATAGGAAATGGACAGCAATGAATTTAATTTAGAAAGCTAAAAGAAACCACAGCCTTCGCATCCGGAAAAGCTTTATTCCTGTTGTAAATGCTCAGAAGGTTTAAGGTGTTCTTCAAGAAGCAATCATAAATTCAAAACACTTCTTCCAGATCTTTAAAGGACGAAGGATGAATGGATCATTTTAGCTGTATGGATTTTAGCATCGTCATCCTGTAGTTTGCGCTGTAGGGTGAACCATGCAGAGAAATCATTAAAGCTAATGATTTGTATCAGATCTCTTTCTACACCATTATGGATCCCTAACAGTACTTAACAGTTTGTCCCAGACATTGTGGTTGAGAATATGATTTGGCTCATTCTGAATATAATCCGACTCATGTGCGGCTTCCTTTAAAAGATCCAAAATGATTTTGTGACTGATGCTCTTGCTGATGGCCGAAAGTATTTGGACAACTGATCATTTCAAAAAACAAACTGTATTCAAATAGAGTGACCGCTACACTGATCAGCCATAACATTAAAACTACCTCCTTGTTTCTACACTCACTGTCTATTTTATCAGCTCCACTTACCATATGGAAGCACTTTGTAGCTCTACAATTACTGACTGTAGTCCATCTGTTTCTCTACATACCTTTTTAGCCTGCTTTCACCCTGTTCTTCAATGGTCAGGACTCTCCCAGGACCCCCACAGAGCAGGTATTATTTAGGTGGTGGATCATTCTCAGCACTGCAGTGACACTGACATGGTGGTGGTGTGTTAGTGTGTGTTGTGCTGGTATGAGCGGATCAGACACAGTAGCGCTTCTGGAGTTTTTAAATACCGTGTCCACTCACTGTCCACTCTATTAGACACTCCTACCTAGTCGGTCCACCTTGTGGATGTAAAGTCAGAGACGATCGCTCATCTATTGCTGCTGTAGGAGTCGGTCATCTTCTAGACCTTCATCAGTGGTCACAGGACGCTGCCCACGGGGCGCTGTTGGCTGGATATCTTTGGTTGGTGGACTATTCTCAGTCCAGCAGTGACAGTGAGGGGTTTAAAAACTCCATCAGCGTTGCTGTGTCTGATCCACTCATACCAGCACAACACACACTAACACACCACCACCATGTCAGTGTCACTGCAGTGCTGAGAATCATCCACCACCTAAATAATACCTGCTCTGTAGTGGTTCTGTGGGGGTCCTGACCATTGAAGAACAGCATAAAAGGGGGCTAACAAAGCATGCTGAGAAATAGATGGACTACAGTCAGTAATTGTAGAACTACAAAGGAGCTGATCAAATGGACAGTGAGTGTAGAAACAAGGAGGTGGTTTTAATGTTATGGCTGATCAGTGTGTATATATAAGGTATCAAGGTGCTGGTTTGTATCAGCATCACTTTTAAAGTTATAACTGATAAAGGATTTTAATGAACAATCAATCATAACACAAAGTTAAGTTGTCCATCTCCTGTATTAAAGCACACGTTTATGCATCACATTCTGCTTTTGTGCGTCGATAACGGTACATGAATAAGAATACGTTAGGTCGGTCACAACATAATGAGCAGAAAATGCCAGCGTAAGGCTTTAATTACAGCGAATATCTAGAAAACAGGAGCCACCTTGTTTATAGAATCAAAGGATTTAGTTTGAAAGAGCGTCTTTGCTCCGTGGCTCTTTGATCTATTCTCTGTGAGATCCACTAATAACTGTGTACACTTCAGGCTTCAAATGACCAGCTTACGTGTCTGCACCTGAACCGAGCTGTGAAGTCAGTGAGCAGATCTGCTCGCTCCTCGTACAGGAGCTGAAGTACTGAGGGCTGGAGTGTTGGTTTAGAAAGGTACATAATGTACACGCCCTCTGACATGCCAGACGTATTTCAGTTCATTATTTATTGGACTGTATAAACACTTAAGAATTTCAACACACAGTTTAACTGAATAATAAGGTCATTTATCACACACGCATTCCCTTAATCAGATTTCTTTTGTGTCTTTATTCGTACGTGCGATAAATCACCTCAGTTCAGCTCAGGCTGTATCCTGAATCTCACCGCTATACTTAATATACACCAACTAGGCATAACATTATGACCACTGACAGATGAAGTGAACATCACTGATTATCTGGGATATATTAGGCAGCAAGTGAACATTTTATCCTCAAAGTTGATGTTAGAAGCAGGAAAAATTATCAAGCGTGAGAATTTGATTGAGTTTGACGAGGGCCAAATTGTGATGCTAGACGACTGGGTCAGAGCATCTCAAAAAAACTGCAGCTGTTGTGGGGTGTTCCCAGTCTGCAGTTGTCCGTATCTATCAAAAGTGGTCTAAGGAAGGAACAGTGGTAAACCGGTGACAGGGTCATGGGCGGCCAAGGCTCACTGATGCACGTGGGAAGCGAAGGCTGGCTTGTGTGGTCCGATCCAACAGACGAGCTTAACATTTCAGCTATAAGGACGTCAGCAGCAGGTTTGGTTTTCATATCGTATCATTAGGTCTTTACTGAATTCACAGGAAAATGTGCTTCATTTTATAGACCTTATTTTTCAAGAATCACAGATTTTTTAAGAAAAGCGCCACATTTCACAGCAGTCATTGAATTACATTCATAAACTAAATGATAGAATAAATAGAAGCTACAATACACAGCACAGCTACCTTAGTAGTTGAATGTAAACCTAGAACATCCAGCGACGGTGTGAGGCTTCATGTTCTGTCTCAAATACGTAAATCTTTGTTTGTGTTTTGACCCCCAAACCCCCCCGCCCCCTGCGTCCACAGAATTGGTTGGGAGTTTTCCAAACTCAGTTAACTCAGTCGTGTTTTTAGCTGCTTTACACTTGGACATTTTGACTAACCGATTGCTAACTGAATTGCCGTAGGATTGCTAGAACGCCTAATAGAGCAAATCAACCAGTAAACATGAAGCACTTAAACGCTACACAAATGAAAAAAATGTTAAATTGCTTTAAACACAAACTTTAAAGGTTGAATGTCACTGCAAATTGCATATTACACAGGAAAGGGCTCATTTCATGGACGTGAATTAGGTAGGGCCTAGCTATTTAGCAGGAAAGGCTGCCATGTTTTCATTTGTGAGCAGATTGTGAGGGTAGAAAAGGGAGCTTGTGTAGGGTTGTGCCTAGCAAGACGAACGTAAACAAGCCAGTCGAGTGTTTTTTAGCTGTTGTGTTATTACATGTATTAGATTTTTAAACAGGGCGGCACGGTGGCTCGGTGGCAAGAAGGTCCTGGGTTCGATCCCCAGGCGGGGCGGTCCGGGTCCTTTCTGTGCGGAGTTTGCATGTTCTCCCTGTGTCTGCGTAGGTTTTCCTCCGGAGCTCCGGTTTTTTTCCACAGTCCAAAGACATGCACTCAGGTTAATTGGAGACACTGAATTGCCCTGTAGGTAATAGGTGCCCCGTCCAGGGTGTTACTGTGTGCCTTGCGCCCATTGAAAAGCTGGGATAGGCTCCAGCACCTCCCCCCCGCGACCCTAACTGGATAAGCGGTTAAGAGAGTGAGTGAGATTTTTAAACACTTGCATTGATCAAATTGTTTCAGCATTTGTTTCATCATGTTTTGTTAGTAGAGATGCTATTTAATTTAGTTCTATTATTATTGTTCCTAATTTACTGAAGCACATAGAAACCCGGTGATTTAAATGTTTTAGTTTTCAGATTTTTCCAAACACAGTTATTGTGGTCGTCTGTACCAGCTCTGAGTGTGACTGTCGTCCTGTAGCTCACCCCGTTTAACCCTGAGTCCGACAGAGCTGTGAGCTCGTTTGCATGAGCGACATATCGATTTATTCTGCAACTCCTTTATCCGATCCGGCGCGAGGTTGGAGGTCATCGGTTCGCCACATTGGAAACGAATCTGCCAGCTGTTTTTTCGGTTCGCCTCGGCGGCGGCAGCGCTGCGGAGTACAGAGATCTGGGTGGGAGGGTGAGAAGCCTGAGGGCTGCTGGAGGAGTTTACTACTGCATTACTGATGATGGTTCTTCCAGCTACAACCACTTCATCCACTACGCCTGATTTATTTTCTTTTCACACGGAAATGTACACATGGTTCAGGAGGAAAAGTCAATACCGGATCACGTACTCGGCTGCGTGTGCGGTGCCGTCGATGTTCATGTACGTTGGTAGACGTTCGACCTGTTTGTACTTGATGTCTTTGCAGTGATTGTGTGTGGGTGGATTTGTTTTTAAATGGGATCAAAGTTGTCCACCAGTCTGTACTGCAGCAGCACTTTTCCATTAGTTATGATTCATATTTATTCATATTTTATTTTAGTTTTAAATTATATTGGATAGAATCACTACTGGCCTGTAAAATCGTTCAACCTTTGCACATACCAGGATCTATAAATACACTATATGGCCAAAAGTCTGTTGGTGGGAGCACACCCCACTTTGCAGCTATAACAGCCTTTTCTCTTCTGGAAAGGCTTTTCATTTGGAAGAGATTTCAAAGTGTGGCTGTCCCACACATTTGTGCCCATTCAGTCTAAAGTTCTTAAATTAGGTCAGGAAATGAATCTTATCGAAAACATGTCCAGAGTGGTTGAGGTCAGGGCTCTGTGCAGGCCGCTGGAGGTCTAATTCGTCAAACCATGTCTTCATCTAGTGCTTATCTTGTGCACAGGTGAAGATTCAAGAGGCTTTATTGTCATTTCAGCTATATTTAAGTACATATTAAAACAAAACAACAGTCCTCCAGGACCAGGGTGCAACACAACACCAGTGCAGACAATATGAGTCATAGTCAAAATAATAAGGATCATTGATTCCACTGATTCCAGGACACGAAGGCAATTACATCTGATACAGACCAATGGAGGGGCTACTGTGGCTCTAATTGCACATCATTTTAATTCTGGTGATGAGGTGAGGTGCATCCAACCCTTTTGTGTATGTGACTACGTAATTTCAAGTCATCCAGAGTTCCCATGCTACCATTAAAAGCTCTTACAGTGGACACACAGGCATTGGACCTGAACATTGGAAGGATGGACGAATGCTGACCAGCCAGACAAATCCTGTTTTCTCCAGGATCAGGTAGATGACCAGGTCAGATGACGATCCACCTTGCAATGTACAGAAGTTAAAGGACCTGTTGGTAATGTCCTGGTATCAGATACTACAGGACTCCTTAAAACATCTTTTAAAGTCCATGATTCCACAGCCAGAGCTGTTAAAGTTGTAACTTACTTTCTTAATCTCATGTAATTTAGGGGAATCTCAGTGGTATTACTTTATAAAATTGCTATTTCTTTATTTATGAGAAGATTAAAACATAAAAATCTTGAAATCATGGAATCACAAGTGCCAAATCAACAGCCAACAACAAACCAATAGATGTATGGATGGATATATGGATGGATGGATGAATATATGGATGGATATATGAATGGATATATGGATGGATATATGAATAGATGGATGGATGGATGAATATATGGATGGATATATGGATGGATGGATGGATGGATGGATATATGGATGGATATATGGATGGATATATGAATGGATGGATGGATGGATGGATATATGGATGGATATATGAATAGATGGATGGATGGATGAATATATGGATGGATATATGGATGGATGGATGGATGGATGAATATATGGATGGATGGATGGATGATATATAGATGGATATATGGATGGATGGATGGATGGATGATATATGGATGGATATATGGATGGATGGATGGATGATACAGTGCCTTGCAAAAGTATTCAGCCCCCTTGAACTTTTCAACCTTTTGCCACATTTCAGGCTTCAAACATAACGATATGAAATTGTAATTTTTTGTGAAGAATCAACAACAAGTGGGACACAATCGTGAAGTGGAACGAAATTTATTGGATATTTTAAACTTTTTTTAGAAATAAAAAACTAAAAAGTGGGGCGTGCAATATTATTCAGCCCCTTTACTTTCAGTGCAGCAAACTCACTCCAGAAGTTCAGTGAGGATCTCTGAATGATCCAATGTTGACCTAAATGACTGATGGTGATAAATAGAATCCACCTGTGTGTAATCAAGTCTCCGTATAAATGCACCTGCTCTGTGACAGTCTCAGAGTTCTGTTTAAAGCGCAGAGAGCATCATGAAGACCAAGGAACACACCAGGCAGGTCCGAGATACTGTTGTGGAGAAGTTTAAAGCCGGATTTGAATACAAAAAGATTTCCCAAGCTTTAAACATCTCAAGGAGCACTGTGCAAGCGATCATATTGAAATGGAAGGAGTATCAGACCACTGCAAATCTACCAAGACCCGGCCGTCCCTCTAAACTTTCAGCTCAAACAAGGAGAAGACTGATCAGAGATGCAGCCAAGAGGCCCATGATCACTCTGAATGAACTGCAGAGATCTACAGCTGAGGTGGGAGACTCTGTCCATAGGACACAATCAGTCGTACACTGCACAAATCTGGCCTTTATGGAAGAGTGGCAAGAAGAAAGCCATTTCTCAAAGATATCTATAAAAAGTCACCTGGGAGACACACCAAACATGTGGAAGAAGGTGCTCTGGTCAGATGAAACCAAAATCGAACTTTTTGGCCACAATGCAAAACGTTATGTTTGGCGTAAAAGCAACACAGCTCATCACCCTGAACACACCATCCCCACTGTCAAACATGGTGGTGGCAGCATCATGGTTTGGGCCTGCTTTTCTTCAGCAGGGACAGGGAAGATGGTTAAAATTGATGGGAAGATGGATGGAGCCAAATACAAGACCATTCTGGAAGAAAACCTGTTGCAGTCTGCAAAAGACCTGAGACTGGGACGGAGATTTATCTTCCAACAAGACAATGATCCAAAACATAAAGCAAAATCTACAATGGAATGGTTCACAAATAAACGTATCCAGGTGTTAGAATGGCCAAGTCAAAGTCCAGACCTGAATCCCATCGAGAATCTGTGGAAAGAGCTGAAAACTGCTGTTCACAAACGCTCTCCATCCAACCTCACTGAGCTCGAGCTGTTTTGCAAGGAAGAATGGGCAAAAATTTCTGTCTCTCGATGTGCAAAACTGATAGAGACATACCCCAAGCGACTTGCAGCTGTAATCGCAGCAAAAGGTGGCGCTACAAAGTATTAACGCAAGGGGGCTGAATAATATTGCACGCCCCACTTTTCAGTTTTTTATTTCTAAAAAAAGTTTAAAATATCCAATAAATTTCGTTCCACTTCACGATTGTGTCCCACTTGTTGTTGATTCTTCACAAAAAATTACAATTTCATATCGTTATGTTTGAAGCCTGAAATGTGGCAAAAGGTTGAAAAGTTCAAGGGGGCTGAATACTTTTGCAAGGCACTGTATATAGATGGATGGATAGATAAATATATGGATGGATATATGGATGGATGGATGGATGATATATAGATGGATGGATGGATAGATAAATATATGGATGGATATATGGATGGATGGATATATGGATGGATATATGGATGGATGAATATATGGATATATGGATGGATGGATGGATGGATGAATATATGGATGGATATATGAATAGATGGATGGATGGATATATGGATGGATGGATGATATATAGATGGATGGATGGATATATGGATGGATGGATGATATATAGATGGATGGATATATGGATGAATATGTGGATGGATATATGTATGGATGGATATATGGATGCATGGATATATGGATGGATGGATATATGGATGGATATATGGATGGATATATGGATGCATGGATATATGGATGGATATATGGATTTGTGGATGAATATATGGATGGATATATGGATGGATGGATATATGGATGGATATATGGATGCATGGATATATGGATGGATATATGGATTTGTGGATGAATATATGGATGGATATATGGATGGATTTGTGGATGAATATATGGATGGATATATGGATGGATATATGGATGCATGGATATATGGATGGATGGATATATGAATGGATGGATATATGGATGGATATATGGATGGATGGATATATGAATGGATATATGGATGGATGGATATATGAATGGATATATGGATGGATATATGAATGGATATATGGATGGATGGATATATGAATGGATATATGGATTTGTGGATGAATATATGGATGGATGGATATATGAATGGATGGATATATGGATGGATATATGGATGGATGGATATATGGATGGATGGATTAAGAAAGGATTAAGAAGAATTAAGGTTCCCTTCAATACATACATTTAATTATAAATTTATAGAACTGGATTTGTCATACATCATATCTCAATTGTATGTTTGCCATATTCACCTGACCGCTTAAATAATCAGATAACTGCATAAATCTGCTAAACTATCATTCTAATCAGATTGTTACTGTGCATTTCACACCGCGTTGGTGAACTGTATTGACCTTGGTGTATATGTGTGCAGGTTTCCTGTCAGAGCTGGTGCAGGAGAGGTCTCTGGAGCAGTGTATCCGTGCCGGACACTACGCTGCTAATGTCATCATCAGGCGCTCAGGCTGTACGTTTCCAGAGAAGCCCGACTTTCATTAAAAAGAAAAGAAAAGAAAGAAAAAACAGTATTACGCTGGCTGAAGCCTGTATCTGGTGTTAAATTGAATTGTTTATTCGCCCTTCTTCCTCTTCTCTTTTATTTCCTTCCTGTATTCAGACTTGTGTGCCTCTGCTCCACAGCAGCCAGCCCCACAGCATGATGAACTCATGCACACATTTCACTTTACAAGAACGTTTCGAACTGCTGAACCAAACGGTTGCTTTAAATAGAGAATTTGTTTTTACAAAAGGGCTTTTTAGTATTTTTGTTCCTTCCTGTACTGAAAAACATGCCAAAGTCAGTCGCAATAATAATCACCACTAGCTTTTTTTATAGAGGACGTGTTGTGTACAGAACGTCCAGATTTTAACACCTGTCGGAGAGGTACAGCCTTAATGATCTTGTTTTAAACAGTGAGGTTTATTACCGTTTACGTTTTTTTAAACCAGTCCTGCATGCTTATGTTTTCATTATGATTATACGATTAAAACTCTGGCATTTTTACAGCTTGTGCGTTGTTGCATAGAGTTTGCAGGTTCTTGAACACTTTTGTCAAAATTAAAATTGCCTTTAATACAATACAAACCATTTCCTGTCTCCTTGTATTTCATGGTATGAATTGATATGAGTGATTATATGCAAAACAAAACTATATACACTGATCAGCCATAACATAAAATCACCTCCTTGTTTCTACACTCACTGTCCATTTTATCAGCTTCACTTACCATATAGAAGCACTTTGTAGTTCTACAATTACTGACTGTAGTCCATCTGTTCCTCTACATACTTTTTTAACCTCCTTTCATGCTGTTCTTTAATGGTCAGGACCCCCAGAGGACCACTACAGAGCAGGTATTGTTTAGGTGTTGGATCATTCTCAGCACTGCAGTGACACTGACATGGTGGTGGTGTGTTAGTGTGTGTTGTGCTGGTATGAGTGGATCAGACACAGCAGCGCTGCTGGAGTAACATCTGGTCATGATGTTATGCCTGATTGGTGTATTTTGTGAGCCAGTTGTGATGCACCACGCTGGGCTAAATGGGTATATCTGCTGAGATATTTACCAACTGGAAACAGCAGGAGGAGCCATCATGTCCTGTGTTTGGTTTGTTTAGATGCTTTTGGTTTATATTGTGTTTATACAATCGCACCAGAATCCATTCAGAAATGGACCAAGACCCACCTGCCGAGGTGGTCTCTGTCCACTTATTTGGTGTACATTAGCTTTACATTTACTGTAATGAACCACACTAACAGAGCAATCATGCCGTGGCCTCTTCCTGAGACCAAATGATTCCACATTCAGCCAGTTTTCTCAAGTTGTGTTTGATTTTGGAGTTTGGAGCTGGTTACGTCAAGCCTCGAGATTCTATGGAGAAACAAAACGTGAAGCGGACTGGGCCACGATGCACAAATCAAATGCACAACAAACAGAATGGAACTGAGATCTGTCGAGGATGTGGTTTAGTCTGGTTAATTTTTTTTGGGTCATTTAGAGGGTCTGAGTTTGTTTAACACGTTCGCACATACAAAAGAAATCATAACGCAGCAATCTGAGTCCAGACGCTAAAATGGTCAGAGTGTGAAAACACCCTAACAAGCGGTCTTCTGCTCGCTAAGCTATCAAGATGATTGGTGTTTATGTGCCCCGACTGGCAAGAGTGGCTAGAACAACTGTAGGGAATTGGCACCAGGAGTCGGTTGGTGGCATCCACTGAGCCTGGATTAAACTGTTACGCTGGAGGCTATTTTAAATAAAACCCAACTTGATGTGTGGAACACCTGCCAGATCTATTTATGCCCGTGATTCTTCAGTACTGGATGTACAGAAATAGACAGTATAGTGTATATTTAACTGACGACAGGAGGGATGTGGAATCTTAAACATTACTCGGCCAGTCTAATAGGGATTCAGATCATTCTTTACAGTGCAGCTGTACTGAGGGCAGTGGAAGCTTAGTGGTTAAGGTACTGGACTAATATGAGGGTTCTTCAAAATGTTTCTGCACTTTTTAAACTTTTTTCTCTCCATTTTTAGCGTGTCCAGTTTTTTCACCCAATTACGTTATGCTTCCTCTCTACTGGTGCTGACCCTCGCCCCTGATGGAGGAGAGCGAACTGACACACGTCCCCTCCGACACGTGAGCAGTAACCGACTGCATTTTTTTCACCTGCACAAGCCGAGTTCATATGCGGATCAGCTTTGTGTACGGAGAGCCACACCCTGAACCCTGATTAGCATTATTCCTCAACTCTGTGTAGACACCATCAATCAGCCAGCAGAGGTCGTAATTGTATCAGTGATGAGGTTCCTGTCTGGCTCCCTACCCTGCATGAACAACAGCCAAACGTTGCTCATATAGCCGCCCAGCCGGATGGCAGAGCTGAGATTCGATACAATGTATTTGAAATCCCAGCTCTGGTGTGCTAGTGTATTTTACTGCTGCGCAACCTGAGCGGCTTTATTTATTATTATTATTTATTATTATTATTTATTATTATTATTTATTATTATTTATTATTATTATTATTTATTATTATTATATATTATTATGTATTATTATTATTTTTGTATATTATTTTTGTATATTATTATTTATTATTATTATTTATAATTATTATTTATTATTATTATTATTATTATTTATTATTATATTTTATTATTTATTATTATTATTTATTATTATTATTATTTATTATTATTTTTCCAGCGTTGTACCAACTTTTTAATGCCATCAGCAAAAAAAAATTTTGGTTGAGCGTGTAGCCACTGATGCAGCGCTGCTTTCACATCATCACATGAAAATCTTTTTCCCCTTAAAGCGTCCAAAAAGGTGGAAATCTCTTGGACACGACCGATTACTACTCCTCCCACCCTCACCTTTTCCAACCAAAATATAAAAGTGTGGAAACTTTTTGAAGATCCCTCATAATAAGGTTACTGGTTCCACCACCACCAATTACTTGCATTGTATCAGTTACAGTTGTAAATCACTTTGGATAAAATGTCTGCTGAATGGCATAAATGTAAATGTAACAGGAACTCAGCTGCCTTCCTGTGGTCTGTCCTCTTAATCATAGTGTCAAGTCTGCAAGAGGTCGACTTTAGTATAAGATTATACGCAGTATTTCACGGCATGGATTTAAAATACATCTTTGGACCTTTGGACCACCGGATGTGGCTGTTAAATCCATTCATGAGGAGAAAAGAGATTCTGCTGGAATCAGTACAAACCATGTCAGAGTCTTGTGATAATGCAGACACACTTGACCCACAATGAGAAGAAAGTTGTGTAAAACTCATTCACACATCTGCAGACACCTTCTACACCCACTCACACTTTGCGTTTGAGTGGTTTTTCCACCCTTCTGCTCGCTTTACAATTCATCTGGGGGTCTCAAGCTAAAAAAGCTGTCCATAAAGTTAAGTGAATTTTTAAGTGGAATCACAGGCGGATAGAAACTTCACGTGAACAGACGATGGATCGGATGGAAATGTAAAAATCATGCACAAAACATCAAGTACAAATGATGCCAGGATTTCTGTTCTTCTATTTTGTTTCGTCCCAATGAACTCGGAACTAGATCCTCTTGGCTAGATGATTGTGATTATACACCGATCAGGTATAACATTAAAACCACCTCCTTGTTTCTGTACTCACTGTCCATTTTATCAGCTCCACTTACCATATAGAAGCACTTTGTAGTTCTACAATTACTGACTGTAGTCCATTTGTTTCTCTGCATGCTTTGTTAGCCCCCTTTCATGCTGTTCTTCAATGGTCAGGACTCTCCCAGGACCACTACAGAGCAGGTATTATTTGGGTGGTGGATCATTCTCAGCACTGCAGTGACACTGACATGGTGGTGGTGTGTTAGTGTGTGTTGTGCTGGCATGAGTGGATCAGACACAGCAGCGCTGCTGGAGTTTTTAAACACCTCACTGTCACTGCTGGACTGAGAATAGTCCCCCAACCAAATATATCCAGCCAACAGCGCCCCGTGGGCAGCGTCTTGTTACCACTGATAAAGGTCTAGAAGATGACCAACTCAAACAGCAGCAATAGATGAGCGATCGTCTCTGACTTTAGATCTACAAGGTGGACCAACTAGGTAGGAGTGTCTAATAGAGTGGACAGTGAGTGGACACGGTATTTAAAAACTCCAGCAGCACTGCTGTGTCTGATCCACTCATACCAGCACAACACACACTAACACACCACCACCATGTCAGTGTCACTGCAGTGCTGAGAACGATCCACCACTGTGGGTGACATTCCTAAAATCTGTTCCTAAACTGTTGGGTTATTTGCTGACATATTTTGTGGCATGGTAACAAGGCTTGAAACATCCTTGCTCACAAAGAAATAGGGCTTCATATTTCCCACTATTTTTTAGTCTTAAACTGTCCCCGTCCCATTTTTTGGAGTGAGTTTATATACTTAAAACAATGACGTTAATAAGGTAAAACATTTAATATCCTGCATTTGTATTTTTCATTTAAATAGAGCAAAGTCGATTTACAAATCACTGTTTTTTTCTTATTTGCATTTAAAACACCTTCCTAACGGCCACTCAGCTGGCGCAGCGGTAAAAACACACGCCGACACCAGAGCTGGGATCTCGAATACCCTGCCGGCTGGGCTGGGCGGCCACGTGAACAAGATTGGCCTGTTGTTCATGTAGGGGCGGGGAATTAAGCCGAACAGGGTCTCTCTGATACAACTACGACCTCTGCTGGCTGATTGATGGTGCCTGCACAGAGACGGGAAAAGAGTGCTGTCAGGGTGTGTCTCTCCGTACACAGAGCTGATCAGCAGCTGATCTCGTCTAGTGTGGGTGAAAAGATGCATACGGCTGCTGCCCTCGTGTCGGAGGGGGCATGGGTTAGCTTCGTTCTCCTCAAATCAGAGCAGGGATCGGCATTAGCGGAGAGGAAGCATGAAGCAATCGGGCAATTGGACGCGCTAAAAAACGGGAGAAAATGCATAAAGAAAATATAAATAATTAATAAAAACACCTTCCTAACATTTCTAAAATTAATGCAGGAGTTTATTGCTATATGTAATATCAAGATTTTAGATTCATGTCCTACAACACTGTTAATCATAGTAACTGGAAAAGATATTTCTATTAATTACTTTTTTAAATAGACAAAGTAGATTTTCATTATGTTTATTAACTGAATTGTTGACTTACAGCCCACTGAGCACCTTATGAAAGAGGCTATCTTTGAGAGTTTATTAAGGCTATAGAAATGCCATCAATACCAGAGGCACCCACACAAACAACTGTAAATGATACCATCAGGTTTGCTGAGAAACAGTGAAGGCAGCTGCCAAACTGTATCTGATTCTCATGTACTTTATCTAAGGCAAATAAAGTAGATTTATATACTGTACGTGTTATTGGATTTATTTTTAACAGACACTTCACTGTAGCTGGAATCATAATAATCTGTCTGTCTAATGGATTAGTTTACAATGCTTAGGAAATGTTTGTTAAATAATGTTAGAGCTATTACCATTTAAATCATACGTGCAGGCCTTCTCAGATTTAGTTCTCACGTAACTTCTTAGGATCCCTTCTTAGTCTGGACGCAGATTGAAAAGTAGAAACGTACACAGACAGCTGTAGACTTTTAGGATTATAAACTTAAGACCCCTGTACATCTGTGGAGAGCACAAACTCTAGTATAATTCCAGGAGTTTTTTATTATACATCATACACTGATCAGCCTTGTTTCTACACTCTCTGTCCATTTTATTAGCTCCACCCCACTGTCCATTCAGAAGCACTTTGTAGTTCTACAATTACTGACTGTAATCCATCTGTTTCTCTACATACTTTTTTAGCCTGCTTTCACCCTGTTCTTCGATGGTCAGGACCCCCAAAGGACCACCACAGAGCAGGTATTATTTAGTTGGTGGCTCATTCTCAGCACAGCAGTGACACTGACATGGTGGTGGTGTGTTAGTGTGTGTTGTGCTGGTATGAGTGGATCAGACACAGCAGCGCTGCTGGAGTTTTTAAATACTGTGTCCACTCACTGTCCACTCTATTAGACACTCCTACGTAGTTGGTCCACCTTGTAGATGTAAAGTCAGAGACGATCGCTCATCTATTGCTGCTGTTTGAGTCGGTCATCTTCAAGACCTTCATCAGTGGGCACAGGACGCTGCCCACGAGGCGCTGTTGGCTGGATATATTTGGTTGGTGGACTATTCTAAGTCCAGCAGTGACAGTGAGGTGTTTAAAAACTCCAGCAGCGCTGCTGTGTCTGATCCACTCATACCAGAACAACACACACTAACACACCACCACCATGTCAGTGTCACTGCAGTGCTGCGAATGATCCACCACCTAAATAATACCTGCTCTGTGGTGGTCCTGTGGGGGTCCTGACCATTGAAGAACAGCATGAAAGGGGGCTAACAAAGCAAGCAGAGAAACAGATAGACTACAGTCAGTAATTGTAGAACTACAACATGCTTCTATATGGTAAGTGGAGCTGATAAAATGGACAGTGAGTGTAGAAACAAGGAGGTGGTCTTAACGTGTATATTAATATGACCTATTAGGTCAAATGTTGCTAGTGTTTAACTGGGTAAGAAAATTAAATGGTGCATATTGTTAGGTTTAATACTAATGTCGTAGCATGGTGTTTGCAGTGAGTGTTCTTAGTGCTGTGTGTAATCTGGGATGATATTAATTGTATGATTGCAGTGTGTGTGTGTGTGTGTGTGTGTGTGTGTGTGTGAATGATGTTATTATGTATCGTAGTGTTTACATTGCACTGACTGCTATTAGAGTTGTGTGTGTGTGTGTGTGTGTGTGTGTGTGTTGTGGAATAGTGTGGATTACATTATTTGCAGTGACTGATGTGATGTAGCATGGTGTTTGCTTTACAACAAGGGATTCTATATCTATGTGCATTAGGTGTATAATGTAATGATGTGGATTGGATTATTGCAGAGTGCTTTTAAATTTGTGTGCATTATGGGTATTATGGAATAAGATAAATGGCATGATTGTAGTGAATGATGTGATGATGTAGGTGGTGTTTGCAGTGATTATTGATAGTATTAAGTGTTGTGTGTGTATTAAAAGATAAATGGCATGATTGCAGTGAATGGTGTGATGATGAAGATGGTGTTTGCAGTGATTATTGATAGTATTGAGTGTTGTGTGTATATTAAAAGATAAATGGCATGATTGTAGTGAATGATGTGATGATGTAGCGTGGTGTTTGTAGTGATTATTGATAGTATTGAGTGTTGTGTGTGTATTAAAAGATAAATGGCATGATTGTAGTGAATGATGTGATGATGAAAATGGTGTTTGCAGTGATTATTGATAGTATTGAGTGTTGTGTGTATATTAAAAGATAAATGGCATGATTGTAGTGAATGATGTGATGATGTAGCGTGGAGTTTGTAGTGATTATTGATAGTATTGAGTGTTGTGTGTGTATTAAAAGATAAATGGCATGATTGGAGTGAATGGTGTGATGATGAAGATGGTGTTTGCAGTGATTATTGATAGTATTGAGTGTTGTGTGTATATTAAAAGATAAATGGCATGATTGCAGTGAATGGTGTGATGATGAAGATGGTGTTTGCAGTGATTATTGATAGTATTGAGTGTTGTGTGTGTATTAAAAGATAAATGGCATGATTGCAGTGAATGATGTGATGATGTAGGTGGTGTTTGCAGTGATTATTGATAGTATTGAGTGTTGTGTGTATATTAAAAGATAAATGGCATGATTGCAGTGAATGGTGTGATGAAGATGGTGTTTGTAGTGATTATTGATAGTATTGAGTGTTGTGTGTGTATTAAAAGATAAATGGCATGATTGCAGTGAATGATGTGATGATGAAGATGGTGTTTGCAGTGATTATTGATAGTATTGAGTGTTGTGTGTGTATTAAAAGATAAATGGCATGATTGCAGTGAATGATGTGATGATGAAGATGGTGTTTGTAGTGATTATTGATAGTATTGAGTGTTGTGTGTGTATTAAAAGATAAATGGCATGATTGCAGTGAATGGTGTGATGAAGATGGTGTTTGTAGTGATTATTGATAGTATTGAGTGTTGTGTGTATATTAAAAGATAAATGGCATGATTGCAGTGAATGATGTGATGATGTAGGTCGTGTTTGCAGTGATTATTGATAGTATTGAGTGTTGTGTGTATATTAAAAGATAAATGGCATGATTGCAGTGAATGGTGTGATGATGAAGATGGTGTTTGCAGTGATTATTGATAGTATTGAGTGTTGTGTGTATATTAAAAGATAAATGGCATGATTGCAGTGAATGGTGTGATGATGAAGATGGTGTTTGTAGTGATTATTGATAGTATTGAGTGTTGTGTGTGTATTAAAAGATAAATGGCATGATTGCAGTGAATGATGTGATGATTTAGGTGGTGTTTGCAGTGATTATTGATAGTATTGAGTGTTGTGTGTATATTAAAAGATAAATGGCATGATTGCAGTGAATGATGTGATGATGTAGCGTGGTGTTTGCAGTGATTATTGATAGTATTGAGTGTTGTGTGTATATTAAAAGATAAATGGCATGATTGCAGTGAATGGTGTGATGATGAAGATGGTGTTTGCAGTGATTATTGATAGTATTGAGTGTTGTGTGTGTATTAAAAGATAAATGGCATGATTGCAGTGAATGATGTGATGATGTAGGTGGTGTTTGCAGTGATTATTGATAGTATTGAGTGTTGTGTATTAAAAGATAAATGGCATGATTGTAGTGAATGATGTGATGATGAAGATGGTGTTTGCCGTGATTATTGATAGTATTGAGTGTTGTGTGTGTATTAAAAGATAAATGGCATGATTGCAGTGAATGATGTGATGATGTAGGTGGTGTTTGCAGTGATTATTGATAGTATTGAGTGTTGTGTGTATATTAAAAGATAAATGGCATGATTGCAGTGAATGGTGTGATGATGTAGGTGGTGTTTGCAGTGATTATTGATAGTATTGAGTGTTGTGTGTGTATTAAAAGATAAATGGCATGATTGCAGTGAATGATGTGATGATGTAGGTGGTGTTTGCAGTGATTATTGATAGTATTGAGTGTTGTGTGTATATTAAAAGATAAATGGCATGATTGCAGTGAATGGTGTGATGATGAAGATGGTGTTTGCAGTGATTATTGATAGTATTGAGTGTTGTGTGTATATTAAAAGATAAATGGCATGATTGTAGTGAATGATGTGATGATGTATGTGGTGTTTGCAGTGATTATTGATAGTATTGAGTGTTGTGTGTATATTAAAAGATAAATGGCATGATTGCAGTGAATGGTGTGATGATGAAGATGGTGTTTGCAGTGATTATTGATAGTATTGAGTGTTGTGTATTAAAAGATAAATGGCATGATTGTAGTGAATGATGTGATGATGAAGATGGTGTTTGCCGTGATTATTGATAGTATTGAGTGTTGTGTGTATATTAAAAGATAAATGGCATGATTGCAGTGAATGATGTGATGATGTAGGTGGTGTTTGCAGTGATTATTGATAGTATTGAGTGTTGTGTGTATATTAAAAGATAAATGGCATGATTGCAGTGAATGATGTGATGATGTAGGTGGTGTTTGCAGTGATTATTGATAGTATTGAGTGTTGTGTGTATATTAAAAGATAAATGGCATGATTGCAGTGAATGGTGTGATGATGAAGATGGTGTTTGCAGTGATTATTGATAGTATTGAGTGTTGTGTGTATATTAAAAGATAAATGGCATGATTGCAGTGAATGATGTGATGATGTAGGTGGTGTTTGCAGTGATTATTGATAGTATTGAGTGTTGTGTGTATATTAAAAGATAAATGGCATGATTACAGTGAATGGTGTGATGATGAAGATGGTGTTTGCAGTGATTATTGATAGTATTGAGTGTTGTGTGTATATTAAAAGATAAATGGCATGATTGCAGTGAATGGTGTGATGATGAAGATGGTGTTTGTAGTGATTATTGATAGTATTGAGTGTTGTGTGTGTATTAAAAGATAAATGGCATGATTGCAGTGAATGATGTGATGATGTAGGTGGTGTTTGCAGTGATTATTGATAGTATTGAGTGTTGTGTGTATATTAAAAGATAAATGGCATGATTGCAGTGAATGATGTGATGATGTAGCGTGGTGTTTGCAGTGATTATTGATAGTATTGAGTGTTGTGTGTATATTAAAAGATAAATGGCATGATTGCAGTGAATGGTGTGATGATGAAGATGGTGTTTGCAGTGATTATTGATAGTATTGAGTGTTGTGTGTGTATTAAAAGATAAATGGCATGATTGCAGTGAATGATGTGATGATGTAGGTGGTGTTTGCAGTGATTATTGATAGTATTGAGTGTTGTGTGTATATTAAAAGATAAATGGCATGATTGTAGTGAATGATGTGATGATGTAGGTGGTGTTTGCAGTGATTATTGATAGTATTGAGTGTTGTGTGTATATTAAAAGATAAATGGCATGATTGCAGTGAATGGTGTGATGATGAAGATGGTGTTTGCAGTGATTATTGATAGTATTGAGTGTTGTGTGTGTATTAAAAGATAAATGGCATGATTGCAGTGAATGATGTGATGATGTAGCGTGGTGTTTGCAGTGATTATTGATAGTATTGAGTGTTGTGTGTGTATTAAAAGATAAATGGCATGATTGCAGTGAATGATGTGATGATGTAGGTGCTGTTTGCAGTGATTATTGATAGTATTGAGTGTTGTGTGTGTATTAAAAGATAAATGGCATGATTGTAGTGAATGATGTGATGATGAAGATGGTGTTTGCAGTGATTATTGATAGTATTGAGTGTTGTGTGTGTATTAAAAGATAAATGGCATGATTGTAGTGAATGATGTGATGATGAAGATGGTGTTTGCAGTGATTATTGATAGTACTGAGTGTTGTGTGTATATTAAAAGATAAATGGCATGATTGCAGTGAATGATGTGATGATGTAGCGTGGTGTTTGCAGTGATTATTGATAGTATTGAGTGTTGTGTGTATATTAAAAGATAAATGGCATGATTGCAGTGAATGGTGTGATGATGAAGATGGTGTTTGCAGTGATTATTGATAGTATTGAGTGTTGTGTGTGTATTAAAAGATAAATGGCATGATTGCAGTGAATGATGTGATGATGTAGGTGGTGTTTGCAGTGATTATTGATAGTATTGAGTGTTGTGTGTGTATTAAAAGATAAATGGCATGATTGTAGTGAATGTTGTGATGATGTAGGTGGTGTTTGTAGTGATTATTGATAGTATTGAGTGTTGTGTGTGTATTAAAAGATAAATGGCATGATTGCAGTGAATGATGTGATGATGTAGGTGGTGTTTGCAGTGATTATTGATAGTATTGAGTGTTGTGTGTGTATTAAAAGATAAATGGCATGATTGCAGTGAATGGTGTGATGATGAAGATGGTGTTTGCAGTGATTATTGATAGTATTGAGTGTTGTGTATTAAAAGATAAATGGCATGATTGTAGTGAATGATGTGATGATGAAGATGGTGTTTGCCGTGATTATTGATAGTATTGAGTGTTGTGTGTATATTAAAAGATAAATGGCATGATTGCAGTGAATGATGTGATGATGTAGGTGGTGTTTGCAGTGATTATTGATAGTATTGAGTGTTGTGTGTGTATTGAAAGATAAATGGCATGATTGCAGTGAATGATGTGATGATGTAGGTGGTGTTTGCAGTGATTATTGATAGTATTGAGTGTTGTGTGTATATTAAAAGATAAATGGCATGATTGCAGTGAATGATGTGATGATGTAGCGTGGTGTTTGCAGTGATTATTGATAGTATTGAGTGTTGTGTGTATATTAAAAGATAAATGGCATGATTGCAGTGAATGGTGTGATGATGAAGATGGTGTTTGCAGTGATTATTGATAGTATTGAGTGTTGTGTGTGTATTAAAAGATAAATGGCATGATTGCAGTGAATGATGTGATGATGAAGATGGTGTTTGCCGTGATTATTGATAGTATTGAGTGTTGTGTGTATATTAAAAGATAAATGGCATGATTGCAGTGAATGATGTGATGATGAAGATGGTGTTTGCAGTGATTATTGATAGTATCGAGTGTTGTGTGTGTATTAAAAGATAAATGGCATGATTGCAGTGAATGATGTGATGATGTAGCGTGGTGTTTGCAGTGATTATTGATAGTATTGAGTGTTGTGTGTGTATTAAAAGATAAATGGCATGATTGCAGTGAATGATGTGATGATGTAGCGTGGTGTTTGCAGTGATTATTGATAGTATTGAGTGTTGTGTGTGTATTAAAAGATAAATGGCATGATTGCAGTGAATGATGTGATGATGTAGCGTGGTGTTTGCAGTGATTATTGATAGTATTGAGTGTTGTGTGTGTATTAAAAGATAAATGGCATGATTGCAGTGAATGGTGTGATGAAGATGGTGTTTGTAGTGATTATTGATAGTATTGAGTGTTGTGTGTATATTAAAAGATAAATGGCATGATTGCAGTGAATGATGTGATGATGTAGGTGGTGTTTGCAGTGATTATTGATAGTATTGAGTGTTGTGTGTATATTAAAAGATAAATGGCATGATTGCAGTGAATGGTGTGATGATGAAGATGGTGTTTGCAGTGATTATTGATAGTATTGAGTGTTGTGTGTATATTAAAAGATAAATGGCATGATTGCAGTGAATGGTGTGATGATGAAGATGGTGTTTGTAGTGATTATTGATAGTATTGAGTGTTGTGTGTGTATTAAAAGATAAATGGCATGATTGCAGTGAATGATGTGATGATGAAGATGGTGTTTGCAGTGATTATTGATAGTATTGAGTGTTGTGTATTAAAAGATAAATGGCATGATTGTAGTGAATGATGTGATGATGAAGATGGTGTTTGCAGTGATTATTGATAGTATTGAGTGTTGTGTATTAAAAGATAAATGGCATGATTGCAGTGAATGGTGTGATGATGAAGATGGTGTTTGCCGTGATTATTGATAGTATTGAGTGTTGTGTGTATATTAAAAGATAAATGGCATGATTGCAGTGAATGATGTGATGATGTAGGTGGTGTTTGCAGTGATTATTGATAGTATTGAGTGTTGTGTGTGTATTAAAAGATAAATGGCATGATTGCAGTGAATGATGTGATGATGTAGGTGGTGTTTGCAGTGATTATTGATAGTATTGAGTGTTGTGTGTATATTAAAAGATAAATGGCATGATTGCAGTGAATGGTGTGATGATGAAGATGGTGTTTGCAGTGATTATTGATAGTATTGAGTGTTGTGTATTAAAAGATAAATGGCATGATTGTAGTGAATGATGTGATGAGGAAGATGGTGTTTGCCGTGATTATTGATAGTATTGAGTGTTGTGTGTATATTAAAAGATAAATGGCATGATTGCAGTGAATGATGTGATGATGTAGGTGGTGTTTGCAGTGATTATTGATAGTATTGAGTGTTGTGTGTGTATTAAAAGATAAATGGCATGATTGCAGTGAATGATGTGATGATGTAGGTGGTGTTTGCAGTGATTATTGATAGTATTGAGTGTTGTGTGTATATTAAAAGATAAATGGCATGATTGCAGTGAATGGTGTGATGATGAAGATGGTGTTTGCAGTGATTATTGATAGTATTGAGTGTTGTGTGTGTATTAAAAGATAAATGGCATGATTGCAGTGAATGATGTGATGATGAAGATGGTGTTTGCCGTGATTATTGATAGTATTGAGTGTTGTGTGTATATTAAAAGATAAATGGCATGATTGCAGTGAATGATGTGATGATGAAGATGGTGTTTGCAGTGATTATTGATAGTATTGAGTGTTGTGTGTGTATTAAAAGATAAATGGCATGATTGCAGTGAATGATGTGATGATGTAGCGTGGTGTTTGCAGTGATTATTGATAGTATTGAGTGTTGTGTGTGTATTAAAAGATAAATGGCATGATTGCAGTGAATGATGTGATGATGTAGCGTGGTGTTTGCAGTGATTATTGATAGTATTGAGTGTTGTGTGTGTATTAAAAGATAAATGGCATGATTGCAGTGAATGATGTGATGATGTAGGTGCTGTTTGCAGTGATTATTGATAGTATTGAGTGTTGTGTGTGTATTAAAAGATAAATGGCATGATTGTAGTGAATGATGTGATGATGAAGATGGTGTTTGCAATGATTATTGATAGTATTGAGTGTTGTGTGTGTATTAAAAGATAAATGGCATGATTGTAGTGAATGATGTGATGATGAAGATGGTGTTTGCAGTGATTATTGATAGTATTGAGTGTTGTGTGTATATTAAAAGATAAATGGCATGATTGTAGTGAATGATGTGATGATGAAGATGGTGTTTGCAGTGATTATTGATAGTATTGAGTGTTGTGTGTATATTAAAAGATAAATGGCATGATTGCAGTGAATGATGTGATGATGTAGGTGGTGTTTGCAGTGATTATTGATAGTATTGAGTGTTGTGTGTGTATTAAAAGATAAATGGCATGATTGCAGTGAATGATGTGATGATGTAGCGTGGTGTTTGCAGTGATTATTGATAGTATTGAGTGTTGTGTGTGTATTAAAAGATAAATGGCATGATTGTAGTGAATGATGTGATGATGTAGCGTGGTGTTTGCAGTGATTATTGATAGTATTGAGTGTTGTGTGTATATTAAAAGATAAATGGCATGATTGTAGTGAATGATGTGATGATGTAGGTGGTGTTTGCAGTGATTATTGATAGTATTGAGTGTTGTGTGTGTATTAAAAGATAAATGGCATGATTGTAGTGAATGTTGTGATGATGTAGGTGGTGTTTGCAGTGATTATTGATAGTATTGAGTGTTGTGTGTGTATTAAAAGATAAATGGCATGATTGTAGTGAATGATGTGATGATGAAGATGGTGTTTGCAGTGATTATTGATAGTATTGAGTGTTGTGTGTGTATTAAAAGATAAATGGCATGATTGTAGTGAATGATGTGATGATGAAAATGGTGTTTGCAGTGATTATTGATAGTATTGAGTGTTGTGTGTATATTAAAAGATAAATGGCATGATTGTAGTGAATGATGTGATGATAAAGATGGTGTTTGTAGTGATTATTGATAGTATTGAGTGTTGTGTGTGTATTAAAAGATAAATGGCATGATTGTAGTGAATGATGTGATGATGAAGATGGTGTTTGCAGTGATTATTGATAGTATTGAGTGTTGTGTGTATATTAAAAGATAAATGGCATGATTGTAGTGAATGATGTGATGATGTAGCGTGGTGTTTGCAGTGATTATTGATAGTATTGAGTGTTGTGTGTATATTAAAAGATAAATGGCATGATTGCAGTGAATGATGTGATGATGTAGGTGGTGTTTGCAGTGATTATTGATAGTATTGAGTGTTGTGTGTATATTAAAAGATAAATGGCATGATTGCAGTGAATGATGTGATGATGTAGGTGGTGTTTGCAGTGATTATTGATAGTATTAAGTGTTGTGTGTATATTAAAAGATAAATGGCATGATTGCAGTGAATGATGTGATGATGAAGATGGTGTTTGCAGTGATTATTGATAGTATTGAGTGTTGTGTGTGTATTAAAAGATAAATGGCATGATTGCAGTGAATGGTGTGATGATGAAGATGGTGTTTGCAGTGATTATTGATAGTATTGAGTGTTGTGTGTGTATTAAAAGATAAATGGCATGATTGCAGTGAATGATGTGATGATGAAGATGGTGTTTGCAGTGATTATTGATAGTATTGAGTGTTGTGTGTATTAAAAGATAAATGGCATGATTGTAGTGAATGATGTGATGATGAAGATGGTGTTTGCAGTGATTATTGATAGTATTGAGTGTTGTGTGTGTATTAAAAGATAAATGGCATGATTGTAGTGAATGGTGTGATGATGAAGATGGTGTTTGCAGTGATTATTGATAGTATTGAGTGTTGTGTGTGTATTAAAAGATAAATGGCATGATTGCAGTGAATGGTGTGATGATGAAGATGGTGTTTGCAGTGATTATTGATAGTATTGAGTGTTGTGTGTGTATTAAAAGATAAATGGCATGATTGTAGTGAATGATGTGATGATGTAGGTGCTGTTTGTAGTGATTATTGATAGTATTGAGTGTTGTGTGTGTATTAAAAGATAAATGGCATGATTGTAGTGAATGATGTGATGATGTAGGTGCTGTTTGCAGTGATTATTGATAGTATTGAGTGTTGTGTGTGTATTAAAAGATAAATGGCATGATTGCAGTGAATGATGTGATGATGTAGCGTGGTGTTTGCTTTGCAGCGAGTGCTCTCCGTGCTGTGTGGCTGATGGTAGAAGTGCTGAAAGGGGAGGTACTAGTTTGCCACACACTCTCATGTAGATTAACCTTTCAATTAGTCGTTAGATCAGGTTCCTGCGCTCGCACCACGCCGCGCCGAAGCTAAACCTTTATTCACTGGATCAAACGGGAGCCGCCGCTGGATTTTAATTACGCTTTTATGCTCCTCTTCCATTAAAGCCGTGGAAGAAAGTGTTTCCGCCGGGGGAGCAGAGCCGAGCCGAGCCGAGGAGAGCAGCCGAGCTCCAACTTAAGGTAACGGAGACGCTTCTGCGACTGAGCTTTGAACGATATCGGAACTGTGTTTAGAGTTGTTAATCTCATCAATGTGTCAACCGATCAAGTTTGATGACTGACGCGATGAGTAATGTAACTTGGCTTGGCTGGAGCTACTAGACGGAAATTTACAGATTGCACCGATTTTCGAGGACGCTGCCTAAACCTTATTATGATTTAAGATCGGGTCGTGATGCTGGCATGCGCGATAATCCTTTTAATACTTTTAATCATCGATTAATCGTGAATGCCTCAACGCGTCAGAGCGATGATCTCAGATTAACCAGCGGTGTACGGATTACGGTATACAACTAGTCTATAAAGCAGCACGCCAGTCTCTCTTATATCGGCTTTTATTGCGATCTGGCTGATCGAAATCGGACAAACGAGGGCTTGATTTGCAGCTCGGATCATACCCTGGCGATTTACACTACCGACCCGGGTGCAAGTGTAGTTGATTAAAAGTGTCCTGGACCTGTAGAAGTGTGCGGAACACCGTGACCTTGTGTCATTTCTATAGGCATCACCAGGTACGTCAAGACTCAGCTCCGTAAAGGCTGTTTATATTCTTGATATGGATGTATTGCATCCTTATTCTCGTGAGCAGCTCGTAAACCGAGTGCGCTCGGTGTGTTTTATTCGTTTTTAACTCCACCGAAGACGTTCCGAGGCGATAAATATTCGGGTTGTTTCTGTGCAGATCGCACGCAGGTGTGCCGTCTGATTATAGTGTAGCGCGGTCACTTTAAAAGGCGGGTCAACGTGATTATTGACAGATCATGGAGCCAATCGAATCCCTCAGAGGGCGAACGCCGACGTGATTGACACCCCGGTTATCAAATCAGAGATCGGTATTTGGCCTTTCTGTCCAATAATAAGCTTTCTCGGGAGGGAGCTTGGGATAAGAAGGCGAGGTTTAATGAGACTCCATTGGGTTGTAATAAGTGTCATGTCGGATTCATGTAAACTACAACATTCTAACAAAATGGCGTCTGTTTAGTGAAGCGACCGGGCAGCGGCGCACTTACCTGTAATCTCATCCAGAGTTCACCCGCCAGGTTGGTACTTTTTATTTTCTTCTGCTCCGCCGCTCTCCGCTCCTAATTGCCCTTTTTTTTTTTACTCCTCGTCATAAATTATCGATAGTCATCTGTCATTTAGCTCCCTTAGCCCGCTAGCCATAGCGCGCTAGCTGATGTTACCCCGAAGGCTTGCTTGGCCGCGTCCCAAACCGCACGTCAGGTACTAAATAGCCTGCAACCGCACCATTGTCGGAGTACTAATTTGACGCGCACTTTAGTACCGTAATGCGCGGTTTGGGACGCAGCCCTGTCCTCTGAGGCGAACTCGAAACTATTTGTGATGAGGCATTGCTGCTAGGCTAAGTGGGCTAGGATATTGCTATTTAGCATATTAGCACATCATCTCTTATCTTGTCAGTTTCTTAAACTTATTATTATTTAGACACGCGTTTGTGAAATATGTCAAAACACAAAATGAATAGTTAATAACCTAAGCGTTTTTTTCCTCCAGACTTTTATCGTGCCTGTGAAGTATAGTGTAAATTAAATACATTACTGTGCACTTTATTATATGTTTACCTGGTAATACCAGCTGGTTTGTTTTGGTATAATGGTGGCAAATTGCTTGACAGCTTGTTATAATCATTATCATTTATCAAAACTATTCCTAATCGTTAAATAATTTGATACTAGAGCTTTTAGATAAAGCCTCGCAAGGGATGTCAGGTCACGATACATTTAATGTCTGTTTTACCATCTATTTATCCTGGTCAGGTCGCCCTCCATCACTGGCCAAACACACCTAATGTGATTTTTAGTAGACCAAACTGGCCTGACTGGATGTTTTTTTGGATTTGATGGAGAAAATCGGAGCACCCGGTGGAAACCCACGTAGACACAGGGAGAACATAGAACTAGCAACCTTTTGATTTTTAGTCTAGTACTCTGTTGAAAAAGAAAAACACCATTGATGTGTATACACACACGTACAGTTTGTTTTGAACCTGGGGTCCGAGTTCAAGGTCAGGTGTTGATGGTTGGTGCTTTGTAGCTCAAAGTCTGGATCAATCCACTGAGCTGTTAACTTAACATGATCTTTATATATCACACGATCGGATCGGCTACTTTTAGGAAATATCGTCCGATAGCATATTTTGATTAAAAATCGGCCGATACCGATTCATAGCCGATCGATCGTTCCATCTCTAATATATATATATATATATATATATATATACATATACATATATATACATATACATATATATACACACACACACACACGTGTACAGTTTGTTTTGAAGCAGGGGTCAGAGCGCAAGGTCAGGTGTTGTACGGTGCCCTTGGTTAAGGGCCCCGCTCAAGGGCCCAACAGTGGTTGCATGGCAGAGCCGTGATCATCAGTGTGAGTGGTGAGCAGAGGAAATTGACACACACACAGACTGAATGTCTTTGGGTTTGGATATGTTCTCCCTGTGTCCCCATGTGGGAGAACATAGACCCAGTACCAGAGAACATAGAACCAGTAACCTTCTGATTTCTAGTCCAGTACCCTGTTGAAGAAGAAGAACACTTTTGTCGTATATACATATACACATGTTCAGTTTGTTTGGGAGCTGGGGTCAGAGTGCAAGGTCAGGTGTTGTACGGTGCCCTTGGAACAGAGAGGGTTAAGGGCCTTGCTCAAGGGTCCAACAGTGATCATCAGTGTGAGTGGTGAGCAGAGGAATTCCAAGGAAATTGTACAGTCACCTGCTGACTAATGACAGCACTGTTGTTTCTCCTTTATGTTATTTAGATTCTTAGTGCCTGTAATGAAATCCAAAATAATCTTCACTGTTTCATTATAAGAATTACTCAATATATTGTAAGATTAGGTTTATTATGCTTGTTAATTGAGCCATTAAGATAATGATGTTGGAGATGCACTTTTTAAGTATTAGAACGTTATAGGGGATCTGTGTATCGGATGTTTTCTGTACTAATCTGACTGATCTGATACTGACGGGACCAGTCTGCAAGCATACTGTACAAGTTATACTCGGCTTATTTAATATGAAGCACCTTACAGTTTTAGTGAAAGAAATTCATGAAGCCTGCCTATTCATTCATCTATAGTTTTCACTTAACGTTTTTGTCTTAGTCAGGGTCATAGTAGGTCTAGTGCTGGTGCTGTCCATAAACACTGGGCGCAATGCAGAAATACACCCTGGTCAGGGTGCCAATGCACTGCTGGGCAACACACACACACACACACCCCGACCTGGGAGTAATATGTAGAAAATAAACAGTTTTTGGAAGATATGTGGAAACCCATGCACAGCTCCTCTCATACAGCCGTAGATTGTTTGTGAAGTAAGTAGTGTATCTCTATTAGAGCTCTGATTAGTCTGATTTTAATACTGTTGTCTTCTAAATAACAAAGCTCACGTTCTGCAGACGAGTTTATACTTCAGCTTCTTGTTTGTGTATCTGTAATATACATTGCCTGATGTAGTTTGATGAATTACATTATTGATTCTGTTTGTTTTCATGCAACGTTGAGTAATTATAAACATCGGTGTTGGGGATGTTCAGTTCAGTTTGCGTTTACATTTACAGCATTAAGCAGACACTTATCCAAAGGGACTTAAATTACGACTGAATACTTGAGGGTCAATGGCCTTGCTCATGTGCCCAACAGTGGCAACTTGGAAGTGGTAGGGCTTGAACTGACAACCTTCTAATTACCAGTACAGCAACTTGACTGCTGAGCTACCACTGCCCTTTCATTAGCTGCTTTATCCTGGTTTGTGTCATGGTCAGGGAAACGCTGGGAGCAAGGCAGGAATACACTGATGGATTCACAGCAGTTTAAATGCATGATCTGTGTTGTCGATCAACATCCCGTCTTCACAGGTTAACAGTCCCACCGGAAATTTGTAGGTACAGGTGTAACCAGTTCTAGTATTTGTCAGGGGACCTGATCTTCTCCCATATGTCATGTCTAGAACTATTTTTGAAGTATATGTATGTATGCATGCAGCTAAGCCACAGATTTTGCCAGGAATGTGTCACGTTTACGAGTAAGTAGATCGACAGGCAGAGCAGTACCTAAACAATTTCCATTAAAGCGGATGGAAGCTGTTTTGTTGTGTACCACAAACGAAAGTGAACAAATGATTCCCAGTTTTCTCACTGCGAGGGGCGGCACGGTGGCTCGGTGGGTAGCACTGTCGCCTCACAGCAAGAAGGTCCTGGGTTCGACTCCCAGGTGGAGCGGTGGTTTGCATGTTCTCCCCGTGTCTGCGTGGGTTTCCTTCAGGAGCTCCGGTTTCCTCCCACAGTCCAAAGACATGCAAGTGAGGTGAATTAGAGATACAAAATTGTCCATGAGTAGAGATGGGACGATCGGGGTTTTTGGCACCGATTCCGATCTCCGATCTCCTTTCAGGGACATCTGCCGATAGCCGATTGCGATCGGGGGGGGGGATAAAGAGTTAGCAGTAAATAAAATCAATAAACTTAAAAAGAGCCTCACAGTGAAGATAAACCGGAGCAGCGCGCGCGTGTTTGTGTGTGTGTGTGCGCCTTTAGAAGAGACGCTTTGTTCACTGTATCGGTATCGCTATAAGTGATTCATTGATTCACGAGTCATTTTTCGCGAAGCGTAAGTTTCTCTTCTCAGTTATCTCTCCGTGTTTACTGTTATTAATTAAATGTCGTGGTTTTAAATAAACACCAGCTACTACAGAACATTCTGTGTGACTCTCTTACATTAAAAAGCTTCATTTAAAAGCTTAATTAAACTGCTATTACCACAGATCTGTAACCGACCGTCAGACTCGTTCCGTCTAAGGAGCTAAAAGTTCAGCAGATGATCCTGAACTAACGAATTTGGTAATGAATAAACTTTTGCCTCGGATTGGCTCTGTAACGTTTTCTGTTCTCATCTAAATCACTAGCAAGAACCGCTTACGATTTACCAAAGTGAACCAGGAGTTTATATAACGTGCTGATAGAATCGACTCAGATGTGACCGGGTTGAATTATCTTTTTAAAGTAAATATTACAATCAGCAAAATTACATCGTATGTATGATGCACAACGTTAATGATGTTATTTTAGGTCATGAAGAGCTTTCACTGTGGTTTCTGTACGATGGTTGATGAATGGTGATGTGATGGTTGGTGCTTCGTAGCTCAAAGTCTGGATCAATCCACTGAGCTGTTAACTTAACGTGATCTTTATATATCACACGATCGAATCGGCTACTTTTAGGAAATATCGCCGATCGCCGATAGCATATTTTGATTAAAAATCGGCCGATACCGATTCATAGCCGATCGATCGTCCCATCTCTATCCATGAGTGTGTTTGACATTAAACTTGAACTGGTGAATCTACCTGACCTGACATGAATGTAACCAAAGTGTGTAAAACATGGCGTTAAAATCTTAATAAATATATAAATAAAATTTCTCACTGCGAGACGTAATAGAAAAATGCCGCTGAAATATAAATATGCTTCTCCGAATATTAACACATTCCCTTAGTTAAGTGTACAGGTGAATGATCTGTTAGTGAGCGCTTTATTTATAGCCATATGACTGTAGAAATTCTGGGCGGCTAGGTGGGTAGCACTGTCACTCACAGCAAGAAGGTCCTGGGTTCGATTCCCAGGTGGAACGGTCCGGGTCCTTTCTGTGTGGAGTTTGCATGCAAGTGAGGTGAATTGGAGATACAAAATTGTCCATGACTGTTCGATATTAAACTTGTGTACTGATGAATCTTGTGTAATGAGTAACTACCGTTCCTGTCATAAATGTAACCAAAGTGTAAAACATGACGTTAAAATCCTAATAAACAAACAAACAAACTTTCATTCTTTGTACTTGATACTTTTTGTTTTAATGTACCTGGAGCTGCTGTAATAACTGGCTTTCCCTATGGGATTAATAAAGTTATTTATCTTATCTATCTACAGTGTATCACAAAAGTGAGTACACCCCTCACATTTCTGCAGATTTTTAAGTATATCTTTTCATGGGACAACACTGACAAAATGACACTTTGACACAATGAAAAGTAGTCTGTGTGCAGCTTATATAACAGTGTAAATTTATTCTTCCCTCAAAATAACTCAATATACAGCCATTAATGTCTAAACCACCGGCAACAAAAGTGAGTACACCCCTTAGTGAAAGTTCCTGAAGTGTCAATATTTTTTGTGGCCACCATTATTTCCCAGAACTGCCTTAACTCTCCTGGGCATGGAGTTTACCAGAGCTTCACAGGTTGCCACTGGAATGCTTTTCCACTCCTCCATGACGACATCACGGAGCTGGCGGATATTCGAGACTTTGCGCTCCTCCACCTTCCGCTTGAGGATGCCCCAAAGATGTTCTATTGGGTTTAGGTCTGGAGACATGCTTGGCCAGTCCATCACCTTTACCCTCAGCCTCTTCAATAAAGCAGTGGTCGTCTTAGAGGTGTGTTTGGGGTCATTATCATGCTGGAACACTGCCCTGCGACCCAGTTTCCGGAGGGAGGGGATCATGCTCTGCTTCAGTATTTCACAGTACATATTGGAGTTCATGTGTCCCTCAATGAAATGTAACTCCCCAACACCTGCTGCACTCATGCAGCCCCAGACCATGGCATTCCCACCACCATGCTTGACTGTAGGCATGACACACTTATCTTTGTACTCCTCACCTGATTGCTGCCACACATGCTTGAGACCATCTGAACCAAACAAATTAATCTTGGTCTCATCAGACCATAGGACATGGTTCCAGTAATCCATGTCCTTTGTTGACATGTCTTCAGCAAACTGTTTGCGGGCTTTCTTGTGTAGAGACTTCAGAAGAGGCTTCCTTCTGGGGTGACAGCCATGCAGACCAATTTGATGTAGTGTGCGGCGTATGGTCTGAGCACTGACAGGCTGACCCCCCACCTTTTCAATCTCTGCAGCAATGCTGACAGCACTCCTGCGCCTATCTTTCAAAGACAGCAGTTGGATGTGACGCTGAGCACGTGCACTCAGCTTCTTTGGACGACCAACGCGAGGTCTGTTCTGAGTGGACCCTGCTCTTTTAAAACGCTGGATGATCTTGGCCACTGTGCTGCAGCTCAGTTTCAGGGTGTTGGCAATCTTCTTGTAGCCATGGCCATCTTCATGTAGCGTAACAATTCGTCTTTTAAGATCCTCAGAGAGTTCTTTGCCATGAGGTGCCATGTTGGAACTTTCAGTGACCAGTATGAGAGAGTGTGAGAGCTGTACTACTAAATTGAACACACCTGCTCCCTATGCACACCTGAGACCTAGGAACACTAACAAATCACATGACATTTTGGAGGGAAAATGACAAGCAGTGCTCAATTTGGACATTTAGGGGTGTAGTCTCTTAGGGGTGTACTCACTTTTGTTGCCGGTGGTTTAGACATTAATGGCTGTATATTGAGTTATTTTGAGGGAAGAATACATTTACACTGTTATATAAGCTGCACACAGACTACTTTTCATTGTGTCAAAGTGTCATTTTGTCAGTGTTGTCCCATGAAGATATACTTAAATATCTGCAGAAATGTGAGGGGTGTACTCACTTTTGTGATACACTGTATCTATCTATCTATCTATCTATCTATCTATCTATCTATCTATCTATCTATCTATCTATCTATCTTATCTGTCTGTGTCTGTCTATCTTGTCTGTCTGTCTGTGTCTGTCTATCTGTCTGTCTATCTATCTTGTCTGTCTGTCTCTGTCTGTCTCTATCTATCTGTCTATCTATCTTGTCTGTCTGTCTGTCTATCTATCTTGTCTGTCTTTATCTATCTATCTATCTATCTATCTATCTATCTATCTATCTATCTGTCTATCTGTCTATCTATCTATCTATCTATCTATCTATCTATCTATCTATCTGTCTATCTATCTATCTATCTTGTCTGTCTATCTATCTATCTGTCTATCTATCTTGTCTGTCTATCTGTCTGTCTGTATATCTGTCTGTCTGTCTATCTATCTGTATCTATCTTGTCTGTCTTTCTCTATCTCTATCTATCTATCTATCTATCTGTCTGTCTATCTATCTATCTATCTTGTCTGTCTATCTATCTATCTATCTTGTCTGTCTATCTATCTATCTGTCTATCTATCTTGTCTGTCTATCTGTCTGTCTGTATATCTGTCTGTCTGTCTATCTATCTGTATCTATCTTGTCTGTCTTTCTCTATCTATATCTATCTATCTATCTATCTGTCTGTCTGTCTATCTATCTATCTATCTTGTCTGTCTATCTATCTATCTGTCTATCTATCTGTATCTATCTTGTCTGTCTTTCTCTATCTATATCTATCTATCTATCTATCTATCTATCTATCTATCTATCTATCTATCTATCTGTCTATCTGTCTATCTATCTATCTTGTCTATCTATCTATCTTATCTATCTTATCTATCTATCTATCTATCTATCTATCTATCTATCTATCTATCTATCTGTCTATCTGTCTATCTATCTATCTTGTCTATCTATCTATCTATCTATCTATCTATCTTGTCTATCTATCTATCTATCTATCTATCTATCTATCTATCTATCTATCTATCTATCTATCTATCTTGTCTGTCTTGTCTGTCTGTCTCTATCTGTCTATCTGTCTGTCTGTCTCTGTCTGTCTTATCTATCTTATCTATCTAAAACAAACAAACAAAACTAGTAGTTCATCAATTCAGGGTTTTGGGCGAGTATTTGTCCTCATACTGATACTTTAGGTAACACAGTGTTGGTTAAAGGACTCCAACATGTTTCCATGTATAATAAAATACCATTTATGAATCATTATTGGAAATCACTTGATACTATTTTAACACTGACGTCTTTAAGGGAACCGAGTCTGTTCTCTGCTGAGTTATGGGGAAACAATCTGTTCAAGTTTCCTGATCACATTCATGCTGTTAATGCCAGTAAGTATCTCACACGCTCATTAGGACTGTTGCGCACAACCAAGCAAGATATGCAAAACGTCCGGCTTCACACTTCTTCAGATTTGTGTTCTGTTTTCTGGTAAATGTTTTGTCGGTCAGAGTCACCACCACTCATTATTCGGTGCATTGATTGAAAAATGTCAGGTCTGATTTTCACTGGCTGTGTGTGCTGGTTTTTCCAGCTAAAACCATGTTGTTCCCCGTTTTGCATACATGACCAGTGATTAATGGTTCTGTTTTGAATGAAAAAACAAACATCGGCCTCACCTTTGTGTGTCATCCTGCTTTAACCAAATCTCAATGTATGTAACCAGAATTACAAGCCATACAAACAGAGTTAACAATTTAAGGTTTAGGTTTTTTTTGTTTTGTTTGTTTTTAGCTCGGATATTTTAAGGCTATTTTAAACCGTGTCGCAGTTCAACAACCTGCCATTCAGTCCAGCAGGGTTTCTTTTTAACCCAAATGTGACTGTGATGAGTTGATCTTTGACCCTGTCGCACTGGTCCATCTGGTTTTGAGTGTTTAATGGGATGAAGCTTTTCTGTGTTCGGAATGTGTGTGTGTGTGTGTGTGTGTGTGTGTGTGTGTGTGTGTGAGATTTTGATCCAGGTTGTGTTTGCTCATTCTCAAAAGTGTCCGCAAGACCTGCATGCCAAGCCGTCTGATTGTGTTCTGGTTATAATACTGCTGTGTTTTTGTTGTTGGTTTGGCTTGGACATGTGTGTTTTTTCCTTACGGGTGTTGGAGTAGGTGTAGAACTGGCTTTTTCTGATGTTTGATACCTGTTATTGGCACCCTGTGTGTATCAGTCAAGGCTACTTCAAGTGTACTTATTTTACCTGGCTTTCAGGTTTCCATCTCCACTGAAATTTGGAGAATGGAAAGTTGCTTTGAACGCAGCGTTTACAAAGGATAAATTGACTATATGAATACAATGAGGTGAGAGACCTGATACAGTTATGTATTGTGGAGGTGCAATCAGAGTTGCTGTGTCTCAGTTATGACCACTGACGGGTGAAGTGAATAACACTGATTATCTCTTCATCACGGCACCTGTTAGTGGGTGGGCGAGCGTGAGGATCTGAGCGAGTTTGACGAGGGCCAAATTGTGATGGCTAGACGACTGGGTCAGAGCATCTCCAAAACTGCAGCTCTTGTGGGGTGTTCCCGGTCTGCAGTGGTCATTATCTATCAGAAGTGGTCCAAGGAAGGAACAGTGGTAAACCGGCGACAGGATCATGGGCGGCCAAGGCTCACTGATGCACGTGGGGAGGGAAGGCTGGCCCGTGTGGTCCGATCCAACAGACGAGCTACTGTAGCTCAAACTGCTGAAGAAGTTAATGCTGGTTCTGATAGAAAGGTGTCAGAATACACAGGGCATCACAGTTGCAGGGCTGTTTTGGCTGCAAAAGGGGGACCAACACAATGCAGTAAGTCCTCGGGCTACGGCGGACTCGACATACGGCGTTTCGTGGTTAGTCTTGTTCCGTCACAAGTTCGAACTAGTTGGCGAGCGGAGCGGACGAATACGTCGTCACGCGGCGCTATACGAGGAAGACGCCGTTGTTCATATATATATATCTATATATATGACAATATATATATATAGGAACATATGATATGAATATTTAACATTAGCTCGTTACAATGCCGCCTGTCAGGGGGTGGGATATATCCGGCATAAAGTGAACAGGAAGCTCATGAAGTTCATGTACTTTAAAAGCAGAAAAAATGGGCAAGCAAGTATTTGAGCGACACTGGCAGGAGCCAAATCATGATGGCTCGTTGAATAGGTCTGAGCATCTCCGGTGGTTAGTACTTACTGACAGTGGTTTGTGAGGTGACACAAGAGCTACAGTTACAGTACAAGAGCACAAATTGCTGAGAAGTTGATGCTGGCTATGATGGAAAGGTGTCAGAACACACAGTGCATTTCAGCTTGCTGCGTATAGGGCTGGATATGGGGCAGGCCAGTCAGAGTGCCCAAGCTGACCGCTGTCCACTGAGTATCAAAAGTGGCCGGGTCTGATGAACACAAATCTTGGTCATGCTAGTGCTTACTGAATCTCGAATGACCTCACAGTAAGAAGGTCCTGGGTTCAATCCCCAGGTGGGGCTGTCTGGGTCCTTTCTGTGTGGAGTCCCCGTGTCTGCGTGGGTTTCCTCCGGGTACTCCGGTTTCCTCCCACAGTCCAAAGATTTGGAGACACAAAATTGTCCATGACTGTGTTCGATATAACCTCGTGTGAACTGATGAGTCTTGTGTAACGAGTAACTACCGCTCCTGTCATGGATGTAACCAAAGTGTAAAACATGACGATAAAATCCTAATAAACTAACAAATAAACAAACTGTGCTTGCAAATTTTATCATGGACACCCAAGCCATGACCCAGTGATCCTGTTTGTGATCTACTTTGTCAGGTGTAGCTTGAAATGTATCATTGGTAAAAGCTTTTCAAAAACTCTGATACGTTGGAGCGTGTGTGCTCAAGACACTGGCAGCTCTGTGATTAAGGTACCGGACTGGTAATCAGAACTTGAACCTTCAGCGTCCGCTAAATGCTGCAAATGTAAAAATGTAAACGTGTGACCAATTGGAATCGGAGCCATATGCACCAGGACGGATGTTCTTCGCCGGGTCTCTTGACACTCTGTAGTCGGTGCCAGTCGTAATGTAAATATTTAGCAGTGCACTTCAACTCCACACGCCATTGTGACTAAATTACTCCGTGCGCCTGAGGCATAGTGCTGTAAAAGCGCGCGCTAGGATGGAAGATAAACTTGCGCGCTGTTTTGCAGATGATAAAACAGGAATTTCTCTCTGTTAAAAGTCCTTTCAGTCACACAATGTTTTCAGCACAGTTTGTTTTCTAGTTAATTGCAGGCTGGTGCTGCGTAATGTGAGAGCAAATCGTTTCAGTGAAATTATCTATACGTTTGCATTTTCAGCATTTAGCGGACGCTTTTATCCGAAGCGACTTACAGTACTGTGATACTACATATACAGTCTAAGCAATTAAAGGTTTAGGGCCCTGCTCAAGGGTCCAACAGTGACAACCTGGCAGTAGTGGGGCTTTTACCAGTGACTAGAGATGGGACGATCGATCGGCTATGAATCGGTATCGGCCGATTTTTAATCAAAATATGCTATCGGCGATCGGCGATATTTCCTAAAAGTAGCCGATCCGATCGTGTGATATATAAAGACCATGTTAAGTTAACAGCTCAGTGGATCGATCCAGACGCCAACCATCACATCACCATTCATCAACCATCGTACAGAAACCATCGTGAAAGCTCTTCATGACCTAAAATAACATCATTAACGTTGTGCATCATACATACGATGTAATTTTGCTGATTGTAATATTTACTTTAAAAAGATAATTCAACCCGGTCACATCTGAGTCGATTCTATCAGCACGTTATATAAACTCCTGGTTCACTTTGGTAAATCGTAAGCGGTTCTTACTTGTGATGTAGATGAGAACAGAAGACGTTACAGAGCCAATCAGAGGCAAAAGTTTATTCATTAGCAAATTCGCTAGTTCAGGATCATCTGCTGAACTTTTAGCTCCTTAGACGGAACGAGTCTGACGGTCGGTTACAGATCTGTGGTAATAGCAGTTTAATGAAGCTTTTTATTGTAAGAGAGTCACACAGAATGTTCTGTAGTAGCTGGTGTTTATTTAAAACCACGACATTTAATTAATAACAGTAAACACGGAGAGATAACTGAGAAGAGAAACTTACGCTTCGCGAAAAATGAATCGACTCGTGAATCAATGAATCACTTATAGCGATACTGTGAACAAAGCGTATCTTCTAAAGGCACAAACACACACACACACCCGCGCGCTGCTCCGGCTTATCTTTACTGTGAGGCTCTTTTTAAGTTTATTTATTTTATTTACTGCTACCCCCCCCCCCCCCCCCCCCATCGGAATCGGCTATCGGCCATCGGCCGATGTCCCTGAAAGGAGATCGGTACATCTCTACCAGTGACCTTTGGATTACTAGTCCAGTACCTTAACCACTAGGCTACAACTATCTATACGCAGCTTGTTCTGTTTATGCAGCAACTAAATTCGTTTGGTACCTTTGAATTATCAGCTTAAAAAGGTTTTTTTATTTGTATAAGTGGTCCAGAGACATCTATACACGGCACTGCACTACATTACAAACTATTAGACATTTAAATGTTATGTTATAAAGCATGCTTTGAACAGTGGTGCATCTGAAAGTCAAGGTGCAGAATTTGACATAACACCACTGTTGCATTTCAGGTGGCACATTCTCATCAACCCATTCTGCACTTTACTCACTTAAACTATATCCACCACACCTGCACACATAGAAGCACTTTGAAGTTCTACAATTACTGACTGTAGTCCATCTGTTTCTCTGCATACTTTGTTAGCTCCTTTCATGCTGTTCTTTAATGGTCAGGACCCCCACTGGACCACCACAGAGCAGGTATTATTTGGGTGGTGGATCATTCTCAGCACCGCAGTGACACTGACATGGTGGTGGTGTGTTAGTGTGTGTTGTGCTGGTACGAGTGGATCAGACACAGCAGCGCTGCTGGAGTTTTTAAACACCTCACTGTCACTGCTGGACTGAGAATAGTCCACCAACCAAAAATATCCAGCCAACAGCGCACCGTGGGCAGCGTCCTGTGACCACTGATGAAGGTCTAGAAGACGACCGACTCGAACAGCAGCAATAGATGAGCGATCGTCTCTGACTTTACATCTACAAGGTGGACCGACTAGGTAGGAGTGTCTGATAGAGTGGACAGTGAGTGGACACGGTATTTAAAAACTCCATCAACGTCACCATGTCAGTGTCGCTGCAGTGTGCACTGTGGTGGTCCTGACCATTGAGGAACAGGGTGAAAGCAGGCTAAAAAAGTATGTAGAGAAACAGATGGACTACAGTCAGTAATTGTAGAACTTCAAAGTGCTTCTATATGGTGAGTGGAGCTGATCAGTGTATATCGAACAGATGGTGCTAGAATATATGTAAGTTAATGTGTATATGTTTTGTATTTAATGTGTATTATAATTGTGAGGCACCTAAGATTTTCACTCAACTTTCACACCCGTGTTAACACCCGCCTCACAGAAGGTTCTGCGGTCAATTCCTAGGTGGGGCGGTCCGGGTCCTTTCTGTGTGGAGTTTGCATGTTCTCCCCGTGTCTGCGTGGGTTTCCTCCGGGAGCTCCGGTTTCCTCCCACAGTCCAAAAACGTCCAAGTGAGGTGAATTGGAGACACTAAATCGTCCATGACTGTGTTTGATATTAAACTTGTGAACTGATGAATCTTGTGTAATGAGTAACTACCGTTCCTGTCATGAATGTAACCAAAGTGTAAAACACGACGTTAAAATCCTAATAAACGAATGACAAACGAACAAGGAGCTCTACAGTAGTTGGAATATAATGAACGTGTGAATGCTGAGGAGGCCGAGTTCTGTTGAGTCAGGCTTTGGCACACACCAGCTTGTGCTAATGTAATGGCCGTGGTCTCGGCTTTGCTCTCGAATTCAAATCTAGATTATTGGCTGTTCAAAGCAAATGGAAGTGATCTACAGTGGACATAGTGCACAGGAGACGCCCGCACAGTCGGACAGATTTGGAGCTCTTTTGCTAGGAATAATGGGCAAAGATTACCTAAAAGTCTGAATGCTCTCCTAAAATCAATAGGTGCTTTAACTAAGCTTGAGTAGCAGTTTGACTGTCTTCTGTTTACAAAGCAGGCCTTTCAGGAAGTGTTTTTTTTGCATGATGATTTACATGAGCTTAAAATAGGGTTTTTAGCCAATGATCCAACTTTTAGAGATGTTACAACACTTAGGAATGATACTAATAATGACCAGCATAACCACTACAGATGCTGCATTTAAATCTAAACCCATGACACCACTTAAACAGCACTACCAGGGTATCACACAAAGCAGTCAAACGTTTTTTTAAATGAGAAAAAAAGAGAAAATTTTCGTAGCCTGATAAGTGAATCAATAAATGCCTGATTAACATGTTTTAAACTTTTAATTATGTACATTAGTGCTTTCCTGCTGGATTATATTGCACTGGAATGAGCAAATCCAGCATTTGCTCGATTGCAATAGAAATAAAAGTATCATGCTTGGGTTAAAACGTAATTAACTGAGGTAAAAGGTGTACGGTGAAAGCAGAAGTTAAAATGCTTCTAACAAACTCATCAGCAGCTGATGAAGAAGCGATTGTCCGGACACCTAACCTGCCCTTCCTCAATGCCCGGCCCTGGTGCATGGTTCCATAGTTGTTGTGTTCTGGGGCGGTTTGATTTCCAGGTGGAACGGTCCTGGGTCCTTTCTGTGTGGAGTTCGCATGTTCTCCCCGAGTCTGTGTGGGTTTCTCCGGGAGCTTCGGTTTCCTCCCACAGTCGTGCAAGTGAGGTGAACTGGAGATACAAAATTGTCCATGACTGTGTTCGATATTAAAATGTGAACTGATGAATCTTGTGTAACGAGTAACTACCGTTCCTGTCATGAATGTAACCGAAGTGTAAAACACGACGTTAAAATCCTAATAAATAAATAAATAGTGGCCTGGTAAATGAATCAATAACCTCTTATAGGCACATTAGTGCTTTCCTGCTGGATTATGTTGCGATGGAATGAGCAAATCCAGCATTAGTTTGATTACAATACAAATAAAAGTATCACGCTTGCTCAATTCCGTGCTTGGCAGGAGCAGTAGGAGCAGCTCATTAATCACCTGTCGGCTGGGCATTAACGTCCATAAAGAAGCGATTGTCCGGACACCTAACCTGCTCTTCCTGAATGCCCAGCCCTGGTGCATAGTTCCATAGTTGTTGTGTTCTGCTGTATCTCCGCTTTAATACGAATGGTTTTAACCTTGCTTTGCTTGCGTGGGCTTATGAAATTCGACTCGGAAGCGTTTATGTACTTTTTGAATCCGTTTGTTATCTAACTGTGGTCTGTATGCTTGTTTACCTGCTTACAAATGGACTAATCTTACATTTTCTGTCTTGCAGGTTTGACACACGGATTTTAACGATGCTTTCGTCTGGATGTATTCCGATTGGCTTTTCGACTGCCTGCTGAGGAAATAAGGAAATGTAGACAGTCTGACCCGGAGTTTCATCCATCACAGTTCCTTCATGTACAATATGACCCACTGATGGCTGACTTTTGCTTGCGGATGCCTATTTTTCGCCCATAAGAAGTAGGAATGTATTCATGGATTATTATGCCTTAACGCACCAAATTCTTTCACCATGGTGAAACTGGCCAATCCCCTGTACGCAGAGTGGATTCTCGAGGCTATTCAAAAAATCAAAAGGCAGAAGCAGCGGCCTTCGGAGGAGCGAATCTGTCACACGGTCTCGACGTCGCACGGACTGGACAAGGGTACCGTCCTGCGGCAGCTGGAGCTGGCCGTCAAGGATGGCGCCATCCTTAGGGTCACTAGCAAAGGATGCACTTCGTACAAGGATCCGGATAACCCGGGGAGGATTTCTGTGGTCAAGCTCAGAGGGCCGGTTCCCTCGGCGGCGGGGGCCGTGATTCCCACGGGAGATCTGCGCCATCTGGATTGGAATAAGGTCCTCAGGAGGGCTATCGAGGGGTTGGGTGTTTCTTCTGGCTCGTCTCTGAGGAACATCGAGCGCTTCTTGAGGAGCCAGGATGACCTGGCCGGCGTGGTGGCCAACCCCAGGTTTCAGCAGAGGCTGAGGCTGGCCGCTAAGCGCGCCGTGAATAACGGGAGGTTGCTGAAGGACGGGCCGCTGTATAGGATGAAAAGTGGCAGCGACGGAGGAAAACTGGGATTCAGGAGCAGCATCGCTCTGGCGCTGGACCTGCCACCTGTAATGCTTTTGCCGCACGAGAAAGATAAGGTAGGGATGATGGGCCACAATTTAGTGCACAGTGTTTTTAAACTTGTACTGAATGCTTTGTTTTTTACGTTGTATTGTTTTCTTATGAACACGCATCAATGAACTGTTAAAGGTAGGGATGTCCCGATCTTTAATTTTTATCCCGATCCGATACCGAGTCTCAAACCGATACTTGTATTTTCTAGATATTGTCTAGATAAGAACTAGATAACACTGTTTACACAGTGCACACTTCAAGTACATTATAGTTATTCAAATTAATCCAATGTACTGTACATGTTTAACAACTGAATAGCTCTGCAGTGCTGTAGGAATAAAATTGCCTGCATCTAAGCTATTGCTTAATGTTCTTTTATTTTTACAAAATAATACTAAACAAACTTAGTGCAGCATTGTAGTAAAAATGAAGTGAGATAATTACAGTTTCACTTTGAACTTTATATTCAAAGAACATAATTCTGTTTAACGCAGTGATGCACTAAAAATGAACAGAAATCTCCACTCACAAGTGGTGTAGCGGCTTAACCTGAATATAAAAAAACAAATAAGTTACTTAACAGCATTACAGTAAAACCTGAATACCAAAATAAAATGGAAAGTCACTCTTTTGTTATGAAGGAAAGCCAGTTCTTAAAGTGCTTGTATTGTGACAGTGGTTTGATGGACGGGTCTACGCAAAGTGAGTGTGTTTTGACCCTTTGGGGCTTCCATAGCGCACGGGATAGCGTGCTCGGCTCCGGCTGTCCGCTATTCGGAACAGGAGAAGTTAATAAAGTGTTCTGCTCCCGACAATTTGTGAATATAGCGTGTATTTTATTTCTTTATTAAGCGAGTGCATCGTTACATAACTAAGCCAATCGGAGAGCTCGATACTGAGTCGTTCAGTCTTGTAACTCGTGCTGCACGTTATGGTCCTGAAGTTTTCATACTCTGATTAGAAGTTATTGTTTTGTAAACCGGTGTGATCCTCGACTCACACACCATATAAATAGTAAAGTTCTACAGTAATGAACGCAGCTCTGCTCCCACCGCCTCGTGAAACGCTCGCATCGCAGACGTCACACCGCTGTTGGACTCGTTTCACTTTCCGATTTGAAGTATTTCCACACAGCGGACATGCTGACGTAAAACAAAAGATCGGGTTATGATCGGCATTAGTAGAGCCGATTTCCGATCAGTTAAAAATGCGTCGATCGGCCCCGATCCCGATCTGTGAGATCGGATCGGGACATCCCTAGTTAAAGGTGTGCCGAGACTGAACTTGGTGATTATTTTTGGTGGTAATGTGGTGAAAGTTTGCATTGGTCCTTTAACTATAGCTGTTTGATCATGCTTTGCTTATTAATGCATTTGGTTGGACAAATTTATCATCAAAAGTCACTATTTCCTCAATCAACACCCAACATTCGAACAAAGTGTGTTAGTCTATTTCGTATATATATGTTTTGTTGTTGTGGTTTTGTGGCTGATCTTTTTATTATCTGTCCTGCTGTGTGAACTGATTTTTATAGTGCCAATAATTACATACACCGATCAGTCGTAACATTAAAACCACCTCCTTGTTTCTACACTCACTGTCCATTTTTATCAGCTCCACTTACCATATAGGAGCACTTTGTAGTTCTACAATTACTGACTGTAGTCCATCTATTTCTCTACATACATACAGTATGGACCACCACAGAGCAGGTATCATTTAGGTGGTGGATGATTCTCAGCACTGCAGTGACACTGACATGGTGGTGGTGTGTTAGTGTGTGTTGTGGACAATGCTGCTGGAGTTTTTAAATACCGTGTCCACTCACTGTCCACTCTATCAGACACTCCTACCTAGTCGGTCCACCCTGTAGATGTGAAGTCAGAGACGATCGCTCATCTATTGCTGCTGTTCGAGTCGGTCGTCTTCTAGACCTTCATCAGTGGTCACAGGACGCTGCCCACGGGGCGCTGTTGGATGGATGTTTTTTTGGTTGGTGGACTATTGTCAGTCCAGCAGTGACAGCGAGGTGTTTAAAAACTCCAGCAGCGCTGCTGTGTCTGATCCACTCATACCAGCACAACACACACTAACACACCACCACCATGTCAGTGTCACTGCAGTGCTGAGAATGATCCACCACCTAAATAATACCTGCTCTGTGGTGGTCCTGTGGGGGTCCTATCAGTTGTAGCGTAGCGGTTTAGGTACTGGACTAGTAATCAGAAGGTTCCTGGTTCAAGTCCCACCACTGCCAGGTTGCTTTTTGTGGGACCCTTAAGCAAGGCCCTTAACTAGGGCTGTCGCGCTAACCGCAATTTTGAAATATCGCGGTATAGACCAGCCAACCGCAGGGCATGCCAAGCAACCGCATCACCGCGATATTCACGTTTTTTCTTTCTTTCTTCTCTTTTTTTTTTTTTTTTTTTATTGTTGCAGGGTCCATCTTGTTTTACGTTTACATTCGGGCGTAATAAATGTTAAATAAATTCATAATGAAAATGAGCTAAGAGCGAAATTTTCTTGCAACCTGTTCTCATGCGTTGCTGCTGAGTGTCAGGCTTTGTGTTTTAAAATGTAAACAATCGCAACAGGAATTAAAGATCAAATTAATGATGAAATTGAGTTCACACTCAATAAATACTTGTAATTTAGACTTTATTCAAACAGCCTCGGCGTACTAAAACACTTAATGACGGTTAATATGGCATTGCAGCCTGCAAATATTCTCTTGCTGGCTTGCTGGAATGATTTAAATGTATTTTTTCGTTGAATAAAAATGTATTGAAACGAATAATAACTTAAAACGTAGTATATATTGTTATGTTAATTATATCTACTAAATAGATGGTTAATAGTGGCGTGATAACCGGGCTAGATTTCCTCTGCTGTGTAAAGTCGCATGCAGGATCAGTACACGTGTGTATTAGTGTAACATCGGTAACGTCGGGAACATCGCTACCCCACTCAGATCCTCTCTAAACCACAGCAGGTGAACGTGTTGGTTCTTCTAGCGCGCATGATAACGCAGGTTTAAGGTCTTACAGACTTTATTCTATTTTTTTTTACCATATTTTGATTAGATGTGCGTTTAAAATATTTAGCCTAAACTCTTTTTTTTGTTTCACAGTGTATATCTAGCCTAGGCTAGAAGCTAAATTTAAACCTTTTTTAATAGAGAAAAGACGCGCATCCCTGCTCTGTTCTGTATTTAACAATAAACACGCATTTCATTGGTCTTAAAGCCGTCTCATCTTTATCATTATAAAGCAATAATATACCGAATCATAGCCTAACAATAAAGCTTGTTTATATAGCTCTAAAATCCAGATTAATTAAGTAATTAAAAAAAAAAAAAAAAAGGCAATATTACCGCATAAAGACAGGCTGAGACAGGCTGAATATCGCAAGGGGAAATTCTTTCACCGCGACAGCCCTACCCTTAACCCTCAATTGCTCAGACTGTATAAAGTCCCAGTGCTGCAAGTCGCTTCTGATAATAGCGCCTGCCAAATGCCGAGTCCTGACGTCAGCTCCGCTTAACAGCTTTGGAATGAACTGGAACATCAACTGGCATACAAATGCTCTTTTGTACTACTGGATGGGTGCAAATTCTCACAGACATACTTCGAAGTCTTGCGAGAAGCCTTCTTAGAGAAGTGGTGGCTGTTATTGCTGGAAAGAGGTATCACATAGAGGTCATTCTATTTTAATACCATTTGTTTCAGAAAGAGGATGTCCAACGCATTGATCAGTTGTTCAAATACTTTTAGGCATGTAGTTTATTTTTGTGCCTTTCTCATTGGCCAGTTTATTTTGGCATATTTTGGCTTTACATTCTTCCCTTTATGTAAGAAAATGTCCAGTACCCAGAAGGCTTCATGTTCGAGGTCTGTGGAAGTGTTTCAGTGTAAAAAAAAAAGAAGTATTTATTCTGTGTAGGAAAGTTAAATCTCACTTAAATGTGTTATAAAGTGGCGGATTATGAAATGCCGTCCTGGTACCGCTGGTCATTGTTTGTCCTGGCTCTGGCTCTTGGTGTTTTTGCTGTGGGTTACTAACAATAGGAGGCCATTTGGTAATCAAATCTTGGAGCACATTCCCTCGTCTGCTCCTCGCCGAGTCGTTCATTGAAAGCTGAAGCTTTGGGTTTCCAGGCGCGGAGGCTTGACTGTTGCTAAGCGATGTGTTTTTCATTGACGCTTGGACATGATAGCGTGGTGCCAGTCCTCTTTTTTTCAATCACCGAGAAGGTCTGCCATCTCGCAGATGGTTCAGGGAGCCTGCAGTGGTGGGCCGGCCACTGATTAGCTCGACGCATTAAAAAGGCTCTTTTGTAGTTAATTGTGTGCTTGGGGACTGGTCAGTGTGCAGCTGCTCCAGGCCTCTTTATCATATGCTGCGAGGGGTTAACATATGAGAAAGGAGAGGGCCAAAGCCGGCCTCTCTTCTGCCATTTGCTGGCAGGATCAGATTATGTGGTGCTGAAGGTATATTAGATCTCCTGGCTGGTTTCCTTTCAGACGTTCTTAAAGCTCTCGCTGCAAACAGTAATTGAATGAAGGTCTGTTAAAGTAAACTGATTATATCAGTTTAGGGAAAGTGTTTTTGTACCACTCAGTGCTGGATTACTGGTGTGCAGCTGTGGTTACCATAATAGCTCTACTTGTTAGACAATGCACTATATAGCCCTGGGTCTTTATTTGCCTTCCCCGACAAGTAATCAGATTTTTGGTAAGCATGTGTAGACCAGAAGCTGACCATAGATGATGATCGCTTCCCTATACTGTATTAAATGGCTAATCTTTAGGGTTGCGTAACCTTTTGTATCGTTTTTGCTGTCAAGCTGCTTGCAAGTGTGAAATCATTACAAGCTTACATTCAGTCATGGTCAAGAATGTTGGCACCCCTGCAATTCTCCCAGTACTAGGGATGCACCGATCCAACTTTTTCAGTTCCGATACCGATCCGATACATATACCTTGCGTATCGGCCGATACCGATCCGATACCGTTGTTGAGTTAATAAACCGTATACTTTATGATGTGGGAAAGGCATCAGGATCGACTTAATCATTACTAAGTTTGCAAAACAAAATATAATTAACACAGATATAAATGTACTGAACTGCTATTTATTCGTCAATAAAATAATAAACAGGCATCTTAATATTTCAGTGTTATTTTCACTCAACGAGTGAGCATCCGACGCTGCCTTGGTGACCAAAGCAATCCCAGCATTCATTGCGGGTCGGGTGCGCTTTTCTTACAGAAAAGAGTTATCAAACGTAAATAAAATATTACTGATTTTTAACTTGTATAAACTTATACCGAGTGTTTTTATTTGCAAGTTCGAGCTTGTCAGGAAATGTAACCGTTATCGGTACATGAAGGGAAATGTTATATTGACGTTAGCGTTAGCGCTGTGCTACCTCAGTTCATTGGTGGTTTTTTTTGTGGTTCATCGTGCTTCCTCTCTGTCTATGCCGAACCCTGCCCCGACGGAGGTGATCGAAGCTAACCCGTATCCCCTCCGAAACACGAGCGGCAGCCAGATGCATCTTTGCCACCCACACATTGACGAGTTTTGGCGCCACCCAGCGTTGCATGCGGAGAGACACACCCCAAGGGCACCCTCTCCCATCTCTGTGTAAGCGCCTCCAATCAGCCGGCAGAGAACGCAATCGCATTCTGACAGAGAGAGACCCACATCCGGTTCTTTGTCCCACCCCCCACATGAGCACCCGGCCAATCGTTGCTCATATAGCCACTCGGCTTCGAACCGGTAAAGCAAGGCTGGATTCGATACCACGTTCTCAGAATCCAGCCCTGGTTGCAGCGCGTCTCTTTTTACCGCTGCGCCACCTGAGCGGCTTCAGTTCATTGGTTTTAATGACAAGATGCTAAATGCTAAACCCGATGGAATCGCTGTGTAAGTAGCGCGTTCGAATAACCCGATTTATGAGTTGATGACTTATTAGAATCCTCTCTACTGAGGCAGCCGCTTATGTAGGCAGTAAGACAGCGAGGCAGCTCCTTAGGTTTTCGAACACACCCATAATGTAGCTGCTGACGATGAGAAAAACAGTAGTAGCTTAAATAACTTTTTCAAATTAACGTATCCGTAAATATTTAGTGCAAACAGTAATTCAAAATGAAATATAGCAGCTAAACCTGAGTAATAAACATGTTGCCATCGAACTTGTTGGCATAGCAAGCGTGAAATACCTCCATGCAGCTGACTCTGGCTCGCTCCATGTTGCTCTTTTTGTTTGTGTTATACGCCGTACGTCAGCAGCGCGTCCTGTATGGGCTTAGCACGCGTCGCAAACGAACTGAAGTGAACGTATATCGGCCCCATGGGATCGGCCTGATTATCCGATATCCGATCCATCTCGTTTTGGTAATATCGGGACCGATATCCGATCTTAATATCGGATCGGTGCATCCCTAGTTAAAATACTAATAAACAAACAAACAAACAAACATTATGTTGGGGACTGAACAAATCTGGTCCTGTACTGAGCCAGAATTGGACCAGTACCGGTGCTGATATTTATCAGCTTGTTGATTAATTCCTTATTAAACTGGTTTCACTATTTGATGGAGCTGCCAGGCTGCGTGAGGGTTTAGGTCCATCACCCAACTGGAATTTCCTTGTGGTCGTGCGAGGTTATTTTTAATTTTATCTGGTAAACAGCTGGTCAGGCGACGTCCTTATTTGAATGTGGTTGCATGTTACGCTTCCGTAAAGTATCATTTCTGCCGAACGATCTGCTCAGAAACTGTTTTAAAGTCGTATTTCTGATCACGTTTGTAAGCTCTATTGTTTTATTTATATGTTGAACAATTAAAGATTTGGCTTTTGTGAGACCAAATATATTTGTTGGAACACTATAAGCAGACAGTTCAGCTGCTTCTGTATTAGTGGTATCGCAGTGGAACATCCTGGTCTGCATACCTACTGTATATATATATACACACACACACACACACACACACACACACACACACGTTTCCTTCAATGTAGTTAACTAGGGATGCAAATCTTGCAAATGTGTTGATTTATTGATGAATTCTAGAGCTACCTTGAGCAATTAATGCCCCCATTTTTTCCTCTCTTCACTTTTTTTTAGCTTTGAAAATGTGCTGGTGTTTATTGTAGGTCCTTGTATGTATTGTACCGTTTATCTGCACTGTGTATGTTGTATTGTTTGCACTGGTGTTCTGTGTTGCACCCTGGTCCTGGAGGAATGTTGGTTTGTTTCAGTATGTACTTGTATGTAGCTTAAATGGCAATAAAGCATTTGGAACAGTACGTTCCCAGCCTGATTGTAAATAAAGCACAAGAGTCATGAGAAATCCTCCTTACGATGAAATGAAATGCTTAACTTTTTAAACCAGCGCTTCTTTGTGAAAGTTTACAGCTCTTAAGGGTTTATCCATACTAAAAAACACTAGACTGCATTCATCATTATAATACCCAGCTCTAGTAGGTCACCTTTTATGCTGTTTGTTTCTATTGTGATTGTGAACTCAAGTACGTTTTGCTTAAAAGAATCTTCATCATCACAAGGATTTTACTCAGCCATAACATTAAAACCACCTCCTTGTTTCTACACTCACTGTCCATTTTATCAGCTCCACTTACCATATAGAAGCACTTTGTAGTTCTACAATTACTGACTGTAGTCCATCTGTTTCTCTACATGCCCCCACAGGACCACCACAGAGCAGGTATTATTTAGGTGGTGGATCATTCTCAGCACTGCAGTGACACTGACATGGTGGTGGTGTGTTAGTGTGTGTTGTGCTGGTATGAATAGACCGGACAGCAGCGCTGCTGGAGTTTTTAAATACCGTGTCCACTCACTGTCCACTCTATTAGACACTCCTACCTAGTCGGTCCACCTTGTAGATGTAAAGTCAGAGACGGTCGCTCATCTGTTGCTGCTGTTTGAGTCGGTCATCTTCTAGACCTTCATCGGTGGTCACGGGGCGCTGTCGGCTGGATAGTTTTGGTTGGTGGACTATTCTCAGTCCAGCAGTGACAGTGAGGTGTTTAAAAACTCCAGCAGCGCTGCTGTGTCTGATCCACTCATACCAGCACAACACACACTAACACACCACCACCATGTCAGTGTCACTGCAGAGCTGCGAATGATCCACCACCTAAATAATACCTGCTCTGTGGGGGTCCTGTGGGGGTCCTGACCATTGAAGAACAGGGTGAAACAGATGGACTACAGTCAGTAATTGTAGAACTACAAAGTGCTTCTATATGGTAAGTGGAGCTGATAAAATGGACAGTGAATGTAGAAACAAGGAGGTGGTTTTAATGTTATGGCTGGTCGGTGTGTATATATGTGTGCTTGTACTATTACTTTTTTTTGTCATACAGTTTGAGCATGCAGTATTAAAAGGTATTAATGAAAGCAGGGGTGGCCCGGTGGGTAGCAGTGTTGCCTCACAGCAAGAAGGTCCTGGGTTCGATTCCCAAGTGGTGAGGTCCGGGTCCTTTCTGTTCGAAGTTTGCATGTTCTCCCCGTGTCTGCGTGGGTTTCCTCCGGGAGCTGTTTGATATTAAACTTGAACTGATGAATCTCGTGTAACCTGTTCTGTCAAACATGATGTTAAAATCCTAATAAATAAATAAAATTAATGAACGCAGACCCGGTCACACACATTAGACCCTTTTCCACCGACGCGGCACGGAGCCCGTTCCGGTTCCCGAACTTGATTTTGAACCGGTTCCGCGTGTTTCCACCGGAAAAAAGAGGTTCCAGACAGAGAACTAGCGGGCCGATCTGGCACCACAGAATACGTGACGTCGTCCGTCAGTGGGCGCGTCACGTTGTACAGCATGGCGCGTTAGCAACAATGCCGTCCGCTGGAGTCTCGTATGGAGCTTAATGCTGCATTTTTATCTTTTACAGTTCACCTGATTACATTCTGAACCTGTTTGCTGCTGATATTTTCAAAGCGCCTTTAAAAAGATGAACTGTGATAAAAGTGACCCGGACAGAACGAAACACGCTTAAAAATAAAGCGTGAAGCTTTTTTAACTCCCCGAGCTGCATAAACACCACACGTGTAAATCCAGCTAAACACAGATACACGAGGTATTTTAGAGCGGATTTGATGGTCATTTCACACAGATTAATGTTCATGTTGTGGAACTTTAATGATGTTTCATCGCTCGAGTCGAGCGCTGAGCAAATCGGCTATTTGCGCCGAGAGTCGCGGTGAAAGCGAAGCGCAAAACGCTTCTCAGGTCAATAAACTAAAGAAAACAACAACTGAGACAAACACGTCTACGTCTTCTTATCACCGATAGTTAGATCGATGCTTTTTACATAAAAACAAACATCTGTAACAGCAGCACAAATGCTCGCACATAATCCACACACTCCGCCATGTTATTACTTCTCTTAACTCTTAGTAAGTAACGCCCACCGATGATGATGATGATGCTTTGTTCTCAAAAACTGGTGGAAACGCGCGTCGGTTCTCTACAGAACACCAAGGTTCAGAGAAACCCGAACAGAACCGGTTCGAGAACCACATGGTTTTTTTGGGTGGAAAAGGGGGTAATTGTGAGGTTTTCACCTGGTGTGCTTGATTCTTCGTCAGAGTAGTCATGATCAGGTAACGGGAACGTACGATACTCACTGTTTGTGTTATTTCTTGTGCTGGTGAGTCTAAGATAAGCTAATTGAGCTGATGGAAAATGTAATAAGACGAATCCTGGGTCAGTAATGGAGCACGTCGACTGTGCATACCTGTCTTACACTCGGCCGTAAGAAATTCTCATGCTGCGTTCAGTAAATTGCATTTATTACTAACGTTCCACCGCCGAGAGGCTCAGACATCAGCTGGACCCCGTCCCAGTGGTCTATCTGATCTTGGAACGCTCGTGAAGTTGGGGGGGGGGGACCAACACTGAGTTTTATGCGGGACACAAATTAAGTTTACTTTGGCCCTGTTGACCCGTACTGATGGTTAGTAGAGATTTGTCAGCACAAGCCCAAAAGGGCAATTTTTTACTAATGCTTGATACGGTAATTGGATATGACTCGCTTTGGAGGAAAGTTGTCGGGGGGAAAAGTTATTGACTCTACTTTTCATCCATAAATAAACTTTTTGCACTGGTGTTTGTGAGCTTCACAGCAGTAACACCAGGATTTTTTTTGCCCCTGTATTGGAAATGACCAGCATGCAGAGTTGTTTTCTCAACCCGACGATGCACATAAACGTTTGCTTTCTGTACTTTTATCCAAACGAGGCGTGTTAACCCAGCTTTGAAACGAAGTGAGCCTTGAAGAATCCCTGTCGAGCTGCTGCTCTGTAAGTGTTTTAGTGTTTGAGAGCTGCACTCATGCACACGAAGCTTCTTCTTTATGTTTGTATGCATGAAGTTCTTTATCTCGAGATGTTTTGACAGTGCTGTACTTTCTTCACCAAAGGAAATGATTATATTAGCGTGCAGTGCTGTAGCTCAGAGTTCAGACGAGCGCTTATAGGAATTATGATTTAAAAGCCGTGTTGTGCAATGCAGTTGCAGAATGAGATAAAACAGCTTGTTTTTATGGTTAACAAATAATACTACCGTATACAGCTCATTGTTGGTTTATAGAGTTCTCACCTTCCGTTGTTCATTTGTGTTGGGCGGCACAGTTAGTGGCTCGGTGGGTAGCACTGTCGCTTCACAGTAAGAAGGTCCTGGGTTTGATTCCCAGGTGGAGCGGTCCAGGTCCTTTCTGTGTAAGGTTTGCATGTTCTCCCCGTGTCTGCGTGGGTCTCCTCCAGGAGCTCCGGTTTCCTCCTACGGTCCAAAGACGTGCAAGTGAGGTGAACTGGAGATATAAAATTGTCCATGACTGTGTTTGATATTAAACTTAAACTGATGAATCTTGTGTAACCAGTAGCTACCGTTTCTGTCATGAATGAAACATGTTAAACGTGTTAAAATCATAATAAATACATTTTGTGTTGTTACTGTGCATTTGGGACCCGTTTCACTCGATACGGATTTATTGGACCCTGGGAAAGCACCAGTGTTATTGATAATTGAAAAAACACTAACATACTAAAACAACAACTGACAAGAGCTATACACTGACTAGGCATAACATTATGACTAGAGATGGGACGATCGATCGGCTACGAATCGGTATCGGCCGATTTTTTTATCAAAATATGCTATCGGCGATCGGCGATATTTCCTAAAAGTAGCCGATCCGATCGTGTGATATATAAAGATCACGTTAAGTTAACAGCTCAGTGGATTGAGCCAGACTTTGAGCTACGAAGCACCAACCATCACCTCACCATTCATCAACCATCGTACAGAAACCATCGTGAAAGCTCATACGATGTAATTTTGCTGATTGAAATATTTACTTTAAAAAGATAATTCAACCCGGTCACATCTGAGTCGATTCTATCAGCACGTTATATAAACTCCTGGTTCACTTTGGTAAATCGTAAGCGGTTCTTACTTGTGATGTAGATGAGAACAGAAAACGTTACAGAGCCAATCCGAGGCAAAAGTTTATTCATTACCAAATTCGTTAGTTCAGGATCATCTGCTGAACTTTTAGCTCCTTAGACGGAACGAGTCTGACTCGGTTACAGATCTGTGGTAATAGCAGTTTAATGAAGCTTTTTAATGAAGCTTTTTAATGTAAGAGAGTCACACAGAATGTTCTGTAGTAGCTGGTGTTTATTTAAAACCACGACATTTAATTAATAACAGTAAACACGGAGAGATAACTGAGAAGAGAAACTTACGCTTCACATAAAAACGAATCAACTCGTGAATCAATGAATCACTTATAGCGATACTGTGAACAAAGCGTCTCTTCTAAAGGCACAAACACACACACACACATATATTAGGCAGCAGGTGAACATTTTATCCTCAAAGTTGATGTTAGAAGCAGGAAAAATGGAAAGCGTGAGGATCTGAGCGAGTTTAACAAGGACTAAATTGTGATGGCCAAACTGCAGCTCTTGTGGGGAGTTCCCGGTCTGCAGTGGTCAGTATCTATCAAAAGTGGTCCAAGGAGGGAACAGTGGTAAACCGGCGACAGGGTCATGGGCGGCCAAGGCTCACTGATGCACGTGGGGAGCGAAGGCTCCGACAGACGAGCTACTGTAGCTCAAACTGCTGAAGAAGTTAATGCTGGTTCTGATAGAAAGGTGTCAGAACACACAGAGCATCACCGTTGCAGGGCTGTTTTGGCAGCAAAAGGAGGACCGACACAATATAAGGAAGGTGGTCATAATGTTATGCCTGATCGGTGTAGACACATCCTGCTGTGAATGTAACCAGTGTGTAGGCACGACGTAAAACATCTAAATAAATAAAAATCATTCACATACGGAAGGGCACCACTAGGATTAAAAGGCAGATCATTTGATCCCTGATGTGGTAGGATTATGTTGTGTAGTCTGATCATCATTCGAGGTTTAAGCTTTATAACACTGAATAGAGATTAATTTTGTACATTAAAACACCTTGCGCTTGTATGAAGTGGATCATGTACCATTCAGCATTGATTTCTACCCTCTCAACTGTCACTCCAGTGAAAACTATGATGGTTATTCATAAGCCATTTGCAAATTGATGGTCTGCCAGTGTTATTAATAGATCTCCGAGGGGATTGGTTTGCCCGTTACATGAAACAATTAGGCTAGCGTTGCTCTCAACAGATCTCTCACCAAAACACACTTGATATTTATAGGCTAAATATTGCGCGGCAGGAAGCCGAGGCTGCCCGGGCCCTCCAGAGATGAAAGCCCACATTGGAATTGGTTGTGTGTAATTCTGATGCCTGATCTGTATCTCATTTAAAGTCCCTGTCGAATCGGCCTGCCTCTCACTTACAAGCCCTCTGGGAGGGAATTGAACCCAATGTTTGCTCCCAAAGTCTGACTCTGTCTCAGGAGGCTGTGTGGTTTTTTTCACAGTGAATTTCTTTCTGGATTGATGCTGGAAAAGCTGAGGCTGGTGCAGACTGGTACGGCTCTGTTTACTGGGACTTGCGTTAGCCTTCTGTTGAATGTCCTGTAATGCCTCGTCCGTTAGTAACGTTCACTTCTGCAGAGTTTTCCATTCGTTCATCTTCAGTTATCGTATCGTTATGATCGGGGTAGCCGTGAGTCTGGAGCCCATCCCGGAAACATCCGACCCAGACGGCGGACACAAGACCCAAAACATCACATCGCACACTTCTTCATGCCTTGGGAAATTTAGCAGATCTACTCTCTAAACTTTGATGGTGTGAACAAGGCTAGTAACACTCTGCTGCACTTGTTGTTTTCATCATCTAAAAATCAGGGCAAGCCGTAGCCTAGTGGTTAGGGTACCGGACTAGTAATCAAAAGGTCGCTGGTTCAAGCCTCACCACTGCCAGGTTGCTGCTGTCGGGCCCTTGACCCTCAATTGCTCAGACTATATGCTTTGGATAAAAAGTGTCTGAAAATGTAGATCTAATCTAAACACTTTGAAGACTGTTAGATGATTCAGTAATTACTGTACACTGTATGGCCAACAGTATGTAAATATCTGACCACTAGCTTGTCGGACTTCAAGGTGGCCTGGTGGGTAGCACTGTCGCCTCACAGCAAGAAGGTCCTGGGTTCGATTCCCAGGTGGAGCGGTCCGGGTCCCTTCTGTGTGGAGATTGCATGTTCTCCCCGTGTCTGCGTGGGTTTCCTCCGGGAGCTCCGGTTTCCTCCAACAGACCAAAGACGTGCAAGTGAGGTGAATCGTCCATGAATGTAACCAAAGTGTAAAACATGATGTTACAATCCTAATAAATAAAATAAATGATAATTACTGTACACTGTATGGCCAACAGTATGTAAATATCTGACCATGAGCTTGTTGGACATCCCATTTCAGAACCATGAGCTTTAATATAAAGTTGTTCTTCTTTTTGTGGTGGTTATATCCTCTACTGTTCTGAAAAAGCTTTTCACAAGACAATTTCTGAAAATTAGTTGGGCGGCACATTGGCTCGGTGGGTAGCACCGTCACCTCACAGCAAGAAGGTCCTGGGTTCGATCCCCAGGCGGGGCGGTCCGGGTCCTTTCTGTGTGGAGTTTGCATGTTCTCCCCGTGTCTGCGTGGGTTTCCTCCAGGAGCTCCGGTTTCCTCCAACAGACCAAAGACGTGCAAGTGAGGTGAATCGTCCATGAATGTAACCAAAGTGTAAAACATGATGTTACAATCCTAATAAATAAAATAAATGATAATTACTGTACACTGTATGGCCAACAGTATGTAAATATCTGACCATGAGCTTGTTGGACATCCCATTTCAGAACCATGAGCTTTAATATAAAGTTGTTCTTCTTTTTGTGGTGGTTATATCCTCTACTGTTCTGAAAAAGCTTTTCACAAGACAATTTCTGAAAATTAGTTGGGCGGCACATTGGCTCGGTGGGTAGCACCGTCACCTCACAGCAAGAAGGTCCTGGGTTCGATCCCCAGGTGGGGCGGTCCGGGTCCTTTCTGTGTGGAGTTTGCATGTTCTCCCCGTGTCTGCGTGGGTTTCCTCCAGGAGCTCCGGTTTCCTCCAACAGACCAAAGACGTGCAAGTGAGGTGAATCGTCCATGACTGTTTGACACTGATGAATCCTGCACCTGTCCTGTCATGAATGTAACCAAAGTGTGTAAAACATGATGTTAAAATCCTAATAAATAAATAAATATTAGAAGAGCAACTGCTGCTTGAACCTGGGTAGATTTTCTGTCCCTGTACAAATACATTTTTGTCTAATTAATTTTTGAAATGCAGAACAAGATAAACCAATACTGAAATTCGGCAGCAAGTTTCTCGCTTCTAAAGAAAAAAAGTTTTCATGTGTTGCACAAAGCACAAAGCCAGCCGCACACCTTCCAGTTCATGAACCGAATCCCCCTCCAGCCAAAAAGAAGCTTTTGTTTTTATTTGTAAAGCAGACTGGTTTTACTGTTTGGTGATAATGGAGTGGCAAATTCTGATGGCCTTTAATCCTTGTTGTAGAGACTCGATGTTCGTGTGCCGAGTGTGTTTATGTTTTTTTTTTAAAGGCTTGATTTCCTAGGTGGCACCAACGAGTGCAAACATGAATGCTGTCAGCAAACTAACTGCTTTATACGTGACTACGTTTAGACTGCGGCCGTCATTTGACTTGTGGGTTTATGGACCATGGGTGTTTGAAGAGTATAAAGCATTTAATGATTAATTCATTTGTGGTAGCCTAGTGGGTAGAGCTTCGAATCTCAGCTCTGCCAAGCAGCCACTTTTGGGCCCTTGAGCAAGGCCCTTAACGCTCTTAGTTCCAGGGCCGACCCTGCGCTCTGACCCCAACTTTCAAATGAGCTGGGAAATGTGAAAAAAGAATACTGCACTCCTAATATATATATATATACTGATCAGCCATAACATTAAAACCACCTCCTTGTTTCTACACTCACTGTCCATTTTATCAGCTCTACTTACCATATAGAAGCACTTTGTAGTTCTACAATTACTGACTGTAGTCCATCTGTTTCTCTGCATGCTTTGTTAGCCCCCTTTTATGCTGTTCTTCAATGGTCAGGACCCCCACAGGACCACCACAGAGCAGGTATTATTTAGGTGGTGGATCATTCTCAGCACTGCAGTGACACTGACATGGTGGTGGTGTGTTAGTGTGTGTTGTGCTGGTATGAGTGGATCAGACACAGCAGCGCTGCTGGAGTTTTTAAACACCTCACTGTCACTGCTGGACTGACAATAGTCCACCAACCTAAAAATATGTCCAGCCAACAGCGCCCCGTGGGCAGCGTCCTGTGACCACTGATGAAGGTCTAGAAGACGACCGACTCAAACAGCAGCAATAGATGAGCGATCGTCTCTGACTTTAGATCTACAAGGTGGACCAACTAGGTAGGAGTGTCTAATAGAGTGGACAGTGAGTGGACACGGTATATAAAAACTTCAGCAGCGCTGCTGTGTCTGATCTACTAATAACAGCACAACACACACTAACACACCACCACCATGTCAGTGTCACTGCAGTGCTGAGAATGATCCACCACCTAAATAATACCTGCTCTGTGGTGGTCCCAAAGCAAGTAGAGTAACAGATGGACAACAGTCAGTAATTGTAGAACTACAAAGTGCTTCTATATGGTAAGTAGAGCTGATAAAATGAACAGTGTGTGTAGAAACATTTTTTTTTTTTTAATCCGAGTGCTATATGGTTGGGTGATCTTTTTTCTTCTACATTTGTTGTACTTGGAATCGTGTCTTGTAACAAATGTCAGAAGTTTACATACACTTGTGACACGTCATGCCTGCCGTCTTTTCTTCGTGGCTTAATTCTTCATCATTGATGGATGGAAGTCACCAGCCGTAATGACTCTGCTCTTATAAATAGAGCTGGTATGACTGCGCTCATCAGACGGAGCCTCGAGCATCACAATCAGAAATAAGAAACTAGAAAGCTTCAGTTCAGTTCTCAGAAAGTGGTTCAGATTTTCACATGGAGTCCCTCCCGAGCAACTTCAGCTCCCAGAATTATTCGCAGTATGTACAAAGTGCGTGGAACAGTTGTCTTTTTGTCAAGATCAGTAAGACATGCTGTCCAGATGCAAACCAGTCCAAGTTACCCACACTAAATCGACACACCAACATTTAGTACTAGGAGAAGACCTTACATATGCTAGACCACAAACACTGATGAGCCATAACATTAAAACCACCTTGTTTCTACGCTCCACTTACCATATAGAATCACTTTGTAGTTCTACAATTACTGACTGTAGTCCATCTGTTTCACTGCATGCTTTGTTAGCCCCCTTTCACCCTGTTCTTCAATGGTCAGGACCACCACAGGACCACCACAGAGCAGGTATTATTTAGGTGGTGGATCATTCTCAGCACTGCAGGGACACTGACACGGTGGTGGTGTGTTAGTGTGTGTTGTGCTGGAATGAGTGGATCAGACACAGCAGCGCTGCTGGAGTTTTTAAATACTACTCTGTTAGACACTCCTATCTAGTTGGTCCACCTTGTAGATGTAAAGTCAGAGACGATCGCTCATCTATTGCTGCTGTTTGAGTCGGTCATCTTCTAGACCTTCATCAGTGGTCACAGGACGCTGCCCACGGGGCGCTGTTGGCTGGATATATTTGGTTGGTGGACTATTGTCAGTCCAGCAGTGACAGTGAGGTGTTTAAAAACTCCAGCAGCGCTGCTGTGTCTGATCCACTCATACCAGCACAACACACACTAACACACCACCACCATGTCAGTGTCACTGCAGTGCTGAGAATGTTCCACCACCTAAATAATACCTGCTCTGTAGTGGTCCCAAAGCAAGTAGAGTAACAGATGGACTACAGTCAGTAATTGTAGAACTACAAAGTGCTTCTTTATGGTAAGTGGAGCTGATAAAATGGACAGTGAGTGTAGAAACAAGGAGGTGGTTTTAATGTTATGGCTGATCGGTGTACAATCTGAGCAATTCATGGTCAAGGGCCTTGCTTAAGGGCCCAACAGCAGCAACCTGGCAGTGGTGGGGCTTGAACCGGCAATTTTATGATTACAGGTCCAGTACCTAAACCACTAGGCTACAACTGCGCTACGTTTTTGCTTTTAATTTTCAGTATTCAGAACGTAGAAACTCTCGGACCGGGCCGTTAGTGCGCAGCATGATTCTGCCCTCATCTACTCATACATGAGCATTTAAATGAAACCTCAAACTGAGTGTTTGACCTTTTAACTTCTCCCAGAGCTCATTTGGCAAACGTTTTTATCTCTTTCCGATATAAATCATTTTCAGTGTGGGTGTGTGTGTCTCTTCTACAATATAAAACAAATCACCCTGGCATGAACTCGGTGTTAACCGTTTCCTCTTTTCTGTTTTGTCTCTAGCCTCGTGTTGACCCAATACCTATATGCAGCTTCTGTCTGGGCACAAAGGAGTCCAATCGAGACAAGAGGCCGGAGGAGTTGCTGTCATGTGCAGACTGTGGGAGCAGTGGTAAGATAAAAAATCACTTTTATTATAATACAGCTGTTACAGGCAGTGAAACGTCGCATTGTCGTCTCCGAGTCGATGCTTTTGTTTCTAACAATCGGAGCTGACGGGCAGCGGATTAGCGGCCTGCTCTTTTGTACCAGTTTCCTTTTGAACTGTTTTTAAATGCCGTTAGAAATGGAGCTCCTGTGACACTTTCGGACTTGGTTTGACTAAGCAACACGGGCGGTTTTCATTAAATGTTCATAAAAGTGCAGAAAGTATGTCGGGATTGTAAAACACAGCTGGGCTGCGGTCCTCAGAGACGCACGCGCGCGCGCGAGCACGCCTTTACATGACTGTAATAGATTGGTGGCTATTAGGTTGTGTGCGCCTACTGTTTCTGTCTCGTTAACATTATCATTAACATACAAATTATCTTTAATTAGCCGCTTAGCAGTGTTTGATAATACGCCGCTTTTTAAAACCGTTCTAGCTCAGCCTCTGGCCAGAATTCTCTGAATCGTTATCGAGTCGTGTGTAAATATGTTCGGTTAAATGATGCCGTTATGGAATTTAGATTAGATTTTCAAGAACTCACCAGGGACGACGCATAGACCAAACCATATACACAAGATGCAGAATTGGCCACACCAGAGTAAACCCACCAATACCTGGTAAAAGGAGAAAACCCACCAACCTGTGAAACCTGCCAAACACGTACAACTATAAAACACATTCCGATAGAATGACAACAAGTGCACATGCCTGAAACCATGAAAGAAATCCTTACACGAGACAACACAAGAACAGTACAGTGGACCCTTGACTTACGAATTTAACTGGTTCCGAAGGGCTGTTCTTAAGTCAAAATGTTCGTTAGTTAAACCTATTTTTCCCATAAGAAATCATGTAAATAGAATTAATCCGTGCCAGACCTCCCAAACCCTGGTTGAGATACTTGACCACTCTTATCTGCCCACCACAGCTACCAAACGGGTGATATCACAAGCTCTGCTAACTCATTTGCCGGCCTACTACCTTCCAAACTTACGAACCACTTTTATTAGCCAGACAGTGACCGCGTATATTAATTAGGGCTGTCACGCAATTCTAATTTTTTAATCGAGATTGATCGCGATTAAAAATCCAAATTAATCGTGATTAATCGCAAACTAATAACTAAGCAGTTATGCACATTTTTTATTGCAAGAACATGTTTAGAAATATTCAATCTAAATAATTTTTAGAAAATCAGCCAGTGCCCATATAGAGCTGTTAACGGCTCCCGTCTTTTAGCAAGTTATTTAAAAAAGTCTGTTCACATTAACTGGTAAATGTGAGGATCTTTTCCTGTTCGTAACCCTGCCACTGAAAACAGGCGCTCATAATATGAACCATTTCTATCACTTTACAACCAAGCACTTAGTGGTCAGACTCCACAACACACACCACACTTGACCAAGAAGTAATAGAGGGGTTGAATGGAATACACCTAAAGGAATTTGGACAGGACTGTAGGGTTCTGGGACACAGTTCGCAGTATAAAGTGACTGTCTGGACATGGATCAGTGATTTGTCTGTTCATAATTACTGCCACTGAAAACAGGCGCTCATGATACGAACCATTTCTAGATGCAGCACCAGTGGCGTAACTAGGAGCTCATGGGCCCCAGTGCAAAATAAATGTTGGGGCCCCCTCAACAAATTGCATCTGCTGATAGCTGATCAGAATGAATGTCACTCAAAAGTTAGACTTCAAGTCCAAATTCCTGCCTCTGGTATTTTTAATGCACAGTTTTAGTTATTTTAATTTTACTTAACGAAGATATTGTAATATAATAATAACGACCTGGCGAGTGCAGCCAATGTGGGGGGGCAGTGAGGTGAGTGGTTGAGTTCATGTCGTGGAGGCCCCCCTGCCATGGGCCCCGGTGCACCTTTTGTATCTGCCGTAGTTTTTCCTGCCCTTGTAATTCACACAAGAACTATTTTTCCTTAAAAAAAGAGGCTATTCTGCCGCTCGGGTGGCGCGGCGGTAAAAAGAGACGCGCTGCAACCAGGGCTGGATTCTGAGAACGTGGTATCGAATCCAGCCTTGCTTTACCGGTTCGAAGCCGAGTGGCTATATGAGCAACGATTGGCCGGTTGCTCATATGGGGGGTGGGACAAAGAACCGGATGTGGGTCTCTCTCTGTCAGAATGCGATTGCGTTCTCTGCCGGCTGATTGGAGGCGCTTACACAGAGATGAGAGAGGGTGCCCTTAGGGTGTGTCTCTCCGCATGCAACGCTAGGTGGCGCCAAACTCGTCAATGTGTGGGTGGCAAAGATGCATCTGGCTGCTGCTCGTGTTTCGGAGGGGATACGGGTTAGCTTCGATCACCTCCGTCAGGGCAGGGTTCGGCATAGACAGAGAGGAAGCACGATGCTAATTGAACAATTGGATGCGCTAAAAAAAGAAAAATAAGAGGCTATTCTAAGAAAAAGAATGTTGTTTTCTAACGTCTCTCCTGTCATGTAATGTGAATTACAAATTTATTGTCTGGCCCTTTAAGAATGTTAAGTGTACTATGCTATGGCATAGGGAGCGAGTGTGTAGGGAAGATATCAGAATTGACCGTTTCCGGCTGTGCTTATGATGTTCTGTGAATCAGCGTTCTGCTTCATGCACTTTTAAGGAACGCAAATGACCACAGAGACACACATTTACGTGGCACAAATAGTTTGATTACAATTTTTAATCTCGATTCATTTTTTAAATCGCGATTAAAATTTTAACGTGTTAATTAACGACCGCCATAATATTAATGTGAAGTTAACATAGTGAATTTGTGTTGAAACGTTACGCTGTGCTCTTTTACATGCTAAATAGCATCTCACAGATGAGCATCTGGTAACTGAAATGCCTCCTGACAGCAGATCCACTTGCTTGCGGTCAGCATTTCAGTTCAGTTACCGCACTTGTACCAGCTGGTGTTGCCCGCCCTCTCCACACCTCGGGGAGCCGGCGGCTGCTCCTCTGTACAAACTTACAAAGCCCACTGGGTTTTCTTAAATCCGGGTTTTCTTACTGCAATTTCCTTCGGGATCAATAAAGTGTTATCTTATCTTAAATCTCCTCAAAACATCGTTTAGTTTCATCTTCTGCTGTAACCTAACTGAGGGAACAAGCAAGTTTCTCTCGGAGTTACACACGACTTACTGTGACTGCTGTCCAACTCACCAACTTCATGATCGAGTCACTGATGCAACAGCAACATGACGGCGATCCAGACAGTAAAAAACAAATCTTTTAGAATTTAACATGTAATCATTTTACTCCACCAAGTAAATTCTAACACACACACAGTGCAAAATGCATCAAAATACAGGTCTTTTATGGCCTCTTTCAGTAGATCTTTTTAAATGTACTATTTTAATAAACTTAGCATTGCAAATGGGTAATAAAGTCCCAAATTTATGGAGCAGCATCAAACCGGCCTGGCTGTTGGAGGAAGCCCAGAGTTTTGAGCGGTCTCATCAGGGTAACAAAGAAAAATCCCTGAAACTGCAAAAAACCGCACGGTGGCTCAGTCGGTAGCGCTGTCGCCTCACAGCAAGAAGGTCCTGGGTTCGATCCTCAGGTGGGACGGTCCGGGGCCTTTCTGTGTGGAGTTTGCATGTTCTCCCCTTATTAGCCACATTCAAGCATGGAGGATGGTCAGTGATTGTGAGGATGTTTTTCTGCTGCAGGAACTGGCAGTCTTGACCATGTGACTGACACATCAAGGCATTTCGAGGAGCAATGTTCTGCTTTCTCTGGTGGCATAACGTTTTAGCTTTTGCACAAGAAGAATGGACAAGGGCGTCAGAAGCTTGTCAGCCCTTGTCCAGATCGCTTATTAGAGATTATCAGGGCAAAAGGATGTTCCATAAATGAGTCTGGGGGTTAAGTGATAGCACACATGGACGTTTGTTAAGAAAACGAGATGATTTTTATTTAAACTTAATCGTCGACTTCTTTGCCAATATATATTCTATAAACATACGTACTCACAATACACTAATAATAAATAAGCGCATTTAAAGGACAACAGCACTTGACAGGAATGATAGACTGACTGATAATGAGAATTATCTACCCTTCCTGCCGTTAATATTGACCATGGTGTAAGCACAGCATAAAACATCAATAAATACACATAATACCCTGATGCACTATATCGCCAAAAGTATTCACTCGCCCATCCAAATCATTGGATTCAGGTGTTCCAATTACCTCCATGGCCACAGGTGTATAAAACCAAGCACCTCGGTTCCATGGCCGAGCAGCTGCATCCAAGCCTTACATCACAGAGCGCAATGCAAAGCGTCGGATGCAGTGGTGTAAAGCACGCCGCCACTGGACTCCAGAGCAGTGTGGCGAATCACGCTTCTCCGTCTGGCAATCCGATGGACGAGTCTGGGTTTGGCGGTTGCCGGGGGAACGGTACCTGTCTGACTGTATTGTGCCGAGTGTAAAGTTTGGTGGAGGGGGGATTATGGTGTGGGGGTGTTTTTCAGGAGTCGGGCTCGGCCCCTTAGTTCCAGTGAAAGGAACTCTTAATGCTTCAGCATACCGAGAGATTTTGGACAATTTCATGCTCCCAACTTTGTGGGAACAGTTTGGGGATGGCCCCTTCCTGTTCCAACATGACCGCGCACCAGTGCACAAAGCACAAGCTCCATAAAGACGTGGATGAGCCAGTTTGGTGTGGAAGAACTTGACTGGCCTGCACAGAGTCCTGACCTCAACCCGATAGATAGAACACCTTTGAGATGAATTAGAGCGGAGACTGTGAGCCGGGCCTTCTCGTCCAGCATCGGTGTCTGACCTCACAATTGTGCTTCTGGAAGAATTTCTCATAAACACACTCCTAAACCTTGTGGAAAGCCTTCCCAGAAGAGTTGAAGCTGTTATAGCTGTAAAGCGTGGGCCGACATCATATTAAACCCTATGGATTAAGAATGGGAGTCACTCAAGTTCATATACGTGTGAAGGCAGGCGAGCGAATACTTTTGGCAATATAGTGAGTCTTTTAAGGTGGAGGGGGTTGAATATTTCTGATTGCAGCTGTAGAAATGAAATAAGGTCGTGATCTGATACTTAATCTCTCTAATGTTCTTGTCTTTTTCTGAAAAGGCCATCCGACCTGTCTGAAGTTTTCAGCTGATCTGACTGCAAATGTCAAGGCGTTGCGATGGCAGTGCATCGAATGCAAAACGTGCAGCTCCTGTCAAATTCTGGGGAAAAATGCTGTAAGTTTGCAATTGCCATTAATCACAGTTTTAATAAAGAGGAAGTTTTAAATGGTCTGTTTTACACTTGAGCTTTTCTAACATGTTGTTTGATGTGATGGACTCTAGGACGAGATGCTGTTCTGCGACTCTTGTGATCGGGGCTTTCATATGGAGTGTTGTGACCCTCCGCTTTCCAGAATGCCAAAAGGTACCAGAGCATTCAGTTCGTTAAACCACCAAATAGTAAAGTTTTGGTTTTTATTGACCACACATTGCACTACTCGATCTATACCACATGATGTGCTGATTGAACTCTGACCTGGTTTGCCACTGACCTTGTCAAAGTGCCACCAAAGAGTCGAAATGTTTAAATGACGTAGATAAAACGCTGATCGTGTGAAAGCGGCTTTAGGCTACATAACCTGTGTAGTGCCGGTAGGGTCGGTGGCTTAGAGGGTAGCACTGTCGCCTCACAGCAAGAAGGTCCTGGGTTCGATCCCCAGGTGGGACAGCCCGGGTCCTTTCTGTGTGGAGTTCGCACGTTCTCCCCGTGTCCGTGTGGGTTTCCTCCCACAGTCCAAAGACTCTGAAATTGTCCATGACTGTGTTTGAGATTAAACCTGTGAACTGATGAATCTTGTGTAAGACTAGAGGGGGTCCTGTTGCATACGGGAGATTTCTTGTGATGTCATGAATCTGTTTTAAACTGCCTAAAGTCTTCGTTGGGTCTTTGAGAATAGACATATAGAGATATTTGGTTTGCCAGCCACAAAAGAATCAGAATTCTTTATTATTCGCCAAGTACCAGATGTACAAGGAATTTCTTTTGGTGCAACCAAACCCACTACATCAACCAAAATGAGGAAATAACATAATGCATCATAGATTCATTGAATTTCCCATGAACAAGAACACAACACCTTTTGTCATCCTTGCTGAAAGTGTAAGAATAATATAATAAGGGGGGAAAATGCTGAGAATCGCTGGTGTATAGGATAGCATTTGGGATTCAGCATAGTACAATGCAATTGTAATTTTAGATTTAGACTTTTACAAATAAAGTATCCAAGTATGTGTATTTTAAGCATTTAATCATGTTAAACATGCCTGTTGATCGTGTGCCAACTTTTTAATGATTAATTTTCGAGCTCCGGGTTCGAATCTTATCAGGTGCTACTGGACTTTTGGGTGTCTAAACAAGCATGATTGGCTAAGTCTGAGGAGGACCATGGCTAGAGCCCAGCGATGGATTTATGCTTGTCAATCTGTGGATAAACAGACCAACTGTGATCTTGTTTAGGATAGATCTGTGATCAAGTTAAAACTTTTTAATTATGAATTATAGATTAAGATGACTGAGCGCTGTGTATAATACCCATTACAAGCAGCAAGTATCAAAACACTAATAAAACACAGTTCAGTCTGTATCGCTTCTAGTTTGTAAATGTGTTTAATATGTTTATGTATGTAAATATATGCACGATTACAAGAAGTGTTCCACTAGCCTTGATGATTTTTACCTAAAAGACTTTTTCCCCCTCTTTTGTTTTTCTCCTATGTGTTTTTTTTTGCTCTTTTTTTCTGGCCTTCCTTCAGGAATGTGGATCTGCCAAGTATGCAGGCCAAAAGAGCAGGAGGGAAAACGACTGCTGCATAAAACCGCAGCGCAGATCAGACGGCGATATGCAAAGCCAGGAAGGCCGAGGAAAAACCTCACACATCAAACGACGTAAGATCAACTCTCACACGCACTTTCATTATTGGTTTCGTGTTCATTTGTAAGTGTAGTAACTAATATGTACAGTGTTGATCTGACCTTTTATCTTGTAATGTTTTCTGTCCATATTTATTTTTCTAACATTCTCAAAACTCCTTCTCTCTTTATACTGTAGCAACCAACAACAACAGTGTACTTTAGCCCAAGGCATTCGATTCTATTTTTATCTGGTGTGTGTGTAGTGAGGATTGGGTGCTTGCTAGTAGTTGGACCAGAGGTGCTCTGGTGAATTGGCTAGAGGAGCATTAACTTTTAAGTCCTAAATTTATTGTGCCTTAAGCTATTTTATGTTCATATTTTATGCTGCTGTTGTAAACAGTTTGGCTCCTGATGTTTAAAAATAATATTTTATTCCTGTGGTGTTTTAAACATCACGAGTTTATTCACGAAAACTGTGATGAACTGTGTACGGGTACACAAACAACATAACTGTAATGGTATTCATAGTAAAAAGAATCGGTCCCCTCCAGATATAAGGGAAACGTAACTTTTTTAGCATTTTCTCCTGACTTTTTTTAGCGTATCCAGTTACCCGATTGCATTATGCTTCCTCTCTACTGTCGATCTGATTGGGGAGAGCGAGACTGTCCCACGCCCCCTCCGACACGTGCGCAGTAGCCGACCGCATCTTTTCACCAGCACGAGGCGAGTTCATATGCGCATCAGCCTTGTGTACGGAGAGCCACACCCTGATCGACGCATTATTCCGCCATCAGTCAGCCAGCAGGGGTCGTAATTGCAGCAGTTAGGCGGTCCCGGCTCCGGCTCCCAATCGCTCCGACAAGCTCGTCTTTACCGCTGCGCCACCAGAGCCCTCAACACTTTACTTTTTAAGCCTCGACAGTGACAGTTTATTCATTCTGGGAGAAATTTAGGCCTCCAGTAGCATGAAAAAATAAGGATGAGAAGAAAGCAAACACAAATATTGTACATCAAGTATAGCAAATGTACAATATGCATATATACAGTATACAGAATACAAAATAGAACAGTATAAATATAGTTTAAAGCTTGGGTGGGTGATATAAGAATATCAATAAGATGTGCTGGGCAGAAGTCATGAGCTGGCAGTATGGTATGGAATTATAATTATTAATACCAAGAATATACATTACAACAGATATTTAGGGCGGCACGGTGGCTCAGTGGGTAGCACCGTCACCTCACAGCAAGAAAGTCCTGGGTTCTATTCCCAGGTGGGGGGGGGTCCGGGTCCTTTCTGTGTGGAGTTTGCATGTTCTCCCCGTGTCCGCGTGGGTTTCCTCCGGGAGCTCCGGTTTCCTCCCACGGTCCAAAAACATGCAAGTGAGTTGAATTGGAGATACAGAATTGTCCATGACTGTGTTCGATATTGATTCTACGTTCCTGTCATGAATGTAACCAAAGTGTAAAACATGACATTGAAATCCTAATAAACAAACAAACACCAGATGTATAAATATATAAGTACAAATATTAAAGAAACATGAATAATATAGGTAACATAGAGTCCAAATTATCATCTCTGCTGTTGTGTGGCATGAAACAGTTTAACTTTCTCAGAGTATCTGTTGAGCAGGTCAGAGCAGTCTGTCACTAAACACACTCCTCTGTCTGTTGATTGTGCTGTTCAGAGGGTTGTGTGTGTCATTCACAATGGATAGAAGCTTGTTAAGGGTTTTTTTCTCTGCCACATGCATAAAAGTATCTTACTCGGTGCCAGCCTCAGAGCCAGCTTTCCTCACCCGCCAGCACAGCACAGAAGAGGAGACAAGATTACAGCATGATTAAAGCTTGACTAATATATTTACATTATGTAACATGATCGGAGTCCTACAGCTGTACTAGGGCGTGATGCGAAGTGTCTCAACACGTGCGGCGTTAATCACCTTCCATGTGTATTGTTTTGCATCACTATAAAGTCAGGCATGTTTTGATTGTTGATGAGATTTTAATGCACAATAGTTGATTGGGCGGCACGGTGGCCAAGTGGGTAGCGCTGTCGCCTCACAGCAAGAAGGTCCTGGGTTCGAACCCCAGGTGGGGCGGTCCGGGTCCTTTCTGTGTGGAGTTCGCATGTTCTCCCCGTGTCTGCGTGGGTTTCCTCCGGGAGCTCCGGTTTCCTCCCACAGTCCAAAGACGTGCAAGTGAGGTGAATTGAAGATACCAAATTGTCCAAGACTGTGTTCGATATTAAACTTGTGAACTGATGAATCTTGTGTAATGAGTAACAACCGTTCCTGTCATGAATGTAACCAAAGTGTAAATCATGACGTTAAAATCCTAATAAACAAACAAACAATATTTGATTAGTTCATTAGTTGAATGGCTGATTCTGATTTATATGATGGGCACAGCAGTCTGTCACACCAGCACACCACTGCTCAGTTCCGGGTTCGAATCTCGTCAGGTGCTGCTGGACTTCTGGGTGCCTAAACAGACATGATTGGCTATGTCTGTGAAAGGGGGATGGCCGGAGCCCGGGGATGGATTGTGACCTGTCCAGGGTATTTATGCTTTGGGCCCAGTGATACAGGGGAAACTGACCCACTGCAATCCTGTTCAGGATAGAACAGTAATCAAAGTTCAAATTAAAATGATTGACATGATAATTAAAACAATAAAAACATTATTTCTTGTAAGAAGGGTACATATTGTAACATAACACCACTCTGCATTGAAAGATGTGTATTGAACTGGCGCCTGCACGCTGTGGGTGTTCAAATGTCTGTTTTTGTACAAGTTACCATTGTACAACACCCCTGCTGTCACGGAGTTTGACAGTTTTGCTTCCAAGCTGTCTGTCTAAAAAAAAGCCTAGAAGTAAAGGTGATGACAAAACGTAGACATTTAACCCTTTTTGTATTTTTATTTTGCACTATATTGATGTTTTTTCCCCCTTTCTACAGGCCAGACTGTGTTGATCATGGAAGAGGCCCTAAGAGCTCAAGCTGCAGTCCATCCTCATCCACCACAGACGTACGCAGCCGCTTGAGCCTCAGCACCCCCCTCACGTCCACCCCAGCTTCCCTCACCTCCATATCCACATTACCCCCCTTCAACAAGAAAACCAAAAGCCTCATCGACGGCCTTTCGAGATTTTTTACACCTTCCCCGTTAGGTCGACGCATACGTGAGGACGCGGCCAAGTCTTCTGAATCACATCGGCCTAAAAAACGGGGTTTCTGGAAACACCTGGTCAATCCTCATTCCAGCTCCATGGCACCAGGCGCCAGCCAAAGGTTATCCGCCCCATCTAGTGCACTCAATACCTCCTGCTCTGTATCAGGACACAGCACGTCGTCGCTAAACCCCAGTCTTTCACCCTCGCCCCAGAGCTCCTCGTCTCAGTCAAGTGCTCCTTCCCTCGGCAGCCTCGCGAGCAGCAGCCAGCTGAAGGGACTATTCGACGGGCTGTCTCATATCTACGCAACTCAGGGACAGTCCCGGCAAAAAGGACTGCCCAGCTATGCACCACCTAAGAGAGGCCAGGGCACCCGGGACGCTTCAGACTCGCCCACAAGGCCTTTACAGCTGCACAGAAACAAGCCAGTCGAAGGGTTCAGTAGCAAACTTGACTCCGTGTCCGCTTTGGCTTCGGTTTGTCCGCCTAAGCGAGGCAGGCCGTTTAAGTCGGCACTCTATTTTAAACGAGCCCCCTTCTTGAAGAAGCACAGGCTGCTTAGCAGGTTGAGGTTCAAGGCATCTTTGCACAGTAGCAGTCCCGGCCCAGGAAGGAGCAGCTTGGCATGTGAGAGAATTAGATCTAACAGAAACCATGGTGAGCACAGCTTCTTGGCTAACTTACTTTCTCCTGCTTCTGAATTGTTTATTACAAGTTTGTTAGTTTAGTTATTTAATCATGAAGCCTCTAAATTGCAACCAGACGTTATTTATGCTTCCTCTCTACTGGTGCTGACCCCCGCCCCGATTAGGGAGAGCGAACTGACACACGTTCCCTCCGACACGTGTGCAGAAGCCGACTGCATCTTTTCACCTGCACGAGGCGAGTTCATGTGTGGATCTGCTTCCACACGTGTGTGTACGGAGAGCCACACCCTGATCAGCACATTATTCCTCAACTCTGTGTAGACGCCATCAGTCAGCCAGCAGAGGTCGTAATTGCATCAGTTATGAGGTCCCTATCCGGCTTCTCCCTCCCTGTATGAACAAGAGGCTAATCGTTGTTCATGTGGCCACCCAGTCCAGCCGAATACGATGTATTCGAAATCCCAGCTCTGGTGTGCTAGCGTGTTTTACCGCCGCGCCACCTGAGCGGCCACGTCTGCCTTTTCTTACTTGCTATTTGTTTCTAACTCTTAGCCATCAATTAGTTTGACTCATTCTGTTATCTGTGCTGTTCTTATAGTTACACTGACGAGCCAAAACATTACGACCCCCCCCCCCCCCCCCCCCGCCACAGATATATGGAAAGCAATGCAATTCCTATTTTGTTAATATTAATTATTACATTTTGAGCTGATAGTAGTTACTCGTAGTACACGTGTTGATTCAGCTGATATGATCAGCAGAAAGACCTGATTGCCTACCTAACGAGGGCGCTACTCAATTCACAGTAAGATTTGCTTAATTTTGCAGACCTTGTTTTTCAAAAATCACAGATTTCACAGATTTCACGGATTTCACGAAGAAAAGAGCCACATTTCATAGCAGTCGTTAAATTAAACACATAAATTGAATGACAGAATAAATTGAAGCTGGTTGGGGGTGTTCTTAGCTGCTTTACACTTCAACATCTTGGACATGTTGACTAAGCGATTGCTAACTGAATTGCCGTAGGCTTGCTAGGACGCCTCATAATGCAAATTAACCCGTAAACGTGAGGCACTTAAACGCTGTTTAACAGGTTGTTTGGCAGCTTAGGATTCGGTAATTTGATACATTAAATTACATTAAGCTACATTAATGGAATGCTTTTGATAGTTGCACCCTGTCTGAGCAATTATTTACCCTTCATTAGGGCAGCTCGGTGGGTAGCACTGTCGCCTCACAGCAAGAAGGTCCTGGGTTTGATTCCCAGGTGGTGCGGTCCAGGTCCTCTCTGTGTGCATGTTCTCCCGGTGTATCCGTGGGTTTCTTCCGGGAGCTCCGGTTTCTTCCCACAGTACAAAGACATTCAAGTGAGGTGAAGTGGAGATACTGAATTGTCCATGACTGTGTTTGACATTGAACCTGAACTGATGAACCTTGTGTAACGAGTAACTACCGTTCCTGTCATGAAAGTGTGTAAAACATGTCATTAAAATCCTAATAACTTTTTCGCCTCGTCGTGCAAATTAACCAGTAAACATGAGGCACTTAAAGGCTTTATAAATGAAAATAGTTAAACCACAAAACACGAACCTTCAAGTTTGAATTTTACTGCAAATTGCGTATTACACAGGAAACGGCTCGTTTCACGGTCGTGAATTGTTTTGACCAGACTCCAAAACAGCAAAGCGTGTCACAGGCAGCTGTGCTAAGTAAAAACTGACAGTGCTTCGAGAAGGAACATGCTAAGAACCGCTGACAGGTTGTTTGGCAGCTCAGACACCGTGAAGCCAGAGGTCATGAAGGCTCTGGTGTCTGGTTCGGACCAGCGAAGGTCTTCTGTGGCTCAGATTGCAGCTAATTTTAATACTGGTGATGAGGTGAATGTGTCAACACGGTGCATCAAACCCTCCTGTGTATGAAGCTGCGTAGTTCTCCACTGTCAAAAGCATCCAAGATCGTGTGGATTGTCCACCAGGATGCACTGTAGGACGAGCCACCGTGCAACGTCTAGATGCTAAAGGATGTGCCGGTAAAGTTCAGATACCCGATACTACAGGTCGACTTTAGATTTAGATTCGGTCTTCTGGACGTCTTTCGTCAGGTCAGAGCTGTTTTGACAGCATACAGGTTGGCTGGTCCTAATGTTTTGGCTCATGTGTATATTTTAAAACTCTTTACTCGTTAGTAACAGTATTACTGAAAAATAACTGATCACGGATTTCTTACAGTTCTTTTTTTTTTATGTTACAGTCTCAAATTCATTACGAAGCTTAAAGAAAGAGGCTCAGGAAGGAAAGTCACTTCTGTCTAATGACCAAGTCTCTGAGGAGGACGTCAAAATGTTTAGACACACCCAAGAGCTCACAGCAAAGGTACAGAAAAACCCTAATACACTTATTAGACTCTTTAAATTGGCGTCACAGTCAACTCATGCTTGTTTTATTTTTCGTTCCAACAGAGGGCCGAACTGATGAGTAGCTCGGATCAGAGACCCTCACTGATCGAGGTCGGGAAATACGAAATACAGACATGGTACTCGTCACCTTATCCTCCAGAATACTCCAGGTAAGTGATGTTACTTAGTTCTGTTATACACTCATAAGCCATAACATTAAAACCACCTCCTTGTTTCAACACTCACTGTTTTTTTTATCAGCTCCACTTACCATATAGAAGCACTTTGTAGTTCTACAATTACTGACTGTAGTCCACCTGTTTCACCCTGTTCTTCAATGGTCAGGACCCCCACAGGACCACCACAGAGCAGGTATTATTTAGGTGGTAGATCATTCTCAGCACTGCAGTGACACTGACATGGTGGTGGTGTGTTAGTGTGTGTTGTGCTGCTGGAGTTTTTAAATACCGTGTCCACTCACTGTCCACTCTGTTAGACACTCCTACCTAGTCGGTCCACCTTGTAGATGTAAAGTCAGAGACGATCGCTCATCTATTGCTGCTGTTTGAGTCGGTCATCTTCTAGACCTTCATCAGTGGTCACAGGACGCTGCCCACGGGGCGCTGTTGACTGGATGTTTTTTTGGTTGGTGGAATATTCTCAGTCCAGCAGTGACTTATCCACTCATACCAGCACAACACACACTAACACACCACCACCATGTCAGTGTCACTGCAGTGCTTAGAATAATCCTTCACCCAAGTAATACCTGCTCTGTAGTGGTCCTGTGGGGGTCCTGACCATTGAAGAACAGCATGAAAAGAGGCTAACAAAGCATGCAGAGAAACAGATGGACTACAGTCAGTAATTGTAGAACTACAAAGATCTCCTAAATGGTAAGTGGAGGTGATAAAATGGACAATGAGTGTAGAAACAAGGAGGTGGTTTTAATGTTATGGCTGATCACCTGAAAGAATCTACAATATTAAAACGCTGGCTGATTTTTTACAGACTACAGAAACTCTATCTGTGCGAGTTCTGTCTCAAGTACATGAAAAACCAGGACGTTCTGCAAAGACATTCGAAGAAGTGCGGCTGGTTTCACCCTCCGGCTAACGAGATCTACAGGAAAGATAACCTGTCTGTGTTCGAGGTCAGTTGCGCGTTTGCAGTCGCGGTTGCGGCCTCTTGCGTGCATGCATTTTAATTCGATCAAATCAGCGTTTGCCGTGTTGCCTGCAGAACTAGACTGAAATCCATGACTGAGTGTCTAAGAGGTCAAGAATGTGGGTGCGAGCGTGACCTATGTGCATTATCCTTCTGGCTTATGTTTAATGTTAATCAAACCATTTGGGATGCAGAAAACTGTTTGAACGTGGATTAATCCATCGACTCCTGCAGGGTTCTGTATATGTAGCGCTCTAGGATTTGCTGTCTGCTTTTAGAATAGAACATTTTAAGCATTTAAAAGCCTAAATGAATTCAAATTCAGCCTGTATACTTTTTATAAATCTCTGTCTACATCAGATCCTTTCAGATTCAGAGATTTGATACGAATCTGAACTAAATCTAACATTATTAAGCCAGATCTACTTTAATGGAATGCTTTTGATAGTTTATCTGTATACACTATATTGCCAAAAGTATTCGCTCGTCTGCCTTCACACACATGAACTTGAGTGACTCCCATTCTTAATCCATAAGGTTTAATATGATGTCGCCACCCTTTGCAGCTATAACAGCTTCAACTCTCCTGGGAAGGCTTTCCACAAGGTTTAGGAGTGTGTTTATGGGAATTTTTAACCATTCTTTTAGAAGCGCATTTGTGAGGTCAGACACTGATGCTGGACGAGAAGGCCCGGCTCACAGTCTCCGCTCTAATTCATCCCAAAGGTGTTCTGTCGGGTTGAGGTGCAGGCCAGTCAAGTCCTTCCACACCAAACTGGCTCATCCACGTCTTCATGGACCTTGTGCTTTGTGCACTGGTGCGCGGTCGTGTTGGAACAGGAAGGGGCCATCCCCGAACTGTTTCCTCAAAGTTGGGAGCATTAAATTGTCCAAAATCTCTTGGTATGCTGAAGCATTAAGAGTTCCTTTCACTGGAACTAAGGGGCCGAGCCCGACTCCTGATAAACACCCCCACACCATAATCCCCCTCCACCACACTTTACACTCGGCACAATACAGTCAGACAGGTACCGTTCCCCCGGCAACCGCCAAACCCAGACTCGTCCATCGGATCGCCAGACGGAGAAGCGTGATTCGTCACTCCCGAGAACATGTCTGCACTGCTCTAGAGTCCAGTGGCGGCGTGCTTTACACCACTGCATCCGACGCTTTGCATTACGCTCTGTGACGTGAGGCTTGGATGCAGCTGCTCGGCCATGGAAACCCGTTCCATGAAGCTCTACACGCTGTTCTTGAGCTCATCTGAAGGCCACATGAAGTTCGGAGGTCTGTAGCGCTCGACTCTGCAGAAAGTTGGCGACCTCTGCGCACTATGTGCCTCAGCATCCGCTGACCCGCTCTGTCGTTTTACGTGGCCTAACACTTTGGCTGAGTTGCTGTTGTTCCCAATCGCTGTTGACTGTGGAATATTTAGTAGCGAGGAAATTTAACGACTGGACTTGTTGCACAGGTGGCATCCTATCACGGTACCACGCTGAAATTCACTGAGCTCCTGAGAGCGACCCGTTCTTTCACTAATGTTTGTAGAAGCAGTCTGCATGCCTAGGTGCTCGGTTTTATACACCTGTGGCCACGGAAGTGATTGGAACACCTGAATTCAATTATTTGGATGCGTGAGTGAATACTTTTGGCAATATAGAGCATCTATCTATCTGTCAATCTATCTATCTTTAAAGCAGAGATTTGATACAAATCTGAACTAAATCTAACAGATTTTTAGGACAGATCTACATTAATGGAATGCTTTTGATAGTTCCGCCCTGTCCTAGTGATTATTTATCCTTTATTCATTTTCTTTCCTATTCAGGTCGATGGAAACGTGAGCAAAATCTTCTGCCAGAACCTGTGTTTGCTTGCAAAGCTTTTTCTGGACCATAAGACGCTGTACTACGACGTGGAGCCGTTCCTTTTCTACGTCCTTACTCGGAATGATGAGAAGGGCTGCCATATTGTAGGATACTTCTCCAAGGTGCTTCAATTTCCTTGTTTTAAATGATAACACGGAAGAAAATGTAATACAGATTCCAGTCTGCAGCATCCTGTCTGATGTCGTCCGTCCAGCTTTTAGTGAAGCTGAGAACAGTGGCGGTGTTTGTTTGCTTTAGTCGAGGACAGCAGCGTGTGCACTAAATTGCCTGCGTTGGCACTAATCTGACACACACTCTCTGTTTCCTCCTCCCTCAGGAAAAGCTTAGCCAGCAGAAGTACAATGTGTCCTGTATAATGATCATGCCCCAATACCAAAGGCAAGGATTCGGGAGGTTCCTCATTGATTTCAGTAAGTTTTCCTTCGTCTCTGAGTTGCTTGAACTATTAGTAGCTTTTACACAAGTTATAAGGGATTCATATGTTAATTGTTGCTCTGTGTGTGGTGTTACTGGGCGTGGTTATTCTAATATCAGAGTATTATTACCGGTCATATTTCAACTGGAAAAAGCATTATAAAATTAAATAAAGACATGCTTGGAATACTACACCAAGCTACAGTCATGTACTAAGCTGGTCAGATAGGATCTTGTAATGCTCCTCATTTGTCTTCTATAGGGAAACATCAAACTCATTTAATCTAATATTAGATATTTTTGAGGCACCCAGGTGGCGCAGCGTGATATTCTGCTAGCACACCAGCGCCGAGATTCTAAACTCCTCTGTTTGAAATTCGGCGTTGCCACCGGTCGGCTGGGCGCCATCCAGCGGGCATAATTGGCAGTGCCTGCAGCAGATACTAATTGGCCACCGTATCTGCAGGGTGGGGGCCGGACTGTGTGTGGGTGGGATTTTCATACGCTGTGTAAGGACCCTGATTGAAGGAAGAGACGCCTGTGCAGAATGCAGGGGCGAGAAGAGGAGGGCTGTGCACGTGTCGGAAGAGGCGTGTACATTGACGTGCTCTCCTCGGACGCATTTGGGTATCCCTCAGCAGCGGAAGACAATCGAGTGTGTTAAATCGGGAGGATATATTTGTTATAAATATTTTAGTATTTTCTCCTTCCCTTTCACACATGAATCTTCACTTGGGCATTTACTGGCAATTTACCACATGTCTTATAGTTATTTTAAATTCCTCTATGTTTTAGTTGAAGTGGACAGAGAAAAAATTACAGAGGTGCTTGAATGGCACAGTGGTCCCTGGTGAGGTTCTCCACAGGATCAGAAGTTGAGGCCCGAAAGAAAATGTACCTTATTGACGCTGCAGCAGTGTGCCCTTCTCGGCCAGCGTGGGTGTCATGCATGCAGCAGTATTTGCGAGTGCAGTTAGGATTCAGATCAGTCTTCATTGGATCCTAGGGTGTTTTCACATGTGCATTTTTCAGTCAGTTTCAATCAGACTCATGTTTGTTTTCCTCCTCGGTGTGATTTGTTTGGGAAGGTGTGAACACATGAATCAGACGTGATTACTGTTGTATTTGTGGGCCGAAACGATGGCATAGAGACCCTTGACGTGCGGTGGCCTCGTCCAGTCCCAAACGAGTTGTGATGTTTGTGGTGAGAACGTGTTCTGACCTTGATTCGACCCAGCTGGCTGTCATTCTCAATATAAGCTCCATTCTTCTGCTCAGTGGTCTAAAGGCAGGACTAGAAGTGAATCTGACATTCTGCTGATGTTTAGGCTGGTATACACCGATCAGCCATAACATTAAAACCACCTCCTTGTTTCTACACTCACTGTCCATTTTATCAGCTCCACTTACCATATAGAAGCACTTTGTAGTTGTACAATTACTGACTGTAGTCCATCTATTTCTCTACATACATACAGGACCACCACAGAGCAGGTATTATTTAGGTAGTGGATCATTCTCAGCACTGCAGTGATACTGACATGGTGGTGGTGTGTTAGTGTGTGTTGTGCTGGTATGAGTGGATCAGACACAGCAGCGCTGCTGGAGTTTTTAAATACCGTGTCCACTCACTGTCCACTCTATTAGACACTCCTACCTAGTCGGTCCACCTTGTAGATGTAAAGTCAGAGACGATCGCGTCTTCTAGACCTTCATCAGTGGTCACAGGACGCTGCCCACGGGGCGCTGTTGGCTGGATATTTTAGGTTGGTGGACTATTCTCAGTCCAGCAGTGACAGTGAGGTGTTTAAAAACTCCAGCAGCGCTGCTGTGTCTGATCCACTCATACCAGCACAACACACACTAACACACCACCACCATGTCAGTGTCACTGCAGTGCTGAGAATGATCCACCATCTAAATAATACCTGCTCTGTGGTGGTCCTGTGGGGGTCCTGACCATTGAAGAACAGTTTGAAAGAGGACTAACAAAGCATGCAGAGAAACAGATGGACTACAGTCAGTAATTGTAGAACTACAAAGTGCTTCTGTATGGTAAGTGGAGCTGATAAAATGGACAGCGTGTGAAGAAACAAGGAGGTGGTTTTAATGTTATGGCTGATCGGTGTATAAACAAATGCCGTCTATGCCGTTGCTGTATGTTTAATTGCATTGAAATATGCGGGTCCAAAACACTCTGGTTTTTCTCTGTTTGGTAAATATGCTAGCCCACCAGTGCTGAGATCTCATGCTCTCAAGTTCGAATCTCAGCTCTGTTACCTGCCGTCCGGGTACCTACACAGACATAAAATTGACACGCATGTTGGAGGCGCCATGTGGTTGATTATGACTAGAATAGGAGAGTCGAACCAAACAGACAGACTGTAGGTATGAAAAGCCCTTAGAAGCAGCAGAAGTTGTGATTTATTGATGTCAAGAACAAGCAGGATTTCTTTAAGTGTTCCCTATTAGTTCCTTCCTGCCCTTTATACTCATTCCTGGTGGCTGAGGATCAAGCTTAAGTGCGAGCGTTCCTCCCTGATGGATGCATTAATGAAGTTGATGCCTGTTAATAAAAGTGTGCCTGGTGAGTGCTGCGCTCTCTAATCATGGCTAAAGCGGCTCTTTAAACGGACTCATTTCTCTTTGTTGTGTAGTAATCACAGCCTAGCACTTCATACAGAGCTGGTTCAGGGGAGCTTTCTTCTCTCTAAAGGACCGGCATTGTGTCCCCGATCTCCTGTTCGGTTGCGCCTCACAGCATGCGTCAGAGTGCCTGCAGGAGGCTGAAGAGTGGTCTCTCCGGGCTGCCTTTTTAGACGCGAGTCTTTTAAACATCAGAGGCTTCGAGGATAAAAATGACGATTCATCCGTGCCTCTGAGATTTCATAAAGATCTGTCCCGTCACCGCAAACAAGACAAATGAAAGCTGCCACTCATCTACTCTGACAGCGGATTTTCTCTGTTTGTTTGGGTTCTTTAACGCTCTGCTTTCTCCTGCCAGGTTACTTACTCTCCAGGAAGGAGGGCCAGGCCGGCTCCCCAGAGAAGCCTCTATCAGATCTGGGTCGTCTGTCCTACTTGGCTTATTGGAAAAGTGTCATACTAGAGTACCTGCACAATCACCCGGATAAGAGCGTGAGCATCAGGGGAATGAGCAAAGCCACGGGCATGTGTCCACACGACATCGCCACCACACTCCAGCAGCTCAACATGATTGATGTGCAGGATGGCAGGTTGGTCGTGCTCCCGTGCTGTCACATTCACAAACCATTTCTGACAGGCTCCCTCATCTATAGAGCGTGTCATTTCACCATGTGACACATCAGTAGTGTTTTACTAGCCTGGCAAAGCTGTACTCAGTGGCACACGCGCTCTTATTAGCGCCACACAGACTGCCCTGACTGTACAGTGTCTGCTTTTCTGTGGTTATACTGTAGCTTCTTACTGTTTCTCCCCTCTTACTCGTACAGATTTGTGATACTTCGAAAGAATCACTTGATCCAGAATCATATTGCACAGCTGAGAGAGCAGCCACGCCTTTATGAGCTCGATCCTGACCGTCTCAACTGGACTCCTCCTAAATTAGTCCACAGAAACCCAACCCAGCAGAGGACCCGGTCAGAGGTGGGTGCTTCACCTTTTGTTATTCTTCTGTTACTTGGCCTGGATTGGGTTCTGGTGAAAGACAGACAGACAGAAAGACGGACAGAGACAGAAAGACAAACGGGCAGAGACAGACGGAGACACACGCACAGACACACACAGAGACAGAAGGACAGAGACAGACAGACAGAGAGACAGACAGACCGATAGACAGAAAGACCGAAACAAAGACACACACACACACACAGACAGGCAGAGACAGACAGACGAGACACAGAGACAGACAGACACTCGGACACACACACACACAGAAAGACAGACACAGAGAGATACAGAGAGACAGACAGACAGAAAGACAGATACAGACAGGCAGAGACAGACAGACAGGCAGAGACAGAAAGACACACAATCACACAGACAGAGAACGACAGACAAAGACAGGCAGACAATCACACAGACAGACAGAGACAGAAAGACAGACAGACAGAGACACGCGCACAGACAAATGAGACACAAAGACAGAAACACAGGCAGAAAGACACAATCAGACAGACAGAGACAGACAGACAGACAGACAGACAGACAGACAGACAGACACGCGCACAGACAAATGAGACACAAAGACAGAAACACAGGCAGAAAGACACAATCAGACAGACAGAGACAGACAGACACACACAGACAGAGACACGGACAGACAGCATGAACACAGCATACTGTTGTAATCTAAATAATAAAAGAAAAACATTTATTTTGTCCACAAATTACATATTAAATTAAGTTTTGCACAGCAAGGTATTTACTACAGTATTAACTAGTGTGTAAACACAGCATTGCTGCGGTCGTTATTTCACCGACTAATTAGTGTGGTAGTATTTGGTTGGCATGCAGTCGTTTGCCTTTGAAGTAAAACATTATTTGCTTTTTGCAACCATAAAACCCCCTAAATTCAAAAATTACCAATGAAGTCACCCAAGAGATGCTGTCAGTTAAGTGTTTGTGGGAGGGAAGGTCGGACAGGTGCCCTCCCGCCGCTTTGGAACTGGTCTGGGAAGGGGTGAGGTTCACATGGAGCTTAGTATGTCTCTTCATCAATGTTACAGCTCTGTGTGGGGAACCCAACACTGACAGGTGATCGATGCGGGTGCAGATTGGACAGAGGTGTGTGTTCAGGCTCCCCGTGATCCAGGGAAAAAAACACAACATAATATTTATATGAAGGTTTAATATAATGAAGATAATGAAATAATCTTAATAAGATTAAATAATCTTAACTGGTGCACACACCGGAGTTTTCTTATTCTGTTCATGTAAATATTTATTGTAGTTCATGTGAAGCGATAATTCAGGAGGGATGTAATGTGTTTAACCTGCTTTTGCATAACCACACAGCCTGAGTCTTTAAGAAAATGTCATAACACCCCCCCTCCACACACACACACACACACACACACACACACACACACACACACAACCCTCTCTGAAACACATTTAGAACTATAAGCACAAGATGTCCACGCTGTGTGTGACCTGCTGCAGCACATCTCTGTGTATCTCTTCATTTGCCTGCAAGTGAAGTTATTTTTAACTGCTGCTCAGCCTCCTGAGTGACCCAAATCAAATCTCTGCATTAACGCCACCGTCCCATGAAATGACATTTTCACGGTTGTGCTGTACTTTCTTTTTTTAATTATTATTATTTTAGATCAGTGGCCAATCATAAGTCAGTGTTTCTGCTACAAATGTGCTGGTGCTGGCTTTATTGCTGCACTGAAATGAAAAGATATCAGCATAAAAACACGTTATATTTTTACTGTTTGGGTCCTGATTGGCATTTCCTGATGTCTTTATACACTCTGTGTCATTCCATATGAATTGTAGAGTTTCTACAAGATATTTAGTTAGGGATGTCCTAATAATAAGAGTAATAATAAGATTTTTAATCTACATGCTTGTGTTTTGATTGAAAGTGCAGCGAAGATCAGTTATATCTAGGGATGTAACGATGCACCACAAGACAGTTAACATGTATAATAAATCGATATTCACTTTAAACAGCAGAGGGCGCTGGCACTATTCACCTCGCCTGGTTGACATCACTACAGGGTTGCCAGGTTCGAAATTTTCCAGCCAAATTTATTTATGTGAGGATACGTTCTTTATTTGTATTATTCATTTATGTATTCATTTCATTTCAGTTTTATTTTACACAAAAGGGGAAATGTGCAGCATTGTTTTGCATAGTTTGTAGCTACCTCAAAAATAAAAGGGCCTTCATTATTTAGATAAATAAAAGATAAGCACAAATACAGTATTGATTTTATTTTTTTAAAGAGAAATAAAAGGAAACTTTGTCATCATTTGTCTTCAATTTCATTTTGTTTAAAAAATCGGGGAAAAATCGTATCGTGAACCCGGTATCGTGAATCACATCATGGGTAGAGTCCCTAGTTATATCATAAGAGCTACTCGAACCAACCGTTCTTTCAGTCACTGTTGCAGTACATTATTGTGACACATTCATGGAGCGTACATACACTATGGACAAAAGTATTGGGACACCCCTTCTAAGCATTGAATTTGTGTGTTTCAGCCACAACAATTGCAATGTAAATATGTAAATAAAAAGACATGCTATCAAATATGTAGCAACAGTTTAAGGAAGGTCCTTTCCTGTTCCAGTATGACTGTGCCCCTGTTCACAAAGCAAGCTCTATAAAAACATGAAAATTAGCTGGATTTAAAGAAACTCCAGACCTCACTGAACAGCTTTGGAATGAACTGGAACATCAGTTGAGGATTTCTTGACCAACACCAGTGCACATGCATTTTTGGCTGAATGGGCACAAATTCCCACAGACATACTTCAAAGTCTTGTAAGAAGCCTTCTCACATAGAGCTCACTCTATTTTATGATCAGGTGTCCAGATACTTTTGTCCAAGTAGTGTAAGCAATGTTTTGTAACTTGAAGAAGCGATTCCTGCTGCAATATAAATAACCAGGCTAATGCTTCATCTCGTATTTCACATAAACAGCCCGGGGACCTTAACGATGACAGTGCCTTAACCACTGAGAGAGCTTCACGAGTGTCGAGCAGCAGAATACCTCCTCTAACCAAGTGTAAAAAACACACCAGACGGCCCCCGGAGCCGACCATGAGCACCACTGAGAGGGACTCGAAAATCAGCGATGATAGCAGCAGTGATGACGATACTTCAGTCCGGTCCCAGTCTGTACCTGGTCTTAAGCAAAAGGTAAGAGAGCGTTCACTTGGGATTTGGCATTTTGCAAGACTCTGTGTTCATCTTTGCTGTTGGTCAATACATTGTCTTGTATTAACTCTTTAATGGTTTTACTTCCTTTAAATCTAAATAATGGGGTGACAATTGGCTGTTTAAATAATCGTGTTTGTTCTACTCCTTGGGTGATGTGTGTTAAACTCAAATATAGGGAGTAGGCCCCTTCCTAAAGCTCCTTTGGTGTTTTTAGGTTGGTTGGTTCTCCCTCCCCACAACATCTCAACTTTTGATACACGTTAATAAATATTTATATATATGTGAGGGTCTAGTTACAAAAAACAGTGAAGTTAATAAGTCACAACAATAAAATCTTGATTTCTACATGCACATCAAAGTGGATTTATAAATGACTTTTGTTTTAATCAGCATTTCACATGCTGTCCAGACTTTTCTGGAACTCTAGTTAGCTTATGAAATTATAGCCTGACCTTTCATTCGAATCTGGCTCGGCAGTATAGACCGACTGCGTGACTGTGATGACTGTGTCCTTATTAAAACAAAGCTCTGTTTCATGCGATGTTAAGATATTTGCAGTAGGATTAACAAACCCCAGAATGTCTCCTGAGAGTCAGCCAAATCCAGTAAAGAATACGTTGTGAGGGACCTGTGGTCAGCCCGGTCCTGCATGCCCTCATTTGGGGTTTCGTGCTGGCAGAGCTTTCCAAATAAATGGCCTGAGGCTCAGATGTTGCGGTACGAGTGATGGGGCTTTGAATTGAGATCATGAGGCAGGCCATTCAGAGTGTGGTCACCTTCCCCTATGTTTAGCGTCATTCTTAACGGCGTGCGTCTCATCCAAACCTCCAACTTTTGGTTTAGAGGGCAGTCGGGACATTCTCACCAAAATCCACTCTTCTGAAAACTGTTTTGTCTAACAGACTTTGCGTTTAGCTTTCACTCGAATGCATTTTGGTTGTGGTTGATTCGTAAGGTGTTTGTGATAAACTGTTGCTTTAGTAAAGGTGGTTGTTTTGCTGAAATGCTGCTCTTTTCCCTCTTGTCTATAAACAATAAAACTCATCTGAGATGTGTTTATTTTTCCAGAGAGCAGGCCTTCTGCGGAAGAAAAGAGGTCGCAGGAAAGTGCGCATCAACAGCAGCGTGACCACAGAAACCATCTCGGAGAGGACGGAGGTGCTGGACGAGCCGTTCGAGAACTCCGATGCGGAGACGCCCGTGTCGCAGCAGGGCCGCTCCGTCAGGAGGAAGCACAGTGAGGACGAGGAGGAGGAGCTGGAGGAAGAGGCCACGAGAAGAGTTGTGCGCCGGCCTGGCAGACCAAGGAAAAGGGAGAGAAAAGATGACAATCACTCTAATCACCAGGAAGAATTGAAATTGGAAGGTAATGTCAATGAAAATGTGCAGTAAATGCATTCTGGTTAAGCTTGGGACAGTGGTGGCCTAGTGGGTAGAGCTTTGGGCTATCAACCGGAAGATTGGGGGTTCAAATCCAGGCTCTGCTATGCAGCCACTGTTGGGTCCTTGAGCAAGGCCCTTAACCCTGTCTGCTCCAGGGGCGCCGTACGATGGCTGACCCTGCGCTCTGACCCTGGCTTTCAAACAAGCTGGGATATGCGAAGAAAGAATTTAATTGTACTGTACATCTGTATATGTATATAGGATAAATAAAGTATATCTATCTATCTATCTATCTATCTATCTATCTATCTATCTATCTATCTATCTATCTATCTATCTTATTGCATATTGCATTTAATAATTTGCTTCTTCTTATTTTCACAGACCTCACAGATGACATGAAGAAAGACAATCCAAGACCTGTTAAACGGAAAAAAGGCTGGCCCAAAGGGGTGAAGCGAGGGCCCCCTAAATGGAGATTAAAGAAAGAAAGAAAGATGGGCTTCAAGCTCAACCTTTACACGCCTCCCGAGACCCCCATGGTCACTGCAGAGCCAGAACCGGAGGAGGACCAGCTGGACAGTCCAATGTCCGTTCCTGAAGACCCCGAGCCATGCATAGAACCCGAGCCTGTCGATCCACAGCTGCCCACTTCAGCGTCAGACGCACTTAGCATTGACCTGAAGGAAGACGGCGAAGAACACGTGGAAGACCAGCCCTCAGATAAACCCGATTCTGTACCTAATTCTCCTTTGGAGGCTGTCAGTAGGACACCTGTTTCAGATCCTTTAGAACATGAACAGTCGCCTGAAAATCCAGAGCAGGACAGGGATCAGGAACCCGATGAACCGGAGCAGGAGCGTACAGAAGTCCAGGCCCCTGACGAGCGGGACTATGAGGAGGAAGAGGACGAAGAGCAGGAATCCGCTCACGTGGACGATCACGACGCAGACGACGAGGACGACGGCCACGCTGATTCTGCTAACAAGAGGAAAGAGGATCCTGCACCCGCTCCTGAAAAAGAGCCAACGGATGACCCAGAGACCGTACCGGACCTCGGTAACGATGAGAAGGAAGAAGATCCTCCTGTGCAGTGTTCAGGAGAGCAGGTCTCTGATAGCAGCCTCGCTGGCCCGGACACCCAGGACAACCCGGCGGATTCGGACCATCAGCCCGACTCCGAATCGGACGAGGAAGAGGAGGAGGAGGAGGAGGAGGCTGAAGAGGGCGAGGTGGAGAGCAGTCAGAACGTCGAAGGATGTAAAGATGCTGGTCCTTTGACGCCCGCGATAAAGGAGGACCAGAGTTTGTGTCCGGAGCTGGACATGGAAACCGCCCAGGCGGTTCGGTCCTTAACTCAGGATGCTGATCAAGAACGGCAATTCCAGGACTGCGTGGAAACCCAGGAGGCCTGCCGCACCCTGCAGAGGTACGTCCACGTGGACCAGAGTCCGCAAATGACTCCGGTCGACGACTGCCAGCAGTCGGACCACAGCAGCCCACTGTCCTCGGTTCACTCCCACCCCAGCCTGTCCGTGCGGTCGGTCAACAGCCCGGCCGTGTCCATCCTGGAGAGCAGCTACACCCAGATCAGCCCGGACCACGGCGCCATTTCCGTCCACTCGCTCCATAACAACATGGAGACGAGTCCGATGATGGACGTCCCCTCCGTGTCCGACCACTCCCAGCAGGTCGTGGACAGCGGCTTCAGTGACCTCGGCAGCATCGAGAGCACCACCGAGAACTACGAGAACCCCAGCAGCTACGACTCCACGCTAGGCGGCAGCATTTGCGGCACGGGCGCCAGCGCCGGCGCCTCCTCCCAGAGCAGCTGTTCCTATGGCAACCTCTCCTCCGGTGGCAGCCACGGGCAGAGCAGCTGTGCCGTGTCCCAGCAGATGGCCGGCACCGTGGTGAACAATACCGGTGCCTGCAGCATGCTCCAGCAGAACAGCATGAGCTCGCCACAGGGCTGCAGTGTCAAATCTCCACAAGGCTGCGTACCAGAAAGGCAGCCCGGGCACGGTCACGCTCACGGCCCGGTGCACGGCCCGGTGCACGGGCACGGACACAACCACGGGCATCATCACAACCACAACCACCACCATCACCACCCCTCACACCAACACCAACATCATCAGCACCACCAGCAACCTCTGACTCACTGCTCCATGCCTGGTAGCTATCCTCCACCCATGCAACTCCCTGACCTTCCCGAATCGAACAACCCCTCCACAAATCTGAATCTTTATGAGAGGATGGGTCAGGGCGAGTATGGGGGCGGGCACTACGGACAGCCCTCTGCAACCTTCAGCCTGGCCAAGCTCCAGCAGCTTACCAATACCTTCATTGACCACTCTCTGCCCTTCAGCCACTCGGCGTCTCACCCCATCACGTCTTACTCCAACAACAGCGGCTCCCTGTCCTCGCACCTCGGCCCTCACAACCCCACGCTGGTGTCCTTATCCCAGCCTCCGCACGCGGGCGGCGGCCCACAGACTCAGGCCGCCATGACTCCCCCGCCCAACATGACCCCTCCGCCCATGATGGTGCAGCGCAACATGGGCACGCCCAACGTGAACCTGCCGTCCTCTCAGAGACTGCAGAGGCAAATCCCGCCCAAGACTCAACACCATCATGCGGTCACGATCCGCTCCAAATCCGCCCCGCTGACGCACCACCAGCAGCAGATGTACGGCAGGAGTCCGCAGCCCGTGACCATGCAGGCGCCGAGCAGGACTCTGGCCATGGCGCCCCGCATGAACATGGGCGTGAACCTCATGCCCGCGCCCGCATACAACGTCAACTCCATGAACGTGAACATGCCGCTTAACGCGATGAATACGTACAGGGTGACCCAACCCATGATGAACGGGGGCTACCACAGCAGCACAACGTACATGAACCAGTCTCCGCAGTACTCTATGCAGATGGGCATGATGGGTACTCAGCCTTACCCACAACAGCCCATGCAGGCCCCACCCCACGGCAATATGATGTACAGTCCAGCGGGTCACCACGGTTACGTGAACAATGGCATGTCCAAACCACCGTTAAACGGGCCTTACATGAGACGATAATCGCCGAGGACCCCCCGGAGGTCCTCTATAGGTCAAAATATCAAAGTCAGATGGATGACTTGAGGTAGTTCTTGTGTTTTATCGTTCGCTTTTATGGATTTGTTTTTTCTGAAAACCAGCACTTGGTAAGAATGCAAAAAAAGTTGTGTTTAATGGCTAATCTTTAGCTTTTTTTTCCCTATTTATGGGAAGCCTTACATCATCAGAATAAAATGTAACGTTTAATGTAAATCTCAAACTGCACTGCAGTTGAATAATTGCTTTGCTTTCTTTTGGACTTGCTTTATCGAACCTTTAAATGTGCCTGCATTGTATGCCTTTTCCACGTACCCGTTTAGCAATCGCAAGTTTCTGTTCGAGTCCGTACTCATGCCTTCATATTATTTAAATTATTTTTTTATATTTTTTTAAGTGTAAGGTGAAATTAGCATGCTAATATGTATGTTAGTGACAGTGCATCAAGGTAGTACTGTACAGTGTTGTGCTTAAAAGCAAGCGGTTTTATAATAAACGTATGGCCTTTGTTAGGTTTCCCTCTATGGAAGGGAAAAAAAAAAAAAGAAAGAAATCAAATTCTATTTTTGTTGTTTCTAATATGGAAAAGATTTTAAACATCGTCGTGTTTTTCGGCTGTTCGGCTTTGAAGGTTCTCTTGCTAATTGTGAATAATTTGTTACTTTTTAACACCTTTCTTTACCTGAGGCAGCTTTCTGTTTTTATACAAACTAAAGCAATTTCAGACGAGACATAGAGACGTCAATGTCAGTATTTGTACATTTAGATTAATTCAATCAAGTGAAGGAAGTGCAAAAAAAGGAAAGAAAAAACAAACAAAAAGAAGCAGTTTTTACAGTGCACAGGGAGTTTAGAAAACTGTCGATTTACTCCAAAGTTGGTCTTTTAAGAAATGCCTTTAAACATGCATTTTCATTCCACATGTAAATTTCTATCTTATTCTTATAAGACATCTGATTTATATTTTACTGAAATGTAGAGCGCTAGCCTTGTTAATAGACGAAACAGACGGCATGTATAAAGAGAAATGGTATCAGTGTCTTTGTATAGCTTATTTTGTAGCCTTTGTACCTGTACAGAATGGCAGTTTGATGTAAGAGGGATATCCTGACTGTACTAATTAATGAAACGACAGTCCTGTATTTATGAGTTCCATTTTTAGTCAGTCACTTAATGCTGTACATTTTAGCAGAAAAATAAATTATGAGCCACTGACAGCCTGAATCTGGAGTCATTTTCTTCTTTTTTTGCTGTAAGAGTCTCGTAAACCAGTTTATTCAGTTTTGTTCTCACAGTGTTTGGGACGTCGACATGGACACACAGCAGCTCTACAGAAATCCAACCCAGAGTCTAAACCTGTATTTAAAAAGAAAGTAAATCTCAAATAGGTCGTTTACAGTTTTGTTTTTTTATTATGTAGACTTGAATCTGCAGCTTTAATCGCTTATGGGTTTGTTTGTAAACCTCATGGGATGCACTGCGACCCTGACTAGGTCAAAGCGATGGTGAAACAGACAGTGCTGAAATGGTAACGTATCTATTAAAATGGACAAGTGGTTGCATCTAACTGAAAGTAACACGGGTAACTGCTTACATATTTCATTATGCACCTTGGTACAGCTTTAAAAATGTTAAATAACCTGCTAATATGCTACTTTGCAAATCACTGCAAATATGCCGCTATTGCTCACTCGGCCAAACGGAATAGGTCACAGTTGTCGAACCCCATTCTTTGTGTGCAGCAAACTGTTTATGTTTGGATGGGATTCTAATTCAAGAGTTTCAGATCTTAGCGATAATGGGCGAGCACATCCATAGCTACGCCACCCATGCACCCTTGTTCTACATTTGTAATATCACTTCGAGTTGCTGATTTAATGAATAATTTTACAAAAATACACCTAAAGTGTACACCTTATGTTATTCATAATATGTATTATGTCGTCTTCTATTGTAAGAGCTGTGGTCATTTTAATCTAATCTGAGTACAAACGTTAAAAATGAGACTATAGGCCTTAAATGGCCCGTGCAACGCTAGAAAATAAGAATCTCAAAGTAGTTTTGCAGAGGTGTGTTTTCTTTGCATTGTATTATAAAATATTATTCATTTTATATATACTGTATATTTCATTTATTTGAAGTTACCTTTTGGTTTGAGATGTACATTTTTGCAAACACATGACCACATGTGGACACTTCTCCTTAGCTTGTTGGACACCTCAATTAAAAAATTGGGCAGTAAAATAGAGTTGCCATGTCGCCTTTATAGCCATGACACACTTCTATGGAAGCATTCCACAAGATTTTGGAGTATGGTCATTCAGTAGACAAAGCATTCGTAAGGTCAGGCACTGGTGTTTGGATGGAGGAGGCCTGGCTTACAATTGATGGTCCAGTTTATCACAGGTTTCTAATGAGGTTATGGTCAGAGGGTCTGTGGTCACTGGGCTTTTCCAACACTAAACTCACCAAATCATGTTTTTTTATTAATCTTGCTTTTTGCATGTGGACAGTGTCATGCTGGAACAGGTAAGGACCTTTCCCAAGTTGGAAGTGCATAATGTTTTTGGGTGTGGGTGAGTGGGTGAAATACACAGGCTCAGTAATTAGAGGGGTGCACAAACCTTTAGCCATGTAGTGTATGTGGTGCTGACTTAGATCCTGGAAACAAGCCTGCATCAACTCCAGCACTGTGTAAGTAAATATAAATAAAGATCTTGCACGTCATTAACCCAAAATAATGGAATAGTTTGAGCCAGAATTACGTGGCTTGTGGGAAGTCATTGGCGATGTTATTGGAGTTTCTGGGTTTTTTGCTGTTGTAGTTGAACGTCCAGCTCTCTAAGCTGCTTCAAAAATCCTCTGTTGGGTAAAATGCAGCGTCGTTCCTTCACGTGTTCAATTGCATCGACAACCGTCATGTTCTTGTAGATCATTAAATACGCCAAAAACAAAGTAGCTGATCGACTTCGTCCCATCACACAGTGCACCAACAGTTTACCTGTGGGGGCGGGAAGGGGGGGGGGGGATATATGTGTAAAAAAATTTCCAGGTTTTTGGTCATTTTCAGGTAAGTTACAGACTAGCTGAGGTTTAATCCTGGCTAGCAGACTTAATAAATTTGTCAAAGATAGCTATCAATCAGTATTGAAATTGTTTTATAGCATGTTTTTGATATAATAAATTATCGCCAAACCTAAAAAAAAAAAAAAAAGCATTCAGCTGAACCTTATCCAAAGCAACAACATATTTTTTACTAACCTTGCTACATTCTAAACTGCATTAAGCTACTAAACAATGAATGCATTTTGGAGCTCTGAATTTTGATAATTACTAGCTAAATAATAAACACTATCTTCAACTGGTCCTGGAGAGGTCTGAGTGTTAGTATTAAATTTAATAGCATTTTATTCTCAATGATTTATTAAATAGTAGTTAAACATGTCTCAGTAAACTAAAAACACAACTTATGTATGTTAGCACTGAGATTAAGCAGGCTAACCAATTAGCAATGGTATTTACTTAAGTATCAGAAGCTTAGGCTACTATTTAGATAGACAGCCTGCTTTCATGCTGTTCTCTAATGGTCAGGACCACCACAGAGCAGGTATTATTTATGTGGTGGATCATTCTCAGCACTGCAGTGACACCGACATGGTGGTGGTGTGTTAGTGTGTGTTGTGCTGGTATGAGTGGATCAGACACAGCAGTGCTGCTGGAGTTTTTAAATACCGTGTCCACTCACTGTCCACTCTATTAGACACTCCTACCTAGTTGGTCCACCTCGTAGATATTAAAGTCAGAGACGATCGCTCATCTATTGCTGCTGTTTGAGTCGGTCATCTTCTAGACCTGCATCAGTGGTCACAGGACGCTGCCCACGGGGCGCTGTTGGCTGGATGTTTTTGGTTGGTGGACTATTCTCAGTCCAGCAGTGACAGTGAGGTGTTTAAAAACTCCAGCAGCGCTGCTGTGTCTGATCCACTCATACCAGCACAACACACACTAACACACCACCACCATGTCAGTGTCCCTGCAGTGCTGAGAATGATCCACCACCTAAATAATACCTGCTCTGTGGTGGTCCTGTGGGTCCTGACCATTGAAAAACAGGGTGAAAGGGGGCTAACAAAGCATGCAGAGAAACAGATGGACTACAGTCAGTAATTGTAGAACTACAAAGTGCTTCTATATGGTAAGTGGAGCTGATAAAATGGACAGTGAGTGTAGAAACATGATTCAATGATCTCTCTCTTTACTCACTCTCTGGATTGCTAAGCGCCCGGTCAATAAATTGAGCCGCAGGGTAGAAAAACTGGTTGAGGTTAAAAGTTGGAACGTCTTCTGCCTCCACGCCGTAGTAATCGATGTTCATGCCGCTGTAGTAACCTGGACCTGTGGAGACGTTGTTCCATATTCCCTCAGCTGCGTTCAGTATGTGCGTTAGTCCCATCTTCAGCAGGTTGGCACACTCGAGTGCTGTCTTTCTGTAAGGGAATATAACCAGTTGGTTATGGCTATTTAGGAGGACTTTAGGACACTCATATATTTTAGCACCACTTCTAAAAGACCTCATTAGTTATTAGTTTCACCCATTAAATGTAGTTTTCTGCCACCTCTTTGTGTACAATGTACATTTACGTTTTTAGCATCTAACAGACGTTCTTATCCAGAGCGACTTGTTTCCACAGTGTCAAACCAGCATGGAATAATACCACCTACTTTAAAGATTCTTCTGTTTGAGGACTTCAGGGTTCTTCTGTTTAGGCTTTTGAACCACACAGATCTTCTGCATTAATTTATTCATTCATTGTCTGTTTTACCACTGCTTTATTCTGGTCAGGGTCACAGTGGGTCTGATTCATTGGGCAATAGAACACACATCTAGGACAATTTTTAGTACTTCCTGATAGCCTGACTGAATGTCTTTGGACTTGTGGGAGAAAACTGGAACACCTGTAGGACATCCACATAGACGAAAGGGGGAACATGCAAACTCCACACAGAAAGGACCCGGTCCTGGTCTACCAGGTCCTTCTTGATGTGAGGCGACAGCGCTACCCACTGTGCCACCATGCCGCCTCTTCTCCCCGAGTCATACTTTAATGTTGTAGCTTATACAGAGCTTTAACTTGGAGGGCAGCACAGTGGCTAAGTGAGTAGCACTGTCACCTCACAGCAAGAAGGTCCTAGGTACGATCCCCAGGTGGGGCTGTCCGGGTCCTTTCTGTGTGGAGTTTGCATGTTCTCCCCGTGTCTGCGTGGGTTTCCTCCGGGAGCTCCGGTTTCCTCCCACAGTCTAAAGACATGCAAGTGAGATTTACTGGAGACACTAAATTGTCCATGACTGTGTTCGATATAATCTTGTGAACTGATGAATCTTGTGTAATGAGTAACTACCGTTCCTGTCATGAATGTAACCAAAGTGTAAAACATGACGTTAAAATCCTAATAAACAAACAAACAGTTAGAGCCTAGTGGTTAAGGTACTGGAGTAGTAATCGAAAGCTCTCTGTTTCAAGCCCCACCACTGCCAGTTTGCCACTGTTGGGCCCTTAGGCAAGGCCCTTAACCCACAATTGCTTAGATTAATATACTGTTACAGTACTATGTGGATGAAACTGTCTGCTAAATGCCTAAAATGTAAATGTAGGACATTTTTAGTAGCTTCAGTTGGCCTGACTGAATATCTTCGGACTTGTGGGAAGAAACTGGAACATCCGGAGGAAACCCACACAGACACAGAGAGAACTCCTGGGCTCCCAACTGGGGAATCAAACCCAGACCCCTCTTAACATGAGGCGACAGCACTACCCACTGTGCCACCATGCCGCCTCTTCTCCCCGATTCATTCTTTGATCTTCTAGCTTATATACTGTAGAGCTTTAACTTTAACTACTGATGGCCATCTGCTCTGAGGTTTGAATTCTGACACTCAGTACGCTGCCAGGCGGCACGGTGGCTCGGTGGGTAGCACTGTCGCCTCACAGCAGGAAGGTCCTGGGTTTGATTCTCAGTCTGCATGGGTTTCCTCCGGGAGCTTCGGTTTCCTCCCACAGTCCAAAAACATGCAGTCAGGTTAATTGGAGACACTGAATTGCCCTATAGGTGAATGGGTGTGTGTATGTGTGTCTGCCCTGTGATGGACTGGCACCCCGTCCAGGGTGTTACTGTGTGCCTTGCGCCCATTGAAAAGCTGGACCCTGATTGGATAAGCGGTTAAGAAAGTGAGTGAGTACGCTGCCATACCTGCTGTTTTTATTCAGCATTTAAGGTGGCAGCAGTGGCACAGGTGGTTGTAATGATGCACAACTCCTGCAACCTAGGTTTGAAACTTTTAGCTATTGTCAGTTGTCTACCAGTGCAATATAAGGGTTAACAGAAGCACCTGTTTTTCAGTTAGGTAACTTTCTGTAGATAAATCTGAACTTTATAAAGATGGTGTGTTAATAAAATCAGACAAGCAGAGAGAAAAGAAGCTAATGGAGCAGGTCTAATTGTGGTTAGACAGTCATCAAGAACAAAGCAAGTGGGATTTGTTAAGGCTTTTAGGTAAATTAATACTGATTTTCATGATTGCTGTCTATTATTTTTTCATATTACACATTCACGCGCCAGACAAGTTGACAATAGAAATCCATTTAGCGAGAATGAAGCGGGCTTGCTGATTGTGCAGTCAGGTGTACACGCTCACAAGCGCTAAAGAGATTAATCATTTTCTTTTCTAATGAAGTCTTAAGGTTCATCCTGAGTGTCCTGAATTTAATTAACCAAAAAAATCAACTCAGCTGTTTTACTGATCTCGCTTACTCATCACCGATGTAGACGCCAGGCCAGACCTCGTTGACGTGGGTGTACGCGGCCGCTGTACCTCGCCAGAACAGTTTCTCCAGCTCAAACACTCTGGGAGTGGTGTAGTCAGTGTCTGCATCGTTCTGCACCGGTGTGTGAGTGTTCTTTATTTTACTCATGTTCGACTCAGAAGCTATCACCTGCAGACAGAACAATAATAACAAGGATCAATTTATCATAACTGTTTTTTTTATTATTATTATTTTTAATGCATTTTCTCCCTTTTTCTCCCTTTTAGCGCATCCAATTGCCCGATTGCGTCATGGTACCTCTCCACCAATGCTTATCCCCGCTCTGATTGAGGAGATCAAAGCTAATCCACGCCCCCTCCGACACGTGGGCAGCAGCCGTATGCATCTTGTCACCTACACTTGACGAGTGCATATGCGGATCAGCACTGTGTACGGAGAGACACACCCTGATCAGCGCACTCTTTCCTCGTCTCTGTGCAGGCGCCATCAATCAGCCAGCAGAGGTTGTAGTTGCATTAGTTATGAGAGAGTCCCTACCCAGCTTAATATCCCACCCCTGTATGAACAACAAGCCAATCGTTGTTCATGTGGCTGCTAAGCCCAGCCGGCAGGCAGAGCTGAGATTTAATACAATGTATTTGAGATCCCAGCTCTGGTTCCAGCATGTGTTTTACCGCTGCGCCACCTGAGCGGCCATCATAACTGTTTTATTTCGTTGTTTTTTTGTTTTTTTTACTAGTCTATGTATGGTGAGCACAGTGTCCAACTTCTGTATTTTCCAAATCTTGCTTGGTGGTATGTTAAGGACTACTGTACTTACCATTACAATGCTTTGTAAGAAAAGGTGGCACTGTCAGAGCAGGAGGGTCCTGAGTTTGATTCCCAGATGGGGCGGTCCAGGTCCTTTCTGTGTGGAGTTTGCATGTTCTCTCCGTGTCTGTGTGGGTTTCCTCCAGGAACTCTGGTTTCCTTCCACAGTCCAAAGACGTGCAAGTGAGGTGAATTGTAGATACAAAATTGTCCATGACTGTGTTTGATATTAAAACTTTAAACTGATGAATCTTGTGTAAGGGTGGCACGGTGGCTCGGTGGGTAGCACTGTCGCCTCACAGCAAGAAGGTCCTGGGTCTGTGTCCTTTCTGTGTGGAGTTTGCATGTTCTCCCTGTGTCTGCGTGGGTTTCCTCCAGGAACTCCTATTTCCTCCCACAGTCCAAAAACATGCAGTCAGGTTAATTGGAGACACTGAATTGCCCTGTGTGTGTGTGAGTGTGTGAGTGTGTGAGTGTGTGAGTGTGTGAGTGTGTGAGTGTGTGAGTGTGTGAGTGTGTGAGTGTGTGAGTGTGTGTCTCCTAAATCCTAATAAATAAACTTTGGAGAGCATGTGTTAGATATATCCTTGAGTAGCTGTTAATATACTAAATTCTAGTATGCACTTTTAAGCCAAAACATTAGGACCACCTGCCTAATATGCTGTCAAAACAGCTCTGACCTGCAAAGACGAGGAGTCTGAATCTAAAAAATTTTAATTATTATTTCAAGATAATCTATTAGTTGGATGTATCTGCCTAGAACTCACAAATCAAACATTTCTACTGTAAATATATGGAATTTATGTAGTTGTGTATAATATATTATATAATATATTAATATGATGTTGCAACTTTCCAAATTTCTGTAAAAGAGAACACCTGGCCCTACCTTGCTCACAGTTATGCAATAATTGCATTAATACTGACCAAAAACAGGACAATTAAAGTGCTTACCTTCACCACTTGTTGTCTGCACACAGAGAGAGGACGCTGCTAAAGTCTGGTCATTCCAAAACAGACACCAGAGCCTAAATGATATTTATAGTCCATTAATCTATGAGCTTTTCCTGTAGCAGAATTCAAGAGGGGGGGGGGGGGAGCCTATCCCAGCTTTTCAATGGCCACAAGGCACACAGTAACACCCTGACAGTCCAGGGCTCCAGTCCATTGCAAGGCAGACACACACTCATACACACACCCATTCACCTATAACGCAATTCTAGTGTTTCCAATTAGTTCCAGTTAGTTGTTCTGGTATGAGTGGATCAGACACAGCAGTGCTTTAAATACAGTGTCCACTCCCTGTCCACTCTATTAGACACTCCTACCTAGTTGGTCCACCTTGTAGATGTAAAGTCAGAGACGATCGCTCATCTATTGCTGCTGTTTGAGTCGGTCATCTTCTAGACCTTCATCAGTGGTCACAGGACGCTGCCCACGGGGCTCTGTTGGCTGGATATATTTGGTTGGTCGACTATTCTCAGTAACTATATGGTAAGTGGAGCTGATAAAATGGACAGTGAGTGTAGAAACAAGGAGGTGGTTTTAATGTTATGGCTGATCAGTGTATATATAAACTCTAAGACAAGTATACTATTGAGCTGTAATGTTGATTCACTTTAAAATAATAAATTTTACATTAGAATTATGACTAATTTTGAGCACTTAAGGATGTAAGAAGGTCAGAAAATCATTTGCTCGTGCTGACTGCAGCATTATTGTGGTACCAGTAGCTCCAGATGATTAGGTTCTATAATTAGAAGTTACAGCGAGCGCAGAGTACATTAAGTGTACTAAACACGGATAAGGAACATTTGCCGTATAGATATGCGCTGTAAGCAGCCATCACATACACAACATAGTTTGTTTTACACCTGGTTGAGAATCAAGACAGTGTTTAGCTGAGCACTTAGTACTGAATATCATGCGCTGTGCACAAGAAGCGGTGGTCCAGCTATCAATTCTCAGAGCTCCAAGCAACAGTAGTTTAATGAGATACCAATTTCAAATGGCAGTAAAGTTAATCAATCATATCTTCTCTCTGAATGTTTGGGCTGGGCTTGTTATCATTAACTTCATGACAAGTTCCCCTCGCTGTGCCATCTGTAGTATGAGGGCACGATTATCATACATTTTGAGTCTCCACATTCCTTTAAAGTGCCCCCAAAGCTCGTGGGATGACTCAAAACATACAGATGACCTGTTTTATTACTCTTCACAGTGAAACCTACAGAGTGCCAGTACGAAAGATGTATTCTTTGAAGGCGTTAGGGTGTAGTGATAACTTCAGAATGAAACCCAGCCATCATTTATTATTAATAAACCTATAATAAATGTACAGTATATAAAACTGTATAAAAATATATGGATTGCTGCCAGCATTTTTATTATTTTAGTGTAAAACAGAGCACAGCAGGAAGGTCCTGGGTTAGATTGTGTGTAGTTTGCATGTTCTCCCCGTGTCGGCATGGGTTTCCTCCCGCAATTTGCCCTTAGATGTGTGTGTTAAGATGTGAGTGTGTTTGTGTGCCCTGTGATGGAGTGGCGCCCTGTCCAGGGTGTTTCTGTGTGCCTTGCACCCTTTGAGAGCTGGTAAGGGCTCCAGACGCTGTCCTCAGACAAGCAAGCTTTTGGGTTAGATCCTGTGTCCCGGTTACTCCATGGTGTTTGGTATATTTGGTATGTTGGTGTCTATTTGAGTTTTTACCTCTTTTTAAATACATGGCAGTAGATGAGCTTTCTGCAACCTAATGCAAATAAAAAGGAGGCACAGGGGCACAGCTGGTAAATTGGGCACCACACAGCATCCTTGGACCTTACTGTGTCTAAACAGTTTTACAAGTTCTCCCTTTGTTATAATGGGGTTCCATTTGGCTCATCTAAATTCCCTGAAGTAAGTTGAAGTAAGTAAATATGAACGTGTGTTTTGCCGGCTGTGGATTGGCAGCCAGTCTAGAGTGTATTCCTGCCTTGTGACTAGTCTTTCTGGGTGGTACTAGACCCACCATGACCATGATTAGATGCTTGGCTAATCATACATGTCATTTCATTTCATTCATTTTCTTCAACCACTTTATCCTGGTCAGGTGCCAGTTCATCTCAAAGCCTTGGCCAGTCATGTCTGCGTTGATGCCCGGCCGGTCGATAGCACATCTGAGACTCAAACCCGGCTCTCAGCAGTGGTGGGCTAGCATTATGGGTGCCCAAGTACCACAAACATCTCATGCACAGTTTATTCAGGGCATTTACAGCAAAAGGGATTTTTTTGTGAAATCCACTGAGACAAATCATGTTTTGGCTTATGGCAGATCAAATCTGAATCATGGAAATAGAAAATGTGATGAAAGGTCAGGGAGTGCGTCTGCAGTCCCACAGGAGAAGCCGCAGCTTGGACTCGATTCCGCCAGCCAATTATTCCCTCCTCTCAGCCCTGCCCGTGCCATCCTACCAGCAGCTGTCCTTTCCAGGACAGAAGACCAAAAAAAAAAGACCAATCGGACAAAAATAGGAAATCTCTGCAGAGCAGCGTTTGTAATTTAATCCAAAATGTGTTTTTTTTTTTAAACCCAGTTTTAACAGAGTCTGTGTAACGCGAGCTTGGCCGCTGCAAATGGGATGGTAATTGCTTTTCGCTTCCCAGATATGTGGAAAGGACACATGAATCATCTCTGGAGGGAAAGCGATCAGAGCCATCAGCACTGCGAGTGTGTTTTTCTCACTCACATCCTTGATCAGTGCCATCACTCACCTTGACAGGGAAGTCATTAAATCGCTCATGTTGGATTCCTGTTATTGTTTTGTCAGGTTCACTCGCTCCCTCAACCTTGAATTTTCTTTCCTTGTTTTTTTAATGTAAATGTACAGATCCAGCTGTGAGGTCTGAATTTTTTTTACGAATTTAAAACACCACCGTGAGTAAATATGGTTTGCCACCATAGCTTGCGTATTGTGGAAAATGTATGGGGTGATGTCTGATTTAATGTAGGAGAGAGAGGAAGGTGTTATTCATAGCCTGCACCTGAGATAACAGCCTGGAGGAGATGTTATTAATAGCGGCTCTCAGGAATGCATATTGCGGCCACAGACCCCCCCACGGCACTGTGGTTTTGAGTCATTCTTCACACCAGCTGTGTGCGCTCGTAGGTTTTGCATGAGGATCAGCATTCATTTGCCCCACAAATGAGTATCAATCAGTAGTTGTAATTATTGTTGTGAAATAGCTTTCTCTGTAATGCTTTCTGTGTTTACTGGATCGTACCCGAAAGGTTAGACAGAAATGCCTTTCCCTTTAGAAAATGATGGAATAAATGAGACACAAACAAATCATGATTGGACAGCAAGTTGGCTTGTGGACATGAGAACAGTGCTTAAGTAAATAGTGCATGAGATCATACACTATTTTTTACATTTATTAAAACAGCTTATTGCTCAATTATGTGTTACTCAATTGTGTTAAATGTCAGGACTTTTCCATTACAAGTGCAGCTACAGTGGAGACCACAAAGGCATGTTGAGAACAAAAAATGGTTGACTTTTGCTCTTATTGTTCCTGTACATTGACGTAGGATTAACTAATAATATTTAATTTCTTCATTTCATCTAGCTCCCACTTCCGTGGACAGATCACTTCTGTAATTGACTGTCACAAATGTCACACCAGAGATTCAACTTGCTCAAAACACAACTGCCTGATAACTAAAATATAAAAATATAATAACTGTAATTAGATACTGAAAATTTAGAAAATTGGAAAATGATCAGAAAATGTTGCTACTTTTCAATGTAAGTCTCTAAAGAAACTGAAAATGAGATCCCATGTGACTATGAGACTATATTTGAGACTATATATGAGAAATAAATGTAACTATAACTTAGTAAGGCGTGGGAACGAGATGTACAATGGTGATATATGCTGGTTTGGGTTAAAACCCGAAGCATTAGCTTATATAAAGCCAAGCTTAGCTTTTTTGGATATATATACAATTCTGTATGCTTTTTTTCTATTTTATTTATGCATTTTCACCCATTTTCTGCCAATTTTGCGTAGTCAACTTGTCTTCTGCTGCTGAGGGATCCCTGATTGCATTAGAGGTGGGTATATTTCTGCATGCAGCCCTTTGTGGAACCTTTTTTACCCATGCACTCTGCACAGGCGCCTCTGTATCTGCTAATCAGGGTCCTTACACTGCGTTTAAATACCCCACCCACATAGTCCAGCCACCCCGCCCTAGCACAAATGTGTCTGCTGCAGGCACTGCCAATTATGCTAGATGGTGCCCAGCCGACCGGTGGCAATGCCGAGTTTCGAACCGAGGAGTTCAGAATCTCGGCGCTGGTGTGCTTTATGATGGCTGTGATTAATCGCCACAGGGACTTCGTATAATTCCCTTTGAATACAAAGTATGCTCATTTAATTCACTTACGTTAGCGAATAATTTTCATCTAAATGATCTAAATGAAGCATTAAAGCTAAATGAAGCATTAAAAAATAGCAAATATTTTATCTAAAAAGTTAAATTGTCCATTTAATTTTGTTGTAGAACAATCATCCTGCTAAAAAGCTCTTGTCTATTTAAGTACTTAAACAGGCACTGAAATAAATCTTTGTAAATCCCTCACCTGATCAGCTAAATTCAATACACCAATGCAAATACAATACATTTCTCTTTTTGAAGATCTTGCTTGAGTGACAAATAATTGCAGCAAATGAAATCTTCCATAATATAAACCTCTCACCTGACTTGCTAAATGCATTGTAGAAAAATCAGAAAGCCCTCGTCTGATGGACTAAACCCAGTGTGTTAAATTGAAAATCCTCACCATTATGAATCCCTTGCATCAGTTGCTGATTGCAATGTGGTGGGTGCGGTCACTTCCACTTTAAAAAGCTGCACTACTACTGTCATACACAGCATGTATGGTACAGAGCTCTTGATTACAGTGAGTAGGACTTCATCACAAACTGGGTTGTTACCAGAAACTAGATTGAGTCTCAGTAGAGAAAACACAAACATATGAAGTGAGACCAAGTTTAAATATTTACTGATCCAGATGTTTATATCGAACCTGTTTCCTGATGTTTCCTGATGTTTTCTGATGTTTTCTGATGTTTCCTGATGTTTCCTGATGTTTCCAGCGCTGTATTTGTTTGTGTATGAGCAGGTCTGCGGGGCTATCGTGATGTTTTTTCTAGACTGACCCGACAGTGGGACTGTTTGTGTGCTCAGGGATGGATAAACACTAAAACGCTTTGTGAAAGGTCGTAACGCTTTTGTCTTCCTCACACTTGTTGACACACTGTGCTGAACATGACTGACTGATCTGGAGAGGAGGTTGTTTGTCCGGAGCTGAACAGATGATGCAGTTTGTATATAAACTGTTACTCATGCAGGCAGATGAAGCTTAAAGACTTAGTCACAGACTTCAGTTTGTTTTAATTATAGCTCAAACGAGACATTATCTAAGTGCCATAATTATAAAGTGTTCACTTCTAATATTGAAATATTATTCAAAGATAGTGATCCTCAGACACTTTTCTGTCACAGGTTTTCCATGTGATCTATAAAATAGTTTTACATGTGACATATACACATTCATCCATCCATCCATCCATCCATCCATCTATCTATTCATCTATTCATCCATCCATCCATCCATCTATCTATTCATCTATTCATCCATCCATCCATCCATCTATCTATTCATCTATTCATCCATCCATCCATCCATCTATCTATTCATCCATCCATCCATCCATCTATTCATCCATCCATCCATCTATCTATTCATCTATTCATCCATCCATCCATCCATCTATTCATCCATCCATCCATCTATCTATTCATCCATCCATCCATCCATCCATCCATCTATCTATCCATCCATCCACCCGTCTGTCTGTCTGTCTGTCCGTCCGTCCGTCCGTCCATTTATTTATTTATCCATCCATCCATCCACCCATCTATCTATCTATTTATTGGTCCGTCTGTCCGTCCATCCATCCATCCATCTATCAATCCATCTCTAAATTTAAATAAATGATTGGGAATATAAAGTATGATCTGCTAGCTTGTTCCTCCACCTGTTGTATTAAACATTTTGTTAAAAAAACATTCATAAACAAATAAAACTACATTCGTATAATTTGCTTTTTTATTTTAGTTGCAATACTCTTCAGATAATAAACTTCAGAAGAATTGTTTTCTCATTTAATAAAATCTATGTGATGTATAAGCAGCTAGAAATCTAAACCAAATTGGCTTTAAAATACAAGTTCACATAGAGGCTTTACATTATTACTGCAGCAGTCAGGATGTGTGGATATAACGCTGTAGAATTTACCCAGAAACAACACTAAAATATATGTTTATTTGTCCAAAAACCAACAAACTGATATTTCCATTCATAAGAAAATAATACTTTTCATGGTAAAAATCAATGGATCACATCACAAAGCTTTTGTTTGGAGTCTATAAGCATATTACAGCATATGATTCCAATTAGAGCGTCTCTGTGGGGGATCAGGCCTTTAAGACATCCAGCCATGCATGTTCGTCTTGTTCCACCTTCATACGATAAAGAGCAGGACACAACGATCTCATTTCACAAGAGTAAAAAAAAAACACCACCACATGCTTATAGGCTCTTTTTGGAACAAGTTCAAAGCACACGCCATCTGGAAGGAATTAAAACAAACCTGCCATTTATTTTGCAACCCTGCAGCCTTTGGAAGTTTATAACTATTTACGGCTGAGCCTTCAATTCTCTCTCCTATATTCGCTCTGCTACTGTCATGAGAGTAATACTGATAAATTAGATCTTGCCAAGGAACCAATAAAGAGAGGCCTGAGACCGGGCAGGTATTTACTTTTAAACTTACAGGCTTTGTCATGTTGTTGAATTATTTAATTATTTAAAGTTTGTTAGGTTCCAGCTTCCTCTTTCTTTCTCGCACGAGGCGCTGGTCAAGGTGGCGGAGCTGGTTGAGGAAGCCAGGGTTGGGGCAAACGTCTCTGTGCTGGCGGACGGTCCGTGCTGCCTCCATCAGGGTTAATTCTTCACATATCATGAGAAAGGCCAGGACTAGTGTGGCTGAGCGGCTCACACCCATCAAACAATGAACAAACACTTTTCCTGAAATGGAGAAAAATCATTTATTTAATATAATTCATCCAAATTCCACAAAGGTTTAAAACTTTAGGAAAAATCTAAATAATAATAAATACTTTTTAAGTTGTTTTCAGTGGAAAACACTGGTAAAAACAAGATGCCTCAACTAATCAACTCTGATATTTGTGTATATACAGCGATCAGCCATAACATTAAAACCACCTTCTTGTTTCTACACTCACTGTCCATTTTATCAGCTCCACTTACCATATAGAAGCACTTTGTAGTTCTACAATTACTGACTGTAGTCCATCTGTTTCTCTACATACCTTTTTAGCCTGCTTTCACCCTGTTCTTCAATGGTCAGGACTCTCACAGGTCCACCACAGAGCAGGTATTATTTGGGTGGTGGATCATTCTCAGCACTGCAGTGACACTGACATGGTGGTGGTATGTTAGTGTGTGTTGTGCTGGTATGAGTGGATCAGACACAGCAGCGCTGCTGGAGTTCCTTCACAAATGTGAAAACACGCATGCCATTGGCACTAACACAACCCCATGCCAAGATAAATGCTGGGTTTCAAAATGTCTGTAACAGTAAATAATTTTACTCTTAGGGCTGAAAAAATAGGATGTCCATAATTGGGCATCAGTTTGCCCAGACGAGCTTGAGCCCAGAGAGTTCTGAGCTGAGAGTTTGTATAGTATAGTATACAGTAAGTGTGTTTATTGCCGAGGGTTTTCCAAAGTATTCCCAAAGCCGTGTGGTTATGTTAATATATGTCATATTTGGTGCGGCCCTGTATGAGGAAGTGAATGACACAGACACACTGCCCGACTCTGCAGCAACGAAAACATGTTGACTTGAGTGAGGAAATACGCATGAACATCTACCAGTCTGATGGACAAATCTGGGTGGAAGAGGAAATGATGGTCTTGGCTGATGTTCCTTGTATTGTCTGGGCCCTCATTTTTAAGGACAGATGAAGGAAGACCCCGTGTTTCGCCTCAGCAAGCAAATGTTTTCTTGGACAAAGCAAGGTGGATAAAAAAATTGGTTTGTTTTGGTCTGGTGTGGAGGAGGTTTACTGGCCTGTATGGAGCTCAGACCTTTAAACAGCTGTGGGAGGAATTTGAATACTGACTGTGAGCCCATTTCATTCATTTTTGGTATTAAGCAGACGCTTTTATCCAAAGCGACTTAGAGTACTGTGACAGTATATTGTCTGAGCAACTGAGGGTTAAGTGTCTTGCTTAAGGGCCCAACAGTGTCAACCTGGCAGCAGTGGGGCTTGAACCAGCAACCTTCTGATTACTAGTCCAGTACCTTAACTGTTAAGCACATATGTGCAGGACCTCACTTATGCTTTCATTTTCTTTGGGATCAATAAAGTGTCTGTCTGTCTGTCTGTCTGTCTGTCTGTCTGTCTGTCTGTTTATCTATCTATATGTCTGTCTGTCTGTCTGTTTATCTATCTCTCTGTCTGTCTGTCTGTCTGCGTCCGTCCGTCCGTCCGTACATACGTCTGTCCGTACATCTGTCTGTGTCTGTTTATCTATCCATCTGTCTGTCTGTCTATCTATCTGACTGTCTGTCTATCTATCTGTCTGTCTATACATTTATTCATCCATCAATCTGTCTATTACTTACTTAACTCTCTTTGGCTGACTGGAAGCAAATCCCTGCAGTCCCTTTCCAGAACAGTGGAGCCCACAAAAAATAAGATACTTTTGAACATATTATATTGCTGCAATATTTAATGTAGTCAAAATGCAAATGCATTTATTGCATTAAATTATTCAATTTACCTTTACTGGACAGTGCAGCACATATGAACCTGGCAGTTGGGTAGAAGAAGGTACTTATGATGAAATCGGAGGAATCATCTGCCTCCACCCCATAGTAATGTATATCCATGTCTCTGTAAAAGCGAGGCCCAGTGTTTACATGAGGAGGGCCACTGGCAGCATTCACGATGTGGGTAATCCCCATACTGTGCAGCATTGGTTTGTCACGAGCAGCGACTCTGCATGTGAATACAAGTTTATTTATTTGTTAGTAATGATTTTTTTTTTTGCACAATATTACATTTTTGCACCTTACTCTTTTATACACTGATCAACCATAACATTAAAACCACCTCCTTGTTTCTACACTCACTGTCCATTTTATCAGCTCCACTTACCATATAGAAGCACTTTGTAGTTCTACAATTACTGACTGTAGTCCATCTGTTTCTCTACATACCTTTTTAGCCTGCTTTCACCCTGTTCTTCAATGGCCAGGACCCCCACAGAGCAGGTATTATTTAGGTGATGGATCATTCTCAGCACTGCAGTGACACTGACATGGTGGTGGTGTGTTAGTGTGTGTTGTGCTGGTATGAGTGGATCAGACACAGCAGCGCTGCTGGAGTTTTTAAATTCTAGACCTTCATCAGTGGTCACAGGACACTGCCCACGGGGCGCTGTTGGCTGGATGTTTTTGTTTGGTGGACTATTCTCAGTCCAGCAGTGACAGTGAGGTGTTTAAAAAACTCCAGCAGAGCTGCTGTGTCTGATCCACTCATACCAGCACAACACACACTAACACACCACCACCATGTCAGTGTCACTGCAGTGCTGAGAATGACCCCCCACTCAAATAATACCTTCTTTGTGGTGGTCCTTTGGGGGTCCTGACCATTGAAGAACAGGGTGAAAGGGGGCTAACAAAGCATGTAGAGAAACAGATGGACTACAGTCAGTAATTGTAGATCTACAAAGTGCTTCTACATGATAAAATGGACAGCGTGTGTAGAAACAAGGAGGTGGTTTTAATGTTATGGCTGATCGGTGTATATTGTATTGTCTTGCACTTTTGTTGTGTTGCACCCTGGTCCTGGAGGAATGATGTTTCGTTTCAGTATGTACTTGTATAGAGCTGAAATGACAATAAAGCCTCTTTTAAACTTGAACTCTTAAACTGTTGATATACTGTACATCACATCACACATTACAGAATTTACTGTACTGTGAAACATAACATTTGCTTTTATGTTACCGTATGGACCCTAGGCGGCCTTAGACCTGTACATTTTCAGTATCTGTACCATAAGTGAGCTGATTATCCATTAGACTGTACAAATATGTCGGTAAAGGAACTGATTTACAGCCCTGTGTGACACTAAACACACATACAGTCAGCAAACCTGTTGCTTTATGAATGGTCGGCCTGCTGCCGGGTACGTACTCATTGCCAATGTACACACCGGGCCACACTTGGTTGACATGTCCAGTGGGATGCCTGTCAGCCAACAAGAAGTCCTGCAGTTCAGCCACGGATGGTGTTTCATAGGCGCACAGCTCCTTAACGGAGGTCCTGGTACATAAACATACATCACACGTTCACACTGATTTATGTCTCGATTTAGTTTGAGTATTTCGATACACAGATTCTTTGTGCATATGTGTGTGTGTGTGTGTGTGTGTGTTAAATTTACTGCAACAAAGGTGAGATGGTTTCGCTGCTAAGGATAGAACGACGAGGTTTATCACACTTATGGCAGCATGAGTTATTACCCAAGTAACAGCACGAGACACATAACTCCGCTCTGCCTGCTATCTTCCTGCTAACGTGTTTGATCTTTCACTAAAACACATTCACCATCCATCTTGATTTTAGCTAAGCTATCGGCCCGGTTAAGCCCACCTGAGGCCGGAGCTTGTGAACATGCCCATTACTGCGAGGCTGAAAGTGCGCCGACACTCGGCTCTCAACAGCCTCAAAGTAAATCACAAGTGTTTTGTTTTTTTCCGAGAGCTCATCCCACTCAGGATTTATTGACTGATCAAATCTGGATTGTGTTTACAGTTCATGTGTGGAAGAGAAAATGTGAAATTTGATGGCGGATTTTGAGCATTTCATGCAGCCTGGCCTCTCTAAATGTTTTCTGCCTCGGTGAACTTACATTTTCAGGTTCGGTCTCTTTTCTCTGTCAGATCTTCTGCTCCTTTCTCTTCGGTCAGGGACGTCGTCCACGGTCAGTCCACAGATATGGCTCAGGGGGCTGTTTCTTTTTTTAAATGGTGTATAATTATAAACCTCCCTGGCAACACAAGCTTCTGTACTACAGGTCTTAGTGAGCAGAGTTTCCTGCTTTTTTATTACATTTTGAAAGTGTGAAAAGCCCGGGGTGAACATTTCTCTTATCATTAATGTGTACACAATACCTGCTGTACTCACTCACTCACTCACTCACTCACTTTCTTAACCACTTATCTAATCAGGGTCATGTTTTTTTGCACAATATTGCATTTTGATTTTTGCACAATATTGCATTTTTGCATCTTATTTTGTCTCTGCTGCTATAAAAACCCTACTCTGCTAACTCACTCACTCACTTTCTTAACTGCTTATCCAATCAGGGTCGCAGAGGGGGAGCCTATCCTAGCTTTTCAATGGGCACAAGGCACACAGTAACACCCGGACCGCCCCGCCTTGCTGTGAGGCGACAGTGCTACCCACCGAGCCACTTGCTAGAGTTAACAAGCCTTAAAGTCTTAACTGAATGCCAACTGTATGGCAGGTACTAATAGGCGTTTTGCACAGTGGCTAATTGTATTGTGAAAAAGCTGCAATAAATGATTAAATGCCAGAGGCCACGATAATGGAGAGAGTGTTTATCACACACAGTGTATCCTGCCCGCTGTTTGGGTGTGGGTTTTCTCCGGGAGCTCCGGTTTCCTCCCACAGTCTAAAAACATGCAGTCAGGTTAAATGGAGACACTGAATTGCCCTATAGGTGAATGGGTGTGTGTACGAGTGTGTGTATGTGTCCGCCCCGCGATAGTCCAGGGTGTTATTGTGTGCCTTGTGCCCACTGAAAAGCTGGGATAGCACCCCTCCACAACCCTGATTGGATAAGCAGTTAAGAAACTGAGTGAGTGAGTGAGTTAGCAGAGTATGGTTTTTATAGCAGCAGAGACAAAATAAGGTGCAAAAATCCTTATTTAATATCATTAATTAATTCCTGGTAAAATACATTTGTATTCACATGCAGAGTCGCTGCTCGTGACAAATCAATGCTGCACAGTATGGGCATCACCCACATTGTAAATGCACTGGGCCTCGCTTTTACAGAGACATGGATATACAGTGTATCACAAAAGTGAGTACACCCCTCACATTTCTGCAAATATTTCATTATATCTTTTCATGGGACAACACTATAGACATGAAACTTGGATATAACTTAGAGTAGTCAGTGTACAGCTTGTATAGCAGTGTAGATTTACTGTCTTCTGAAAATAACTCAACACACAGCCATTAATGTCTAAATAGCTGGCAACATAAGTGAGTACACCCCACAGTGAACATGTCCAAATTGTGCCCAAATGTGTCGTTGTCCCTCCCTGGTGTCATGTGTCAAGGTCCCAGGTGTAAATGGGGAGCAGGGCTGTTAAATTTGGTGTTTTGGGTACAATTCTCTCATACTGGCCACTGGATATTCAACATGGCACCTCATGGCAAAGAACTCTCTGAGGATGTGAGAAATAGAATTGTTGCTCTCCACAAAGATGGCCTGGGCTATAAGAAGATTGCTAACACCCTGAAACTGAGCTACAGCATGGTGGCCAAGGTCATACAGCGGTTTTCCAGGACAGGTTCCACTCGGAACAGGCTTCGCCAGGGTCGACCAAAGAAGTCGAGTCCACGTGTTCGGCGTCATATCCAGAGGTTGGCTTTAAAAAATAGACACATGAGTGCTGCCAGCATTGCTGCAGAGGTTGAAGACGTGGGAGGTCAGCCTGTCAGTGCTCAGACCATACGCCGCACACTGCATCAACTCGGTCTGCATGGTCGTCATCCCAGAAGGAAGCTGACGCACAAGAAAGCCCGCAAACAGTTTGCTGAAGACAAGCAGTCCAAGAACATGGATTACTGGAATGCCCTGTGGTCTGACGAGACCAAGATAAACTTGTTTGGCTCAGATGGTGTCCAGCATGTGTGGCGGCGCCCTGGTGAGAAGTACCAAGACAACTGTATCTTGCCTACAGTCAAGGATGGTGGTGGTAGCATCATGGTCTTGGGCTGCATGAGTGTTGCTGGCACTGGGGAGCTGCAGTTCATTGAGGGAAACATGAATTCCAACATGTACTGTGACATTCTGAAACAGAGCATGATCCCCTCCCTTCGAAAACTGGGCCTCATGGCAGTTTTCCAACAGGATAACGACCCCAAACACAACCTCCAAGATGACAACTGCCTTGCTAAGGAAGCTGAAGGTAAAGGTGATGGACTAAACCCAATTGAGCACCTGTGGGGCATCCTCAAGTGGAAGGTGGAGGAGTTCAAGGTGTCTAAAATCCACCAGCTCCGTGATGTCATCATGGAGGAGTGGAAGAGGATTCCAGTAGCAACCTGTGCAGCTCTGGTGAATTCCATGCCCAGGAGGGTTAAGGCAGTGCTGGATAATAATGGTGGTCACACAAAATATTGACACTTTGGGCACAATTTGGACATGTTCACTGTGGGGTGTACTCACTTATGTTGCCAGCCATTTAGACATTAATGGCTGTGTGTTGAGTTATTTTTAGAAGACAGTAAATCTACACTGCTATACAAGTTGTACACTGACTACTCTAAGTTATATCCAAGTTTCATGTCTATAGTGTTGTCCCATGAAAAGATATAATGAAATATTTGCAGAAATGTGAGGGGTGTACTCACTTTTGTGATACACTGTACATTACTATGGAGTGGAGTCCAACCAAAATGTATTTCATAGCGTGTTAGGTCTACCTGTCGATACGTTTAATGTTCTATATGCAACGATGTAAGCATTGTGTAACTGAGGTATTCTGAATTGTTGGCTTAAACCACACCCAGGTCTGTGTACTACAGCAGTGTAGTTTACCACTTGGTTCTGTTCATTTAGGAAAACATTTTACTTCAGAAGTTACCACAAATAAATAAATGAAAATAATGATCCTGTATAAGTGAGAGTAACTTATTTTTGGCTTGTATTACTGAGGTCTAAAACTCACTAAAACAACAGTTTGGATGAACAACCACCCATTCACAGCTGTGCTTCTCACCTACTTAACTGTGCACGAGTAAAGTCCTTCACTATGAGCGGCTCAGTCTGCCAGTGAACAGGGGTAAAAAACCCTACGGTACAGTAATTACAACTTTATTAAGCCAATAAAATGGAATTAATAGCCAGGGTGTGAAAACCACATCAACCTGTTACTGTTCAGGATCTGCTTTTATTGTTACATGATACCTGGAACGATCTGCTCGTGATGTGATGAAGTGAAAATTCTTCGGCCTGTTGTTGCTTTTTAATATCTTTACAGGAGCACCTGTGTATTAGATATGTTTACATAGCACACTATATAACCAAAAGTATGTGGACACCTGACCATGAGCTTGTTGAACATCCCATTCCAAAAGCATGGGCATTAAGACAGAATTGACAGACGCCCAGGTTTGCAACTATAACAGCCTTCACTCCTCTGGTAGGGCTTTTCACAAGATTTTGGAGTGTGTCTGTGGGGGTTTCAGTTAACAAAAAAGAACATTTGTTGAGTTTGTAATAGAGCTGTCCTTCCAGTTCATCCCAAATGTGATCAGCTGGGTTTTGGGTTTCTCAGAAACTTGTCAGACCTTGTCTAGATGAAGACTGCTTTGAGTTACGCTGTCATAAGAAAGATGCTTTCACAAACTGTTGCCACAAGGTTGGAAACATGTAAAATACAAACATAATGTGTTTTTATAACTGATTTTATACATTTGTCAGCAATAGATGCAGCTGAAATACCAAAATTATTTTAGGAGGGATGTTCAAATACTTCGGGCCATAATGTGCATTAAGAAATAGACACATTATCTATAAACTCTTTAAAAGTATTTTTATATAGTCAGTACCACACAGCAACATGGGTCCCTGAGTCTATACTGGCTTCTGGTCACTGTCTGTGAGGAGTTTCTCCTTGCAGAAGGTGTATTGGATAGACCGAATGACCCCTTGGTGTAAATGAGTGAGTGTGTGTTGCCCATAAATAGATTCTGGGCCTTCATGTAGCGCCAGACCTATTGCTACCATGACTGGGACACATTAATTACTTAAAATGACAAAATAAATAATATGACGATCCAACCATCAAAATGTGAATATTATTATTTATTTTTTTTAAATAAGGTTTTAAGCTTTTCCTGTTAGGCAAGTTTTTTTTACCTGAATTCAATGGATATTGACAATCAGTAGTACATACGAACCTTATTTACACCTTTTAGTTTGCACATGCAAATTTCTCATCTTTATTTTATGAAGATGGGCAGTTGTAGCCTAGTGGTTACTGGTTACAATACTGGATTAGTAATCGGAAGGTTGCTGGTTCAAGCCCCACTACTTCCAGGTTGCCACTCTTGGGCCCTTAAGCAAGGCCCTTAGACAGTGTACTGTCACAGTACTGTAAGTCACTTTGGATAAAAAGCATCTGCTACATGCTGAAAATGTAATGTAAATGTATATGAGGGTAGTACAATAGGGGCAAGGCTTCTAATCACTGTCTGTGAGGAGTTTGGCTCTGGTTTCTCCTTTAAAGCATGCAGAAGGTGTATTGGATAGACTGAATCACCCCTAGGTGTAAATGAGTGAGTGTGTGTTGCCCATCAATAGATTCTGGGCCAGGGTGTATTTCTGCTTTGCCGTCATGTAGCGCCAGACCCATGGCTACCATGACTGGGGTAAATTAATTAGTTAAAATGACGAAATAAATAATATGATGATCCAACCAAACATTTTATCATTTTTTTAAAATAAGGTTTTAATTTATTTCTGTAGGCAAGTTTTTTTTTTACCTGAATTGACAATCAGTAGTACACACAAACCTAATCTGCACTTTGTTCTTTTACATATTCTTATAATGTGTGGGGATTTGTGCACTTGGACTCACAGCATGCCCATTAATCACACGTGTGACCTTTTAGGTTGCACATGCAAATTTCTCATCTTTATTTCATAATCCTACTAAATGATAGAGCCTCGGTCGTTCCAGCATGGCTGGATTTCTAAACCTTTATCAGCAGAGGGCAGCAGAACATCTTATTAGGTAGTAAAAATACAGTATTTGAACTATAATGACCTAAATGAACTATAATGACCTAAAATACACACATGTAATAGTTTTGCAAGCCATTTCTTAATTCTGTTATTAAATGACATCTTGCTTAATGACAATAATATAAATGTACAACATATAAAAGGTTGAGAATATTAGTAAGGAAACGTATACACAGATCAGCCATAACATTAAAACCACCTCCTTGTTTCTACACTCGCTGTCCATTTTATCAGCTCCACTTACCATATAGAAGCACTTTGTAGTTCTACAATTACTGACTGTAGACCATCTGTTTCTCTGCATGCTTTGTTATCTCCCTTTCATGCTGTTCTTCAATGTTCAGGACCCCCACAGGACCACTACAGAGCAGGTATTATTTAGGTGGTGGATCATTCTCAGCACTGCAGTGACACTGACATGGTGGTGGTGTGTTAGTGTGTGTTGTGCTGGCATGAGTGGATCAAACACAGCAGCACTGCTGTGCCGTGTCCACTCACTGTCCACTCTATTAGACACTCCTGCCTAGTTAGTCCACCTTGTAGATGTACAGTCAGAGACAATCACTCATCTATTACTGCTGTTTGAGTCGGTCATCTTTGAGATCTTCATCAGTGGTCACAGGACGCTGCCTACAGGGCGCTATTGGCTGGATATCTTTTTGGTTGGTGGACTATTCTTAGTCCAGCAGTGACAGTAAGGTGTTTAAAAACTTCATTAACATTGCTGTGTCTTATCCACTCATACCAGCACACTAACACACCACCACCATGTCAGTGTCACTGCAGTGCTGAGAATGATCCACCACCCAAATAATATCTACTCTGTGGTGGTCCTGTGGTGGTCCTGTGGGGGTCCTGATCATTAAAAAACAGCATGAAAGCAGGCTAAAAAAGTATGTACAGATAGAGTACAGTCAGTAATTGTAGAACTACAAAGTGCTTCTATATGGTAAGTGGAGCTGATAAAATGGACAGTGAGTGTAGAAACAAGGAGGTGGTCATAATGTTATGCCTCATTGGTGTATGTTTGGACCTCACAATACAATGTTAGTTCTAGAGGAAAGAATAGTACTGCTGTATCTGTGGCTGCTTTATGATCTGTAAATAAGAGAAAAACAAACATGTGACAGAAATAATTCTACGAATGAGTACACGGTGGTGGTCTGCTTACCTGTCAAGCAGTTTAATGGAAGTTGATTTTGATTTTGTGGGGCTGATGTTTTGGAAATCATGATAATCTGTTATCAATTTGCTAATAACTGAGGTTTTCCCTTAATTATCTTTGGACACAGGATCTTAGAGATAGGAACTAAAGCCTTTAACCACTCACATCTGAGCCAGTAGTACTTAAGTGAGATTAATATGATCATCAGTGTCCTTTCTGTGTCTCCTGCTCCCCTGCAGTCCAAAACAAAAAAAGAGAAAATCGGCCTGATCAACACAGAGCTGATGCCCCGGTGCAGCTGGCCAAGCAGTTTACCGTCCTGTCCTCAATTCTCTACAGCTCTCTACCCTCGTTTATCAGCAGGAACTGCATGCCAGGCAACTAATCAGGAAGCGAAGTCAGATGCTCCCTGAAGGATATGATTATCTGGACACTGGTGTGTGTCTGGCGACTTTGGCATCTTTTGATACACCGAATCATAGCCTGATGGATCAAACACACACACACACACACACACACACACACACACACACACACACACACACACACACACACACACACACACACACACACACAGTGCTTCTGAATGCTGCTGGCTTACAGTCAGATCTGTTCCACTGAACATTTTATATTGTTACCTTACCTTTCTCAAAAATCACACTCACAGGAAACAAAGTGCTGAGACATGGGTTTTGTGTGCATTAGGCTGTCTTCTTTTCTAATATTGGGCAGCAATACACTGACAAAAACAACATTAATAACAATCGGTGCAGAAAGCGATTGTAAAAACACTTACTGTCTGACAGCCTCCTTCAACATTTATCATAGAAATAGCATTTCCATGATAAATTGTTCTGTTGATATAAAATATTCCTAGTGTTCTTTCTCATCCAATTACTTCTAATCCTTCTAAAGTCTGATTCAGGTAGAAGATACTTCAGTATCTGGCCAAGTATGGCAGTTCCCTTCCACAATGTGTCTTGCCTAACTTAGTTACTAGATTATACTGTATAGAACACCTTCCTGGTACTTGCATTTAGTAAACTTGCAGTTTAATCACATAATACTATATACACCACAAGTCAACAAGTCTTTGGACACCTGACCATGAGCCTGTTGGACGTCCCATTTCAAAAACAAAGGGTATTAAAATACAGTGATCTTTTCATCTACAACAACAGCCACTCTTTTAAAAAGGCTTCTCACAAGACTTTAAGGTGTGTCTGTGGGAATTTGTGCCTATTCAGTATTACGAAAGAGCATTTGTATGGCTGGGCACTGATGATGGTCAAGAAAGTCTCAGCTGATATTTCAGTTCATTCCAAAGCCGTTCAGTGGGGCTGAGGTCAGGGCAGGACATGGAGACCTTTTAACCGAGCTTTTCTTAATGTCTTTATAGAGCTTGCTTTGTATACATAGACAGTCATGCTGAAACATGCAAAAGCCCTCCCTAAACTGTTGCTCATAAGTTGGAAGCATATAATTTCCTTTATATAAATAATCCATTACACCTGTTAGCAAATGTTGTGGCTGAATTACTCAGTTGAAAGTGGTGTCCCAATACTAATGTCCATATAGTATATATGTGTACTGAGAGTAAGGTTACTTAGCCAAGTAAACAGTCCGTATATTTACACAGACGGGAAGACAAAACGCTTCCACCCAACCAGGTGGACTAGAGTCAGTAACTGTTGGCTATGTCTAAAAGGTGCATACAGTAGATGTTGCAAACAAAATAGGCCATGCCAATATTTTGCATATTTTAATGCTTCTCTGTGTTACATGCCTCATTAAAAAGACTTTTGTAAGACTGTTTTGAGAAGTTTAAATACTTTAAGGCAAAAGGAAATACAAATAAGCAAAATTGCTGATTTATTGGGTTAATAAGGTGTTAAATATGATTAAACATGAGAAATGTAATACACTAACAAAGTGTATCTAACAAAATTATACACTTGGGCAGAAGTAAACAATTTTGACTTTGTTCATGTATTCTAGAAATTGATTTAGGTTATTATAGTGCACCGCAGAATGTGTAAAAGTCCCACATGTGGTGAACTAAATGAGAGAAAATTAGATTTTGCTGTTGTGAGCAGCTGAACACTCGAAACATCTGCCCTTTCCTTAATCTATTACAGCACTAACCTAACACACACTCTTTTCTAGTATGTCTTGTTCAACTCCAGCAATGTTGTTTTGTGACAAAGAAAATCACACTGCGTTATTTCAAGTGTTTAACTTGTGTTTCAAACATAGTGAAGCACTGCCATCTGCTGCACAGATTCACAATCCAACATGCAGTGTTAAATACACAGCGACCATTTAAAGAACAATAAACTTTTAGAACTATTTATTTATTTACTGCTTCCACCTTGATCAGGACACGAATCTATTTTATCAATTACTCTAAGAGAACATTTAGAGCAGTTACCCACACAGTCATGCTAAATCATGCCACAGTACTCACATACAATGACTGGAAGAAGTTTGAACAAGGTCCAGGGTCTTGGTGTTGTGTGACATCCACACTACGTGTTGTACTATCATGACGCCCTAATAAAACACTGGTATACTGGAAAAAAAAATGCTAATAACAATTAAATAATAGCCTGTCTTTTTTTTTTTGCCTAGAACTTTATATTAAAAGTTTTGTAGAACAAACAGCAGCAGAGTAGTAAAAGAACTAAACATAGTATTGCTTTGACTGCATCACTGATTTCAAAATGTGTCTATTTAAAACTGTCAGTTACTAGTTTTTTGTTGTTGTTTTTAATGCAATTTTATATTAGTAGCTAGTGCATGTGAATAACATTTTAGCTGACAATCCAAAGGACACAGCAAATAGATTATATGAATACAAATGAACTTCTCAGATAAGGAAAACTATATCTTTATAGCTAATGGAGATGGATGTGTCTGTTTTGTGACAACACCACTATTTACATAATCTACTAGTCTGAAAATGATTAGGTGGTACTGTAGTTTTACACATCTAGACAATTTTAGGAGCAAACATGTATCAAACAAAATACTTTACTATTTTTACAATTGATGAGACTTTACTATCAACTGTTACTGAAAACGGTACTAATTATTTTGTAAAAAAAAATAGATGTATGGATGAACCTAATGTGTTGCAGTTATGTTATAATTTATTTACTGACTTTATATTGCTAAAATTACCCTACTGTATATTGTAGCAAGTATAAGAAATAAACATGTCATTTAAAGAGAAATAAAACTTGTCATAATATTATTTAATTACTTACCTGATACTTTTAGCCTACTTATTATCAAAATATAGCAATTTAATTTACTAAACAATGTCTAAAATTGAGGCTGCACATGCTTTATTCCAAAATTTTATTTCAAAAATAATAGAACATCTGTTAAAGTAAAAATATGAGTTACACAATTATACCATAATACACAACACACACTATATGACAATGTATCACAACTTCTGATTATTGAATTAATGTTTCAGCCACAACAACTGCTAACAGGTGTAATAAATAAATTATATACAGGAAATTATCTGCTTCCAACTTTGCAGCAACAGTTTAGGGAAGGCTCTTTCCTGTTTCAGCATGACTGTGCCCCTGTTCACAAAGTAAAGTCTATAAAGACATGAAGGAAAGCTCAGTTTAATGAAATTCCAGAGAGCCCCGACCTCAGGCCTCACTAAACAGCTTCAGAATGGACTGGAACATTAAGTAACTCTGTGAAGTGCAGAGCAAAAAGACTAAAAGAGCTGTTTAAGAGGTTCGTTAATTATGAAAAGGGGCAGTAGTAGCCTAGCGGTTAAAGTACTGGACTAGTAATCAGCAGGTCGCTGGTTCAAGCCTCACCACTGCCAGGTTGCCACTGTTGGGCCCTTGAGCAAGGCCCTTAACCCTCAATTGCTTAGACAGTATACTGTTACAGTACTGTAAGTCACTTTGGATAAAGGCATGTAAATGTAAAATGTAGAAAAGCATGTTTCAAAAAAATACCCTAGTGGCCTGTACAGAGCCCTGACATAAGACTAAATGACTTTGGGATGGACTGGAACATCAACTAATTCTGTGAAATAAAGAGAAAAAAGACCTGAGCTGTTCATGAAGTTTGTTGATATGAAAAGTGTCTAATCAAAGTGAGAAGAGCTAATTAACATATGGTTATTTTAATTATTAGAATTTTAACGTCATGTTTTACACTTGGTTACATTCATGACAGAAACGGTAGTTACTCATTACACAAGATTCATCAGTTCACAAGGTTATATTGAACACAGTCATGAACAATTTTGTATTTCCAATTCACCTCACTTGCACATCTTTGGACTATGGGAGGAAACCGGAGCTTCCAGAGGAAACCCACACAGACACGGGGAGAACATGCAAACCACACAGAAAGGACCCGGACCGTTCCACCTGGGAATTGAACCCAGGACCTTCTTGCAATGTGGCAACAGTGCTACCCACTGAGCCACCATGCCTCCCCCAACATGACATTTGGACAAATATGTCTTTGTGTCAAAATAAATCATGTATACTGTGTATTTTAGATGTTTCACTCATTCATAGAGAAGTAACATTTGCAGAAAGACATCCACAAATGTATAAAAACCTCTAGACTTCGACTGTAACAAAATTACTATCCTCACCTCCTTTCTGTGTGGAGTTTGCATGTTCTCCCCGTGTCTGCGTGGCTTTCCTCCGGAGGCTCCGGTTTCCTCCCACAGTCCAAAGACGTGCTAGTAAGGTTTGTTTGTTTATTAGCATTTTAACATCATGTTTTTACACACTTCGGTTACATTCATGACAGAAACGGTAGTTACTCATTACACAAGATTCATCAGTTTACAAGGTTATATCGAACAGTCATGGACAATTAAGCATCTCCAATTCACCTCACTTGCATGTCTTTGGACTGTGGGAGGGAACCGGAGCTCCCGGAGGAAACCCACGCAGACACGGGGAGAACATTCAAACTCCACACAGGATCGAACGCAGGACCTTCTTGCTGTGAGCCACCATGCCTCCCCCAATATGACATATGGACAAATATGTCTTTCTGTCAAAATAAATCATGTATACTGTGTATTTTAGATGTTTCACTCATTTATAGAGAAGTAACACTTGCAGAAATGACTGCCATGGTATTGTACTGTACAAATGTATAAAAACTTCTAGACTTCAACTGTAACTTTTGTTTGCCAAAATTACTATCATCAACTCACGCTGACCAAGGGAAATCCATTTAGGTTAAACCGAAACACAAATACTGCACGCTGATTGGTCCAACCACCCATCAATCAAACAGTCTTGCCCAATAGTCTTCAAGACACTGAGGCGCCCCCAGCAACACTATATTTACATACTAGTGACTCGCAGACTCACCAGTACGCTAGTATGCACGACGGGGTTTAGCAAGGTGCGCGACTCTGACCTGGAAACCTCCAGATAAAAGATGATAAAGATAAATTAAATATATTTAAGGATGTCGGATGCAGTTCGGTACTGTGCGAGGTGCTCGTATGTCCTTCTGAAGTTCATTTTGGTCGCATATGCGACTGTTTTCTGGGTGAGTAAACTCGTTCGTGTTACCTTGTGTCCTGTCACATTTAACTGTTCATGATCTAAACTTCAAATAATAAATATCAATAGAAAAGTACATTTAATATGTAAACATAAAAACCCTTAGAATTAAAAAATATACATATATTTCCAATTTATAGGATGATTTTACGGTTCTTTGGGGCTTTTTTGCTCTACCTGTTATTTACCTGTCTGTATTTACCTTAATGGCGTCGGTAACCACACCCTTTATTCTGAGTGTTTGTTTAAATCAGTCATTCATTCTGCAGGTGCACAACAAAAGTCTTTATCCACCATCAAATACCTTTAAATACTACAAAGACACTTTTCACAGTCTATTATTACAGCAAACATTTTATACACAAACATTACAATTATGGATTTCTAGTTTGTTTTTTTGTCATTCAATATATTAGGGATACTGAAGGTGGCTCGGTGGGTAGCACTGTCGCAGGTCAAAAAAGCTCCTGGGTTCTGTCTGTGTATGCGTGGCTTTCCTCCAGGTGCTCCATTTTCCTCCCACAGTTCAAAGACATGCAGTCAGTTTAACTGTGTGTGTGTGTGTGTGTGTGTGTGTGTTTGCTCTGTGATAGGGTGGCGACCTGTCCGGGGTGTTTTCTTCCCAGTGTCCAGGGTGTTTTCGCCCAGAGTAAAATATCAGTTCTGCAGAGAGTAGCTTTAGACTCCGGCACCCCTAATTATTACAGCATAACTAACAGGGAGAGCGAGCAGGTAACAGGGTCATGAAGGCTTTCACAGGACGTCAGCGCCCACCTCCCTGACCGTCAACAAACCTGAGAGGCATAACGACAGCAACCCGACATCCCTGATCACCACAAGTTTCTATGACCTGTAACCCCCAAGCTCTGCGCCTTTGTCTGTAGTTGGGGTGGGCAGCTCCTGTCCTATGGATAGAAGTCTATTCTAAAAATGTCATTTCAGAAAGTAGTAAAAATATTTTATACATACATTGGGCAAAACATTACAAACATGGATTTCCAGCTTGGTTTTTGTCATTAAATATACTGGGGACACTGAAGGTGGCTGGTGGGTAGCACTGTTGCCTCACAGCAAAAAAGGTTCTGGGTTCGATCTGGGTCTTTTCTGTGTGGAGTTTGCATGTTCTCCCTGTGTCTGACTGAGTTTCCTTCAGGAGCTCTGGTTTCCTCCCACAGTCCAAAGACATGCAGTCAGTTTAACTTCTGTGTGGAGTTTGTATGTTCTCCCTGTGTCTGTCTTAGTTTCCTTCAGGAGCTCCGGTTTCCTCCCACAGTCCAAAGACATGCAGTCAGTTTAACTGGCGATACAAGGGTGGCATGGTGGGTAGCACTGTCGCCCCACAGCAAAAAAAAGGTCCTGGGTTCGATCTGGGTCCTTTCTGTGTGGAGTTTGCATGTTCTCCCTGTGTCTGCGTGGCTTTCCTCCAAGTGCTCCGGTTTCCGACATGCAGTCAGTTTAACTGGAGGTGCAGGGGCGGCACGTTGGCTCGGTGGGTAGCACCGTTGCCTCACAGCAAAAAGGTCCTGAGTTTGATTCCCAGGTGGATCGGTTTCTCTTTACATGTTTAAGATATTTAAGATATACTTTATTTGTCATATATAAATATACAGCTGTACAGTACAATGACATTTTTTCTTCGCATATCCCAGCTTGTTTGGAAGCTGGGGTCAGAGCGCAAAGTCAGCCATCGTACGGCGCCCCTGGTGCAGACAGGGTTCAGGGCCTTGGTCAAGGACCCAACAGTGGCTGCAAAGCAGAGCCTGGATTTGAACCCCCAATCTTCCGGTTGATAGCCCAAAGCTCTACCCACTAGGCTACCACTGTCCCATTCTCCGTGTGTCTGCGTGGGTTTCCTCCCACTGTTCAAAGACATGCAGCAAGGTTGATTGGAGGTACAAAATTGTCCATGACTGTGTTTGATATTGAACTTGAACTGATGAATCTTGTGTAACGAGTAACTACCTGTTATGTCATGATTGTAATTGAAGAGTGTAAAACATGACATCGTAAAAATACAATAAATAACTCGAGATACAAACTTGCTCTTGTTCTCTCTCTCTTTGTGTTTGTGTGTGTGTGTGTGTGTGTGTGTGTGTGTGTGTTTGTGGGTGCCCTGTGATGGAGTGGTGACCAGTCCAGGGTGTTTTCTTACTTTTACCCAGTGGATCAACCAGGCCTTCTTGTCCAACATCAATCTCTATCCTTACAATTGCTCTTTTGAGAAAGAGAATTCCTAGACACAGTCCACAATCTTGTGGAAAGTCTTCCAAGAAGAGTGGAGTCTAACATAGCTGTCAGCAATGCAAAAATTTTTTAACGGCTGTAGTTTTGGAATCTGCATCTGCAGCATTTTCTGATGTTAAGACTGTTTGCATAGAAAAATGACTTGCATTCAGTAGCTGCTACATGCACAAGTGGTACTCCCACTTACATTGTTTTCATTGTTTATTATATTTAAAATGCATTGCATGTCTACAGTCCAGATTTGCATAAATAAATTGATAAGGGAAAACATATTTAGACAACTAAGACACAAGGAGTTATTTGTTGGTAAATACAACTCTGCCATAATCTCTTTGTTTTTCCCTATAAACGCTCAACTGACATTAGAAGCTGAAAGTGTATTTTATACGCAGAAGAAAATGTTTGTGTTGCAGGCTTTATCTGATATTCTTTAAGTATTTTAAATATCTTTGAAGTTCAGTGAAGAATCTCCAGAGGAAAAATTCAAATGAGTGTCTTAACCTTGAATGTAATCAGTTTGCTGCTGATGGTTTTTATTTTGTTGTTTCTCTCTATCTGTGTTTGTTGTATGTGTAGTGGAGCCTAATATACTTTAGGTCAGGGTTTGTAAAACTTTTTTCAAGCAACCCACATTTTTACCTCCCAGGCAACACAAACGATGCATCAAAACTAAACACAAAACAAAATGTACTTCATTAATGAAAATTGTGGCAATCTGGTCCCACAGTGGTTTACAAGATGTAATGTAAAGCCTCCACAAGGGGGCGTTTGTGTGCAAGAACCATCTTCCTCAGCCTTACCAAGCATGCTGTGATTGGTCAAACAGTTTTAACACATTTTTTCAAAAGCCTCTAATAAATGAGTTCATTAAACTTTTAAACTATAAGAACTATAGTAAGACAGTTTGGTTTTCTTAAATTTAAATGAGTTGTGCAGCCCTAACCCAGTATGTTTGTTTGTTTTAGCTAATCGGTGGATTCATCTTGGCCATTGGCATCTATGCAGAGGTGGAGCGGCAGCGTTACAAAACCCTGGAGGGGGTCTTCCTTGCTCCAGCTGTTATCCTGATCGTACTGGGCGTGGTCATGTTCATCGTTTCCTTTATCGGGGTGCTGGCATCGCTCCGAGACAACCTGACTCTTCTCAAAGTGGTGAGTTTAAAGCTCGGTGGGTAGCTCTGTCACCTCACAGTGAGAAGGTTCAGGGTTTGATTCTCAGTAGAGCGGTCCGGTTCCTTTCTGTGTGGAGTTTGCATGTTCTCCTCGTGTCTGTGTGGGTTTCATCCAGGAGCTCCGGTTTTCTCCCACAGTACAAAGACGTGCAAGTGAGGTGAACTGGAGTCACTGAACTTGAACTAATGAATCACGTGTAACCTGTCCTGTCATGAATGGAACCAAAGTGTAAAACATCACCTTAAAATCCTAATTAATAATTAAATAAATAAACACAAATAGCTTAACCTCATAAAATACTAAGTTGAGCATATTTACACATGAGCTGCAGCTGTAATTGAAAATGTTATCTATTTACCTTTTTTTACTGAAGTGTTGACAATTTATAGATTTTGAGTCTTTTTTGTCTTTTAAATTGCAGTTTCTTTACACGCTGGCTATTGTTCTGATTTTGGAGCTTCTGGGTGGAATTGTTGCCCTGCTGTTCAGAAATCAGGTATGTTTTCAGTTTGTTTATCTACACAACTCGCGGTCATGTCCAGAAATGACTTGATTACTGACGTGGTCAGTGATTTATTAAAAACAATGGTGTCAGCCAAAGTTATCTTCATTTACATGCAGCCACAAGTAATCCCATCCAAAATGAAAATGTATTTCACATTCATTTATTAAAGACAATTACTTTTTAAGTCTTTAAAGATTTTCAGAATAAACTTTGTTTTCCCTGGAGGACAGTTTTTTGCTCCCACTATGTTGAATTTTGTAAACTTCCGCTAAGGCACAAGTGCAGAACGTACTTAAACTTTCTTATTTGGAATGTCAACTGATCCAGGTGTTTACATTGCTGTTATTCTTCTATTCAACTGATTATTTAAAGGATTACCCACCTTCAATCAGATAGAAATTGCACTGGAAATGACCTTTGTTGCACGTATTCTCTTCTGATTGAGGTGTATACATGGACTGATTGAGCTATTAGTCAGATTATCAACAGATTTTTAGGCTGCATGTAAACATGTCTGTTTACAGACTTTAATAATGAAGTCTTTTGTTTTTGAGAAATGTATTTCAGCTGTGTGTTTTATCTGTTTCTAGACGGTGGATCTTCTTAACAAAAACGTCCGTAAAGGCATAGTGAACTACTATGATGATCTAGATTTCAAAAACATTATGGACTTTGTTCAAAGGAAGGTAAAAACTTTAAAATAGTCTATTTGAATCAATTTTCTATTTATTTGTCATATTTATCTGGGCATGGTTATTTTAAAGCCGGATCGTTATTAAGATGAATGAATGCTATTGACTGGTCTGGCATCAACATTAGGACTTGATTGGCCTATGCTGATAAGATTTTAATGTACTGGTTTGCATTTAAATATTTAATTGTTCTTCGTCCCCCAGTTCAAGTGCTGTGGTGGTCTGGAATACAAAGACTGGGCAGTGAACATGTACCACAACTGCACGGCTCCTGGACCTCTGGCTTGTGGAGTGCCATATACCTGCTGTGAACTCAAGGTTTGTCTCTTTTGTTGGTTTAAAACTGCAACACACAATATGACAAAGTGACTCACTGGGCCAGGGACATAATATAAGCTAGAAAGTGCTTTTTTATTCACTTACAACTGCTTTATACTGTTTTTCATTGAGGTGGGGCTGTTTTTACTGGCACAAGGCAAGAAATCCTTGGACTGAGCGCCAATCCATTGCAGGGCTTTGGTCATTCCCCCCTTTCCAACTGACCCCGCTTAGACCTAGCCAATCATGTCTGTATAGATGCCCAGCCAGCACCGCTGAGATGGTGGTGGGTTAGTGTAATAGACCGCTTTAACACCCAAATATGATCAAATTTAAAAATACAGAGCACATATATAGAGACGTTCTTCATGTTTTGCTGTTTGTTGATTCTCTCCATTTTCCAAAGACGTGAAGATTGAAGTTTTAATCACTATTAGTGCAGCAGTAATAAAGTAATGCAGAAAGTTTATTTCCGTTTTAGCCTCACACAGTGGATTGTGTTACTGTGCTTTATTACTTGTTAACTGTTTGTGTGGAATTGTTTCAGGCCAATGAAGTTATAAACACACTGTGTGGATACAAAGTTCTGGAAAAAGAGGTAAGTTTAATTATTAGATATTAGGACTGCAACTAATAGTTACCTGTTGATTGTTTTTTTGATAAATTGTTTACTTTGTATTTATATGTATATTTATACACACACACATCAAGTCTGTCCATCACTGTGTGTTGGTGTCAGCACTCAACACCCATTATTCCTACTTCCTTTAGAGACTTGACCTCATTAACAGCATCTATATACGTGGTTGTACTGATGCTGTATTCATCTGGTTAATGGATAACTACAAAATAATGGCTGGACTTCTTCTGGGTATCCTTGTTCCTCAGGTAAGAGTTAATGCAGAAGTTCATCTGTCATTTATAGACTTTTTACACATTAAGTGTCTAAAAATAGACATTTTAGACATGTTGGAGGTCAGTTGTGGTGAGAAGAAAAGCATCAAATGCACATATAAAACCTTAATAGAACACATTTATTTGTCATATATACATATGCGTGTGTACAGTACAATTAAATGATTGAGCTGGAGTCAGAGCACAGGGTCATCCACTGATAGCGCCTTTGGAGCAGACAGGGTTTAGGGCCTTACTCAAGGGCCCAACAGTGTGGGTTTACAAATCCTGGCTCTTCAATGCACTCAATCTTCTGACTGATAGCCCAAAGATCTACTCACTATGCTACCACTGTCCTAACTGTCCTAGACTAACAAGAGAGTCAAGTCAAATTTATTTGTATAGCACTTTTTACAGTAGACATCGTCTCAAAGCAACTTTACAGAATCCAGAACCGACAGACCAAAAACCCCCTGTTGAGCAAGCCAAGTGTGACATTGGCAAGAAAAAACTCCCTTAAAATTACAGGAAGAAACTTTAAGAGGAACCAGACTCAGCAGGGAACTTTATAGTCCTTTGAACAGAGTCAGCTGTATCCATAACATCAGACAGAAACTATAAACAGATAAAAATCTGTTGCCTTTAATCACGTGTTCTAGCTGTGGTTTCTGAGATCCCAAACAGAAGTGTATAAATTAGGGGGTGTTTCCATAAAATTAGAAAAAGCCATTAAGTATCAAGCAAATTGAAATTGCTAAATTAAATATATTTTCTGAGCTGTTAAAGAGGCTCTGGTGTCTCAGAGACCTCAAACAGAACATGAGAGTTAATGAAGCGTACCGTGTCTGAGCACAACCTGTCAGGTTTGTTCTTCCACTACAGTCACCGTAGACAATGGATTTGCATTAAAGGCACTAAAGCTAATCTAAACAAAAGCGAGCGCTTATTATCATCGGATCAATTTAATTATCTCTGCCTGACTAACTCTGTGCCACAAGTATGACTAGTGCACAAATGGCAATGCATACAAATTGTACTTTAAAATGTAAAATGTACTTTTTCGCAGCAGCAGTGTCTAAACGAGCCTTTTCTGTTTTTAGTTTTTCGGTGTGTTTGCGACCTGGCTGTATATCACTCGTGTGGAAGACACTATAGAAGAGTACGGGAACTATCAGGACGGCTTACTGAACAGTGAGCCACACGAGCCTAGGAAACAGGGCAAGCTGGAAAAGTGCTGCCAGTGCATGCCTTTGTTTGATTAAACCTCTGACCTACAGACACTAAACTGCTGAACCAAAGTGCATCCGACTAAAGTATACAATCCCACAATCCCATTCACCTTGTAGCACACTCCTCAAACTGTATGGCTTTTACACTCTGATTACAGTGTGTGTGTGTGTGTACACATGCTGTCTTTTATATATACACCGACCAGCCATTACATTAAAACCACCTCCTTTTTTCTACACTCACTGTCCATTTTATCAGCTCCACTTACCATATAGAAGCATTTGTAGTTCTACAATTACCGACTGTAGTCCATCTGTTTCTCTGCATGCTTTGTTAGCCCCTTTCTCCCTGTTCTACAATGGTCAGGACCCCCACAGGACCACCACAGAGCAGGTATTATTTAGGTGGTGGATCATTCTCAGCACTGCAGTGACACTGACATGGTGGTGGTGTGTTAGTGTGTGTTGTGCTGGTATGAGTGGATCAGACACAGCAGCGCTGCTGGAGTTTTTAAACACCGTGTCCACTCACTGTCCACTCTATTAGACATTCCTACCTAGTTGGTCCACCTTGTAGATGTAAAGTCAAAGACGATCGCTCATCTATTGCTGCTGTTTGAGTTGGTCATCTTCTAGACCTTCATCAGTGGTCAAAGGATGCTGCCCACGGGGCGCTGTTGGCTGGATATATTTTTGGTTGGTGGACTATTCTCAGTCCAGTCCATCAGCGCTGTTGTGTCTGATGCACTCATACCAGCACAACACACACTAACACACCACCACCATGTCAGTGTCACTGCAGTGCTGAGAATCATCCACCACCTAAATAATACCTGCTCTGTACTGGTCCTGTGGGGGTCCTGACCATTGAAGAACATGGTGAAATGGGGTTAACAAAGCAGGCAGAGAAACAGATGGACTACAGTCAGTAATTGTAGAACTACAAAGTGCTTCTATATGGTATGTGGAGCTGATAAAATGAATGTGTGTAGAAACAAGGAGGTGGTTTTAATGTTATGGCTGATCAATGTATTCGTCTTTAGAACTTTTAAATATTAATTAATTACTATTAAATATGAATTACTTTTAAATATTAATTAAAAAGTAATGTACAATTAGTCGCAAGTATATTTGATACACCTACCTTGTACATACCTAGGAAAGTGGTTCTTATTTAGTCTAATAATGCACATTTGTAAGTCTTACACTGAAGTTTGATGAGAAGGCCTGGCTCACGACTGATGTTTCAATTAATCCCAAAAGAAGCTCTGTGGGTTTGAGGTTGAGTCTCTGTGTTGACCACTGGAGTTCTGTGTGTCCATTTTATTATGTTAAAGTGTTGTTTGAAGAATTTTTCACTACACAAATGATATCTGACCTGCAGGGGTCCTGTAGCTGCACTGATGGATGACTAGAGAGTAATAAATTGTGGGTATTTGTTTAAAAGTGCTGATAAAGTGTCCAACGACTGTAGGTGGGTGAATCTACTAAACTGGCAACCAACCCTATGTAATGATTTATTAGTTTTGGATAAATTATACATAATTATATAAATGATATATAATTTAATAGTCATATTTGATAAAACACTTATGTATATGTAATGTATTTTGTAGTAAAGTTCAAGACTTGAATACATACACTGACCACATTTATTATTTTAAAATATTTGTACTATTTAGTATTTGTTATTAAAAAATAAAAAAAATGGAATGTGTTTTTAAAATGTTATGGTGCCCTCTGCCTTCAAAATAAATACACAAATTAATGTCTTGCATTTTCATTTTTTTTTTTCTATTTTATTTATGCATTTTCTCCCAATTTAGTGTAGTCAATTTATCTTCCGCTGCTGGGGGATCCCTGATTGCAGTTGAGGTGGGTATATTGCTGCTCACGCCTCCTCCGACCCGCGCGCAGCCCTTAGCGGAACCATTTTTCACCCATGTACTCTGCACAGGTGCTTTTCTATCTGCTAATCAGGGTCCTTACACAACATTTGAAGACCCCACCCACTTAGTCCGGTCATCTCGCCCTAGCAGAACCGTGTCTGCTGCAGGCACTGCCAATTATGCCCGCTAGATGGTGCCAAGACGACCGTTGGCAACGTCGAGTTTCGACAGGAGCTTGTGTATTTAATCATTTAGTATGCACTGAAATAGCAAGAATGTGTTTCAATTTTCTTGGTCATCATTTCACAATTAGCTGATGTTGTTCAACTCTAGGCACCTTCAGATGGTCCCCAATTTATTTTCTATTAAACATGAGTTTAAAAATATTACTCTCACAAACTGTGATTTGCAAGTAGATCTAGGATTCACACAGCTGCTCCACACAGCTGTTTTTACTCTGCAAAAACATTTCCAAGCAACTTATTCACGTGAGACTCATTAATTAAACAGTGCTTTATTGTTATTGATAAAGAGGATTTAGGTTCCTCAGTTTCCTTTTAGAAGCAGGAAACGTCTGCAAATTCGATCACATTTAAATGCAGGTGGTTCTGTTGTGCTACCGCAGAGTAATGATGCCATTAGGTGCAGTGGAAAAATTGTGGTGCTTAGACTTTCCTCAAGTAGAAGATGTGTGTTGCAAATGTGTTACCACGGCCAATAAATATGAAATTACTGACGCTCCTACCCCGAAGGTACTTGTGTTGCTGGACGTGGGTGCTCTAATGAGCTAAAATGCTATCAGTTAAAACATGGCAACATGAGAGCTCCTCTGCTTAATCAGCTGATGATTGTAACCCATTACATAACACTATTTTCCTACTGGTGACAACAAAATCATAAAGGCAAACGTGTAGGAACCAAATAGAAGAAACTGAAAATGTATGCTGTGGTATTACAGCAAATGCTAATTGCAGATGTCCACATACTTTTGGCCATGTAAAGTATATAAATATGAACCTTGTTTTGGATCACTGTACTGAGGTATAATCCAACTATGCTTCAGCATATAGACAGATGACCTGTTAGTCTTCAGATTTTTTCTGATTCAAAATCAGACCAAAAATCAAAGTAAATGATCAAAATCACAGGCTGACCCAATTTATGTGGATTTCGTCACTCATAACTGCACTCAGTAGTGCGAGTTCCTGGACAGTCTGTGACACTACTTGGGGCGTCTGATGCACTGATACATAACGTCCCTGAGGTTCTTAATTGGATTCAGGTCTGGGGAATGTAAGGACCAGTCAATGGCATCGATGCCTTTGTCATACAGCAACTGCCTGGATCAGGAGGAACCCAGGGCCCACTGCATCAGCGTAAGGTCTGACAATGACTCTGAGCATTTCACCCCGGTACATAACAGCAGTCAGGGTACGATTAGCTATAGTGGAGGTTTGTGCAACCCTTTAAGGATATGCCTCCTCAGACCATCACTGACCTACTGCCAAACCGGTCATGCTGGATGATGTTGCAGGCAGCATAACGTTCACCACACTGTCTCCAGACTCTTTCATGTCTGTCATGTGAAACGGACCTTTCGATTCTGTCAATGCCATTCGAGCTTCATAGTGCTGGGCTGTGAGCACAGGTCCGACTAGAGGACGTCTCATGCTACCCTCATGGAGACTGTTATTGACAGTTTGGTCAGAAACATGCACACCAGTAGCCTGCTGGTGGTCATAACCGCCCTTGTCCTGGTATCTCCTCTATGCTCTTTAGACTATGCTGGAAAAGACAGCAAACCTTGCGACGTTCTGGAGAAAATGGACTACCTGTGCAGCCTAAATGGGCTGAAGGTACCGCCCAGTGCTACCAGTAGTGACGAGGACAGTAGCAAAACATAAAACCAAATAAGAATCCGTCAGGATTTTAGATTTTGGTTTTCTTTTTGGTGGTTATCTTGCTGTTGCCTCTCCAGTTCACCTGTTGTCACTTTTATGTGCACCAAAGCAGGTAAAATTAACTCACCATTGCTTGTGCTTCCTAACTACACAGATTTACTTGGTGTTGTACTGTGATGATTTAGAGTGTCCCTAATTTTTAAGCAGTTTATTTCTCCACCACATTCAAGTACTGTGTATTTAAATGTGCTTAAAACACAAGCTCATGTACAGCTACATAACCCAAGCAGTGTGTTTTCCTCCTTCAGTCCAGCAATGATACAGCTTAGCATTGATTGGCTGGTGGGTGGTACAGTTCCTCCTCCCCCTCAGCGTGTTCGCCCCATCCCAGGGTTAAAGCAAATCCTCCATCCATGCTATTCATCTCATTACACCGTACTGCTGCGTTCCAGCAGGGGACATCTCCTCCTCCTCTAGATATTCCTTCCCCCATCCACCATTCAACATCCGCTGCTGCTCATGCTACTGATACTACTGACACTGCAACGGATGAAGCTCCAGCATCAGCTGATGGGCAGTGCAAACACATCCAGGCTCACATCACTGGATTCAGCCTGAGAGAGGTATGTGTGTTTATGATTTGCATGTTATAGCAGATCTTAGGATGCTGAGGTGTTCTGAACTGCTGAGTGTGTGTATGTTATACGGACACGCAGCTGATCATACATATGAAGGACTGGCAAACATGGAACTGGATGCAGGAAATGAGAGTCATATGAGTGGCTAACTCTAGTGCAGGGATGGGATTTTCTTCCAAGTAATAGATCCTGCTCAGCATGGTTATAACAGCATTATAACAACAACAACAACAACAACCCTATTTAGACATTCTATATTAAACAAGTGGTTTGTAATTGTTGGTAGCTTGTTGTTGCTTGGATTGAAATTAACCTTCTCATTCTTTAGTTGTTGGGTTTTCTTTCCAACCATAGTGGTTACTTCTCATATATAGTTATATATATGTAATAATATAACTATTATAATAAATTATAATAAATTATTATAATAATTAAGAAATTTCCTGCAAAGGATCAATAAAGTATCTATCTATCTATCTATCTATCTATCTATCTATCTATCTATCTATCTATCTATCTATCTATCTATCTATCTATCTATCTATCTATCTATCTATCTATCTATCTATCTATCTATCTATCTATTCTAGTGTCATGTTATACTTTAATATGAGTATTACAGGCCTAATGCCTGGCCTAAGCTAGAACTGGAAAGCTACAGGCTAGTGCAGTAAATTATTTGTATTTTCTGTGTTAGGTCACTGGAACCAGACTGGTCTGGACCCAAGGGGAGAAGTTCCAGTAGTAATTATCGAAACTAGAGGAAGGACGAGCCCAGAGCTGGAGCAGACATGTATTCTCCTCAGAGTCTAAACCGGTGGGGCATCACTCACAGTGAAAGCATGGAACGTCTGGCTTACTGTCAAGGTAAGGAACTATCTATCTATCACAATGAAGCAGTTATTAAGAAATAAGAGTACCTCTGTTGCAAGGTGGTGAAAACGCAATAAGTGTGGGACCTGGGGATCTGGTTTTAAATACTGTCTCTCTGTTTGTAAGGTGTTTGGCCTGTTCTCCCAGTACCCAAATAGCCCTCCTTGATTGATCCTGACCTGGATATAGGTGTTATTGTAGTGGGTTATTATAGAGGATAAAGTGGGTAGCACTGTCCTGGGTTCGATTTCCAGGTGGAGCGCTTTGTTTGTTTTCTCTGGGTGTTCTGATTTCCTCCCATAGTCCAAAGAGTTAATTGGGGCTACTAAAATTGCACTAGGTGTGAATGTGTGTGTGTGTGTGTGTGTTTGCCCTGTGATGGACTGGCGACTTATCCAGGGTGTTTCCACCCTTTCACCCAGTGAATGTACCCACTGCATGGTGGCATGGTGGCTTGGTGGGTAGCACTGTGTCCTCACATAAATAAGGTTCTGGGTTCGATTCCCAGATGATCTGGTACCTTTCAGTGCGGAGTTTGCATGTTCTCCCCGTGTCTGCGTGGGTTAGGGTTAGGGTTAGGATTAGGTGGGAGGTGCTCTGGTTTCCTCCCACAGTATATACAGTATGTGTGTGTGTTTGTGTGTATGTTTGCATGTTTGCCCTGTGATGGACTGGTGACCTGTTCAGGGTGTTTCCTCCCTTTTACCCAGTGAATGTACCCACCGTGACCCTGAGTAGGCTAAACAGTGGGCGGCACGGTAGCTTAGTGGGTAGCACTGTCGCCTCACAGCAAGAAGGTCCTGGGTTCGATACCTGGCGTGCATGTTCTTTGCATGTTCTCCCCGTGTCTGCGCGGGTTTCCTCCGTGAGCTCCGGTTTCCAGTCATGTTATTTGGAGACACTGAATTGCCCTATAAGTGAATGGGTGTGTGTGTATGTGTGTCTGCCCTGCGATGGACTGGCGTCCCGTCCAGGGTGTTACTGTGTGCCTTGCGCCCATTGAAAAGCTGGGATAGCCCCCCCGACCCTAGTTGGATAAGCGGATTAAGAAAAAGAATGAATGATTAGTGTACTTTTGGTGAATGTTTTGTACACGCACTATGTGGTGATGTATGAAATGGGCAGCAGGGGGCAGCAGAGCCTCTGTATTTGGTACAGGATGACGTCAGTGGGCAGTGCTGGTGAAAAGCTGTGGCTGTAAACACGGTGGCGATTCTGCGATGCGCTGCTTTATTCTCACCGACGGATTGATCTGAACGATCGTGCTAGTTTTAGCAGCGTTGTGCTTCTAAAGGAATCCTCTAAAACAAAGAGACCCAGCCCGGTGGTGAAGATGGTGCTGGTGCTGGGGAGCTGAACGCAGCGGCTCGGTAGGATCGGTGTTTACGGTGAACGATGGCCGCACCTGCAGAAGCGGATCTCACCTTGGCGGAGGCGGATGTCTGCAAAGAGAAAGCGCAAGTCTTCGGGATCCTGTGCTTACAGGACGAAGGAGAAAAGGCAGCCGGCGGCAGCAGCAGCACAAGCAGCAGTATCAGCAGCGGATGTGGCAGCAGGACGGACGGGAGATGGCAGGCTCCCATTTTCGCTTTAGCTCGGAAAGCTTCGGAAACCATTTCGAGCGGAATTCACGTCCTGCCGAAGGTAGCCGAACCCAAAGTGTGCGCTTTCTCCGAGGAGTGGAGCGTCAGTGGTGAGTTTCGGCTTTAACACGATAGAGAAACGCTGTTTAACTGGAAGGGTGCTGGTTCGAATCCAGGCTCTGCCATGCAGGGCTGCTGGGCCCTTCAGCAAGGCCCTTAACTCTGTTCTATAGTATTTAAATGTACTGTACACGTGTATATGTACATATATATCAAGTAAAGAGTAAATGTATGAATGATTACTGCACTGTTCTGGGTTCGATTACCAGATAGAGTGATCCGGGTCCTTGTTTTCCCCGTGATTGTATGGGTTTCCTCTGGGTGGTCCGGTTTCTTCCCTCAGTATATGTGTGTGTGTGTGTGTGTTTGCCCTGTGATGGACTGGTCCAGGGTGTTTCCTCCCCTTCGCCCAGTGAATATACCCACCCTGACCCTGAGTAGGATAAAGCAGTGGTAAAACAGACAGTAAATTCCCAGAAGGAGCAGTCCAGGCCTTTTCTGTGTGAAGTTTGCATGTTCTCCTCGTTATCGTATGGTATATGTGTGTGTGTGTTTGCCCTGTGATGGACTGGCGACCTGTCCAGGGTGTTTCCTCCCCTTCGCCCAGTAAATGTACTCACCTTGACCCTGAGTAGGATAAAGCAGTGGTAAAACAGACAGTAAATTCCCAGGAGGAGCAGTCCTGTGTCGCCTCGCAGAAATAAGGTTCTGGGTTCGATTCCCAGCAGCAGTCCTTTCAGTGTGGAGTTTGCATGTTCTCTCCAAGTCTTTGTGGGTTTCCTCTGTGTATGTAGGCCCTGTCCAGGTTGTTGGGACCTGTAAAGCGGTGGTAAAACAGACAATGACTGAATACTGTACACGTGTATATGGATAAATATCAAGTAGAGACGTTCTGTTTTCTTGGTGTACCCTGCTTATCAACAACGTTGGCAGTGTATACGCTGTATCATAAACGTTACATTATTAACATGATGCTCATTATCCTGCCTAAATAAATACGCCAACACATCCAAATATAAAAATAAATCATATGTACAATACAGGCTTTGTAAAATAGCATTGAGCCGTTTGGGAATCAGCCCTCATTTGTGCTACAGTCATATGGCTCACATCACGTGGTAGATTCTGTCCACTCACTGTTCAGAGTCACATCTGGAAGCATGACATCACCTCCTTCCAGATGTTAATTCTTCCAGGGTGTGTTAGATCAGGTTTTCCTAAATATGTTGTACATCAGGGTTGCTTTATGTGTTTTTGTTATTTAAAACTGTTTTTATATTCTGGACGGCACTATGGGCCACAGCTAGAAGGGCCTGGGTTCAATTCCCCGGCCGGTGTGAGTTCTCCCCGTGTCTGTGTGTGTTTCCTCCTGGTGCTTTGCTTTCCTCCCACAAGTAGGAAAGGAACGGTAGTTACTCATTACACAAGATCAAGATTCATCAGTTCACAAGGTTATATCGAACACAGTCATGGAGATGCGGTTTCCTCCCACAATACGAAGGCGTTTAAGTGAGGTGAACTAGAGATACTAAACTGTCCAAGACTGTGTTCGACATTAAACTTGTGAACTGATGAATCTTGTGTAACGAATAACTACCTTTTCTGTCATGATGTATAAAACATGATATTAAAATCCTAATAAATAAATAAATAATACATAACTCCGTGCACTCTGGCAACCTTCCATTGCATTTAGCAGATCTTTTAATCCAAAGGAACTTACATTTGTTACTGAATACAATGCAATCAATTGTGGGCCTTGCTTAGGAGCCCAGAAGTGGCAAGTAAATAGTGGCAGGTCTTAATCCAGAGACGTTCTGATCACTAGTCCAGTACCTTAACCACTGAGCATGCTGATAGCGAGCACAGGTTTGCTTACTCTTCCTCCTACAGGTCTTTACACTGACCAGCAGTGAATTCTAACATGTACACAGACAGGACCGCCCTATTTTCTCCGTTATCCTTTGCCAAACTTGCCAGCGCCTCGACAGGACAATGATTAATTTTGTTCTGTTGAGTGTCTGGCCAAGGTGCTAGAGGTGGGCTGGCTTATTAGGCTGATGTGCGACCTGAATGTAGAACCACTATTAAATTGCTCTATTATTTTTAATATTTTCTTTATGTATTTTCTCCCCTTTTAGCGCGTCCAATTGCCCGATTGCGTCATGCTTCCTCTCCACCAATGCCGATCCCCGTTCTGATCGAGGAGAACGAAGCTAACCCATGCCCCCTCCGACACGTGGGCAGCAGCCGTATACATCTTATCACCTACACTTTGATGAATGCAGTGCAGCTCAGCGTTGTGTACGGTGAGACACACCCTGAGAGCACTCTTTTCTCATCTCTGCGCAGGCGCCATCAATCAGCCAGCAGAGTCGTAATTGCACCAGTTATGAGAGAGAGACCCCATCCGGCTTAGTCCCGCCCAGATATGAACAACAGGCCAATCGTTGTTCATGTGGCCGCTCAGCCTCAGCCGGCAGGCAGAGCTGAGACTCGATACGATGTATTGGAGATCCCAGCTCTGGTTCTAGCTTGTGATTTTACTGCTGCGCCACCTGAGTGGCAAATTGCTCTATTATTTTAAATAATATTTTATTTTGTTGTATTGTACTGTAATAATAAACAAGACAGCAATGTGGTGCAGCTGAGTGAATAGGTTAGTTCGGTTTTTTTCTCAATATGCCAAAACTAGTTTATTTTTATTATTATTTATACGCTACAGAAACAGTAGTTGGGGAATAAGCGGAATTCCTTTAGTGGTGTATTTATGATATGATCTGTGTTGGTTATATTGCGCAGTGCATAGGTTGTATATAGTCGTAAAACAAGCATAAAGGAAGAGGAAATGGGACGCTGACCTGCTGTTTGGGTGCATTCCTCTGCTGCACACATGAATGGAAACACAGAAACACGCTGGAAGCTACTCACTGGTTAAAGTTTAAGTAAAATCAGCTGACCACATGATCAAGCCTGTTTCATAAGCACCTCTAAAATAAGCCCATTATACCCAAGAATAATCACATTACTGCTTATCTTCATTCAGAAGTGATTCTTTGTTCTGTTGGTTTTGTTTTTACTTCCAGCTTTTCGGGATCCCATGGCTGTGGAAAGGACGAACCTGCTGAACATGGCGAAGCTCAGCATTAAAGGGCTGATTGAGTCAGCGCTGAGCTTCGGTCGGACGCTGGACTCTGATTATCCGCCTTTGCAGCAGTTCTTTGTGGTCATGGAGCACTGTCTGAAGCACGGCCTCAAAGGTACAGCACTCACAACCCAAACCTTTTATACTGTTTAACGTAATCAGGAGCCGTCTTCCTGATACTAATCCAATCAACACTGGACTCAAATAAATGTAAAAACTGTGGACGGCACTTTTGTCAATGCGGTTTTTCTCAAAATATATTAATACCTGTAGATATTATAGATAAATAGATACTTTATTGATCCAGAAGGAAGTTAAAGGACTCCAAAGCTGGTGCTCAGAGTTTGTTATTGATTGTATAAACAAAGAAAAAACTAAATCACATTTCTTGTGCTGTAGCCTCTAAGCCATGACAATGTTAAGCTCACTTGACTGTGGACAGTGTTACCTATGTTCCAGCAGCTTCTAATTCAAGACAAACCTGTTTTTGGATTATATCTGAACATCCAAAGAAATTTTCTTCTTGCATAAGGGACAGTTTTCTTTTCTTAACCTTGCACCAAGGGTCCACTGTGTCACATACTTTTAAATGGCTACAGTCAAACTCACCTTATTTATTTGGCCATAAAAAGACACAATCTATAGCCCAGTGTAATCACTAACTAGGAATTAAAAATTAGGAAATTGAAATCCCAAGAATGCTGTGCCATAAATGTCTCATTAACCTTTGACTTTTAATTTTCATTAACCTTTGACTTTAATGACACTATGTGGCAGAAATAATGTGGACACCCGGTTATGATCTTGTTGGACTTCCTCATTTAAATTGGGTTTGATTCCCAGGTGGAGCGGTCCAGGTCCTTTCTGTGTGGAGTGTGCATGTTCTCCCCATGTCTGCGTAGGTTTCCTCAGTCCAAAGATGTGCAAGTGAGGTGAAATGGAGATACAAAATTGTCCATGACTGTCATGTTTGACATTAAGACCTACACTGATGAACCTCGTGTAACCAGTAACTACCTGTCCAGTCATGAGTGTAACCAAAGTGTAAAACATGACGGTTTTACGGCTTTCATTCTTCTGGTACAGCTGTCCTTTCTCTTGAAGTGTGTCTGTTGGAATTTGTGCCCATTCAGTCAAATGAGAATTTGTAAGCAAACACTGATGCTGCTGCATGGCTTCAAGCATGTTATATATTTATATATATATATATATATATACAGTGTATCACAAAAGTGAGTACACCCCTCACATTTCTGCAGATATTTAAGTATATCTTTTCATGGGACAACACTGACAAAATGACACTTTGACACAATGAAAAGTAGTCTGTGTGCAGCTTATATAAGAGTGTAAATTTATTCTTCCGTCAAAATAACTCAATATACAGCCATTAATGTCTAAACCACCGGCAACAAAAGTGAGTACACCCCTTAGTAAAAGTTCTTGAAGTGTCAATATTTTGTGTGGCCACCATTATTTCCCAGAACTTCCTTAACTCTCCTGGGCATGGAGTTTACCAGAGCTTCACAGGTTGCCACTGGAATGCTTTTCCACTCCTCCATGACGACATCACGGAGCTGGCGGATATTCGAGACTTTGCGCTCCTCCACCTTCCGCTTGAGGATGCCCCAAAGATGTTCTATTGGGTTTAGGTCTGGAGACATGCTTGGCCAGTCCATCACCTTCACCATCAGCCTCTTCAATAAAGCAGTGGTCGTCTTAGAGGTGTGTTTGGGGTCATTATCATGCTGTAACACTGCCCTGCGACTCAGTTTCCGGAGGGAGGGGATCATGCTCTGCTTCAGTATTTCACAGTACATATTGGAGTTCATGTGTCCCTCAATGAAATGTAACTCCCCAACACCTGCTGCACTCATGCAGCCCCAGACCATGGCATTCCCACCACCATGCTTGACTGTAGGCATGACACACTTATCTTTGTACTCCTCACCTGATTGCCGCCACACATGCTTGAGACCATCTGAACCAAACAAATTAATCTTGGTCTCATCAGACCATAGGACATGGTTCCAGTAATCCATGTCCTTTGTTGACATGTCTTCAGCAAACTGTTTGCGGGCTTTCTTGTGTAGAGACTTCAGAAGAGGCTTCCTTCTGGGGTGACAGCCATGCAGACCAATTTGATGTAGTGTGCGGTGTATGGTCTGAGCACTGACAGGCTGACCCCCCACCTTTTCAATCTCTGCAGCAATGCTGACAGCACTCCTGCGCCTATCTTTCAAAGACAGCAGTTGGATGTGACGCTGAGCACGTGCACTCAGCTTCTTTGGACGACCAACGCGAGGTCTGTTCTGAGTGGACCCTGCTCTTTTAAAACGCTGGATGATCTTGGCCACTGTGCTGCAGCTCAGTTTCAGGGTGTTGGCAATCTTCTTGTAGCCATGGCCATCTTCATGTAGCGCAACAATTCGTCTTTTAAGATCCTCAGAGAGTTCTTTGCCATGAGGTGCCATGTTGGACCAGTATGAGAGAGTGTGAGAGCTATACTACTAAATTGAACACACCTGCTCCCTATGCACACCTGAGACCTAGTAACACTAACAAATCACATGACATTTTGGAGGGAAAATGACAAGCAGTGCTCAATTTGGACATTTAGGGGTGTAGTCTCTTAGGGGTGTACTCACTTTTGTTGCCGGTGGTTTAGACATTAATGGCTGTATATTGAGTTATTTTGAGGGAAGAATAAATTTATGCTGTTATATAAGCTGCACACAGACTACTTTTCATTGTGTCAAAGTGTCATTTTGTCAGTGTTGTCCCATGAAAAGATATACTTAAATATCTGCAGAAATGTGAGGGGTGTACTCACTTTTGTGATACACTGTATATATATATATATATGTATATATATACAGTGTATCACAAAAGTGAGTACACCCCTCACATTTCTGCAAATATTTCATTATATCTTTTCATGGGACAACACTATAGACATGAAACTTGGATATAACTTAGAGTAGTCAGTGTACAGCTTGTATAGCAGTGTAGATTTACTGTCTTCTGAAAATAACTCAACACACAGCCATTAATGTCTAAATAGCTGGCAACATAAGTGAGTACACCCCACAGTGAACATGTCCAAATTGTGCCCAAATGTGTCGTTGTCCCTCCCTGGTGTCATGTGTCAAGGTCCCAGGTGTATATGGGGAGCAGGGCTGTTAAATTTGGTGTTTTGGGTACAATTCTCTCATACTGGCCACTGGATATTCAACATGGCACCTCATGGCAAAGAACTCTCTGAGGATGTGAGAAATAGAATTGTTGCTCTCCACAAAGATGGCCTGGGCTATAAGAAGATTGCTAACACCCTGAAACTGAGCTACAGCATGGTGGCCAAGGTCATACAGCGGTTTTCCAGGACAGGTTCCACTCGGAACAGGCTTCGCCAGGGTCGACCAAAGAAGTTGAGTCCACGTGTTCGGCGTCATATCCAGAGGTTGGCTTTAAAAAATAGACACATGAGTGCTGCCAGCATTGCTGCAGAGGTTGAAGACGTGGGAGGTCAGCCTGTCAGTGCTCAGACCATACGCCGCACACTGCATCAACTCAGTCTGCATGGTCGTCATCCCAGAAGGAAGCTGACGCACAAGAAAGCCCGCAAACAGTTTGCTGAAGACAAGCAGTCCAAGAACATGGATTACTGGAATGCCCTGTGGTCTGACGAGACCAAGATAAACTTGTTTGGCTCAGATGGTGTCCACCATGTGTGGCGGCGCCCTGGTGAGAAGTACCAAGACAACTGTATCTTGCCTACAGTCAAGCATGGTGGTGGTAGCATCATGGTCTTGGGCTGCATGAGTGTTGCTGGCACTGGGGAGCTGCAGTTCATTGAGGGAAACATGAATTCCAACATGTACTGTGACATTCTGAAACAGAGCATGATCCCCTCCCTTCGAAAACTGGGCCTCATGGCAGTTTTCCAACAGGATAACGACCCCAAACACAACCTCCAAGATGACAACTGCCTTGCTGAGGAAGCTGAAGGTAAAGGTGATGGACTAAACCCAATTGAGCACCTGTGGCGCATCCTCAAGTGGAAGGCGGAGGAGTTCAAGGTGTCTAACATCCACCAGCTCCGTGATGTCATCATGGAGGAGTGGAAGAGGATTCCAGTAGCAACCTGTGCAGCTCTGGTGAATTCCATGCCCAGGAGGGTTAAGGCAGTGCTGGATAATAATGGTGGTCACACAAAATATTGACACTTTGGGCACAATTTGGACATGTTCACTGTGGGGTGTACTCACTTATGTTGCCAGCCATTTAGACATTAATGGCTGTGTGTTGAGTTATTTTCAGAAGACAGTAAATCTACACTGCTATACAGGCTGTACACTGACTACTCTAAGTTATATTCAAGTTTCATGTCTATAGTGTTGTCCCATGAAAAGATAGAATAAAATATTTGCAGAAATGTGAGGGGTGTACTCACTTTTGTGATACACTGTATATATATATATATATATATATATATACAGGGTTTGGACAAAATAACTGAAACACCTGTCATTTTAGTGTGGGAGGTTTCATGGCTAAATTGGACCAGTCTGGTGGCCAATCTTCATTAATTGCACATTGCACCAGTAAGAGCAGAGTGTGAAGGTTCAATTAGCAGGGTAAGAGCACAGTTTTGCTAAAAATATTGCAATGCACACAACATTATGGGTGACATACCAGAGTTCAAAAGAGGACAAATTGTTGGTGCACGTCTTGCTGGCGCATCTGTGACCAAGACAGCAAGTCTTTGTGATGTATCAAGAGTCACGGTATCCAGGGTAATGTCAGCATACCACCAAGAAGGACAATCCACATCCAACAGGATTAACTGTGGACGCAAGAGGAAGCTGTCTGAAAGGGATGTTCGGGTGCTAACCCGGATTGTATCCAAAAAACATAAAACCACGGCTGCCCAAATCACGGCAGAATTAAATGTGCACCTCAACTCTCCTGTTTCCACCAGAACTGTCCGTCGGGAGCTCCACAGGGTCAATATACACGACCGGGCTGCTATAGCCAAACCTTTGGTCACTCGTGCCAATGCCAAACGTCGGGTTCAATGGTGCAAGGAGCGCAAATCTTGGGCTGTGGACAATGTGAAACATGTATTGTTCTCTGATGAGTCCACCTTTACTGTTTTCCCCACATCCGGGAGAGTTACGGTGTGGAGAAGCCCCAAAGAAGCGTACCACCCAGACTGTTGCATGCCCAGAGTGAAGCATGGGGTTGGATCAGTGATGGTTTGGGCATATCATGGCATTCCCTTGGCCCAATACTTGTGCTAGATGGGCACGTCACTGCCAAGGACTACCGAACCATTCTGGAGGACCATGTGCATCCAATGGTTCAAACATTGTATCCTGAAGGCGGTGCCGTGTATCAGGATGACAATGCACCAATACACACAGCAAGACTGGTGAAAGATTGGTTTGATGAACATGAAAGTGAAGTTGAACATCTCCCATGGCCTGCACAGTCACCAGATCTAAATATTATTGAGCCACTTTGGGGTGTTTTGGAGAAGCGAGTCAGGAAACGTTTTCCTCCACCAGCATCACGTAGTGACCTGGCCACTATCCTGCAAGAAGAATGGCTTAAAATCCCTCTGACCACTGTGCAGGACTTGTATATGTCATTTCCAAGACCAATTGACGCTGTATTGGCCGCAAAAGGAGGCCCTACACCATACTAATAAATTATTGTGGTCTAAAACCAGGTGTTTCAGTTATTTTGTCCAACCCCTGTGTATATATATATATATATATATATATATATATATATATATATATATATATATATACATGTATATATACATTTAACATGTTAGCTATGGGTGCTTATGTCCATTTTAGCTTGTAACTTACTAATAATAGAAGTGTACTAATAAATAGTGTCCACATACTTTCTGACATATATTGTATCATCATTATATTTAGAACTGGACAGATAGTCATGCTGGGAAATGAGTAATAATTAATGGAAGTGTTTTAACAGCCATGGTAACCCGTGTAGATCCTCTTAAGAGTGCTAATGTGTTATTGTTTTATGTGTTACTTGTGCTTTCTGTGAATGTGGATTTAGTTCCGAGTCGCTTGGCTAACTCGTTTATGTCCGGCTTTAGTAAAGAAGACGTTTCTTGGATACAACAAGTCCTTGTGGGGACCTTTGGAGATGGTGGAGAAGCTGTGCCCAGAGGCGGGAGAGATCGCTGCCAGTGTTCGAGACTTACCCGGCCTCAAGTATGCCCACTAATACAGCTGCTTATTTACTATTATTATTTACTTATTTAATAATATTTCTATAGTACACTATTTGACTATCAGCACAGTTTGTTTTAGATAAGGCGTCCATTCAGCTTGGTAATTAGACAGTGTATGGCCAAAAGTATTGAGACATCTGCTAATTATTGAGTTCAGGTGTTTCAGCCACACCCACTTTTAAGAGGTGTTTAAAATCTATGTTATCAAATCATTCATTCATTCATTTATTAAAGCAATAAGCCACGAGAGGCCGTGCATTACTGTGATTTTAGCATGGGGATGACGTTTTTGGCACGACGCGAAGCGGAGTGCCTAAAACTTCTTTCCCCGTGCTAAAATCATAACAGTAATGCACGGTCTCGAGTGGCTTATTGCTTTTATAAAACGGCGGTCAACATAAAATATAATAAATACAACAATGTTTAATTCATAAATGTATTTATTGTGTATAAACTTACAATAAAGCGTTCTTCCGCGATGCAAAATAGTTCAATTAACAGTGTTGCTAGGCAACATGAGGGCGAAAATAACATTAACTTTTGTATTCAGTGGCGTGTTAATATGGAATGATGTGAGGTGGTCATAGGTGTGAGTTTATCGGGGATTTTACAACGGCTTCGAACGCGGCTCAGCCAATCAGATTTTAGGACCGGAACTATCCGTTTTATAATGTCTGTTGTACCACCGCTTTATCAGGGCAAACACATTCACACACACCCATACCTACACTCAACTTTAGTATCTCCAATTAACCTTACTGCATGTATTTGTACTGTGGGAGGAAACAGGAGCATCCAGGGAAAACCCACACAGACACAGGGAGAACATGCAAACTCCACACAGAAATGAAACCAGAATTAATCATATGCTTTTAACTCCGTGGTAACAGTTTAGGAACAGAAATTAAAGGACCCATTACTCCAAAACTGTAGCTCAAAGTTTGTATTTGATTGTATAAACAAAGAAAGAACAATGTCTGGGACACATTTCTTGCGCAGTAGTCTCTAAGCCATAACGATGTAAAGCTCACTTGACTGTGGACAGTGTTACCTATGTTCTAGCAGCTTCTAATTCAAGAGTATCTTCAGTTAATCTGACCGCATGTCTTTGGTGACTGCAATTGCAATTGCTTTGTGGGAACAGTTTAGGAAAAACTTGACATGGTGTCTATAAAGACATGGTGTGATGATTTTGGTGTGGAGGACTTTAGCTTCCAGAAAAAAAGACCTGATGAACTGAAAGACTAAATTCAAGCCACGCCTTCTCATCCAAAATCAGCGCCCGACCTTAAAAATGCTGTTTTGACTTAATTTGAGAAATTCCCAGAGTCACACTTCAAAATCTCATGGGGAGCTTTCCCAGCCATGCACTGGGTACCAATTCCTTATTATTATAATTTGGAATGGGATGTCTAAAAAACTCATGGTAAGGTGTACACATATTTTTGGCCATATAGTGTATATTTTATTAGCTAAATATGATTTATTATTTTGGTTTCAGATTTACAACGGTGTATTAGGGCCACTGTAAAAAATATTTTTAAGTTTTGATTTCGAGATTAAAGTCAAAATGATTTTGAAGATAAAGTTGAAATATTATGGCCAGAGAGTGTGCAGCCGTCGTAGGCTTGTCAGTTCAGAGAAGCACGGGTCTCAGTACCTGGATCGGCACGCAAGCGCTGAGGGCATCTTTTAATGAGTGTTACTGTGGTTATCCAGTAACCCGTGATTATTTTTGGGTGGCTGTTTGTATTGTACATTTCCATCCACATGACATGATGACTAAACCTGTCAATGCAATCATTTATAGCGATGCCATACGGCTTTAGTTTATCGTACAAGTCCATAAGGCTCTGTTAAAGTACTGGTGCCGACGCAGACGCCGAGCGCACCGGTGGCGCACGTTCTTCTAAATAAACACAGTTTATTGCAAAGCCGTTTCAGCATTATGCTAATAACAAATTGGTGCTGATGTGCAGGAGATCAAGGATTTCTTTATTTGTGAAACCGAAGTACAAATCATGAACATCCCTCATTTTAACACAAGGAGGTTGCTATGGCCATAATATTTCGACTTTAATCTCGTAAATATTTTGACTTTAATCTCGTAATATTTTGACTTTAATCTCGTAATATTTTGACTTTAATCTCGTAATATTTTGACTTTAATCTCGTAATTATTTTGACTTTAATCTCGGAATATTTTGATTTTATTCTCAAAATATTTTTATTCTTTAAAGTGGCCCTAATACACCGTCGTACAGATCTGTTCATCTCAAACTGTAACCTCTGTCCACATGTTTGCTGAGTATCCATGCCGTCTTGCAAACTCCAAATAAGATGTATTGACTTTCCCCACTGTAAAATGATTTAGTATTTTGTAGATAAATAACAAATAAGCACAGTTATATTTGTTTGAGATCCTGATTGTAGCACTACAGCATGTGGAAGAGTTTAAGATGGGTTAATACTTACTGCAAGACAATGTATGGGAATATAAATACAAATATAATGTTGTTAGACATGTATAAATATGACACCACAGTATGCAGTATCCTTCAGTTCTGTCTATAAGATTAAGGCACCCAAAAAGAGAATATTTTGCATTTAAGATCCTCACGTAGTATTTGTATAATCATTATAATTGAATCTAGCTTGCCAGTAGACAGATTGAACCTGCACTCCACTGTGGACACACTGCTTTCCGGTTTGCAGGTCTGCTTTTTATAGATAAATTAAGCAAAAAGAGGAAGTGGAAATTTCAGTTCATGTTGTCTGAGACATGAAACTTGCAAATGCTGAAAAAAGTAATAGTCATGGAGAGCAGAACTCGCCCCTCAGTATTGGTGACTCTGACACTCATCAAAAATGCTTTAAACTAGAAAACAAAGTATCACATCTCAGTATCACAAATAGTCACGGTATCTTTAAATAGACTATATCTTACTAGTAAAAATGTATACTGCCATGTACATCATCCACTGCACTTCAGCAAGGATTGGAGCGAAGTTGCTGATGACAAAGCATTGCCAGTATATAAACATCACATTTATACTTTCTTCACATTTCCTGTTCATGTCTAACAACTTACTTTTATTATTATTAATCAAATCACCACAAAAGCCAGATCTTTATTTAATTAAAGATACCCAAGTTAGGTACCATAGCAGTATACTACAAATCCGATCCCAGACAGTAGAAAACATGCTAATAAAAAGGAAATCAGTGACTTCTGTCTGTTGTATAAATCAATACACTAATTTCTAATTTTATGTCTGCAACACAGTCTTAAACAGTTGTTACATGGGCAACGTAAGACTGGAAAGTCTGTTAAATGGTTAGAAACATTTATGAAAGGCTCAGTTATTGTCTAGCAAAGATAGGTCAAAGTTCACCACTGTGAAAGGTTCACCACTTTAGGAACAGTGATTCTCTATGCACAGTTGCAAGACCTTTCAGGATTTCACCATCTACTGTACAAAACATTATTTTAAGATTCAGAGAACCCAGATTAATCTGTGTACAAATGACAGGGCAAAAACCAGAAGCATTAAAAACTGACATGCTTCTGTAATAATTAAAAACGACCTCAACTAGTGAAGAGACATAACATAAACATAACCACTGACCTCAGGTGAGCCATAAAGTTCAGACTAGCACACAAGAGGGCCTTATAAGCAAGTAGCCACACCTAATGTCATCAAAAACAAACACTAATAAAACAAAGATTATTATAATTCTCTTTGCTCACCACCTACTATGTTTATTAGAATGAATTAGTTTAACAAAAAAATACTTATTTTATATACTTACTTTTCATTCTATAAGCTTGGTACTGTGCTGTGACTGGTTGTTAGTGTGCCACACAGCGCCATGGGTCCTGTGAATTTTGGTTTGATCTCTGCCTCTGGTCACTGTGAAAATATCTTCATGTTTTAATGTGGGTTTGATCTGACTGATCTGGTGGTTTCCTCCCATCCTCCCAAAAGCTTGAAGCTGTATTAAACAGTAAAAGGGACATCAGTTGGTAAAAAGGTCAGGATTTAAGAAATAAAGGAAGAGGGTGTAATTTTATAATAAAGATAAAAATAAAGATCTTGTGTAAATGTGCGATTGTTTGTTTCTTGATGTTCGATTAGGTGTGTTAAAATCTTTCATGTGTTCCCTGTTTGTGGTTCCTTGGTTAGGCATTTGTTGCAAACTGTAATTCTGCTGTCCTTTCAATAACCTTGAAAAACAGACATCACAATCACATATTGGATTAACAAAGGGAAAAAGTAAATCTCCTATTTATCACTAAAGTTAATATTGTACTTCGTATTTTACTGTATGAAACAAGGTTTTTTTATTTGTGTTTGTGTCTGTGGATTTGATCAGGACTCCACTGGGCCGGGCGCGGGCATGGCTAAGACTGGCACTGATGCAGAAGAGATTAGCCGACTACCTGCGTGTACTCATCACCAGAAAAGACATACTCAGGTAAGAGACTCTTCATTTACCTCATAAGGCCCTAAATGCCTTAATTATTTGTTCACAATGAGAGTTTCTATTGGTGTGTTAGTCACAGCATTCAGGACCTAATCTAGAACCTTAGGCTGCATTCACATAATGTGTGGCTAAAACCACAGTAAGGTGGCGCACATATTTACCGCTTTGACACTCTGCCTGTCAATATGGTGAATTGTTTTTAAGCTTGCTGCTTAATTGTGTTGCCATGCACCACGTGAAAGGTAACAATGAAACCGGTGATCAGGTCTATCTGCAAATCACAATGAGCATTAATTACATTGGCCATGTGTGCCATTCACACATGATTGGGGTATAGCTCCTATCACGGCATTGTAAGATGGTGAGAGATGTACTCTCAGCCCCCCCCCCTCCTCGGTTCAGGGATGGTCGTTCCCTCTTCACATAGATGGCCTCTTTGACTCCTCGTTCAAACCAGCATTCTTCATGTCAAGGATCTGCACGTCTTGGAACATAAGATTGGTGATCTTATGTTGATGATCGGCGGTGATTAATTGATTCAACTTTGTGGATTTGTGTAGCTGGATTATTGAGCATGCATCAAGAGACTTGGGGGTGTAGCTTTTGAGGAACCATAGAGGGATAGTATTTAGATGGATTTTCAGTTGCTCATTGAAGATAACGTTCATCCAGATCTAGTGATCGACCGATTAATCGGCCGGCCGATTAATCGGGCCGATTTTTGGCATTTTTTAGATAATCGGCATCGGCCGATATATGTGCGCACAAGGCCGATATTTAAACATTGCCTCCGTCAGCTCAGTGACTGTATACAGTCATTGGTCTGGCTGTTGTTAGAGCGCCCCGTGTGTCCATTTTGCCACTCTCCAGGCAGACGTCAGTGAATGCACAAGAACAAGGATTGTAATCCTCCAGCCTGGAGGTTTAAGCATATTTGTTCATTCTTAAAAACAAAAAGATACTGCTATCTGCTTGTGTATGTTAAGTGCACTGAAACCTTTGAAATAATTTGTATTTTATTTAAAGTTTTAATTTTTTTAATTTAATTTTTTGAACGGCCAAAAGAGCAAACAAGAATATACAGTGATAAATAAATGTTTACTTAAGATCATTAATTCTGTTTTGTTGTATTATTATTATTATTATTATTATTATTATTGTATTTTTTAGTTGTAAAAAAATGGTATTATCGGCTTTATATATCGGCCATCGGCCACTTCTTTCGTCTAAATATCGGTATCGGCATCGGACATTAAAAAACCCATATCGGTCGATCACTATCCAGATCCCATAGTACTGGTGACGCCATGTATTGCCCTGTACGTTTTTCTGTACATTAATAATTCACAGATGCACAGATCATTATTTATTCAGTAAGCCTTGTATAAACTAGTGAGTAAGCGTGCATAACAGTTTCTTTATTGTATGTAAAAATGCATTACATGGCCAAAAGGTATGTGGACATTTTACCATACAAATCCATGGGTATTAACATGGAGTTACCCCTACACTCTCCTCCCTTTATTAATTAATAGGGGTGCATTCTTTTAACCATAGTGGATAACCCACAAACTCACAGTCAAAATAATATACAGTAAAGACAACTGCAGTTGTGTAAAACTCGTATTTCTCTGCCAGGGTTTGAGAGTGAATTTTTAAGTGGACGAACAGTTCTTTACATTTTCTTAAAATACTTCTCTTTAGTCAGAAATTTCAATGTCAGTCCTTTTTTTGTGTCATGCAGTGATTTCTATGAAAGTTCTGCAGTCATGCTGGAGGAGGAGGGAGCCGTTATCGTTGGTCTCCTGGTGGGACTCAACGTCATCGATGCCAACCTGTGTGTAAAGGGTGAAGACCTGGATACCCAAGTATGGGATTTATTTTTATTGTAGCCATTAGTTACAGTTACTTATATTTACACCAGTTGTTATGTTAGTATGTTATCAGATACATTCACTATACAGACACACTCTCTGCATACACTATACATTCACTGTAACAGATATTATTTGTGTGGTACGTGCACTTGTACAAAACATGTATTTCATGGCAGCTTTGGGATTTCAGTACTTTATACAATACACAAGTTTATATTGGGTGTTCTAATAAAATATGTTTAGTCAGAATTGTACAGACAGCACAACACTGAATTTGTTTTTACGTCACAAAGCTTTATTCACTTCAATCAGTCACATTTGATATCTAGCGTCAAGCTTGTGGCAAAACTAGTAAATCCTTGACCATTTCACATGGTACAGCTAAATTTGAACCAAATGTATTGCTTTCCTGGCACAGAACACTTGTTTTATAAAATGGGATTAAGTGTGCAGTTTTGTTATATTTATTTTTCAGGTTGGGGTGATTGACTTCTCCATGTACTTAAAAAACGACATTGATGATTACAGAAGTGAAGAAAGGTAAGAACTTATTATTTATTTTAAGAATTGTAGTTATACAGTATTATATAGTGTGATCTGGGTGACACGGTGGCTCAATGGGTAGCACTGTTGCCACACAGTAAGATGGTTCGATGCCCTGGGGCGGTCCGGGTGCTTTCTGTGTGGAGTTTGCATGTTCTCCCCGTGTCTGCGTGGGTTTCCTCCGGGAACTCCAGTTTCCTCCGACAGTCCAAAAACATACAAGTGAGATGACATTAAACTTGTGAACTGATGAATCTTGTGTAACCAGTAACTACCTGTCCTGTCATGAATGTAACCAAATTGTGTAAAACATGATGTTAAAATCCTAATAAATAAATAAAATAAATAAATATATTGTGATCTACAGTGTATTAGAACCTGGATCTTGGCTGTTGTGGGCTAGCGTAATAAATCACTGCACCACTCGAGCTCCTCTGTATAGTCATTAACACCTCTATTATGTTGTGTATATGATGTCTTATCTCTGTTTAGCGTTGTAAAGTAAGTTTGTCACTAACAAGTGTAATGATATCTCACTGTGTTTTATAGAAATGGCCAAATTGCAGCAATACTGGATCAGAAGAACTACGTCGAAGAACTAAACAGGCAGCTTAAGTACGTTTATTAGCATTTCATTAGCATTAGCAAAGTTTCCTAGAGTTTTTTTATCTAAAGCCAAACTATTCCTTGTTTTAGTTCCTCGGTTCAGGGTCTGCAGGGGCGTGTCGACTCGTTAGAGAAATCAAACTCCAAACTGATCGAGGAGGTATTGAGTTTTCCAACCGTATATTAAATACCATGAAGTCACCTGTGAACCTCAATACAGCATCAGCTTTGTTTGTTCTGCTCTTGTAGTTGGCAATAGCGAAAAACAACATCATCAAATTGCAGGAAGAGAACCACCAGCTGAGATCGGAGAACTCGCTGATCATCATGAAGGCACAGCAACGACTCGAGGTATTGTGGGAGTATGTGCTGTTTGGAATTTGTGCCGTTTGGAAATGTATTTACATTTTTTACCATTCTTAACTTCAGGTTTTGATTTATTTCTTTATTTCTAACAGATTTTTGTATTAGAAACCAAACCTATTAAAATAGATCAACATTTATGATATTTGGCTAAGATCCATCGCAACCAAGTTAACTAAAAAAAACAAAAATTAATTGTGCAACTTGAGTGCATTTGACAAACCATTTAGTGTGTATATATACAGTATATATATGTATATATATAGCTGTCAATCAAAACGGGATTCAGCCTCTCGACTGATCCTCCAATCATCTTGCAGAAGCTCAGCGTCCAGCCCCACCCACAGCTCCATTCACCCCCAGAGACGCTCAGCGTCCGTGGCATTTATCCAATGACCGGTGAGTTTCGAAGCAATGAAAAAAACCCGTTCCATGCAGTCCCATTGAAGTGAAGAGACGCTCAGCTTCTATGGGCAAATGCAGGTTGCCATGAATGAGTCCCATCAGGAGACCAACAATAACCGCTCCCTCCTCCTCCAGAACTGAAAAGTATATTATAGATATAGATATAAGAAAATGTAAAGTATTCCTCCACTTCCCTATTTAACCCAGTTCTCCACGTTCACATCGTCCCTCTGAGTGACTCACGGTGTTTAATCCCTATTGTGAAATCTTGCATGCTGCTTCAGTTTGGGTACAATTTGTGATCGAAGCCCGGCGATGGATTGGCAACCTGTCCAGGGTGTTTTCCTGCCCTGCGTCCATGTATTTTGGTTGGAATCGGACCCACTGCTACCCTAACCAGGATAAAGTGGTTAATAAAAATGAAATAAAAAATAAATGTTAGTTAATATCAGGGATTTTTTTCTAAATAGCATAAAAACACACAACAACACACCAGCCTCCCTATTCAAGCCGAGAATATCAGATTTATTTATGTGTTATTTTTTATGTGACGTTTAGATGTTTAGTATGTGCTTTTCAGCGTGTTGTTTTAAATAATTTCAGTCTGTAAGTATCAGGTTTTGCTCTGCTGTGTACAGGCGACACAGGGCGATGTCACCTGTGAGCTGGACACGTACAAGCAGTCCCGGCAGGGCCTGGACGAAATGTACAACGAGGCACGGAGGCAGCTGAGGGAGGAATGTCAACTCCGGCAGGTCTGTTCTCAGCATCACTGCTTTTTAATGACCTTTAATCACAATTTTTCCATCTATGAAACACCCTAGCGACCACCTAACCTAGTTAATGACAAATGTCACTAAATTAAACATAAGTAAATGATCCCTGCATGTGTTTCAGGATGTGGAGAATGAGTTGGTGGTGCAGGTTAGCATGAAGCAGGAGATGGAACTGGCCATGAAGCTCTTAGAAAAAGACATCCATGAGAAGCAGGACACTCTGATCGGACTTCGGCAGCAGCTAGATGAGGTTAAAGCCATCAATGTGGAAATGTACCAGAAAATGCAGGTAATGCTGCTACTCAAGTTAAAACAATAACATTGGTGGACTATATAACATTATGTTTGTCATAAACCTGCAGAAGGTGGATTGGCTTGGCCAAATTGCTGATGCTCTTCTGTATTTTCTGTATATACTGTAATTTACTGGTGTCAAATTCAAGTCAAGTCAAATGTATTTGAATAACTCAATTTATGATTATCTTGGTAACTGTCTGATCTATTTATTTATTTAGATTAATTAATCAGGTTATTGTATACATATAATAACCCCCCCTCCCATTTTTATGTTTCCAGCAGCACTTTATAAAACAAAAATACCATCATCATTTTATGTGAGTCCTGTTAGAATAACTACGTTTAATTTCATAACTTGTTGCAGTCCTCTGACGATGGCCTGAAGCAGAAGAATGACATGATTGCACGGCTGGAGGAGAAGACCAATCAGATAACAGCGACTATGAAACAGCTAGAGCAAAGGTGAGTGTTTACATGTTCTGTCTGGCGTAATGCTGAATCACACTCGGGCAGTGCATTCAGTCTGGTTTGAGCAGCGGAAAATGTCATACCTTAGATTTAGAGGCTGAACATTGTTGGAAACATTAATTTTAATATGAACTAATTGGCATTTTAAATATAAAAGAATAAGCTGTGCTGGAAATGGCAGTCTGAATGCATCTCTCAGGATACAGTGTGTGTGTGTGTGTGTGTGTGTGTGTGTGTGTGTGTGTGTGTGTGTGTGTTCATGGCGCTCTTGGTGACTAACAAAGCTTCAGCACTGCATGTCGTGTTTCTTACGGTTGTACTACGCGTGTAACCACTCGTGTGTTGGTGTTTTGCGTGGCGCTGTGCTGTCAGAGCTTCACTCACGTCTCTGTACACATGTTCCATTCCTCCCTTTCTTCTCCATTGATTTACTGCCATCGTGTTTGTGCTTATTAAATAACTGCATTGCTTAAAGACAACTTAAAGCTTTGGATGACATGAAAATTCACTGATGTTTACGCCCTCTTTCCCTTTCTGTTCTTTCCTTGTTTTCTTCCCTTCATCCTCTACTTTGTTTTAACACCATTGTTTTACACCGGTATTTATGTCTCCTCCCTTTTATGATTTTTAAATCTCCTGCCTTTAAATAAAACAGTGATAAAGATCTGCTCAGCCAGACGAGAACTCTGGCCATGTCGTTTGTAAAATGCGCCAGTACTGACACAGAACATCAGTACAAACTGGTTAAAGATATTTCTTTCTGATATTATTGGTCATGTAGGACGAGATGTACACGTCCTGCTGCTCTCATCATGGCGTCTTTTTGGGTTTTAATGATGGAGGTTGTTTTTTCCACATTATTTAATAATAACAGCAAACCTCTCTTCTGTGGTAGTTACACTGGATACATACTAATGTACACTGAACCAACAAACACCCTTAATATTCTGTCTTTTCTCCAGACCTTCAATAAATTTTGACGTTTTAAAATATCCTAACAGGTTATTTTGTATTTATTTTTAGAGAAATATTGATCCTTGAAATCTGCCTCAGTTCGACAATTATGTTCTTACAAATAAATATAAAATAAACAATATAGTACCAAAATTTCCTTTAGATTTAATAAAGTGCATGGGGCGGCACGGTGGCTCGGTTGGTAGCACTGTCGCCTCACAGCAAGAAGGTCCTGGGTTCGATCCCTAGGTGGGGCGGTCCGGGTCCTTTCTGTGCGGAGTTTGCATGTTCTCCCCGTGTCTGCGGTTTCCTCCCACAGTCCAAAGACATGCAGTCAGGTTAATTGGTGATACAAAATTGTCCATGACTGTTTGACATTAAACTAGTGAACTGATAAATCTTGTGTAAAGAGTAGCTACCATTTCTGTCATGAATGTAATCACAGTGTGTAAAACATGATGTTAAAATTCTAACAAATAAATAAACAAATGAATAAATAAATAAATAAATAAATAAAGTTCATGTACGTGTTCCTCTGCTCTACCGGTAGATGTCACCAGACCCATAACGAGGGGGTGAATGATGACATCTGCTGGTAAGTCAGTGGAATTACATGCTCATCATAAAATAGATAGATGATATATACTGTACTTTGTCACATATACATATACAGGTGTACAGTACAATGAAATTTTTTCTTCGCATATCCCAGCTTGTTAGGAAGCCGGGGTCAGAGCACAGGGTCAGCCATCTTACGGCGCCCCTGGAGCAGACAGGGTTAAGGGTCTTGCTCAAGGACCCAACAGTGGCTGCATAGCAGAGCCTGGATTTGAACCCCCAATCTTCCGGTTGATAGCCCAAAGCTCTACCCACTAGGCTACCACTGTCCCTAAATACCACATATGTTTACAATATCTTATACATATGTTATTTTTTAGAAGCCTTTTTGTGTGGTAAAACATTAATACATTTGAGAAATTGTAGGAAACCAAATAGTTTATATTTTAAACAAAATCTGTAATTAAGCGTTTTATTTAAACGTATCAAAATTGTGCCAGTTGCTGGACTGCCACTGGCTTTATACACACAGAGCGAAATCACAGATTCTTGTTTTATAGCTTTTTACAAAATGTCCCAACTTTTCTGGAAATGGGGTTTGTAAATCAAACTTTCATTCTCAGAATCACGCATATGAAATTATTTGCAATCTAAAATTATTCATGAATAAATATTAGACAAAACAACTACTTAAAAACCACTTATATTTATAATGTAATAATATTCATAATGCTGCTTATTGTTAAATTGTTTCCTTTAAAATAAAGGTCATATTTTTGTTTATTCAAGTCGCAAATTTTAAATAATATTATTTAGAATAATGTAACACCACTAAACATTAATAACTTGTATATAATATAATTAAACTAGCTGTAATAACGAGTTCATGATGTATAACTAATGAATTAGCTCAGGGACTGAACAATATGCTGTCAAGTCTCTCCACCAACCATAAAGAGAAATTTCACATTCGAGTGTGGGATAGAATATAAACAGACAAGTTGCTTCAGCAGTTTAGGGCGCCAACTTCGAGGATGTGAACACTTGAGTTTATAGTGAAACTCTGGTCAGAACATTAGCAAAACGTTTCATGAATGATGGTTTCAGGTTTTACGAGCACGAGAAAAAAACAAAAAAAACATCAGTGTGTCAGAAAAGTAAAGCGTCAAATCTGATGCAACAGCGATCTGCTTGTGCCAGATCAGTGCATCCATACTCATCACATTTTCATGTTTTACCACCATTTTATTCTGGTCAGGGTTGCGGTGGGTCAGCTTTTCCCTCAATCACTGGGTGCAATGCAGTAATACTCTTAAGGACAGGCTGTCAATCCATCGTAGGACTTTGGGCACCCCCGCCACCAGACATAACCAGTCATGCCTGTATGAAGACGACCAACTGGCTGATCTCTGCTGGGAATTTGAACCTTGGAATCCTAGCGGTAGTTGGCTAGCGTGATTTATCGCTGCACCTCCCAAGCTGCCTGCATCCACATTAACTTAGCTTAGATCAATTTAAACCAAATTGAAGCTTCCTGACTTTAAATCAACCTCAGTTCAGTTTTCGGTTCTGCTCTTTTGTCTGGCTTTTGCCCTGCGTGTTGCCAGTCTATCGTGAGGTAGCCTACATTTCGAGCTTTATCCCTCTTGTTTTCATTTTGATCATTTATTCCATTCCCACCCTTTACCCCTGTGGTTGGAGCCCCAGTTTTACCCAGTTGGTTTGAATTACACCAGATTGCAGGGAGCCGAGAGGGACCGTCTGAGCTCTGAGGAGGGAATGCGCCGGTTCAGGCAGGACTTTGTCAACAAAGCCGACAGCCTACAGAAAGAAATCGAGCACAGAGAGAAACAGATGTAAGATACTACTTCACTTTTAATAACGTTGTTTTGTTCTTTTTTTTTCTCATTTGTTGTCTTTCTGAATCTTTATTTCATTGAAACATGCAAATCAAAGTCAGTAGCTATCTTTGCAAATGCTCTTTTGATGGAATGGACACAAATTCTAATAGGCACACTCTAAAATGTTGTAAAAAGAGTCCCGACTCTTTAGTAGTGCTCACAGTTTTGGAATGAGATGCCCAACATGCCTGTGGTTAGGTGTCCACATACTTTTTGCTCTATAGTGTATATTCATCAGATCAACTAAAGCCTCTGAGATGTGTAGAAAAATGGATTTGAAATTAAAACACACATTTAGCCACTTTGACTTGCATCTGCTTGACATTTGAACTGACCAATTCTTTAAGAGGCACAGCAGGTAGTATAGGTGCTCTTGGAGAAGTGTTTGGCATATTCTCCCTGTGTTCACACAGGCTTTCTCTGTGGAATACAATTTCCCACACAATTTAAAATTGCCTCTAGGTGTGAGTGAGGAATACTATGCAAAAAATTTGAGGTAGTGCCGCACCTTGACCCCAACCATAAAAACTGATAGTGAAAATGAATTAATTGATTTAAGGAATTTTTCTGGAAATCTTGGACTCACTATGATTAATATATTGTTGTTTTTGTCATTGTTGTTGTTTTTACTGTTAAAACAATAACGACTATAAAAGCCTAAATATAATTAACAGACATATTTAAAACACAAGGTCAGTGCTGCCCATCATAACTCTCACTTGTATTTCAGAAGGGTGTAAATCTCTTTAATTTAAACTTAAAGGCAGTTGTAGCCTAGTGGTTAAAGAACTGGACTATTAAGCAGAAGGTCACTGGTTCAAACCCCACCACTGCCAGGTTGCAAACTGTTGGGCCCTTGAGCAAGGCCCTTAACCCTCAATTGCTTAGAATGTAAGTTGCTTTGGATAACAGCCGAAATGCCGTAAATGTAAACTGTGTACATGTTATGTAGGGTTCAGCTGGAAACAGATTTAAAAATCGAGAGAGAGTGGAGACAAACCCTTCAAAACGACCTGGAGAAAGAGAGAGAGAACATCGACCAGCTGAGGGACGAAGCACAACAAATCAACGTGCTTAAGAAGGTAACAATGTCTGTTTTACTGTAACGTCACAATGATCAATGCAAACACAAATTTTGCATTGAATCTTGTTTATCGAGTAACGACCGTTTCTGTGATGAATGTAACCAAAGTGTAAAACATGATGTTAAAATTAATAAATACATCAATAAGAGTTATCAGAAATCATCATAAAAACAACTACACCTGTTTAAAAGACCAGATGTCTTCTGTCATATAAGCAGTAGATGATAAATGTCCAGCAGATAAATCTGGAAATAGAGTAAAACATGGTCAGATAAAAACAGGCAGACCTGTTCAGTACTATACTTCTGTAAGGGTTTACTGCATCATGCTCATTTTAACAGTCCTGACTCTGATAACGGTGGTAACGATGGGTACATTGTTATGTTAGGAGTTTCACAGGTTGCAGGATGAAAATTCACAGCTGAGGGGGATTTGTGAGGAACAGGAGCAGGCGCTCGAGGAGCTGGGCTGCAAACTCAGCGAGTGAGTTCCCATACATATGTTTATTTATAGATCAAAGCTTTCCTCAATCCACATTTCACCAGTTCACATCCTGTTTTACAACAGGTCAAAACTGAAAATCGAGGATATAAAGGAAGCCAATAAAGCACTTCAGGTAAATCTAATATTTAGATTAATTTAAGTACACATTCATTATGAAGGTACAGGTTCGACTGGCAGATGTAACCACTGCAGGTTGGCTGAGTTGTATGTTGATTGTTCATTTTAGGGTGGACAGGTTTGGCTGAAGGACAAAGACGCCACACACTGCAAACTATGTGAGAAGGAGTTTTCCATCTCGAGAAGAAAGGTCAGAACCAGACACGATTTAACTGCACTTCATTGTTTTTCTGTATATTTGCTTATACGAGGGATCTTCAAAAAGGTGCCACACTATATTTTGGTTGGAAGCAGTGAGGGTGGAGGAGTAGTAATCTGTTGTGTCTGAGAGACGCTTAAAGTCCAGATTTAGTGCCAACTGATTTCCACCTTTTTGGACGCTCAAAGAAACTGTAAGGGGAAGAAGATTTTCATGTGATGATAATGTGAAGTGGCTACACGCTCAAAACATTTTTCCTGATGGCCTTAAAACCACGCTGGAAAAAGTCCATCAGAAGGTGACTGTGTAGAAAAGTGATGTCATTTGTTTTTGTAATTCTTAATAAATAGAGTTTAAAAAGTGCGGAAACTTTTTGAAGAATCCTCGTAATGTTTCTTAGATGAGTACAAATGTACAGTTTTATTACTGGTTAAACAGTGAGTGAATGAATTAATGCATGAATAAACGTAACTCTTTATATTGTGTCCAATATTAATGTAATTAAGAAGCAGAATGACACTGATAGTAGTAGTGTACTACTGTGAATAAATGTTACCCATTCCTAATCTCACTGGAATGATAAAAATCTGTACTATTGCTTTTCTTTGCAACTAAACATTGCAGGTCAATTTTGTTTGTGTGTCCTGTGCAAATGTATGGATACATCCGGTCAAATTTTATGTTTTGCTGCTTTTTAAGGGGAAAAGAATTACGTGACATGGCACGTGCCAAAGATACAAAATTGTGCTATTCAAGTTTCATATTCCCCTGTATTTATGATTCAGACCATCAATAGACAACTTACACAAAAATAATTACATGAAACATTTGTGTGTGTTTTTATTAATTTAGACTATTTACACACCAGCACAACCAAAGTGGCAAAACTGTGACATTTGGAAAAGAATCTTAATTTAACTTCAAAATGATTTTGCTCTTTTCACAGCATCACTGCAGAAACTGTGGAGAGATCTTCTGCAACGCTTGTTCGGATAACGAGCTGCCCCTCCCTGCTTCACCCAAGCCCGTCCGAGTATGTGATACGTGCCACGCACTACTTCTTCAGCGCTGCTCCTCTAACGCCACGTGAAACACAGACAACTGCGGACAGCGGCGGCTTTAACAGTCCACCACACGCTCTTCATGTTCAAAACTGTAACCAAACTGACCAAACTAGCTGCAGGTGTTTTTTAGTGTTTGAAGTTTACATTTCATACAGCAGTTCTGTGTGTGACCAGCACATACTGAGTGCTCGACAATGAAAACCGATGACGAATATCACTTTCATTCCACGTAGCGTTTTCTAACTACACATGACCAACAACTGTTTAATTCACTACAGTGAGCAGCACTAAAATCCACCGATACTGCAAACGGATTCTTATAACAGGACAACATTCCAGCCCCTGCTGTAGAAATACAGACGGGTTAACAGGCTTCACATGGTGTCAAACATATCAAGCAATTAAAACTGCCATGAAGATTTTATTATTATTATTATTATGATTATTTTGAATTTACATGAACGTGTGCCTGCCTGACAAGCCAAACAGGACGTCCACGTTTCTCAGAGGACGACTATTAAAGGCTGATGTCGTCAGTGCTGCTTTGACAGGGTTGAAAAATGAAAACAGCACCATAGCAGTGTGTCTGCTGTTTCCATAAGCACTCGTATTATCAGATTGAACCAAAATCTGATGAGTGGAGTAGTAGCGTGCATGCATTCAAGAGACCTGGGTCTGCTTTTTTAGTCCTGTGTCTGGGGACTAGATTGTTGTTGACACTTTGTCCTTGTAGACAGAATGCACCTAATGGCAGCACAACAACTTGTGAGTTCGAATCTCAGCTCTGCTATTGGTCGGGAGTTGAGCGACCAGGCGGCTAAACAGACAATGATTGGCTTGTCTGAGGGTGGGATTGCTGCTGGGGATTCCTCATAACTGCTGCAATTATGACCTCTGCTGGACGTTTGGTGGCACCTTCACATAAGATAGACAGCTGTGTGACTCTCCGTACGCGATACAGATCTCTACATAAACCAGCCTCAAGCAGGTGAAAAGAAGCTGTCCGGTACTGCTCATGTGTCGGAGGGGGCGTGTGATAGTCCCGGCTCTTCTTTGTGAGCAGCGGTAGAGGTGCAATCAAAAAATAGGTTGCTGGTTCAATTCCCACCACCACCATGCTCAATTGCTCAAATTGTGTTGAGTCATTATTGAAAGTCGCTTTGGATAAAAGCGTCTGCCAAATGCCACAAATGTAAATAAAACCATAATGACGCCACTAAAAAAGCTCTGAAGATTACGAATGTTAATTTATTGACCAACTAATCGTGTTGTTACTAAATTCTTTTTTTTTGTCACTGTCCCTGGACTATGTATCATATTGTAATGAACTATGAAGTATTATTTTACACTACAGCACAGGTATTTTTACATTAAAAGTGTAAAACTGTTCTACAAACAGTTTCAAAGGTGAAAGTGCTAAACTGTACATATTATTCACTAATGTTAATACATACACCGATAAGGCATAACATTATGACCACCTTCCTAATATTGTCTTGGTCCCCCTTTTGCTGCCAGAACAGCCCTGACCCGTCGAGGCATGGACTCCCCTGAAGGTGTGCTGTGGTATCTGGCACAGATGTTAGCCGCAGATCCTTTTAACTCCTGTAAGTTGTGAGGTGGGGCCTCCATGGATCGGACTTGTCTGTCCAGCACGTCCCACAGATGCTCGATTGGATTGAGATCTGGGGAATTTGGAGGCCAAGTCAACACCTCAAACTGGTTGTTGTGCTCCTCAAACCGTTCCTGAAGCATTTTTGCTTTGTGGCAGGGTGCATCATCCTGCTGAAAGAGGCCATAGCCAAGTGGTACGTGAGGATAAAATGTTCACTTGCTGCTTAATATATCCCACGCACTAACAGGTGCCATGATGAAGAGATAATCAGTGTTATTCACTTCACCTGTCAGTGGTCATAATGTTATACCTAGTCGGTGTATTGTTCGAGCTCTGTTGTTACAGATTTACGTCATATGATATAAAGTAATGAATGTTGCGACCTTCAGGATGTTTATTACTGTTTCACAAATGTTTAGAACAGGTTTTTGTCCAGGTTCCAGAACACTATCTGAATCATTAAATACGTATATTTACAGTAAACTGGAGTCGGTCGCTGTCCTGGGTGTTTTACTGTATATTTTAAAATCATGGCTTCATTGCAGAATTAAATACCATCTACATTAGGTAAATATCCAGAAGATCCATGTGTGTTTACTATATTGGTAGTTCATCTGATAGCTCAATACTTAGATGTACAATTTAACCTTTTTTATAGAGACAGTGGTAGCCTAATGGGTAAGGTTTTAATCTATCAAATTAGAGGTTGAGAATTTAAATCCCAGCTCTGCCATTCAGCTACTGTTGGGCCCTTGAGCAAGGACCCTAACCCTCTCTGCTCCAGGGGTGCCGTACAATGGCTGACCCTGGGCTCTGACCCCAGCTTTCAAACAAGCTGGGATATGTGAAGAAAGAATTTTGTTGTACTGTATATCTGTACACTGATCAGCCATAACATTAAAACCACCTCCTTGTTTCTACACTCACAGTCCATTTTATCAGCTCCACTTACTATATAGGAGCACTTTGTAGTTCTACAATTACTGACTGTAGTCCGTCTATTTCTCTGCATGCTTAGCCCCCTTTCATGCTGTTCTTCAATGGTCAGGACCACTACAGAGCAGGTATTATCATTCTCAGTACTGCAGTGACACTGACATGGTAGTAGTAGTAGAACTTTATTGTCACTATAAATTGACAATAAAGTTCTACTACTACTACCATGTCAGTGTCACTGCAGTACTGAGAATGATAATACTGGTGGTGGTGTGTTAGTGTGTGTTGTGCTGGTATGAGTGGATCAGACACAGCAATGCTGATGGGTGTTTTTACACACCTCACTGTCACCACTGGACTGGTAATAGTCCACCAACCAAAAATATCCAGCCAACAGCGCCCTGTGGGCAGCACCCTGTGACCACTGATGAAGGTCTAGAAGATGACCGACTCAAACAGCAGCAATAGATGAGCGATCGTCTCTGACTTTACATCTACAAGGTGGACCAACTAGGTAGGAGTGTCTAATAGAGTGGACACGGTATTTATAAACTGCTGTGTCTGATCCACTCATACCAGCACAACACACCACCACCATGTCAGTGTGGTCCTGACCATTGAAGAACAGGGTGAAAGCAGGTTAAAAAAGTATGTAGAGGAACAGATAGACTACAGTCAGTAATTGTAGAACTACAAAGTGCTTCTATATGGTAAGTGGAGCTGATAAAATGGACAGTGAGTGTAGAAACAAGGATTTAATGTTATGGCTGATCGGTGTACATGTATCTATAACAAATAAAGGCATTCCAGCTTCTATTCTATCTAACCACCCAAAAAAGAAAATAGAAAAAACTCTATGTTAAGGAGGATTAACACTAATTTTTTACTTTATTCATTTTTATCGTAGGTGTAAAGGGCTGAAATGCTTAAGTTCATTTTTTTTTAGATACAAAAAAAGATCCAGGGTACCGTTTATCACCCAGATATTAAAAAAACAACTTATACATCACATTTTGTAATGACAATCACAAAAGTTTATTTTGAAAGCAAAATTTTTACCTTTGGAACTTGTATATGCAGTGGCTAAAAAAAGCCACTGAAATATTTTAACATAAACTCTGCAGTTAAAGTAACTGACGCTTCCAAAATAGTTAACAGTCAAAACAATCTTCATTGCTTGGGGGGGAATAAAAGGCTCACAAATCTGACTTTTAAGATGGCGGCCCATCACAGTGTCCTCTCGAGATTGCACGTCTACATAGATGACGACAGAAAACAAAGCAACACTAGTAAAACCCTAACAGAACTATATAATATAAAATTTAAACAGCAAAATGTACAGTAGCTGGTCAAACTATGCTCTTTATATTCTTCATTTATATATTTAATTCCACTCTGAGACTGGAAAATATTCTAGTACAACTCTATATATGTGAAAACATCTCCATACAAAAAGACCCATCCAACTTCCAGGGTTCTGTTTAGTACATCCCTCTCGGCCCACTTCCTCGAGAGCCCATGCCTCCAGAACTGCCGTAGTACCCACCGCCACCTCGACCTGGTTATATAATACGAGTTTATAACAACAGTGTTAATTACATGCAGCAGGCTGATCGACTGTTGATTCTTTTTCATTAATGCACTGAAACAGTACAACAGTACGAACCCATTTCAGATGATCCACTCGCCGTGGAGTTTAAGAAAAGCTCGATGTAACGGTGTTCTGTGGGACAAAAAACAACATCCATGCTTATGCTGCAATAAGAATATTCAAATCAACCCTAAGAATTGGGGGAAAAAAAGCACGTACGCATGTGATTCTTGTCCTTTGACATGGCGGACACGGCATCTTCATGAGCTGCGAACTCGACGTCTGCCTCTCCTGTGGATTTGCCGTGGGGTCCGACATCGATGTGCACACGTACCGGGCGTATCGGGGCAAAGAACTAAGACAAAGGGAACAACTGTTAGTTTCAAGTACGAGGGATCTTCAAAAAGTTTCCTCACTGTTATATTGTGGTTATACAGTCAAACCTTGGTTTTCGTATGCCCCTATTTTCGTATGATTCGTTTTTCGTCGGGTTTTCTCTACCTCGAGTTTCAAACGCTGACTCGGTTTTCGTTCAACCGTACCGATCGCGTTCGGCCATTTCCCACGTGTCTCGGTACAGGCCAACGTGAACAAAGACTCGCGCGGCCAAATCGGGGTATCCCTCTGCCTTCCTCGTCGCCTTCCATATGCCAACAGGACTCCTCAGTAAAGGTAAACGTGATGTTAAATGTTCATTCATCCATCTCATTACTTATTTATAATCATTTCTCATTGTTTTCTGTATTTAAAACTACATTTATTCTCTATAAAATGTTTTTTTTTTTATATATATATATTTTTGCCTTTCAGGAACGCATTAATTGCATTTACTTTATTCCTTATGGAAACTATTGTTTCAGTTTTCGTATGTTTCGACATTTGAACGGCCTTCTCGAACGGATTATCGACGAAAACCGAGGTACCACTGTAAGCGGTGAGGGTGGGAGAAAGGGTTGGTCGTGTCTGAGAGACGCTTATAGTCCGGATTTAGCGCCATCCAACTTCCACCTATCTGGACGCTCAAAGAAGCTTTAAGGGGAAGAAAATTTTTATGTGATGATGATGTGAAAGCAGCGCTGCATCAGTGGCTACGAGCTCAACCAAAAACATGTTTTGCTGATGGCATTAAAAAGTTGGTACGACGCTGGAAAAATGCATCGGAAAGTGTGTCGAAAAGTGATGTCATCTGTTTTTGCAATTCCTAATAAATAGAACTAAAAAAGTGCTGAACCCCCGTATTAGTCGTTGATTAAAATGCTATTGGTGTGCTGTGTCTGTTACTTCTGCAGTTCAGAATCTATAAAAAAACAAAAAAACATAGTACTTGGTGCTCTAAGTGTTCGGTAGTTAACAGTGGGACAGTGGTAGTAGCCTTGTACGTAGAGCTGTGAATTTCCAACTTGAAGGTTGTGGATTCAAATCCTGGCTTTGCTATGCAGCCACTGTTGGACCCTTGAGCAAGGCCTTTAACCCACTCAGCTCCGGGGCGCCGTACAATGGCTGCCACTGTGCTTTAACCAGAGCTTTTAAAGAGGCTGGGATATGCAAATCATTATTTATTTATTAGGATTTTAACGTCATGTTTTACACACTTTGGTTACATTCACGTCAAAACTGGTAGTTACTGGTTATACATGATTCATCAGTTCAAGATTTAATGTCAAATGCAGTCATGGACAATTTTCATCTCACTTGCACGTCTTTGGACTGTGGGAGGAAACCACACAGACACGGGGAGAACATGCAAACTCCACCTGGAAATCAAACTTAGGACCTTCTTGCCGTGAGGCGACAGTGCTACCCACTGAGCCACAGTGCCGCCCTCTAATGTACGGCAATAATAAATAATAATCTGTTTTATTTATATAGCGCCTTTCGCAAACTCAAGGTCCCTGTACAAGAATGTTGTTTTTATTTTCTTGATATGAGAGATTACCGGTAGCCCGTGCAGGTGGATAAAAATAGAGGTAACGTGGGCAGATTTTTTGTTGTATGTGAGTTCCTGCTGCAGATTGCTGGTAGGGAGTAATGTCCACAGTCAGGCAAAAATGCAGATTTGGTTTGGTTAGTGAGTTAATGCGAGTGGGCGGCACGGTGGCTTAGTGGGTAGCACTGTCGCCTCACAACAAGAAGGTCCTGGGTTCGATCCCCAGGTGGGGCGGTCCGGGTCTTTCTGTGCAGAGTTTGCATGTTCTCCCCGTGTCCGCGTGGGTTTCCTCCGGGTGCTCCGGTTTCCTCCCACAGTCCAAAGACATGCCACCAGGCTAATTGGAAACACTGAATTGTCCTATAGATACCTAGCCGCTAGAGGCACAAACCAGTGCATTGTAGTGCCGGTCCCAAGCCCGGATAAAATAGGGAGGGTTGTGTCAGGAAGGGCATCCGGCGTAAAAATTGTACCAAATCGATGCGCGGACCATGATCCGCCGAGAGCCGACCCCGAAACAGAACGGGACCAAGGCCAAGAAGAAGAAGAAGTGAGTTAATGCGAGTCTTAGAGAGTGAATCAGGAATAATCTATTGGGCAAAACCTAAACTACTTACTGTTGGCTACATAGTGCACTAAATACAGTTTAGAAATCATAACATGGTCTCATACTTATTATTAGATGTAAAAAGTAAGTAATGATTTAAGATTCAGCCCAGCGTGCAGTTATTGTGTGTAAAAACACTCACATGTGCTATGTCTGACTCGGTTGCACGGAAGGGAAGGCCCCTCATGTGGACAAAGTGTCCAACGTGAAAGCCCGAACCCGTTTCGTCTGAGCTGTAGCCGTGACCTCCCATTCCTCCTCTTCCTCGGACTCCCCTCATACGCTCCTCAAACATCCCGTTACCGTAACAGTAGTTGTTAAAGCCGTTGTAGTCGTCAAAGCCACCATAACCTGTGAAGCAAGCAAACCAGATTTTATTTTAATAGTTCTGAACTGGACAAAGGAATAACTGTTTATTAATATTCATTTATTTGGGTTTTAACGGCATGTTTGACGTGTGTGTCAGTAAATGGCAAAAATAGGTTTATTTTTTTTGTGGTATTTATCAATATTAAGCATTAACAATTAAAAAAAAAAACATGCCTCTACTGACAATTTCCATTTAAAGTAAGCGTGTATTTCAAATAACACCTCTTGCCATTGCTTTAAATAAGAACATTCCCAGAAGGTGCAGCGGGATATTTCGCTAGCACACCAGCGCTGAGATTCTGAACTCCTCGGTTCGAAATTCGGCATTGCCACCGGTCGGCTGGGCCTGCAGCAGACACGTTTCTGCTAGGGCGGGATAACCGGACTATCTGGGTGGGGTCTTCAAACGCTGTGTTAGGACCCTGATTAGCAGATTGAGAGGTGCCTGTGCAGAATGCATGGGTGAAAGAGGGTTCCGCTAAGGGCTGAGTGCGGGTCGGAGGAGGCGTGAGCAGCAATATACCCACCTCGACTGCAATCGGGGATCGAGAAAATGCATAAGTAAAATAGAGAAAAAAAAGATTCCTAGACTATGTACATCAAAGCATAAAGTGTAAAATGCTGTGATGACTTTTCATCAGTTGCTTTATTTTGGTCACGGTTGCGGCGGGTCCATTTCCACCAGAGAACACTGGGCGCAGGGCAAAAAATACACTGGCCAACTTAGGGCTTCAGCAAACTCCCACCCGTCTGGCTTGGCAACAGCACAGCTGAGATTCGAATCTGTCCTAGGCTTGTGCTGTGATCTCAATATTTAATAATGAAAAATGCTACTGCAGTTACTTAAGTTTAAAATTTTTGAGGTGACGCCCCTTGTGGCTGATCACTGAGTCCAAATCGTTTGCACACAGTACAGGCTGCGATTTAATTATTTATGACAGTGGTAGTCTAAAGTGTAGGGCTTTGGGCTATCAACTGAAAAATTGAAAGTTCGAATCCCAGCTCTGCCATGCGGCCACTGTTGGGTCCTTGAGCAAGGCCCTTAACCCTCTCTGTTCCAGGGGTGCTGACCTCTCTGACCCTGAGCTCTGACACCAGCTTTCAAACATGCGATATGGCATATGGTATACGTATATATTCTATTCTATAACCTACCTCCACCACGCATCTGATCCATGAGAGCACCGTTTCTCCCAGGGCTAGGACCCAACAAACCCATACGACCCATCACCGGCCTGTCGTATGGGCCGGGCCTCTGTGCCATCATTCTTCTGGGCACATCATAGTAGGCGCGGATTTCATTTCGGCTGCTTTTGAATATCTCTATGTACCTGAGTTTGTTCGAAACAGTGGGGATTAGCAACATGTAAAAAAACAACAACCAATGCTTTTGTTTTACATAAAGAGCAAAGCTAAAGTAGTATGCCTAAGTCCAAAACCCAATGTTTATCTAACGTCTCAGCAAACACAAATGAGTGAATGTTTATAGATCAGGAAGGTACAAAGGGCCTAAATGCTACCCTCACATAATGAATTAAGTGTTATTAAAAGGCTCCTTTGTAAATTACACAGTGATTCTTCCCACAACATGAAAAATCATAATAATACAAATTACTCCTGTTTAGATTATTTCTACCCAATGTTACAATATGTAATAAATACATGCCAGGTTTAACAAAATGACAGTACTAGCTTTTGTTTCTAAAGCAGAAAGATGCAAACCCACATTATACCCAGCCCAGTTTTGCCAGCCCCACCTGTGCCCTATTCTTTCCTTGTGTTTCCCCAGAGCTTTTTCTGCTATCTCCTTTGAGGCAAACTGCACGAAGGCTTCCCCTGTGCTCCTCCCCTGGTAGTCCATCGGCAATGTAATCCCATTTGGCACGATTTTCAACCCTTTAACCCAAGGACAAATAACCCCACAAAGGGGAACATGTTAAATAGCAACACTCTCATGTGCAGCAAACAAAGACCCTTGATAAAGTCCCATATATAACCCCATAAATTAAAAAAACAAATGCCTTAAACAATAATTATCAAATGTAACAGTCAATTATTCAGACAACTACTAATATATTTGGTAAAATATTTAGCACTATTTGAGCTAAATTAAATGGAATTAGGGAGGTAGTAACAAAATGTGTGACTGTAATCCTGATAACCTTCAGTACTAAAAACACTCAAATTAAGCCATCCATGCACACACAAGCAACTCCTATTGCTATAGAGTATTAAACTCATTGTCTAGATACATCAGTGCACCTATTATTGAGCACCATGCCTGTTCTGCAATGCTTGCATAAACATACAGGCTATGATGCATCAATAAAAGCACTGAGGCAATTTAGTCACGCAACATCAAAACATTCCTTAAAATCAAATAGTCAAATCTCCTAAACCTCCCCGGGCAAAATTAACTCAGCTCAAATAATGCTCATCACATCTAATCAAAAAGAACTAACGTCTTTTAATGTTCAACATTTTATATCAAGAAAATAACTGACTTGTACAGAATATCTAACGATTGTTTAGTTTCGATTTTATACCTGAAAAGAATTGTACAATCTCCTCTTTACTGCAACCAAAAGGCAGTCCTCTGAGCCTCAGCATGCAGCCGCTGCTGCTATCATAATCGGTGGGGCCGTTGCGTTTCAGTACCCAGTCCATCTCACTGCGGTTTGACTTGAACACTGCACGGTACGTCAGAAGCAGTTACACAATAGAATTATGTGCATAAAATGCTTTGGGAAGTTGATAAAAACGTCTTAACATTTTGTCTTCCCATTTTCTAATTCTTTCTGATAGATTACATATTATGCAAACATTGACCCCAATCATAATTTAAAAATGCAACAATTATTTTATTACTTTCTATGTTATTTTCTATTTACAGTAATGCTTTACTATCTGCAATACACATTTCTCAGGCTAACACCAAAAACAAAACCTGAAAAGCAGTTCATAGGAATTACAGACGACTAATCAATACTACTCAGCAGTCTGCTTATCCTGTCCTTTGTGATATAACCTACCGGCAATAAAAAGTCAGAAATCCAGTGAAAATGTCTCAACAATGTGCAATATACATGAAATTATGGCTTCAGTAGACCCTTGACTTACGAACCGTTTACCATATGAACATTTCGGGTTACGAGCGATTTTTTTCAACTTAACGTACGAACAAATTTCGGATTACAAACCAAAATTCGTGAAACACGTGACATCACAAACAAGTTGACTCAGACCGTTTCTCTCTGTCTCTATATACAGTATATATATATATACACAGTGAGCAAACATTCAGAGAGCGGACGGTGTTTTTCCTGTGTTTTCTTTATATTTTGTAAAATTCTATATTAAAATGTCCCCAAAGAAGGTGCAGAGAAAGCACAGTGCTGAGAAAATGAATCTATTACTATTTGTTGTTGTATAATTACTCCTGCCAGTAGCCGTCACTGTGTATCAGACAGAGGGGACAGTGAGTGAGAGAGAAGAAGGAATTCGGCTCAGTAAAGTATTCTTTCTTTCTTGCAATTACACCTACAAAATACAACACTACTGAAATAAAGAAGGAAATCATAGCGAAATATGAGAGTTATTGTTGTTTCTCATAGATAAATTTTATAAAAAAGAAGGAAATGTATTATGGTGTATGATACAGCACACGTACTGTACTGAAATGTGATGTGTATTTATGTACAGTACTACTGTGTATTGTTGTTTATTATTGTTTATTACAGGAATGTCTATTCTATAATTTAAGATTTAAGGGAGAATATACTTGTATTTATAACAACAAAGATCATTTAAGACATTAGAAAGGTTATGGGTAAGGGGGGGTTTGGGAGGTCTGGCACGGATTAATTCTATTTACATTATTTCTTATGGGAAAAATAGGTTTAACTAACCAACAATTTGACTTAACAGCAGCCCTTCAGAACCATTTAAATTCGTAAGTCAAGGGTCTACTGTATAATAAATAAATGACATATTTAACTGCATCTATATTTCCTCACTTGTAATATATTCCCAAGATTCCCCCCTCCTAACAAGATAAAACACTGGAGATGGTGTGTTTATTACCTTCAATGTATCTATGGCCCATATATTTGCGGTCTTTTGCCAGGGCAGTTTTAAAGTCTTCTGCTGTTTTTAGCTCAATAAATGCCTCCCCACTGGGTCGACCCTCTTTGGAGAAAGTGAAACACACCCCATCCACTTTTCCTATGATATCACAGTCTGCAAGATTAAAGAAAACATGATAAATAAGCAGATTGTGCAGTTCGCTAAAAAGTTAATGTAAATTTGTTTACCAGAAAAGAACGAGGCCACTTCCTCTTGTGTGCATGACCAGGGTAAGCCACGGATGCGCACAACATAACCCTCTTCGCTCTGAGACATCTTTAGTCACTGACTTCTGGAAATGCTCTGAAATGTAAACAAACCAAAAAACAACTTAAAAAAAGGTTAAAAAAAATGGTACACACTCTTTCCTTATGGTGTAGTGAGGTTTAAGTATCAATGGGGGAGGCAGTTGTAAGACTTTCATTCACTGTAACCACTGCAGACACACAGGGATGTCATTGTTTGGCCACGAGTTCAACTTTAGAACTGCAAAGCTGTCACTGATTGGCCATTAAGCAAGAAAGCTTTAACCTCAGTTGCTTACACTTTAGTGTGTCTTCACTGTAAGCCACTTGGGATAAATAACTGTAAAGATTATATGACAATATGTATGTCAGCTACATAAAAATATTAGACACTTTACAACTGGAAGATTTTTCTTGCACTGTTCTTCTGTGCATCTCATTTCTTTGGCATGTTGCTCTTTTAATTTCTGCCAGACATAACTTTTGGAATTATGGCCAAAATATCCAACCCTGGTCTCATCAGACCAGAGCACATTTTGGCAGAATCCCCACGTTTTGGCAGAATAGTAAGTTTCATACATTTTAGAATGATATTTTAAGCAGGGAATTGTATTAATAAATGTATATTTTTTGTACATGTAAGAATCTAATACATATATTCAATGTATATTAATATGACTACACTGCATAAAACATTATATACTTAAACATGATTGAGTGCCCTACCACCCGATAGCTAATTCAAAAATGTTACTTTAACGTCTGTGGCAATAACTTTTGGAATTGTGGCTTAAAAGTTCAACCTTGGTCGCATCAGACCATAACACATTTTGGCAGAATAAAAAGTTTCATACATTTTAAATGGCATTTTAAGCACGACATTGTATTAATAAATGTATATTTTTGTACCTGTAGGAATTTAATATACATATTCAATGCATATTAATATTACAACACTGCAAAAAAAATGATATACTCGAACCACCCGATGGTTAAGTGAGTCAACCAAACCAAAACTCAAAAATGTTACTTAAATATCTGTGGCATTCTTACTGGTGCTGTCACTGCATCACAAATGTCACTTATTTATAAACCAACAGACATCTTTTTATAAGCATATAAACATAAGTGCTTCCTTGAGTTGAAAATGTAGAGACACAATGTTTTCTGAGACTAAAACTATGCTTTTAACAGTTTTTAGTAGGGATGTAACGATACACTTTACCCACGATGCGATACGATACGATTTTTTCCCGATTTTTTTAAACATAATGAAATTGAAGACAAATTATGACCAAGTTTCCTTTTATTATTTCTCTTTAAAAAATAAAATACTGTATTTGTGCTTATCTTTTATTTATCTAAATAATGAATGTCCTTCTATTTCTGAGGTAGAAACAAACTATGCAAAACTATGCTGCACATTTCCCCTTTTGTGTAAAAAAAACTGCAATGAAATTTTAAAACAAATCCCACATTAAATAAACAAATAAAATAATACAAATAAAGAAAGTATCCTCACATAAATACATTTGGCTGGAAAATCCCGTACAACGGGACATGTAGTGATGTCAACCAGGCGAGGTGAATAGAGCCAGCGCCCTCTGCTGTTTAAAGTGAATTACCGTTTCGAATCGTGGCACATGTGCACCTATTTTTAACTGTCTTGTGGTGCATCGTTACATCCCTTGTCTTTACTGACTAAATGACCAAAATGTATAGTGCATTTATATAAATGGTTAATGATTTTGTATTCAAAATGTGTAAAGATACTGTGTTGTACCAAATAATACATGTCATACATAATCAGGGATGCACATACGTGGTGCGCAGGTGCGCATGCGTGGTCAAAATAAACGATGTGCAGCATGCATTACAACGTGAAGCGCGTTTGCGTACCAAAATGTTTCGAGCTTTGGGGTCACGGTTACACGGTTAGCTCACATAGCCAGTAGTTAGTGGTTTAGGAGATGAGTGTAAGACGAAGTTGGTTTCAGTTTGCACAGACGGAGCTGCAGTCAACGTTGGAGTTTACAACGGAGTAGTTCCCAAATTGCATCAGACGGTTGCGACCAGGAATTCCCTTGTGCATATTCTGTGTACCACCCACACCCTGGAAAACTGCCCCAAGTCAGCTGATCGCATGGTTCCGTACTGTGAGACATTTACTCGCTCCATTGTAAAGTTACTAAGCTTCTATTTACAGAAAGGGGGCGCAAAAAGAACAGAACAACTGAAGAAGATATACGTTTCACAAAGATAACATTCACAAAGTCATTCTGTTGTCCCTCACACTGCCCTTGAGCAGTTCGGCATGTGACAGGGGATTTTCACATCTCAATATGATAAAAAAACAAGTACAGATCCCGCCTGTCAGACTTTCGCCTCTCATGCCTGATGCACATTCACTTGTCTCAGATGACAACAGAGACTTTTGACCCAAAGCCAGCTGTTGATCTGTGGATGCAAACAGCTCATCGCAGGCTCAGCCAGGGAGAAAGAAGTCAGCCTTCATTATCATCCACCATGTTTGAAGGAGAGGAAGAAAGTGAGGAGAGCAGTCAGGAGGGAAGTGATGATGAGCACTTGTAGGATATTCGTGCATTGTACAAGGTGAGCACCAAGCAACAACCTCAGGTGCTCCTTTGAGAACCAGACCAAAAATGTTATGTGCACGTCCGTACATAATGTTATGTGGGTGGCACGGTGGCTCAGTGGGTAGCACTGTCGCTTCACAGCGAGAAGGTCCTGGGTACGATCCCCAGGTGGAACGGTCCGGGTCCTTTCTGTGTGGAGTTTGTATGTTCTCCCCTTGTCTGTGTGGGTTTCCTCTGGAAGCTCCGGTTTCCTCCCACAGTCCAAAGACGTGCAAGTGAGGTACATTGGAGAAATTAAATTGTCCATGACTGTGTTCGATATAACCTTGTGAACTGATGAATCTTGTGTAATGAGTAACTACCGTTCCTGTCATGAATGTAACCAAAGTGTTAAACATGACGTTAAAATCATAATAAACAAATAAACAAACAATGTTACGTATTTATTACATTCAAACTACGAAACAGAACACATCGTGCGGACATGATAATCAATAGCTATATTCAAAAACACATTAAGTAAATACATACATGAAAAAGGTTACAGAATAAATAAAGCGTTAAAGTGTTATTAGTATCCTATAGCAACGAGCTACTTATGTAGTGATGCTAACAACTTGTTAAACCAAGCTACAGTTCGGATGGTCAGATACGCATTATACATGTAAAATAAATAAAAATAAATAGAAACAAGTACACACAGCTCTTAAATACATTTTAATATGATATAAGTAGTGCAGCAAGTCTAAATAAGTAATAGGCTAATGTTGCTATGCTAACATTGCTATACTGCGTATACACTGAAGTAGCTAAGCTAACCTACATACGACATGCTAAAGTACGCTAGCTTAGCGAACTAAACCAAATCGAATACACATCAAATTCTGGCTTCAATGAATATAAATACAATTTAGATAATGTCTGTTTAATCCGGTTAATTACCATTTAAAACAGGTAATATATAAATAACTGTATATTTGCTGTTACCTGACAGAACGTCTGTCGTCCTTCCTTCTTCCCTACAAGCAGTTACAGCCCCTAGAGATTATTTACAGGGTTGCCAGACATCGCATTTTAAGTATTAGTGCTCTGTTACAAATCACATGTACTGCATGGTTTCTTAATCTTAATATTTACCCAGTGACCCTGTTTGAAGGAGCCAGTTTTGCCAGTTTAGTACTTTAGTTAATGCATATTTCACTGCATGCTTACTAAATTACCGAACTGAGGGCGAGGCTATGATAACATTCGTCAGACACTGACACCACAACAACTGCCCGGTCACATTAGTTCCAAATAACAACAGAAAAAGAACACGTAGAGTACAAAATAGAATAATAACTTTAAATAGATATAAATTTAAAAATTTAAAAATTTAAATTTAAAGGTGCAATGAAGCCTTTAAGTGAAAACAGTCTGTAAAGTGCAAACCAGAGTTGTGCAATGGTGAGAAATTACTACTACGTCCATATAAGTATGCACACATACACCCATATGTGCATGCATGTGCACATCTACACGTGCACTTACATACACTCATAAGATAAGATAAGATAAGATACTGAAGTATCTCATACACATATCTGCCTGGCCTTGGAGCAGCACCTTTTGGTGTAGATGGACTGCAGGTCTGGAAGCTCGGTCTGGATGATGCGCTCAGCTGAATGCACCACCCTCTGAAGAGCCTGCCTGTCCTGCTTGGTTGCTGTTTCCAAACCAGGCTGTGATAGTCCGCCATGGTAACTGTAAACAATATCAGGCATAACGACAAATACAATAAAATCTTTTATCATTGTGTTTTTAAAACTGCATTTGTATTGTCTCACTCCAGTGGCGATTCCGTTTGACCAGTTCTCTGTATGAACTGTTTCTCACCCCACCCATATAGCTGCTATGCTTCAGTATACTTGGTCCCTGGTCAAGAAGTCAGCAACCAAATTTAGGACAGGTACTTGCGCATAGTACAGTCACTTGGGATATTGGGATAATGGATATTAATACATACTGTACGATAGGGTCCTATGCAGTGGGCATTTATAGCTGGAACATACAGACGTTGTATGTATGTTGTATGTCCTAAGCAGTGGCCTTCCTACACACTAATCACATAATACAGACTAAGGGTATTTTAGGGTAATTTGGAATGCCACGGCAATATTTGCTTTCTAAAGTAACTAGCAAATTAATGAACCGCAGCCATGTATTATACTGTGCAAGCCATAGCCTAGTGGTTAAGGTACTGGACTAGTAATCAGAAGGTCGCTGGTTTAAGCCCCACTACTGCCAGGTTGCTGCCGTTGGGCCCTTAAGCAAGGCCCTTAACCCTCAATTGCTCAGACTGTATACTGTAATGTAAGTCGCTTTGGATAAAGGCATCTCCTAAATGCTGAAAATGTACATGTAAATGTATGAAATATGGGAATAAACTGATCTGATGGACATACATCAGGTTTGTGTCGTGTTTACATTGTGTTGCATTGCTCATGATAAGCTATGCAACAAGCTTATTTGGTAATTGGCATTTTTTTGTAGTGTTTCTGGACGTTCACCAGTTACTTTTATGTTGTTCACAGATTTCAGCAAAGGTTAATAAAACATTAGTCCGACATAGTCCAGCTTGTACCTCAGATGTGACAACTGTCATAACCTGCAAGACACGAGGAGTAAATTGGGTAAATTTTGTCTTCTTACTCCCTATAGTTTGAAATCTCACTTGAAATGTCTGAATTTCCTGTGTAGTCCACTTCACAAAGAACTACTGGGGTAATTGTAATGCACCTTTGGTGTGTCTCGTTTAAACAATGGCGACTGGCCTCACTGGACTATTCACGTCAAGCTGCATACCTTGGTTATATTAGGACGTTTATTTACATGGCAACCCAGTATACTGTAAATCTCGCGTGGTTTTTGAGGCTATTTCAGTACAGTACAGTACAGTATGTCTTAACGTTCACACTCACAAATCTGTAGTTAAAGAGTTTAGTGAAACATGAATATCAGCAGTTCTGCATGTTTTACTACAGTGTATTGGAGGCAGACCTGTTATAGTGTTTTATTGGGATCTGATTGGTGGTAATTACACGTGTGATGTCTGCTACACGTGGGGAAAAGTTCAGCTAGTGCTATAAATTGTGCCTAGGTGACATTTGATGACACTGATATGGTTAGTGTCAGTAAATCAATTAGAAAGACTGGGTGAGAATGGTTATCAAAGTTACAAAGCAAAACCCCTGCTAATGGCTATAATATGAAGCTCAATGCAACTGGGTTAGAAGAAGAAGAAGCCTTTATTTGTCATATATACATATACATGTGTACGGGGCGGCACGGTGGCTTAGTGGGTAGCACTGTCTCCTCACAGCAAGAAGGTCCTGGGTTCGATCCCCAGGTGGGGTGGTCCGGGTCCTTTCTGTGCGGAGTTTGCATGTTCTCCCTGTGTCTGCGTGGGTTTTCTCCGGGTGCTCCGGTTTCCTCCTACATTCCAATAACATGCCAGCAGGCTAATTGGAAACACAAAAATTTTGCCAAATCAAGGCGGATCGTGATCTGCCGAGAGCCGACCCCGCAGTCGAACGGGACAAAGGCCGAGGAAAAGAAGAAGATACATATACATGTGTACAGTACAGTACAATGAAATTCTATTTCCGCATATCCCCGCTTGTTTGAAGGCTGGGCTCAGAGCGCAATGTCAGCCATTGTACAGCGCCCCTGGAGCACATAGGGTAAGGGCCTTGCAACAAGTGAACAATTTGAAGCACAAGTTTGCTCCCGAATGGCTTAAAAGCAACAAAATGATGCTTTGGTGTGGCCTAGTCAAAGCTCTGCCCACTGAGATGCCGCTGCAGGAATTTAAACAGGCAGTTCCTGCTCTAAAATCCTCCTGTTTGGAGGAAAGATGGCCCCAATCTGCCAATCCTGTGAAACCACTTTGACAGTGAGACATACTCTCCTACAGTGCCCATTCATGAATGAGAGGGTGCTTTTATTCACCAGACCAAATGGAAGTTCTCCAGGTCTACAGAGAATTAACATTTTTACTTTAAGTAGATTTGAGCTTTTACCTGAGTAAAAATAAAATAATTTTACTCAAGTAAAAAGAAAGTAAAGTTGTACTAATTTTAAAAATGAAATCACACTATTACCAGGTCATTTGTGGATTATTTATAGAATTTGTTAACATTTGACACAGCTGCATTAAATAGCTTAGTGCACATACAATATTACTTGTCTTGTATCTATCTTTGCCATTTTGCTCCTCAGTTTTGAAGTAGCCAGTTTCCCAATGCAACTGCAAATTCAGTTGCTTCACCGACAAGGCCCAGGCACTTTACAGACATGATTGGTTATGTCTGTTGTAAGTTTCAGCAGACATGCTCTCTCAGAGGAGATAAAACTATCACACATGTCGCCTACACACTACAGCTAATCTCAATCTCAAGTGTATACAACCTTAGAACTTCTAGTTCTGTTTTTCTTTCTATTTGCTTCTAATATTGGACTCTCTGAACACTTTGGTGACGCTGTCTGTTGCACAACAACTGTGCTGGCTGAGGAGAGCTGCAGGCTAGCACACTTAAACGGGAGGGTAGGTCAAATGGGGAATCAGCTCTGCTTTCTATTGTCTAGTAGAGATGCTAATACAAGCAGTATTTGTGTAATTCTGTAAGCTGTAATTCTCAGTTAATCTTGTCTCATTCTCTTTACCCGTTCATGTTTCAGTCCAGGGTCATCTGTGTTACCTGCGTTCAATCTGTGGCGTAGTTGACTGAATGTGTCACTGCTAGGTGCTCTAATTCCCACACATACGTTCAGGTTTCTTTCGTGATTGGTCAAATTACTACACTGGGGTGGGTCTTAAGTGCCTAAGTCACAGGCTTGGAGAAGAGAGAGTTGTGCTGGACATAAGACAGGTTGCAGCAGAGGAGGAGAAGGAGGAGGAAGAAGCCCTGCTAAGCCGTACAGGAGGCATAAATCCTGTATTGATGTATCAAAGCTTGCAGCACTTGGGCTCATCTGAGAGGAAGAAGCCAGAGATACCCACTCTGTGTAAAAGTGACCTTTCTAAGATTCTCTCCTGATTCTGAGAAGGTGTCATGAAAATCGAGATGAAGGCAACAAGGTAAAGTAAACAAGACATACTGAAACAGCTAGAACAGAGAGGATAAGAGGGAGTGAGACAATCCTATTAGTGAAAGTAGGTAGGCCTGTATGCTGAGAGTATAATATATTACTTTAAAATAACAATGAATCATCATAAACTTTGAGGTGAAATATTTGCTGCTAATTGTGAAATTAGTCAAGGAACTTGATAAAACAAGTGGTTTATTTATGTCTGTTCTCGGTACTTTTAGAAATGTCAGCATTGTTACTACATTTTGTCCTTAAACCTTACAAGGCCAAAGCCTACCAGTGATGACTATTTTATATTTTATATTTTTCACTGATGATATCTGGGTTTCTGATCTAGCATAGCTCACTTTCTTGGTTTTACTAAACACACACGCTCAGTGATGATTTACAGATAGAAACTAATGAAATGAAAAGGAGGGACAAAAACATTAAATTTATCATTTATTTATATCTACAATTTTAGTTTATATCTACAATTTTAGTACAATTTTAATGATTATACTGTACATTATTTTTAGTACTGTACTTTGAAAAACATCTGAATGGTTGGAGCACAAAAGTATGTGGACACACGACTGTGAGCTTGGTGGACATCTCATTTCAAAACAACAATAAGCATTTAAAGCACCGATATTGGGGAAATTATACAGCAACTTAGATTGGTATAGAAAGTTCTACACCAATCATTTAACTTGAGGCAAGGGCTCACTTTTTCTTGTTTGTGATTTATAATTGACTTTAGTTCTGGACATCACCATGCCTCTCTGGAACTAGTTTTTAGAACTGTCTCTCACTAAAATGACACTGAACAATGGTTTAATGCAGTTTAAAAGGGTAAAGGTTTAAAAGAAAACCTAAATTTGTCATGAGGACAGCCATAATATAGAAGCAGACATAGTTTAGAAACCTAAGCTAATAAAAGGCTAATTTCTAGAACAGCAGAAATTTGCTGCAGAGATTCAATACAAATAATATATTTTATATATATACAGAGCAGATATTATTTGGGTGGTGGATAATTCTCAGCACTGCAGTGACACTGACATGGTGGTGGTGTGTTAGTGTGTGTTGTGCTGGTACGAGTGGATCAGACACAGCAGCGCTGCTGGAGTTTTTAAATACCGTGTCCACTCACTGTCCACTCTATTAGACCCTCCTACCTAGTTGGTCCACCTTGTAGATGTAAAGTCAGAGACGATTGCTCATCTATTGCTGCTGTTTGAGTCGGTCATCTTCTAGACCTTCATCAGTGGTCACAGGGGGCTGCCCACGGGGCGCTGTTGGCTAGATATTTTTGGTTGGTGGAGTATTCTCAGTCCAGCAGTGACAGTGAGGTGTTTAAAAACTCCAGCAGCGCTGCTGTGTCTTATCCACTCATACCAGCACAACACACACTAACACACCACCACCATGTCAGTGTCACTGCAGTGCTGAGAATGATCCACCACCTAAATAATACCTGCTCTGTTGTGGTCCTCTGGGGGTCCTGACCATTGAAGAACAGAGTAAAAGGAGGTTTAAAAAGTATGTAGAGAAACAGATGGACTACGTTTAAAAAAAAATAATAAACACATTACCAACAAATATTGGTTTGTACAGAATTAACATATTGCTTAAAAAGTATTTAGGTAAGTTTTAATTTGTTTTTATTATTTATAACTGATAAAAAATATTATAAATAACTTACAACAGCATTTTCTGGGGTTTGTATGAAAGGTGAAGTAATTAATAATAATATTTATAGTCAATATGCTCAGGTTTGGCCTTAACCTATCTACCAGAATACAATGCTACACTTCACAGACATATTACAATGTTCAGTATATTACAATGACAAATAAAAAGAACAGCCTTTGTTTTGCTAGTGACTTAGTCTTTCCAGTCAGAAACCTGACCCAGACATTTAATTAAATAAGGAGGCGTCTATTTCAGGATGTTTCTGGTTTCCCTGGTACATGCTGAGTGGATTGAGTTTCACCTACGGTTTTAAAATGCCACACATTCTAGTGTCAGTTTAACAAAGTGACAAAAAATGTTACAGAAATGTAAATGTAAAGTTTTAGTATGAGATGTCTAACCAGCTTATGGTCAGGTGTCCACATACTTTTGACCTATGATTTAAGAAGAGTGTGAGACAGTAGCAGATTTCGCTTCTCCGTATGGCTTAAATATCCTTAAGCTTGTCTTGCTTTGTCTCTGACAGGTAAAGTTGAAAATGAGCTTCTATGTATTCAATCCACTATGGTTACTCACTCCACTGCAAAGCAGAGACGTCGTCATGTGTTGTTAATCATGTACAACCAGTGAGTGTTTTTAACAAGGTTTGCTGGTGAAAATAATGGCTCACTCAGGGAGTGTCCACCTGTATGTAGAGGTGAGATCTGTGTCTGATAATGGAAGGAAAGCGTTGGACAATATAAACAGAACAGATCCCACCATGCTGCAAGGCCTAGACAGGCCTCCACAGTCCCAGCACAGCCTGAAGCCTCTGCCTGGGGACCTACATAAAGGGACAAGAAGCATGCAGGACCTTTTTAACATCAAACCTCCATTTTGTCCAAGAGAACAAACACCTTCTCTACAGAGTTTGCCTCATAAGAAGCTATATCAGTTGCATTCTGGTCTTCAACCAGGGATCAGAGGAGGTACCCTTATGCAAACTTACTCATCAGAGAATAAGCCATTCTATGCAAAGAATGCTAAGTGGTCTGGACATTTTACCGCTCCACCTACGCCTACTGGTCTTAGAAGATCCTGTGGACCAGGAAAAGAAGGAAAACAATCAATCGTCAAATGCAACTATGTTGAGAAAGCAAATATTAAGTCTGTAAGGGGACAGCACAATATTTTGTGCCAGAACGAACAAAGAAATCCTTTTACGAGAGCTTGGGATGATCAAGTGGGGTGGAAATCTATAGGAAATGCCAATGCAAAGCATACCTTAACAGGCTCAATAAACCATCCACGGTGTTCCCCCAATCTCCAACGAGCAGTGGTAGACTCAATTGCAAGACAGGCCACCCATCGTGCTTTGGAAGAGTTTGGTTCCCCACAGCTAAGGCGTCATTTTGATCTTAACACTCCTAATAGAGATTGTGGCTCTTTACACAGAGAACCATCTCACTGTCATTCGTGGTCTGGGTCTCCTGTGCTTCCACGCATTGCAAGAACTCTGGATGCAAAAGCACAACTCATAAATCCTAATCAACAGAGGACGGTTCCGGGATATCCCAGGAACTCAGCATCTGACCAGCTCTCTCATGCCAAACAGCACTATCACACCATCTCACACCCTAGCAATGTTCGATCTCAAGGGATCCAAAACCAGAAGGTCTTAAGCAGTGGTGATCGTAGGCAGGAGTATAGGCAGAGTTCAGCTTTGCCAACCTGCAAACCCACAGCTATTCAACATGAATTTCCAGCTTTACCCATCACTCAAACACCATTCAATCAGCAAACCAGTCAAAGAACAAGTCAAAGCAGATGCCAGACTCATGAGGTTAATGTTAGCATTTCCTGTTTATCAAATCAGTCAGCTTCTCAAGGTGTAAGTGTTAGGAGGAGCATCTCGCCTATTACAAACCCAGAAATATCCTGTAATGCACCACAAGAAACCACAAAGCTTATGGAACACAGGGAATCTCCTTCCCCAAACCCATCATCATTAAATAGTGTGAGGTCAGACAGCCAAAATTCAGGGGGTTACTCCAGAGGAACAAAAGTCTTCCACAGCACCTCACCTAGAACTTCTATAGAGAATTATTCCCCCTCTCTGCAGGGTTATTGGGAACAGGAGTCTGGCCATTCAGGTCAGAAGTCTGCAATTATATCTCTCAAAGGAAGAACATCCCCCACATTTCATGCCAGGTTTGACCCTGTTATTCCTGTGTCCACATCTCACATCCAAGACTTGCAACCAGATGAACCAGAGCTGCCCAGGATGGACAGTCCTGTCATACATCATCACCAACTTTCCCAATATACAGGAGGCAACTGTTTACCAGGGCTAGAGGATGCGGTAGGGTATGACTCCTGTCTCCGAGACAGCCCAGACAGCAAAAGGAGACTCAGTACAGGACTGACCACTAATACACCAGAGAGCTCGATTAATCATTGTACAAGAGGGCACCAATTCTTTAGAGAAGGACAGGACGTAAACAAGGAAAATATACGTCAAGATGGAAATTCATTAGGCACATTAACCAAAAATTCTTCTGTGCTAAGCATAAATGAGAATATTTATCGGGTGCCAGCACAAAGGGAGATTGAAGTTCAAGGCACGGCAAGTGTGGAGCAAATTGGTGCTTTATCCCAAAGCTCCAGTGGAGTCACAGGAAGTCTGTGGGAAGCTACTCAGCCAGAAAGAGAATCGATTTCACCAGATACTTTCAGCCAGACCAGTCAGAAGAGCAGTGACACAGGAAACCCTGCCATTCAGGTAAAATATTTGTATATCTGGAACTGATTCTGGCACAGTTAGTCTGTCTGTCTGTCTATCTGTCAGCATAATGTACACTTACTGATTTTAGCCTTCTACTTATGGTTTTTAATGCCTTGACCAGCTTTAACCTCATCACGTAATAAAAATGACCATCAAATTAACACCACTGCTGTCCAAACAGTTGGTGAACCATTCTTCACGCAGCTATAATGCTGACATAGAAGAGATATAGTAGTGTGATTTGCACCAATGACATTTAGGCAACAAATTTTATTAGCTAATTTCCCCTGGGGGTGGCAAGGTGGCTCAATGGGTAGCACTGTCGCCTCACAGCAAAAAGGTCCTGGGTTTGATCCCCGGGCGGGGTGGTCCGGGTCCTTTCTGTATGGAGTTTGCATGTTCTCCCCTGCATGTCTGCGTGGGTTTCCTCCCACAGTCCAAAAACATGCAGTCACGTTAACTGGAGACACTGAATCGCCTTATAGGTGAATGGGTGTATGTGTGTGTGTGTGTATGTGTGTGTATGTGTGTGTGTCTGCCCTGCGAAGGACTGGTGCCCCGTCCAGGGTGTTACTGCGTGCCTTGCACCCATTGAAAAGCTGGGAAAGGCTCCAGCACCCAACCCCGTGACCCTATCTGGATAAGTGGTTAAGAAAGTGAGTGAGTTATTTCCTCTGGTGGCTGGAGAATAGTGCACCAGCCAAAACATCTCATCAGTGATGGTCCTAACCACACAAACACTGGCAAAATTCTGGAAGCAAAAAGTTAAAAGTGTTAAAAGTGTTTTTAGGCAAGACATGTCAACTCAGTGACACAGCCAGCAAGCAGTCTGGTTCTCAATTTGTTTAAAAATATCTAAGCATAATTTTGTAATCATATCAGAAGAAGAAAAATGATGTTGACCATAAAAACTAATCTTATTGAATATGTTCTAGGTCAAGAGCAAATCAATCTTTCAAGATCCTTCCTCACACTATCAAAAGATTGCTCGTGCCAAATGGGAGTTCTTGTTTGGAAAGCCTTCAGAAGACCAGCATGGAGTTAATGGTGAGAACCTCACTGAAGAACAATCAGACCACCTATAACTGCATTAGGGTATAAAGATATTAACAGCACCAAAAACCATCATACCTACTCACTTGGTGGTGGGCTTGTATATTTAAAACAATAATGAGGAACAGAGTGGCAACCAATCATATTTTACACAGTGGGCTGCAGTGTTTTATTAACAAAATGTATTAATTAAGGAAATAAGTCTTTCTGTGCATATACAGTGTATCACAAAAGTGAGTACACCCCTCACATTTCTGCAGATATTTAAGTATATCTTTTCATGGGACAACACTGACAAAATGACACTTTGACACAATGAAAAGTAGTCTGTGTGCAGCTTATATAAAAGTGTAAATTTATTCTTCCCTCAAAATAACTCAATATACAGCCATTAATGTCTAAACCACCGGCAACAAAAGTGAGTACACCCCTAAGAGACTACACCCCTCAATGTCCAAATTGAGCACTGCTTGTCATTTTCCCTCCAAAATGTCATGTGATTTGTTAGTTTTACTAGGTCTCAGGTGTGCATAGGGAGCAGGTGTGTAGTACAGCTCTCACACTCTCTCATACTGGTCACTGAAAGTTCCAACATGACACCTCATGGCAAAGAACTCTCTGAGGATCTTAAAAGACGAATTGTTGCGCTACATGAAGATGGCCAAGGCTACAAGAAGATTGCCAACACCCTGAAACTGAGCTGCAGCACAGTGGCCAAGATCATCCAGCGTTTTAAAAGAGCAGGGTCCACTCAGAACAGACCTCGCGTTGGTCGTCCAAAGAAGCTGAGTGCACGTGCTCAGCGTCACATCCAACTGGTGTCTCTGAAAGATAGGCGCAGGAGTGCTGTCAGCATTGCTGCAGAGATTGAAAAGGTGGGGGGTCAGCCTGTCAGTGCTCAGACCATACGCCGCACACTACATCAAATTGGTCTGCATGGCTGACACCCCAGAAGGAAGCCTCTTCTGAAGTCTCTACACAAGAAAGCCCGCAAACAGTTTGCTGAAGACATGTCAACAAAGGACATGGATTACTGGAACCATGTCCTATGGTCTGATGAGACCAAGATTAATTTGTTTGGTTCAGATGGTCTCAAGCATGTGTGGCGGCAATCAGGTGAGGAGTACAAAGATAAGTGTGTCATGCCTACAGTCAAGCATGGAGGTGGGAATGCCATGGTCTGGGGCTGCATGAGTGCAGCAGGTGTTGGGGAGTTACATTTCATTGAGGGACACATGAACTCCAATATGTACTGTGAAATACTGAAGCAGAGCATGATCCCCTCCCTCCGGAAACTAGGTCGCAGGGCAGTGTTCCAGCATGATAATGACCCCAAACACACCTCTAAGACGACCACTGCTTTATTGAAGAGGCTGAGGGTAAAGGTGATGGACTGGCCAAGCATGTCTCCAGACCTAAACCCAATAGAACATCTTTGGGGCATCCTCAAGCGGAAGGTGGAGGAGCACAAAGTCTCGAATATCCGCCAGCTCCGTGATGTCGTCATGGAGGAGTGGAAAAGCATTCCAGTGGCAACCTGTGAAGCTCTGGTAAACTCCATGCCCAGGAGAGTTAAGGCAGTTCTGGGAAATAATGGTGGCCACACAAAATATTGACACTTTAGGAACTTTCACTAAGGGGTGTACTCACTTTTGTTGCCGGTGGTTTAGACATTAATGGCTGTATATTGAGTTATTTTGAGGGAAGAATAAATTTACACTGTTATATAAGGTGCACACAGACTACTTTTCATTGTGTCAAAGTGTCATTTTGTCAGTGTTGTCCCATGAAAAGATATACTTAAATATCTGCAGAAATTTGAGGGGTGTACTCACTTTTGTGATACACTGTATATAATAACAGAATCCACATCCTTACTAGTAAGTTTTGAATATATACACCTATCAGCCATAACACTAAAACCACCTCCTTGTTTCTACACCCACTGTCCATTTTATCAGCTCCACTTACCATATAGAAGTACTTTGTAGTTCTACAATTACTGACTGTAGTCCATCTGTTTCTCTACATACCTTTTTAACCTGCTTTCACCCTGTTCTTCAATGATCAGGACCCCCACAGGACCACTACAGAGCAGGTATTATTTAGGTGGTGGATCATTCTCAGCACTGCAGTGACACTGACATGGTGGTAGTGTGTGTTGTGCTGGTATGAGTGGATCAGACACAGCAGTGCTGCTGGAGTTTTTAAATACCGTGTCCACTCACTGTCCACTCTATTAGACACTCCTACCTAGTTGGTCCACCTTGTAGATGTAAGTCAGAGACGATCGCTCATCTGTTGCTGCTGTTTGAGTTGGTCATCTTCTAGACCTTCATCAGTGGGCACAGGACGCTGCCCACGGGGTGCTGTTGGCTGGATATTTTTGGTTGGTGGACTATTCTCAGATGAGAGATTAACCTTTATTTAACCAGGCAAGTCATTAAGAACTGCTTCTTATTTACAATGGCGGCCTGGCAAAAGGCAAAGCCTCTTGAGGAACAATCATACAAACAAAATTTATATAAGATATTGAAAACAAACAACAATGATCACAATACAACACATAATAAAATCAGTATCACTGAAGTTTGTGCGAATGCAGTCTAACCTGCTAAAAACTTTCTCAATTCTATTTAAAGGCATATAAAAATCTTATATTAAATTAAATTCTATATTAATGTATTGCCAGTCGATGAAGGTACCTGCACATTACTGACTAATTAATCAACCATGTTTTTCTCCCTTTAAAAACATTTTAGTTTCCTCCACCGCACCCTATAGTGGCTTTTCCAGTGAGTCTGCCAAGATAGCTACCCTGCCTCCAAAGTCCACAGCATCATGTTCCAGCCGCAGACCAGTATCCAAGTCCCAGAAGACTTTCACCCATGATGTTCAGCAGGTGGACATGGAACTGGTCAGTACACCTACTTCTTCTGAACAGGACACCTCACGTAAGACTGGCATCGTCAGACGCACCGTCAAATACTCAGAAACAGACCTGGATGCCGTGCCGCTTCGCTGTTACAGAGAAACAGACATTGATGAAGTTTTGCTGGCAGAGCAGGAAGAAATAGACTCAGCCTTTAGTAGCGACCATAGTGTACTGGCAACATCTGGAACCAGTAGGGAAAGCCCATTAGACGGACAGTTGTGCACACATGCCAATGAGGAGAAGGTTGATCAGCTGCATGATGAAGAAGTGGTGAGCTGGGCTAGTGTCAGGATGCACTGTGATAGGAAGAGACATCAAACGCTGCAGGATGGAGATGAAGTTTTCACAAGATTGCTGGAAGGGTAAACAGTAACTTACAATATTCTGATTTATCCTCTAAAATTATTGCCTTTTGAGCATTTTAAAACTTTTTAAAATGAGTGAGTTTTCAGTATCATTAGGTGAACTGTTTTTTTTTTTTTTTTTTTTTTGCTTTTTCCTGGACAGCCATGCTGCCTTAAAGTCCCCCATAACTGTAGAAAGTCCCATGAGGACCACGACAGATGGACTTGACTCATTTAGTCGGCACTTTGAGAGCATTATTGAATCCCACCGAGCAAAGGGCACATCCTGCAGTAGCCTAGACAGTACAGACACTGCATCCAACGGCCCCCCCATCTTCACCTTTGATCTCCCCACCTTGACTCCTGAGATACAGAGCCAGATTAGCGAAAGTGCCAAGCAGATCACTGAGATGAACTTTGCTTCCCTGACTCACCCTGAGACTCCCAATCTTTTGAGTCCCAGTTCATCGGAGGTATTGACTGGAGGAGACCTAAATAAAGTGTCGGAGGAGAGCGGGATGACTGGCAGTGCTTCCACTGACAACCCAATTCTGTCTGAGTCTGACGTGGAGATGAGGCAAGGGTGAGTGACAAACTTTAGTGCTAGCTGACTGTATGTATGTATGTCTGTCTGTCTGTCTGTCTGTCTGTCTGTCTGTCTGTCTGTCTGTCTGTCTGTCTGTCTGTCTGTCTATCTATCTATCTATCTATCTATCTATCTATCTATCTATCTATCTATCTATCTACCCACCAACCTAGCTGCCTGTCTGTCTATCTGTCTGTCTGTCTGTCTGTCTGTCTGTCTGTCTGTCTATCTATGTATATATTTATCTATCTACCCACCAACATATCTATCTATCTATCTATCTATCTATCTATCTATCTATCTATCTATCTATCTATCTATCTATCTATCTATCTATCTATCTATCTATCTATCTATCTATCTATCTATCTATCTATCTATCTATCTATCTATCTATCTATCTATCTATCCACCAACCTAGCTGACTGTCTGTCTGTCTATGTATATATTTATCTATCTACCTACCTACCCACCAACCTAGCTGTCTGTCTGTCTATCTATGTATATATTTATCTATCTACCCACCAACATATCTATCTATCTGTCTGGCTGGCTTGCCTTTTTGTGTAGTAGCTCTGAGTAAACTCACTAAGTGACATTTAAATAGTAAATACTCATTTAAATGACTATTTAAAGGTCTGGCAACAGGAAGGTCTTTCTGCCTGTGTAATTTTCTGCCTTGGTCATTGTGTTTTTGACAAGGAGCCTTGGGACAAGCTTTATAAACACTCTCTGCTGGTGGTGTGTGTAAAATACATTAATTTTTACTAAAGGTGATGGTTTGTTGACACTGACTTTGTCAATGCTTTTAAATTTAATCAGTCACACTGTGAAGGCTTGGGTTTGTGCAAAACCACTGATGCAGGAGCACAGCTTATTTTGTGGACTGTATCTTCTAAAGGATTACCACTAAAGAAATCATTTGCAGCTTAAAATTAAAGAAAGACTAATACATTAGCAAATGATGTTTAAGTTGTGGTATATTTCATTTTTATATCATCATTTTTGGCATTCAGCAGAGTTGGTTTTATCCAAAGCGACTTACAGTACTGTGACAGTATATTATCTAAGCAATTGAGGGTTAAGGGTCATGCTCAAGGGCCCAACAGTGGCAACCTGGCAGCAGTGGGGCTTGAACCAGCGACCTTTCAATCAATAGTCCAGTACCTTGACCACTAGGTTACAACTGCCCTATTTACATAGTAAATCTGTACAATTCCATTAAAAACCTACATGTCTCAACCTTATTGAGTCCCTGTATATGTTTAGATATTTGAAATCTGTTGTGAGATTTATGACATAATATTAGTGTAAACCCTGGAGATAAAGATGAATATAAAACTGAACCTCAGTTTTACATGCACTTCTGTCCTTTTTCCTCATGTTAGCATCACGTATAAGGATTATTGTGTGGATGTTTTGAAAGAAGCTGAGTGGGAAGGGGCTGAAGGAGCAGAGGGAGGGACATAGAAAAATAACAAAGAGAGGAAGAGTAGAAGGGAAGGAGGGTGAGTTGTTGGATAGTGAAAGGAAATGCATACCTCATTTAGCCACAGAAAATAACCCGGCTGACGAGGTATACTGAAGCAGAGGACTGTACACGCACATAGATAAGCTATCTGAAACAGAGCAGCCACACAGAGAGAAACGTCCAACTGTGAAACAGTTAAGCAGCAGTTATTTCACATGATAAAAGTTGTCAGAGAGTAAGAGGAGAACCCTAGACTGGGCGAGATGTTGGCTTTACAACTAAGGAGGCCACAAAGTTGGATCGGATGAATGCAAAGATCAGTGTTGGTCCGTGGATCACAAACTAGGATGAGGATCAGGACGAGGGTTTCTGGTGCTGATTGGTTGGATTGTTTTATTTTACCACACAGAGGTTGTGAGTAAGGAGGCTGTAATGATATGGCTCGATATATATTTTGTTGGGGAGGAGGAGCTCTGGATGATCACTACCTGTATGCTCCTCTACCAGCCATTTATCGGTGAGTGTCTGTAAAGCTGCTGTATTGATAAAGACTATATACAAAAAATGTAAATTAAGAGAATAATATAGTACAATAAAGCCAAATGTTTATCTTAATAGTGTCTACAGCAGGGGTCACCAACCTTTTTCGAGACTGAGAGCTGCTTCAAGGGTACTTAATAACACGATAGGCTACTTGTTTGATACAAACTACCTGAATAACATAAAATCGCATGGTTAATGATATTATTATTATTATTATTGTTATTATAAATATTCATATATAGAAGAGACTGATCATATGTTAATGTTAATGATTCCTCAGATAAATTATTAGAGCTACCACATCTCTGATATTTTTGTATAGTTTATTATGAATGAGCACATTTGTAGCATTTAGATCAAAATCACACCATTTTATTTTATTATTATTATTATTATTATTATTATTATTATTATTTTTACAGATTATCACTTCTGTAGCATTTTTTAAGGAAATCATTAACAGTCACATCTTCAAATCATGTCCCGTTTGTACTTATCACTTCCTTTGTATTTTTAGATCAAATCATGAACTCGGTCCCAAGTTTGTACAAATTATCAGTTATGTAAGATTTAAAAAAAGCTGCGATGTACATGGAAGTTTTTGTGACACGTCCTGAAGTGTCTCTCCACATTCCTCCCAATCATTGTGAAAATATTAAGTTTCCTTTTTTTTTAATGCATTTTCTCCCCTTTTTCTTGCGTCCAATTGCCCGATTGCATCATGCTTCCTCTTCACCAATGCTGATCCCTGCTCTGATTGAGGAGAACGAAGCTAACCCATACCCCCTCCGACACGTGGGCAGCATGCCGTATGCATCTTATCACCTACACTTTGATGAGTGCAGTGCAGCTCAGCGTTGTGTACGGAGACACACCCTGACAGCACTTCTTTTCTCGTCTCTGTGCAGGCGCCATCAATCAGCCAGCAGAGGTCGTAATTGCACCAGTCATGAGAGAAAGACCCTATCCGGCTTAGTCCCGCCCATATCTGAACAACAGGCCAATCGTTGTTCATGTGGCCGCTCAGCCTTAGCCGGTAGGCAGAACTGAGCTTCGATACGATGTATTCGAGATCCCAGCTCTGGTTCCAGCGTGTGTTTTCACCGCTGCGCCACCTGAGCGGAAATATTAAGTTAAGTTTCCTTTCGCTTTTTTGACATGTTTTATAATTATTATTTTCCCGGGGTAAAACTCGCATCTCGCTCCGCATCGTAGCTGTGCTCGCTTGCTTGTCTCAGTGTTATGTGCACAATATAAAAATACTACAGCCATCTATGGTTGGGAGTCCAAAAAGAACAGATTAACACTGGCCATTCTGGCTGTTTTAAAAGTATCTAAAAGTCTTATCAGCTCTCTAATTCCACAGAGATTGTTGTAGATGTTTAGTGGTTTAGTCTAATTATTGAAGCTTAATGAAACTGCTTTTAGGTTAAATTATTAAATTAATAGGAAGGAAGCATGCAAATCTACTGACTGCAAATTACTTTCTCTATTTTAAGTTGGTATATTATCAGTAAAATCCCAGAATAATAAAGATTTCACTTAGTGATACCTTTTATTTTGCAATATTACTTGACAAGACTAGTAACAGCCAGTTGTTGTTTTTTTATTATGGCTATCAATTATTTAAATGTTTGTATTTTATATCAGTAATGTATACATTGGGAGAGCAGAAGAAAAAATAATAATAAAAATGGAAATCAGAATCAGAATCACTTTATTTTGCCAGGTATGTTACACATACAATGAATTTGCTTTGGTGATACACATAATAGTACACATAATAGTCCACATAGTAGTACAGATATTATGTGTACTAAACAAAATATTGCCTGCAAAACTAATTGTGACAGATCATTTCTGTGCTTGGGATTTCCTCATGGTAAAACTGTAGAGTGTTTACCCAAACAAAATCATCCAAACAATACTGTAGCCATCTGTGGTCCAGAGATCAAGATAATCAGCCCTTCCCTTTGGGTGGGAGGCATGGCAGTTTGTCTCTGCTATTCATCAGAGTGACACTAGCCCATGAATGGCAATTGTGAGTTCAGGCAGAAATGCTCTTTTTCCAGCCTCCTATTACACAGCTTAAGCAAAGGTTTTAGGGAACTTATGTTACATAATGCAGGGGTTTTCAGAGGGGTGGCGCGAGTACCTGTCTGGGGGGCCAGGGGCGTGACATTACGAGATTTTTTTTTTACTTCTAAAACTAAAGCAATTAATTTTTCACCCACAGGAGACATATTTGATTATTCTCACTGACCACGCACACATGCACGTTTAATGTTATTCAGTTCAGTCTGAAAAAAACTTTAAAAATAGGGTTAACAGTGAAGATAAACCGGTGACAAAAGCAACGACTGCTGTTATAGGACGTGTGTGTGTCTTTAAGAGAGACGCTCTGTTCACAGTATCGATATACTGTACGTAAGTGATTCATGAGTCGATTCATTTTAAGCGAAGCGTAAGTTTCTTTTCTCAGACATCTCTCCGTTTTTACTATTAATTAATGTTGTGGTTTTAAATAAACACCCGGTACTGGAACTTTTTGTGTGACTCGCTTACATTAAAAAGCTCAGGCTTATTTAAACTGCTATTACCACAGAGCGGTAACCGAGTCTGATTCACTTGCGTTCAACCAGCCTCCACTTCGAAATGCTCAGTCAAATCAGCCCCCACGTTGTTTCAAGGATGTGCGTATACTAAACATTATGGTAATAGCGTCTGGTAAAATTGATAAAAAAAAGTCACTGACGACCTGAACGTGACTACATCAGTTATAAATATAGAAATATATCAGTTAAAATATATATAAATGTATCAGTTAAAAAAATATAGAAAACAGTTAAAAATATATAGATATATAAGTGAAAATGTATAAATATATCAGTTAAAATATATAAATGTATCAGTTAAAAAGTATATAAATATATCAGTTAAAAATATATAAATTTATCAGTTAAAAATATATACATTTATCAATTAAAGAAATATATACATACAGTGCCTTGCAAAAGTATTCACCCCCTTGGCTTTTTACCTCTTTTGTTAAATTACAGCCTGTAATTTAAATGTTTTTTTTTTATCTGAATTTTATGTAATAGATCTGCACAAAGTAATTTAAGTTGGTAAGGTGAAATGAGAAAAAAAAAAAAAAAAAAAAATAATAATAATAATATATATATACAGTATATATACTGTATATATATATAAATATAAATTTTAAATAATAAACTGGAAAATGGCGTGTGCATATGTATTCACCCCCTTTGCTATGAAGCCTGGTGCAACCAATTACCTTCAGAAGTCACATGAAGTGAAAATAAAGTGAAATAAAGTTTACCTGTGTGCAATCTAAGTGTCACATGATCTGTCAGTATATATACACCTTTTCTGAAAGGCCCCAGCCACCCATGGTGGTGGCAGCATCATGCTGTGGGGATGTTTCTCAACTGGTCAGAATCGAGGGAAAGATGGATGATGCTAAATACAGGGATATTCTTGAGCAAAACCTGTTTCAGTCTGCCAGTGATTTGAGACTGGGACGGAGGTCTACCTTTCAGCAGGACAATGACCCTAAGCATACTGCAAAAGCAACACTCGAGTGGTTTAAGGCGAAACATTTAAATGTGTTGGAATGGCCTAGTCAAAGCCCAGACCTCAATCCAATTGAGAATCTGTGGTCAGACTTGAAGATTGCTGTTCACCAGCGGAAACCATCCAGCTTGAAAGAGCTGGAGCAGTTTTGCCTTGAGGAATGGGCAAAAATCCCAGTGGCTAGATGTGGCAAACTCATACAGACTTATCCAAAGCGACTTGCAGCTATAATTGCTGCAAAAGGTGGCTCTACAAAGTACTGACATAAGGGGTTGAACAGTTATGCACATTGAAGTTTTCTGTTATTTTGTCCTATTTGTTGTTTGCTTCACAATAAAAAAAAATTCACAGCTTCAAAGTTGTAGGCCTGTTCTGTAAATGAAATGATGCAAACCCTCAAACAATCCATTTTAATTTCATGTTGTGAGCCAACAAAACACGAAAAATGCCCAGGGAGGTGAATACTTTTGCAAGGCACTGTATATCAGTTAAAAATGAAAAAATTAATAAACCCATTTCTTCCTGCAAACTGTATTAGGGATACAATTTCAAGCTTTGAAAAAAAGAGTTGGTAATAACCTGACAGCAATTCTGATGTGTCATTTCTAAATAAAGGTCTTTATATTGTCAAATTTCCATTATTTTCAATGTAGACTATTATAAAAAGAAATTCTCTAGTTTCCACACAACAATTCCACTTCATAATGATAGTACACCATCTGTAGATGTCACTTAGTTAATATCAAACCATTCTGATGTGTCATTTCTAAATAAAGGCCTTTATATTGTAATATTTCCATTATTTTAACTCTAGACTGTTATTAAAAAGATATCTCTAGTTTCCACAAAACAATTCCACTTCATAATGATAGTACACCATCTGTAGATGTCACTTAGTTTATATCAAGTAATTCTGATGTGTCATTTCTAAATAAAGGCCTTTATATTGCCACATTTCTATTATTTTCATTCTAGATTGTAATTAAAAAGAATTCTCTAGTTTCCACAAAATAATTCCACTTCATAATGATAGTACACCATCTGTAGATGTCACTCAGTTAATATCAAAACATTCTGATATATAATTTCTAAATAAAAGTCTTTATATTGTCAAATTTCCATTATTTTCAATATAGACTGTTATTAAAAGGAATTCTCTAGTTTCCACAAAACAGTTCCACTTCATAATGATAGTACACCATCTGTAGATGTCACTCAGGTAATATCAAGCAATTCTGATGTATCATTTCTAAATAAAGGTCTTTATAATGTCAAATTTCTATTATTTTCAATATAGACTGTTATTAAAAAGATATCTTTAGTTTCCACACAACAATTCCACTTCATAATGATAGTACACCATCTGTTAATTTTACTCAGTTAATATCAAACCATTCTGATGTATCATTTCTAAATAAAGGCCTTTTATATTGTTATAATTTTATTATTTTTATTCTAGACTGTTATTAAAAGGAATTCTCTAGTTTCCACACAACAGTTCCACTTCATAATGATAGTACACCATCTGTAGATGTCACTCAGGTAATATCAAGCAATTCTGATGTGTCATTTTTTAATAAAGCCCTTTATATTGTCAAATTTCCATTATTTTAACTCTAGACTGTTATAAAAAGGATTTCTCTAGTTTCCACACAACAATTCCACTTCATAATGATAGTACACCATCTGTAGATGTCACTCAATTAATATCAAAACATTCTGATTGTGTCATTTCTAAATAAAGGCCTTTATATTGTAATATTTCCATTATTTTAACTCTAGACTGTTATAAAAAGGATTTCTCTAGTTTCCACAAAACAATTCCACTTCATAATGATAGTACACCATCTGTAGATGTCACTCAGATAATATCAAGTAATTCTGATGTGTCATTTCTAAATAAAGGCCTTTATATTGTCACATTTCTATTAATTTCACTCTAGATTGTTATAAAAAGGAATTCTTTAGTTTCCACAAAACAATTCCACTTCATAATGATAGTACACCATCTGTAGATGTCACTCAGTTAATATCAAATCATTTTGATGTGTCATTTCTAAATAAAGGCCTTTTAACAGTATATTGCCACATTTCTATTATTTTCATTCTAGACTGTAATTAAAAAGAATTCTCTAGTTTCCACACAATAATTCCACTTTATAATGATAGTACACCATCTGTAGATGTCACTCAGTTAATTTCAAAACATTCTGATATATCATTTCTAAATAAAAGTCTTTATATTGTCAAATTTCCAATATTTTCAATGTACGTAGACTGTTATAAAAAGGAATTCTCTAGTTTCCACACAACAATTCCACTTCATAATGATAGTACACCATCTGTAGATGTCACTCAGTTAATATCAAGCAATTCTGATGTGTCATTTTTAAATAAAGGCTTTCATATTGTAATATTTCCATTATTTTAACTTTAGACTGTTATTAAAAAGAATTCTCTAGTTTCCACAAAACAATTCCACTTCATAATGATAGTACACCATCTGTAGATGTCACTCAGGTAAAATCAAGAAATTCTGATGTGTCATTTTTAAATAAAGGTCTTTATATTTTCAAATTTCCATTATTTTCATTGTAGACGGTTATAAAAAAGATATCTTTAGTTTCCACACAACAATTCCACTTCATAATGATAGTACACCATCTGTAGATGTCACTCAGGTAATATCAAGCAATTCTGATGTATCATTTCTAAATAAAGGCCTTTTATATTGTTATACTGTATTTCTATTATTTTTAATGTAGACTGTTATTAAAAGGAATTCTTTAGTTTCCACACAACAATTCCACTTCATAATGATAGTACACCATCTGTAGATGTCACTCAGTTAATATCAAGCAATTCTGATGTATCATTTCTAAATAAAGGCTTTTTATATTGTTATATTTCTATTATTTTCAATATAGACTGTTATTAAAAAGATATCTCTAGTTTCCACAAAACAATTCCACTTCATAATGATAGTACACCATCTGTAGATTTCACTCAGTTAATATCAAGCAATTCTGATGTGTCATTTTTAAATAAAGGCCTTTATTTAAAAATGATACATCAGAATGTGTTATACAGTATTTATATATTTTTTAGATGATATATTCATATTTTTAACTGATATATTTCTATATATTTTAACTGATATATTCATATTTTTAAGTGATATTTTTATATATATTTTAACTGATATATTCATATTTTTAAGTGATATATTTATATATATTTGTATCTGATATATTTATATATTTTTAACTGATATATTTATATATTTTTAATTGATATATTTTTATATTTTTAACTGATATATTTATATATTTTTAACTGATATATTTATATATTTTTAACTGATATATTTATAACTGATGTGGTCACGTTCACGTCGTCAGTGACTTTTTTTTTATCAGTTTTTCCAGACGCTATTACCGTAATGTTTAGTATACGCACATCCTTAGAAACAACGTGGGGGCTGATTTGACTGAGCATTTCGAAGTGGAGGCTGGTTGAACGCAGTTCAGATTCGTTCTGTCTGTGGAGCTAAAAGTTTTCTGTCAGTCAGAGCAGATGATCCTGAGCTAACGAACTTAGTAACTGATGCACTTTTGCCTCTGCTTGGCTCTGTGAAGTAACATTTTCTCATCTACATCAAAAGCAAGAACCGCTCACGATTTACAAAAGTGAACCACAAATTTATTTTATGTGCTCATAGAATCGGCTCAGATGGGATCGGGCTGAATTATCCTTTTGAAGTAATATTTTCAATCAGCAAAATTGCATCGTATGTAAGATGTGCACAACGTTAATTATGTCATTTTAGCTTGTCAAGAGCTTTCGCAATGGTTTCTGTGCGGTGGTTGATGAAAGTGGGGGTGTTGAGGCGCAAGTTCGAGTAAGGTGGGGGGGGGGGGGGGGGGGTGCGAGTTCGCGGTTGGCACATGAAGGGGGGCGCATGTCCAAAAAGGTTGGAAACCCCTGACATAATGTACAGAAAAGCTCCACAACTCCCAGTCAGTGTCTACAAATAAAATGACTACTACTTAAGAGACTGAGTGGGTTAAAGAAAACTGTGGTGTTTAGTACATGGAGGCTCCGGCTGTATTTGCTGTTATATATGGGAGTGACCTGAGTGACCTGAGCTCCTTTAACCCAGACTAAATGTTTTTATTAGATCAGGTTTAGCAAAGTAAAATGTAATAACTTGTTTCTGCATAACAACAATGTACAATATTATTCTGTATATAATATTTATAACAATAAGTTAGAATTATGAACAAACATTTTAGTAAAGCTACAGAAATACAAGTGTTAAACATAAAAAAGAAAATAACTGGTACAAAGATTTCACCATCCAGTTACTGAGCAATGGATTTGCTAGCAGAAGTGCTTTATTTGATGATTTATTTATGCATCACACAATGTTTTATTATTATAATACCTACCTCAAGCAATATCTATGGATGTATTGATCCCTACCCATGTTTTGATCCCAAGTTGATTAAAAGCCCTAATAAGAACACTTAAAAAGCATTAACAACACCTTAATATCCCAAATGTGCTACCATACAGCTTTTTCCAAAGGAAAATCCTTGTTTGTTTGTTTGTTTTTGATCTGAATTCTATCTGATTGTCTTTAAACCCAAACACCAGTCAGAGACGTGTAAGAAATCTCTTTAGAGGAAGGAGGTTGTGCTGTATGTAACGGAATTGCCCATCCCGTCACCTGTCCATAACCCAAACAAACATCTGAGGGAGGGAGTCTAACCAGCTTTTAACCAGTTGTGTGATGTTTGTGATAACTGTAAATTGCTGCTGTAAATTAATTGTAAATTATTGATTTCCCTTCGGGGATCAATAAAGTAATCAATCAATTAATCAATCAATCAATCAAAAAGGGTTTTGGTAAACATACTTGTAGTTTTCATAATTTTTTTTTTTTCATGTCATAGTGTTTTCCTCATAATCCCAAAGGTCACAAGTATACAGTAATTTATTAAATAATGGCCACCAATCAGTGACACTGAGGGCGAGTACCGGATCTTTGACTCATATACAGCCATCCAGTTTCACCTTTACACGATGTGGCACATGAATGTCTTGAGGCAAAGTATCAAGAAGGGCTATTTCACCTCATCGCTTCACATTTAGCACATGTGTTTATCCAAAGCCACTTATAATTGTGACAAGATGCAAGCATTAATGGTTTCTGGCCCTACTCAGGGCCCCAACAGTGACAGCTTGGTGGTGGTGGAATTTGAACCAGCAACCTTTCAGTTACTGGACCAGTACCTTAACTGCTAAGATACCCCTGCATAAAGCTGCGAATGCTTGTTCTGTTGTGCCACACAGGAACCTGAATGCCATTTGATCATTACCGACCATTATTTTATGTTGTTTTTATTCTGAAGCTTTTGTTGTTTAAAGTTGACCAAACAGTTCTTTATCACTGGGTTTAGTCAATATAAAATCAGCAAGTTATTAATCAAACACTTTTCTAAGACCAAAAAACGTCTGTACTGCACTGATCCTTAACACCCCGAGCAGAACCTGAAGAACTTTATAAATAGAAATAGAAAAATAGATTATATTTTGTTCGATTATGTGTGAAATAAATTGGGCCTTATTCAAATAAACTATTGGCAGTAATAGCTGAATTAATTGCTGGATACATTTTTTAAAGAATTACACCTCGAACCCGTCGGTTCGAAACTCAGCTCTGCCATCCAGCAGGCTGGACGCCTACATGAAAAACGATTGGCTGTTGTTCATACAGGGTGGGAGCCGGACGGGACCTCTTCACTGATGCAATTACGACCACAGAGTCGAGGATAATGTGTTGAACAGGGTGTGGCTCTCCGTACACAAAGCTGATCCGCATATGAACTTAACTCATGCAGGGCTACTGCACATGTGTGTCAGTCTCAGCTATCCTCAACCTGGGTGGAGATCAGCATCAGTAGAGAGAAAGAATAATGCAATTGGGTGATTGGACTAGATTGGGAGAAAAAAGTTCTTCAAGAAATTCTGTTGTAGCCTTAGAATAAAATGTCTTTATCTCAATTTTATGTGGTGGGGGAAAGGTATTGGGTATCTCGTACATTTACTTACTTTATTTATGGTGATAATTGGTTGTATTGTTCATTGCTGTTTTAAGATACTATATATTAATATAGATACAGTTTATACTAACAGCTAATGGCTGCTCATATGAGCTCTGATCTCTTGGACTTTTTTATTAACTATTATATTGGAACACTGGCCCTGCTTTAACTGGTTATAAAACGTCTGGGTGTGCACAGAGCTCTTGGGTGTCTGTGGAATGTGCAAAGGAGGCCTGTGTTTATTGTTTTCTTTCTTAGTGAAACCATCTGGACGCATCTATTTTAATCTATTTTAATTTTAATCAGACCAGTTCTTCCAGTCTGATTAATCCACACAGGTTGTGTGTTGGTTTTTTGGGATTATGAGCTGAATCACTGGCATTTCTGACACCTCTGGTAATGTCAGCAAATCTGGTCCAGATATTCCAGTAGGTGTTAATGTGGCAGAAGACATGGGAGTGTCTGTTCTCCACGCCCTGATTCTACAGAATTATCTAGAAGATATTACTTTGCTCTGTCTGCTTTGGGGAAGACCACTACTCTACTATTTCGGAACTAATGTTTGCCCCATCTCTCCCTGCGCTTTTTCTTCTTTCAGTCCTTCCAGTCCTCTGTTTTAATAGTGAACTATCTGGTCAGAAAATGACCTTAAGAATGGATCAGCAGCTGATACATATAATTTGTTGTCTTGAGTCTGAATTTCAAAAATGAAGAAGCAAAAATTCAGGAACAGTTTGGAGTAACCTTTAAGGCAGCATGATGGTGTTCAGGTAATGATGCTGTTTACTTTAAATGCTTTATTTTAAGAGCTAGAATGCCATTATGGGGAATTTGTGGTAAACATATAATTTTGTATTGGTATTGCATATACAGTAGACCCTCGACTTCTGAATTTAATTGGTTCTGAAGGGCTGTTCTTAAGTCAAAATGTTCGTTAGTTAAACCTATTTTTCCCCTAAGAAATAATGTAAATAGAATTAATCTGTGCCAGACCTCCCAAACCTCCCCCTTACCTAACCTCTCTAATGTCTTAAATGGTCTTTTTTTGTTATAAATACAACCATATTTTCCATTTTCCATCTTAAATTATAGAATAGACATTAATGTAATAAACAATAATAAACAACAATACACAGTAGTACTGTACTGTACATAAACACACATCACATTTCAGTACAGTACGTGTGCTGTACCATAGACCATAATACATTTCCTTCTTTTTTATAAAATGTATCTATCAGAAACAACAATAACTCTCATATTTCTCTATTATTTCCTTCATTATTTCAGTAGTGTTGTATTTTGTAGGTGTAATTGCACGAAAGAAGGAATACTTTACTGAGCCGAATTCCTTCTTCTCTCTCACTCACTGTCCCCTCTGTCTGATACACAGTGACAGCTACTGTTAGGAGTAATTATACAACAACAATTGTAACAGATTTGTTCATTTTCTCAACACTGCGCTCTCTCTGCACCTTATTTGGGGACATTTTAATATAGAATTTTACAAAATATAAAGAAACACCGAAAAAACGCTGTCCGAATGTTCGCTCACTGTATATATATATATTTACACAACAGGTAGTTCCGACCTTACAATCTGACTGGTTGAGAAGCGTTCTAAACGTGCTGGTATTGTGATAACAGCACGGTCTTTTCACACCACAATGGTATTACTCCGCTGACGCGTTGCCATTAACGACAAGCTTCATGCACACTAACGCGCACGCAGGCGACACAGCCTTTTTTTCCAGGTCGCGTTTTTAATCCGTTATCTGATATACAATCTAGCGCACTGTGTAGGAAACATAACTAATTGTCTAATTCACTATCTAGTGCACTATGTAGGGAACATATATCCATGATCTGATACACAATCTAGTGCACTATGTAGGGAACATTAATGTGTTTGTAACGCGCACAGTTAGTTAAACCCCTAGTAGTTCTGTTTTCATCCATAGCCTTTGGTGTGTGCGAGAGGTTTTTTTATTTCTTTTTTTCCCTTCGGAGGTTCTTGCTTTCTTCTTCTTGTTGTTCTTACCTCCCTGAAATGAGTTTTTGCAACTTGGGATGTCTGCTTTGTAGTGTTAAACTTAATATTCGTTGTGGAACTACTTTTTGGCGGAAAGTATTGTCAATATTAAAGCATATTTAATATGAAATTCAGGGCTTCTTTGATTTATTTTCTTTCTTTATTTTGTAAAAACTGTTGTATAAAAGCAATAGAACACTCTCGAGGTCGTGTGTTATTCGCGATAACACTCCCTCTCGTGTTCTATTGCTTAAATATATATATATAGAGAGAGAGAGAGCTGCTCGGAGTCAACTTGTTCGTGACGTCACGTGTTTCGCGAATTTCGGTTCGTAATCCGAAATTTGTTCGTACGTTAAGTTGGAAAAAAAAATCTTTCATATGGTAAACCGTTCGTAACTCAAGGGTCTACTGTAGTTTTCAATTCTACTGTATTAGTTTGTTACCAGTGCTTAAATTGACAAATCTCTGAATAGTGGTACAGTTTGCATGCATGTGTGTGTTTTTGGGTGTGTGGAGATCGACAGGGGGTCTTCAGGAAGGAAAGTAGACCACAGACAACTCAGGTTAATATAATATGGTAAAATATCTAAAGACGAAAGCCTATATGAGGAAAGAAGCATTGTCCATTTCCAATATTGTTTAATTAATTAATTAATTCATTTTCTTATCCGCTTATCCAATTAGGGTCGTGGGAGGGTGCTGGAGCCTATCCCAGCTTTTTAATGGGCGCAAGGCACACAGGGCAGACACACACATTCACTTATAGGGCAATTCAGTGTCTCCAATTAACCTCACTGCATGTTTTTGGACTGTGGGAGAAAACCAGAGCTCCTGGAGGAAACCCACGCACACACAGGGAGAACATGCAAACTCCGCCCTGCCTGGGGATCGAACCCAGGACCTTCTTGCTGTTAGCGACAGTGCTAACCACCGAGCCACCATGCTGCCCATATTGTTTAATGCAAAGTTAATATCCATCTCATGATTATTGAAATGATTGACCCCCTCTGGATGACTAATCCTAATTATAAAGGCTGCAGTTTAGGCAAATATAGTCACAACAACATTAAAATCACATCTTGCCATTTACAATATATAGTTACTGAGTATTTACCAAAACATTTGACCAGTGTAATGTTTCAGATTAAACGTTATGCTTTATGGGAGTCCTTTATCTCTAGTATTAGTCATTAGAGGTTAATATGGCTTGAGGAAACAGCCAAGTTAGTTTGTTAACAGTTAATTATCCTAACTATAATTAAATTAGTCATATCTAATTACGCAACCTCTACTGCTGCTGACCTCTTTGTTCCTGAGCGAGGAGTGCTGTGACCAACACATGACCTCTGACACATATGCAGTAGCAGACTGCTTCTTTTCACCTGTTCGTGGCGGGTTCATATGGAGATCCGTATCGCACATGGAGAGTCAAGCACCACTTTTCATCCCCTGTCTCTGTGCAGACACCATCGATCAGCCAGCAGAGGTCGTAATTGCAGCAGTCATGAGGAATTACCTTCGGCATTCCCTTTGGATGAGCCAATCATTGTCTGTACAGGCGCAGGCCTGCCGGTAGCAGAGCTGAAATTTGAGCAAGTTTATTTTTATGTTGTCAGTGAAATCACAATTATGTGTACTCATGACTAATTCAAGCTAGGTTTGAGGTGGTACGACACCTGGCATGGTAGTATAAGAGGCTCACTACCTAGGGCAACAGTGTGCCACCCAGGTCACAGAGTTTTAATTAACACTAATTAAGTGTCTTGTTTACACAATTTCAGCTGATTTGATTTACTCTTATTAGATGTTAATAGAGACAGGTGGCTTAGTGGGTAGCACCGTTGCCTCACAGCAAAAAGGTCCTGGGTTCAATCCCCAGATGGGGCGGTCCGGGTCCTTTCTGTGAGGCATGTTCTCCCTGTGTCTGCGTGGGTTTTCTCCCACAGTCCAAAAACATGCAGCCAGGCTAATTGGAGACACTGAATTGTCCTATAGGTACCCGGCCGCTAGGCTGCATAAACCAGTGCATTGTAGTGCCGGTCCCAAGCCCGGATAAATAGGGAGGATTGTGTCAGAAAGGGCATCCGGTGTAAAAACTGTGCCAAATCAATAATGCAGATCACAATCCACCCGCGACCCCTACCAAGAGCAGCCGAGAAAATTGATAGATAGATAGATGTTAATAGAGATACATTTTTATTTCTGTCTTCAGGGAACGCGTGTCACAGCCTGTCTCACACATGGAGTACGAGGTGGCACAGCGCTTGGCACTGGGCAGCAATGAACACAATGGGTGCAAGGCCGACCTGCAGGCTGTCAAACTGCTGGCCAAACGTCTCTGCAATCTGGACGGATTTAGGAGGTCTGATATCGCAAAGCACCTGAGCAAAAAGTAAGAGGTTCTCTTTTAGATCTGATGCTTTTAGTTATAGATTTTTGGATTCCCTAATTTAGTGGCACTCGGGTGACGCAGGTGCTATATCGGCCAGCCGGGCATCTACACAGACATGATTGGTCATATTTGAAGTGGCTTGGTGGCTGTAACCCTGTGATGGATTGGCACCCTCTCCAGGGTATTTTTGCTTTGCATCAAGTGTTTTCTCGGTGCGACCAGACCTGCCATAACCCTGACAAGTGCTTGATAAAAATGTTATGAAATTTATTTCAGTAGAGCAACTATTCCATGTGAACACAATCAATAGATGCTACAGTTTATGTTTCCAGAGCAGATATGAAAACTCTGAGACGTGTTTGGATTTTGTTTGTGCATGTTTGCAGCAATGAGTTCAGCCGAATGGTAGCGGAGGAGTACCTGAGTTATTTCAACTTCTCAGGGATGAATGTAGATCAGGCACTAAGGTAAGGTAATGTAAGATAAATGTACACTGACAGTAGATGTATGGTCTAAAAATGAATGTGCTAACATTAAATTAATTTACAACTGCCTGTGACTAGAGTCTAAAAGATTACATAGCAAATCTATGAAATGTGTCACAGGGCTTATGATTTTAATGATTTCTTTATTCTCTTTTAACCGAATTAATGGAAGACTTAATTTGTTGTTTACGTTCACCTGATAATTACACACAACCACACCAACAGTTTGATAAAGTAAAAGATATCCAGTTACTATATCAGAAATGTACGTTTGTAAATACATTTAAATACACACCGATCAGACATTACATTATGACCACCTTCCTAATATTGTGATGGTCCCCCTTTTGCTGCCAAAACAGACCTGCAACTGTGATGCTCTGTGTATTCTGACACCTTTCTATCAGAACCAGCATTAACTTCTTCAGCAGTTTGAGCTACAGTAGCTCGTCTGTTGGATCGGACCACACGGGCCAGCCTTCGCTCCCCATGTGCATCAATGTGCCTTGGCTGCCCATGACTCTGTCGCCGGTTTACCACTGTTTCTTCCTCGGACCACTTTTGATAGATACTGACCACTGCAGACCGAGAACTCCCCACAAGAGCTGCAGTTTTGGAGATGCTCTGACCCAGTCGTCTAGCCATCACAATTTGGTCCTTGTCAAACTCGCTCAAATCCTCACGCTCGCCCAATTTTCCTGCTTCTAACATCAACTTTGAGGATAAAATGTTCACTTGCTGCCTAATATATCCCCCCCACTAACAGGTGCCATGATGAAGAGATAATCAGTTTTATTCACTTCACCTCTCAGTGCTCATAATGTTATGCCCAGTCGGTGTACAGTGTATGTTAATGAATTTTTCTTCTTTATAGAGTTTTCCTAAGAGAGTTTCCTCTGATTGGTGAGACACAGGAGAGAGAGCGAGTTCTGTCCCATTTCTCCAGAAGATACCTGCAGTGCAACCCCAGCACCATATCCAGTGAAGGTAAATCACACATGTTGTAACGTGTAATACCAGGAGTGTGCCAGCAGATAGCGCTGTTGCTCTGGTCGCTTGTACATAACACATTTTCTGTGTTGATTGCAGACGGTGTTCACACTCTGACCTGCGCCCTGATGCTACTCAACACAGACCTTCACGGCCATGTGAGTGCTCATACAGGGATCCTTCTAACTGTAATTAGAATTAGAATTAAACCACAGGAGAAATATATGGCAGACAGACCACAAATGTTTAATGCTTTTATATGTGTGTCCTGAGCAGAATGTAGGGAAGAAGATGACTTGTATGCAGTTCATAAGCAACCTGGAGGGTTTAAATGGTGGACAGAACTTCCCCAAAGACCTGCTGAAGGTGGGTCAGAACTGAAACATATACTCAATGTACAGAAAACACAAACAAACACACACACACACACACACACACACACACACACACACACACAAATGTACAACAACTGCAGTACATCAAAACTGAAACAGAAATATCTTAAATGCACTGAAAATACACACACACACACACACATACAAGAACTACAGTACATAAGAACTGAAACAGAAATATACTAAATGTAAGGCAAACACACACACACACACACACACACACACACAAATACACAAATGTACAACAACTGCAGTACATCAAAACTGAAACAGAAATATCTTAAATGTACAGAAAACACACACACACACGTACCAGAACTGCAGTATATCAGAACTGAAACAGAAATATACTACACACACACACACACACACACACACACAAACACACACACAAACACACACACACATGTACAAGAATTACAGTATATCAGAACTAAAACAGAAATATACTAAATGTACAACAAATACACACATACACCACACACACAACTGTAAATGTACAACAGACACACACACACAAACGTACAAAAACTGAAGTATACCAGAACTGAAATAGAAATATACTAAATGTACAACAAACACACACACACACCACACACACATAACTGTAAATCTACAACAAACACACACACACACACACACACATAACTGTAAATCTACAACAAACACACACACACACCACACACACATAACTGTAAATCTACAACAAACACACACACACACACACACACAAATGTACAAGAACTGCAGTATATCAGAACTGATACAGAGAAATTGTAAATGTACAACAAACACACACACACACACACACACACCACACCACACACAACTGTAAATGTACAACAGACACACACACACAACTGTAAATGTACAACAGACACACACACACACACAAACGTACAAGAACTGCAGTACATCAGAACTGAAACAGAAATATACTAAATGTACAACAAACACACACACACACAAACACACACACACATACAAACTTTCAAGAACTGCAGTATATCAGAACTGAAACAGAAATATACTATACTCACACACACACACACAAATGAACAAGAACTTGAGTATGTGCCTTATTTGCTAATAGATCTTCAAACCAACAATTGTCACTCACACACTTTCTAAGCTGCTTGTCCTAGTCAGGGTCACAGGGGAGCTGGAGCCTATCACATCTCTCAATGGGCACCAGGCACACAAAAACACCCTGGACAGGGTGCCAGTCCATCACAGGGCAGACACATAAACACATTTACACCTTAACCCCCAGACCTATACACCTACGTATATTGTCTTTGTGAGGAAAAGGGTTTCAGTAGATGGCCCTGTAACATTAATGTTGGCGGTATACAAAAAATATAAATTTAGTTTCATTTTTATGTTATACCACAGTCAGGGTCATGGTGTGTCCTGTTTTTACATAATCACTGGGCTTAAAGCATTAACACACCCCTGCCAGGACGACCAGCTGATAGCACAGCTAGGGATTTAAGCCCTGAATCCCAGCAATAGCGAGCTAATGTAATTTACCGCTGTGCCACCTGAGCATCTTTTACAAATCTATTTTAATCAAACTGAAATCTAGACATCAGCGACTTCTCTATGAAAAATAAACATCATTATATTTAGACTTTAGTGACTTTAGAAACACCTTGCTGCTCTCGTTACCTCTCTCAGCTTTTGTCTTACACTGACAGATAGAATTCACATTAAATGAAGACCTACCTTTGCATATTTGCTTGTTTATATGAGGTTGTTGCAGATATAAAATGACATTTATGCACAAATAGCAGTTCTTGGACAGACGGGCGGCACTGTGGCTAAGTGGGTAGCACTGTCGCCTCACAGCAAGAAGGTCCTGGGTTCGATCCCTGTGTTGGTCCTTTCTGTGTGAAGTTTGCATGTTCTCCCCGTGTCTGCGTGGGTCTATTCCGGGAGCTCTGATTTCCTCCCACAGTCCAAAGACGTGCAAGTGAGGTGAATTGGAGAAACTAATTGTCCATGACTGTGTTCGATATTAAACTTGTGAACTGATGAATCTTGTGTAGTGAGTAACTACCGTTCCTGTCATGAATGTAACCAAGGTGTAAAACATGACGTTAAAATCCTAATAAACAAACAAATCACAGTCAGGGTCACTGTGTGTCCGGTTTTTACAGAATCACTGGGCTTAAAGCATTAACACACCCCTGCCAGGACGACCAGCTAATAGCACAGCTAGGGATTTGAACCCTGGATCCCAGCAATAGTTGGCTAATGTAATTTAACGCTGTGCCATCTTTTAAAAATTTCTTTTAAACAATCTAGACATCAGTGACTTCTCTATGAAAAATAAACATCTTTATATTTAGACTTCAGTGACTATTTATAACTTTTTGTGGTAGTTTTTTTTATTGTATTATGTCACCAACTAAAATGGAATTGTGGTATATTTGTCATTAGCAACACCTAGCTCTCGTTACCTCTTTCAGCTTTTGTCTTATACTGAGAGACAGAATTCAGAATAAATAAAGACCTGCCTTTGCATATTTGCTTGTTTATATGAGGTTGTTGCAGATATTAAATGACATGTATGCAGATATAGCAGTTCTTAGACAGACATGATGCAGTAATTGTGTTCAGATACAAGGACAGTTGTAGCCCAGCGGTTAAGGTACTGTATTAGTAATCAAAAGGTCACTGGTTTATGTCTTACCACTGCCAGGTTGTTACTGTTGGGCCCTTGAGCAAGGCCCTTAACCCTCAATTGCTTCGATAGTATACTGTCACAGTATTCGCTTTGAATAAAAAAAGTGCATAAAATGTAAAGATACAAAATATAATCTGCACATCGAGTGCAACAGTGCACAATGCATTGTAGAACCTGGGATATGAACCTACATAGACTTCATTAGACAGAATGAAATGCCATCGTTTAGGCTGTGCAGCAGTGGTAAAAGGATGTGAATGTTGTTCTGCCAGCTTGCAGGAGTGTGTGTAGGAAAGACTGTGTAGGAGGCTATTTAAGATGCAATCTGCTAGAGGGCAGAAACTGATTCTGCTTCACAGTGGTGGTCAAGATTTTATTCTGAATGCATGATTTTTTCAAAACTGACTGATTATTAATTAGTGATTGGTGTCATTTTACAAATATACAGATATGTGCAGTTGGATACCAGTATTTAAAATAAAATAAAATGTTGTTCTAGTATACTACCATGGTATACATTTACTTTCAATGTACACACATAATACACACATAATCTCTTGAGCTGTTGATCCTTAATGTACTTGATCCAGGTTCAAACCTCAGCGGTGAGGCTGAGAGATGTTTTTAATGTCAGTACTGGAAAGCCTCTGGTCCTCTGCTTATGGAAGCTGTATTTTTGCAGTAAAAGGCTTTTCAGGGGAAAACATCAAGTTGAAAGCTCTAGGTTATTCTGACCTGTAATGCTGTGGGTTAGCAGTCAGCGGCTGTTAATGCCAGTCAGTCATTATTGGCTGCACTTTACCATGCTAAGAGCTGTGACGTAAAGACAAGCTGCTGTCGGATGAATAATGGTGAACTCTGAGAAGCAGTCACAGTTGAACAAGGTGAGACTCTCAGAGCCTTCATAGTGGCTCTCAGATTGTAAGTATTGAGTGTGAATAAAGAAAGAGATTCAGGATGAAGATTTGGAGACAGGACTGGTGATGAATGGCTGTAGTGAACTACACTGTCTGTGTAGACTACACACTGAACACATACTGATTTTAAAATCACATACTGATTTAACTCACTGACCTAGTGTTAAGAGTAGGTTTTTTTTCTTTTTCTCCCCTAATTTAGTCGTATCCAATTACCCTGATTGCATTACGTTTCACTTCTACCGAAACAACCCTCCACTGCTGACTGAGGAGCTTCGCAACTGACACACGCCCCCTCCGCCCCCTTTTTCTCCTGACTTCCTCTCCACCAATGCCGATCCCCACTCTGATTGAGGAGAACGAAGCTAACCCATGCCCCCTCCGACACGTGGGCAGCAGCCGTATTTATTTTTTAATCTGCACTAGGCGAGTGCTAATGTGGATCAGCCCTGTGTACGGAGAGACACACCCTGATCAACGCACTCCTTCCCCGCCCCTGTGCAGGCACCATCAATCAGCAGCAGAGGTCGTAGTTGCATCAGTTACTAGGAGACCAGTGGCGGCTGCTGGTCTTTCAAAGAGGGGATGCTCATTGTCGGCTTACATTATAAAATTTGTCTATTTATTTATACATAAATTCTGCCCTCCGTTCCTTTTCGAGAAAATGGCCTGAAATGGGTTACAGTTTGTCTTTCGACTTCACTCGCAAAATCCACGATGGGACTGAAGCTCCCAGTGATTAAGTGGGATTAAGCCTTTCGACTGATCCTCCAATCATCTTGCAAAAGCTCAGCGTCCAGACCCGCCCACAGCTCCATTCACCCCCAGAGACGCTCAGCGTCCGGGGGCGGGACAAAATCGTGGCATTTATCCAATGACCAGCGAATTTCGAAGCAATGAAAAAAAAACGTTCCATGCAGTCCCATTGAAGTGAATAGACGCTCAGCTTCTACGGGCAAATGCATTGACGCTCCGGGAATGTATGAGAAGTTAGAGTCAGTCGATTTGTGATAAGTAGCTGATTCTGAACGAACTCGTCTTCGAGATGAACGTGTTCTAACGCATTTGTAGTCCATGAAATGTTAACACAACTGTACATATTTGACCATTTAATTTTTGACATTTTAGGGGAAGCTGAGCTTCCCTTGCAGTCTTATAGGAGACTGTAGGAGACTCTATCCGGCTACTACCCCACCCCTCTATGAACAACAGGCCAATTGTTGTTCATGTGGCCGCTCAGCCCAGCCGAATGGCAGAGCCGAGATTTGATACGATGTATTCGAGATCCCAGCTCATTGGGTGTGTTTTACCGCTGCGCCACCTGAGCGGCATTTATCAGTTATTTAATTCAGTCAGTTAGTCTGTTAACCAGTCAGTTATCAAATCTGTTCCTTAGCCTATCAGTCAATCACATAGTCAATCTCTGTTAGTTGGTCAGTTATCCAGTGATAAAAAAGACCCTTTTCATCAGGTCCACCAAATGGTCAAACTAAAAATAGACTGGCAAATATGTCAGATGTGAAATTGTATGTATTTATGCTTGTCAGTATCTTTAGTATCTTTATTTGGGTTAGTGGAACTGCTGACCTATTTGTTCTCTTGGATTTGTTTCCCTAAATATTCTCTCATGGTGTCGGTGCAGCTAAAAACTCATTGTGGTTTAATGTACCTTAAATAAAAGATTTGTTTTAATTTAAGGCCATAATCACAACATATTTTGGGGGTGGGGGCATGCCCCTTTCCAGAATTCAGATACGTTCTTTATGCCCCCCAATATACTGATGTAAAAATGATGAATAAACATCTTAATCTTACTAGCTTTGAAAGCATATGTCAGTGTTCGTTTCAGTTGTTGATTTGGCAGGAATGTTTTAGTATGGCAGTGTTCACTTTATGGCTAATTGCCTTGGTTTAATTAGGCTATCATTTAATGTAGATGGTTGCTATGATATGTTATGAGAGAAATTAAAAAACTTAAAACTAAAGATGCTTTTGCATAATTTTGTGTCATGTGTTGGAACCAAGCAACAGGTTCATTCTGATGCTGCTGCTGAGGTTTCTGAGGATGCGCTCATTCAGAAGCTCTGCTGGTTGATTGACAATGCTGACATCTACAGAAGGGTGGGACTCGAGCAGAGGCTTGTCATTTGTTAGCAGGGGAGAGAGAGGCAGGTTGGGAAAGAGAATGGGGAGGGAGGGTGCATTCTCCTCCCTCATCTGATCTCCTTCTGCGTGAGAATCAGTTCATTTTCTATCTGCATCGAAGAGGAAGAACGAATGGAAGGAATAGAAGGCACGGGCTGAGAGGAAAATGGATTGGGTGTGAAGCTTTGTGTGCTTTTTATCTGCACCGTACGATGCGTGAGATGAACATTGAGGGAACATTATAAACTTGGCTAATGAAGCAGATACGTACGGATAAAACCAAGAAGCTGTCTGGAGAAGAAGAAGAGTGCATGCAGGACATAAAGAGGAAAGCTGTGATCCTTGATCTGTGCCTACATTCTCTCTCGCTGTTTCCTGTCCTCTTTCTATGCCATGCCTTTCTCTGTCCCAAAGGGGGTCGGAACTGTGACGTCACAGCGGCAAGTACTTCTGGGATGCCTGTTTAAAATATGATAGGAGCTACAGTCCCACTTTTTCTGCAGTCTGTGCTTTACCTCGACAAGTGCCAACCTCTTTTTTCTCTTTGTTTCTTGCTGGAATCTACCTACTAGTGTAACCTACATCAGCTTTGCTTAGATTTATTGGTGGCATAACTACAAGGCTGCCCAGGCACAGGCAGAAAGTCAGCAGGGTATCTGCAGCACCACAGCCTGAGAGAAAACACTTTGACGTGTGATGCCGCTTAGAGTTTTGCTGTCTTTGTTTCTCCAGGAATGATGAATTGTTTTATCAATGGTCTTGGACTTTTGAAAAAGGTTTCAACTGATCCAAGCTTGTTGAGACGATTCTAAAGCCATTGCATGTTTAAAGTGTTCGCTTTTTATGCTAAGAGTCCAAGTTTCTGCTTAAAGAGAAAGTTGCGACCATCTTTTATAGAATGTATCACAGACAAACCTATTGGTGATTAAAACTCAGGAACCTTTTTTCTCCAAAACTCTATCTAAAACGACAAGCTTGTTCTGTGGATAAAGTTGCTAACTCAAAAATTGTATGGATAAACTCGTTATAACAAACTTCAAGAACTACAATCATCAGATCTTCGTCTTCATCATTTAAGAAGAATGTTGCTTTCATCCTCATTTAGATTTTTTTCTGCTAAATCACTGGTCCGGTGCTGAAATCTTGCACACCTTTTGTTCCTGACAGCCCAGTACATGAGCTGAGATAATCCAGTTTTCGACATGATCGGTTTAAACAGTATTCACTCGGCGGGCCGGCTGAGGTCTCGCTCCCTCTGCTCAGTCCGCTGTGGCCGGGACTTCAACGTCATGGAGCCCTTTCGATACACAAAAGCTCCACGGTCACGTTCTCTCAGGCCCTTGGCCTTTCCAGACCTGCTGGGCAAAGTGCAGGATGGTCAGAACCATCCACAAACACGCAAGAAGAAGGAAAAGGTATGGCTGCTGTTATGAAGCTGGAAAAACGTGTGCTAGTGAATGATGAATAAATATTAACACTCAGAGTTCTTGCTGTTGGTCTCAGTGTAACTCTTCACTTTTTACCCAGTTGCTTTATTCTGGCTTTTTTAAATAATTTAATTATTAAAACCAAACTTTCAGCTAAAAGTCTTGATCAACCTCTCAGTGTGATTAGTAGTGTCAGCACCACTGATGTTACATAGTTTACGTGCATGTCATCGGCAGACCTAGGATTGTTTTGTGACTATACGATTGGAACACAAACTTCTAATAGGACTACACATTTTTTTTGGAAGGGGGTGGTGGTATATTGTGGTTTCCAGAAAGTATTCTGGTCTACATACACCGATCAGCTATAACATTAAAACCACCTCCTTGTTTCTACACTCACTGTCCATTTTGTCAGCTCCACTTACCATATAGAAGCACTTTGTAGTTCTACAATTACTGACTGTAGTCCATCTGTTTCTCTGCATGCTTTGTTAGCCCCCTTTCGTGCTGTTCTTCAATGGTCAGGACCCCCACAGGACCCCCACAGAGCAGGTATTATTTAGGTGGTGGATCATTCTCAGCACTGCAGTGACACTGACATGGTGGTGGTGTGTTAGTGTGTGTTGTGCTGGTATGAGTGGATAAGACACAGCAGTGCTGATGGAGTTTTTAAACACCTCACTGTCACTGCTGGACTGAGAATAGTCCACCAACCAAAAATATCCAGCCAACAGCGCCCCGTGGGCAGCGTCCTGTGACCACTGATGTTATGGCTGATCAGTGTAAATACATACAGCAACTGGGATTATTAATGTATTGATGTAGAAAAGTATGTCCTGTGACATGGCCTTTTAATGTATTGTTAGATATTATGATTGACTGTAACTGGTGACTCCTCTTTGCCAATATAAATAAGTCTTGTTTGTCTGCACCCATTAATAAGTATCAAAAAGACCAAATGCCTTTTTGGTCATATGTAGTTCTTAATGGATGCCACCTGAGTAGCCCTGTTTATATTGGCAAAAAGAAGTAGCCATGTCACAACATTAAATAGTTATTTATTTAAGTTGTTGATTGATTATTTTCATTAAATCTACAGTAAGCTTATAAAAGAACTTAAAATTAATCAATGTTTTTTTTTATCATTTTGTCACCACAAAAGAACACCTACAGAAATTATTTAAATCACAAGACTGCCCTGGCATGTATGCCCCTTCCTTACAAGTGAATGTAAAGTTTTGACTTTACTTTGGCCCTTGAGCAAGGCCCTTAACCATTTCATTCTGTTATTCTATTATTCACCTGTTAGCATGTTGCTGAACACACCCATTGCTTGATTCATATCCTGCCTGTCCACAGTGATTCTGCACACATGGACGCCTGGTATTACATGTGTTTTGCAATATGTTCAGTCTAGGTGACATGATTTTCTCTTCTTTTTTTCAGGCTCTCTACAATTCCATTAAGAATGAGAAGCTGCACTGGACAATGTGAGTTTTACCTCAACATTCCCTGTTTTAATCTGTTAACAAAGAACAATTTCCTGTCCATTTCTTATTATTTCTATGACAGCCAGTTCTTCTAAATGTCTCAATAATAAGAGCTTGATCTACGTGTGCAGTAGCCGACTGCCTCTTTTCACCTGCACGGGGTGAGTTCATATGTGGATCAGCCTTGTATATGGAGAGCCACACCCTGATCAGCATCGTTCCCCAACTCTGCGCAGACGCCATCAATCAGCCAGCAGGGATCGTAATTGCACCAGTTATGAGGAACCCTTGCCCAGCCCAGACTGATGGTAGAGTTGAGATTTGATATGATGCATTAGAAATCCCAGCTCTGGTGTGCTAGCGTGTTTTACCACTGCGCCACCTGAACGGCCCCTTTAAGATTTACACTTTATTGTCCAATACGTGAAAATCTGTATTTTGTCTTTAGGACTATGACATGGCTGTTCCCCAACAGTCTTTTTACCCTAGTTTATATCTTTTTTTATATCATTTTCTCCCTATTTTCCTCCCGATTTAGCACACTCAATTTTGTCTTCCGCTGCTACCAGAGATACCAGATTGCATTGGAGGAGAGCACGTCACTGTACACGCCTCTTCCGACACGTGTACAGCCCTCCTCTTCTCGCCCCTGCATTCTGCACAGGCGTCTCTTCCGCCAATCAGGCTCCTTACACAGCGTATGAAGACCCACCCACCCACACATAGTCCGGCCCCCACCCTGCAGATACGGTGGCCAATTAGTATCTGCTGCCGGCACTGCCAATTATGCCCGCTAGATGGCGCCCAGCCGACCGGTGGCAACCGAGGAGTTCAGAAACTCGATGCTGGTGTGCTAGCGGAATATCCCACTGCGCCACCTGGGCGCTGTTTATATCTTTTTAAAGCTTTTGTTTGTCCTTTACATGTAAGACGTTATAACATGAGACCAGGTTAATGCAAGGATGGTATCTTCTAAAATGTTATGCCACTCTGTGCCTCTCTCACATCCAAAATTTACAAAACATTTTCACAAAAAAGCAAATGCTGTTGGGCTCTTTTAACAACACAATCAATGTGTACTGAGGAAGGCACTGGCTAATTTAAACCCCGAAATAGTTTCCGCACTTTTATATTTTGGTTAGAAGCGGTGAGGGAGTAAGAGTAATTGGTCGTGTCTGAGAGACGCTTACGGTCTGGATTTAGCGGCATCTGATTCCCACCTTTTTGAACGCTCAAGGAAGCTTTAAGGGGAAGAATATTTACATGTGATGATGATGTGAAAGGAGCGGTATATCAGTGTCTATGCGCTCAACCAAAAACATATATAATGATTTGTTGAGCACTTGGAGATATGTCTTCCTTTTCTCAGTATTGTCTATTCTGCCGCTGACTTGTGGCTTTAGTTTTACTCAGTAACAAAATGCAACATCAAAAAACATCACTGGTTTGTTTCAGGCATTTCAGTTTCCTCCTTGGTGTTGTTTATTAACTTATTTTTGTAAGTAATCATTCAAATCAACACTTTGATTTAATCTTGTAATGTGTGTTTGTACAGTGCTGTACCACACAGTATATATGTCACACATTGTGAAATTATCTGCAGCGTCCACATTGTGAGCCCTGTTATTCTGAGCTGATGTGTTTCTAACCTGGGCGAGGCCACGTGATGCCCTAGCCCCTGATTTAGACTTTGAGTTTTCTGGACTCTGTTTCCATGGCTACCGCTCCCAAGTTGCATTTGTGTAATTACAGGTCGAAATCTCTCGCTGGCTAATGCACGTCGGTAACAGCGCCGGTACGCACGCTCACGCAGGGCGAGAGGGCAAGCGGGTGCGAGGCGTGCTGGGCCGTTTGACTCCTCAAGGGTTTCGGCACAGTTGTTGTGAACGAGGGAGGCGAGTGCTGGCTGCGGCTCCTCTCCCATTCTGTTTCATTCAGCAGCACTGTCTTTATTGTCCTCTTTTCGCACTCTCTCACTTTCTCTCTCAGCAGCGTGGCTTCTCTCGCACTGGCACTCTCACATCCTGGCAGGGAGTCTAGCAGTTACTAGGCAACAGATGAGAACATTACCATTTGGGAGAAAAGACTATGTACCAGATAGAGGAAAGTTATTTAAAGGTACAGCGTTCAGCCGTGCTATAGGACAATCAGGTGCACTTTAAATAGAAAATGTCACAGGAGTTCACCTGTTAAGGTGGCTCTGTTTTCTACATTTCATACTAATAATGAGCTTGCGTTTCTATCCCACATTCTGTCGCAATTTTTAACCCCGTTTATCCATTACTTAGCAGCCTTGAGTTTATAAGGCCTTCACTTAAGACTGTGATTTTATTCAGTGGCTTGGTGGGTAGCACTGTTGCCTCACAGCAACAGGGACCTGGTGTCCTTCCCAGGTGGGGCAGTCTGGGTCCTTTCTGTATAGAGTTTGCATGTTCTCCTCGCGTCTGTGTAGGTTTCCTTCGGGAGCTCTTGTTTCGTGAAAGACGTGCAAGTGAGGTGATTTGGAGGTACTAAATTGTCCATAACTTCGGGGGTAAATTGAGGCATTCATTGTGAGCTTTTTTGTTCAAAATTAGTGTTTTAAAACCAGAATGGACACAAATTCCCACAGACACACAGTTGTGAATAGCCTTAACAGACAAGTTACTGTTCAGGTATCTACATATTTTCTTTTTTTTTTTTTAATGCATTTTCTCCCTTTTTTCCTCCCAATATAGCGCACTCCCGATTTAGCGCACAGCCCTCCTCTTCTCACCCCTGCTTTCTGCACAGGTGTCTCTTCCGCCGATCAGGGTCCTTACACAGCGTATGAAGACCCACCCACACAGTCCAGCCCCCACCCTGCAGATACGGTGGCCAATTAGTCTCTGCTGCAGGCACTGCCAATTATGGCCGCTAGATGGCGCCCAGCCGACCGGAGGCAACACCGAGTTTTGAACCAAGGAATTCAGAAACTCGGTGCTAGTGTGCAAGCGAAATATCCCGCTGCGCCACCTGGGTGCCCTTATCCACATATTTTTTACCATGAAAAGTCGATTGAAACATCAGTTGTAATGTTTAAGAAAGTTTTAGATGGATAAGATGTGCAAGTGAGGTAAATTGGAGATACAAAATTGTCCATAACTGTGTTCGATATTAAACTTGAACTTGGACTGTCATGAATCTAACCAAAGAGTGTAAAACATGACATTAAAATCATAATAAACAAATAAATAATCCTGTTAGTCAAAAAGGTCAAGTGCCTTATGTCACTAGAAACATCCCACAAGACCCTCATAACTGATGGTCCTTGTCAAAGTCACTCAGATCCTTACACACACATCAGCTTTAAGAACTGACTGTCCACTTCCTGCCCTATATATCCACCCGTTGATAGTGGTCCGTGCTTTTATTGTTGTGGCAAAAAACATGGTACAATTACAAAATTACGAACCCTGCACAAACCCATAAGCTTTAATAAACGCTGCACTTAATAATTATTGGTATTGGACAAAAATGAATAAACAGATTGTTAGATTAACTATTTATGATGTAACTGCATATGTTTCCTCCGTTTTGTTTGGGTGGTTCTGGGTGATAATCTTCTTCTAAATATGTATAAAAAGCAGGATCTCATAACAGCAGTTGTATTTAGAGTTACATTATATGAACAAGAGTACGTGGACACCCCGGTTTAGGTGTTTCAGAAACACCCAATGCTAACAGGTGTATCCAATCATTTATATGAAATAAACATAAACATGTACATACATGTAAGGTATATAAAGACTTGGTTTGACAGGTTTGTGGAGAAACTCCAGTGGCTTGTACAGAGCTCTGACCTCAGTCCCACTGAGTGATGTAGGGGTAGATTGAGGCATTAATTGTGAGCTTTTTTGGTTAATATGAGTGTTTTAAAACCAGAATGGGCACAAATTTCCAGACACACAGTTGTGAATAGCCTTAACAGAAGAGCAGACAAACTCCATATTACCCCTGGTTTTAGAATGGGTTACTGGTCAGGTATCCACCTATTTTTGACCATGAAGAGTCGATTAAAAGATGAATTGTAATGTTTAAGAAAGTTTTAGATGGATAAGATTGTAAAATACAACTTGCTGTGAGGAGCAGAGTGTGAAGAAGGAGACGTCTGTATTTGTGTTGTTTAATCAGGTGTACAGTAACAATAGCTCAGCATGTGGTGACAGACACTGAATGTGTACGTTTCTGTGTTCGTTTCCTAACAGCGATGAAGAGGATGTAGGTCAGTCATTGTCCGAGCTGACCGACAGCAGGACGGACTCGGCGTCCCACACTCTGAAGCGGGTCACTAGTGGAGGGGGTCCTATAGTTTCTCTGACTCAGCAGTCCAAAGCTCAGGTCTACAAGAACGGCTTCCTAGTGCGTAAAGTCCACGCCGACACCGATGGCAAGAGAAGTACGTTCTGTCTTTCTGCCGTAACTGTTCAATATTACACTGGACATGATGGAACTGAGCAGATATAGCAATAAATGAGAAGTAACAGGGAAATTAAATATAAAACTGTTATGTAAAATTAAACCTTTATTAAACGATTCATTTTGCAGCACCTCGAGGAAAGAGAGGATGGAAGTCCTTCTGTGCCATCCTTAAAGGACTTGTTCTCTATTTGCAAAAGGTAACCCTTACTCTGTCAGTTTGGCTGTTACTTATTAATGGGAAAGTAGCAGTGTAGAGCTTTAGAAAAGCTAATCATTTTATATAGTTAACATTTACATTACATTTACAGCATTTAGCTGATGCTTTTATCTTTCTACTCTAACTTGCCCTCAGAATGAATTTGGGGCCAATAAGCAGCTGTCGGATGAGGATCTGAAGAACGCCGTGTCCATCCACCACTCGCTGGCCATGAAAGCAGCCGACTACAGCAAGAGACCCAACGTGTTTTACCTACGCACTGCTGACTGGAGGGTCTTTCTCTTCCAGGCTCCGTAAGTCTTCATGTCTTTTCATCTGTGTCCATTATGTCTTCTCTAACCTAGGTGTATCATGTGCTCAGAGGAAAAGAAAATAGAATACAGTGCATTATTTTTAGGTAAGTCCTTGTTAGCTCAACCTGCCAGGATGTCCCATATTACTTTATCCAGAGGATACATACTCAATCCCCAGGCTTCTGGGCGTTGATTAAATGCAAAACTTATTGTGGCCTTGTCGAGAGCTCCACCCAGATGGATGTTCTGTCATGTGGCTCTCAGGGGAACCGATTCTCCTCAGCCTGGCCTAGATAAAATCTAGAGATGTGCAGCGTATAACGCAGTAAGAAATGTGCACAGTCACTTAGTAGCAGGCATGGACAGATGCTTTATGCTTTTTGTAGATTTAAATTTGTTTTTAAATTACATCGGGTCAAGTTAAAATTTTTCTTTAGTTAAGTCATTGCAATTAAGACTCATCTACTGGATGACAGCTACCAATCTGGTACGGTGAGGCCTGGCACTTGCATTTTATGAAAAGTGTGATGCCAGCTGTTATTTATCTTCTAATTGTAGCTTTTCATTACAGAGAACAACGCGATTAGAGGAAAACACTGTCCCCTTCTGTACACATAAGCTCAGAAATGTCCATGTAATGCCAAGTTCACACTACACGACTTTCCAAGTCGTCAGTTCACTGTACAGTTCACACTTCACAACTGGATCTCTTGTAATCGGGAGTCTTTCACACTACATGACTGACTGGTGATAGGGGGTTTCACACTACACTACACGGGTTTAATGATACCACGTCCAAAAATGCACGTCAACAAGTAGCGAGCGATCAAAGTTTGTGTGCTGATGTGCAGCGTAAAATCAAGTAGAAAAAATAAATGAATCTGAGTGGATTTGGCTTTGCAAACAGCATGGATTGTTCTGTAGTGAGTTGGAAGTTAATAAATATTTTTGCAATGCAACGTTGGTGTTTTGTAGAGAACGATAAGGTCAGAAATACTGTAAAACTTGTGTGTGCTGATGTATTCTGATATAAACTATATTATGACCCTGTCCCACCTTTTTACAACTTCACCCCTGCCTTTCCCCTCCCACCGTATCTTGCGTTCTCATTGGCTGTTCGACATAGCACTCATTGCCAGTCGAGCAACTCTGATAAAGATATTCGACAAGCTGAATGTCTCTCATCGGTCAAGTGCTCGGCGAGCCGCTCGGACCGAGTTGTTGAGTAGTTCACTCATAGCGATTGAGAGCCGAGTTTCGATCGCCGAGCAAACACCGAGTTGTCGGCAAATCTAGCGCCGACCAGTCGGCAAACGAAAAATCTGAGCAAAAATCATGTAGTGTGAACTAGGCATAAGCCATGGCCACAAACGAGATTAAAAATGGTTATAATCACGGCTCTACTGAATTCACGGGAAAATGTGCTTAATTTCCAGGATCTTGTTTTTCAAAAGTCACAGATTTTACTGATTTTTATAGAAAAGAGCCACATTTCACGGCAGTTATTAAATTACGCTCGTAAATTTAATGAATAGAATAAATGGAAGCTACAATACACAGTACAGCTACCTTAATAGTCAAATGTAAACCTAGAACATCCAGCGAAAAATATGAAAATACTCATCTGGTCCACAGAATTGGTTGGGAGTTTTCCACTCTCAGTTACCCGAGTCTTGCTTTTAGCTGCTTAACTTTGACGTCTTGGACATTTTGATTAACCCATTGCTAACAGAACTGCCGCAGGATTGCTAGGACACCTCATAGTGCAAATTCAGCAGTAAACATGAGGAACTTGAACACTATGCGAATGAAAAACGTAAATCACTAAACACAAAACTTAAAGTCTGAATTTCACAGCAAATTGCATATTACATGGGAAACGGCTCATTTCACGGTCCGTGACGTGATTTCCACAGCCGTGAATTAGGTAGGGCCTTATTTATAAGAAATTCATCTTTTGGTGCTTTAGCTTTATATCCCTAGACTGGATCCTTAGATTAGATTTCAAGATTAAATTCTCTTCAAAATTTTTTAACATAGGAAAGACAGGAGTTGTGTTGACCTTCATAAGTCAAGGAATGGCAGTGTGGAGGATAATAAGAGAGGCAAAAAATCACTTTTGGATAGTTGAAGAAAATATCATCTTATTGTCTATCTGACACCACCTCCATGTCAACAGATTATTTGGGAAGGCTCACCATGAAAATAAAACCTTTCCTGCCACCAAACGATTATAAACGATTGTATGAGTATATAAATTAAAATATGCCACTGCCACCCCTGGCAGGTTGTTAATCCAGGCCTAAGGTGTAAAATCTGATCCACAAGAGTACAGTGTAGTTACAGGTTCTCATGCCAACCAAACCTGTAATTTATATATATATTATATTAATTATATTAAATATTATATATTTTTTCTCTATTCAGCAGTTTTAACAGGTCCAAATCCCCCTAATAGTGAGCCTATGGTGGCAATAAAGCTTTTTAAATGTTACAACAAAGGAATTAATCTTGTATTTGGATGAAATAATGGATTAAATACTTTTTATATTTATTTATCCTTTCAAATAAAACACACTACATAACATCCTGTCACCTGGAACCTGAAATTAGTGCAGATTCTAATAAGAGAATTATTTACTCTGTTCCTTTCAGTAATGCAGAGCAGATGCAGTCCTGGATTACACGCATTAACACAGTGGCAGCCATGTTCTCCGCCCCTCCATTCCCAGCAGCCATTGGATCTCAGAGGAAGTTTAGCCGGCCTCTGCTGCCGGGCTCTACAACCAAACTTTCCCAGGTACTTAGATGTATTAATCTCATCTTAAGCCTTACCTATTAACTTAGTGTGCTGTATGGTACAGGAGCTGTCTGTAGGATCATGCAAAAAAAGTTTGCCCTTACAGTACTATGTTGGCTGTAATGTGAAATAATTGCCATAGCTGCAGTTTTAATCAGATGTTTGTCAGGGTTTCTTTCATTTATTTACTAGTACTAGAGCTGTGGAATGTGTCATTAATCAGGTTACCTTGTCAGTTTCTCTCCACAGACTTTACTCACATTTTCTGTCTCTTCTCTGTTTAGGAGGAGCAGGTAAAATCTCATGAGATGCGTTTTGGATCCATCTCTGCTGAGCTGCAGGAGCTGCGGTCCGTCCCTCAGGATCGAAAACCTAAAGGGAAGGACCAGGAGGAGGCCAAACAACGAGAAGAGTATCTGGAGTTTGAGGTAGGGCTTTGTCTTTTTTGCATCACCACTGATTTTTTAATGAGGTGTTCTTTGATTTGAAAAACTCAAATGATCATAAATTAGTATTATTATTAAATTTGTCTGAGCCCAGATCCAAACAAGCCCCCCCAAAGAAACTAGGGAATTGTAACTACAGAGTTTGATTTTGCTTTAAATAACAAGACATTTGAGGAGGAATGCCCTTCCCTCTGTGGTGAAATTGAACCTTGGTCCAGCCAAACATTGATCCAAAGCTTACTCTCAATGTCCATTGTAAAAAGTGCTATACAAATAAATTTGACCTGACTTGACTTCCAGTCAACCAAAGCTTGGTTAAGAAATCAGTCCCTTAATCTCCAGATTTAAATGCCATGGAAAATCCATCAAACTTTGAGGAGCTGGGTGAAGATTTTACAAGAGAGGTGTCACAATTGCTTATTAAAGATTATCAAGGCAAAAGGGTGTTCCAAACTTTATTGAAGCTTAAAGTTATAAAATAATAGTGAACATGGACAAGAAAACCAGATAATTTTGATTAAAACTCAAAATTTGTCAATTTAGTTATTAATAAATATTCTTTCTCTGTTTACTGAGACGTCTTGTATAATTTCATTAAATTCTATGCACATAATACCCTAATGCCTTTAAGGGTAATAGGGGTTGAATATTTTTGAATATTACAATTGCAACCACATGTATATATGACAACATCTGCAGAGTTTCAATTGAGTGATTGTTTGATTGATTACTTTATTGACACCTGAAGGGAAATTGCAGTGTTATAGCAGCAGTTCACAAACATCACGAGCATCACACAAAAACACGTTGATGTAGTGCAAGGAAATAAAAAAAATACATGTAATTTAATGCAGAAATAAGATATAAAAATATAAGAACATAAGAACATATAACAAAGAACACAAAACTAAAAGGGATGAGCCTAAAAAGGTGCAGTTTCTAGACATTATGTTTCTACACATAGTCAAATAGTACCATTTGCAAGACTGATTGTCTTTCATGGGTACTATAGGCTGTATCCCCAGGCGGGGCGGTCCGGGTCCTTTCTGTGTGGAGTTTGCATGTTCTCCCCATGTCTGCGTGGGTTTTCTCCGGAAGCTCCGTTTTCCTCCCACAATCCAAAGACGTAGAAGTGAGGTGAATTGGAGATACAAAATTGTCCATGACTGTGTTTGACATTAAACTTGTGAACTGAATCTTGTTTAACCAGTAACTACCGTTTCTGTCATGAATGTAACCAAAGTCTAAAACTAAGCTCTTTAACACAAGCCATTTTTACTTTTAATGGTTCTTGCTTAACATAACATTTATGCTGTATGCTTGATTTTATGCATCTTTTAGCAGTCATTGTTGCTAAAACAACCCAACACACTAGTTAAAATAGTGTGCACACAGTTGTGGCTATGCAGTGAGAGAGTTTTACAAATTTAATTTGCTAATTCAGTGCTAAACAAATCTGAACAACTTTCTTGTAGAAAACACGCTACGGGACGTACGCTATGCTGCTAAGAGCCAAGCTGCGCATGGGTGAGTTAGACCTGGCGACGTTCGAGGCGCGACTGTTTTCGGATGGTGCTCTGCAGAGGGCCAACTCCAGCCCCACGCTGCCTCATGACACCAGCCAAGCTAGCGCCAGCAGCTGCAGCAGCGCCAGCAGGAGCAAGAAGAGCAGCCGCAGCGAGGGCCACAGACATAAACCGGCTGTAAAGCAGTGAGTCTGGAGCTCAGGATACCAGTGCTTACTTTATGGTGGTCCTGATGGGACTGAGGGGCTGAGCAAAGCATCGACATGAGGAGGAAACGGCAGGCGTTACGCTACAGTGGCCCGATATGCCGTCCTGCACTCAGCTCCTCATGAATAAGCATGAGCAGTGCTGAGGGTGTGATTGTGCTGGAAGAAGAAGCTAGAAACAACCGGCCCTCTGTCTTTCATAAACGCTTTTAAAAGCATGTTTTTGTGATCGATACAAGCAAAGCAGGATCCAAACTTACAGAAACTACAGGAGCGTAAATATAGCCATTTTTATTTTGAATCTTTCTAGCTATGCTTTATACTTCTTACAACCATATATGCTGTATAATTGGCATAGACTATATGTTTGTTTTGGTTGTGTGTGTGCGTGCGTGTGTGTATTTATGACATTTTTTCTTACACAACAAGCCAAGTACAACAAAAAAGAGCTTTTTCTTAATCCTATTTTGCTAAATACTGTACAAATATTTATTTTTTAATAATTTTGTCCATGCAGTTTGTGGAGGCAGATGTTGCAATTGTAATTCTCTGATTTTACGTCAGTGATACTTTTCATCTGTGTGCATTGAAGTGATGAATTTTAGACATTTTCTTAGAATTTAACTCAATTTCCTTGCTCGTATTGTTTTGGGGTTGCAAGAAAATGCACCGTAAGCTTTAAAATGAGTTTCTAAGCATGCATGTGTTGTAAGGACAATCAGCTTCCCTAAACATGCATCATGATCGCTAGTGTTTGTGTTGTACTTGTTTTGTATGTCTGTTTTATACTAAACTAAAGCTGTGATGATGTTAGCCTTGCTGAATGAGCTCTAGAGCTGGAAACGTTTAGAATTTTTCTAGAATTTTCCTAACCTACTCTCTAGATAAGTGGTGGGCAAACTACAGACCGTTAGGCTGTTTGATCCGGCCCGTTGAGCATCTACAAAATTGTCCTTAGAGCTTGCTTTTATTTCACCTTTTTTCTTCAATACCCTGCATTTCAGTTGATTCCACTAGTTTGCGTACTCCAAACACTAGCGACCTTCGTTAAAGTCGAGTCTATCGTCTATACACACAGACATTTCATTCTTTGATTGATAATTTATATTAGTTCACCCCTCACCCCTGCTACAGGCCCGGCCTGTCAAATGTTAAAACCCAGTGTGGCCCTTGAGCCAAAAAGTTTGTCCACCCCTGCTCTAGATACTGCATGTGTACTGGATGGAGAACAGTCAAACGGTTCATGAAGCAGTTGTGGGGCAGTCAAGAAATTCTACATTCGAAACAAAAAAGCACAAATGGATGTATTTTTTTCAGTAGGAAAGAATTATAGGTTACCATCTGTGTCGTGTGCATCCTAGTCTTATTAATCCAGTGGTAGAAAGTTGGATTAAATACAACCCCAAATCAGAAAATGTTGGGACAGCATGTAAACCTGAGATATTTCATGTTTTGTCTGGTCAACTTCATTTATTAATAAACATCCATTCCTGCATTTCAGGCCTGCAACACATTCCAAAAAAAGTTAGGACAGTAAAGCATTTACCACTTTGTAATGTTGCCGTTTCTTTTCACCACACTTACAAGACGTTTTGGCACCGAGGAGACCGAGTGATTTAGTGTTTCAGCTTTTATTTTGTCTCGTTCTTCCTGCAAACACGTCTAAAGATGTGCAACAGTACGGGGTCGCAATACGTTGGTGCATTTTTCGTTACAAAATTCTCCACACATTCTCTATTGGGGACAGGTCAGGACTGCAGGCAGGCCAGTCCAGTACCCATACCCTCTTCTTCCACAGCCATACCTTTGTAATGTGTTCAGCATGTGGTTTTGCATTGCAAATGCTGGACGTCCCTGGAAAAGACGGCGTCTTGAAGGCAGCACATGTTGCTCTAAGATCTCAATGTACTTTTATGCATTAATACTGCCATCACAGAAGTGTAAATGACCTTTGCCAAGGACACTAACACAGGCACATACCATGACAGACCCTTGGGTTCAAACTGTCTGCAATCAAATAAAAGTCAACGTAAATGTAAGGAACACTGCATTTTTATTTTATTTGCATTTTCCATACTGTCCCAACTTTTTCTGATTTGGGGTTGTAGTTGCTGGGTTCTATCAGTGAACTCTTGTACTAGCTGGACTAGATTTCATCTGATATACTTCATACTCACATTTGTGTTTTTCTGAAGGAAACATTGTACAGCCACATTATTTATATTTATAGATTTTTGTTTTCTTGAGCATGAAGTGGACACTGAATGTGTGAACGGCACTGTAGATGTTGTATAGAACACATATAGTAAAGAGCTGCTTAGGTGACGTTAATCAGTTCAGTTATTTTTAAATGTATTCATTATTTAACCCTTCAGGTGTGTGAAATTTAAATTTTACAGTCCCTTTTATTACCCTGCTCAGTGCTAACCAGGATACTCTTTCACTGATATTGCATTATACAGTTTGTATAATGTATTGCAGGTCTCGTGTCCCCGTTTAGTTACTTTAAAGAATCTGACTCTACATAATGTGTAATGCACTACCCAAATAACAGTAACAGTGTGTTACTTTGTTCTTCAGTCAGTATATTTTGTATAATGCACAATGTGCTATTTTTCCCGATCTTGAAAAACGGTATGTAGTGCCACCAAGGGAAATACACAGTTGTGATAGGGACTGGACCATCTCTAGGTTGTACAAGCGTAGAGTTTAATCATTTTGTTTGTGAGTATTGGTAGTATTGTTTGGGTATTTGGGTATTTAATCAGGATAAATAAAAGCAATTATAATAGAAATTATTTTTAAACCCTTTGATAATTGGTGCAAGTCATTGGAAATATTTCAGAAAGGCAACTGAATGTCCATTGGAGATTTATTATTAATTATCATTTATTTATGTATTAACTTCTGTATCCAAGTCATCCTGGACAAGTTTCTGTTATAAACAAGTTTTAAGTAAACAGATTTTGTGTTAAATTACAGGGGAAAAAGTGCCAAAATTGTTGTTTGTGATAATCAATCAGTGTTACATTAATGAATTAACAAGGTAAACTTGGTTTGGTTCAGTGTTAATGCAGAAATTGTACCATGTTTATGCTAACTGACTGTAAATCTGGATACTGAAATGTTTTTACTGATCGTGGCCAAGCCATCTTCATCTCAGGCTTCGATTGTAGAGCATTCATGCCACATTTCTGCCACCGCAAGGGGCACTAGGGGCAAATGCTGTTCGCAGTGTTAACCTGCATTACCTCAACTGCACTGAAAACCATGGATTTGTATTGGATTTATGCTGTAATGTGACTGATTTTTACTGTAGTATTGTTTAAGACTATTGTATCTTAATAGCAGACACTAACAGATCCGATAAATATTGTAAAATGACTTACCTGGTACAGCACTGCGTATCTAGGTCGAAGTACTAAACTGACTGTTAGTCTTATCGTCATATTAATGAATGTTAATTAAGTAAATGCACACATTGTACATGCTGATTTAAAGGAACAGTTTAGCCAAAATGTATAAAACTTTATCTCAGATGTAGTCAATCAGTCACACACTTTCCTTTTGTAGTTTTGCACTGAAGCTACAAGGCTAAAGAGCTATAAGTATGGAAATCAGTCCTGATCAGTCATGATACTTTCATTTAAACTTTGTGCTTAAATTATTTTGATTTTCCTAAAACTTTTCTGAAAGTTGTTATTGGATTTGCTTTGTTGGTTTCTGATGTTGTATGACAGTAACACCTAATAGGCATCATCAAAGAAATGAAAACAGTATAATGAAGCAAAAATCTGTTTTGTCCACAACCCCACTAGATCTTCAGTCAGGGAAGCTAAGATGCGCTTATAGTTGTATTGTTAGCACAGCTAACAATTCTTAATAACAATCCTTTCCTGCCTAACAAGTCCCTAAAGTTCATAGATTGCATCTTTAACAATACAGTTTGCTGCAGATGTTTTGTTTACATCTTGTTAGCTCACAAACTATGTATGTAATTTGTAGTTGACACATTTAGAAACAAACGTGTGTTTAAGATCAAATGTAAAGTCACCTTTTAGTCAGTACTGATTATGTGAGAACGAAAACCTTATGCATGAGAGCTTTATAGCTACAGGAATTCTGCTGTAATAACTGGATATTTAGATGATTAAAGAACAAAGACTAGCCATACAAATAAACCCACAATTATGATGCAAGTGGACTCATTTGACTCAGGAATCTAGCATAAGTATTTAAATAAGTGTAAGAAATATATGCTGTACTATGATGACTATGATGACTATCTATGATGCCTAGTAAAAACATTCAGGGTTGGAATCTGTCTGTTGGGTATGCTATGTGTACGGATGGTGTGGGATGGGGGCGAAGCCCAGTGAAGGATTGGCATCCTGTCCAGGCTGTGTTACTGCATTGTGCCAAAGTGATTTTGGGGAAACTGGACACATTACAACCCTGTCCAGCCCCACACATCCCTGCACGGTGCACAATCCAAACAGTGTCTAGGATTTAGCATTAAACTACTTCATTCAATATTAAGTACAGCCCTTAGTATTCTATCATTTCACACATAAATGTGTGCCAGAAGTCATTTTCATGACGATACAGAACAAGTTTGACTACATTTGTGCAAATGGAAAACACAGTTTATAGTGTCTAGATTGTTTGTTTTTTTTGGCCAACCTATTTTTTTAAATTGCTTTTGATTAAATCTGATTTAAATCCCAACACTAGCACTTCAACAATGTGATACCCTACTGCATTGTGGGTATTTCTGTTGACAATAGTGAATAAAATGAGCTATTTATACATTGTGTAGATTATGAATTTGTGTTGTTGAGTATTTGTTAATAGCTTTAATTGTTTTCTCTTACGTTTTTTGTACTGTATTAGAGGCAACTTTGAGCCACTTCATATAGTTTTATGACACAACAGCTTGTACATCTTAATAACGCAATATTTGTTCATTCTGTTACTGCTTTTAGTTGTATTTACTGCATTATGTTGCAGCTGTATGAACTGCTTCATTGTTTGTATGTTTTGAAGGCATAGATATAATTAATAAAGCCGTTTAAAAAACGATGACTGGTTAATATCAAAGACTTGCACAACAGCGCCGAATTATTACTGCTTTTAAAATATATATTTCATTTAATGACAGCAAAAAAGCCAACATTCATTTGTGCAACATATTAACACCTTCAACACAATTCTCTTGCAAAGACAGAAAGCTGAAAATATACCTCAAAATAAATACATAGTATTAGTAGGAGACTAAGTCATTTTAAGCATTTGCAAATGTCATTCAACAGACCTAATCCTCCAGGAAAACATAAAAATCAGAACACGACAAAAGCTGACAAACGCAATTTGTGTAGCTGCGAATGACGGGCATGTTATAACTGGAACAGAGTTTTAACTGATATAAATCTCAGTAATATCTCAATAATTTCACTATCCAGCTCTGCTTCCACAAACTGTGCATACATTACAGACGACATTAAGAGCACCAGTCACAGCCACATGTTCTTCTGAGTCTCTCACAACCTTAACAGGTTCTCCAGTCTTTCACTGTATTGAGTCATTAAGGACGTTCATCTGCTGCAACCTCAACACGTTAACAAGAAAGTGCATCACTCTTCCTGCGCTGCTCAGTGATTGGCCACAGCTGGAGTCTCTGCGTCCTCGTCCATCACCTGACTGCCAAAGCCGCTGTCAACGGTTGTGTCTAGGAGAGGAGGACATTCAGTCATTTATCTCATTTCATTTTCATCACTTTATCCTGGGACAGGGCACCAATCCGCAGGGTTTCAGCCATCGCCCCCTCTAACTTAGCTAATCATCATTGTTTGTTTATTAAAATTTTAACGTCATGTTTTTACACTTTTGGTTACATTCATGACAGAAATGGTAGTTACTCATTACACAAGATTCATCAGTTCACAAGTTTTAATGTCAAACACAGGCATGGACAATTTTGTATCTCCAATTCACCTCACTTGCACGTCTTTGGACAGTGGGAGGAAACCGGAGCACCCGGAGAAAACCCACGCAGACACTGGGAGAACATGCAAACTCCACACAGAAAGGACTTGGACCGCCCCACCTGGGGCTTGAACCCAGGACCTTCTTGCTGTGAGGCGACAGTGCTACCCAGTTAGCCACCGTGTCGTGTCGCCCTCTAATCATCATTGTAGACAAGTGCAATGAACCACTGCGTTACCCGAGCACCCACTATACATATTTATGTACATGTAAGTATAAATCTTTAAACTTTCTTTAAAAAACACTTGGGCTCATGACCCTGGGGCTCAGCACATCAGTAATCATCATGCTAGGCATCTGTGCTGCTTTATTATGCTTTTTCCACAGTAGTTTTATTTCTTTTATGCTGTTCTAGCATTTCAAATACTTATTTAACTCTGAAATTACATGTAGTTTTTAACATTTGTTCAATAACGACATTCTGTGATTCTTGTCAATATAGTGAATATAATCATATTTTTATTATGCTTAATAATTTGGATTAACTTTAAAATCTTACCAGCTAATTATTATTTATATAAATTTCAGAAAAAATGCTGAAATATTTTATTTTACTGGCACCAAAACGACACAAATCAATTCTGCATTTTATCTGGTATAAGAAGGCATAACTTTTAAAAGTGACTGACTGGCTGGTGAATGTGGTGTTGACCCAAGTAACACCACTCATGCTGTAAAATATGGTGGTGGTAGCATCATATTATAAGGATATTTTTTTTATTTACTACCATTGACTAACAGTTGTGTTAATGAACCAAGGCAACACTCGTTTAAAATAAAGAAAATAAATGTCCCTGAGTTCTAATTTTAATCCCATTAAACATCTTTGTGATTAAGTAGTATTTAGGTCTCGATTCACTATGCACAACATGACTATGCACAACAGTTTTTGCCATTTCTGTTTTATCCAGTTATTTTGCCAGGTTATTTAGACAGATTAACGGATTGTTGATGTCCTACTTTGTTCTTTATTTAGTGAGAAAGTGCCTATTCAAAAAATGGTTGTAAGTCCAGTAGTTATTGGTAGTAAAGCTTTATACCTGGGCTCTGCTTGTCCTCATTGAGCTGCTTGGATCTTAGAAGTCGGACACCTTCATTCAGTCCAAGAGACTGAAGAGCATCAACCAGCCCGTCTAATGGACCCCCACTTATCTGCAATAACATAACAAGCAAGGTAAGCACCACACCATCACAGTACAGCACAAAAATCTACTGTCTCTCCTGAAATTTAAATCAACTTTGATCATGTAGTTTATAATAAATATGATAAACCAAAGTAATAATGCATAGAATGAAGTGTTATGTATTTAATGCTGACTAATGTGAACAGCAAGCACCTCGGGATCTCTCTCTCACCTGGTAGTTTTCTAGAAGATTTTGGCATGGTGTGGGACTGTCTTGGTACAGGTGTGCCAGTGTGAGCATGCCCAGTTTCTCTGCCAGCTCTCTCCAGGGTACTTGCTTTTGGTTGAGGATTCCACACAGCTTGTTGAATGTCTCGCTGTCCAGAGACTGACCTGCTACTGCTGCTCACAGGTCAAAGACAACATAGGGTTAATACAGCCTATCATGTACAGACGCAAATCAATGTGTAAACATAAAGCACTGGTGCAAATGTACTGACCATCTTCAGTGCTCTTTTTGGTCTTCTTAGATGAATGGTGACTCGGCTTTGGACTCGACCTGCCATCCAACAGATCTTTGACCTGTTCATCAAGTCATCAATGTTAACACATTAGTGTTCAGTACGGTTCCACACACAAACACTTCCTCACACTGTACATACTGCTAATCTTACCTTTTGACAGTGGGCGAGGTCAAAGGGGGTGTGTCCAGCTGCTGATCTCTTGCGTGGATTAACTTTGCTTCTCTCAGATATCGAGAGTTCTTGTACGTGTTCGGCCATGTCTTTCTGGATCGGCTCTTCTCTGTCATCTTTCATGTCGCCGAGATCTTCTTCATCAGAGGAGGAGGAGAAAAGGAGTGGCTCGTCGTTCTCCAGCCTTCTATCAGCTCCTGAAAAAAGGAAGGTTTTTTATAATCATATATCGAAGTCAGAAGTGGTTTTTAAGTTCTATATATCCAGTGAGCACAGCAGGTGGCTTGGAAAACTAAATCTCTAGTCTCAGAGGTCCAGAATAACAATACCGTGGGTAATAAAGCTACCCCGAATCAGCTTTTAGGCAAATTCCCTCTTATAACCTTATAGCGGATTATCCCGCTGTGCGTCTACCATCACATACGTTTAAATATAAAACAAATTCATTTCGCTGCCTAGTTGCAACTAAGTGTAAAGAGATGCATGTAATTCTCATGAACTGACATCCAGTAAAGCAAATTGTCTGTTTCACCACTACTTTATCCTGGTCAGGGTTGCGGTGGGTCCGAATTCAGTGTCAGGAAACACCCTGGACAAGTCACCAGTCCATCACAGCGCAGACAACATATTGACGCTTACGGCAATTTTTAGTAGCTTAAGTTTACCCAGAAACGACCCTTGACACCCGGCCGGGGAATCAAACCCAGGTCCTTCCTGCTGTGAGGCAGAAATGCTACACAGGGCGTCTCTGTGCCACCTGTCATTACTCAATATGTGTAAATAAATACACTATATGCACTGAGTATGCACTGGAGTACTTGACTACGAAATTACCCAAAATGAGCATCACTAGCCTGAACACCCAATGTGCTTCCTCTCAAGTAAATTAAGATTCTAAAATGATCACTGGGGCAAAAGCTCTTACCTGCTGCTATAAGCATAGAACACAGGGGTGGAGAACCCAGACTGGCAGCCAGGTGAAGTGGACTGTTTCCTCCAAATGTGCAAGCATTTACATCAGCCTTCAGCTGCGAAAGAAACACAGAGTAAACCAGAGAGTCCAAATCAATCAGGATCTTTATCTTTTTGCTGTTCGTTTTTTATAGCACTTCTGCACTGTGTACGAGTGTTGGTTGATCATTATTTACATTAATTTAAATATTATTAAATTATTTATTAAATAAGTATTTTTATTAATAGGTCATGTGGGTGGCCGAGTGCTTTCTCTTTACCTCAGTGATGAGGGTGCAGGCCACTTTGAAGAGGTTCTCCCTAACAGCCATGTGAAGGGCAGTGCAGCCACTCTTCTGTTCGGGCATGTTGATCTTGGCGCCGGCCTCCACCAGCACACGCAGGCAGCGCTCTCCTCCTTTCCTCACAGCCAGGTGCAGTGGGTACATACCTGATCATCAATATGAGGAAAAGTCACAGATTAGCATGAGGCATCATCAAACGTAAAGTCCAGACACCAGAATGCAACTATAGTGAGTACTCTGGTCTTCTCCCAGCTCCCGAAATATGCAGAAAAGAGATTCAGATTGTACTAAGGTGGGAGTGAGTAGATAGTTTAGAAGTGTGTGTAATATGTATCATTTAGCCTGATGACAACTTTTTACGGTATATTATGTATACCATTTCTTTATTTTGTGTATTTTCTTATTTAGGAACCAGTAGCTCGATGCCCTGTTGCCTTGACGCATGTCAACTTACCTGAAAAGTCAGCAGTGTTAAGCAGATGTAAGTGGCGCTCTCCCAGCATGCTAAGCAAAATCTTCAGCACGGTCTCATCTCCTGTGTGAGCAGCGAGGTGCACTGCTGATCGTCCGTCTTGGTCCAACAGGCTGGGGTCTGCACCCACTTTCAGCAGGGCCTCCAGTAACCTGGGCTGCTTAGTGATCACAGCTAAATGCAGTGGCGTCTGGACAGGAGGGGCAAGAATTGGCATTAATTAGGAGGATTTCTTAAAAAAATTCCAAAATGACTCACAACACACTATTAACCTGTTTGAGTTTGTTTAACTCAAGTTTGTTTTGTATAACTTAATAGACAGTTCAATAAAAGTTGTAGAAAACAAACAAAACTAAGCATGAGCACTGTTATGCTAGGTCTGGGCAATATGACAATACATATGAGCACATGGGGTGCATCCCCACACACCTGAAAGAACAGAACAAAAATAGAACCCAATTTGCAAATGTCTAATCAAGGTAGAACCATACTGTGATTAAAAGCCACTAGAGATGTAACGATGTACCACAAGACAGTTAATAACCAATTCAAAAATTCCATGATTTAAATCGATTTGACATGTAAAATTAAACAATATTCACTTTAAACAGCAGAGGGCACTGGCGCTATTCACCTTGCCTGGTTTACGTCACTGCCGCTATACGCCTGGTTGCCAGATTCGGGGTTTTTCAGCCAAATTGGGCTTAATTCAAAATTGTTTTGCATAGTTTGTACCTACCTCAGAAATAAAAGACCATTCATTATTTGGATAAATAAATAAAGATAATCACAAATACAGTATTTTATTTTCCTTTTTCAAGAGAAATAATAAAAGGAAACTTTGTCATAATTTGTCTTCAATTACAGTTTTAAAAAATCGGGAAAAAATCGTATTGTGAACCCAGTATCGTGAAACACATCGCATCGTGGGTACAGTGTATCGTTAAATCCCTAAAAGTCACTAACAAAAAACGGGGGACGATTGCAAATGAATAAGCGGCCAAATTAATAGAAACAAAGCATCAAACGAAAGACACAAAAACATCCACAAGCCACAACGGAGAAAATAAATAGTAAAGTGATAAAGATATAAGTAATAAATGTCACAATATGACTACACTGGCTATCCACGACAAGGCCAGCTCTCAGAAACAAAAGGAAAGACAGGCAAGTGCCCGAAACCCCTACCACACCAATTTGACTGTGCATTACAGTAAATTAAATCATCCAGCACAAAACACATGCAAACCGTTCCACCACATACCAACAAAACATGACTAGAGTGTTATTTAAACCCGAATTTTAAACCCTGGGTCGAGTCACAAGCCAAAAACATGAAACAAATTTTAACAGGCACATAAACACTGAATACCATTACTTGAATACCAAACAGCCTTGTTATAAATTATTCTGGTATCTCCTTTACATTAGCAGCTGTAGAGCAGTGGTGGTGCCTACCTGTCTTAGGTGATTGGGCTTGTTGACAAATTTACACTGAGGTGTGTTCATGATGGTCTGAATGAGCAGATTGGCCACCGATGGCTGCTGGTGGATAATGGCCAAGTGTAAAGGCCTGCAACAGACACAAGGAGATTTACTACAACCTGATCCTGGTTTATCTGGTGTAGCTGTGTAGTGGATACAAGTCAGAACTGAAAACATGCATTAGGAAAATGTTCTAGTTAAGAAGAACAAACTCACGTGTCTCCATTCTCATCCTGCACACCACAGAGATGTCTCTGTATGGCCAGAAGGAAGCGAGCGTCTCCTGTGCTGCAGTACTCCAGCAGGGCTTTGGCGCTGTGCTTGGCGGCTGCAGTGGTGCGCTTCTGTAAAGCCGTGGCTGTAGCAGACACAACATGTCAGTGCATCCAAAAGCAGCACAGATCTCAAAACAATGCAAAGTGAAGCTTATAGCTGCTGTAAAACCGGTCTGTGGCTCACCAATCTGAAGCAGCTGTTGCTGTGCTGCTAAGCCGGTGGCCATCTCTGTGTTAGCGGGGTGATCCTGCGTTGTAGATCCTGACATCTGCATGCCTCCTCCGAATCCACCACATCCAGCGCCGAAGAAGCCAGATCCATCGACCTGATGGCTAAACTGAAAGTCTGCAAAGAAGACGGCGACTCAAAATGAGTTTACGACTTAAAATTGTTTAAAACAGTCCAAACTTTTTAACGGCTAAGCTTAACTATAGACTAAATGTCATATTTAAAGTAGAACATACTTCCTAATATTCCTCCTCCTGCTCCTCCAGAAGCTCCAAACCCCCCAGCTCCTCTGCCCAGGCCTCCTGATCCACCCTGCGGCCCACGCCAATTATCGTAGTGATGTGGAAGTGACTTCATCCTCTTCCTCTGAACTTCTTCTTTATCTGATAACAAACAGGATACAAAAGAATGACGTAGGAATAAAATGCATAAAAATAGTTCAGCGAATAGTTAATAGTTATTACTGGACTAACCTGTATACTGTGGGATGTAAGTAAACTGTTTGGGCTCGCTGCAGTCTCCACCCTTCTTCCTCTTGAGCTGCAGAAATACAGTGACGGGTCGCTCGATCTCTTTGTGGTACGGCGGCGTCTTAAATACTATAGCATACTGGGAGAGGGTGGAGACAAAGTCACATGTGCTGTCAGGCATGGATTAAACTCAAGTACTTTCCAATGGGATCATATAAAAATTACCCAACACTACAACTCGGTCACATGTGGAGTTGATTTATTCAATAACAAGTAAGACAGAAAGTCCAAAATATTTATTGCTTAATCATGATCTTAATCATGATCTTAAATAAACAGTCCTTAATAATATAATAGCTTAGAACTCTTGCATTGTCTGTGTTCTATTTAATGATATCAACTACTAAAGGTAATTTTACATATTTATTTTATTAGGAATTTTTACACACTTTGGTGTAAAACCATTCATGACAGGACAGGTAGTTACTGGTTACATATGATTCATCAGCTTTTAATGTCAAACACAGTCATGGACAATTTTGTATCTCCAATTCACCTCACTTGCACGTCTTTGTACTGTGGGAGGAAACTGGAGCTCCCGGAGAAAACCCACAGACATGGGGAGAACATGCAAACTCCACTCAGAAAGAACCCGGACCGCCCCACCTGGGAATCGAACCCAGGACCTAAGGCTAATTTTACACTGAAATAAGGTCTAATATGATATCTATTACATGTTATAATTAAAACTGACTCTTGATACAGTTTAGTGCCTTTTCAAATTCCCTAATAACAAAAATGCAATTTCTAAGACAATTAGAAGGTAACTGATGTTATGCTATTATAACTCGATAGATGTTATGACAGTGTAATAATGATAAAATGATAGTGTAATAATTCATTAGTGTATATTAAAATTCTTTTTACTACTTAAGTTCCTTCTGAACTGCAATTACTCACATTTAATGTTTGATTCAATCTGCTCACTCACACCTTTGGCCTACCACTGAGACACCAGGTTCAAATTCTAATAGCCATTTGATCAGACTGACAGCAGCCAACTGCAGACTTGTTTTAGTTCATGTATACAGAATTTGAACTTGGTGAATTTTTAAGCTTGTTTGGGTGCCTTGTGTTTCAGAAACATGCTCTGAATAAAGTACATTAAGCTCAAAACCACTTTGGTTGCAGCTAGTGTGTAACAGAGAGGACAAGGCTTTTGGCAGGGGGCTGTATATGATTATCCAATACATGTCATTTATCATTTAAAACCATGTGGGACGCAAATGTTTTTACTCACCTGTTTGTGAACATCAGTGGGAGAGAAATCCCCATACGCTTCCCAGCCTCCCTCATCATCGTCCTCGTAGAAACGGATCTCAATATCATCTGAAACAGACATGTAGAAGTATGTAAGTGACATACAATTGTGGGAATTACAGTTTCCCCACAGGATTCCCAGGTTGAGGTCAGAGGTTACACTCTTACCTTTTTGAACTTTGTCACACAGCAGGAAGATCTCGTCTCCTCCCATCACGGAGCCACAAGTCTTGTCCATGCGTGAAATCTTCAGATTGGATGCGTTGGGAGATTCTGGGAAGAAATCAAGCAATTAAGTGTATTAATTAATCCTCAGTATACAGGGAGGCAAGTGCAGCTTGGGTACCAGGATTATATCCAGAAAATTATTAGCTGGTTGTGGTTTAAACTCTGAAGGTCCCAAATTTATTGGGGCCACATTCTGTTGCATCACCTAGGATCCCCTAATTTGATCACTTGAATTGCTTTAGATGTAGCCTGAGAGGCATTTTAGTGCTATACAGATGTAAAAGCATCTGTCTTTCCAAGCCATATTTAACAAGCAATACCTTTCACAATATTTCACATGTGATCCATGACTGTACTTTTAATAATATAAAAAGGTTATGTAAAATCGCTTTTACTGGAAAACAGGACCAATTTAAGATTGCAGCAACTAGATTTCAGTCTGGCTAGTCAAAAACATACAATCCAGGGTATAATCCTACTAATAATAAGTGTAAGATCAAAATTTAAGTAGAAAAGGAAACATACTGCTGTCGTAGATGGGATTGGATATGACTGGTTTCAGAGCTCTGGTAAACCCTCCATTGCTGTCCTGAAGGTAAGCTGTAAACTTTAACCTCACTATGTTAAGATCCATGTTCTTGCCCAGCTCTTTTGCTTCCCGATTGATCGCCATCTCATCTGAATCTGTACAACACACAATAAAACAGTTTAGTAAACCAAGGCATGATGGACTCATGAAAAAACACTATGTATGCTAAATCGATCAATAATAAACCAATGAATGAATGTAACAACCAATATAAAATTCTACTACATATTTGGCTAAAATATACTGTATGTTCTTGCTTAATTTATATTAAAAAACAAGAAATGTTGAAAAGAAATATGCTCTCTGAGAATCAACCACCACTTGTGCAGGTGCCTTGTCCAACCAGATTGCATTTACATGTAAAGAGGGACCTCGTTGATCCTCTCCCTCAGGCACAGCCTGATCTTTTATTATTTAATAGCTACACAGTTAACAGAGCTTTATTAACACTAACAGTTTATTATCAGTTTATTAGTGCTTTGTTAACACTATCACCTTATTATCCACACAGAAAGGTCACTGGCGGCCCAGGGAATCGAACCCAGGCCCTTCTTGTTCTAAGGCAAAAGGTGGCAGAAAACACACAGTGGTTCCACAGGAACAGTATCTCACCAGTTAAATGGCATCCTGGCCCCTTCGTCCTCTTCTTCTCTTCTCTCAGTCTCTTCGCCAGCACCTCTACAACTCCTCTCTTGGTCACATGGAGAATCCCCAAATTGCTGAATCTGCAGGAAGAGGAAACAGTAAATAGGACATTTTAGCTGATACTGGTAGTTTTCCAGCATTGTCCTGCATTGTGAGGGATATTCAGCTCACTCACTGTGCTGTGAGGTCATTGGGGCCGATGTCTATGCTGCACGTCCCGTTCTCGTTACACTGCTTTCCCACAAGGCTGTGTGCATGGACGCGAGGGGGATCGATGTGTGTTACGAGCTGCACCTCAACTCGAGCATTACCCACATAGTTACACACCTGAGGAGGATCACAGGCTGCCTTAAGTCATTTTTTTTAAAAAGCAATTGATTCCATCTAGACAAATCACAAAGCTCATTAATTATTGCTCCTGTTTACAGACCCAATATAGGTACAGTTTTGCAATGGTAGGTGACTTGAATACTGTGCATTATGTAGTAAACGTGTGTATAATATAATCTATTTATGTGCCATGTAAGGGGTAAGATGACAAATGTTAGCTATGCTGCAGTATGAATGTATGAGTGTTTTCTTTCAGCCAATGGCGATTTAGGTGCTTTAATTTGGAAGAATGTTGATTCAAATACAAGCCACTGAGCTACCACTTTAGAAATGTATTGACCCTGAATTTATTAGATTGTAACCTGTGTTAATTATAGTTTTTGGGGTGCAGCAGTTGTGAGTTTGAATCTTAGCTCAGGTCCTGGCAGTAGTCTAACATCTAATATCTGCTGGGTGGGAGGGCCGGAGGGATTCCTCATCACTGCTGCAATTACAGCCTTTGCTGGCTCTGCTGGCGGCAGAACAGAGACGGTGGATAATGTGTGCAGTGTGTGACTCCACATATGTGATACTGATCCCTGTGTGAACCCGTCTCATACAGGTAAAAAGAAGCGGTTGGCAAATGGACACGTATTGTTGTAGGTTAGTGTTTGGGCGAATGTTAGGTACGACCCTTTTTGGCCAGGGTCTGCAGCAGTGAAGGAGAGAAATACCAAGGGGAAAAAGTGAAAATGCATACATGGAATTAAAAAAATATAAGTTACTTCTGGTAAATAAATACACATAAGTGTAATACACTTATAGATTTACTAGACAGATTTACGTTATAGTTATAGTTCTACAATAATAAAATGTAATATAAACACTAGACATAATTTTAAGCTGGCAGTTCATACTGTAATATCAGTACATATTGTGTGGACAGATTGGTTCACCTTAACAGTGGGATATGTTCTTCTGTTCCTTTCACTGGAGGCTCCTGGTAGACCCCCATGAGAGGGACCTTCACACTCATAACGAAAACGAAAGCCTCTCTGCCAACAAAAAACAAAGACATGAAGTTAAAGTTGTGTATTTACATTCTGATTAATAAGAATGTTCAGGAGTCAAATAAAGAACAACAGGAATTTCCCTCAGCATTGCTTTTTATCACATGAGTGTAAGAGCCACATGGTTTACTGCAAATGTGTTCTCTCATGGGAATAACACACTAATATCAATGTTCAATTACTAACATAGATTTAACCTACAGTTAAATCATCCAAATCCAAAATGGCTTTCTGTTTTCTACATGTGCGCTCTATATAGGGTACAATAGCTATACTAAATGCAGCCAGATAACAATTTGTGCTAATGATTTTAATAAAAGTGATTAATTTAATGTATTTATTTTTTATTGAGTGTTTAATTAATGTATTTATTTATTTCTCTTCATGAACCACTCTGTCCTGAATAAAGTTCTGGTAGATTTCTATGTCACTTATAAGTAATGAGTGATAATGAGCGAACTTAATTTATGTAAATTAAATTAAATAATTATGCATAATTAGTGCATAAATAAATGTAAAACTGATTATTCTGTAGGTTTTACACTCTCTGCATTTACTGAAGAAATTTTAGATTGTTAGTTTGATTGTTAGTTCATTAATTCTGAAATTTTCCCATTCAAAAGTTTATAGTAAATATTATTCATTTAACAGTGTGTTCTCTGAATAGCCATGACTTAAATATATAATTTAATTATAATATATATGGCTGATGGTGTGGTGAACATAAAATTCATATTATTATATACATATATCTTCTTCTTTCGGCTTTTTCCCTTTTTTCAGGGGTCGCCACAGCGAGTCATCCTCATGATCGCTCATTGATTTGGCACAATTTTTACGCCGGATGCCCTTCCTGACACAACCCTCCCTAATTTATCCGGGCTTGGGACCGGCACTACAATGCACTAGTGCATCTAGCGGCTAGGTATCTATAGGACAATTCAGTGTTTCCAATTAACCTGGTGGCATGTTTTTGGACTGTGGGAGGAAACCGGAGTACCCGGAGGAAACCCACGCGGACACGGGGAGAACATGCAAACTCCGCACAGAAAGGACCCGGACCGCCCCACCTGGGGATCGAACCCAGGACCTTCTTGTTGTGAGGCGACAGTGCTACCCACTAAGCCACCGTGCCGCCCTATTATATACATACATAAAATCCAAAATGTATCTGATCGACATGATTTATAGCCACTTACTTGTTTGGGCTCCTCAATTATCTGTAAGTAAGGTCCATGAGCTGAAATCCACAGAGATCATTTAATTAATTATCAGCTACATTTTATCCCAGACTTGAAATCACGTTTAACACACACGTTTTCAACCATCTGTACTCAATATCATTAACTTGCAGCACCATCGAATGCACTCTCATACAAACAAAAGGCACATGTGTTTATTTACCTGTTTCTGGAACATAAGGTTCATTCTTGATCTCAAACGAGGGCATTACGACAGGTTGAAAGTCCATCCCATACTACAAACATCACAGACACTTTTTCAGACCACATGTTATTTATTGTTCAATATGAACACATCTGTCATCTTTCAAAAAAGCAGTAACCACTTATAGACTAAAAATCTTGCAGTTTATTTATATACAAAATGAACCAATAATAAATACACAAAAACTGTATAAAATTAATTGTAATACAAAATTGACTGATCTAGTTTCTCTGGACATTCATTACAAAAAATTATTGTTTATTGTTTATGGTATAAAATGTGTTTTTCTTAAACTCAAAACAGGCAAATTTGTAGAAAAATTACAGTCACAGTTGATTTTATTTTTAGTTAATATAGAAGCAGTAGCTTACAAACAGTTTACATTTCATCTCAGCAGGTAAAATAGTAAAGCCAGAGAAAATAAAGTAGTTTCTTACAGAATCAAATATCTTCATCGGGAACTGGCTGTCGTCCATGCTGCAGTAAGACACAAACAGACTGAACAGTTAAACGTGCACTAGATTTAGAACACAAAACCCCCCAAACTTTTGAGCCCAGGTCATTCTGCTGATTCATATAAGCTGACTAAATGCTTATGCGACTCTTCCTCTAAACTCCCTTCTGCTTTTTTCCCATCACACTAACTCAAAACTCTGACACAGAAACAGAGTACAGAGTGTACCTGACAAACAAAATGGAGAGGAGCTTGCAGATTTATGAAGGCCCTAAATGAGGTTGGTTTCACTTTCAAAGGCAGAGCAAGACTGTGCTGTGGTGTCGTTCTCTCTCATTCTGTCTTTCCCTCCCCTTGTTTGCCTGCATTACTTCCAGGAAGTAGAGAAGTGAATAAACAAAGAGGAAAGCCCCGAGAATACCAGCTCTCTGCTGCGTCTGATGTCAGAAGCTGAGACACGTACGCATTGCTGTTGCCAGATTGGACAGAATTCTGCAAACTAGAGCTACCAACAGTAGGGGATTTGCCTGGACCAAATCTGTGATTTTGTATGGTTTGGGTAAGTTATAAAACAAACAGCATGTAACACATTAGTAGCAGTTACAGGGTTGGATAATAACAGAACCACTTTCATTTCATTTTTAGCAACTGCTTTATCCTGGTCTGGGACTTTGTTGGGTCCAGTCAGTCCAGAAACACTAGTTACAAGGCAGGAATACCATGGACAGGACGCCAATCCATCACAGGCCAAGCCACACACAGACCCAACCACAGACATAGCCAATCATACCTGGGCTGATAGTACTACTGAGATTTAAACCTGCACACCAAGTGTTTTGTCATAAAAGCTGAAAAACTGTGTACTAACTAAGGGCAAGAGTAGTAAAAGTCATGTTATGCCAAGTTCACACTACACGACTTTCCAAGTCATCAGGTCGCTGTACAGTTCACACTACACGACTGGATCTCTTGCAATCGGGAGTCTTTTAAGTCACGACTGATCGGTGATAGGGGGTTTCACACTACACCATCTATCACCAACTGGAATCACAGGCGAGCTTCTCTGGTCTCCCAAACTACGTTTTGTCACGAAAACAAACACAAGAAGTGACGAAAGGTTTAATGATACCACGTCCAAAAATGCACGTCAACAAGTAGCGAGCGATTAAAGTTTGTGCAGCGTAAAATCAAGGAGAAAAAATAAATGAATCTGAGTGGATTTGGCAACGCAAACAGCGTGGATTGTTCTGTAGTGAGTTGGAGGTTAATAAATATTTTTTGCAATGAAGCGTGGGTATTATGTTTTGTAGAGAACGATAAGGTCAGAAATACTGTAAACCTTGTGTGTATGCCGATGTATTCTATATTATTATTGAACTATATTATGCCCCTGTCCCACGTTTTACACTCCTCCCCTGCGTTTCCCCTCACCCCGTATCTTGCATTCTCATTGGCTATTCGACATAACACTCATTACCAGTCGGGCAACTCAGATCCAGATATCTGGCAAGCTAGACATCTCTCGTCGGTCAAATCAAGTTGTTAAGTAGTTCACACATAGCGATTGAGAGCCGAGTTTCGATCGCCGAGCGAACGCTGAGTTGCCCCCGAGCCAGCAAATATAGCGCCGGGCAGTCGCCCAACCAAAAATCAGTATATTCCAAACATAATTAAGTGATAAAAACATCTAAGCGCATCTATCACCCAATCTCAACAAAAACTGCACTGCAAAGGAAGTAAAAGTAACGTCACTATTTTCCACCAACTGTTCACAACAAGAGAGTCATAAATCACAAGGTCGAATAAGTGCTTTGCATTTAACAACCAACAAATAAGAGAGAAATTTTACAGGACCAGGTGCACCCTATGGTGAAAACACTGACATCTTCCCATGTTTCAGGGTAATAATGCATCCACAACTCCAACATTATTCATGAGTAACCAAGATGTACTCGAGCAACTTCCACCAACTTTTAACATCACTAAACCTAAGCAAAGGTTCTGGAATGCAGACTTAAATCTCTACCTCCCTCAAAAAACTGGTGAATGTTTTCCTTAAAGCATGTTTTTATTTCCAAACAGTTCTTTGAAAACCCCAATTTCATCCATAAACTCACAAGAAATTCCAAATTGCACCTAACTGACTAAACTTTCCAAATACCTTCACAAAGAAGAAGCTTTATCACTATGCTTAATTTCCCTAAACTTCTCAGTTGGGACTTTTGGTTCAAATTCAAGGTAATCCTGAAACAAACTCCAGTATTAATGATTAGCCCATTAACAGGATGTACTGAGAGGGAAAAAAAACTCCTGTTCAAATGTACATCTTACTAAATGCTAAATGAAAGACAGTGTCTGCAGTTGAATTAGTCACCTGTGAATTCAGAACTGTTTTTAAGTCAGTGAAGAGTACAGAGCGCAGCGGGGACGCCCCGATAACGTGCTGCCACTCTAACTATGTGCTGTAACAAATCCCCCAAATCAGTCAAAGTATCCATCATTACTAAAGTTTAAAAAAATTAACTTAAGAATTACTCATTTTTCAAGGTACCAATAAGAAATCTCTGATACTGTTTGAGCTTGAGTATACTAATCCACACCTGCTGACTTTTCCTCTAATTGCTTAGGTTTACTTTTGCAACTCAATATAAAGTTATTTAGACTGATCACATACTAATATTATCTTTCACAGTACAAAAGGGCTCATTACATGGTCTGATGGGTTTGTACATTATGTAAATCATATGCTGTGGCCTTTGCAGTCACCAAGATCTCAAACTGAACACCTATGAGAGATTATGGATCATCATTACGATAAAAGAATAGAATTGTAACCCTCCAGTTCAGGTCCTGTACAGTTAGAACACTCACAGAATCTGAAAATGCCATTTTGCTCTTCTACTTACTGAAGCACATGTTGTTTGTTAACTGTCCACATATATATATATATATATATATATATATTATATTGTTTATGCATTTTCTCCCCATTTTCTCCCTTTAAGTGCGTCCAATTGCCCGACTGTGTCATGCTTCCTCTCCACCAATGCTGATCCCTGCTCTGATTGAGGAGTACAAAACATTTTATCACCTGCACTTTGACGAGTGCAGTGCAGCTCAGCGTTGTGTACGGAGAGGACACACCCTGAGAGCACTCTTTTCTCATCTCTGTGCAGGCGCCATCAATCAGCCAGCAAAGGTCGTAATTGCACCAGTCATGGGACAGGACCCCATCCGGCTTAGTACCGCCCATATCTGAACAACAGGCCAATCGTTGTTCATGTGGCAACTCAGCCTTAGCCGGTAGGCAGACCTGAGATTCGATACGATGTATTCGAGATCTCAGCGCTGGTCCCAGCGTGTGTTTTTACTGCTGCGGCACCTGAGCGGCAACTGTCCTTATTTAAATAATAATGAATAAATACATGTGATAAATATTTAATAAGGAGCTCAGAGTCCAAAACACCATTTAATGTAAAGTGACCAATATGATGGTTTGTTATGTTTAGTTGAGAAAGTTTCATACAAACCTTGATTCCTGAATAATTTGGGACAATGTGTAAAATACAAATAAAGCGTAAGTAGTTGTAATTAAACAACACCAGTACAAAGACAAGTTATTCAATGTTTTAACTGATCAAATAATATGGAAAATATAATTTCCAAATCAAATATTAATTCTGAAATTTATACCTACAACAGATTGTGTTGTGCAATGTTAAAAACACCTAAAACAGATGATGAAATCATGCTTTGGTATAAAAGAAGTTTCCAGGAAAGCCCTAGTCATTTATTACCAAAGATGGGTCAAGGCTCACCACTTTTGCCAAAAATGCATTAACAAACTATCCAACCCTTAAAAATACTCTTTCTCAAGATGCAATTACAAACACTTTACAATGCATAATATAATAATCAACTAGTCCATCTGTAAGGGTTCCATTATCATATATACACATTTATGAGCCATACATGATACCTAGTAGGTTATATGTGTTTGTCAGGGTTGTCCATGCCAAGCCACATTCTGCATGTGCTATAAAAGCTTGGCTCCACAATTAGAAAATGCAGATGCTAGCCTGGCCTGCCTGAAATCCAAACCAGTGATCTTTTTAAAAGATGTGGCATAATGACCTGAACAATTCTGCAGCCAAAGCCATGCATAACGGAAACTGGGTTAAAAGATGTCTTTAAGTCCTCAAACAAATATTAAGTGTTTTAAAAGTAAAGGTTGTGTACATCCAAGACTAACATGCTTTCATCCTGACAAAGATGTTGCAGGCATTGATGTATATTATAAAAATTAAGCTTAAAACATAAACCATTAGATATCATGTTTATGTGCTGCTTTTAATTTTATGTCACCAAAAATGCTTTATAATAATAAACATATTATTCTGCATTCTTAATGTCTGTGTGTATTTCATTTTAGGCACATGACTGATTCTTTAACTTACATTAGTATATTTTTTTGCTATAAGCTCTTCCTACATATATATTAGGGGATGCCACAGTGGCACAGTTTTGCCGCCAAATTCCCTTTCTTACCAAACCCTCCTATTTTTAATCAGGCTTGGAACCAGTACTGACAAGTGCACCATTCCAATGCCTAGGCTGTTTCAGCCCATCCCCGCGGCACTAGCAAATCATGTATGTGCAGATACCTGGCCAGCCTGGGTTCGAATCTCAAATGCGTGGGGGAAGGGGGGGGGGATGCTACTAGCATAAGATGGACAAGTCTGTGAGAGGGCTCCCAGCTAAACGTACAGCAGAGGATGAGTCTTAACCAACTCAATAAATGCAATAAATGCAGATACATACTGCAAGTGACTTGTAATAATTCCACTGTAAAGGTGATTTGTCACTTTCTTTTGCATACACAGTTTTGTATAGTTTACAATAAAAAAATAAATTCCAGTGGAGTTAGGAAGCAAAAGACATGTACATGTTTGTCGGAGTGGGGGGAGTCGCTCAAAAAGGTTTGGGAACCACTGCAATAGTGGCCCACCTGCATTAAAGTAATATCTCTTAATTACAGGAGTACATGCAACACATTTTTCCAATGAAAAAGGACCCATACAGATGAATGAAGCCTTTTCCAAAAAGTACAAGGCCCTGGTACCTAATCCTACCCACAAAAGTGCAATGAGGCTGGTTGATATGAAAACCTGTTATTACAACAGATTTTTGTGGATAAGCGCCAGTGGTGTGCACACTTCTATTTACTACTTAAGCCTAAATTCATAATGGAAACTGCGAATTATCATTTAAAAATAAAGAACTGCCTAAAATAAGTAATCTGCAACAATCAAAACAGTACAGAGTCGTGATTTGTAACTGTACTACTAGAGTATTGAAATCTGTGTGTGACATCCTGTAGTTTAATAGATTCTAGGTTCTAACCAGTGTCATATTTGCAAAAAGTAAACAAGTCTAACTATCTTTCTTATGTCGTTACATGTAAAGGAAGCTGATGTAATTAAAGAACATACCTTAGAGCCCCGGCCATGCTGTGAGCTGCTAAACAATCATCCATAAAGAGCTGTAAGAAATTCACATAAAGGTAAAATGTTGAAGCCTCTTATTGCATTTAGTGAATGTAATTCCCCATCTTCCCACAAATAAGTCACAAAGGCATGGTGTGTTAAGTCCAAGAAGTACAGCAGACTTTTTGAGGGAATTTCCAAACTCCCCACACCTAACAACTATCATAACAGCGTGACAAGGCGCTGGGTAAATACTTTATACATACCTATCATATACACACTTATATAATCTTTTATAGATGCTAACAAGAACCAGGCATTAAAACTGTTCGTTACATATTATTTCACGTCTTTACCTGCTTGCTGGTTTATAGAAACACAAGAATCATTTTTCCACACTATATTATTTACATTTAAAACTGAATATAATATTGTACTAAAGAGTATGCCAAACAGTTTGCATATTCCTTCAAGTACAGATTTTCTTAAATTATAGTAGCATAAACTGCAATGTCTGCTGGTCAAATACAGCTGTTTTGGGGGGTACACCTGAAAACCAAAGATCAGATATCTATCTACCTTAAGTTGAATGTTAAATACTGGTTTAACAAACCATTTTCTATTATTAAGCAAAACTGATTTTGGTCCACCTGAGAGGCCAATACACTGGCCCCAAAGAGCAAAACACTTCTGTTCTTCTGAATCATTTGGTTACATAAAGTCCCCTTCAGCTCTTTCTCAAATGAGTACTCTAGAAAAATCCCCGAGTCCTTTTGACACCCATGGTATTGCGTCCAAGTTTTGTGTTTAACTACTCATTATTTTGCAAAAAAAAAAAAAGAAAAAAAAAAAAAGAATAAAGAATACATGGCATGCATTTCAAATGCATCAAAATAAAATGTATAAAATAATCAAAATAAATAAAAAATAAATGCATGGTGGTGCATTGATGCAACTGTCTGACTGTCTGAGTTCTGTTTAAGCAATATCATATCAGTACATAAATGTTTTAGTAGTTTAGTTTTATATCTACACAGACTATTAGTAAGAAAGTGTTGTGCAATAGGACATTTTCTGAACTGTGAAAGTGAATCTGTTTAAAATCTAATTAGTTTTTCTTGACATATACAAAACATAAAACATATTCATAATATTCAGCACAGTAGTACGCAGATCGAGACGTAGCCTAGGTCAAATGGTCAAAAAATGTGAAGAAATACTCACCTGTAATATTAAAATATGAATATAATAGGAATATTTTGCTAAAATGTACTATTGAGAAAATTGTACTTGATTGTATGACAATTGATTATATGGTTTATATGAATTTAATTCCTATTATTGTTATTATTGTGTTATTACAACATATGCCAACTGTATTGTTCGAGCCAACATGCAAAAACATAAAAAATAAAGCAAATACAGAAAATACTACAGTAAATAAAGCAGTACAAATAACAGTCTAAACAGTTAAAATATTATATTATTTTATTATTATATATAATAAAAATACAAAACTACAGATATTTCAGAAGTGAACACAGCTCTTACCTGTGTAATAACCCAATAACTCCCTGCACGATGTAAGAAACAAACCGAAGTGTATAAAAGGTGTATAAGTTATAAAAGCTGATGTGTTTCAGTCATTGTAAGTAGATGTAGATGCAGGAGTGTAAACGCTGTGTACAGATTCAGTGACAGAGGCTCGGTTGTACTGATTCACTGCGGCAGCCATCAGTGCTGGAAAGCCCCGGGCTGAGGGGAAATTCCGAAACCACGTGATTTTTAGAGGCCGTTTGATTGGTTTAAGAAAATAGCCTCATTTGCATAATGTTCCAATTTTAAGTCTGGACGGTAAAAACACTTCATGTAATTCAGCATTTTTGTCTGTTTTTACTTTCTTTTCATGAACCATCTATTAAAATTAAGCTTAACATTAATACAAGTATTCAAACAGTTGTAGCCTAGTGGACTAGTAAATAAAAGGTCAATGGTTAAGGTACTAGACTAGTAATCAAAAGGTCGCGGGTTAAGGTACTGGACTAGTAATCAAAAGGTCGCGGGTTAAGGTACTAGACTAGTAATCAAAAGGTCACGGGTTAAGGTACTGGACTACTAATCAAAAGGTTGCAGGTTAAGGTACTGGACTAGTAATCAAAAGGTTGCAGGTTAAGGTACTGGACTAGTAATCAAAAGGTTGCAGCTTAAGGTACTGGACTAGTAATCAAAAGGTTGCAGGTTAAGGTACTAGACTAGTAATCAAAAGGTTGCATGTTGAGGTACTGGACTAGTAATCAAAAGGTACTGGACTAGTAATCAAAAGGTCACGGGTTAAGGTACTGAACTAGTAATCAAAAGGTACTGGACTAGTAATCAAAAGGTTGCAGGTTAAGGTACTGGACTAGTAATCAAAAGGTTGCGGGTTAAGGTAGTGGACTAGTAATCAAAAGGTTGCAGGTTAAGGTACTGGACTAGTAATCAGAAGGTTGCAGGTTAAGGTACTGGACTAGTAATCAAAAGGTCACGGGTTAAGGTACTGGACTAGTAATCAAAAGGTACTGGACTAGTAATCAAAAGGTTGCAGGTTAAGGTACTGGACTAGTAATCAAAAGGTACTGGACTAGTAGTCAAACGGTTGCTGGTTAAGGTACTGGACTAGTAATCAAAAGGTCGCTGGTTAAGGTACTGGACTAGTAATCAAAAGTTCGCTGGTTAAGGTACTGGACTAGTAATCAAAAGTTCGCCGGTCAAGGTACTGGACTAGTAATCAAAAGGTCGCTGGTTATCAAAAGGTCGCTGGTTAATGTACTGGACTAGTAATCAAAAGGACACTAGTTAAAGTACTGGACTAATAATCAAAAGGTCGGTGGTTAATGTACTGGACTAGTAATCAAAATGTCGCTGGTTAAGGTACTGAACTAGTAATCAAAAAGTCATTGGTTCAAGCCCAATCACTGCCAGGTTGTCACTGTTGGGCCCTTGGGCAAGTCCCTTAATCCTCAATTGCTTAGATCTTATACTGTCACAGTACTGTAAGTTGTTTTTGATTAAAGCATCTGCCAAATGCCAAAAACGTAAAACACATTTTCTGTCCAACGTACATTTTATTATTCTATTTTTAAGAGGAAATAAAAGTTCATAATTTTAGGAAGATCCTTTTTGGAATATGATTAACATTTTAGAAACACAAACACACCACTGGCCAGTTTATTAGAAACATCATACTAATAATAAATGGGAATTTTTGTTCAGCTATAGAATAGTAATTATTTCTGCCCTAGTTATTGTATTCAAATCTGTTGACAGGAAAGGCCACTGATGTACAGTACACTAAACTTACTGTAACGTTTATGGAACCAGTTTGAGATGGTGACTTGGTGCATTATCATGCTGGAATTAACTTTTATAAAATGTGTAAATTGTCACCATTAATGGATGCACATGGCCAGCAACAATACTTGGGCTGTGGCATTCAAACAGTGCTTGCTAGCAAGGCTGTTTGTTTGTTTATTTGGATTGTAACGTCACTTTGTTACATTAATGACAGGAACGGTAGTTACTCATTACACAAGACTCATCGGTTCACAAGTTTAATGTCAAACACAGTCATGGACAATTTTGTATCTCCAATTCACCTCACTTGCACGTCTTTGGACTGTGGGAGGAAACCGGAGCTCCCGGAGGAAACCCACGCAGACACGGGGAGAACATGCAAACTTCACACAGAAAGGACCCAGACCGCCCTGCTTGGGGATCGAACCCAGGACCTTCTTGCTGTGAGACGACAGTGCTACCCACTTAGCCACCACGGTAAACTTAGCCCGTTGAAAATACAATTATTAAAAATCTTTTTATTTACTTAAATTTTTTTAACCAACTGGACATTTGTAAAACACAAATACAATTATTAAAAATCTTTTTATTTACTTAAATTTTTTTAACCAACTGGACATTTGTAAAACACAAAATATAAATGTGGATATGCAATTTAAAAAGGATTTATTTGTTCAGCATCCCATTATAGCAAGTAAAGACAAAGCAGTGTTTAATTATCAAAAATAGACATAGACCAAACTAGTCTAATTTATATACATGTTTTTGATGAAATAATAAAATAATCATGTGTCCAGCTTTAGTATTATTCAATGTAAGATTTAAAAATAATTCCGGTGCACTTAAAAATCCATTAAAAATTCATACAAAACAGGTCACGTTTAAAATCACATTATTATTATTATCATTATTAAAATCACATGTTATTGCAGCAGCTCTTAATCTTAGGTTTGGGATCCCATTTGGGGTCACCTGAGATGCATATAGGGTGACAGAAGTTTCATTCATTGTCTGTTTTACCCCCACTTTATCCTGGTCAGGGTCACAGTGGGTCTTATTCAATGGGCAAAAAGCAAGAAACACCTCGAACCAGTCGCCTGTCCACCACAGGACAGAGACAGACACACACATTTACATTTTATTAGCTGTAGTTGGCCTGACTGCATGTTTTTTAACTTGTGGGAGGAAACCTGAGCACCCTGAGAAATGTATGTGGACAGGGAGAACATACAAACACCACACAGAAAGGATGCAGCAGCGCTACCCACTGCACAATCGTGCAATCCAAATATAAATAAATAAATATAATCAATGAGCTAAAATTCTGTGGAATTTGGTCCTATTTACAATACTGCACAAAATAAATAGCCCACAGGGTAAGAAGAGGGGTTATGGTGGGGTTGTTGCTCTTAAAATGGGGTCACTGGCCAAATAAGTTTGCAAACCCCTGTGTTAATGGCCTCATGATTCCTGAGAAATAAAATCTAACAGTAGAAAAGTTTGGATGATAGGAATGCTGTTTTCATCACACTTGAAATAGCTGCGGATGACGAGATGAAAGGCGAGTCTTGGTGTGAACAGGATGGAGTGGATCCTCTTTGCCACCACCTGAACAAACCTCTCCTCTGATTCTGGAGCTGTGTTACGACATATAGAAGATAGAAACGTTAATTATACACTGAGTTGTGTTCATATGACATACAGAAGGAAGAAGAGGCAGGCGGAAAGGAAGATCTGTTTTTTAAGACCTCACCTGTCTTCTTGTTAAGCTTGTCTGGTGAAATGTTGAGCAGGATCTTCTGCACCATTGTGGGTGGAACCTGAACACAGATCTGATTCTGTCCTTCTCTTACTGTCAAAACTACAGGCCTGCAAACACAAAAAATGTATGTAAAGTACATGAGGTACACTTTTTCTTTTCGTTACATCAATTTTATTATTGTTTAACTTAATTTCCACTAGAGACAGTACTTTTAGCAGGGAGAAGATAATTCTAAAGGAAATGTTCTAATCAAAGTATTATTTCTGTACATTATTGCTAAATGAAAAGAAAATTGGTTTGAATCTGATAAATCATATGAATGATTTTTATGAATAACAAAATTGTTTAATTGCTCAGAGTGACAATAATTTATTGTTCTTCTAGCTGCACTATTCACTCATTAATTAATTTATTAAACACAGGGGAACAACCTAAAGATGTATCCATATGCCTTGGCAGGCACAACCTACCAATCTATTTATAAAGATGGAAGAACACAGAACAAGAAAAGCTTAAACCCCATAGTCTGGAGCTGTGAGAGATCAATGCTATCTGTTGCACCAGCAATCATTCCTGCATACTGTATGTATCATCCATAAATAACTTATGAATATATATTATTGTATGATCAAGGGGGTTCTGGCCAACGATTTCCAATTCATTAGATTTTTATTGATTTTTATTTTTTATTGATTGATCTTTGTGTTGCCAGAGTTCTCTACATGCTGTTTAGAAAATTCCAAGTGGGCCATCATGTTCCATTTACTCAACAGTGGATTTGGTCTTTCCACTCGCTGCTTGGATGGTTGTCTGTCCAACAGGTTCTTACATCTCTGCGCAGGACTTGGAGTGACCATTGGGTTTTTTCGTACTTGCCTGACCAAGGCCCTTCTTGCCTTAATGCCACATTTGAACACTTAGACCCAGGTGTGTGCCTTTCCAAACCATTTTAAATCAATTTATATTGCAAAAGGTGACTCCAGTTGAGTTCTTGGCACATCTCAGATAATGAAAGCAAACATGACACACCTGACCACAAATCTGGAGTGCCAGAGCAAAGCATGTGAATGCTTTTGTGAAAAGTCTACAAACACAATGAAATGAGGAATATATCACATATAAGTAATATAGGGTGTCCACATACTTAACGTACATGAACAGACTGACAGAGCCTGACATACAATCTACCTGTAATATCTGCGTACTCCAGTATGAGGCAGGCAGGGGTAGCAAGGTCTGTAGATCCCATTCTCATCCGTATCCAGCTCTGCCCCGCACATTCCACAACCCGTGAAAGTGATGTCACCAGACACAATGTCCATAATCTTCTCCAAGGAGGTTTCCTTATCCATAAGCTGCACAACATCCTGGGAAGGGCTGCTCTGGAACTCGAATGATGTGATCTGAACTCTCAGCTCCACGTCTCCTAACAGGCAGGTACAGTTTGTTTATGTTTGTTTTGTTTAAGGATTAGGATTGTAACGTCATGTTTTAAACTTGTTCCATTCATGACAGGACAGGTAGGTACAGGTTAACATGATTCATCAGTTCAAGTTCAATGTCTTTGTACTGTGGGAGGAAACAGGGGTACCCAGAAGAATCCCACACAGAAATGGGGAGAACATGCAAACTCCACACAGAAAGGACCCAGATCGCTTCACCTATGAATCGAAGGACTTTCTCACTGTGAGGCCACACAGGTAGGTACAGCAAAGAGATCAGATAACAGGCTGTGTACCATGTGTAAAATAAATGGAGATAATAGGACCCAGGATGATGTATGTAGGGCATCAGAACAAGAACTGATTTGAACACACTTTATCTATCAATTTAGATAGTTCTGCTGCACTCGTCCTTATTTTATATATACTGTGCATCTGATAGGCCTCAACTGTCCCCTTTCTAACGTAAAACTTGTCCTCATGTATGCAGATGTAGTAAAATATTGCAGATGGACAGTGTCAGTGGACTTAATTAGGCAAGACTTTTAAGAGGTATTACAGAAAGACACAGAAACTCAAGGAATTATTAAACATAAGCTGTCAAAAGAAGTTTTTCAAGGGGTGCATTAATCACTTAATTAGTAGCTAGAAGTGTCTTATAATTTGTCCACATTCATGCAGGTCAAGGACGACTGCAGACTAGCACACGTGTAAAGCCATCAGACCTTAATACAGAGCTGTAATACACACATTGGAACACGTTAGACCGAAGTTATTTTTCCACCAGTAGCGCAGGTACCTCGACCAGACCACAGGAGTCGCTGTTGCAGCAGCAATGAGACATTAACCCATCAGGTCTTTTCTCCCTCAGACACGGCCAAGTGCATCTTTAGAGCACCCAACCCAAACCAAGTCAGCACCAGGCCAGGTCAGACCCGACTCTGGGTCTCCGCACCGGTAGGCTAGCATAAATACTGCTGCACTACCTGTTTATGCTACTTTTGATTCACATTGTGTGTAAGAAATTGTGAGTATGTGATACCCTGTGATGGACTTGCACTGTGTCTAGTGTGTACACTCATGCCTTAATAGTCCCCTGTCTAAGCCCAGCGCTTCCAGGACAGACTCTGGATCCAATTTCACTCCGATTATTTTTAAATGACTTGACTGTATTAATTATATTCAAATTATTACTGACAGCTTAACCATAAATAAATCATTTCCCATGTTGTTTAATTAATACACACATATTTAGACACACTCAGACCATATTATGGTTAGATTTTACAGATAAAAGAAAAATACCTGATGACCACACTATTAGTGAAATTTATGTATGACCAGTTGAAGTGTAGATTTGACCGTCCTGCTCACCTGTGTATTTCTGGGACAGTAGTGTGCGTAGATCTATCTCGAAGCTGCTCGTGCCTCGGTGTGGATGGACCGCGGTGCAGAACTTTTCATATCTCGGGTCGTTTGTGGACAGACGCTGACAGGAGCTAAATGGAGTGGAGTGAAGTTCGGGCAGGCCAGAGGTCACATCCTGTTTCACTAGCAGCAGCCTAAACTCCCAAACAGCATCTACAAATGAAATAAAATATATAAACTATATTTAAGTCTGTAAAAATAAACTGAAAATTATTAAAATCAATGTAAAAATTCATTTCAGTCCACATACTGGTCAGTAGGTTTAAAAAATTGGTACTGTGATAGGTTTTGGCTCTGGCTATTTTTGCATTAAAATACAGTAGATCCACACTATCTTATATATTAATTAGGAGAAACCTATATATGGGTACCCGTGTTGTGCAGCAGTAAATTACGCTAGCTCACTATTGCAGGGATCTTGGGTTTGAGTTCCCAGCAGTGTTATGAGCCGGTCCGGCATCATAATTGGTGATGTCTGGGGAGGGGTGCAGCCGAGACCCTGCAATGGATTGATGCCCCGTGCTCAGTGATTCCAGGGAAACCAGACCAACTGCAACCCTGACCAGGATTTGTTTGTTTGTTTATTTGTTTGTAGGTCTAATGCCATGTTTACACACTGGTTATGTTCATGGCAAGAAGGTAGCTCATCAGATTTCAAAGTTAGTCAGTCTATGGTGTGGATCATTAAATGTCAGTTTGGTTAAGAATTGTGAGAACTCCCTGACCAGGACGGAAGCTGTGGTAAAACATGAAAATGAAAAACAGTATATATTAAAGACAAATAGCAGCCAAATAACACCAGTGGGAGGTTGTAGGATTAAGGGTGTTTCCAAAGTGTGTTTGTGTTAAATCTCTCACTGAAGAAATGCAGGGCTTCTGTTTTTATTCTCAGTTGTCTAATAATGAAGCAAATTATTATTTCTAATAAAAAGTTAACATATTGGGTGACTTTAAATGTGCACAACTGCTGCCAATACGTTAATAAGCTTTAATACAGCTAGGTCAAACTTTATAGGCAGGAATAACCCAGTGTCTGGAGGAAATCTTGTATAATGGAATAGGAAACTCATGCATACCCATGTTTGTGTGTATGCGCTGTAACCATATGAGAGCAGCTCCCCACAGAACCATGGCTCCCTGCATGCCATCTCCCTGCTCAACAGTTAACACAGCTTTAGGCACGCTGCCCGCCCGTGATACACCCTCCGCCCTGTCACTCCAGGCTAGAACAACACACACACACACACACTGTCACACATCCTTCATTTATACTTTTCCTTGGTTTAATATGCCAAGAGGTCCTGATGACAGCTGCTGACGGCACTTCAATTCTGATTTAAAGCAATACAGTGATTTAAAAGCTAAAGAAGCTAAGTCTTTGTAAGGAAATGTTTGTATGTTTACCTGGTTTAAGAAAGAAAGAAAACAATAATTTACTGTAAGGACACTTATGATAAAACTCTCAGAGCAGTCGTTATTGTCAGGAAATGTTTAAATGACTCAAATGTACAACCAGTACTAATTAACAAGCATGATATTCGTATAAGATGTTGTTTTTTTGTAGTTTCAACCACTTTCCAAATGCTGGAGCAATTCAATCATTCAGGTTATTCTGGTTTCTTACACTTTCACAGAGTGATCAAACCCAGATGACTACACTGGTGACTCATAACTACCCTAACTACTGTGAAAAAGCATTGCCAGCTCCAAAAAAAAAAAATAGAATTCACAAATATCTTGGTAGCACTGTCACCTGACAGCAAGAAGGCCATGTGTTTGATTCTCTGGCCATGTGGGATCGTTACTTGAACTTCAGGGCTTGTTTTATGTCCTGACAAAAGGATACAGGCCCACAGCAAAGAGTATAAATACTTTCTTGAAGAAGAAATGTCAGTTTGGGTTTCAATTAATATTCAAAAATCATTTTCACTTTTTGCACAGACTGGCAAATCTCAGCTGTGCTATTGTGCTATACGCTGGCCTGCAGTCTAGACAGATATGATTGGGTATTTCTTAGGGTCACCAAAGCCCTGTGATGGATTGGTGCCCTGACCAGTTTGTTCCTTAGCGCCATGTCAGCTGCTATGGCTATTATCATGGCTTAATAACATATTATTTAAACATTAAAGTAAAGGATTGATTTGCTTTCTTTACTTGTGTGTATGGTGGTAAGAGTGTGTGTGTGTGTGTGACTATGATTTTTTTTAAGTGCTTGTGCTTCAAATAATTTAAGCCGTTTTTTTGTCATTATGGGTAAATAAGTGTAGATAAGTGTTAATGCCATCAACAAAAAGTGTTTTTGGTTGAGCGCGTAGCCACTGATGCAGTGCTGCTTTCACATCATCATCATCACCTGAAAATCTTCTTCCCCTTAAAGCTTCTTTGAACAGTCCTAAAAGGTTAGAATCAGATGGCGCTAAATCTGGACTATAAGCGTCTCTCAGTCTCTCAGACATGACCGATTACTCCTCCTCCCACCCTCACCGTTTACAACCAAAATATAAAACCTCTTTGAGGATCCCTCGTATTTATTGATAATCAAATCCAAAAGACAAAGTGTGCAAAAAGGGGTCAAAGAGTCTTTCCAAATCCACTGTATGTGGCATATTGCTGGCTCGTAATGTAAAACAATGTTACCTGATATATTTCTGGTGTGTTTGACTCTCAGCAGACCATGAGCAAGAGTGTCCAGACGTAGAGAACCTAGATTGGCGAAGGGAATGGAGTTCAGGTCCTGAGCATTGCGACACGGCAGAGAAACCAGCAGAGGGCGCGACTCATGCAGATAAGTGCACAGTGCTCTGAGGGTATGAACATTAACACTTCCTGGAGCTGAAGATCACAGAAGCAAACATTGAAGATGCAATTAGACATTTTGCCTTAATTAATTATGTAACATTATAATATAGTATCTACAGAGATGCAGTTTGCTTACAGACCTAGTAATAAAATGTGTCCTAAATGTTAATAGTTTACTATGGTGCATTGGTTAACTCAGTTACCTTGTGGAATACGGTCTGGCGTGATCTGACCCAGGTTTAGTAGTCGACTCATGTAGGATGACTGTAGTACAGTTTCTCCTCGCCATTTATCAACATGCACTGTCACGCCTGTCAGAGCAAAACAGCCGGTTAAACTAGGAATAGTAAAAAGCACAACTCTACATGGTTATTGCTGTCCTCTACACCTCTAAAGGACTTGTGAGGCCACTGCAGTTTAACACTGTAGCAACACTGTGAAGAAGCTATAGGGAAATGCCTACATGCCTTCTGAAATATTTAGTCATTTAAAATTGCCATTGATACATAGGGAACATTGCTTCTTTGTTGATATGAATCTTTTTAACATCATTACATTTACATTACTCTTTTATCCAAAGCGACTTACAGTATTGTGACCTTATATTGTCTAAGCAATGAGGGTTAAAGGACTTGGCAGTGGTGGGGCTTGAGACCTTTAGATTACTAATCCAGTACATTAACCACTTGGCTACAACTGCCTACAACATGTTAATTAAATTTGTGTTTAATACGAGTTAACTGAGTATATGAAAATGTAATTGATAGTCTTACAGCTGGTTGTACTGCATGTCCATTTATCAGCACAACCAAAGAATAGCTTACTTGGCAGTTAAATCATTAAAAGTATTTTCACTGGGTGCTCGGGTGGCACAGTGGTCTAACGTGCTAGCACACCACTGTGAAGCGTTCTCAGCAGAGCCACTGCCCTGGCTAGGCACCCACACAAAAACTGGCTGCACAAACTGTGCAAATCTCAGCTGTGCTGTCAGCCAGCCAGCACTCTAGACAGACATAATTGGGTCACTGAAGTTCTGTGATTGATTGGTGCCCTGTCCAGAGTGTTGTGCCCAGAGTTACCGGGTGAACCGGACCCACCATGACCCTGATCAGGATGAAAATTAAATAATAAAAATTAAATAAAAATTAAAGATACATCTATGCATATATAAAATAGACTTTCTTTGCTTTGTAAACCCAATTGGAGGTGACCATACACATTTAAAAACAATCCGTTTATAAATAAATGTAGTCCCTGTAGTTCCACGTCACTTCATGGTACGTTTTCTGGAACCTCTAAAGCACAGCAACCCTATTACAGTATATTCAAAAGATTGCAAGTTCAAATCCCTAAACAGAAGGGGATGGAAATGCCATTCCCCTTTTCAATAAAAAGGTATATACTTTGTTGGTTTTTGTCTATTTTCTTATAGACACCTGGGATTGGCTTGTGTTTCTTCGACTGGTGGGGGTTAAATATAGAATGTTTTGACATCCACAGAGGGGGCAAGTGGGGGCCTGGTCTCCTTTTAGCAGGTAGGTATGGGTCCTTTGGTAAGTTTGTGTGTCCTATGTGGCATCTAGTGTATACAATTTGTTCCCATCATTTTTTGGGCTATTGAGCTCTATCCATTTTTATGGTACGGTGGATGTTTGATAGGGGCAAGCACATACATCTCTGCCACCCAAAAAGCAGGGCCTTCTAGGGACTTTTGGCCATGGATGGCCATGGCATTATCAGGGACTTAATGTTGGAAAAATGTATTAATCAAGCAATATATTTGTTATTTTCAAGCTTTTCTTGATTACTTGTAACTTACAACTCACCTGTGATAAGTAATATATCTCCAGGATGAATGGTCAGGGCCCAGAATGCTGCTGCCCTCCACAGCACTAATTTCATCTCCATGTCTGACTGGTCAGTGACGATGACTGTCGCTAAGGGAACATCGGTCCCAGCCGATATTCCTGACTTTACTCTGATCTCCTTCAGGTAGCATGGGTGCACCACTGCAACCGAAACGGTGTAACTCACTCCATGACTTCTACACCTGGACAATAAAGTGGTGTGGCCATCAGGTAGGAACATGCTATTGTGGTCTGATCTCTGTTTGCTTATAGCTCTGGCTGAAGACAGTTTTGCCCGTTTGGAGGTGCTAGGTTTAGGTGAAGTTTCTATGGATGTGTCTGGAGATTCAACAAAATGAAGTTCGGGGTCTTCCTGTTCTACAGGATTGGACTGTGAAAACAGAATGCCGTCAGGTGTGCGCAACAAAAACACGCCTCCTTCTTGCTGCCACTGGCTTAGACTTTCAAACATGTTCCCTGATCCCTGCAGAGTTCCTCCAAGGCCTCGATCCCCTGGACTTACCTCTGGACTATAGAGTTCTGGAGAGCCCAGAGAGGGTGGGGAGGTTTGTTTTGGTGGAGTTTGAGTAGATCCAGAGGTGTCAAGAGAGCCAGATTCATGATGTCTAACCACTCCACTTTTAAGGAGCAAACACTGACTTTTGGTCCAAGTGGTTAGATATTCTGTCTCCACAGACATAACAGGACTAGGCTCAGGATCTGGTTCTGGTCTTGGACTGACTTGTGAAGGAAAGCAGCTGTCTAAATATTCAGTAACCACATTAGTGCACAAGTCCTCCTTTTCGGGATGCACTGGCTTGGCCAAAAATGACTGACTGATTGAGGGTGTGACATCATCATCAGATGCTGTCTTGCTAGCCTGATGAAGACACAAATCATTGAGCTTTTCCTGATCAGCGGTTGAATTTGGTTTGTCAGCTGCCTCTGCAGCAACATTAGGATTTGTTTGGGTCTCTTTAGGTTCCGTGCTGGGCCTCAACCTTCCCTGATTCCAGCTCAGCCCCAGAGTTCTCCACTGAGAGGAACCTTTTTCCAAGTCTTCCTCAGAAAGTGACAGATTTGGTGCACCCACAAACACATGAACCTTTGGTTTATCTGCCATGTTGAGGCACTTGTCATCCTAGACACCTGTTGAAAAATAAAAACATTGATTACAGCCAAAGACTTAAATCAGTTAGCTGTTTACTGACAATATCAAAAGTCTCAAGAAACAAAAGTTTATATGCAATTCTATTCATATTTCATACTTTCATAGTTTCTATATAGTGAATTCAGAAAGTATTCAGGCCCCTTGACTTGTTTGTTTACTTTGTGTTGCGGATTTGATTTTAAATGGATAGAATTGCCATTTTTACCTATTAATCTAAACTTAATCACCTGTAATGATGATGGAGGGTTTTTTTCAGTCACTACTCTGAATCCAGCGTAGGTATTGAGTCATGTCATGTCATTTAGTGAATACTTTTGCACATGTTCAGCTGTTATAAACAATTTGCATGATGATTGTGTGAAATATTTACACATAAAAACAGACAACAGAGCGACCATAATGGTCTAGTTCAGGGGTCATCAAACTACGGCCCGATGCTTTAATTTGACCGGCCCCTTTAACCACAGCAGCAATACATGTTGTCTGGCCGCTGTTCATCTTCGAACTCACAGTATTATAACGGGGGGGAAAATAACAGAGGAAACAAAAAATGGCCACATGGAGTCTCAGTAGATTATACGGCAGCGATCCAACGGGTGGCGCTCCAAGCATGAGGGGAGTGATTGGCGCATCAATAGAGAAATGAGTGACCGCAGCCACTGAACTGTGTTGCGAAGCAGTTAAGTGGGATTTCGTTTTGAAAATCCTCGTGTCCTGTGTTAAGTTCATTAAAGCTAATGCTCTTAACTACAGGCAGTTTCAGGAATTCTTGTCTGAGCTGAAGATGTGCTTTACTGAGATCCGCTGGCTGAGTCCGGGCGAGTTTTGAAATGTTTTAACGACCTGCTCCCGGAGATCAACGCATTTATGCATCCAAAATCCAAACTCAAGCACATTGTTTAATTTTTATGCTTCTCTTTCCATTGTGAGCTCCCCGATCTCAATAAAACATGCCCTCAAAGTAACTACCGTTTTCGGGAGCATCTGCATCTGTGAGCAGACTTTTTCGAAGTTGAAACACCTTAAATCTCCAACCGGATGCAGTCAGACTGCTAAATTGCTCCACCCCTCATGTACTGTCTATTCACCAGTTACCTTAAACACCTGTGACCTGGTGCTGCCTTTTTCTGCTGATATACAGTAGTTCCAATCATGCACTTTAGATCTACTGTACATAAAGCTGCTGTAGTTCCTGTGCAATACTTGAATGTAAATGTAAATATTTAAAATTCCTATCTTAGTTATTTCTAGTCTTTTTAAGTCCTAAGTTTTATTTTTACTTAACTTGGTTTTCTTGCTATTTATATTTTATATATTATTATGTTTACACACACCGAGACCTGAGTAAGTGCATTTCGTTCTAATCATGTACATGGTTTTGAATGACAATAAAGCTGAGTTTGAGTCAGATCCAGACTCACTGATCAACATTTATTAGCTATTATGACTGGCAGTAACAAATATGGAACCTGATGCTTACTCTCGTCAGGCAAAAGTAGGCTCACAGTTCACACTGATTTTTTTAAAGAAACACTGTATGAGGAAGGATAATGGAAATTATTAAAATAAATAACATTTCTGCCTTATCATTATGAACTACAATTATACAAAGCACAGACAATACATCCAGTATACATAGTATACTGCTTTTTTGGGTGTGTTTACTATTTCACCTGCGGTCCGGCCCCCTGAAACACTGAAGAACAGTAATCTGGCCCTTTGGTTAAAAAGTTTGAGGACCCCTGGTCTAGTTAAAATGGAACTATACATTAATCTGGAAATAGTTACAGTATGGAGTCTACCAGCAGGCAACACTTCCATAGTATAAATTCTTTAATCTTCTGTTTCCTGTTTAGCAATTCAGCGTGGTTTAAAGTGTAACTCCCCACAGTTTCACCAACCAGGCGATGGGTGTAGGCTCCGTGTAAGCCAATAACAAAACAAAGCAGGACACGCTTTGAAGGTGCACATGATTTATTAGCTTTAGGAAAGAAAAAAACGGAGAGCACAGACAGCTGGATCTGTAAAGATTTTTACATGCAGCAAAAGTAAGGGTATGACTTTAGGACATGTTGCAAAATGTCACTGAAATATTTCTGTCCAGATAATCCAGCTTTTCTGTTTCTTGTTTAATGATTATTGGATTTTGATTGTATTTTTATTTTTCCCTGTTATTAATGTTTACTTTATTTTTTCCTATACACTGATCAGCCATAACATAAAATAAAACCACCTCCTTGTTTCTACACTCACTGTCCATTTTATCAGCTCCACTTACCATATAGAAGCACTTTGTAGTTCTACAATTACTGACTGTAGTTCATCTGTTTCTCTACATACTTTTTTAACCTGCCTACACCCTGTTCTTCAATAATCAGGACCCCCACAGGACCACCACAGAGCAGGTATTATTTAGGTGGTGGATCATTCTCAGCACTGCACTGACACTGACATGGTGGTGGTGTGTTAGTGTGTGTTGTTCTGGTATGAGTGGATCAGACACAGCAGCGCTGCTGGAGTTGTTAAATACCATGTCCACTCACTGTCCACTCTATTAGACCCTCCTACCTAGTTGGTCCACCTTGTAGATGTAAAGTCAGAGACGATCACTCATCTATTGCTGCTGTTTGAGTTGGTCATCTTCTAGACCTTCATCAGTGGTCACAAGATGCTGCCCACGGGGCGCTGTTGGCTGGATATTTTTGGTTGGTGGACTATTCTCAGTCCAGCAGGGACAGTGAGCTGTATAAAAACTCCAGCAGCGCTGCTGTGTCTGATCCACTCATACCAGCACAACACACACTAACACACCACCACCATGTCAGTGTCACTGCAGTGCTGAGAATGATCCACCATCCAAATAATACCTGCTCTGTGGGGGTCCTGACCATTAAAGAACAGCATGAAAGGGGGCTAACAAAGCATGCAGTGAAACAGATGAACTACAGTCAGTAATTGTAGAACTACAAAGTGCTCCTATATGGTAAGTGGAGCTGATAAAATGGACAGTGAGTGTAGAAACAAGGAGGTGGTTTTAATGTTATGGCTGATCCGTGTAGGTCTTTTGCTGTATCTGCAAAAAAACTTTCCCACTGAAATAATGAGAGGCTAAGATAATAAATCCACAGTTTTCTCTCTAGTACACTGACACCAATAAAAGTTACTTTAAAGGTCTCTGAACTACTTCTAAAATAAACTGTGTACAAACCTAATTTCTGAAACTGTTTTATAAAATATACAGTAGTTTCATATATATAACTTAAAAATATAAGATTATAACATGAAGGTACATCAGCTACACAGCACATAAATATTACAAAAAGACTCATAATTTAACCTCTGAGCTACCACTGCCCTTAAAATGCTTACTAATATTTATTCTCCTAAACAGAACATTCATTCATTCATTTATTGTGTGTGTTACCAATGATTCATCCTGGTCAGGGCTACGGTGGGTCTGATTCACTGGCTGCAAGGCAAGAAAACACACCGGACAGGTCGCTAGCCCACACAGGGCAGACACACACAGACACATACATACACACACAAACACACACACACACACACACACACACACACACACACACACACACTAACTTGTGGAAGGACTTGTGTGACAATATCTAAAACTTAAAGTGCATCCTCTAATTAGCTGTAACCATATAAAAGTCAGTAAGGTTAAGTAATAATGTAAACATTAGAAGTATACATTAATAAATCAAGTCAATACCAACAATGTCGTCTGTCTGACACATTGGGTAGGAGGCTAATAGTTAAGGTGCATGTACATTCTCTTGTGTTTACATAATATTTTCATGTCATTTCCATAACATTTGCTTTCGAAGGCTATACACCTAGTGTATATCAGTTTAAAACTCTGATGCTAGAGCAGTTGTTATATGTTTTCTGCAGGCTTTAACAGGTCTGATTTACTTTCTGTGACAAAACGGGGGCAGCATGTACCTGATCAGGTTTACCTATTAAGACATTTTCCCAGGAGGTTAATTGTTTTCTAGAGCACACAGAAACCATTTAAGCAGCAGTTTAACTAAGCATGGTTTTCTAAAAAATGTTAGGCTAACCATGAACCCATGCAAGCAAGCACAAGGAAAGGCTTAAACTTAGGTCACCAGGACCCATGTTGCTGTGCTGCACCCAGTCTAACAAATGTGCCATTGTACTACCCATATCAGACTATATTGAGTCATTAAAACAAAGGGTAATACTGTGGTTTCAGTTTTTACAAATAGTACGCATTTATTTGAATATCCAATTAGATGTTAAAAATGTCACACTTAAGAAGTTGACAATTAAATATTCTAATAGGAAAATGTTTTTTACAGTCCCAGTCTCTAAATAAAAGAAACAATAAATAAAGTGACATGAATTGTCAGTCAACACAAGAAGATGTTTGAATGAACAAATCCATGTGTGCTGGGAACATGAGCTAAAAAGTTTTGTAATAAAAAAGCTATTACCCGTTCTGGAGAAGCTTTTAGTCTTACCTACTTTCAAATTGCCCACTTAAAAAATTAAAATGCCCATCTTTTGTGCCAAAATGGGCGGCACGGTGGCTTAGTGGGTAGCACTTTTACCTCACAGCAAGAAGGTCCTGGGTTCGATCCCCAGGTGGGGCAGTTCGTGTCCTTTCTGTGTGGTGTTTGCATGTTCTCCTCGTGTCTGCAAGGGTTTCCTCTAGGAGCTCCGGTTTCCTCCCACAGTCCAAAGACGTGCAGTCAGGTTAATTGGAGATACAAAATTGTCCATGACTGTGTTTGGCATTGAACTTGTGAACTGATCAATCTTGTGTAACGAGTAAGTATAGTTTCTGTCATGAATGTAACAAAATGTAAAACATGACGTTAAAATTTTAATAAATAAATCTGTGTCAAAATGCCTGTTTGTGACGTTAAAATGTTACAAATATTAAACTTACATTGCCGAAACATCTACTTCTGTATTAAAATGCTTGTTTTGTCAAAATATCTACTTTGAATTACAATGTACAATTACAGAAACATTATTTTTCATATTTTACGACTCAGTGGGGTGGCACGGTGGCTAAGTGGGTAGCACTGTCGCCTCACAGCAAGAAGGTCCTGGGTTCGATCCCCAGGTGGGGCGGTCCGGGTCCTTTCTGTGTGGAGTTTGCATGTTCTCCCCATGTCCGCGTGGGTTTCCTCCGGGTGCTCTGGTTTCATCCACTAAATTGACACTAAATTGTCCAAGACTGTGTTCGATATAACCTTGTGTGAACTGATGAACCTTGTGTAATGAGTAACTACCGTTCCTGTCATGAATGTAACCAAAGTGTAAAACATGACATTAAAATCCTAATAAACAAACAAACGACTCAGTGTAAATATATTTTGCATTTTAGTGTGTTTATTCAATTCTTATATTTTTCATATATTTTAGGTTTAGTGTTTACTTAATGTTTATTGTTGCACCACGGGTCTGAGAGTAACGTAATTTCAATCCTCTGTATGTCCTGTACATATTGCAGTATTGACAATAAAGCAACTTTGACTTTTGATTTCTGTACCACACAGCTTATAATGTCAGAATGCTTATTTTGTGTCTAAGGGTCCACTTAAGAAGTCAAAAAGTCTATTTCTGCATTAAGACTACCGCTTACAATACTGAACCGACCCCTTATAATGTCAAAATGCCAGCTTACAATGCTTAACCCTCCTGTTATGTTTACGGGTCAGATTGACCCGTCTTAATGTTTCAAAATCTAAAAAGATATAGTTAAAAGTATTTTTTGGTATGAAACTTCATTGATTTCACTTATTAAGCCAAGCAGAAGAAGTTAACAATGAGATATAAACAATGATCATTGGGATGTTTTGGTTTCTGACACTTTTGGATAATTAAACATGCCCTGGGTCAAATTGACGAGCAACGAACATAACAGGAGTGTTAAGTGTATATTTCTGTGTTTAAATACTTACTTAGGACACTGAACCACTACTTTTCACTCTTAGGGATGGGTAAAAGTAGTGCATTGTAAAACTGAACACTTTTGTATGTCAGTTTGCAATTTGAATGACCGTCCCTGTCGATAACGATACTACTCTGAACTCTGGGTGAGTAATGTTTATATATCGTGATTTTTGTATTTATATAGAATCATATCGCTCAGCCTTGTTATAACATACAGTACTTGTATACTTTAATAGCTATTTATTTGGATTCTTCCTGTTGGTAGTGAACAACATGGGCACCTCCCAGCGTGAGGTGGAGATTCAGCTCGACTTGCAGTTTTAAGCAAATAACCCACACAGACCTTAGATGGTGTTTGTCAGTTCCGTGTTGAACTGAGAAGCTGAAGTCTTTTGCCTCACTGTAACATCGACCCATCGCAACATTTCTCCATTAATCCATTAAACACCCCCGCGTCTGTAGAAGAAATGTACCGGTACCTGGGAGAACTCCTGACCCGGACTGGAGGCAGCGCTCTGGCCTCGGGACTCTCCGACTCCACCCTGCCGGCCTCGGCGTCTCTGATGCGGCTGCGGCGCTACAGTGAGGCTGCGGGAAAAGACGAAGACGACCCCAACTTCTTCCGCATGGTGGAGGGGTTTTTCAATCGCGGGGCCGCTATCGTGGAGGATAAACTGGTGGAGGATCTGAAGACCAGAGAGACACCGGAGCAGAAGAGACACCGAGTGCGGGGAATCCTAAAGATCATCAAGCCGTGTAACCACGTCCTGGCTGTTTGTTTCCCTCTGAAGCGGGATAACGGAGAGTGGGAGATTATAGAAGGATACAGAGCCCAGCACAGCCAGCACAGGACCCCGTGTAAAGGAGGTAAAACTCGGACACACACACACAGAGTCACCGCTGCACTACAATCTACCACACGGTTCTGTTAGCACACCAGCTAGCATTAGCTAACAAGAACTCCAGTCAAGCTCAACGTCAACTTGCAATCGCAAGTGTCGACTTTACTCGCTGTAGTCTTCATATTTTAATCTTAGTTTTCTTTAAATGAATAATTGGAATGCATACCTCTTTAATCCTAAAACTTCAACCTTTTTATTTTTTTATATGTGAGCAATAATTTAAGTAAGATATGTTAAGCCACTTGTTTATTCATGTACACACATTATTTAATACATTTGCATCCCAAGTTTTAACCTCTGACTGATGTTTGGAGGCTGTTCTGGAAGGACAAACTTCAACGTTATTCCTTTTGGCAGTGCACCAGTTCCATTGGCAGCAAGACAGTTTTAGAGACATAATACTGTACTAACATCACCATGTTTGACACTACATTTACATTTTCAGCATTTAGCAGATGCTTTTATCAAAAGCGATTTACAGAATACAGTCTAAGCAATTGAGGTTTAAGGGCCTTGCTCAAGGGACCAACAGTGGCAACCTGGCAGTGGTGGGACTTAAACCAGCAACCTTCTGATTACTAGTCCAGTACCTTAACTGAGTACAGTGTCAATAGGTTTGAATTTCTCACTTTTTCTCCTCTAAAGATAATTATGGTCAATGTGGCCAATTAACTAAGTCTTTGTCTTGACCAACTCGTATCCAGACAATTATTTGTACAGTTGGTCAGTTGAAGTTGCTTAGATATGGCTCCAAATGACATTTCTGACCTGACTACGACATTTCTGATCCACTTTTGAAGATCTTTCAAAGCTACACTATTAATTTGAAATGCTTGTTGCTTAGTCTTATTGGTAAAGCCTTTTTTATTAGCACAGAAATGTCATTCTGATCACTGATAAGGAATTGGGAGGCTGCTGAGACGCTATATTTTGTCTTCCTCATCTAAAACCCAAATGGACTAAACATAATACATATTGTACAGAAACATAATACTTATTTTTGCCATTAAATAACACATATGTGTTAAATATGGCATTACAACCCAAATAAATACATCTAAAAACCCACAGTTAATGTATTAAAGAAGATTCATAAAGTTTTTGGTACAAAATATGTTCTCCAAACATTAATTGAAAATCCAAGACTGTCTCTTATCAAACGGCTGTCAACTCTGCCTAACATACAAAACAAGATTTACCTAAAATATTGACACCCATTTGGTTATTTGCCTGTTAAGGCCTGTTCGAGACAAAATCAAATCAATGGTACATTCTGAGATCATATTATGCCCACCAGTGTTAAGTTTAAATGTGATTTGGTTGGGTTTTGTTTCAAGTAGGAATAGACATGTGCTCTTCAATGCACAAGTTCATCAGTGATTGTTCATGATGACTTTTTTCCTCATATTTTACATAATCTTATTATCTTATCTTTTTCCTCTTGAACACATTTTCAATAGTTAATGAAACTACTAGTTACTCAAGCTTTCACGATGATGAATTAACTTGACTTTAGTTTGAGAAATGGTCTAAATGTGCAACAGAAAAGGGTCATCATTGTACTTTTAGTGGAAACCAGCTTTTCCAGACTGGTAATCTGGAAGGTTTTTCCCTTATTGTTTTGTTTAGTGTGTTTTAAAGATAAGAGTGCCATTATGACAAATTGCTTTTGGTGAGTGGAATGTGCATTTTTGTTAAATGTTAAAGAAAGTGGTAAATATAAAGTGACTTGACTTGGCATAGAGGGTTTTTGCAACAAATGGGTCTGGCTCATAAAGGGAAATATTTCTGAAGATACAATCTCTGAACAAAAACTGCAAATCACAGGAATGTTCCATGTATTATAGAACGATAGTGTTTTCTTATCTGAGAAGCAGTGCTCACCTCCACTAAGAGCTATTAGACAAGCTCTTGAGTTTAAGTTTCAGTAGTGCTTTTAATCTGGTCCTGGGGGTTCTTATTATCATGGCAAATGTTACCTCTGCTGGCTGGTTGAGGCACAAGTGATTCACAGTAATTCATGCATGGCAGCGTGACTCTCCGTAGGCAAAATGGCCCACCACTGGAGGATGGAAGGAAGCAGCCGGCAACTGTATGCATTTCGGTGGGGGCCCGTGCTAGTCTGCGTCTCTCCTTGGTCAAAACGGAGGTGGTGCAGGCAGTAGAGGATTTGCGATTGGGAATTTGAAATGACTAGACTGGGGGAAAAGGGGAAAATGCATAAAGAAACTGCTTGAAGAATAACACCGGGCAAAGCAATGTGAACTCCATGCCTACAGTAATCACATATCACATCTGGATACAATATGATTGCAAACTAAAATTAATAGAACTTTAATATTCCAAACTACAGTCTTTTGAGCTAGACAAGCCTGTGGTATTTGTTATTTTGCTTCGGCACACCCAGGTTACCAGCTTTCCTGCTTTTCTCTCATATAGAGGAGTGGAGTGAGTGAGTCATCACACCGACTGCTTCCCAGTCTGCCCCGAAAAACATTCTTTCCCTCTTTGAGTCATTTTTAGCAACAGATTAAAACCGCCCCATCACGATTTAGCAACTTGTTGTATTAATTTCTGCAGATAATCCTGTTTATTGGTCTGTTTAATGCACTGTTTAGTGTCATTTTAGTACAAAAAATAAGTAAGACATGGTTTTTTACTTCTTGTAGTCTGTAAACCCTCTTCTCTGTTCCTGCATGACTGATCAAATTATATAAGAGAACTGATCCATGTCTGTTTATTCACAGGGATCAGTTCATGGTTTTCAGACAGGTATTACCTCCGAAATGAACCGAGTGTAAAATAGCAATGTAGTTTGGGATTTTAACTTTTGTTTTAATGGGTTTTGATGTAGTCTGGAAAATATCAGATAGCAGTCGAGTAAGGTTCTGTTCTGGTGATGTTGCACAGTGTTATTGTAGAGACCACAGGCACTTCATTTTTCAAAAATTCCTTTGTAAACATTAGCGTTTTATGATAACACTTATAATCATACCGTAGTACTTTTTTTGTAAGTTGTAGAAAAGCTTTGTCTGCTCAGTGTAACAAAAAAACATACTCACACAACACATCTGGTACAGCTTTTGATTCTGAGCTCTCGGTGTGTTTGTGACTGTTTAAAAACTGTGTTATGTAAAACTGGCATAAATGCCAAACTGTGCTTTTGACCTGCTGTCTACATGGCAAGACGCATATTGCATAAGCCTTCCTAATGAATAAAGTAAGAAATTTAAGCAAAGAAAATTACTGGTGGCTGTTTTTCGCATGTAATTTCCTCAGCCTTAATATCTTCCACCTCTTGGTAACAGTCGGCCCTGAAAATAAAGAAAAAATGTAACTTGGTTGTAGTGATGTAACGATGCACCACAATACAGTTAATAACCGATTCAAAAATTCCATGATTCAAATCGATTTGACATGTAAAATGAATCGATATTCACTTTAAACAGCAGAGGGCGCTGGCGCTATACACCGCGCATGGTTGACGTCACTGGCGCTATGCGCCTGGTTGCCGAATTGGGCTTAATTCAAATTGTTTTGCATAGTTTGTACTAGGGCTGGGCGATTTTGCAAAAAAAAAAAAAATCTCGATTATTTTAAAGTTATACCCGATTGTCGATTACGATTTTGATTTTTTTTGTTCTCGTACAATGCAATTAAAATAAGACTCAAATTTCTTTTTTTGCATTGTAATTAAAGGCTGCAGAAGTGCAAAAATAGTAACAGCACCACCTATAATTATCCTTTTAAGGGACTCAAACTTTATAACAATAACGATATCACAATAATTAACAATAATTAAAACAAAATAGATCTAAATTATCTATATCCTTATCTATCTATATCTAAGAATAGCTCACAAACAACTTTTATTTTAAATAATGTTCAGCAGAACCTCCTTACATTAGGAAAAAACTACAAAAAGTTCTTTACAGGTTTCTTAAAAGGAACACGAGCCTGTACTGTGCTGTTTCCACCACTGAGTGAGTCTGTATCAGTATCTACATTGGGGGGGCATCAAGTGATCACTCAGCTCAGCTTTGATTTTGTCCTCTTGTGATTTTGGGGGGTGGATACAACATTTTAAACATTTAAGGATGTGTAATGTGTCATTTTAGTCCCATAAAATTTTCAAACTGTATTAACCACTATTATGTGTCGTAGAATGATTCGATTCTATTGAACGGCCCTTTAAGCCAAAATAAAGGAACCGATTCGCACATTTGGGAGTCGTTACATACATACGGCTCTTTAAAAGAAACCGAGACAAAAGATCCGACTCCCTATCGCAGAATTCACTGCAGCAGTTTACCAGACGCGATTTTTTTACTCAGTAACGGATGTGATTTAAAATGTAGCGAATTACAATTCTTAATACAAAACATACTTAAGTAAAAGTAAAATTACAGGCTGTAAAATATACTTTAACAAGTACAAGTACATAAAAAAAACGACTCAATTACAGTAACGCGAGTAAATGTAAATTGATTCAGTGAATTTGATTCAGTGAATCTGAATTAAACTCTTCTGTTTGTGTCTCGTTTTGCCGATCGTGTTTGCGCTCCTTATTACTGAATCGAACCGTTACCGTGTATAATCCTTGTTGTCTTCCGTTTACTGTTTTGGTTTTCGCTGGTTTTGGACTCTACCTGGTTTTGTACACTGTTTTCGCCCTTTTTATATTAAACTTTCCCTGATTTATATTCCGCGGGCGTCTGCTCAGTTTCTGCTTCGTGACATGTTGGTATTTTAATTAAAATATAAAGTATGTAAACAATCGCGATTGTCACATTCTAACATCGGGTGAAAACGTTCATGCTAATTAATCGTGAAAATCGCCCAGCCCTAGTTTGTACCTACCTCAGAAATAAAAGGCCATTCATTATTTAGATAAATAAAAGATAAGCACAAATACAGTTTTATTTTATTTTTTTAAGAGAAATAATAAAAGGAAACTTTGTAATAATTTGTCTTCAGTCAGGAAAAAATCGTATCGTGAACCCAGTATTGTGAATCGCATCGCATCATGGGTAGAGTGTATCGTTACATCCCTACTTAGTTGATTCTGTAGGCAGTAGCGTCACTGGATAAAACCAGTTACCTGCATCTTATGGCTTGTGACCAGTATGAGGGTCTTGGCTGTGTTTACCCTTTCTGCTACATGGTTTTCTAAAATCCTGAAGCATTTTTTCTTGCCTATTTCACAGCAGCTTTTGAACTCGTTGCTTCTAGCGAAGTGCACTTGGCAGGCAGCACCAGGTGAACTCATGCAATGATGTACAGCTTTAGGACTACAGCGTTCTTATATTAAATACGTTCATTACACCCTGTGAGGACAGGTAGTGCTCGCAGATTTGGATTGTGTCTCATCACCAGTTTTGTGGCTTGTTATTTAAAAAAAATAAAGACTCTACAGTGTTTTAGTTCAGTGGAAGCTCAGTGGTTACTATACTGGATTAGTGATCAGTAGGTTGCTGGTTCAATCCCCACTGCCGCCAGGTTGTTGGGCCTGTTGGGCCCCTGAGCAAGGACCTTAACCCTAGATTGCTTGCATGGCATTCAGTCATAACTTCCGCATTCTGAGCTAACTTTACATTAACATTACAAGTTATAGGACAGTGGTAGCTCAGTGGTTAATGTACTGGATTAGTAATCAGAATGTTGCCACTACCAAGCCCCACCACTGTCAAGTTGCCACTGTTGGACCCCTGAGCAAGGTTCTTAACCCCTAATTCTTCAAATTGTTTACCATCATAATTAAAACTTACTTTGGATAAAAGTAGCCACTAAATGCTGCAAATGTAAAGCTAAAAAAGGCTAAAACGAAATAAAAAGAAACTATGACTTAATGAAAATAGTCATACTGAGGTGTATAAACGTTGGTCACATGCTGACTGCCTGTATTTGTTTGCAGGTATCCGTTATAGCACAGAAGTGTCTGTTGATGAAGTGAAAGCTTTGGCCTCATTGATGACGTACAAATGCGCTGTCGTCGGTAAGTGTTTTCAGGTGTTCTTATTAAAGTGTTGTGTTTATGCTGTCGTTTGAACATCCTCATCTTTTATTATTCTAATGAACTAACCTTTTTACAGACGTACCTTTTGGAGGTGCCAAAGCTGGAGTGAAGATCAATCCCAGAAATTATTCTGTAAGTGCTTACAGTTTAGCAAATGCATATTTTCTAAATCAATGGTCCCTTAGGACACTTTTGTAAACCAAAGCTGAAACACTGCTCAAGTTTCTATTAATAACAGGACTATCCATCAAAACCACTTCTGCCAGTAAATTGGCCTATGAGCTGTCCTGGCATTAAACCTTCAATTAATTAACTAACTAACAAACTAATGCAGGATTGCAAACATTTGGTTATCAATTAGCCATCCATCTGTCCATTCATTGTCCGTTTTACCACTGTTTTACTTTATCATGGTCTGGGTTGCAAGCAGGTCTGATTCCTTGGGCAAAGGGCAGAAAACACCCCAGACAGCTCACACACACACACACACACACACACACACACACTTAGGGCAATTTCTAGTAGCTCCAGTTAGCCTGACTGAATGTCTTTGGAATTGCAAACGCAAAGGACCCTGGTCACCTTGTCAGAGATTCGAACCAAAGCCCTTCTTGTTATAAGTCGCCACCATGCAACCCTATTTTGTAACATTTCTATTTTTATATTTAAAGCAGTAAAAATGACATTATTTTTTAAAGGTTACCAGCCTTTTTTGAACATTGGATGCACTTTGTGCTGCCAGTTTTATTGCTTGTCTATATATTATTATTTTCCTTCCAGGACAATGAGCTGGAGAAAATCACACGCCGCTTTACCATCGAACTGGCCAAGAAAGGATTTATTGGTAAGAATTACTGCCATTATTTTGTTTTTGCTGAGCTCAGACTATGCCCAGGAAACAGGGGTTGTGTTGAGGGTGGAAGTGTATTTTAGAAACACCGACAAACAGCTCTGTCTCATTTTTACTGGCCCACTTTAGCATATGAAGATCCAGTGGTGCATTCTTTACCCATAAACGGGTCTTTAATTCTTAAACAGAGGCTAATAAGCCTGTATGTTCCACCACAGTCATAACACAGATTGTTGTAATTGTACAAATGTTCTCTAAAATCCACTGAAATGCTTGTAATGTATTTAAATCTGCAGTTATGCATAAATGCAGTTGTGATCAAGTGCATGTGTGTCAGTGTGACATCAGTTGCTTTTTCCTAAAAAATGGACCATGTGCAGCCCCCCGAACGCCCCACCTCTCCCCCTGAAACTCTTCCAAATGACCTATTGGTTGTGGTTTGGGAATCCCTGCTAAAGAATCTAATAGTGATCTATCAGTCATGCCTTATTTTATGTTTTATTGAGAAATATGTGTCAGAACACTGTGATAATCGGTACAGTAGCATTTAAATCCCTCTTCTGTTTTCCAGGACCTGGCATCGATGTCCCTGCTCCTGACATGAGCACCGGAGAGAGGGAGATGTCTTGGATAGCTGATACGTATGCCACAACAATGGGACACAATGTGAGTGATTGGCCTTGTGTATTCATTTGTTCTTTAAAAAAGAGGGTTATTTTAACACTGCTGATAAGTTACAAAGGGTGCAATAATGGTAACAGTTATTGTAATTTTATTAGTAAATGTTTTTGCTTACTAAAACTGCTAATTAATCTAAAAGGTTATACAGGTGCTTTTACCCTTGATCCTCTCTGTATTGTGCTGTGATGCACAGTTGCTTTTGTAAGTTGGGAGGTGGAGCGGTGTGTTAACCTGCCATTCTAAATACTATTGCTGTCCAGATGCACAATGTAAATGCCTATAGTGTGTTTAGTGTTTATAGAGTATATAAAATAAGAGAATATTTCAAATTTGTTGTTTTTTTGTGTTATGCAGATGCCTAAAATGTAATAGTTACTTTCTGTAAATATGACTGAACTTGTTCCGCTGTAATTCATCATTTTTGTCATTTTTAGCTCTGGGCTGTATAAGAAAATTGTATGGTGTTTTTTTCCTTAGCTTTAGGAATTTAAAATATATATAATCTGTGAAAGTTGTGTAAGGTGATGGATGGACAGAAAAATACAAACAGCTATAGATAAATCAATGTAAGCAGGTAGGTAGTTAGGTAGACCGATATAAATAAATAGATAAATATGTAGACAGACAGACAGACAGACAGATTTATCTTGATTAAAATGTAGGATTACAGGAATAATAGTTGTGTAAAGACTGCCTTGACTTACAGCGCATTCAAAGTATTTGGCCCCCTCGATATTTTCGACACTTTATTGTGTTGTGGATTTAATTCAAATTAATTCACGTTTGTTAACCCTAACCAGCTTTGGTTTATGAGAAAACTGCTGAGTGCTTTTGTCTGTGTGAACTTGATCTGATTTAGTGTATAATAATGATTGATTGCAAATGGATTATATAAATGTTATTTGCTTTCTGTTTACCCGACTAGGACATCAATGCTTATGCTTGTGTGACTGGGAAGCCCATTAGCCAGGGTGGCATTCATGGCCGAATCTCTGCCACTGGACGCGGAGTCTTTCATGGCATTGAAAATTTTGTCAATGAAGCTTCCTACATGACTCAGTTGGGCATGACTCCTGGCTTTGGAGACAAGACCTTCGTTGTTCAGGTATGAAGCAGAGCTTTCATGATCATTTAAATAAAATGCTTTATTAGATATCTGCCATAGGCTTTATTGTTTTTAGGCAATGGGTATGTTTATAGTGTATGGGTGTCAGAGACACAGGCACCATTTTCCTACCTTATCACTGTCTGTTAGGAGCTTTGCTTTACATTTTCTGCACTTAGCAGACGCTCTTATCCAGAGCGACTTACAGAAGTGCTTCCATAATAAACATTACCTTACTCTAGTTTAAGTAGACAACAGTTCAAGAACACATCTGCTGAAACCTTTTTTTTTCTCAAGAAATGAATGAGTGTTGGTAAGTAAGTACATGTCAGCTTAAGTGCTTGGTAAAGAGCTGATGAAGGTTTTTAATTGTCTTTTTTTAAAGACAGCAAGAGACTCAGATGTTCGGACAGTCAAGGGAAGTTTGTTCCACCACTTGGGTGCAATCATGCTTCAATCATGGTCAGGCTTTTTCTGTTAAGCAACAACACTTATATTATATTATAATTAATATAATATAATACAATACAATACCACCGTCTTTAGGGACTAAACCTGACATCAGTACTTAATGTTGATGTGTGAAAACAATAAATAATCGTCTGACATTAAATTGATGCACCAAAACACATCATTTAAAGGTGATCAGTTTATCTAAATATGATTAAAGAGAACAGTAATACCATTGTGATTAAAGCCTAGTAAACCATATGCCTTAATATTAGCACTTCAACAACACAGGTCCAGATTGGCTTGTTTACATTTCCAATGTCTGTCATTTTATAGACACGATCCTCGGAGTCATGTAATTAAATGCAAACATGACTGTTTGCTTTGCTATATGGCTAAGTTTCCAAGATACTATGTTTGCTAATTTAGTTCAAGTCGGTGAAACCAAAATTCCACCTCATGCAATAAAATTGTCAGGAAATAACACTTTATAAACGAAGGCAGCTGTCAGAGGCAAAAAATGAACATGCTGGGACAGGTGATAATAACAAATTGTTGCTATGGTAAATACATTTCTTAATCTCATTATTCAGTTCTGTTATCAGATCTCTGATTATTGTCCAATAATAATATAAAACGGACATGGTTACACTAATAAAGTTGTTTCTCTGCAGGATATGTGAAACATTATATGTTTGTAAGTTTGTGTCCTGTGCTCATGTGGATGATTTGTCATCACACATGTTTACAGTACGTGTTAGTAGATCTGATCAGTTAATGTGTTAAATCCAGTCTTATGATGTGTCAGAGGGTTTGAGTGAGTATCAGATCAAGACATTTTTAGTGTTGGGTATGCAGTAGGTTTAAGTAAGTAAGTTAAGTAGGTATTCAGAATCGTTGACTTTTTGCACACTATTGTTTTGTGGATTTGATTTTTAAATGAATATAACTTCCATTTTTACCCATAATGCATGCTTAATAATATATAATGACAAAGTAAAAACAGAGATTTTTTTAAAAAAGCAGAAACTTCTTATTTATAGAAGTATTCAGACCCTTTGCTTCGGGACTCCAGATTGTGGTCAGATGTGTCCTGTTTGTCTTAATTATACATGGGAATTTAGTCAGAATGTAGTCATTCATCTTTAATAGTTGGCTCATACCATCCCTACAGTGAAACATGGTGGTGGCAGCATCCTGCTAATAGGGCTGTTTCTCAGTGGCAGGGAGAATTGAGGGATGGATGAAAACACCCAAATACAGGAAGATCCTATATGAAAACTGGTTCAACATGACAGTGATCCTATAGCATTCTGCAAACAACGCGGGATTGGCTTTGGGGTAAATCTCAATGACCTTAAATGCCTTTGAGAGAGCTGAAAATGGCAGTTTACAGAGAGCAAAACAGGGTCTGAACAATAGGGGGGAAAAAGGTTTTTGAAGCTTGTAGAGACGTATTGAAGAAGACTTGCAACAGGAATTGCTGTCAAAGGTGCTTCTACAAAGAATTCAAATAAAGAGTCATTATTTTTTTGAAAGCTTGTTTTGACATATGGGTGATTAGGCGTAGATTAGAGAGTAAACATGGTAATTACATCTATTCAGAATCAAAACCTCAACACAGTAATGTGTGCAAAAGGTCAAGGGCTCTGGAACTTCCTTAATCCAGTGTAGATTGGAATTATATTCAGGATGTATTCCTGCTCTGTGCAGTGTTTCTGGGTCAGCTTTAGTATGATAATAACCCTGATCAGGATTGAACGGATTTAAAGGAGTAATAGATACAATATTTTTTAGTATCTATGTATCATGTAGCTGACTTGTTTAAATTATTTATTATAAATCATTTAATTTAATTGTTTTATGTATTTTTGTGATTATTTTTACCCTAACAATTATAGTCTGCCATGTTTTCACTTGTGAGCAGTAAAGATAATAATAGGATAAAAAGGCTCTACTGTTTGTTATAAAGAAACATCAAATGTTCATGTTTTTTATAGGGTTTTGGTAACGTGGGTCTGCACTCCATGCGCTACCTGCACCGTAACGGGGCAAAGTGTGTCGGAGTCGGTGAGCTAGACGGAAGCATCTGGAACCCTAATGGCATCGACCCCAAGGAGTTAGAGGAATACAAGCTGGTGAGTGTGATCTCTATATATCATTGCTTTCTGATAATATACGTACTCCAGTAAAAACCAGTCTGGTTTCCTAGACGTGTCTGTAAACACATTAGTACTGTTTATGTGGCATTGTTGGCAAGCAGCACTTGCAGGAATGTTACAGTATAAAAAATGATTAAGCAGGTGCATTTTAACTTTATAATATATTCATTTAACGTTCAATTCTGCAGCATTTGTTTAACTTATTTAAGAAAATATTTGATAAGGTGATGGAATTTGTTCTCTCACGTGTTACTACTGTTAATTTAACTGCTTTTTTTCTATTCAAAACAACTTTTGGGTAATTTACATTGGATTACTACTGCTAATAGTACTTCTATTAATAATCATCACTCAACATCCTTCTCATCATAAACGTCTATTATAAACCAGCAGGTTACAATAGTAGGAGTATTTCCAACTAGCTAGAAAATGTTAGAAGTTTACAAGTAGGTAAACATTAGTTCATCTGATATTTATTCATTTTTAAAGTACATTTTAAGCTGTTATAACCCAATAACAGTAGAACATGTTTCACACTGTACTGTATCTACTGGTTCATTTAAAAAACCTTTAGAATAGGGCGCGAAATGGTCGGGTGTCCAAGTAAGCTGGGTCGGTTTTCACCGCTGGCAGTTGAAAGGAAGTGGCTGCGTGTCGATGGAGGTGCACGATAGTGTGTTGTTCTCCTCAGCCACTGTGAGGGTGTTGTATGCTGCAGTGAATTATATTAGGGAGTTTGAAACGACTGTATTGGGAGAAAAAGGTGAAAATTGTGCCTCCACAACAATTTATAATGTTACTCAAGTAAAAATGTGATTTACCATTGTCTTAAATTGCACGCCACCATCTACTAGTTCTTTGCAACTTCCTGCAGGTTATTAATAAATACCTTGTCCCTAAGTTATTTAGGAGCTAGTACGAATGACCTGAGCTCTCACTCTCTCTTTTTTTTTCTCTCTCTCTCTCTCTCTCTCTCTCTCTCTCTCTCTCTCGCTGTGTGTGTGTGTGTGTGTGTGTGTGTTGAACAAGGAAGTTTTAGTCGGGGTTTAAAAGGCTGCCATCTAGTGGTTTTCAGTAGTATTAAGCAGTCGTTCCCAAACTCTCGTCACTGCATTTCTATAAATAATTTCTTTGTTCTTGGTACCCTGGAATGGGGTTCAGTTTACCCCATTAACAGCCATTATGACACCCACTCTAGAAACTACTGGTATAAAATGACAAATGTGTAAAATATATGTTCAGCTACACAGTAAAAGTCCCTAATAATAGCAATAATAATAAAAATAACTGTCTGTCTTTAGACTCATGGTACAATTGCTGGCTTTCCCAACGCAAAACCGTATGAAGGAAACATCTTGGAGGCTGAATGTGACATTTTGATTCCTGCTGCTAGTGAGAAACAGTTGACCAAGAAGAATGCGCACAATATCAAGGCCAAGGTGAGAGGAGAGTTTATTTACTGAGTCTATGCGGCTGTGCTAATAGTTCTGACTTGTTTTAAAATGACATCATTTTTTAATGTGTAAATGAAAGCTTAATAATTTTAGGTATTTAACATTTGCACAGTCAAGTGATATGAAGGTGTAACATAATATATTATTTATTATTGTTGTGTTGTAATAGATCATTGCTGAGGGTGCCAACGGTCCCACCACTCCTGAAGCCGATAAGATTTTCCTTGAGAGGAACATTATGGTGATTCCTGTAAGTCCACAGTTTATTAAGAGCTACATGTTTCTGTGTGTATAAAACATGTTTAACATATTTATTTTATCTATTCATTTTTGAGTTTTGCCCTTGCTTTATACCAGTCAGGGTGGCGGTACACAGCACAAACCACCGTTTATCATTCAGTTGTTTATGACCGCATGTTTACAGTGAAATTATTTATATGCATTAATAAGCCCTCTTATAAATGAATTCTGATGGAAGTGTGTAAATGAACATTTTCTTTTCCAATGAAGCTATCAGTGCAGTTATGATTGATTTGTCAGACCGTGTAAGTGTAGCTTTTGTTTTGAACAGGACATGTACCTGAACGCTGGTGGTGTAACTGTGTCCTACTTTGAGTGGCTGAAGAACCTGAACCATGTCAGCTATGGTAGACTTACCTTCAAATATGAAAGAGATTCCAACTACCACCTCCTTAGTAAGTCCACGACTATATACTCACTTTCTTAACCGCTTATCCAATCAGGGTCGCAGGGGGGTGCTGGAGCCTATTCCAGTAACACCTTGGACAGGGCACCAGTCCATCGCAGGGCAGACACAAATACACACACACCCATTCACCTATAGGGCAATTCAGTGTCTCCAATTAACCTGACTGCATGTTTTTGGACTGTGGGAGGAAACCGGAGCTCCTGGAGGAAACCCACAGAGACACAGGGAGAACATGCAAACTCCACACAGAAAGGACCTGGACCACCCCACCTGGGGATCGAACCCAGGACCTTCTTGCTGTGAGCTGACAGTGCTACCCACTTAGCCACCGTGCCGCCCTGACTATATACTATTATTCACAAACAGTAGTAGTAGTTGAAGAGGGCGAGAAGCCTGTATCTAAGGATATCTCAGTGAAAGAATGACATGTAATAATTATGTATTAATTAATAATAAATAATAATTCAGGTGCTCAGGTGGTGCAGCGGTTTTATTTCTAGTCCACCACCACTTAGATCAACAGTACTATTTCCCCCCACGCCTCATGTGCTACTGAGAGAAATGAGTGCATCATTATTGTTTGGAGACCCAGATATTTAACTGACCATGACCATTCCTGCTCAATACACAAACTCCAATGCCCAGTCCTAATTATCACAAGCTGGCAGATCAGCTTCACATGCCAGAGCTCTTTCAGTAAATGCAGGCACTTTGACCTCTGTCATTTATCTCCATCTCTCGGCTGTAATAAAATGTAATCAAGTGTCCTAGCACTCATATTTACTTCTGTTCTAAAGGGCTTTGAGTGCTCACAGTGCAAGCGCTGGAAATATTGTGGTTTAAAAGATTAAAGATTGGATTACTTTTAGGGTTTTTATTTCCTAAATAGCGCCTTCCCACACTAACACAGTTGGCTGTGTTTAAAGAAGGGAAGGTTGGACCTAGTCTCTTCCCTCTGCTGCTGCTAAATGCGATTTCCGGGGCTGTTTCTGGGCGCCTGCGTGAGTGAAGCGGAATAACATGGAGCTTCACGTGGCTCTCCTAATGAGATGTGGCTTAGTGTGGGAACCCAACACTGCCAGGTGATAGGAAGCTGCCACAGATTGGACACGTGTTGGAAAGGGTGTGTGGTGATCCGGCTCTACTTGATCAGTTCAGGGTTTGTGCAAGCAACAGCGGATTTACTCTCACGAATCGGAAATGACTACATTTACATTTTCTGCACTTAGCAGATGCTCTTATCCAGAGCGACTTACAGAAGTGCTTCCATAGTAAACATTACCTTACTGTAGTTTAAGTAGACAACAGTTCAAGAACACATCTGTTAAAACCAGAGTTATTTATTTTTTATTTTTTATTTTTTAATAAGAGCATTAGTAAGTAAGTACATGTCAGTAATCGTCTTTTGAAGACGGCAAGAGACTCAGATGTTCGGACAGACAGGGGAAGTTCGTTCCACCACTTGGGTGCAAGTACAGAGAAAAGCCTTGATGCCTTGATGGTCTTCCTCGAGTCCTGGGTGGAGGATCAAGTCAAGCAAGACAAGTGGATCGGAGGTTGCGTGGTACAGACCTGACTAGATCGGAGGATAATTTTTATTTAACAGCCTTAGCTGAAAAAACATCTTTGATACCTGAATTGCAGTGCTTACTACCAACTAACATCCTGAAACATCTTGGTCTGGTGTTTACATAAAATCCCTTAATTTTTTTTTAAATGAGCTTACAAAATAAGATGCAGATTATTTTATTATTTTGTTATTATTTTTCTAACATGAAGCTGTACTTCATGTTGGCTTATTTGCTTTCATTTTGAGACCGAAATACATTTGTGTGTCAAAAGCAAGGACTAATGTTTTAATATTATGTTTTATTTTTACAGTGTCTGTGCAGGAGAGCCTGGAAAGAAAGTTTGGGAAACATGGAGGTTCTATACCTGTAGTCCCGACCTCAGAATTTCAGGCCAGGATTGCTGTAAGTACATAAACACACACACACACACACTTTTTTTACCAACCCTGTTAGCTTACCTACTGCTATTGGCTTCTCTTTTAGCCATACCTGTTAAATAAATGCACTTTGATTAAATAATTACTGAGCTTATTTGTTACTCCCTATCCACCACTGAGCACTATGATATAACACATTTTTATATTGGTATACTCACAAAGTGGCCAAAAAACATACGTGTAAGACAGGTGTATGATGGATGTAGTTTAGTTTTTAATGAATGAAAGTACCAGGCAGGTTTACATGATAAAGTGTTTAGTGAGAGTGAATATACAGGTACAATCAGAAATATTCATATATACTTTTATGTGAAGCTTATTTATTATTTGAAATATATTACAGGGAGCATCTGAGAAGGACATAGTGCACTCCGGACTGGCCTACACCATGGAACGCTCTGCCAGGGTTAGTATTTATTAATGTACTTTTACAACTTTTGTATGTTTGGTTTTAACCTTGTTTGAGAGAGCCATTTTTATGTTGGTTAAGTAATAAGTACAAGAGGACCTGATCATAAAGCATTTAAAACTGCAGCTGATGGTTTGCTTAGTGATCATGCTATTTATACAATAAAAAAAATTATGAAATTTTTTGCTGAGCTTTTGCTAATAAAGCACTCACAAAATATTTTAACTATAGTTACAGTATAGTACAAGGGATCTTTTCTATTTTGGTTGGAAACGTTGAGGGTGGGAGTAGTAGTAATCGGTTGTGTCTGAGAGATTGAAGTCCGGATTAAAGTTAGTACCATCTGATTTACACCTTTTTGGATGCTCAAAGAAGATTTTCATGTGGTGATGATGTGAAAGCAGCACTGCATCAGTGGCTACATGCTCAACCAAAAACATTTTTTGCTGACGGCATTAAAAAGTTGGTACGATGCTGGAAAAATGCATCAGAAGGTGATTATGTAGAAAAGTAATGTAACTTGTTTTTGAAATTCTTAATAAACAGAGCTAGAAAAAGTGCAAAAACTTTTTGACATTTACCTACAAGAAGTCAAATAAACTGATGATAAAATCATTTATGTAACTTCTTGTTTCTTAACTAATAAATAATAAGTGAGCGTTTTACTGCTGTAATTACCATAACATCTGAATTACACAAATAGTTTTTTAATATCCAAACAAAAAAAGTAAATGTGCAGAGTTTACCTTTGTACTGGAACATGGTGCAAAATATGTACAAAAATGTTTGTTAAAAAACATTACACACAGACTTTAAACTGATTTTAATGTGTATTTTAGTTCCAGCGTTTATTATTTAAATAATATAAAAGCATAGACAAGTTTTTCTACTTAATCTCTGAACTGCCACATGCACACTGAGGGTGGGTCGGTGTGTGTTCCAAATCACTGCTGACTGCTACAAATCACTACAGACTGTAGCTGCACTTTTCACTGGAATAAAACATTAACTGTTGGATATGAATTTTAAATGACATGTTATTAAAAAAAATTTATTTTATGGGTTAATCCATTGGAGTTCTATTTATAATTCTCTATTGTTGTTGTTGTAGTAATATTTTGCATGACATAATGTGTGATAACAGGCCCAGCATGACATAATGGTTTGCCTAAGTTGAAGTCTGGGCACCACTAGACCCTGATGAGAAACAGATGTAATTAATTTGTATTATTATACAATATCTTTCATTTCAGCAAATCATGCGCACGGCCAACAAGTACAACCTGGGGCTGGACCTACGGACAGCGGCATACGTCAACGCCATTGAGAAAGTCTTTAAAGTGTACAACGAGGCTGGCCTCACCTTCACATAAACGGCTGTTTTAGTTTGTCCGCCTGTCTGTCCGTCCATCAACAGACACCCACATCTTTCTGCCTCCTCCCCAGCCAGATATTCTCTTCAATTAATACCTGTTTACATTTAAATATAGTCACTATACGTTACTGACACCAAAGTCTGTCTGTTACTGTAGTCTGAGTTTAGTATCTTCCAAAAAAAAAAAAAAAAAAAGCCAAAACACTAGCGTTTGTACTGTACAACGTGGTTTATTTGTTACGCTGCTCTGTGATGCTCTATTCAGGGAAGTTCTAGCTCCAGCTTTTACAGCATATCAGATACAAACAGCCGTCAAGCCTTACTGTCACAACAGCACAAGTGCTCCTTTGCTTCTCAGTTATTTCTTTTAACAAGTTAGTGGCATATAAAACTGACAATTCTATGCATTTATCTGTTACCAAAGTTGCACAGAAGTATATGTATCTGTTGTTGCACTTGCCGTTGCCTTTATTATTATTATTGATAGAAAATAATTTGGTGCTGTTAATGCTAATAAGCAATCAATAATCTTTATAACCACATGCTTCCAACATGAAATATATGGACCAGATCTTAATAGGTAATGTCCTGATTATATGCACTTAACATCTACAAACCCAATTTCTAAAAAAGTCAGGACGTTTTGTAAAATGCAATAAAAACAACAACAACGTGTCTAGTTAGTTCACTTCAACCTTCATTTAACTGACTAAAGTGCAAAAGGTTTTGGCTGATCATCTTGATTGTATTTTGTAAATGTGAACAAATTTGAATTTGATGCCTGGAACCCACTCACAAAAGTTGTGATGGGGCAAAAATAATCATGAGAAGTTATATTATATTATAATATTCAAATCACAATGTTTTGAAAGATTTTACAATAAGCAGGTGAACTGATCCATCATAAGCTCAGTCTTTGCAATAAAACCTGGTTTGTGGCTCACAACATTGAATTGGCGGTCACTTCTTATTGCAAGCTTCAAATAATTTAGTTCTTTAACCATCTATCCTACATAATATTGTAAAAAGATTCAGGGAATCTGGTCAAATCTCAGTTTATGTAGGTAAGGCCACAAACCACCTTTGAATGTTTGAAATATTTGTGTCCTTAGCATTGCATGAGATCATGTTATTTTAATAAATAATAAATATAGCCATGTTACTCGAAAGAAAAGTCATACTTTCATTCTATGTCAGGTATTATCTCAGATGGATTAAAAGTCAGTGGAAATGTACTGTGGTCAAATGAGTCCATATTACATCGTGTTTCCGAAAAAGCCACAAAGTTTTACATACAAAAGATAAATAGGGCACTCCAGACTGTTATCAAAGAAAGGTAAATCGTATGGGGGTGCATCAGTGGCCACGGCATGGGGACCTTGCATATGTGTGAAGATACTGTTGATGTGGAGGCATATATTGAAATTTTAGAGAGAAGAATCGGACAATGCTGACCACGGATCACCATTGTCTGTCGAGCAGCTGAAGTCAAGCAAGAATGGGCAAGAATTCTACTTGCAAAACTGCAATAAATTGTGTCTTCAGTTCCTATACAGTAAAAAAAAAAAAATAATAATCTAATTAATAGTAAAGGTGAAAAACGCAGTAGTAAACACGCCTCGGTCCCAACTTTTTTGAGTGTGTTTCAGGCATCAGATTCTAAGTTTTTTTATATGAACAAAATACACTAAAGCGGATCAGTGAAAACATTGGAAATCTTTGTATGTTCATCAGTTATTTAAAGGTTCAAAAGAGTGAACAGATCTCAGATTCTTGTTTTATTGCATTTTTTTCGAAATGTCTCGACTTTTTATGGAAATGGAGTTTGTATATGAAAGAGGAATTTGCTTTTTTGTTTGTTTTCATAATTATATCTGTGTATGAAAATCTTAGATCCTTTACGGGGAGAGAATTTATACTGCCTTGTTTAAAATAACCAACAATAAACCGTGAACACGAGAGTGTGTCGCTTATATCTGTTTCATTGTCATAATTTTAGATTATAGGAACAGCAGCTATAGCATGAAGTAGGATGGCTCTAATTTGATCCTGGGAAGTCCAGTGGAGTTTACTCCTGATTCCAGTCCTGAGTTACCAGTTTTAGTAGGTGTAATAGAACAGGGATGTACAGTATGTCATCAACAACCACTGGTGTAATACCGTAGGCTGGTTCATATGGGAGCAGCTTCATGGAAGTCAGCATCCTAAAGCAGCAGCATGGACTGTGGTGGATGTACTGTTTTTTTTTTCTACACTAAGTATTAGGAGGCGGCACAGTGACTAAGTGGGTAGCACTGTTGCCTCACAGCAAGAAGGTCCTGGGTTCGATCCCCATGTGGGGCGGTCCAGGTCCTTTCTGTGTGGAGTTTGCATGTTCTTCCCGTGTCTGCGTGGGTTTACTCTGAGTGCTCCGGTTTCCTCCCACAGTTCAAAGACGTGCAAGTGAGGTGAATTGGAGATACAAAATAGTCCATGACTGTGTTCGATATAATCTTGTGAACTGATGAACCTTGTGTAGTGAGTAACTACCGTTCCTGTCATGAATGTAACCAAAGTGTAAAACATTACATTAAAATTCTAACAAACAAACAAACTAAGGACTACTACTGTTAGGGGTCGCCACAGTGGATCGTTCATCACTATCTCACCTGCTTGTCCTTCTCTCCATTTATAAAATCTTTTTTTCTACATTAAAGTCTTTACTTTTGTTTGTTAAATTGACAGGTCTATAAGGCGCTTCTCATAACTCACCCAGTTACTCACAGTTATTAGTCTTAAGCTTTGACACAACTGGTAGCTCCAGTAGGTTCTAGAGTACAAACATTTGTTTGTACTCTAGAACCTACTGGAGCTACACACACATGTAGATATGAAGGGAGGGGGGCAGATTAATGTGCTGAATAATCAGATCATTGGGTTTAAAGCTACTGGATGTCGTGCCTCTATAATGATGCCCAGGTTTTGGGATAGGGTGTCTAACAAGCTCATTTTAAGGTGTCCAGATACTTTTGGCCATATAGTGCAGCATTGCTGATGAAAGCACAACTACCACATTAAAAATAGGCTTTATTTACCACTGAATTGTATACATTTATAGTTTGGGTTTAGGCTGTGAAATGACCAGGGTGCAGTGTAAGAATGCACTATTAATAACACAGTTAACACTTTATATACATTTTATTAATTTACATTTTAAAACATTAGCATCATGTGTAAACATAATGATAATAAGGGAGGAAAAATTTGGGGAAAAGGCACTTCTAGTTTAGAATCCAGCGACTATAAAAATACACGTTTATGTTTTAAAACGCTGTTAATCAGAGCTGTACACGTTACATTAGTTAACATTGCAGGTAATATTAATTAAAACCAAAAATTTATCATTTTGAAATAGCTTATTTTCTTAATTCATTATTATATATAAAAGCTAACATTAGCTTTTCCTGTGTTGTGTTTGTTCTGTTCAGCTCCATTCAGAAGACGTTAAATCGTTACAAAAACATATTAAATATTTAATATGTACACGGAACATTTTCCTTAGACGCCTTCTTCAGTTTACAGTCCAGCCAGCTCATCTAGTGCAGCATTGAAGTCTGCACCTAAAAAAGAAATCATTTTATTAGTATTCTATAAGATCACTAAAACCACAGTACACAGATACAGTTCCTAACTGTTGTGAAATTTAGTCAAGGTTATTATACAGTAGTTAAAGAAAACAATTTTAATAAAAAAAATTTAAATGTCCTAAAATATTAAAGTAACTGAAAACTGGAGTAAATGCATTTGAATCAAACTATAATAAACCACATGCTAAATGTTGTATAATTTGTGTATCTGATCTTTATAAATTAATAAATCAATACACACTGCACATGATCAATCACAGCTTCGTCTCTCCCTGCTGACATTTTCTCCATAAAACCAAAAATGTGGCTAATTCACCTGCATGAGGCGAGTTTATTTGCTGATCAGCTTTGTGCACGGAGAGCCACACCCTGATCAGCATTATTCCCCAACTGTGCAGGTGCCGTCAGCCAGCAGAGGTTGTAATTCGCTGAGTTATGAGGAGTCACTATCCGGCTTGTTCTACCTTATGAACAACAGCCAATGGTTGTTTATGCAGCCGCCCAGCCCAGACAGATGGCAAAGCTGAGATTCAATACAGTGTATTTAAAAATCCCAGCTCTTGTGTGCTAGCGTGTTTTACCGCTGTGCCACCTGAGCAGCTTGTTTGATATTTTTTATCAATTTATTAGGATGGTGATATTCGTAGTGTTCATTTAGTTTTATACGTTTGTAGTTTCCTCGAATGTTTAGGGGTTTGAGCTTTTTTTGTTGATGTAATATAATAACTGTAATATATCTGGTTTAATGACCAGCCACAAAAAACCCACAAACTAAATTGACTAAAACATAATTTGTGCTAAATAAAAATACTAACAAATAAATAAAACTAAACAAAAATTTCTAATAAATAGTGAAAATATTATAAAAAAATAAAACTAGCTACACTTTTAGGGAAACATTGACTTAAACCACAATAGTGGTAAAGCTCTTCATGACAAAGTGACTTATCTTGTTCTCACTCACTACAAATACTAAAGCATGTGAACACATTGTAAAGTTATAGTTTACAGTTATATACAGTAGTTCCAATCTATTTATAAGGTTCTGTGTGCTCCAATATACCTGCTTGTATCTTGTGAGTAAAGTCAGGTGTAATGGTGCAGGAAACACATAGTTTATTGGGTTTGAAGAACCATAACTTGTCATCATTTTATTTGTGTGGATGTAAGTTGTAGGGCAGCATACCTTCTGGACCAGCTACTGCACCACCGGCTGCACCGCCGTATGCACCGCCTGCTGGTGCGCCTGCTGGTGCACCTCCTGGTGCACCTGGGTTTGTGCCCTGTCCAGCTGCTGCCAATAGACCCCCAAACAGTCCTCCCTTCTCAGCTTTACCCCCCTGTCCAGCAGAAGAAAAGAGGCCTCCTATACCCCCTGACGTGCCTGGATTCTTGCCTCCCATACCCCCTGACGTGCCTGGATTCTTGCCTCCCATTAGTGATTTCACCTTCGTTTTGGCGGCTCTAGCTGTGGAAAAAAGTACATTCAGGAAAAATCACTTAAGGGTGCATAAAGAGTAAAATTTTTAGTAATACTATCTTTTAGTTAATTGGATTTTTTTTTCCAGATCTTTATGGAGCCAAATTCTGAACAAAAGTTGAAATTTTCATTCATTTCTTAGACTTTTCTTTCTTAAAATATTTTAATTTCTCTTTTATCTATTTATATCTATTTAATAATTGAGGTATTATACTTTTAGGTTACCAAATTTATTTTTCGTGATCTGGCTTGTGGGCGTGGCATCAACTGAGAGGAGTGGCACAATGACAGTTTAGCGAAGTGGGCTGAGAACCTTCCTGGATGTTGCCTTCATGATATATGACTCAACACTTTCTATACACCAACTTCAGCATGTGAGATAAAAAGAGTTTTGTTTATCAGGCTGTTTTAGGCAGTATTGCATCTGTCATATTGTGCAGTACCACTAAAAAAGGAAAGTTGCAGCCACAGTCGAATTATAGTCGACGTTCTGGCAAACACAAATCCACATTAGTCAGAAACTTAAGCTAAACACTGTAGAGACTAAAATTCATGGTCTGCTGTCACATCTTATGCCACGATTCTTTTAGTTATTGTCACGCCTTCACATCAGATTAGAAACAAAAACCTGAAACTGAAAAAAATAAGAATTAAAAAAAAAATTAATAAATAAGGTCTGACTCTGAAAACATAAAATCTGCAATTCAAAAATGTAGACCTCAGATATCAAAATATACATGAACGTAAACAACAAAAATTAAAAAATGTATCTAAAGAATTTAATTCAACACAAAAAATTAAATACAATTATATTTAAACTGAAAAAAAAAACTTTTAGTTCCCTTGTTTTTATTTTTTATTTTTTTATTTTCTTTAATGCATTTTCTTCCCATTTTCCTCCTTATTTAGCACACTCAATTTGTTTTCCGCTGCTGAGAGATACCAGATTGCATCTGAGGACAGCATGTCGCTGTACACGCCTCTTCCGACACCTGTACAGCCCTCCTCTTCTCGCCCCTGCTTTCTGCACAGGCATCTCTTCCGCCAGTCAGGGTCCTTACACAGCGTATGAAGATCCCACCCATCCACATTTAGTCCGGCCCCACCCTGCAGATATGGTGGCCAATTAGTATCTGCTGCAAGCACTGCCAATTGTGTTCACCAGGTGGTGCCCAGCCGACCGGTGGCAATGCTGAGTTTCGAACCGAAGAGTTTAGAATCTCGGTGTTGGTGTGCTAGCAGAATATCCCAGCTAGTGGCTTAGTGGTTGTTCACTAACTAACACCTGCAAGATGTAAGGAAATGAACTCAATTTGCAGGATGCTTAACCACGGCAGAACAATAGTGCGGCTGAAGAACTACAAAATAAAAATGGGAAAACTAATAAAAAAAAACAGTGAACCTAATCAAGTATGAAAAGCCAAGCTATCATCTACAGCCAAAAGTGTCAAGAGATGATATAAAACAGAGAAAAGATGAGAAGCTGTTGTTACAAATGTTCCAGCTACTCATTCCACCAGTGTGAGACAACCTTGGAAAAACAACAAAGACAGAAAACAACACAAAAGGTGTGAAGCAGGCACTCCTTGGGTGTCTCTGGAGGCAGTTTGCTCATCACAGTGACAAAAAAGCCGCCACAACCCAGGCTGAGTTTCACAAAAAAAGACAAACAATCCCAACATATGCGCTGGCAGGACAGACCAAGCCTGGCATCACAGCCTCAGATAGAGTGTAAAAGCAAAATCAAACAAAACAAAAGCCAGCCACTCTCTGGTGAAAAAGCTGTAATTCCACTCAGTGAGGCGCAGGTATTAATAATGTCATTCATCTGCTCTTCTATCTCCCCCTGTTGGCAGGTGGGTTTGTTACAGATTTATCATTTTGTTTCTAGGAACATAATTTAAAACCAGTTAGAAGTTGGAACTTGGCACACTGATGACGCCAATTAGTGTCTGGAGGCTGGTGTAAGATAGGGAAGGTTCTGAACTGACCATTTAACCAAAGCGACTTACAGTTATGACTGAACACAATTTTTGAGCAATTGCCAACAGTGGCAACTTGGCGGTGGTGGGGCTTGAACCGGCAACCTTTTTATTACTAGTCCAGTACCTTAACCACTGAGCTATCACTGCCCTAGATTAATTGCCATACTTGCCAGGTAAAATGTCTTCTTGTCCGATTGGCAGTTGTAGTCTAGCGGTTACGGTACTTGACTAGTAAACAGAAGGTCGCTGGTTCAAGCACCACCACTGCCAGGTTGTTGCTGTTGGGCCCTTGAGCAAGGCCCTTAACCCTCAATTGCTCAGACTGTATACTGTCCCTGTACTATAAGTCTCTTTGGATAAAGGCGTCTGCTAAATGCCGAAAATGTAAATGTTGTCCTGATGGACTAAATGTTGGTAGTTTTGACTACAGCTACAGTAGTTTTACCCTGAGCATTTATTTGTTGTTTTGATGGCAATTAAAATTTAAGAAAAGTTTAATCCAATATTAAAAAAACTATGACTTTAAAATTATTAATAATAATAAACAACTAGTTGTTTATCCCTACTATCTGGTGGTGACCCTCCCAGTTAGTCCTACTTTGTTAAATTATATATTGATTTGTTGTACATCTAATTCATTAAATCAGATAAAGTTACATACAATCACAATAACACGGAACAGAAAACAATAATTAAAGCTGGAAAAAAAATCAAATTCCACTTACCAGCTTGATCAACTGCGGCATCTACAAAGTGGTTCAGAGACATGATTACAAGAGTCGATTCCTCAGCAGAAGAAAATGAGACTTCAAATAAACAAACCAGTATGTAAGGATACAGATGAGAGCTAATGCTTATAAAGAGGTACACCTGACTTTCTCAGGACACGCCCTGACACTAGAAGCTAATTGGATGATCTGATGAGGTGGGGGGACAGGAGGAAGGAGAAATCAAGCTAAACTGGTTTAACTGGTTTCACTCTTAAAATATGTCAAAGTTTTTTTTCTAATTAAAAACACCCAAACATAGAGACTAAAAACAAAGTATCAAAACTATTTTGTGCATGTTAAAATGTTTGTTCATTTATTTATCATATATCCTGATTCAGAGTTGTACATTAAGGATTCACAGCCTGGTAAATGCAACATGTTTAGGGGGTCACACACTACACCATCTATCACCAACTGGAATCGCAGGCGTTGTGTTATGTGTTGTAGAGAACAATAAGGTCAGAAATACTGTAAAACTTGTGTGTGCTGATGTATTCTGATATAAACTATATTATGCCCCTGTCCCACCTTTTTACGCTCCTCCTCTGCATTTCCCCTCACACCGTATCCTGCATTATCATTGGCTGTTCGACATAGCACTCATTGCCAGTTGGGCATCTTAGATCCAGATATTTGACATGCTAGATATCTCTCTTCGGTCCACTCAGATCGAGTTGTTAAGTAGTTCACACATAGCGATTGAGAGCCGAGTTTGCTCCCGAGTTGCTCCCGAGCCGGCAAATCTAGCGCCGACCAGTTGGCAAGCGAAAATCAGGGCAAAAATCGTGTAGTGTGAACTAGGCATAACTTGTACAGGACACTAATGCTACATATTACAGGACACTCTTTTTTTACCAAAGGTGTTTAATGTTTAGTGGCCACACTTAGTAACAAGCTATTATATTTTCAATCACACCAGCTGCCAAATAATGTAACAGTTATTAAGCTGTAGTTAGTACGGTACAGTAGTCAGTTAACTAGCAGTCAATTTACTGGGTATTCTATTATTAAAACTGTTAACCAACATAGCTAATAGTCAAGTTATGACCTATGTACATCCTATTTACAACCTAGGTAAACTTTATATTAAAGTTATTCAAACTGGTTAATATAAGGCTACCATATAATTTAAACCAGCCACCAGTTTGTTTCTAGTAAGCTAGTTAATATGAGGTTATATAATTTCCAAGAACATAATGTACATGACTAAAGTTTGGGTTTGTTTGTGTTTTGTTGTGCTTGGGCTTGGTTCTTCTCTCACTGGGTAGAGAAAAATGGTTTCCCTGCTTAGCTGGAATGTTAAGATTCTTCCATGCACCCATCACATCACATCACACCAGACAAACCACATTTTTGCTTTAGTGTCACTGTTGGAGACGTGTGTAAAATAATTTATCTCACCAATACCTTCTATACTGTGTGGGAGGGAAACAGCATCATTTATCATTTTCAAAGCAGTGTGATCATGTTGAGAGCACACGTCCTTAAATAAATCTGTTTTCTATTTATTCTTAAACTAACACACCAAGTTTAATAAATGATGGAGTATTTCTGATCTTACTGAATCTGGTACGCTTCAGAGCAGTGCATAGTTATGAAATGCATACGATAGATTGTTCTTAAAAAATATATATTATTTATAATTATTATATTATATTATAATTATAATTATAATAAATATAACACAGTTTTTAAGGCTACACTTGAACCCTATTCCACTTACTGTTGGGATATGTTACATTGAACAGATTCCGTCAACATTCGTACAACAGCCAGAAACCTTCAGATGTTAAAAACACATAGAACATGTAGGAGTCTGCAACACCATGCAAAATACTAGGAGATAATTCTAATTACTCCACCTATTCTAATTAATTAATAGTAATAGTACATACTGACTTTGTGACTGTGCTTAATAAAAGCTTGCCTCCTTTATAATGCAAACCTTCTATTTGTAATAGTGACAACTGCTATGCAGATGTTGTTAAAGGCTGAAGAAGTAACAATTAATACACATTTCCATGTTTTCATGTCAACATATATCATGCTATTAAAACCTGGAGCCATATTTAAAAAGCCAGTATTGTTGTTATGTCGTTTCTGTGTATTTAGGAGATGCCGTCTCTCTCTCTCTCTCTCTGTTTACCCTGTTTCAAAAATCCAGATTTGCCTATGGGTGCATGAATGTGACAATGATAGGAGGGAGTGGAAATCGGAGGCATTCTCAGGGCGGGGTGTCACTAGTTTCAGTGAATCTGTTTTATACAGAATACTCACTCCTGGCTTTGTTGAATTATGTGGAACTCTGTACAAAGGGTTTGGTGCTAAAAACTGAGGACTGACAACAGCTTGGGCGTTGGCCTGGAGTACTCATTGCTCTGTTGGTTTGGGCGTGGTGTACTCATTGCATTTTTGGTTTGGGTGTGGTGTAGTCATTTCTTTATTGATATTTAGTGTTTGTTTTGGTATTACATTTACATGTACATTTTCAGCATTTAGCAGATGCTTTTTATCCAAAGCGACTTACAGTACTGTGACAGTATATTGTTAAGCAATTGGGGGTCAAGGGTCTTGCTCAAGAGCACAACAGTGGCATCCTGGCAGTGGTGGGGCTTGAACCCGTGACCTTTAGAATACTAGTCCAGTACCTTAACCGCTAGGTTACAACTGCCCTATACAACTTGTATATCTGAACATGGTGTTCATTTTGGTGTTGAACACCAGATCAACCACGATACTAAACAGAATTAAACAATCAATGAAATATATATACATTTGTTGCCATTGTTGGTACAAAGGGTTTTGTGCTTAAAACTGAGGACTGACAACAGCTTGGGCCTGGTGTAGTCATTGCTCTATTGGTTTGGGCCTGGGGCTTGGTGTACTCATTGCTCTATTGGTTTGGGCCTGGTGTACTCATTGCTTTTTTGAATGGGTGTGGTCATTTCTTTATTGATATTTAGTGTTTGTTTTGTTATATCAGAACATAGTGTTCATATTGGTGTTGAACTCCAAAATTAAATAAGCAAGAAAAATTAAAAATAATAATAGTGCCGCTCAGGTGGTGCAGCGGTAAAGTACGCTAGCTCACCAGAGTTGGGGTTTCGAATACATCGTATCAAATCTCAGCTCTGCCTTTCCGACTAGGCTGGGCAGCTGCATGAACAACGATTGGCTGTTGTTCAGGGTTAGGGATAAGAAAGTCGGATCATAGGTCCTCATAACTGGTGCGATTGCGGCCCCTGCTGGCAGACTGATGGCGCCTGCACAGGGCTGAGGAATAATGATGATGGGGTGTGGCCCTCCGTACACAGTGCCCGTCAAGTGTATGAACTCGACTCGTGCAGGTGAAAAATGCACTATCTGTACTGACTGTGCGTACCGGAGGGGGCGTTTGAATCAGTATAGAGGACGCAATCAGGGTAATTGAACACGACTAGACTGGGGTATAAAAATTGGGGGAAAAAAATATAAATTAGGCGTGGGCCTGGTGTATTAAATATATTTGTTGCCATTGTTGATTGATCCAATTGATTAAGTGGTTAGTTTAACTACAGAAAGAGATTCTGTTCTTTCTGTCAAGATAAAAGCACCAAAACCTAATTAAGTGTATGTTTTTAAATACATAAACTCCAATAAAGTTTAAAAAAATTTATTAATAAATTGATGCCCCCCTTCCCCCCATTTTGTGCTTTTTGTTTAAAATTAAATAAAATACATGAGGGTATTTTGGTTTTTAATAAAACATTTATTGTCAGGTGCAGTATTCTTTAGAATAACAAAAAATTGTTTTAAATATATTGCAGACGCTGCGTTACAATTGCACTTTTGATCAGTTAGTGTACTGTGTTCAAATCATGCATGGCCTCACCAATATAACTTTTCTATTCTCAGTACTATTTTCAGCTCTGTTGGTGTATAGGAGAGGATCAGTAGTTGGTGTTAAATGCTAAAGCAGACTGCTTAGTAAATGATCAGTCAGTTCAGTCCAAAACTGCATTTTAAGACAATAAAGAATGCTTAAGACAATAGTGGTCATTGTTAATCTGACTCAGTAGAGTTAATTGTTCTTAGGCAGTAAACAGAGCCAGTTATTATCCGTGTTTCTACCATTTATACTCAATCGGTCTCACTTTCATGGGTTATTAGTACCATTTGCCCTTTTTTGCTTTTTAGGGAAATGTTTTAATAGCTGTTATCTTCCTTCATACACATGGTTAGTAAGACACATGGGTTGAAAGTGCAAATAAGCTGATGTTATAACAACATGCAGGCTCATGTAGTGTATAAATGTTCAGGACAGATTTATAACAGTTAAAGTAAAGCCTGTGGAGAGAATTGTAAGACTATATATGTTTGTAGATCAATGAGCATTAATTTTTAATAGGACTCGACCACACCACGATACACAAAAAAAGCAGTCAGAACCAGCGAGGTGTTCTAGTTTGTGTCTTGTCGTGATACAATGATTATAAAATTCTCAGGTAATAAAGACAAATGGAGAGGGGCTGGAGAAGGATGGAAAACTGCTTGTGCTGCATGTGTATATACTTCGCTTAAGTTGGTACTTAATCATTATCCGTATCTCTGATTATTAATCAACCATTACATTAATTATGAAGTGTTTATTACATGACACCAAAAAGCTGTGCTATAGGAAGGGGTCAGAAAAAAAGTAACCACAGGGAACTGTCAGCAGTTAACATGAAAACTTTTCTTGAACAGCCAGCAGGAGGCCTCTGTCCTACAGATAACAGCCCTGAAAAACAGAGAAAAACATTAAGAAAATGTTCTGCGTATGTGGTGGATGTTGTCTTTTAAAGATGTTTAAGGAATATTCTCCTCATGAGCTATCATAATCATTTTAAACGGTCTCAGTCTGCACATTTGAAACAAAGTATTTTGCTATAAAATACTGTGTGTTATATTAAATCACTAAAACAAATAAAGAAAAAAAAACTAAAATAGAAAAGTAAAAATGTAAGTATTAACACCCTACATTAATACCCTAACCTACATTTTAATGCATTAACCTACATGCCTAACAAATTCCTTCAGTTTGTTGACAAACAGCAATGTAATGGTTTTGTTATTGTAGTTATTTCACAAGAATGAACAGCTATTTTATATCCAGTAATATAGTCAACACTGTTTACAAAACACATCAAAACCAAGTCAAAAAGCATACAAAAGAAGAAGCAATTTAGTCATAAAAATATGTAATAAATATGTAATAATGTAGTAAAAATACTGGAAAACAAACTGTCACTTTGACTGAGTTTTAGAAGTCAGTGGCTGCAAGTGGATATGTTTCATCAATTCATAACCAGAACATACAGAACATACCAACCAGAACATAAACATACACAATACTGACTGTCACTATCGCTCATTATCGCTCACACTAAACCCCAACATAAGCCTCTACTACTGCACATGCACTTTAACTGGAAGCCCATATCTGAGCCATACTCCTATTTTACTTAAACCTAAGCTGCTAACACTACCTCAGACCTGCCTATGCACCTTGTCAATGATGCACCTTTGTCTTTGTATGCACCTTGTCTAAGCACCTTTTATGTATGCACCTTTTTTCCCCTTCCCCATCCTTTGTTCCCTATTGTTTTTGCACTATTGTCTTTTGTATGTCTGCACTGGAGATGTAGCCTGACAGTGTTTCATTATACTGTACAACCCTGTATTGTATAATGACAATGAAGTTAAACTGAATCAATTAATTCTGTTTATCATGTACAAGAAAGAGTTGTGAGTTGCTTGGTATATCAGTAAATGACAGTTTTGTGATCTAATGGGACTAAAGTTAACATTTCAGGTTGTAAGCACTATGTGTGATTGGAATTATATTAGGAAAATCAGCCAGTTAGCAACATGCTTGCTTTACATATGAAATGTGCAATCAGTGACAGTAAAATATAAAGTTAATGTGGTTGAAAACCTTTTTAAGGCTCTGTGATATCATCAGACTCGATAACAAATGCAAAGATGTCCTTATTCACAGTGTAAATTTGCATTTGTCGCTCTTTTAAACCTTAAATTTGACTTTTTTAATAACTGAAACTGGGTTCATGATCCTTACAGACTTTCATACTCCTTTTTCCTTCATAAATATCTTGTCGACGCTGCCTGTTTCAGTTTTTTCTTTGCTTTTCTTGGGCTTACCTACTGTCCTGCATCAGCACTTGGTTCTGCTGCTTCTCCAGTCTGAGTGGGTTCAGTCTGTGAACAAAAAAACAGACAACAGCAGCTCAGATACAAAATACAACGATGTCCCGATATTGACGTCTGCATTGCATAAGCATTTTCCGCTTAGCTGAGAGGATAAAGTTTTAAACTTTTACATTCTGGATGCAGTGCAATTAAACAGGCGTGATACATGCTTTCAGACACATATTTAATTATTAGTTGATGTAAATAGCAGTGTTAAAAATGCATGTCTAGTCTTCATCCTACTAGCATTGGTAGCTGTTGTGCTATGAGAAAACAGGGTGGGTGGATAATTGCGCTGAAAAAACTAGGGTAAAGAATGCCACTGGCATCTCTTTCTTAATTTAGCAGGCTTTGATGCAACAAAGCATGCACTGTTTACTAAATTACACCAGGATTCCTTTATACTGATTCTCTGTTGCCTAAGTTACCAAACTGGACACAAACCCCAGACTGATTACAGCCACACTGAAACACAGTTTCAACAGAGAGTCACACTGAACCCGCTCTCTCAGTGGTCACCTTAGGTCCAGTTTGTCTGGTTATTTATTGAAAATCAGACTGCAACACTAGAGACACAAGAGGAATGTCAATTTGCTCCTTCATTATCAGACTGATTTACAGACAGATTTAAAAGAAAATCCATCCAACATAAATATAATATTGTTGAATTCTGCTGCATTTTGCAGATCCTTGTGTCAGAATTTGGCATAAACAGCATGAATCCAGTCAGCTCTTTTGGGCCTCTTAATACCAATCAAACATTATTGAATGTCACAGTCACTCTATGTATATTTGCTGACCATATGCTTCTCTTCATGAACACAATATAAATGGCACAGATCTTATAATGGCTTCATCCAGCACAAACATGCATCTAGTTCCAAACCACAATAATAATTTCAATGAAATATAATGGCCTTGCTAGTCACAAGATCTAAATTCAATAGAGCACTTTTTGGATGTGACAGAATGGGGTGATCACAGCATAAATCTGCAGCACGTCAGCAGTCAATAGGAAGTTACTTTAAGCTGAATAATAATAATAATAATGCTTTTATAAAACAAAGTATAATACAATTTAATACTGTAAGTTAACCCATGAAATCTATTTTGTCACAATTTAACTGAATGGTTTTAATACCATTATCACTGCTGTTTGATTAAGTCTCATTCTGTGTAACAAGTAACAAAGTTAATTTGACTACGTTACCCCCCTCTGGACCTTGGCAGGCATTGTATGTAAGCATATGCATGCTCAGGCTGTTAGTGTTTATTATTTATTAAAATGAAATGGTTTCACGTTTTAAATAAATCAGAAAGAGCAAAAGCGTATGTTAGCAGTATGAGTGAGTTTTAGCACCTCAGGGGTGGGTTGATCATCCTGGTATCATCCACACAAAAGAGAAACAAATGAATATTACATCATGAACAAGGTCATCCCAGTCATGAAGCCGTCAGAACTGGTGCATTACTGCAGTTTTAGGTTTTATATTTTAATGACAAAACTATTGTTATGAAAGCATTTACCAGAGTGACCAGTCCGGTAGATGCTACCACAGTCTCCAGACCTTCCACTGTCTTCTCTGATATCTCATTAGCTCCGGTTACTGCTGCATCTCCCACCAGGTTAGCCTGCTCAGTCGTCTTCTGGGCAACTAGAGTCAAGAGATTAGATTTTCTTAAAATACTAGTGCAAAATAATAATACAAAAATAAAAATGATTATCATTAATAATAATAATAATATGAATACTATTAAAAATAATAATAATAACAATAATAATCATTGTAATAGTAATAATAATAATGGAGTCAAGTGTCGAGAGACACTTGTCTTACTGCAAAATAATAAAAATAAAAGATTATCATTAATAATTATACATATTATTATCCTATAATAACTACATAATTATTATTAATAATAAGAATTATTATTATTATACTCTTAGAAAACTATACATACAATTAAAAAATATAATATAACTTTTAAAAAATTAAGTCAATATTAGTGAATAAAAGTAAAAATGATATAAAAAAAATAACAAAATAAAAATGTTACAAAATATGCAGTATTCATTCATGCGTCAACCAACACACTTCACCTTAAATATTTAAAATAAAGCTGAAATTCATTTTAACCTGAAAAGAATATAACAACAACTTATTTATCTTACAGTATGTATGCAATAAAAGTATAATGAATAAATGAATATTTTCACATATACAGTAGAACAGTTTAAAGTAATTAAAATAACATTAAAAATGATTTAGTAGCCTAAAAGACAAACAGGGAAAGTAAGGAGGAGTAAACAGTGTGCAGAATTGGGTGGTCATCTTTACCCTGGTTTACACTGGACACCACATTCTCCTTCGTCTTTGTACCTATGAGAAGGGCAAAGCATAAAGTTAAATCAGTAAAGTTTCCTTATTCAACACACACAGTCTCAGACGAGTCATTTAACAGCATTTACTTGAGGTCCCCGCTAAAGAAAACATTGTGTTCTGTGTTCATTAGAGGTGACGACTTTGGTGTGGTCAGATTAAGTTTAAGCTCTGGAGGATAATGTTCTCTGCACTTTCATGTTTTCTGCACTTTAATGTAATTGTCGGCTTTTTGTCCTGGCTGGCGTTCAGCCCAGACACATAAAATGTTCTACCCACTTCCTGTGAGTAACTCACACCAAGGTTTACGTCTTAAAGTTAGCTGGTAAAAGGCTGCAAAGCCATAAAATATGTTATGAATTTATCAACATTTCAAAATTGATGGTGATGATTATCATATATTATATCAAAATATTCTCAAAATACATCTAAAATGACATGCAAACATTTATTTAGAGGTGCCAAGGATAAAAAAAGCAGATCACTGTTACTGCACCATTGTGCTAGATATTTTACATACCTTTATGTTCTGTAAGTCTGAGTAATCCTTTATGCTCTTTATGTTATTTTAATAGCTTGGACAAACACATACAACTAAAGCAAAAACTCACCATTACTGTAAAACGTAAAGCTACACCCTTCACACTACTTCTACTACTGCTTCATCTTACTCCCTCCTGTATAGTCATTATGAATATTTACTACCTAATATTAGCTCTGATAATGCTAGTAAGTTCGATTTCATTTATATGCTATGTATTTAGCATTTATATTTTACATCTTAGATTTTAATAATCTTTTCACAAGTTTTATGAAGTATATCTGTGGGAAGCTGTGCCCATTAAGTCAAAAGAGTTTGGCATTTGTATGGCTAACCACTGAATGGGATGTTGGTCAAGAAAGCCTCAACTGATGTTCCAGTCCAGAGCTGTTGAGTGGAACTGAGGTCAGGGCTTTGTGCAGGCCACTGGAGTTCTTAATGTCTTTATAGAGCTTGCTTTTCATCCAGGGGGACAGTCATGATGGATTAGTAAATTACCTTCCCTAAACTGTGTATAATTTCCTTTATGTAATTGATTTATTACACCTGTTAGTGAATGTTGTGGCTGAAACACATGAATTCAAGAATTAGAAGGGGTGTCCCAATACTTTTGTTCATATAGTGTATTAACGCCAGGATCTGTACAGCTTGGTGAGCAATGTGCCAGTACTAAAATAATAGTAGCCACTGCTGACCACTCTCCTGAGTTTTTATAACAATATGTATTTCCTTAGTGCATGAATTACATGTTGGTTGCATTGTTTGTGTTTTCCTAGTGACTAATATCCAGAGTCCCTGGTATCCTTTTGAAATTACAAACATTAAAATGAAATTATGCACAAACAGGCACTCGTTTTTTATATAAAGCCCTGCTGTTGTCCTCTAGTACAATGATCTGATTTACCATTGAAACATGCACATTCCAGACAGCCTGACTACTGTCGCGGAGACAAACACGAATGCCTCGGCTTTTATATGCCTGCAGAAATGGTCAGTAAAGAAGATTCGCGTTCACATTAGTGCCCTTAGCCTCAACGGCAGTTTTCTGAGATCACATTATATCAGACGGCACAACATTCTGAGCAGCCAATCTAATTAATTAAATAAAGGAAAACGAAACAGGCTAAATATAGCTCGCCCAGAACTTACATGTTTTGTGACATTTTAAGAAATGTGTCTGTGTCAGTTTCAGTGAGAAAATGAACTAAAAAAATCTACAGCATTTTCATTTTAATCAGGCACTCAGGTAGGACACTGTACATTTATTCATTTGTAGATCCATTCATCCATCCATCCACACAACTGACCATCTATTTATCCATCCATCCATCCACACAACTGACCATCTATTTATCCATCCATCCATCCACCCAACTGACTATCTATTTATCCATTCATCCATCCATCCATTCATCCACCCAACTGACCATCTATTTATCCATTCATCCATCCATCCACCCAACTGACCATCTATTTATCCATTCATCCATCCATCCATTCATCCACCCAACTGACCATCTATTTATCCATCCATCCATCCACCCAACTGACTATCTATTTATCCATTCATCCATCCATCCACCCAACTGACCATCTATTTATCCATTCATCCATCCATCCACCCAACTGACCATCTATTTATCCATTCATCCATCCATCCATTCATCCACCCAACTGACCATCTATTTATGCATCCATCCATCCACCCAACTGACCATCTATTTATCCATTCATCCATCCATTCATCCACCCAACTGACCATCTATTTATGCATGCATCCATCCATCCATCCACCCAACTGACCATCTATTTATCCATTCATCCATCCATTCATCCACCCAACTGACCATCTATTTATCCATTCATCCATCCATCCATTCATCCACCCAACTGACCATCTATTTATCCATTCATCCATCCATCCATCCAGGCAGGACACTGGTGGACAAATTAGAAATAGTTAACCAGATCCCAAAAACAAATGATTTCTACCTGCTTATTATAAAATGCTAATAATAATAGCATCTACCTGTTAGCCTTGTTACTATTTGTTAGTAATAACTATATAATATTACAGCTATTGTATATTCTGAAACATATATATGTATTAGTCTTTACTTATAAATCCCAATCAATACATCAATATAAAAATTTATTCAAATTATTTAAGTTATGCTTACTGGCATAAAAGACCAGAGAACTACTTATAGGTCAGGTCAATCAGTGAGGTGTTTAATCTGAATTTAAAAGAACAGATCGAGCTTTTGTTTTTTAATAACATCTGTAACAGGTTTCCACCAGCTAAGCTGCAAGAGGTTCTAAACATGGCAAGGTGGCATTAACTGAAATGCTTGATATGATATACAGCCTAAATAGGTTAGCAAGATATGCTGGATCTAAATCAGCTACACCTATTATACGCAGTTGTAGCCTAGTGGTTAAGGTACTGGGCTAGTAATCCAAAGGTTTCCAGGTAATCCAAACCACTGCCAGGTTGGTACTGTTGGGCCCTTGAGCAAGGCTCTTAACCCTAAATTGCTTAGACAATATACTGTCACAATACTGTAGGACGCTTTGGATAAAAGCGTCTGCTACATGCTGTAAATGTATATGCAGGGATCATGTGGTCAGTAAGAAACTCCATTAGCAGCCACAATAAACTGGGCTTATGGTCAGTTTGGGAATGTAGAATAATATGTATGGTATTTTTTGACTCTGCAGTACTGTCTGATTTCTGATCAGGGCACAGTGTGTGTGTGTGTGTGTGTGTGTACAGACTAATGCTTTTACCTCTAGCACTAATGCACTCTCTCCTCCACCCCCCCCCCCCCCCCCCCCCCCCCCCCCCCACCTATTTCATCAGCTCACTGTTTCTGCCCTCTGCCAGAAATGCTTAATATCTAAAAGTGCCCAAGAACCACACTACTTATGCAAGTGCACCATCCAGCCACTGACACATGAATGCAATATAGATCTAAACATGAGTAGCAAATAAAACATTTATGTGCTGCGGTCTGCATTTATAACCATACATGATCTACTGATAAAAATGCTTTGTCATGTTTGTTATGCTTTAGGCTTTGAGGAGAGATTAACAGCGTACACACCATTAACCTGATTGTCTCTTAATCTGTCTGAGTTTAAAAACTGCACTTTCCAAATCTGACATGTTAAGAGAGCCATTATATTTCACTTCTAAACCGCCACATCCACTTATTTCTCAGGAAAAGGTCAGGAAAGGTCATACTGTACATGGAGACTGGATGCCTTCCTCACACTTATCCATCCATCCATCCATCCGTTAAGAAATTAGAATTTGAATGATTTAGAGTTATTTGTTGTAGTTTTTATTAGTTTATTTCTATATGCAGGTGATTAAACTTGTTCTTTCTGCTCAGAGATGCTCAGGTTTTCTGATGTCATTCCATCTTTGCTTTTGTATTGTAAGAGTTAGCTGCAACTTACTAAATGCCAGAAGACCTAGCTGATCAAAGAGCAAAATAGAAGCTCAAATGCAGCAAAAAGAGAGACAGCTTATATAAAACAGACGCAGTTGGGTGGCTTTTACCAGTAAATATTCCTTATTAGATTAAAATAAATACATTTTTACATATGGGTATTTTTATTCATCTCCTCAGCTCTTGACTCCCAAAGTACTTTCAAAATTAGCATTTAAACTGTAGACAATATAAAGACCCCTCCTACTTTAATTCTGTATATTACTAGTGTCAGTAATTTGCTGCATCCCTGATTGCTCTGGAGTGAACTGAACACCTCCCTCTGGTTCCCCACCCACTGCAGTCAGTAAAAGTACAGACGGTGCCACAGGCCAGCATGCTGAAATTCATGATCAAACAGCAGCATTTGCTGAATTTAAGCATTACTAAGCCAGATAGTTAAACCCATATTGTTATGGTGCTGCTACAAAACACCTAATATCTCAGTTTCAGTTACGGTCAAATTTGGGTTGATAAATACACCGTCACAGCTCTGTCTGAATAATTAATGAAAACGTATTGACATGCAGTGAAGCCATGCACAGAAATGACTTTTGCTCTTCTATAAAAAGTTCTTTAGTGAATGGTTTCAATAACATTTCTAATGTTGCCAGACTTATTTTAATATAAAATGGCCACAGAGTTGGTGACAGGTGGGAGATGCAGTTTGTGTATACATCTTCCGGCTGTGCACACATCAGAACAATACACATCAGCTTTAATAATGACAGCACCGGCTGCATCAAAAAAAAAGTTTTATTCATGAATATTTCTATAATTACTATCTATTAAAATGAGCCTTACTTATTTCTAAACTAAAATATTTCTAAACTAAACTGATATTTGTAAACTAAACAAAAAGTGCAAAAAAAATAAATAATGTGTGACCAGAATTTACATTTTTCATAATAAGCCTGATCAACTTAAAGAAGTGCATAGTTGTCAATTTTAAAAACCATTTATTTGTATTTTTAGAACCCTTACTAATGCAAATATGTTAAGTGGATGATCATGTTCATTAAATGCTTACTTCAGTCTGTTTTAAAGACATGTTGTCTACAAATGTACATTTAAAACAGCACACAATTACTGCTATGCCACAAATTGTAATATTTCCCTCCATTTATTCTGAAACAGAAATGCTCGGACATACCAACGTACATGACCCCCTCCTTGGTTTTGGCAGCGGCCTCTTGAACCCCTTCCTTGGTCTTCTCGGCAGCTGCCACCACTCCTTCCTTGGCCATGGAGAATCCCTTCTTGAAGACGTCCATACTGAAAGCTGCTAGCTGAGTCGGGCTGAGCGGTGAGTGTGTGTAACCTTCAGTTATTGCTGCTACTGCTGCTGGCTGGGTATTAAAGCGGCTCCAGTCAAGCTGAGCTCCTGTGTTGTTGGGTCCTGGCTGAGTGTGTGTGTGTGGATGTGAGTGTATCAGTGTGGCTCTTATAAAAGTGGGCTTGGCATAGAGTGACCAGACAGAGACACTGGTGATCAGGAGGGCCGTGAAGCAGAAGAGAGAGAGAGAGAGAGGAGAGAGAGAGAGAGAGAGAGAGAGAGAGAGAGAGAGAGAGAGAGAGAGAGAGAGAGATTAAAATATCATGATTTACTTAATCGTGAATACACACTAGCAGGACTTGTAACCAAAATTACAAACAACAAACAAAGACAAACCTTAACAAAGTTCAGAATGAGTCATAAAAACTTACATATTGAAATCCTTTAACCAGATAGGACAGTATCCAAATACAATGCATGTTTTATGTACAAAATATAAACAGGATGGAAATTCCTGTCTACAAGAAATTAGAAACAAAATAGTCACACCGCTTCACCTTCCATAAAATGTACAAAAATTACGATTTTACTAGGTGAGAATTAAGAGATTATTTAGTTTGTAGTCCGATTTCTTCACCCCTGCCATCAGACCAAAAAAACAACATTTCTGAATCCAATCATCTTCATATAACATTTACCCATTTTATATTATTAAGAATTTAAAATTTGAATGATTTACATCTTGTGTGTGACTTTATTCTCTTTTCTTAATTTCTATTATGTTATTTGATTTACATGCATATCTGTGATAATTACCCAGTATAAACCGTATTGCTGTGGTAACATAGGTCTCCCCGATATCTCAATAAATCTTCTTGAATTCCCTCCCTGTGATAATACAGTACTCATAAATGTTAATCGTTATTAAAACCAATAAATAAGGACATTTATATCTAATAAAGATGTGAAGTTGAAGCACTTCACAGAAATATTCTTAATATTCTACTATAGAGCTGTTTTTGGTAGTTCTTGGAGGTGACAGTTTGTGTTTTCTACTGCAAAGACCACTCGTGTGCCACTGTATGTTCTAATGGGGAGGATAAATAAAGTCACTGGAGAACATTCCAGCTGTATTGATCATAATCCCTACAGAGAAATTAGGAGGCTATGCCACAAGGTTAAATAATATTATAGTACTTACACCACTACATTAATCATTACAGTTGGTGTATGTATATATTTTACCCTGAAGCTCAATTCCATAAAAACTCAATTTAATAAATCTCTAGAAATGTGTGAATTTCCAAGACTAAAATTAGTGTTTTAATAATTCAGTCAAAGATGTTCTGATACAGAAATGATAAATATGGGTGTGATTCCCACCACTCATTAATTATGAATGAAGTCCAGCATTTATAAGGCTCAGCTCTCCTGCTACTCTTTACAGAATGACCACCCATCAGTTGTTTAATCTAAACTTGACCTGACATAAACTACATGGACAATAGTATTGAGACGCCCCTTCTAATTATTACATTTATATGTTTTAGCAACAACAATTGCTAACCGGTGTACTAAATTAATTATGTAAGAGAAACGACAGGCTATCAACTTTGCAGCAACAGTTTAGGGAAGGCTGTGTGCACAAAGCAAGATCTACAGACATGAAGAAAAACTCGGTTCAAACCTCAGCCCCACTGAACAGCTTTGAAAAGAACTGGAACATCAATTAAGGATTTCTTGATTAACATCCATAACCAGCCATACAAACGCTCTATTGAGTAAGCACAAATTCCCACAGCTGTTGTTACAGCTGAAAAGATCACACTGTAGTTTAATACTGTTTATTTTTGAAATTGGATGTCCAACAAGCTCTTAGTCAGGTGTCCAAATACTTTTGGCCTTGTAGTGTACATTGCAAGCACTCCTAATTAGCCAGTATCAAGCTACATATCACATTGCTGCTTTTAATTGCAAGGATGATGGCACGTTAATGCTAAATAAATGTATACTTTCTGCTTTCATCTTTTTATTTCTGCAATAATTCAACACTATACATTTTCACAATTCTAAAAGAGCATCTTTGCATTGTATTAAACATACTGGCACTTATCTAAACACTCTGGTCTCTGATGTTTCCATCCTGACTCAGCAGATCAGTCCTTGAACTAAGTGTCCAAGCCAGTACCACACCCTGTTCAAGCAAACTGGAAGAGAGCCAGTATGTGACTATATATAGAGTGCTGCATTCATCAGGACAATGAGAAAATGTAAGCTGATCCTGCATCCTGCATGGATGAAGCAGAAACAGAGACCCTGGGCTCATCAGCATGGTCCTTACAGGAATTTAACCAAGCATTGTGAAAATTATTGCCATGTGCACCTCATGTGATATACCTAATAAAACACCCATCAATAATAATCATCAAGACAAATGTTTATTTTTACTTGCACAGAAGATCTGGGACTGACACAAGCACTAAATGGATTTAAAGATTAAACCACAATTCATAAAAGGTTTTCTAAGTTTCCTAGGCACATCTATTTATGTAACAAACCCTTAAGTGTTTTTCATTTCGCTCTATTTAGGTAAATAATAAAGCTCATGTCCTGGTCTTTTGTAGCTCGTTGGCCAATTACATTCACAAAAGGACATAAACTGTGTGTAACAAGATGGCTCACGCCTCAGTAGTGAAGCCCTGCATCTTAACTAAGCTAGATCAATACAATGGCCAAAAAGCCACTAACATAAAGGAAATAATAAATAAGAGTGTGGACAAAATGTCGGAATCAAAGTAACAAATTTTATTCTAGCCATTGTTATTATTATTTTTTTGTTTTTTTAATATTTTATGGGCTTTTCTCCCAATTTAGTGTAGTCAATTTGTCTTCTGCTGCTGAGGATCCCTGAATTTTTGCAATTGAGGAGGGTGCATTGCTGCTCATGCCTCCTCCGACCCGCGCACAGCCCTTAACGGAACCCTTTTCCACCCATGTACTCTGCACAGACGTCTCTATCCGCCAATCAGGGTCCTTACACAGCGTTTGAAGACCCCGCCCACATAGTCCGGTCACCCCTCCCTGCAGGCACTGCCAATTATTCCCGCTAGATGGTGCCCAGCCGACCTGTGGCAACGCCGAGTTTCAAACTAAGAAGTTCAGAATCTCGGCGCTGGTGTGCTAGTTTATTGCTATTATTATTATTATTAAAGTCACTTGTTAAATCATTGTAATTTTGTTAAGAGAAGAAACATACTTACTGGTAATGACACTGGTCACTGGTCTGTATTTAAAACTTTAAGGTTAGATGATTGGATGCTTCTTTAATTGGATGCTCTGGTCCAGCTGGTTCCAAATGCAGCATCTCAAGTGCTATCTAGACCTAGAAGGTTTGATGATAGTAATCCTATTCTAAGAACTCTGCACTGGCTGCCAGTTTAATTCGGCATCTATTACAACATGACATGACCCCATTGTATCCGAGTGAACCTACTGAGCACATTAGACTTCATTCTACCAAACACTGAACTGAAGGATGATAAAATTGTTACATTTATTTTGCCTTTTATTTAGGGTGGCACGATGGAACAGAGGGTAATGCTGTCACTTCACAGCAAGAAGGGCCTGGGTTTGATTCCCCACCTGGGAAGCCAGGGTCCTTTCTGTATGAAGTTTGCATGTTCTCCCCATGTCTGTGTGGGTTTTCTCCGGGTGCTCTGGTTTTCCTCCCACAAGTCCAAGACACGCAGCTAGATCAACTGAAGCTAAATATAATGAATGCAGGTCTGTCTTAATATCTGTTTACAGAAAACTGTGGTCTAAAAATATGAAACCCACTGGAATGATAGAGAAAAAGCTAATAAAAAAGTAAATATTATTTAAATAACAAGTAAATAATTAAAATTTAAAAGCTGAAAAGCAGATCTTCAGGAATAATAAACATAAATTGTTTCCTGCTAAAATACCAGCCCTCGCTCTTTAGATTTTAGCAAAGAGGTGGATCAATTAGCACTAGCATGTTAAGCACACAGAAGACCCTAAGTTATTCATGAATGTCAATGCAGCAGGCGTTATCAGTAACAGTAAGGCCTGGCCTCATGACACTATTATGTTTAAAAAAAAAAAAAAACGCCAATAAATTATGTGATTTTATTTGTTTTCTCTATTTTATTATAAATATATTTTCATGAAAATGTCAAATACAATATGACTTTGCTTCAGTGTATGATCCAGTGTTTTAAAGTGTCTCTATATCAGTACTCAGTACATGATCAGAACATGCCTGGTATGGGACAGTCTGAAAAATACAGAAAAACATAAATCTCATTATAAAGTTCATCAGATGGGAAGTAGTCTGTGAGTGCTTACTAAATCAGAGAAAAAAAACTAATAGCTAATGGATTGGCAGTGGTTTCCTTATTGACTTACACTAAAAGCTCATGAAAATATCAATACCAGCACAAAACCAATCAGTTCTCCTACAACAATCTAGAAAAGTCATTGCACTGCCAATAGCATCATCACAGTCACTGTGTGTTCATTTGTGTGAATTAAATTTCGTGCATTAAAATGAATTAAAATGGGTGTCAATTATGAGCTGAGACTATTGCAAGCCATGATTACTTAATTTAGATTTAAATGTTTTAATTTCAATTTAAATTGCAGCTTAATTTTAGCTTTTAATAAAAAATAATCAGATAATGGCAGCCAGGTGGCGCAGCAGTGCCGAGTTTCTGAACTCCTCGGTTTGAAACTCGGTGTTGCCTCCGGTCGGCTGGGCGCCATCTAGCGGGCATAATTGGCAGTGCCTGCAGCAGATACTAATTGGCCACCGTATCTGCAGGGTGGGGGCCGGACTATGTGTGGGTGGGTGGGTCTTCATACGCTGTGTAAGGACCCTGATTGGCGGAAGAGACGCCTGTGCAGAATGCAGGGGCGAGAAGAGGAGGGCTGTACAGGTGTCGGAAAGAGGCGTGTACAGCGACATGCTCTCCTTGGATGCAATCTGGTATCTCTGGTAGCAGCAGAAGACAAAATTGAGTGTGCTAAATCGGGAGGAAAATGGGGAGAAAATGCGTAAAAAAAATAATAAATAAAATAAAATAAAACAATCAGATAATAAAGTAAAATTACAAAGTAAATAGTGACAAGGTAATTCCCTAAAGCAAACAGCTTCCTTCCTCTGTACATCTGTGACACTGGACTAAAGACAGTTTTGTGGCAGGGCAAGTAAATGCAGCATTTTCTCCTTTGAACCATTTCATCATAAACTGTGAATTAGCCAATCCAACAACACACAACACTAATTCTTATTTAATTAAAAAAACTATGTGTGACTGACAAAAAACACTGTGTTAGCCAGGTATTAACAAGACTGGTTGATTATGTGCATGCAGAAGGGTGGGGTGACTTACTGCAGCTCCACTGCATGCCTGCGTAACTACAGGGAGGACTCAGGTAACGCATGTAAGCAGATGCAAGGACCTGCCCTGACATTCCAATCATGTGTCACACTCACATGCCTGTTTGAAAAGAATATTTACCTACTGACTAAGTATTTACCGTGGATCCAGAGTCTATTATTGGAAACACATACTGAATGTTTAATGATGATTTTTTTTACACAATATCATAATACATAATATAATTTAAAAAAACATCTTTGACATAATGATTTAAATTTTTTAATTTTATTTAAAACCTGCATTCAAACTGCCATAAATACAATGTGGCAGTAACATGCATTAGATTAAAACTAGCTAGTTAAACTAGCCTTTAGCTTAAGTAAATATACACTGACCAGGCATAACATTATGAGCACTGACAGGTGACATCACAGCAACTGTTAGTGGGTGGGATATATTAGGCAGCAAGTGAACATTTTATCCTCAAAGCTTGGTGTGTTAGAAGCAGGAAAAATGGACGAGCGTGAGGATTTGAGCGAGTTTGACAAGGGCCAAATTGTGATGGCTAGACGACTGGGACAGAGCATCTCCAAAACTGAAGCTCTTGTGGGGTGTTCCCGGTCTGCAGTGGTCAGTATCTATCAAAAGTGGTCCAAGGAAGGAACAGTGGTAAACCGGCGACAGGGTCATGGGCGACCAAGGCTCATTGATGCACGTGGGGAGTGAAAGCTGGCCCGTGTGGTCCGAGCCAACAGACTGAAGAAGTTAATGCTGGTTCTGATAGAAAGGTGTCAGAATACACAGAGCATCACAGTTGCAGGGCTGTTTTGGCAGCAAAAGGCCAAAAGGGAGTGTTGTTGTCGTACCTACAGATCATGTATATATTAGCTAGTTTGACAACCTAAAAGCATGTCAGAATTTTTTACTTTCCCTTGTGTTCAGTATTTGAATTTTATTTAATGATAAAACCAAAAGGACTTTTTTAATAACAGGCTACCAGGGTAGCATATGACTTACTCCATTCCTCTATGTAAAAGGCCCATAAAGTAACTTTGTGTGTTTCTTTTATTGCTAGGATGCAGAGAATGCCATAGTACAAATAGGTGGTCAGAGGTTGGCAGAAGGCAGATCAGGACCAACTGGGCCACTCAGAAACCCCCTGCCCCTAAAAGTGCAGTAAGTAGTTATTTTGCATACTCTACATACTGCATTTTTGGACTTTGAATTTGTGAGTGGATGGAAAACCAAATCAGATGTGTTATCAGGTCTACCTGTGTTTTAGTGTGGACCAAGACTTAGTCAAACACTAGACCAACTCCTGACCTCTGAACTGGCGTCAGCATAAAGCTTTTTCAACACCAGTGAGAAATGTCTCAGCCTGGCTTTTATCACCAGCCACAGTGTTACTAGTCTCACCCATGTGACACTGATTCGCTGCTAAAATAGCCTCACATGTCACGCCTCTAACAAACCATCAGGGAATCATTTCATTTCAGACTGATTTCTGAAGACATTCATGTAGACTTAAACATTGAGAAATATTAGCAACGAGAAACACATTTCTTAACTTGTACTTTACTGTGACTTGTTGCTAAGAAAAACTGAACATACCAAACTCTCACCAAACCATTTACTTACCTGTTGCTAGGACACAGTAAAAGCAAAACAAACACAGAGTAGTCTTGCCTGATTGGTATTTGAGCTTTAGCAGTGTTTTGAGCAACCCAGCAGCAGTCCAGGGCTGATAGGCACAGACTGAGTTTGGAAGTCAGGTTTTGGTTTTGGAAGAAGCCTCAGCTCAGGCTTGATGCAGGAAAGCTGATGAACAGAGCATTATGGAAAGAACTAGATGTCAGTAAATGTTAAAGTACCCTAAAATGGTTATTATAAGCCATTAAAAGTAGCCTATACTGAACAATAAATTATTCAGTATGTTGATCTAGCCAAGAAACATCTCTATTACCTTTACCTCTATTAAAATACCCCATTATTATAGATGTTATTGATTATGCTTTTTGGAAACACCCTTTGTTCTACTGCAGTGCTAACAGCAGGCTCTTAAGTCACATGTACAGTATATACAAATGACATTTCAGTATTGTAGTTTAATTAGCATTGTCATATTCTTTTTTATTATTTTGTTTATGCAATTTCTTCCCTCTTTCCTGACTTTTAGCATATCCAATTACCCAGCTGCATTATGCTTCTCCTCTACTGATGTTGACCTCCACTTTGAATGAGGAGAGCCACATACGGATCAGCTTTGTGTACGGAGAGCCACACCCTGATCAGCCAGCAGAGGTCATAATTGCATCAGTTATGAAGAGTGCCCCTCCGGCACCCACTCTGTATGAACAACAGCCAATCGTGGTTCATGTAGCCGCCCAGCCTGCCGTATAGCAGAGCTGAGATTTGAAACTACGAGTTCGAAATTTCAGCTCTTTTGTGCTAGCGTGTCTACAATTATGACTACAGTTTGGCTGAATTTTCTAAGACAATCTACAAAACTACTCCCAGTATTTTAGCATTAAACTATTGCCAATCACTGTAGTTTGTCAAGTCAGTTCCTTAATGGGCTCTGCATTCTAATTATCACTAATTTAATCATAGCTCATTAGAATGGAACTGTGCCTCCTTTTTGGAATACTAATAAAGAAATAAAGAAGAATAAACTATTTAATTTAGTCTATAAGACTCCAGCGTTAGATTAGCTACACAGTTCCACAGTTATTTGTTGTATTTCTATGCAGGGACTTTTTGCCCAGCCTGTGGTTTCACTCACATCTTGTTTAGGACTGCATCTAAATCCTACTCATTTAGGAAATATTGATGTGGTTCTTCTCAGTGACACTTCTTTGATGTATTAACCCAATGTCCTTCAGTCAGTGACCTGGAAATGTTGATTGAAGACTTTTTTATGGATTTATTGATTTTAGTGTCAATTTTCCACACGCATTACACACACATAACATTACAGCCAGGCTTTAAGTTGGTTCTCTTGGCATTCTCTTGCTTGTGTCTCCTCTGTGACCTTGGTAGGTTCAGACTTTAAACCATGATGTGTGTATGTAAAATAAAGCTGAACACTGGTACTAAGAGAGGGTTAGCATAGTTTGATTTTCTAAAGAGAGGGCACTGGGGAAAGAGGGCAGTATGAGGCAGATGAGACCTTCAGTGGGTGTTAGATTGGTAATTTCTAATGGGTTCAATAAGTAGTCTCACCATGGCTGTGTATATGTATGTGGTGGTACGGGCTAGAATATGGACAAATGGCTTCAAAACCATTCAACTATGTTATACAATCTTAATACAATTAGTCTAAATGCTTTTACAAATTTTTTTCATACTCATAGAATAAAATGATAAATTAGCTGTCATAAAAATCCACTGGACTGTTTTTAGTTTTCTGAATGTGCTCATGTGTGCATTTCTGAAGTTATTATTTTTCCAACAGGTCTTAGTTCTAAATTAAGTGGCCATAAAAGTCTTTGCAAGATGTGTTTAAAGTTGCATTTTTAACTGTGAATGTACATTTGTGTTTGGGCACTGAGCTGTGCACCAATGTTGTAAAGCAAGCTGCTGCTCTGTTCCTTATCACTGATGTGATGCAGCAGTTCCTACACACACACACAACACACACACACACACACACACACACACACACACACACAGAGAGAGAGAGAGAGAGAGAGAGAGAGAGAGAGAGAGAGAGAGGAGAATGACTGAAAAGACTGTATAGGTTAGAATAGTGTGGCCGAACATTTGGTAGTTTTTTTTAACAGAGGATTCACGGCCACCCAAAATGTATTGTTTTTGTTTGTGTTGTTTTTATCGCATCTGTTTTGGGCCATAAATGTGGTCTTTAAAAGCTTGTGTACTGTTGATGTCCTGGTTTAGACTGACAACACTTTAATCTCACAGGGAAACCATTAAAACAACCTTGTTTTCTCTCTTTCTCTCTCTCTCTCTCTCTCTGCCTCTGTATGTGTGTCCGCCTTTCTCTCTCTCTCTCTCCCCGTGTGTGTGTGTGTGTGTGTGTGTTTCTGTATGCATGCTGTGTATGATAGTACTGCCTCCTGCTGTTCACTGTGTATAATACCTACTGTAGTAGCTCAACATGTGGAGCCTCATAAATACCACTCAGACTGTAAACACAGCATTTGTCAAGGAAAAAACAAAACTACTGAGAACTCTAACAAGTTCTGAATGTAAATCAGTTGATAGAATCAGTATTTTAAGGATCAGTGGAGCTATAAGTGGTGCAGTGATTGACAAGTTCAGATTTCCCACATACTTCAGGCCATATAGTGAATGTAAACAGTAATGTGACGTCAAAAGTGATGGTACTTTAACTATCCGTCCAGTCTGAATCAAGTATTGTGGAGTAACAGCTGATGTTTTACTTTGTTTAATAAATATATACATATGTATTTTAAATAGGTCTTAATGAAATTTTTATTTGAAAACAAAGCATTTTGGCTCAAAATTGCATGCAGCTCTGACTGGGAAACAAAGTCACTGTTCATTCAGTGAAGAGAGATACTGTTAGTCTCCTAAATATTTCAGTGATCAGAGCTCCGCTAGGCCAAACGTGTGCTGACACAGAGCAAAGTTAAATATGCTGCATCACACCCAAGGCAAGCACTAGTTCTTGATTGCTCTAACTTTTTTACTTGTTGGACTGGTTATTAATACACTCTGTTTACACTGAGCACACAAGCATGCTTGTTTTCCTTCATAATGCATAAATGCAGATTATGCAGTATGATTGATTTGTCATAGTTTGCTGCTTGGGGGTAAAATACGCTAGCCCACTACCACTACTGCTGAGATTCGGGGATCTAGGATTTGAATCTCTGCTATTGGCCAGTCAGGCATCTGCACGGACACGATTGGCTATTGTCTGGTGCTGGGGCGGGGGTTGGGATGGAGGGGTTTGGGGGGAACATAGCCATTGGGAGGTACACTTGTCAGTGTGCTCTCAGTGCCAGTCCCAAGCCCAGATAAAATATGTAGGGTTGTGTCAGGAAGGGAATCCGGTGTACAGACTGTGCCTGGTATGCGGACCAGATCCACTGTGGTGTTATTAAACACTCATTTTTAGAATATTTAGCAGAATAAAATAAAAGCTTGAAATCAACTGAGATTTTAAGACAATGATTGGAATGGAATTTAATTGTCATTGGGTTTCTACTCATTCACAACAGATGCATGTGACAAAGAATAGGTTAGAAAGTAATATTTTCATGGAAATGCTTTAATTTTGATAAATTATCTCTAGGAAGTTACTTTACTGTGCAACACACTGTCTCCCAAATGAAAAATAAACACAGTCTGACCTGTTTGTGTATATTTCTCAACAGGAACGTACAAGAGATGCCAAAATACACAGCATTTCATACTGTTCAATATTCTTAACGCTCTGCGAGCTGATAGGATGGAGATCTGTGGGAAACAAATTCTCTATCAACAAAGAACTATAGAGCTTTAATCAAAACAGTCATTCTAAAACTAAATGTCCACCATCACTGCTTCTCATCTCTCATTTTTGCTGCTATAAAAACTTTAGTATGTGCAATCAGATGCAATCAGAGGGAGCAACAGGATAAATACCTAGGTCCATTTAACTGATTTTACATGCCAAGGGTAATGATGGGAAGAGAACACACACAGCTAACCCTTTTCATTGAGAAAGGGTGGAAATACACATTTAAACAGTCGCCAAAGCACCACAGAAGTGTTAGCAATTCTTAATTGACATGGGTACCATCATGACTTCGCCAGTGAACCTATATGTGGCTAAAATGACAGGAGAGGGTCAAACAGAACCCCAAGATTATGTGCCTTGGAAGAACACTTTACAGGGATACCAGCAATAGAGAGGGGATGTGTTAGTGAGAGAAGAGAATTCCTTTTAAAATTTTTGTTTACACTTTTAAACCGGTTAAAAAAATGCACATAGTCGATAATGCTTTAAAATTAACCTGAAACGTTTACGTCAAATCACAAGCTAAGTGTGTCGTTACACCCTTGTTAATTATCTCTAATCTAACATCCCTTTTCTGAGCTGAGGATAAGCGATGTGGACAGAAATGTCAGTGACATGCCAAGAGAAATGGACTGCTTCCTTACTGACCCTACAGACCACCGTGCATGCGTGGTGGAAGCAGGAGGGAACTGATCCGCAGAGCCGTTCGGCCTCATTGTTTCTAGTGCTGTGACCTTTCCAGGAAGCTGATGGTAGGTGGGAGGTTTATTTCCGAGGATTGTTGCAGGACTTTAAAACTATTATGCAATGGAGAGGAGGGGGGAAATCATGAAGGAGTGCGTTAGGTTCCTGATAGGAGGCAGGAAGAGGAGGGGGTACAGAAATGTTAAAGGGTGACTGGGAGAGTTTTAAGACAGGGGCGGAGAGTTTCCAAAAAACAACTAGTGCTCTCACTAAGGCCTCAGATGCTCAAGCAGTGTGTAAAGTAGAGAATAGACAGAAATGATTGTGTTGAGGGTGGTACTGATAGTGCAGGCCCTGCTGCTGGCAGCACACTGTAAGACAAGTCGATGGGACCCTGACCTGGTGAATGAAGAGGAGGAAAGATTAAAGCCTACAATAGTGCCGGATCATGCAGGCTGGAATAACGGAAACTTGTATGGAACAAGTCATGACAACAATGGAGCACATACAGAAAGCCCTGATGTTTCTGGGACCATCCAGCACCCACATGAGCATGGGCACGCAGATACAACACACACAGAGCCATCACTGGGTCTGTCTGATGATGAAGAGCATGTTTCTGCTGGGACACAAAGCCCAGACATACCAGCACGAACTGGGTAAGTGTACAAGCCACATTTATTACAAAATGAATGTACAAAAAACATTTATTAGTCTGTCTACTGTATAGCTGGGTTATTATTAGAAGTTCATAAAAAATAAATAAATAAATAAACAAACTAAATGTAGTTTTAGAGACTAATATATTTCAGCCTACCCAAATCTATTTTTAAAGGTCAGCTACACAAAAAAAACCTTAAAACGCAACGTCAGTTGGTTCTGGGACCGGTGTTAAGTTTAAAAGGCGTTGAGTTTAAAAGACGTTGAGTTTCAAGATATTTTTTTCCATAAGGATGTTTGGGAAACCTGTTAATGCGTTCCATGGTCCTGTGGACTTGGATGTATTTTATGCTTATGTAAAATAAAGGGGTTGTTTTTGACACTTATACACTGAAAATAACACAAATATAATATTAAAAACACTGAAATAAAAAGCTGATTCTTACAATTTCTCAGAAACTCGAGCTGTAACACAAGTTTAAAAGTGAAACAGTGAGAAAAATCCAGATAAACACAGATACATGTGGAGCTTTCAGAGTGAATCTGCAGTTATTCTACTCGAATGCAGATTCATCTCGTATTCGCACTTTGATGATGTTTTACAGCACCGCTCAAGCCTAGCGCCTAACAAAGCGGCTGTTCTTTGTTCATTTGAAATACAATTTAAACATTTTTTAAAAACAAACTGAACACGTTGAGTTTAAGGGAAACGTTGAGTTTAAGGGTACAAATTTCTCGACGAAGGAGTTTCAAAGATTTTTAGTTTAGGGGACGTTGAGTTACAAGGTACCACTGTATTTAAAATGTTATACCATTTATCTCGTATGTCAATAAAAAAAAAACCTACAAAAATCTACAAAAAGCTACAAAAATATTGGCTTCAAAGGAGGAGAAATAACAAGTATATTAAATTATTATATTCCAAATAAATTAATCCACATTTTACTTGTCTCACATTGTCTCATCTAACAATTTTAACATTTTTGTGTGAATGTGTACCAGTACGAAGTTTGGACAAGACTGAGCATAAAGTGTTTTTTTTGCCCCTTTTGGAATGCCAGTAAAAGCACTGAATAAATAGAACTAGCTTGTAAAATGCAGTGACCGACAAAGTATTCCAGTAAATATAAATATCACACTATATAAATATTTTTAAACCACGCTTTTCCCTGATAATAGCTTTGCAATCTTCTTCCCTCAATGACTAACACTTCACATTCACATAATTACATTCAACAAACACATTGAAAACAAAAATAGAGTAAAATACGCTGGTTTATAAAGGCGTGTACTGCTGCTTTCACTAAGTGTCACATGTGTATGTGCTCTCTGGAAAGTATCTGTGATTCATTCTTTAACACATGATTCATGAACACAACAAAGCCTGCGCGTTACCAAAGAGCGAGAGGGATTAATTTGCTTCAGTGTGTTCTGAGTGGGTTTCAGAGTGAATGGATTAGCAGATTTAAACTAAAACGCTCACCTGAACGGAACTACAAAACACTGCAAGCCCTTAAACGTTGATTTACTGCGACTTTTAAGAGCTGAGAGCTCGTTATTTTTGGTGCACAGCCACCCAGTTTGAACCAGAGAAGCAGTTCACAAAGCAAGAGTTATAAAAACAACGAGGAAATGAGAGCCAAACAAGAGAAACATGTGAAACATGTGAGAGAAACATCAGCAGGAACCACTCTGACTGACCTCCCCAGGCACTCAGTTATCATCTACATCGTGTAATTGCTGCCAAGCTGACAGAGAACCTAAACAAAAGCAGAGAGTTCCAGCAAACAAGTACCGGTGCCCCCCACAAAGCCTAGAGTGAACACATATGCAGCTCTACTGATGTTCAAGCTTGTACCAGCACTGCCAGGTTGCCTCCTTTGGGCCCCTGAGCAAGGCCCTTGACCCTCATTGCTTAAAATATGTTTGGTCACAATTAGATAAAAGTGTTTGCTAACTACCATAAATGTAAATCTAATGTAAAACCCTATGACTTGTTTATGCTTCCATTTAAACAAGCTGACTGGCATTGGTGGAACCTATCTGAGATGGTATTGTATCCATTTTCAGATCTGTAATGCACAACTAATGAATCAATACTGTTATACTATAAAGCCAAAAGTATGTGGATGCCTGACCATGAGCTTGAGGACATCCTATTCCCAAACTATGGGCATGAATATGGAGCTACCCCACCACTGCAGCTACAAGAGCCTTTACATTTCATTGGAGGTCGTCAGCAAATATTCTGGGTTTGCCTTTAGATGCCTATCCCATCTAAAAATAACATTTGTGAGGTCAAGCTCATAAACCGTGTCTTTATAACCCTCGGTTCATACACAAGGGTAGTTACGCTGGGACAGGACTGTTGATCGCAGAGGCTACTGATTTAAGAAATCTTCACCTCCATGCCCTCTGCTTGCCCTCATGCCTTGGCAGGTGTTTATTATAATGCAATTTGTCTCCCCCACCTCTCTACAAAGCAGGCGGGCAATTACAATTTGGCAGATTTAAAGCAGCACAATGGTCACAGTGATCCAAGCATCTTGCTGAACAGTTGTGGGGCTTGACCCCTTAACCTACCAATCGATGGTCCAAAACCATAACCGCTCAGCCACCGGTGCTATTAAACAGCTTTCAGAACAGTCTCGAACAGTTCAGAACTTAATAAACAGTTTTAACAAGTTTGTTTCCGGTGGCTCTCCAAAACATTTTAAGCAAAGCATAACCCAAGCTTCAGAACTGCACATCTGTTTCCTCTTACCCACTGCTAATCCACACTAATCCATTCTAATTGCGTTGAAATAAGAGACAAGTCTCCATTGAACACAAAGCCATGTAGCTGTTGGCATGCTGTGATTTTTAACAGAACAGGATTCCTGAACACTATCACTATTTTACCTTGGACACAAACCACATGCTAAATTTCTCTGGAGCGCTGGAGCACAGCAGCCCCTCGCTGAAAGGAGCTCGTTCTAAAGTGCTGCGATTAGATGTTCAAAAGATTAGCTAGTGAGGAATATCTGTAATACTAGTGTTCAAACAGAATGTTCATTACATGCAGAGTTAATGGGGAATGATTAGTACAAACACTTCATAAGAACCCTTGGTAATGCAATATATCAGTGTGATATATGACCTCACACTGGAAATAAATTTAATCTAATATTATAATTTAGGTGTTTATTAAAAAATTAAATGTTATTACATTTTCTTTCCTTACCCAAACACAGTTTAGTACTTTTGTGTGTCTTCCATTTTGCCAGAATAAAAGCATTAAGCATGATTTTAATAAAGTTAGATAGATGTTAATCTGATCTATGTGTAGATGTTAGAGTTGGTAGAGTTGGTGACCCAAAAAATCCTCAAGAAGGAACCTTTCTCTGTTCATCCACCCTCCTAATGCATTAAAAACATCATCAATTGTTTTAAACTTAGCCAATCCAGCTTTTGTGTCTTTCCCCATTTGAAATTTGGGAGAGAACAGGAATACCAGGAAGAAAAACCTTGCAAAACTACCCACAGACAGTCACAGTATGTCAGGATTTTTATTTTTATTTTTTATAATGGTTTAATTCTGGTCAGAGTTGGGTTGGGTTTAAGGAAGGTTTAAAAAAAAGTCTGCATGGAAAAGCAGCTAAATGGATGTTTAAAATCGAGTGATTTTTAAGTGTGCATAAACAGTGTGTATAAACACTGTTTTGTTTATACACCGATCAGCCATAACATTAAAACCACCTCCTTGTTTCTACACACATTGTCCATTTTATCGGCTTCACTTACCATATAGAAGCACTTTGAAGTTCTACAATTACTGACTGTAGTAATCTGTTTATCTACTATTAGGAGACCTACGGTAGCTGGTGAATGCACCCCGAGTTCCCAGCGAAGTAGGTCTTACAGAGCAAGGCAAACAAAGGCCTTAAGTGGCAGGAGGACCAATTAGGGCTGATCACCCGCAGCTGTCAAGCTGGCTATTTAAGCCAGCTCTGCACAGCGGCGGGTGTCGCACCTTTTGTTTGTTTCCCTGATCTTATGTGGCTGCTCGTCCACGCTCCTTTCCTAGGTAAAACGGTATCCCCTGGTGGCATGCGCCATTCGGGTGTGTAGACTGCAAGGTCGAGGTAACCGTTCGTTATTGTCCCTATTAGGATTAGCGTGGTGCGACGCCGTGCAGCCCTCGCGCTGCTTTTGTTTATGCGTTTAGCATTAGCGGTGCTGCTGTACATCAAGCGTGTCCGCTTGGTACAGCAACCGCACATCCTTTTAGATCCAACCCGAAAATTGGATTCCTGAACCGCTGGGTGGCGACACCGCTAAGCTTTCGGTTCTCGCGCAGCATTCACCGGTTCGAATCCGCACTCGCAGTTGGTGTATCTAACTCTGTTATTTCTCTTTTCTAGATCGGCGTACTTCAGCTGCGAACCTCAGCAAAGCAGACGCCGGTCGCGTTCTATCCTAGCCTTCCGCTGTGCTGGGGCTAGTGATTGCCGGGAGTAATCTACTCCCGTGTTTTGACACTATAGCGCCTAAAGCGCTCCCCGTCTCTTATTTACCCGCGCCACAATAGCGCGGAGACAACGCACCCGGCTCGTACCGAGACGACCGGGGTTCGCGTCCCACGTCGTTATTTTCCCTTTTTGGGTTTTTCTTTTCCCAGCAGTTCTGCGGCACCATCGGACTTTCCGATTGGGTTTTTGTTTCTCATTTTTCCTCTGTTGTTGTTTATTTCTAATTAAAAATAAAATATCATTTTGATTTTGAATTCTGCATTTGAGTCCTCCTTTCTCCACGTAACAGAAAGGTGCGACCACTCATGGACTCAGCAGAACCCACAACCGTTTCCGACGTGTTACGCCACCAAGGGGTGGCGTTGGGCAGGCATGAGGTAGCCCTCACCGAGTTGGTGCAGCGCGTAGCCGCGCTCGCCCAACAAGTGCCCATCTCGGGGCCCACTCCTAGTCCCGCTGCTCACTCTAGGGAGTCTGTAATCCGTGACACGCCCATTCCTCCTCCTGAGAGATACTCGGGAGAAGCGAAGAAGTGCCGCGGATTTCTCCTCCAATGCTCGTTAGCGTTTGAGCTACAGCCGTCTCGCTACCCCACAGAACGTTCTAAGGTGGCCTATATCATTTCCCTTCTCACTGGGAGGGCATTGGAATGGGCTACCGCTCTTTGGGAGCAAGATGCTCCTGAATGTTCGTCTGAAAGCTCCTTTAAGGAGGCTCTTAAGGAGACATTTTTTCACCCTGCGGGGGGCCAAGAGGTGGGTCCACGCCTTCTCGAACTCACCCAAGGTGGTCGCTCAGTAGCAGACTACGTGATTGAGTTTAGAACGCTAGCAGCAGAGTGTGGTTGGGATGAAGGGGCCCTTACCGCTATTTTCCATCGCGGTCTTTCCAGTAAGGTAAAGGACGAGCTGGCCACTAGAGATCCTCCTACCACCCTTAAGGCCTTTTACACACTGGCCACGTCCATAGACACCCGGCTTCGCCAGCGAGCGCGGGAACGGGGTTCCTGTCCTCCGTTTGCTCGCTCGTTGGTCCCTCCTAGCTCCCCTCCGCATAATCCCGATCCCGAACCCATGCAATTGGGGTCGACACGACCTGACGCCCCTCAGGCGTCAGGTTCCCACTCCAGACCCCGCCGACCATTAAACTAGTAGGCCGCTCTCGAACCAGGGAATCGAGAGAGGGCCAAACTAGCATCCCTGGTCAGGGCCTGTTTTTATCGGCCCGATTGTCTTGGGGTTCGGGAAATACAAACCTCAAGGTTTGTGTCGATTCGGGAGCGGTAGAGAGCTTCATTGACATCGATCTGGTACGCAGGCTGGGGATAGAGGTCCAGCCGCTAACCAAGCCGGTCTCGGTCCATGCTGTTGATGGTCGAGCCGTAGCGGGCAGCCCGATTACCCATCGGACGCAGCCCTTGACGTTGCGTCTGAAGGACCACGAGGAACGGATCACCTTCTTAGTGACTCACGTTCCTCACCTCCAGGTGGTCCTGGGATTTTCGTGGTTGCAAAGACACAACCCCCAGATCGACTGGGCCACCGGGTCAATCTTCATTTGGGGAACACGGTGTAGAGATTCGTGCTTGCTTCAGGCCGGCACGAATCTCGACCCGCCAGTACCACAAATGGAGACCCCGGATTTGGCCACAGTTCCTCCTGTGTACCATGATCTTCAGGAGGTTTTTAGCAAGTCCAGGGCGCGGGACTTGCCCCCCCACAGACCGTTCGACTGCGCCATAAACTTGTTGCCCGGCACTACCCCTCCTAGGGGGCGCCTTTTCTCACTCTCCGGTCCGGAGAAGGTTGCCATGGAGGAGTATGTGCGCGAGGCGCTCAAACAGGGGTTCATTCGTCCTTCTTCCTCCCCGGCCGGGGCGGTGTTCTTTTTTGTTGGTAAGAAGGATGATACATTGCGCCCCTGTGTCGATTATCGCGGTCTAAATGCTATTACGATCAAGGATCGGTACCCGCTGCCGCTGATGGCCACGGCTTTTGAAGCCCTTCAGCGAGCCTCAATTTTTACAAAGCTCGACTTACGCAGCGCGTACAACCTGATCCGGATCAGGCAGGGGGACGAGTGGAAGACTGCGTTCATTACGCCCACTGGCCACTATGAGTATCTAGTGATGCCCTTTGGGTTAATGAATGCCCCCGCAGTCTTCCAGAGATTCATCAATGAGGTCCTACGGGAGACCCTTGATAAGTTCGTCTACGTTTATCTAGACGATATTCTCATTTTTAGCCGATCCATCGAGGAACATATAGGGCATGTCCGACGGGTTCTCCAGCTCTTGCTCGAACACCATCTTTTCGTCAAGCTGGAGAAGTCCGTCTTTCACGCCCCTTCGGTTTCGTTCCTAGGGTTCATAGTGTCACAGGGCACCCTTCGTATGGATCCGGCTAAAATTAAAGCTGTGGAGAGCTGGCCAACTCCAAGTTCTGTTCGCCAAATGCAAAGGTTTTTGGGCTTTGCAAACTTTTTTAGGCGATTTATCAAGAACTTTAGCACTATCGCCGCGCCACTAACAGCCCTTACTGGTAAGGGGCCCTTTAAATGGTCAGTGCAGGCCCAACAAGCCTTTGACAGACTGAAAGCTCTCTTGACAACTGCTCCTGTTTTGCAGTTGCCTGACCCTGAGGAGCCATTCGTGGTCGAAGTGGATGCCTCTGAGGTTGGGGTTGGGGCAGTATTGTCCCAGAGAGTGGGGCCAGGAAAGAAGCTGCATCCGTGTGCCTTCTTTTCGCACCGCCTGATTCCGGCTGAGCGGAATTACCTGGTCGGAGACAGGGAACTTCTAGCCATTAAGTTGGCTTTAGATGAGTGGCGACACTGGCTCGAGGGAGCCAAACATCCTTTTCTTGTCTGGACTGATCACAAGAACTTGTCATTCATCCAGCAAGTCAAAAGGATGAACTCGCGTCAGGCACGGTGGTCCTTATTTTTCGGTAGGTTCCATTTTACGCTGTCGTATAGACCGGGGTCCAAGAATGCTAAACCGGATGCCCTGTCTAGACAGTGGGAACCAACCAGGCCGGAGACCGAGCCTGATCCCGTGATTCCCTCGACCCAGATAGCTGCCCCAGTCACCTGGGGCATTTCAAAGGTCATACGGGACGCCCAAAGGGCCGAACCCGACCCCGGTAGGGGACCTCCTGACAGGCTGTATGTACCTACTACTGTACGGCGTCAGGTTTTCGAGTGGGCTCATGCCTCTCCTTTTGCGGCGCACCCAGGCGTGACTAAGTCCCTGGTTTTGCTGCGCCGAAGATTTTGGTGGCCGGGGATGGAGAATCAGGTACGTGACTTCGTCCGTGCCTGTACTGTGTGCGCTCTGAATAAGAGCCCCAGAGAGCGCCCACGAGGCCTTCTCCATCCGTTGCCGATACCTTCAAGACCGTGGTCCCATATTGCTCTAGACTTTGTGACAGGCTTGCCAAAGTCTAGAGGGTTCACAGCGGTGTTGGTAATTGTCGACCGGTTCACCAAGTCTTGCCTGTTTGTCCCTCTGCCCAAGCTACCATCCGCCATGGGCACTGCGCAGATCATCCTGCAACATGTGGTGAGAGCGCATGGGGTCCCATCAGACATTGTGTCTGATCGGGGCCCGCAGTTTGTAAGCCAGTGCTGGCGGGCCTTCTGCCAACTCATTGGTGCTAAGGCCAGCTTATCCTCGGGGTATCACCCCGAGTCGAATGGGCAATCGGAAAGGCTCATCCAGGATCTGAGCAAGATGCTCAGGTGCCTGACGGCAGGGAATCCGGCCACGTGGTCGGATAAATTATTGTGGGCTGAATTTGCTCACAATACCCTGCATCACTCGGCGATAGGAATGTCACCGTTTGAAGCTCAGTTCGGGTACCCTCCTCCGCTCTTTCCTGAGCAGGAGCAGCAAGTAGCGGTCCCGTCTGTACAGCTTCATGTCCGCCGCTGCCGCGCCGCCTGGCGTAAAGCAAGGCAGGCACTTGTGGCCAATCAGCGCTCCATGAAGCGCACTGCTGACCGCAGGCGGCAGCCGGCTCTCACCTTCCGGCCGGGCCAACGTGTCCTTGTGTCGACGAGGGATCTCCCCGTCAAAGGTGCCCCTCACAAGCTGGCACCCAGGTACATTGGCCCGTTTAAGGTGGTCAGGCGGATCAACCCGGTGACCTATAGGTTGGAGCTTCCTCCCAGGATGAAAGTGCATCCAACCTTTCACGTCTCCCAACTCCGACCATTTATGTGCGGGGGAGTTTTACCCCCTCCCCAGCCTCCCGCCCCTCGTATCATCCAGGGTGCCCCTGCCTTCACTGTCCGCCGCCTGCTGGATTGCAGGAAGGTTCAGGGTAGCACCCAATACTTGGTGGATTGGGAGGGCTACGGCCCTGAGGAACGTTCATGGGTACCGGCTCGGCAGATCCTGGACCCTGAACTGATCCGCGAGTTCCGCCGGAACCGTGCTGCGGGTCTTGGGACCTCAGGAGCTGTCCCTAGAGGAGGGGGTTCTATTAGGAGACCTACGGTAGCTGGTGAATGCACCCCGAGTTCCCAGCGAAGTAGGTCTTACAGAGCAAGGCAAACAAAGGCCTTAAGTGGCAGGAGGACCAATTAGGGCTGATCACCCGCAGCTGTCAAGCTGGCTATTTAAGCCAGCTCTGCACAGCGGCGGGTGTCGCACCTTTTGTTTGTTTCCCTGATCTTATGTGGCTGCTCGTCCACGCTCCTTTCCTAGGTAAAACGGTATCCCCTGGTGGCATGCGCCATTCAGGTGTGTAGACTGCAAGGTCGAGGTAACCGTTCGTTATTGTCCCTATTAGGATTAGCGTGGTGCGACGCCGTGCAGCCCTCGCGCTGCTTTTGTTTATGCGTTTAGCATTAGCGGTGCTGCTGTACATCAAGCGTGTCCGCTTGGTACAGCAACCGCACATCCTTTTAGATCCAACCCGAAAATTGGATTCCTGAACCGCTGGGTGGCGACACCGCTAAGCTTTCGGTTCTCGCGCAGCATTCACCGGTTCGAATCCGCACTCGCAGTTGGTGTATCTAACTCTGTTATTTCTCTTTTCTAGATCGGCGTACTTCAGCTGCGAACCTCAGCAAAGCAGACGCCGGTCGCGTTCTATCCTAGCCTTCCGCTGTGCTGGGGCTAGTGATTGCCGGGAGTAATCTACTCCCGTGTTTTGACACTATAGCGCCTAAAGCGCTCCCCGTCTCTTATTTACCCGCGCCACAATAGCGCGGAGACAACGCACCCGGCTCGTACCGAGACGACCGGGGTTCGCGTCCCACGTCGTTATTTTCCCTTTTTGGGTTTTTCTTTTCCCAGCAGTTCTGCGGCACCATCGGACTTTCCGATTGGGTTTTTGTTTCTCATTTTTCCTCTGTTGTTGTTTATTTCTAATTAAAAATAAAATATCATTTTGATTTTGAATTCTGCATTTGAGTCCTCCTTTCTCCACGTAACATCTACATGTTTTTTTAACCTGCACTCACCCTGTTCTTCAATGGTCAGGACCCCCACAGGACCACCACAGAGCAGATATTATTTGGGTGGTGGATCATTCTCAGCACTGCAGTGACACTGACATGGTGGTGGTGTGTTAGTGTGTGTTGTGCTGGTATGAGTGGATCAGACACAGCAGCACTGATGGAGTTTTTAAATACCGTGTCCACTCACTGTCCACTCTATTAGACACTCCTACCTAGTTGGTCCACCTTGTAGATGTAAAGTCAGAGACGATCGCTCATCTATTGCTGCTGTTTAAGTTGGTCATCTTCTAGACCTTTATCAGAGGTCACAGGACGCTGCCGACGGGGCGCTGTTGGCTGGATATTTTTGGTTGGTGGACTATTCTTAGTCCAGCAGTGACACTGAGGTGTTTAAAAACTCCATCAGTGCTGCTGTGTCTGATCCACTCATACAAGCACAATACACACTAACACACCACCACCATGTCAGTGTCACCATGTCAGTGTCACCATGTCAGTGGCACTGCAGTGCTGAGAATCATCCAACACCCAAATAATACCTGCTCTGTGGTGGTCCTGTGGGGGTCCTGACCATTGAAGAACAGAGTAAAAGCAGGTTAAAAAGCATGCAGAGAAACAGATGGACTACAGTCAGTAATTGTAGAACTACAAAGTGCTTCCATATTGTAAGTGAAGCTGATAAAATGGACAGTGAGTGTAGAAACAAGGAGGTGGTTTTAGTGTTATGGTTGATCGGTGTATACCATGTACTATGTGATTCTATTTTATGTACTAAATCTACTAAAACTAGAGAAGGTCATTTTCATTGTAAGCTGTTTTCCTTATTTGATTAACATGCACCAAAACGTATAGGAACCCCAGTTTCATAATATCATATCATATAAAAACCCTTTAGTCCTCACAGGAACTGTGACCTTTAATTCATTGCTCTTGATTGTCAAAATGTACAATGGAAGTCTTTAAATGGGCATTCTACAACATTCCAATGAAACAGCTCAGTTTAGATAGATTAGTGAGGATGGGACTGGATTTAAAAAAACATCATAAACATCTTTTACATAGCACAAACAGCACTGTGTTAATACAGGCATCATATTGTCATTACATTGTCATATTTTTTAGTGGGTCTGTAATACATCCCAGTGATCACAGGCTGGTGTCTCTCTTCTAAATCAGACAACATCTTTCTATTCAATAACCAATTTAGTCTATTTAGAAATTATCTCAAAACTATGGACACAAGGCAGAGAAACAGGGTACCAGTCAGTTTAGGAAATCTCACATATCCATTATTTTATTCATTCATTCACTCATTCACACATCATGTATGCACAGGGAAAACCATATAAGCTACAGTGCATTCTAAGTCATAAGCAAGTAGATGATTTATTCAGTATAGAATTACTATTGCTGTGTTATAGTTGTGCTGTCTTGGTGTAAAAGTCTTTCAGTGCCTTTGAAACAGGAAAACCCCTTTACCATACATGTATGTTCTAGCTATGGCCCTGAAGGGTAATCAAGAAAAGAAAACAAATTTAATTCTCCCAGTTGTACTGTATAAGATTCGTTGGCGTTGGGGGCAGCATGAAGATTAACGTCTAGATAGTTCTGCAAATGTTGACGTTCCATGGGAGAGTGCAGGTAATGGCAAAGACCTCCTGTTTTCCAGTCATTTTTGGCCCCAATTTGAAAACATATCAAAATTTCATCCTGTCTGGTTACCCATATTTTATTTTCTAACGAGTCTCAGACTTTAAAGTTTCCCAGTGGAATGCAGTCGGTGAGAGAATTAAGAACATCGAGTTCAGAAAATTGATTGTGTATGATTAAAAATAACACTTCTGAGAAGAAAGGACCCGTTAAAGGGGTCTGGTGATAATTTGGAGATCCAAACCTGCAGGGCAGAAAGAGAAAGTGCTTTTCTGAAATGATTTTAAATACTTGCATGCATCGACAGCCTTCAGTGAACCAGAGCAGGATCTGGACGATGATGCACTGAAACCAACCCAAAAATGTAATCTCATAGGAAGTGCAATGCATGAAAACCTCAGGACTTCATGAGCAAAGCAGACTTCTTGATGAAAGGCAGCACAAAATAGTCTATATTTATTTAGCATATATATCATGAAATAAAACATTTGGCAAGCCAAAAAGGTAAAAGTTTTGGGTAAAAGCTCCACTTAATACATTCTAGCTGCTGCTACTGTTTAACTATCTAACTTTCATTTGACTCCTTTGAATATTGGTCTGTTACTGTGTTCTCAGTTTCCCTTCCCATTATTTAAACAGTGGCTTTTATTTATCTATTTTTTATTTTTACCAAGGGACCAATATCCTGCTCCAGTTCTGGAACTGATAGTTAAGAGACTGTAAATCATCAAGTTCTTGTTTATCTACAGTTGCAGTTGTGAATATTCAGCCCTCCTCCCAACTCACAGTCTTCATTCCAGGTTTATCAGAACAGTGTAACGTATTTAGCTGTTATTAATTATTAGGATGTTAGATTAAAATATGAGATATAAATGCTAAGTCTCAGCATAGGGCTGCAAAAATGTACAGCATTCTGTGATCAGATAGTCTCCACTGCAAAAAAAAAGCTCTAGTCTTTATAACTATAGCTATTTCAGAATAGACATTCATTACGAGTTCATTAGGGGGTCCAGAACTTTTTCTCCCTGAACCTGGATGAATGTTGAAATAAACCAATAGATGCAACTGTATTAAAACCTTTGCCATTTACTGTGGTTCTGACATAACCTTCTCACCTACCTTCGTATCAGAGGTTGCTTGTTCCAAGGACAAATTAGCTGTTAAAGCATGCGCTTCTTCTTGTTTGAGCTACTAATATTGCTTTGCGATTAATACTGATTCGTTACTGACATCTGTTAGTAACCTAACCTGTTCTCATCAAGGTTCTGCTGACAAGATATGTGAACCATTACAGGCTGGATAAAAGCTTGGTTTAAGACAAATTACATCAACAGTTTCCATCTCAGTCAACATTACATGATTTTAAAACAGCTGACGTCATCTATCAGTTCTGATATTAATCCAGTGGTTTTAGTCAATATATGCCTGGACACTAAAATACTGGTCCAACTTTATGCCTATTTTGAAACATAAAACAATTCCTTTTTCCATCTGTTTTCTATCATCACACTATTATTTACATGTAGGCCCCATGCTCTCACACAATAAAAATGAATTAGCATTTGACCAGAGACTAACAATCCCACTTTAAACAATATCACAGACTGATCTGGCTGATGACAGAAGTAATGCTGGATCTGTCTGCAGGATTATTCGTCTGCTCCACATGGATTTAGAAAGTGTAAATAAATTATTTCATTTCTCAGAACTCCCACTACAACAGTCAGACAGCACTTAAGTCTATGTGTGATCTGCACTTACAGCTCACTTACGCTTACACTTTTCAGTACAGGCAGTCTGAATAAGTGTATCACCCTGTCTGATCTAACATGAATTAATAACAGCCAGTCAGTATAACTAACGCTAAACACAAGACGTCATTTTGGAGCCAGATAACCCTCCACCCTTACTGTGTTTGGCAATGATTCATCAGCACCAAATTCTGCATTCTCAGTGAAGACCGTCATTTAATATAGTGGCCGGCAGTTAATCTATTTAATGAATACATTACTATTTAACTCTTTATTTAGAGCAGTGACATTGTGTTAAGGGTTTCAGAACTTTTTCTTCCTGAACCTGAATGAATGTTGAAATAAGCCAATACATGCAACAGTATAAATTCATCTGCCGTTTCTTGTGGTTCTGACATAAACCATCCCACCTACCTTAGGATGATTCTCTCAAAGTGCAGGTGATAAAATGCATACAGCATGCTGCCCACGTGTCGGAGGGGGCGTGGGTTAGCTTTGTTCTCCTCAATCAGAGCAGGGATTGGCATTGGTGGAGAGGAAGCATGATGCAATCGGGCAATTGGACGTGCTAAAAGGGAGAAGAAAAGGGGAGAAAATGCATAAACAAACAAAATATATATGTATATACATACATATATAAAAGTATGTATCTTACATTGAATGTGTACTACGTGCCTTAAATGAGATTAAAGTATGTAAACACATTAAGACTTACAGTAAACACCATTAAGATTGTGGGCAGTAATAACATGCCATTTTAAACTAAAAATAGTAATGAATGATGTTTTAGAGGAAATGCATTTTCTTTTCTTTTAAAACCAGTAAAGCCAACATCCATTTCCTGTCTGATTAAGTGCATCTTTATGAATCATATTCCAAATATCACAATACTTACGTGCCTCAGTGTATAAGCGAGAAGACGAAATCAGCTTCCTTTTTGCAGTTAATAATTAAAAGCCTTTAATGACTGGAAAAGGTTAAAAAAAAAGATCTTTACCCAGCAAACAAAACAATAAAGACAAAGATAAATCTGAAAACAAGATTTAACTAGTAAAATAGTTTCTCAACAAATGAACACTATAATGAATTCCTGCTGCTTTACTCTTGCAGAAACTGGTGTGCATTTGTGCATAAGCGGATGGTGTCCATGGCAGTGGCCTGTGGCACAGAGAGATACTCCATCAAGTCTCAAGAACCCTGTCAGAACGGAGAACCAGGCTGCCAGCTTGTTATGTAAGTCCAAATCACCGTGCTGTTAAACTCAAACCCAAATGCTGCACCAGGAAAAAATAATAATATAATTTTTTACTGTGATTATGTGTTTTATATAGCTATAAGCTACATATTTTTGTTTATGTTTTTATATAGCTATAAGCTTGCTACTAGGCCAGTTTACAGAGCGAAGCAGAATATCTTCACTGCGCTCCTTTGGCGATGCTGCCCGGGTCATGGGGGAAAGGACTGCAAAGAAATAGGTAAAGTATGAAAATCACAACTGAATTTAAGGGCCAGAGTCAGAATTTCAGATTTAGACCCTTTAAATCAAATGAAAATCATTCATAATTAATATGCAATGAATGTTTTTTACAAATCTCCACGTAGAACTTGCAGTGTTCTGGGTGATGTGTTCAAATTACAACAATTAACTAAACAGTTCACACCTTCAAAGGTGACAATGCCAGAAATCAGGAGGCAAAGGTACTTCATTGTACTAGGATTCATTTATTATTGATCAAATAATGTCATAAAATACACTGATAAGGCATAACATTATGACCACCTTTGTAATATTGTGTTGGTCACCCTTTAGCTGCCAAAACAGCCCTGACCCGTCGAGGCATGGAGTCTGACACTTTTCTATCAGAACCAGCATTAACTTCTTCAGCAGCTACAGTAGCTCGTCTTTTGGATCGGACCACACGGGCCAGCCTTCGCTCCCCACGTGCATCAATGAGCCTTGGCCGTCCATGACCCTGGTGCCGGTTTACCACTGTTCCTTCCTTGGACCACTTTTGATAGATACTGACCACTTCAGACCGGGAACTCCCCACAAGAGCACAAGGGCAGTTTTGGAGATTCTCTGACCCAGTTGTCTAGCCATCACAATTTGGTCCTTGTCAAACTCGCTCAGATCCTCATGCTTGTCCATTTTTCCTGCTTCTAACATTAACTTTGAGGATAAAATGTTCACTGCGTAATATATCCCACCCATTAAGAGGTGCCATGATGAAGAGATAATCAGTGTTATTCACATCACCTGTCAGTGGTCATAATATTATGCCTTGTCAGTGTATACATTAATTTTCATTTATGGAACAGATAATTAGCTAATGCTAATAGTTTGATGCATATACAGTGTATCACAAAAGTGAGTACACCCCTCACATTTCTGCAAATATTTCATTATATCTTTTCATGGGACAACACTATAGACATGAAACTTGGATATAACTTAGAGTAGTCAGTGTACAGCTTGTATAGCAGTGTAGATTTATTGTCTTCTGAAAATAACTCAACACACAGCCATTAATGTCTAAATAGCTGGCAACATAAGTGAGTACACCCCACAGTGAACATGTCCAAATTGTGCCCAAATGTGTCGTTGTCCCTCCCTGGTGTCATGTGTCAAGGTCCCAGGTGTAAATGGGGAGCAGGGCTGTTAAATTTGGTGTTTTGGGTACAATTCTCTCATACTGGCCACTGGATATTCAACATGGCACCTCATGGCAAAGAACTCTCTGAGGATGTGAGAAATAGAATTGTTACTCTCCACAAAGATGGCCTGGGCTATAAGAAGATTGCTAACACCCTGAAACTGAGCTACAGCATGGTGGCCAAGGTCATACAGCGGTTTTCCAGGACCGGTTCCACTCGGAACAGGCTTCGCCAGGGTCGACCAAAGAAGTCGAGTCCATGTGTTCGGCGTCATATCCAGAGGTTGGCTTTAAAAAATAGACACATGAGTGCTGCCAGCATTGCTGCAGAGGTTGAAGACGTGGGAGGTCAGCCTGTCAGTGCTCAGACCATACGCCGCACACTGCATCAACTCGGTCTGCATGGTCGTCATCCCAGAAGGAAGCTGACGCACAAGAAAGCCCGCAAACAGTTTGCTGAAGACAAGCAGTCCAAGAACATGGATTACTGGAATGCCCTGTGGTCTGACGAGACCAAGATAAACTTGTTTGGCTCAGATGGTGTCCAGCATGTGTGGCGGCGCCCTGGTGAGAAGTACCAAGACAACTGTATCTTGCCTACAGTCAAGCATGGTGGTGGTAGCATCATGGTCTTGGGCTGCATGAGTGTTGCTGGCACTGGGGAGCTGCAGTTCATTGAGGGAAACATGAATTCCAACATGTACTGTGACATTCTGAAACAGAGCATGATCCCCTCCCTTCAAAAACTGGGCCTCATGGCAGTTTTCCAACAGGATAACGACCCCAAACACAACCTCCAAGATGACAACTGCCTTGCTGAGGAAGCTGAAGGTAAAGGTGATGGACTAAACCCAATTGAGCACCTGTGGCGCATCCTCAAGTGGAAGGTGGAGGAGTTCAAGGTGTCTAACATCCACCAGCTCCGTGATGTCATCATGGAGGAGTGGAAGAGGATTCCAGTAGCAACCTGTGCAGCTCTGGTGAATTCCATGCCCAGGAGGGTTAAGGCAGTGCTGGATAATAATGGTGGTCACACAAAATATTGACACTTTGGGCACAATTTGGACATGTTCACTGTGGGGTGTACTCACTTATGTTGCCAGCTATTTAGACATTAATGGCTGTGTGTTGAGTTATTTTCAGAAGACAGTAAATCTACACTGCTATACAAGTTGTACACTGACTACTCTAAGTTTTATCCAAGTTTCATGTCTATAGTGTTGTCCCATGAAAAGATATAATGAAATATTTGCAGAAATGTGAGGGGTGTACTCACTTTTGTGATACACTGTATATAATCTACTTTACAAGCTAAAATATTTATTTTATGTAAAGTGAGACACATCCAACACATTTTTCACATTTTTATACAAATTATAGGACAATTAATATCTGCAATGTGCAAGAACTTTATAGCTACAGTAATTCAGCTTGTTTTCATGCCAAGTTTACAGAATCTGGAGAGGAAACACAATCTATAAAGTTAAAGAACAAAATTAAATGCTTGTCTATTGGGCCTACATATTAAATGCTATAACTGGCTTACTGTTCAGGTATTCACTGTGTATCCAGTCAGAAATTTCTCTGTGTATTCGGGAACTGATTTACACCAGATTTCCTGTGTTAAAAGAGCCTTTGTGGTTTTGGCTCAACTGCTGGGAAAGAGCTGTTTACAAAAAAAAACGTCTGGAGAAACCTAAAAGCGACATTCACTTTTTGTTCCTTTGTTTTTGTCCTGCAGTGTCAGAGGGCCATGTCTCAACTCCTGAATCCAGTACAGATGCCCGAATTTATCCAGGAGGTCCACAATTCCAAGATCCAGGTACAGTCCCTGATCTGCCTGATCTAATCTGATCTTAACGGTATGTTTACCTGCTAGAGGCAGACTGTGAGCTGTTCCACTGACCACGCCAATTGTAGCTCAAAACAAACTGAGGAAACGAGTGGACTGAAAAAGTCAGTAGCTGTAGGTAGGTCATTACCCTCGTGGGAGAGCAGAAAGGGTGTGTGAACCTCATGTGTTGACATAAAGGCTACTAAATGGGGCATAACCAGCCCTCCACTAGAGAACTCAAAACAGAATGTCTCCGGAAGGCAAGCAAGCAAGCACACTTCTTACACAAATAGACAATTGGTCACTTTGGTTGGCTAAATGCACCATAAAAGGACTTCTTATAAAACTTCTTAATACCACCAGTCACCTTCAATAAATGTGCTTTGTTATTTAGACCACACCAAACAATAAACAGTGCAGTTGGCCAAAAAACACCCATCTTATCTTAACTATAGTTTGACAAGCTTGTGTCTATAAATAAATGAGAATGACCTCAAGACTTTGATACCTCAGTCACATTTGTGTCTACCTGTACCAAATTCAAGTGTGACTTATTTTCCAATACATGAATAGTAAGTTGGCCAGTTTGCATTAGCTAAAGAACTTATTTTATTTTTATCTTTGTTTGTTTTGTTTGTTTATTAGCATTTTAACATCATGTTTTACACTTTGGTTACATTCAGAAATGGTAGAAACGGTAGTTACTCATTACACAAGGTTCATCAGTTTACAAGTTTATATCAAACACAGTCCTGGACAATTCAGTGTCTCCAATTCACCTCACTTGCACGTCTTTGTACTGTGGGAGGAAACCGGAGCACCCAGAGGAAACCCACGCAGACACTGGGAGAACATGCAAACTCCACACAGAAAGGACCCGGACCGCCCCACCTGGGGATCAAACCCAGGACCTTCTAACTCAGCCTCCCACATGACATCTACCAATCTCAGAGAGTAAAGGCTAACATGCCTCTTATGAGACCACTATTTTGTCAAGCTTAAGGTCATTCTACAGCTTGGAAGGGGCACTAACTGCCCTCCTCTGTACAAACTGTCAGTACTTAGAACTGCAAGAGATTAATGGGGAAAAGAGACATTTTACCGTCTCCCTCCCAGAGAGCAGGAAAATATATGCCCACTTGGGCTCCTGGCAATGGATGAATATGGCATTATGAATGATTAAACTCATGACTAGTGAACAGTTGTTCTCTCTTCAGACTGACCCAGAGGTTTAAATGTACAGGGACAAACACAGTTTGGCCATAGCGTTTCTAAACAAGCATATTTTACTATAAATATAAGGTAAACACTAGTTAGAAAAGAAGTGTGGGTGTTTCTTATTTTAATTTCAATGGAAAAAAGATATTTCAAGCTTCCTGGTGGGAAAATAACATGTTTTGCAGGACTTAATTCCCAGACTTTAGGTCTGAAGCTGGACATGTCAGTAATAAAGCAATCATTTAGGTGTGCCACTCTAATATTGTTTTAGATTTTTCATTTAGCTTGCTTGTATTCTCAGCAGGGTTTGAGAGCCTAAACCACAACCAACAGCAGGATCTTAATGACCATGACAAGTCCAACAGGCTTCAACAGGAGACACTGAACGCTGGAAAGAATCAGCACAGCCCACATACTGGCCATGAACATCATCATGAGAAAGGTGGTATGTGTTGTGCTAAAAACTTCCGCATGTGCACACGAATATTACAATTCAGAGTTGAGAGAGGAATAAAAACACAGAAATTGTATTGTAGTGTATATGTAATGATACAGATTCCTTAATTGTCGTGGCACAGGGTACAATTAAATTAGGTAGAAATTCTGACAGAGCTATAAAAATAGTCTATAAACATAAATAAATAGAATATACAAATATAAAGTGTGTGTGGGGGGTTATAACTATAACTATCACTTTAGTGAACTACAAAGCCTCTGTGAGCAGTAGTGTAGCAAAAAATATCAACGTACAAATCTATATACCATGCTCGAGAGTTAAGGGTCAGTCAGTGTTTGGAACCGTTTAGTTCTTGTGTGGCTGTGGGGTAAATGCTGGTCTTAACAGACCCGAATCGCACACCAAAGGGCAACTGATCAAACCAATGATGTCCAGGGGTGGAATGGATCACTGAGTATATTGTTTGCTCTGCGGAAAAAGCCAGAGCTGAATAAGTTCTCCAAAGAGGGCAATGAGAAGCCAATGATCTTCTGGGCAGTGCTGATGACCCTCTGAAGGGCTCTCCTGTCCACTGTTGAGCAGCCGGAGTACCACACAGAGATACAGTAGGTCAGCACACTCTTAATAGAACAGCGAACAGAGGTAATATGACAGCAGCAGCTTTGCCTGCAGGTTGTTAGAATTTATTATAAATTATACTATAATATATTATATACTTATTATATATAAGTATAAAGTATATAAGCACAAGTATAAACATTGTGTGTACATAAATAGCTGGATATTTGCACAAGAAGCATATTAGATATTAAATTGAAAACCTCACTGTATACACCAACATATCCGTTTAATGAGTATAACTACAAACTAATAATTTAGTAAATTAGCTAATTAATTTGATTATTTTTATCAAGCCTACCTATGCATTTACATTCAGACTGACAGGTCTGAGGATTGTTTTATTGTTTACACCATGTCTAGCCAACTACCTGTTTCCTGTATATCCTTACATACAGCCAGCATATGATTCCTGTAGCATTAACAGTAGCAGACTATGGAGGAGCTTTGATGGTGTTTCCAGGCTGCCGTTCCTGTGCAGTGACACCTCCAGCTCAGCCATCCTCTCAGTGTGACTTCCTGTTCAGGATATCCGCTCTTTCTGTAAGAAGAAAAAAGCCCCCTTATTCATACTGTACCCTGAGAATGATGTCATGGGATTGATTTATAATAAAAACACCAAACATATACGACTGTGAGAACATTTCCTAAGCAGCTGCAGCCAGGAGGTTAATTTTACACATTACAGATCAATCCCAACCTGCCCAGATTTGGAGAATCACATGGACTAGTCTACTGACAATTCACACTGAATGAGCTTTGAATATATTAATAAAACTTAACTAATAACACAATTATAAATGAGGGAATAGTGGATGTCTAATCAACAGGTCCACACTTCCTTTAATTAACATGAATGGAAGCGTCATTAACTCAAAGCTCACTTTAAATAGTAGTCAAAATTCTTAGAGCATTTCATAAATGCATTTGTATATGTAAATTATCTGTATAATTGCTGTAGTCAAAAACTTTTTAAAGTAACACTATTTTACAGAGAATTGAAGGTGGTGTTGGGGGGGGGGGGGGGGGGGGGGGGATCTATAGTAGTATCATTTATTTGACTTACAAAATGCCCACTATGTAACATTTTCTCTGTCACATAAATAACCCTTAAATGTCCGAGAAGAAATCTCACTGATGGGGGTATGGAGTCTGACTTCACCCAAGCATGCAACATGACAGCATACACAAACATTCGTGAACTTAAGGTCCAGCTTCCCATCTCAACTTACATGTCCAAGGTTGTGGGGATGACCCCCGAAAGACCTGGGCTATAAATTCCTCAGGCCTCAGATACCATGAACATAAAAATTTTTTGAAAGTCAGAGTACAACGAGGTTTAAAAATAATTGTAGTCACTAGCATTAAACATAAAAAAAACAACCATTTCAACCATATATACATTTTCATGTGTCTAACTGTTTTATGTTCTATAAAGTTAAAGCTTTATAGTGTTTACAATAACTATTATTATAGTAAACTTAACTTTTTTCAAAGCACTAGTCACTAGTCCCATGCAATCCATATCTTATAATAAACTCAATTAAAATATTTTAACAGGGCCGCTCAGGTGGCGCAGCTGTAAAAACACACGCTGGAATCAGAGCTGGGATCTCGAATACATCGTATAGAATGTCAGCTCTGCCTGCCGGTTAGGCTGAGCAGCCACATGATCAGTTGTTCAGATATGGGCGGGACTAAGCCGGATGGGGTCTCTCTCTCATGACTGGTGCAATTACGACCTCTGCTGGCTGATTGATGGCACCTGCACAGAGATGAAAACAGAGTGCTCTCAGGGTGTGTCTCTCAGTACACAACGCTGAGCTGCACTGCACTCATCAAAGTGCAGGTGATAAGATGCATACGGCGTGCTGCCCACGTGTCGGAGGGGGCGTGGGTTAGCTTTGTTCTCCTCAATCAGAGCAGGGATCGGCATTGGTGGAGAGGAAGCATGACGCAATCGGGCAATTGGTCGCGCTAAAAAGGAGAAAAAGGGGAGAAAATGCATAAAAAAAAATCCATGATTTCCATTTGGGATTAGTTACTGTAAAAAGTGATTAGGATTTGTGTTAAAAAATAAGCACAAACTTTGTCCTCAGGGATTCCAAAACTCCAAATATTAAAAATATTTAAAATAGACGTTTAAGAAATAAGTTTAGTGTCTGCATCAGTTATGCGGGAGGTGTTCTGAATGTTCTGAATTTGTTCTATTATTCTATTATATTTTTATTTACATTTCCATACTGCCCCAACTTTCCTGATTTGATGTTGTATTTGAACACTTAAATATATAATTGTCTTAAATTGAAAATTTTAGGTCACAAATTTTAAAAGAACACATTTAGAAGTGAAGACCTGAATATTAAAGGCATTAAATATACCTTAGCTCTCAGATTAGAAAGTTGAGAAATAAAACTACAGTCACATGCCAAGATCAGACCACATATCCAAACTTAGAAACATAGAAAAGTATAATGGCATTCATTCAAGTCCTTATGTCAAAAGTATTGTTACTAATACAAAAGGACTATTGCTGTACTAAACAATACATTCTTATTCTTAATATTTTTAGAAATATTGTTGCTGCCTTTTTACAATATTGTAGTTTCCTCTAGGCTCCAGATCTGATGTGGCCTAGATAATGACTACATAAAGAAGCTTCTAAGTTAATTAAAAAATAAATAAAAATTTGTATGTGTTCCACTGATTACACATTATATAATTTGTATTTATTCATTGCCCCAAAATAATCAGACACAAAAATATTGCAAATTTTAATTTAAATATAAACTACAAATGAGAATAAAACTGTAAATAAAACCTGAATTCTCAATAATATTATCATACTGGCTGTTAAATGTATGGGTTTTTTAATTAAAACGTTATTTTAAGGGTAATAATTTTGCTTGCCATGACTTACTCTGTCTTTTATTTTAGATCCCTATGATGTGGAAGCTGCACATCGGGAAGCCTCACCTCAAGTTCATTCCACAAACCAAGGACTCGTACCCATCCATTATTTAAAGGACGTGATAATGTCTCATCTCCAGCCTATCTTTGACAGCTTCAACCTGACACTGGCTCGCCTGTCTGAGGAGGTGCAGGACCTACAGAGGGACATGACCCAACTGCAGCTCCAACAGATGCTCACTGCAGAGTCTAAAGTGACACGAAGCGGAGCAGACGAAGTACGTGAGCTGTTGCAGCAGCATGATAGCAGGATAATGGACACCGACCAGCAGCTGGATGAGTTAAGGATGGAACTTAGTCTTCAGAGGGAGGAAATGGAGGTAAAGCTCCATGCACAGCAGATTATGCTGCACTACAACCTAACCAGCATAAAGACTGACACAGACGTCAAAGTCAAACGCAGCCAGAAGATGCTACAGGTGAGAATATGTTAAATATTTTGTACAGTGAGCAGATGTTTTAAAAACACAGCTGTTTTACCAACACTTTATTCTGGTCAGGGGCGCAGTGGGTCTGTGTCACTGGCTAAAAGGCCGGAAACACCCTGGACAGGTTGCCAGTCCATCACAGCACACACATTTACACACGCTCACAGTCAATCCAATTTTAGAAGCTCCATTGGCCTGATTGCATGTATTTGGACTTGTGGGAGGAAACCAGACCACCTGGAGGAAACCCACACAGACACAGGGAGAACATGCAAACTGTACACAGGAAATGAGTCCCTTTAAATGAGTGTATTTTGGCAACAGTAACTGGATTTTCTCCTGCATTCTTAGATGGGTGTCCAGTCTTTCAATTCTTCACTATCAGAAATAAGAATGAAGCAAGAACATCTAGCGGAGGAGCTTCAGAGGGTTTGGACACCTGCAAGTACGGTTTCCAGTCACACACAGCCTCGGAAGGATACAGCCATCTGGGAGGCCATCACCCGTCTGGAAAACAAGGTGGCCAATACCTCTATACAACTCACTGCGCTAAATGAAGGGCAAATCGATACGTCTAGGAATATAGAAGAGCTGCAAAGAGGCTGGAGAAACCTTGAGGACCGCATAACCAAATCTGATCAAAATAATCAGGACAGATATATTGAGGCTTTCCTAGAAGTGGATGGAGCCAAGACTGCTGTTCAAACCTATGCTGCTGACCTGGCCAAAAATGTAACCAGCCTGCATGTGAGCCTGCAGGAAATGGAGATAGATGTTGATTATCTATTTACACAGTTTTACAAGAACATGAGCTCCAGCAGCAAAGACTGTGACTGTGGTGCCCTTAGCACATCAGTGGCACAGTTAAAACAAGCTGTTGCTAATGTTTCCATTCTAGCTAATGAAAACAGGCTAGCTCTCGACACAACAGCAGAAGAGAGAATAGACGCTTGGGAAAATGGAGGCTGGGGTCCACCGGTGGAAGATATCAAGGTGGGTTTATCAGCGGTGCAAAGATCCCTAAAAAATGAACAGGAAAAGCGTAAGATTCTTCAGGAGAACATAACCTCCCTCCAGACCTCTCTGTTAGGCAGTCAGCTGGACATTGAAGCACTTCAACAACAAGACAGACTCAAGACCAATGATATCAAACGCCTCACCAGCACTTTTGCCTCATTGCTAAAGGATGCCATTCGCCATACTGAAATCCTAGAGATCTTGCTTGGAGAGGAGGTTTTGGAGTTTATGGACTGGTCCCCGCCGGATCAGGAGTCTCACTCCATCCCTGCGCTCAGGGAAACCATCAGAGACATGCAGGACCAAATAAACCGACACAGCCAAAGCCTGGCCACCATGCTGAACTCAGATGAGCCTGCAGAGTTGGTAGACTGGTCCTCAGCAGCAATTCAAAGGACACAGGGAGGACAAAAAAATTCTAAGAATCACCCAGATGACACAGAAATGGACCTGCTTGCTTTGAAAAAGGCAGTCGAAGAGCTTCAGGTACAGATTAAGAGGTTTGGAGAAAAGCAATGTTCATCCTGCTGTAACTGCACCAAAGGTGCTGCACACAGAGACGAGGAGGCAAAACTGCGAGCAGAGCTGACAACCGTGCGCAAGAGTCTGGAGGATCATCTCAGGATTTTCAGCAGGATTTTCAGTAATACAGAAGGGCTGAGTGGGTCAGAAGCAACGCTAGATCTGGATAAACTGTTGATGTGGATGAACAGAGAAGAAGATAAAACGCAAAGTAAGAAAGAAAAGAAAAGAGCGAATAAAAGAGGGCAGCGCAATAAAAGGGACACATCACTCAACATGCCAGGTAGGACAGATGACTGATATTCTGATGACTGATATTCCAATGATATTCTCTGGTCATTGTTACACAGTATGTCTGACAATTTATATATTTTTAAAGATAATACAAGTCTTGGAATAGAGAGAGATGTAAATAGCTATATTAATGTTTTAATAACATACTTACAGCCAATAATTAATCCAGAATGAAAAATAACATTGAAAGTAAATCCTGTAGCACTATAATAGCATTCAAGGCCACACACTGTTTCTTTCTATAATACATTATAAATTAATTAATGTAGCAACAATAAAAACAACAGAAAATGCAAAGAATTTACAATTGTACCCACACTTTTTCTTCTAAATTAATCGTGATGATGATAAATATGACTACTGATTTATGATGCAATAACTCATGCTTGTCAGACATCTATACCAAGATTTGTAATGAATATTTAAACTACATTATTAATGCCATATTATTGTCAAATCATTTTCTGTCCAGAGATTGGTGATGATCAAGCTTTAGTGCAAAAATAAAACCGCTGCTGCTTTTTTCTTTTAATTTTTATACCCACAGCAATTTACATAAATCTGGCTTGTTCCAGGATCTTGTAATTTAAGACAGACTTGTATCTGGAGGTAAAAAGATAATCTGTAATAAACTGTTCTTTAAAGCACAACAGTTGCTGATCATGTGGTCAAAGCAGTAGTAGGACCAGGGGTTTTAATCTATAAACATCAAAGTTATTCTAAAACAATTGGTAGTTTCACAGATTCAACATAAAACATATTAGCCAAACACTAACTTATATGATGCTAAAATCTGCACAGTACCAGGTTTTAGAGGTTTAAAGAATAAACCTACAAAAGATCAACGTAAACATCCGTCCTGCAGGCAATTTTAACCAGTTGTTTAAAGCTTGTAAATGACCGCTGAGCGATGAATGGACACATAATTATTTCCTTCCACCTAAGCTGTGATTTATGTGGGTCAAAACCCTTTTTCCACACTTGATTTATACCCACTCTGACTTCCTGAAGCAGTCACCAGTAACCAGCTCAGAAATTACCATCAGCTTCACCTTTACTTGCAATTTATTACAATACATGCTTGACAAAAGAAACAAAGGAAACAAAGATCCTCCTTTTACTTACAGTAAAAACGCTAATAATTTATTATAAAAACACTTCAGACTGACAACAGACTCTAAACCCTCTGTTTTAGTTCATGTAGCAAGATGTCCCTCTAGTGAACAGCAGCATCAAATGCACCAATGAGAACTAATGACTCTAATTTGTAGATCAAGCAAACATGTTAAGCAAACATGTTAAGCAAACATGTCTCTACAAAGCACCAATTTACATTCTACAGTAATATTGTTAAACTCTCAGTTACACCAATGCTGTAATGTACAACCCCAAATCAGAAAACGTTGGGACAGTATGGAAAATGCAAATAAAATAAAAACGCAGTATTCCTTACATTTACTTTGACTTTAATTTGATTGCAGACAGGATGAACCTGAGATATTTCATGTTTTATCTGCTCAACGTCATTTCTTTTATTAATAAACATCCATTCCTGCATTTCAGGCCTGCAACGCATTCCAAATAAAGTTGGGACGGTAAAGCATTTACCAGTTTGTAATGTTGCCATTACTTTTCACCACATTTAAAAGACGTTTTGTGATTTAGTGTTTCAGCTTCTATTTTGTCCCATTCTTCCTGCAAACACGTCTTAAGATGTGCAACAGTACAGGGTCGTCGTTGTCGCATTTTCCCTTTCAAAATACCTCAGGTTCATCCTGTCTGCAATGAAATAAAAGTCGAAGTAAATGTAACAAACTCTGTTTTTTTATTATTATTATTATTTGTATTTTCTATGCTGTCCCAACTTTTTCCGATTTGGGGTTGTTGTAGAAGCCACAAGGCTTGGCAAAAATAAGAAAACAAAACTTGACTTACTGTATTTATTAATTAATGAAAATTGAAACATTTAAGCTGACAAATTATAGAACTAGCACAGAACACAATGAGTATATCCTGTATTAAACATGAATAAAGACAAATTCCACTTGTAAAACTGCAGCAATTAGTGTCCTTAGTTCCTGAACTATTAATAAGTGTCAATTATAGGAAAGTATTTATTTATTTATTAGGATTTTAATGTCATGTTTTACACACTTTAGTTACATTCATGACAGGACAGGAATATCAAACACAGTCGTGGACAATTTAGTGTCTCCAATTCACGTCTTTGTACTGTGGGAGGAAACCGGAGCTCCCGGAGGAAACCCACAGACACAGGGAGAACATGCAAACTCCACACAGAAAGGACCCACACTGCTTCACCTGGGAATCGAACCCTCTTGCTATGAGGTGACAGTGCTACCCACTAAGCCACAGTGCCAACCCATTAATAAGAACGGCGATAGAACACAGGGGTGAACACGCTTCTGTCCCAACTTTTTTGGAGTGTGTTGCTGGCATTAAATTCTAAATATGGGTCTATTTACAAAATACAATGAAGTTGATCAGTGAAAACAGCATTTTATCAGTTATATAAATATTTAAGTGAATTAACAATGACAGATTTGTTGATTTTTATTGCTTTTTAATGACTACTGTCTCTTTGGATACCATATTAGCAATTGGCTACAATTATTAGTTAGGAAAAAATGTATAAAACATAATATAATTAAATATAATGAACACATTATGCATCATAAAAAATGTCATGCAATTATAGCAAGGCCTTATTTATTGTCCTTTAAACTTTAAAGGTTTAAACTGAACTGATTTCTTTTTGCCCCTTCAGTGCACAGCCAGTTACCACAAAATCTGCTGATGTTCCTGGCGAGCAGCAGAGATGGCATCAACACTCCTGGAACAGTTGTGTTTGAAACAGCATCCTTAAACCATGGACAGACGTACTCATCTGAGACGGGTGTATTTCGTGCACCTACTGCAGGGTTTTATATGTTTGTGTTTACTCTGGACTTTGGGACTGGACCCAACTTCGTCTGTCTGAAACGAGGACAGGAGGTGGTAGCATCGCTGCATCAGAGCCAGAGAAAGCAATCAGGACCAGCGACTAGAGTCTGCATCGTACAACTGCAGCAGGGTGACGAGCTGCATGTGGAACTGATGCAGGGCACCGTGGAGCCGGGCAGGCCACAGGACAACACATTTGCTGGACTACTGCTCCTACACACCACATAAACACACACTGCGATGAACACATGAACTACTTACGTTTTATCACTGTATAGAAATGAGAAACTGTTTTATAAGGTGAAAGATCAGAGTCTCGTCAAGCCTGGTTTATGCTTCATCTTGGTTTGGAAAGTGTTTTGGTTGTCCGTTGTGCAATTAGGATACAGGATGCTATATACACTCACTTCACAATACTAGAGCAGAATTCAGGGCTCTGACCACACCCTTTAACACATCCTTACTGGCTAATCACTTCTGAGATATGTTGAGAGCTTTAATATGTTCTTACTGCCTTCATTTACCTGAAACCTTTAGGAATATATACACAAAGCCAATCACATTCCAGCATGCACAGGCAGGCCATGCAGCGCTGGTTAACCCTTGTATTTTTGTCCTTTTTTGAATAGCTAGATCAAGTAATATAATATTTCAAATAGAATTATTTTTACGGCTTCGTTTATGTTATGACTGTATAATAAGACTGTACTAGTTATAGACTAGAAATTAATACTAATGAATTTTAAACTTCCTTTAAAGTATAGACTGCGTGCATATACACCGATAAGGCATAACATTATGACCACCTTCCTAGTATCGTGTTGGTCCCCCTTTTGCTGCCAAAACAGCCCTGACCTGTCGAGACATGGAGTCTGACACCTTTCTATCAGAAACAGCATTAACTTCTTCAGCAGTTTGAGCTACAGTAGCTCGTCTGTTGGATAGGACCACACGGGCCAGCCTTCGCTCCCCACGTGCATCAGTGAGCCTTGGCCGCCCATGATCCTGTCGCTGGTTTACCACTGTTCCTTCCTTGGACCACTTTTGATAGATACTGACCACTGCAGACCAGGAACACCCCACAAGAGCTGCAGTTTTGGAGATGCTCTGACCAAGCCGTCTAGCCATGACAATTTGGCCCTTGTCAAACTCGCTCAGATCCTCACGCTCGCCCATTTTTTCCTGCTTCTAACTTTGAGGATAAAATGTTCACTTGCTGCCTAATATAGCCCCCCACTAACAGGTGATGAGATGAAGAGATAATCAGTGTTATTCACTTCACATGTCAGTGCTCATAATGTTATGCCTGGTCGGTGTATAGTGTAAAATCTTGTACCCTCACGTTGCAGTTAACGTGAAGCTGGGTTATAACGTATCAGTAGTGCAAGCAGTTTCCACACTATAACTCACTTTCAAATTAAAGATTTATAAATGATTCACAACCACTGAACACATTTATATAGTAAATATTTACTTTCACGTATACATTGGACAAATATGATACATACAGACACATTTATAATCTTGGCAAAATTATAAGGCACCCATTCAACCAGGAGTTGCATAAAAAGCATGAGAGGGGCTTTTTTTTCCTAGCACTGGAGGATTCTGGGTAACACAATCACAAACAACATTTAAACATGTACGCTAGTAATAATGCTACATTTCAGGTTTATAGGATTTGAGGACACATTATTTCATCGTTTGCAAATACAGGACAATACAGGAGTTAAACAAAAAAGGGAATAAAAAAAATGGACAAGCTCGTCATTTTAAGTTCAGTTCAGTCTACTGAGCAATACATTTTAGTTTGAATAGATTATTTATATATATTTTTATGAATTTTATATATATGTGTGTACATACATATACACACACACACTTCCATCTTCCGTTTCATCATCACTTACTATCAAGAATTTAGTGATGTGTATTTACCTACAGGTTTTTTTTATGTTTTACACAGCGTTGTACATTGAAGTTAACTGTCTTTTTGCAAGCACTGGTGTTTTCAAGTCAAAACTAATAAGCTTTAAAACTTTATTTTTGATGAAGGTTTATATTATCTTTACTGTATGGTTTACTGTATCTGTAATTTTAGCCTTTGCATAACAGTTTGTAAAATACAAGGCATGAAATTACTCTGGCACTAAATAATATGAGAACAAATGTTTTTTATGCTCCTGTGTGTACAGATCTGTTGTATTTCTGCTTGTGGCGCTACTAGCCTTCTGAGCGGCACTAAAAGTAATAAAAGTGTGTAAACAAAATACAACTTGAGAAATAAAACAGTTCTCAGTTTCTCAGTTTCCTTTAAATGACAGAAACAGCTCAGCTTTGATTGTATTTCACTAGAACATTTCGTCGTCTCTCCCAAATTCCATGATGGTTAAACGTATCACAGATGGCACCACAGATTCAGTTTTTTTTTTAACCTGGAAAATGTACAGGAGGTGCAGAAAAAAATACTCAGATCAACATAAAACACAAACAAATAAGGGGTAAATAAGGGAATCAATTTAAATGATTATTAAATGTATATATATTTTTTTCAAAATTAAATCAGTCAAAACTGTTTAAAGCCATGTGGAGTGTTGAATGCAAGTGTTGTAAGACAAAGTATGCAAGCATATATACTTTATAATATAGTTATTATATAATAGTTTTAATATCTACATTAAATGAACTAATTTTAATTACTATTCTTGTTTTTCTTCTTATTATTATTTTTATAGCTTTAAATATTACATAAATATATATTTTGCTTCCAGTTTGCAGATTTGTTTTGTGAAATTAGGAATTTTTGATATGAGTGAATCAGGTGCTGTTTTAAGAGCTGTTTAAACTTATTAGCCTCTTGTGGTGCAGTTAGAGACTAGAGCCTTTTCTTTTTTATGCACAATATTCTCTGTGTTAATCTGTCTTAGTCTTTTATCAGTGGACAATGTTTGATCACAGGTTGCTGTTGGCTTTATATTTTTGGTTTGGAGCACTAATGTTCTCAGATTACTGACATTTACATTTTCAGCATTTGGCAGACACTTTTTATCCAAAGTGACTTACAGTAGTGTGACAGTATACAGTCTAAGCAATTGAGGGTTAAGGGCCTTGCTCAAAAGCCCAACAGTGACAACCTGGCAGTGGTGGGGCTTGAAACAGCAACCTTCTGATAACCAGACCAGTACCTTAACCACCGGGCTACAACTGCCAACATGTACCTGCTGTACCTGCTACACTCCAAAACAACTCACACTATCATGTCAGTATCACTGCAGTGCTGGGATTAGTCAACCATCCAAATAACATCTGACCACTAGGGGTCCGTTTTAATGAATAAATTGGGTACAGAGGGGTGACGGGGGGCAACATTTGGGCTAAAGTAAGTAACTGTACACCCACAAAGTGGAAATGTGCACTAGGTGTTGCTTATAAAATAATGAATGAATGTACGTCAGATTATTTTCTCAGGAGCTCAATAAGATGTCAGTACTGGACTGTTTGTTATGTATGGGGCCAAAGCATCAGGCTTTAAAGAAGCTACATATAAGACAGTATTCATTTTTATAACTAAACTAGACTACAAGTATACAATATTTTCATAAAACAAAAAGATGTGGGATTTAGTGTGTAGTGTAGTTTTTGAATCTAAAGCCGTATTTAAACTGTATTCAATCTCCCACGCAACTAAAGGTAACTAAAAATAGCAAACAAGCGAATTTTGACAATTCTACAAATCACCTCAAATATCCAGTCATGTTCTTTTGTAGGGGTGAAGGTTCCATATAAAGGGTGATTTGAATTATTAAATATTACCAGCTTTTTACATCCGCACAAGGATTTTCATATGGTTGCTCTGAAATTACCACCAGTTCGACTTGTACAAGCTATAAATAATCCAGATTCGTACCAGATTTGGTTAAACTTGATGTCGTACCTCTATTGGTAATATTATTTAGACTTAAAAAGAGCATAAAACAAGTGGCTGTGTGTACAGCTACAATAAGTAAAACCTTTCATACTTTTTGATATTGCGTATAGTCAAATATTAAAATTTTATTTACATATTAAAGCAAGTCTGTTTTGCTCTTGGCAAAGAGTCACTTGTTTTTCCCATATGGCAGAAAATGAGTTTCATCCCAGTAAAAAAAGGCAAAAATTGGCTTGGTGTGTAAGGCAGAATGGTCAGTTCTCCATCTGTCCCATGATTCATTTCAGCAGTTTCACAACCTGTTATTGTACAGCTTTCACAGAAAGCAGAAACAGCTCCACGTTTTCTTCGCTGGTCAAGCAGGAATGGAGCAAAGACGGCATCAAAATAAATCGAGATCAGGTTTCAGCGTATGAATTCTCTCAGGTCTCCCGTGGTGCATGATGGAACCTTCCGTTGAGAATCGGATGTTTCTGACGGCCCCTGCCAACAAACTGAATAAGAACGAGGCTCAGATTTTAATGTCCTGCGAGTCCACCATTTTGGCTAACGTCTTCTTGACTCGTAGAATGGTAAGCCGTGACGCTGGATTTTGAGCCCAGCACTCCGACATCAGCTTCAGCATGGCTCTTAAGCACTAAGGAGGCAAAATGAGTTAATCATTACATATTTAATTAAGCCAATTTGATCCGCTTTTAATAATAATTGTTATTTATTAAAGAGAAAGCACTCACCTCGTTGCTGTTCCATCTGTTTGAGACGGTGGGCCGCAGATTTTTCACACACACTACCTGCACCATGTCCTCGTATGAAGGGTCTGAGGGGACCATGTCATAATATGGCAGCTGGTAGTCCTCAACTATACCTAAAGATACAAGCAATAGGAAAAACAATTAGTGTTATATAGCTGAGGCTAATTAGTAGCTGAATATCTTGAGCACTTTGCTGCATATTGGTAGGTGGCTAAAATATCAGGAAGGAGCATTTATGGTTGCCTTTTTTTTATTATTAGGATTTTAACGTCATGTTTTACACTTTGGTTACATTCATGACAGGAACGGTAGTTACTCATTACACAAGATTCATCAGTTCACAAGATTATATCCAACACAGTCTTGGACAATTTAGTATCTCCAATTCACCTCACTTGCATGTTTTTGGACTGTGGGAGGAAACCGGAGCTCCCGGAGGAAACCCACACAGACACGGGAAGAACATGCAAACTCCACACAGAAAGTGGACTTTAATGGGTTTATAAAAGGGTTTGTGGAGAAATAACGTCATCTCGGGATGCTCGGGTGACGTAGTGATGAAACTTCAAGCTCGCAAGTTCAAATCTCAGCTCTGCTAACAACCAAAGTAGTCGTTACAGCACATTTGACAGAGGGGGCATGTTAGTTATGGCTCGGTCAGGAGTAGAGAGGTCTGCTGCGGCAGAAATGAAATACAACTGAGTAATCGGATACAACTAGTTTGGAATGAAAATTTGGAATAATGCATTAATAAAGAAGGATGTTTTTTAAGCTTTGATATTACAGTTTTTTCATTACAAAAATAGCCAAGTGACTTTCCCAATTCCTTGGAAAAACTATGCACCCTGCAACTCTGTGTAGGGAAAAGCCACTCTAGTCTGAACAACATATTTAAAAGCAACAGTTCTATATCTAAATGTATATTTTAAATCAAAAGAATTACATAATTATTTTTAAAAAAAAATAGTAACAGCAATTCGAAAGCTACATTTCATGTTGAGCCAATACACGTAACTACATCTTGCATTATATACAAGACTAGTAAAGCAGTGCAGGAATAACTATGAGCACTGAGTTTATTTCTCAGAATCAAGACTAAAACATGACATCTCTGGCTCTGTGTGCTGCAGTAAGCATGCACTGCTTTTTTTTAAATGCCACAGATTTTTATTGGTACCCAGTTGTAATCAGTACCTCCTGTGACGCAGCGTCTGGCCATCTCCCACAGGACCAAGCCGTAGCTGTAGATGTCAGCCATGATGTAGGCCTGAAAGTGGTTCTTATTCAGGCTCTCATCTAGGACCTCTGGAGCCATGTAGCGACGGGTTCCGGTACGAGTGCTCAAAGGAATGTCCACCTCATTACCATCACTGAGAGATAGCAAAGAAATGCATTACAGATGTTTCAAACAGTCAGCAATTATATGACAGGACTATTTAAAGTAGACCAATCATTATTTGTTTGAAATATTCAGGTCAGGTTAATGGCTAAGGAGTACTGTTAATTGACAAAAAACAGGTATGTAGTTGATTTATTCCTGAAGTAATTAGCAGACACGACAAGGCTTAGAGTAACAAGGCTAAGAGTAATAAGTTTGAGGTGCCTGCTTGGACACCGGGCAAGGTCAGTAGCACTGCTTGATAGACTGACAGTACCGGTTCCTTTAATCAGGCAGTCTTTGCACTTTACAAGCATTAATTTGATGCAGCTGGGAGAGACCTTTAAATAGTCCACTGTGCTTTGTGACAGTGCTGGTTCCTTTTGTCTTTAGCTTTTGTTATTTTGGCCACCATTTTTCTGTTTGTGACTATATTGTCCTACTACATGTCTTTTTATGAATTTGAATATGACCCTCACCAAACTTAAGAGACTAAATTACCAAAACAATGTTCATAACTTCCTAAAAAGTCGCCATAAAGCGTCATAAAGTCTTCAGCTCCAGTGCAAAACTAAAGCAAATGTCTAAAGGCAAACATTGGGTTTGTAATGGGGCTAGGAAACATTTTATATTCATGTAATCATCAAACTACTCCTTTGATAAAATCAAAAGCCACATATATGTGGATCACTGTTAATTGTATTGTAGGGACAAATCCGATATTTATATAGTCTAACAATGCCTGTAATAACTGCTAGTATCTTTGTCTAGTCAAGTCAAATTTATATGTACTTTTTACATATCTGTTTTTTACAATAGACATTGTCTCAAAGCAACTTTACAGCATCCAGGACCAACAGACAAAAAATCCCTGTTGAGCAAGCAAAGGGTGACAGTGGCAAAGAAAAACTCCCTTAAAATTACAGGAGGAAACCTTGAGAGGAACCAGAAAAGGTATTTTTCAGACTTATTTATCTTAGAAATGCCATGGTCCTGGTCAGGACTGCTCTCTGTGCATCCCATAATTTTTTATGTTTTACTAAGTCAGAAGATAAAGTAAAACAGAAGAGAACCTGTTAAATTTGACAGCCAGTCCTAGATCAGCGATGCAGCAGGTGCCGTTTTTCTTGACCAGGATGTTCTTACTCTTCAGGTCTCTGTGGGCGATGGCTGGTTTGCCCTGCGTGCCATAGATCTCAGTGTGAAGGTGGCACAGGCCACATGCTGCTGAGTACGCCAGCCTAAGCAAAGCTTGGGTGTCTAGAGTGGTGAACTTCAGGTAATCGTATAAAGAACCGTTCTCGTGGTAATCTGTGATTAGGTACAGCTGGGTCGACGTGCCCGTACCGTTTATATCAGCTGCTATGAAACCTGTTGAGGCGAGATGCCATAATACACGTATTAAACACGACAAAAACAACATTTTTTTTAATAGCTTACGATGCAAATAATGTGCTCAATTAAATACTCTTAACAATACCAACGACCGGCATAAAAAAATGATTACACACATACCCAGTATGTTTTCATGCCTCATAAGGACAGTCTGGTAAATTTCTGTCTCTCTGAACCAGCTAGCTTCTTCCCGTGTGAAAAACACTTTCACTGCCACCTTCTCCCCTCTCCAGCGACCCAGCCACACCTCACCACAGCGACCTTTCCCCACTAGACGCACTGTCTGGATCTGCTTTGCAATAGTACGCTGCACCTGCAAAAGGACAAAGAAAAGGTCACGCATCTTAATTAAATTAGGATCTACTAGATCTAAATAAATAAATAAATTATTATTTATTTATTAGAAATGTTTCAGTCTACCCTGGATCTGAATCCATAACACTGTCTGCTGATCAAAATCCCCTGCATTCTCATCATATTAGATTATTGTTGGTCATTTAAACAAATGACCTTGCTTGATATGTTGTCATGATGACAAAATGCTGCCAATTATCCATGTTGTGATGTCATGCTGTCAAAGATTTCTGATCCCTTTGACCATATAGATTATTTGAGGGTGCACTGTGTTCCTCAAACTAGCCTTGTGATGGTGGAAATACCAATGCAGCCTAACACCTGATGTTTTGCTGTTAAAAAAAGTACTATTCAAAAGCACCACTGTTGTATACCAGTATTTGTATGTACCTGCTCTTGATGAACTTGTATTTGCATGGCTAAACTTATGTTGGAGCTTAGTAACGATGACAGGTGAGGCCGACTGCCAACGATCTCACAAGTTATAACTCTGCATTTCTAAAGTGTAAAAGGTCTCAGGGCCATGTAGATTGAGGGTTACCAGATCATGCTAATTTGACATGCCATTTTGGCCAGCAGAGGGCATTGTGCTGTGTGGTGTATGTGTGTCCTAGCAAAGCAAAGTAAAGCGAACCGGTATGTTTTGCTGCAGGCTGGAACTCGACATTCATCCTGAATGTTTGTTTATTATGATTTTAACGTCATGTTTTACACTTTGGTTACATTCATGACAGGAACGGTAGTTACTCATTACACAAGATTCATCAGTTCACAAGTTTATACCGAACACAGTCGTGGACAATTTAATATCTTAAATTCAGCTCATTTGCATGTCTCTGGGCTGTGGGAGGAAACCGGAGCATCCGGAGGAAACCCACGCAGAAACGGGGAGAACATGCAAACTCCACACAGAAAGGACCTGGACCGCCCCGCCTGGGGCTCGAACCCAGGACCTTCTTGCTGTGAGGTGACCGTGCTACCCACTTAGCCACCGTGCCACACCATCTTGAATGTCAGGCGTTCGCAAGGCAGTCTGCCTTTTTTCTCTTATTATTTGCTGGTTTTGTAGAGTTCCTTGTCCTTTTAAAAAAAATTGTGCGATGCCACAGGCTGGTAGACTGTGGTGGTAACTCATCTTTAATCTTTTCCCTTTTATCTAAACGTTCTGGTTTTCTTTGGGGCTGATGCCCCTGTGGGACTACCGCATGGCCACCTGCCTTTTCACTGGGGAAAGCGTTTGTACTTCTTTCTCTCTTTCTGGGCGAGAGCATGGAGTGTAATGTCCCCTACTTCAACTTAAGTGCTTGTCAATCCGTAATGTCCTCATTCTGCTTTGAGCTGCAGATATTAATTTGGTTTCCTTTTGCTTTTAGTCTCTAAATTGCAAGTTAGCCAAAGCTAAAATAATATCATTTTAAATACTATATTATAATTTGCACTGTTGTGCTATTATGCTCGCCGCATGCACTTCTGGTTATTTATTTTATTGTGCTTTCTCAATGACAGTAAAGTTGTATCTATTCGAATCTAATCTAAATTGCCAACTGAACCACAGTGGTGAAACATTTCCAGCTTTAATCTCCCAGTCCTAAAGTGACTATGTAGACTGAAGTGACATTAACAGCCAGTTTCTGATGTAACCAGGGCTGGCGGTATCGAACCACATAAAAAAAAAAAAAGGATTACAGAAGTAAAAGTATGCTTGCTTGGTTATGCACTGGCTGTGCAGTATTGCCATTACACTAAACATAATGTTAAGCCTCTTACAAATGCATGCAAGTATCCCAATAATACAGTCCGAGTGTGTGTGCAGCAACATACCAGCAGGGGGAGCCCAGAACCACTGCCTGAGCTCTGAGACTGGTCGATAAGATCTTTGATAGATTCTCCATCTGGAATGAAGGCTTCACCTTGCTCCAGGTCTCTGTGGTAGTGCTGCCTCTCAGTTTGCCATTTATACCTGAGCAGTTAAAGATACATCAGCTCCACAACTGCTAATATTATTATTACAGTGGCTATTAATAACATGACATGGAGGTTCTATACAGATGCTGCAGTTCAAAATTTCACAAATTACTTCCAAACAGGACTTTTGTTTAGAAGATGATGAGTTCTGTACTTACTTGTAGTAGCAGACCACGGTGAGGCAGACAAGGGTACAGCAGCACACAGTGACCGAGATGAGAAACGCCAGCCAATGAGGAGCCAAAAATGCTTCTGGAAAACAAAAAACAGATGCAAATTCTCCTTATTACACCTTACCTTTTATATTCATCAATTTTATTTTATGATAAAGAACATTTTATTTTAAACATGTATTTAGGAATGGGGTTAAGTTTGATTGCAAAGCAAATTTAAAATCAGCGACTGTAAGCTAGTGTACCAGGTTACGCCATAGTACTGTTATTTTATCATCGTCCTGAGTGTAACAGAACCTAAACAGGGCTTGGTGATTCTGCGCAGATGCCCAACTCCAGAGCAGTCAATCACCCCCACCATCAAGCTTCACTCCAGTGCGAATCTTGCTTCTGTTTTTGTCCTTACATAAAACTTGTGTTACTTCCATAAATATCAAACTTGGAAAGTGTTTTTTTTAGTCATCTAGGGGCTATTGGGACATGACAACCATATTGCCTCGTTAGGAGAAGTGGCCTAAAATGCTACTAGTACTTTAGTACTAGTATGTAGCCTTCTATTAACCATAGTTTTCCTGTTCGAAATCACTTACTATTAATTCAGGACATACTGCATCTTACAGAGTGTTCTGTCTCAGTGAGCATGTTTTGGTCTCCCAGCTCTGTGGTCATGTTTGGTTTAACCACATTTGCTGTTTAAGTTTAACCATGACTTGACACTGCCGAAGCTACTCTTTGTATCAGAAGTTAAAAAGTCATTCAATGCATTCAGTTACTTTTGCTGCCACATTTCCTTTATTACAACGTTACTTAGAATGAAGTGTTCTGCTGAAACATGGCAAGCTACATTTCTTTAAAACTTATTTTCTATAAAAACTACTACAATGTTATTTTAATGGTTACTGTGATATTAAATATGATTGAGAAGTTTGGTTACATCCCTAATAATTGTAAAATCTTGGTAGGGGTGCTAAGCCCACTATCACTGGGATCCAGTGTTTCAATCCACAGCAGTGCTATCTGTCGGTCGGGCGTCTACATACAGTCATAATTGCCTATTTTTGGCAGTGGTATAGGGCTAAGGGTTTGTTGTGGATTGGTGGAATGGTGCGTCCTGTCCAGATTGTGTTATTATATGTGTTTATTATAAATTTATATAGTTTAATGGCTTGTTTGCACAGTAGTTACATTCACAGCAGAAAAGGTAATTTAATTCTCATCTACTATCAGTCTACAGTCCTTCTCAAGCACTGTTTTTATGTTGGTCTTTAGATGAGCTATTTTCATCAAGAGATCGAGTAACGTTTCCATTTCTTTTTAAAGCGGTGTGTTGGTGCGTTGCGCCCAGTGATTTCGGAAAAAACAGGAATCACCACGACCACGATAATGAAAATACATGAATGACAGAAAGGTAGCTGGTATCAGAGCTTGCAGGTGTTCTTTTCATGCTCAAATTTGAGAGCACATTAGCTGCTGATGGAGCAGAAGCTTACCTGACTCTCTGGGAGGCAGCTCAGGCTTCAGATCCTGATTACAGAAGTCGTACTGACAGCACTCGATAGTTCGTCTTGTCTGGGCAAACTGTGAATCCTGGGAAACAGTACGCTTAGGTAAGACTTCACACCACACTTCACAGTAAATACCCTAAAGCTCATTTTCAGGTATGTGGTTATGTATAAATGGGTGTTAGTGTACCTTGCACTGAAAATGTGAGCCTTCATATTTCATACAGCCCGAGCTTAGGAACACGTCCCCGTTTTCATCCTCTTCAATAATGGCAAAACACTGTCCATTTGTCCTGTAGAGTAAAGAAACCATATAATATAAGGTTTGGTAGAATTTATAATGAGACATTTTGATTCTCTCATAAACAGGACTGTGAGGCGGTCACTCACATGCAGGTATTATTCTTTGCATCGTCTGGGCAATGACCATAGCAGTAACAGCTGAGGAAACGTGGTGCGTCCTCGGGCTCCACAGTGGAACCTGGTGCTGGTCTTCTGGAATCTGAGCCATGTTTGACGCCTGTTCCCTGGAGCACGTGGTCTGGGTTTTGACCAGCTGCAGAAACAAGAGGAAAGTACATAAGTGACTGACCAAAGCAACAACAAAAAGTGTTTTCTTGACGTTACACCAAGAGAACATGATTTTCTACTGCAATATCCCTAATGGCTGTTTAGTAACTTAATTTTGATTAAGTTATTAAAAAAAACAATGCCTGAATAATTCCAAAGTGTATTTGCATGAATAAATACTCCCTAATGTGTATTTAGTGTAAGCTCTACTGTGATTATTGGCTTATAGGCTCTACATTTCAGGTAAGGTCATTTTTACTGTTTCATCCTGTTTGGGGTAACAAAAGGGATCATCGGCTCGGCTGGAATACACCCTGGACAGCTAGTCAAGTGCAAAGCACGTTTAAAGTGAAGGTACAAAACCTAAGTACCCTGAGACAGCGCGGACAGACATCGAATTACCATGCAGACTCCTTACTGTCCGTGTCTAATGACTTAATCAAAACTCAAAACAGGTTCTGATTAGGGATGCAAATATCAATTTCTTTTAACCGTTAACCGACTGTGGTTAGTCAAGTCAACCATTTAACTGACAAGTACAGGGGTTGGACAAAATAACTGAAACACCTGGTTTTAGACCACAATAATTTATTAGTATGGTGTAGGGCCTCCTTTTGCGGCCAATACAGCGTCAATTCGTCTTGGAAATGACATATACAAGTACTGCACAGTGGTCAGAGGGATTTTAAGCCATTCTTCTTGCAGGATAGTGGCCAGGTCACTACGTGATGCTGGTGGAGGAAAACGTTTCCTGACTCGCTTCTCCAAAACACCCCAAAGTGGCTCAATAATATTTAGATCTGGTGACTGTGCAGGCCATGGGAGATGTTCAACTTCACTTTCATGTTCATCAAAACAATCTTTCACCAGTCTTGCTGTCTGTATTGGTGCATTGTCTTCCTGATACACGGCACCGCCATTGGATGCACATGGTCCTCCAGAATGGTTCGGTAGTCCTTGGCAGTGACGCGCCCATCTAGCACAAGTATTGGGCCAAGGGAATGCCATGATATGGCAGCCCAAACCATCACTGATCCACCCCCATGCTTCACTCTGGGCATGCAACAGTCTGGGTGGTACGCTTCTTTGGGGCTTCTCCACACCGTAACTCTCCCGGATGTGGGGAAAACAGTAAAGGTGGACTCATCAGAGAACAATACATGTTTCACATTGTCCACAGCCCAAGATTTGCGCTCCTTGCACCATTGAAACCGACGTTTGGCATTGGCACGAGTGACCAAAGGTTTGGCTATAGCAGCCCGGCCGTGTATATTGACCCTGTGGAGCTCCCGACGGACAGTTCTGGTGGAAACAGGAGAGTTGAGGTGCACATTTAATTCTGCCGTGATTTGGGCAGCCGTGGTTTTATGTTTTTTGGATACAATCCGGGTTAGCACCCGAACATCCCTTTCAGACAGCTTCCTCTTGCGTCCACAGTTAATCCTGTTGGATGTGGTTTGTCCTTCTTGGTGGTATGCTGACATTACCCTGGATACCGTGGCTCTTGATACATCACAAAGACTTGCTGTCTTGGTCACAGATGCGCCAGCAACACGTGCACCAACAATTTGTCCTCTTTTGAACTCTGGTATGTCACCCATAATGTTGTGTGCATTGCAATATTTTGAGCAAAACTGTGCTCTTACCCTGCTAATTGAACCTTCACACTCTGCTCTTACTGGTGCAATGTGCAATTAATGAAGATTGGCCACCAGACTGGTCCAATTTAGCCATGAAACCTCCCACACTAAAATGACAGGTGTTTCAGTTATTTTGTCCAACCCCTGTATATAGTGTCCTATCAAAATACAACACACAACAAAGTTGCATATCAACACGTCCTCAAACGTTATTGATTGTAAAGCAGTGTAACATAGTGAACATGACATCTTTGTTGGTTATCAGTTAACTGGTTAAACATTACTAATACCAATGTGTGGCTAGACTAAACATTTAGAATTCTGGATTGAACTGCCCCTCTTAATTCTGTGTTTCTGATGGGCTGTTACGAGTTTCAACTATTTTTAGAGGTTGGGTATTATATTTTTGGCCAAGTAAAGTGACGCAGCATCGGCGCTATCTTTCCAGCGCTTACTTGTTTTTTTTTTCAGAAGGCTAACTGAAGCTTTTATTTTAGTTACTGTGAAAAACAAATAATTAAAACAGACAATTATGCTGGGTAGAGTTAAAGATAAAAGAGGAGGAGGACAGTGAGCAACAAGATAGATGGAGACAATAAGAGGGACAACAAATAAGCCATTAGGAAGCCTGAACAACCAGAACATAATGTTCTAGAGAAACCCTATTCACATGGTCGCCAAGAGTCAGGATTAACTTGACGGCACTTGGCAACAATAAATAATGATAATACATTCTGCAAACAAATTAATGATTGTTCGTTAATTCAAAGTTGGTGCAAATTAGGTTGTAGTAAGATCTGGCTTTAGGCGTGCTTACTTTCCAGGTGGTTCAACATGTTTGCCGTGCTACTGGGTTTCCAAGACAAACAAGAAGTTTAAAGAGGCTAAGAAACCAACTACTCCTTTAGACTATTGGTTTTCTTGTGCGTCTGTAAAGAACGTGAGATGAACTGGTGATGAGAGCAACGTCTGGGATGCGGTGTCTGTATTTTTAGCGTAACTAAAAGATGAATCAATATGACAAGGCCCTTAACCCTCAGTTACTTGCACTGTGAGTTGCTTTGGATAAAGGCATAAATGTAAATGTAAAAATGGTACATTTAGGCACAAATAGTTAGAATAGAATGCCTTTGTCATGCGTACATATACAGGTATACAGTAGAGTAAAATACTTTCTTCACATATCCCAGCTTGTTTGGAAGCTGGGGTCAGAGCACGGGGATCAGCCATTATTCGGCGGCCCTGGAGCTTGTTCAGGGGCCCAACAATTGATGGCCCAAGACTCTACCCACTAGGCTACCACTGTCCCATTAATGGTGTAATCAAATGTTTTGATTATCAGCAGCTTACACACACATAGACACACACAGAGATTCATATGTATAAACATTTACTCTTTTTTTGTTATTGTTTCAAGCTTTTTCATGCACACAGTACAGTACTTAGTGTGACTTAGAGTAGTGACCAGACAATAATAACGTAGTCCTTAGGATAAGGCTGTACCTTGACCACAATTTGTAAGTCAGTATATGTCCTCATTTTTTAATCATATCCGTCTCCAGACCAGCAGCTGCACACGTAATGTACTGCAAAGCTGAAAATCTTCCCTCCTCTCTTCTTCTATCTAGTTTTGAGGTGGCAGGCAGACGCTGGGCTCGTGTGTGTGTGTGTGTCTGCTAAAGGCACTTCCTCTGAATCATGACTCTCTAGCCCAGACATGTCTGTAAGACCGTCTACGGCTCTCTGAGCAGCACTATTTGAGGTTCAGATGTACAGCAGAATGGCTCACTGGTTGTCTAGTATATTTCACTCTCAGATCACATCACTATACAGACTTAGATTACACAGACTGTCTTTTACTTCTGACCTCTAGAGTCTTGTGCTGCTGTTACTAATCTGGAAATCAAGCCTTTTTACTTGTACAGCTGATTAGGTTAGGATTTAGTAAATAAACTGTGAGCACAGGGTGCAGTAGTTAAAGCGAGATAAGGGAGTATCTGTACAAATCAGATTCAGATATTCAGCTGTTCACCAGAGCTGAGATCTCGAATACATCGTATAGAATCTTGGCTCTGCCTGCCGGCTGAGGATGAGCGGCCACATGAACAATGATTGGCCTCTTGTTCGGATAGGGGCGGGATTAAGTCGAATGGGGACTCTCTCTCAGACTAGTGCGATTACGACCTCTGTGGGCTGGTTGGTGGTGCCTGCACAGAGATGGGGAAGGAGTGTGGTAGGAGGTGTGGCCCCCCCGTGCACAGCGCTGTACCGTGCTACAGTCAAATAATTTGATCGTTTTAATGATTCAAGCACTTAATACTTGGGTTTAAACTGTTGTAAATGTAAACTAACATGCAGAACTGAACAAAGCACTGGTCAAAGCTCTTTTATAGAGTAGCTAATATAAATAATAATTACATTAGTAATTTTGTCAGCGTTCACCATATCACAAATGTTAAGGGGCCATATTTGTTCAACTACTGTTTAAATTTTAAGTTTGTTTGTTTATTAGGATTTTAACATCATGTTTTACACTTTGGCTGCATTAATGACACGGCAGGTATGTTTCACCTACCTAAATGTATTTTAAGCCTTTTATAGCAACATTATTCCCTAATGGCACTAATGATCACTTTGAACAGGATACTGTGCCCAGTCACACAGGAATAGTTCAATCACGATTCGAGAAACATGAAAGAGCCTTGAAATTTCCTAGTGCAGGGTTTTTCAAACCAAAACAATGGGTCACAGATAAACAAACAAATTTTAACAGGCACATAAACAGGAATTAACCTGTACACGTATTCCCGCTTCTGGAGGCTTTACGTCACATCTTGTAAATCCCAGTGGGATCAGATTGCCACCATATTCATTAATTAAGAATATTTTGTTTTGTGTTTGTTTTTTAATGCATTTTCTCCCCTTTTTCTCCAGCGTTTAATTGCCCGATTGCATCACGCTTCGTCTCCACTAATGCCGATCCCCGCTCTGATTTGACGAGAACGAAGCTAACCCACGCTCCCTCCGACACGTGGGCAGCAGCCGCATGCATTTTTTCCACCTGCACTAGGCGAGTGCTAATGCGGATCAGCACTGTGTACGGAGAGACACACCCTGATCAATGCACTTCTTTCCACCCCTGTGCAGGCGCCATCAATCAGCCAGCAGAGGTCGTAGTTGCATCAGTTACAAGGAGACCCTATCCGGCTTACTACTATCCCACCCCTATCTGAACAACAGGCCAATCGATGTTCATGTGGCCGCTCAGTTTACAAACTTGGCCTTTACATTTCCTAGAGAAGGGCTTTTCAAACCCACCCAAGGGTCGCAAGTCAAAAAATATTGGAAGAATAATAATAATTAAACGAATTTTAACATGCACATAAACACAAATTAAACTTGTACACATGTACACACATTGTAGGGCAGTGATAGCTCAGTGGTTAAGGTACTGGACTACCCCTGCTAAGTTGCCACTGTTGGGCCCCTGAGCAAGACCCTTAACCCTCAACTGCTCAAAATCATGTTCATGTCATAATTGTAAGTCGCTTTGGATAAATGCCGAAAATGTAAATGTATATATGCCCTCTGTGGAGGCTTGTAAACTACAGGGGGACCAAATTGCCACAATTTTCATTAATTATATTTTGTGTTGATGCATTGTTTATGTTGCCTGGGTCACAGTAAAAATCATGGACAAAATGTTAGAAAAACCCTGACCAAGAGTTTAATCTGATGGAGCACCAGTGGGATGTGCTGTAGGAACAAGTCCAATCCATAAAGGCTCCTTATGATCCTCCTGAAATACTCCATTAAGACAAAAGTGACATTTTCTAGTCTTAAAAAGTAATGGCAGAGAACCCAAACAAAACATGATCTAACAGAAGCACAGCAGTTCTGTGCACTAATAGCATCTGGTCTAACCATAATGCTGTAAGACCCGTTCATTAAAGCGCACAGTGATTGAGTGCAAGTACAACCACTGCGTCTAGACATGAAGGAAGTACTCAGGAAACGTGATTAGATTACACTTGTAAACGAGCTAACGTGTAACCCTGACACAAAAGGTGGCACTGCAATGATGCCAGGCTGAGAGAAACTCTGATTCAAGTGTGGAAAGCATCATCCTGGACAGGATTTATATTATACAAGCCTCAAATAGAAACCAGATCGGCCTCCCTCTCGCCTGCACATTTCCACTCGACTCTCCAACTGGCACCTCACCGCAGTGCAAGTGACAACCTGAAAGAAACCAGTCTGGATCTCGTCCAGTACATCCACTGACGGCTAACAAAAGGCTAGCATCTTCCTTCCTCCTGCATGGTCGTGCCAACAAGCTCATTTAAATTTATATAAAGACACACAACACTTGTCTGGAATGGAGTCTCGCTACTGCCAACACTTGAACGACTGCACTTTAGTAACTCTCTGGATCAAAACCAGCAGAGTCATAAAAGAAGACATTTTGCTAGGGCGATAGTTTCTGGCTTGTGATTGGTTGAGAGCTGTGACGACTCAAGCCAAGAGCCTGTCAGGGTGCGAGGGAAGGTCTGAGCTTGCAGACTCTATATGGACATGTGGGCTTGATTGTGCTGTAGTCACAGTGGAGTCTGAGGTCTGGCGCAACACCCTCCCCCATTACTATTCCCTCCATTTACTACACACACACACACACACACACACACACACACACACACACACGTTCTGTGCTCTTAAAGAGACACCACACAAAAAGTCGTGCCTTGTGTCTCGGAGAGAAAAGTCTTCATGAGCGCTCATATAAATAAACCCTTGATTTATTGTACAGTTTACATAATAAAACTGTAAACTATTTATAATTAAAATGAGTGGAAATGCCACATATGCATTTGACAGAAGGTTTTTAATTCAGCACCCGCCCCCCTTTACAATTGAGATTTTAATGCATTAGAAGGTTTAAAAAGCCTTGCTCAAGAGTCCAACAGTATCAGCCTGGTGGTGTTTGAACCATTTACCAACAGCAGGATTCATTCCTGAGCTTATAAATTTTTATATTTATATACAGCGGTACCTTGAAACTCAACGTCAATTGGTTCTGGGAGTGGCGTTGAGTTTTAAAGGCGTTTAAGTTCAAGGTATTTTTCCCCATGAGGATGTTTTGGGAAACCTGTTAAAGCGTTCCATGGTCCCGTGGAACTGCATATATTTTACGCTAATGTAAAATAATGGGGTTGTTTTTGACACTTTTACACTGAAAATAACACTGAAATAAAAAGTTGATTCTTACAATTCCTCAGAAGCTCGAGCTGTAACACAAGTTTGAAAGTGAAACAGTGAGGAAAATCCAGATAAACACAGATACACGTGGAGCTTTCAAACTGGATTTGACGGTTATTCCACACAAATGCAGATTCGTCTCATATTCGCACTTATGACCTTTGTTTTTTTTTGTTGTTTTTTTTGTTTTTTTTAAACAAACAACACGTTGAGTTTAAGGGTACAAATTTCTCGACGAAGGGCGTTTTGAGTTTAGGGGACGTTGAGTTACAAGGTACCGCTGTATTTTTTTTATACTTTGATGGGTTTCTTATAAGCTTGTTGGTAATCGGTTAAAAATAACAGTATCAGAGCCTTGTTCAGTGTTTCTACATTAAACAGGAACCCTGAATATTGGGAACAGTGTACATTTAAAACATTATGCCTTCTTTCTGAACATGGAACAGGTTTGTAATACATTTTCAAGTTAAAATTAGCACTTGCGTATCAAAAATAGTACCAGACTGCACTGGTACGCACTGTCAATTTTAGAACAGGCTGAAATAAACAGACTGAAACTTGGAAAGTTATTCCCAGTTAAGCAGTTTGTGGCCTTTTATTCCAACCACTTTATTTTTAAAAGGCTCGGTAGACAATTTATCAAACTGTTTGAATTTTAATTGTTGTTGTTATGGATAAGCCACTTTACAAAGAAACAGACAAGTTTGGTCCACTATTTGCTTCATTCTCAGTCGGTCCGGATCCTTTAGTGGTAACAGTGGCCAGCAATAATTCTAGACAAAGCACCACCTGGGGGCAATTTTAAATAGCTTGTCCCCATACTGCAAAGTATTTGGGAGGTTAGAGAAAACTGGAGTACCCAGAAAAGGAGCAGATACAGGAAGAACATGTTCAATTTCACACAGATAGTCACTAGACGTAGGAATCAAACCAAGATTCTCAGGCTGTTCAAAAGAACAGTGATGAGTATTCTCAGGTTTGGTATAAAGGCATAAAATAACATCATTAAAAGTAGAAACTTAAATCAGCAATGTTCATAATTGATATGTTTTATAGGTGAAAAAATGTAATTAGCTTTACATATTCCAAACAATTAGTACTAGCAGCTAACAATCGAGCTCACTGATTCCTCCATTTGTGACCCTGCAGTATCTGTACGATTAAGTTTCAGGGATTTAAAGCACTGCCTGAAATTCTAGCCAAGCAAATTCCGATGAGTTGGGAGAAAACTGGATGCATCAGATGCATCATATCCTGGTCATGGAGAAAGACAGAGCACTGAGGGATCACCTGCTAAATCTGAGAGCTACTGCAGCAGTTTTAAACGCTGTGCACCTCAGAACTTCACCAAACCCTAAATAATGCTAAATTATGTTTAATGCACACCTCTCTAAAAAAGAAACCTTATTCTAATCCAGAATTATTACTCCTGACTCCATATTGCTTAAAAACACCTAACTAAAATGAAGCGAGAGTGCTGAAAGTGATTATTTCCTGAGAACAATGGTGTGGAAATTGGTATGCCGTAGAGCAAGTCTGACAGTGTTATACAGGAAATGGTCAATGTGCAAAAAGGAAGAGACAGCGGCAACAATCAGTTCAACAGCTTCCTGTAGTGGAGCTAATTCCGGTGAGAGACATGGTCGCAGCATATTGAGCAAGATTTTAAAAGTACTTTTAGACTTTTAGAGTAACTTAGGCCACTAAGTTACACACACAGTGATGGATATTCAGACTGCTGGAATAGCAGGAGCAAATTGCCTAGGGCAGGGGTAGCTCAGCGGTTACAATACTGGACTAGTAATCAGAAGGTTAGCTTCCACCACCAAGTTGCCACTGTTTGGCCCTTGAGCAAGGTCTTTAATCCTCAACTGCTTGAATTAAATTCAGTCAAAATTGTAAGTCTTTGGATAAAAGCGTCTGCTAAATGCAGCAGATGTAAATGGAATACTTACACTGACCAGGCATAACATTATGACCACTGAGAGGTGAAGTGAATAACACTGATTATCGCTTCATCACGGCACCCGTTAGTGGGGGGGATATATTAGGCAGCAAGTGAACATTTTATCCTTAAAGTTGATGTTAGAAGCAGAAAAAATGGACGAGCGTGAGGATTTGAGCGAGATTCACGAGGGCCAGATTGTGATGGCTAGACAACTGGGTCAGAGAATCTCCAAAACTGCCCTTGTGCTCTTGAGGGGAGTTCCCGGTCTGCAGTGGTCAATATCTATCAAAAGTGGTCCAAGGAAGGAACAGTGGTAAACCGGCGACAGGGTCATGGGCGACCAAGGCTCACTGATGCACGTGGGAAGCGAAGGCTGGAGCGTGTGGTCCTTATCCAACAGACGAGCTCCTGTAGCTCAAAGTAAATGCTGGTTCTGATAGAAAGGTGTCATGTTTGTTGTGTATGGGGCTGCAAAAGGGGGACCAACACAATGCATATATTTTGGTATACTTAACAGCACTCAGCAGTCAGGTGACAACGTCAAACAACAGGGAAGCGCTAGCGACAGAAGCAACTCATTAATCACCAACTAGAAACAAACCCCACACAAACGTTACCGCCTTGTCAACTGCTGGTGTGAATACAGGATTTATGGTGGACAAGCAAACAGACTGACACATCAAATAGTATAAATAGCTTCCTACATAGCACATCTGCACACTGCACAGCTGTCGGTCCTACTGCAGTGTTGTAGTACCTATGTAGTGAGTCAGATGGATAATAAATCTAAGAACTGGAAAAACACGCTCTGGTCCCGACATGACAGGAGCACAAACATACAGAACAGAACACTCAAACTGTCTGCATCCGCATCTCAAATTCTTCGTTACCACGTGTACTGCCACAAACATTTCTTATTAAATTGACAGTCTTATTAAATTGGGACAGTGGTAGCCTAGTGGGTAGAGCTTTGGGCTATCAACCGGAAGATTGGCGGTTCAAATCCAGGCTCTGCCATGCAGCCACTGTTGGGTCCTTGAGCAAGGCCCTTAACCCTCTCTGCTCCAAACAAGCTGGGATACGCAAGGAAAGAATTTCATTGTACTGTACATCTGTATATGTATATATGACAAATAAAGTATATCTATCTAAAACAGACCAACACAATCACAATATCTGTCTCAAACAGATAAAACAATCAATATCACAGCACAAAAAGTAGTTATATCTAAATTTTATCAAGCCAATTTCCATGAGTAACTGGTACAGTTTATTTGAGTTAGTGAAAAACGAATAAGTCCTTACCTTTAGTTGTAGGTAGCAGAACACAAACCAGAACAATTGGTAAAATATGAACACGGGTCATGATTAAAGAGCACTCAGAGCAGAACGAGAATGTGTGACGTTTCTTCCTTGAGAAGCTCAGTAAACCAGCTTTAACCAAATTGGCAACAGTGATGTCCAGGCAGAAGATTGGTGAGGGTTAGGACAGGGGCGGCTCTAGAAACTCAGAGCTTTGTCCTCACACGATCCTCTATTCCATGACCCTAAAAAAGAGAGACAGAAAACTCTGGTTAGGCCTCGTCCACATTAACACAGGGTACCGATCAGCCATAACATTAAAACCACCTCCTTGTTTCTACACTCACTGTCCATTTTATCAGCTCCACTTACCATATAGAAACACTCTGCAGTTCTACAATTACTGACTGTAGTCCATCTGTTTCTCTACATACTTTTTTAGCCTGCTTTCACCCTGTTCTTCAATGGTCAGGACCCCCACAGGACCACCACAGAGCAGGTATTATTTGGGTGGTGGATCATTCTCAGCACTGCAGTGACACTGACATGGCGGTGGTGTGTTAAGTGTGTGTTGTGCTGGTATGAGTGGATCAGACACAGCAGCGCTGCTGGAGTTTTTAAACACCTCACTGTCACTGCTGGACTGAGAATAGTCCACCAACCAAAAATATATCCTGTGGGCAGCGTCCTGTGACCACTGATGAAGGTCTAGAAGATGACCGACTCAAACAGCAGCAATAGATGAGCGATCGTCTCTGACTTTGCATCTACAAGGTGGACCAACTAGGTAGGAGTGTCTAATAGAGTGGACAGTGAGTGGACATGGTATTTAAAAACTCCAGCAGCACTGCTGTGTCTGATCCACTCATACCAGCGCAACACACACTAACACACCACCACCATTGTCAATGGCTGATCAGTGTATTTTTTTAACATTCAAAGAAAATGGAAAGACACATATTCTTACTGCTCTTTTAACAAGGAATAAATTAGAAAATGCATTCATGGGTTTGTATGAAGGAGAGAAATGGCACAGGTAATTTGTAAAGGTCCCATCAGTGCTCTAAGAGCAACATACGAGGGATCTTTAAAAAGTTTATGCACTTTTATATTTCGGTTATAAGCAGTGATGGTGAGAGGAGGAGTAAACGACCGTGTCTGAGAGACTGAGAGACGCTTATAGTCCGGATTTAGCGGCATTTGTTTTCCACCTTTTTGGACGTTCAAAGAAGCTTTAAGGGGAAGAAGATTTTCATGTGATGATGATGTGAAAGCAGCGCTGCATCAATGGCTTCGAGCTCAACCAAATACATTTTTTGCTGGGAAAATGCATTGTAAAGTGATTACGAAGAAAAGTGATGTTTGTTTTTAATATTCTTAATAAATAGAGTTTAATAATACTGAAACCTAAGCATTCTGAAGTATAATAAACATCAAGTGAGAGTCTGGACTGGTCTTGACATTCGAGATGTTATTTTAGGCAGGAATAGGGGCGAAATGTCCTGTGTCTTTAGCTCCTAAATGAATATAGAACATTGTTAAAATTAAAGGTGACGTACCACAGTGTCCCAAAATGCATAAAAAAAACCACACTGCAGCTATTAATACTAATAAACATAATGGTATGCCATTTCTTCTACAAATAAAATCAAATTGAACACACATTCATCAATCTCCTGCAACGTTGACTAATGCAGCCTGTTAGCCTGCGTTTTTTCTGCCTGACCCCACAACCTCCGTCAGACTGGCGCTATTCTCGAATACCATAAAACGTCCAATTTATGTGTTCAAGGGTGTTCCGCAATTACTTGCACGGGTTATGTCAGGCGTTAATAACATCATGTGTCTGTTCCCTGGTAATCCTACGTGAGTCTCTGCAATTAGTGGCTATGAGTGGAGCCGTGGCTGAGGTTGGGGGGTGCAAATTAGTCCCGAAGCTAGCCAGCGTCTGTCACTTTGGATTTGCCCAAGGGGAACAAAGAGCCCTGACCTGTGCCCCACTTTTCACACATCCCAGACTGGATCACAAGAGAACAAGCAGGTCTCCTTAAGACTGGGAGGTGGGGGAACCAGTCAGCTTGTCACTTATGCAGAAGGTGACATGACTAGATCTGCACGAGTGTGGGCGCTTAGCATGGACGGTCAAAAGTCGCACAGAGAAAAATCACAGGTCTGGTAAATAAAATCCTACTGATGTGTTTATAGGTTAACCAAAAAACATAACAGCATGAGTTACTGTATCAGAATCAGAATCAGAATACTTTATTGATCCCTGAGGGGAAATTTCAGTACAAGCCCTATTTCTGGAAATTCTTTAATGATAAGTCACTTCGTAACACTGCATCTTTCATCGTTTGCCTCCCATCACCTCCTCTCTTCTCCTGGTTTGGCCCAGACCCCGTTTCCCCCCCCACATAGATCCCCCCTTGCCTCATCGCCCTTCACTTCACGCCGTCGTCCAGCCCCACATGCCTTTAAAGGCTTTGCTGCACTGTACGGCAGACTTTCTGGCTCCGCTGCCTTTGTCTGTTTTGCTGCTCTGCGCCTTATTCCAGGATTGGATTAACGTTAGAACGCTTTGGCACACTGAGATGCGCCTTCTGCACCAGCCTCACTTTATCATCACTGCATTTTTGTTTTGCTGCTCATATCTGGCTTTTACAAGCCCATGCAATTAATCAATCATATTAAAACGTCCTCCTGGAAAATAAGACATCTTGCTGCAAGGCATAGTTAGGAACAGAAACACCTTGCAAAGCATCTGAGCTCTCGGATCTGTCCGAGAAGAGAGCAGGACTGAAGGAGGGCGGTAAGACCATTATACTGCAGAGTTAGTTATATCTAGATACAGTTGCTAACCAAAAAAGTACTTTTAATAAACATTACAAAAGATTTTACATGTGTCGCCTTCTAAAATTACCTAAAAATAAGAGTTTGAGGCAAAAGTGTTAAAATAATTAGACATTTACTGTTGGACGGTCATCTTAAAAGATGTTTGTGGTCATTGTGGTCTAATGCGCTACTTCGCCACCACTGTGATCTTGAGCTCTCGATTTCAAATCTCAGTCCTGCTATCGGCCGCATAGATATGATTGGCTACGTCAGAGGGAGGGCGGCCATAAGGATTCCCTATTGCTGCTGCAATTGCGGCCTCTGTTAATTGGTGGCCTGATGGCGCCTGCACGGACATGGGGAATAATGGACGGCGAAGTGTGACGCGATATCTCCATACGCGATACTGATACCAGGTGTAAAGAAGCGGTTGGCTAACGGAGATGTGCAGGAGGGGAGTACAGGTTAGAATTTATTCTCCTCGGTCAGAGAAGTGGTCTGCAGCAATGAGGAGTGATATCGGGGTAATTGGATACAACTTTTAAAAAGACGCTTAACAATACAGTAGACCCTTGACTTACGAATTTTATTGGTTCTGAAGGGCTGTTCTTAAGTCAAAATGTTTGTTAGTTAAACCTATTTTTCCCATAAAAAATCATGTAAATAGAATTAATCCGTGCCAGACCTCCCAAACCTCCCCCCTACTTAACCTTTCTAATGTCTTAAATGGTCTTTTCTGTTATGAATACAAGTATATTCCCTTAAATCTTAAATTATAGAATAGATATTAATGTAATAAACAATAATAAACAATAATACACAGTAGTACTGTACATAAATACACATCACATTTCAGTACAGTACGTGTGCTGTATCATACACCATAATACATTTCCTTCTTTTTATATAAACTGTATCTATCAGAAACAACAATAACTCTCATATTTCTCTGTTATTTCCTTCTTTATTTTAATAGTGTTGTTTTTCGAGGTGTAATTGCAAGAAAGAAAGAATACTTTACTGAGCCGAATTCCTTCTTCTCTCTCACTCACTGTCCCCTCTGTCTTATACACAGTGATGGCTACTGGCAGGAGTAATTATACAACAACAAATGTAATAGATTTTCTCACTACTACGCTTTCTCTGCACCTTCTTTGGGGACATTTTAATATAGAATTTTACAAAATATAAAGAAAACATCGGAAAAACACCGTCCGTTGTCCGAATGTTCGCTCACTGTGTATATATATATATATATATATAACAAGACACGAACTTCTGAACTGTTAAGGATCAGAATTTAGGCTCTAAATCGCTGTTACGGTACTAAACAGAAACATAAGAACATGAACGATGCGGAGCGTCACACCTGAAGCTTCTCTAACTAAACTGCAAAAGCAACAAAGACTTTATAAAGTTTAACACGTCCAGAACTGAAGCAGTAAGGACCAGCTCTGTGGTAATTAGACTCAAAACAAAATAGTGTAAAGTTTAAAAACCTGCACATTTTGTTCACATTTGTTTTTGCATTTGTTTGTTCAAACAGTAAAATAATGTTGATGTTTTTACTCTGCCTACTTCTAATTTTCTAAATGTAACATCAAAACATTAACAGCTTATTAGAACTGTACAATTCACTGCTTTTCATAAAGAGTGGACAGTTGTAGCCTAGTGGTTAAGGTACTGGACTAGTAATCAGAAGGTTGCTGGTTCAAGCCCCACCACTGCCAGGTTGCTGCTGTTGGGCCCTTGAGCAAGTCCCATAAGCCTTAATTGCTCAGGCTGTATACTGTAACTGTAATGTAAATCGCTTTGGATAAATGCATCTGCTAAATGCTGAAAATGTAATGTAAATGTAAATAAAAAGATAAAATTAATATTGAGCAGAATTAAGTTCACCTTATTGGTCCGGCCCTCCACAACAGTCTGAGTTTCTTATGTGGTCCCTTGGAAAATTTAATTGCCCACCCCTGATCTAGTGTATGCGTGTTTGCAAACTAGATAGTTTGTCAGTCGGATGATAACTTTTCACACATAACAGCTAGCTGTCTGATAGGTAAATCAACAAATGGTTGTGTTAGCTTTGATATTTTAATCATTTAATATTACTGCTTAAGACATGCCAAAACCTTTTAGGTGGCTGATATAACACAAACAGTGACGCCACCAAAGGAAGAAAAACAACCAGGACAAATGAAGGAACTACTGGTCAACATACCCCGATGGAATATCCGTTTTTCACAGCCATGTTGGAGAAGCTTGAGGTGAACACACAGACACGATGAAGTTGCCGTCCAGTTCAAGTGGCACCAAGTACCCTAAAGAGAACCATAAGAGATGCAAACTGTAAACAATTGTGTTTATCATATGAACCAGATCACCAGACGACACACCAATAACCTACATCCATTCATCCACAAATACCAGATCTCACTTAGCAGTCAGCTGGGAACACTGGAACCTTCTCTGATCACATATTTAAGACAGATTAAAGTCTGTTTTGAACAAACGTATCTTACGGGAAGTGCATGTGGTTCGTCCCTTCAGGAATCATAGTTGTTGTGACTTGCCAGGGCCGTACATTCCTTCCATTTTAGAGTCTTAAGTTTAAAACGTGCACTCATCTGTTAGCACGACAGACTGAACAGCTAACACAAAACAGACCTGATGGAACAGGAGCTGCTAGATAAACGGATCACGGTACTGGTCAAAAAAACCCAAACCACCTAGATTACGGAGTTATACAGATCACAATCACCCTATACACACTTGAAAAGTGGATATAGCTTAATGGTAGAGTACATGTTTTCCATGTATGAGGTCCAGGGTTACCAATACCAATACCCTGCATCTTCAGCTTGCTGTACGACTGTGCTGATGGTACAGTGGTAACCCAAGGTGACCTAGGTTCAATTCTAAGGGATAGTAGTAGCCTGGTTGGTAAATTGCTGGTTTGAACCCTGGTTCTGCTTTGTAGCCAGGCCCTTGAGCAAGGTCCCTGACCTGCACTGTACAATGGCTGACCCAAGCTTTGACCCAAGCTTTGACCCAAGCTTACAAACCAGCTGGGATACGTCAAAAAAGAATTCTATTGTACTGTATATGTGTATACATAAAAAAGCTGTTCACTTGAACCTTTCACAGACACTGCATCTGGAATACAGGTCGGTCGGTCGGGTTTCAGCGCTGATGCCAACGTTAGAATGCAGTGAAGCTGATAGCTGATGTAAGACCGTAACTTGCCGCTAAATTACAGGACAGTGGAAGCTTAGTGCCTAAGATACTGGACTACTGATCTCAAGCTCGCTGTTTTAAGCTCCACCAACACAAGCTGTCACTGTTGGGTTCCTAAACAAGACACTTAACCCTCAACTGCTTGCATTGTATTTGCTTATATTTGGAAGTCGATTAGGGTAAAATCGTCTGCAAAATCCTATAAATGTAACGTAAAAGTAAACAAAACTTCTTAGAAAATGACTTTAAAGAACACTGTATAGATGTATCATAATGCACAAATAATTAATCAACTGCCCACAATGATGGAAATATTGCTGGAATATTGATGGAAGTTATTTCAATCTATAACCAACTGTTATATTTATTTATTAGGATTTTATCGTCATGTTTTACACATTCATGACAGGACAGGTAAACACTGGTTACACAAGATTCATCAGTTCAAGTTTTTAATATCAAACAGTCATGGACAATTTTGTATCTCGAATTCACTTCACGTGCACGTCTCTGTACTGTGGGAGGAAACCGGAGCTCCCAGAGGAAACCCACACAGACACGTGGAGAACATGCAAACTCCACACAGAAAAGACCTGGACCGCTCCACCTGGAAATCAAACCAAGGACCTTCTTGCTGTGAGGCGAGAGTGTTACCCACCGAGCCAACGTGCTGCCCCTATAACAGACTGTTATAAGTTGATGGATAAGGGATAACGCATGTGACTCTACAATTTGCAGTGGTTAAAGAAGTAAAGCCCTCCTGATGAGGAGTAATCGTGTCGCAGCAACAGCAATGCCTAATGTTTGGTCAACCAACACAATCGGTGATGGACTACTGATGAAATGTGCTCCCCTGTTTTTTGCTGATGGCACAGGAGCTGGTTAAGAAATTTAGGAGCACACAATTCTCCTTATTGGTTCTGATGTGTTAATCCTATTGCAAAATTAAATGTACAAATTCTAATATTTCTGTACGCTCCATTTGTTCTTGAAAGGCAAATTTTGCATGCACACACACTGTTTCAGTTGTGCCTTGGCGGAATTATGTAGATAATTTTGTCTATTTAAAAAGACATGATTCTGTCAGAATACCACAGACCACCAGCACCAGATGGCTACCCTGCCAGGAGTGCAAAAGCCCCTTAACAAAGTTTCCTCATAAGCTGATTACAAGGGATCTTCCTAATTCAATTTCTGAGGACTCAGGGAGGCATGGCTAAATAATAACGAAAGCCTTCTGGGTTCTTTCAGAAGACAAACATCTCAGTTTGCTTTCGGACTGTTCCAGGTTCCAGCCTGTCTTTGGATTCTGCATATCTGGTGCCGCTCTAAATAATTTACTTTGATAGCTGAGAGTATTTAAAGCAGAATCAATACCATTACAGTACAGTGGCGGGTTTAGTCAATACTCCGAGGCGGTTCTGAGCCAGCACTCAGAAATTCTGTAGAGAAAGTGAAGAAGTAGACAAACATATCACTCGTTTGTCTGTTCCCTAGAAACGGTCCTGAATCTACACTTGTGTAATAACAGGTTAGTGGCACGGTTTAGGCAGATGTGCTTTCATGCTGCGCGGGAGGCTCAGGGGCTGAGGTGGATGATAGGAGAGGAAGTGAACGCTTTCGTCTCCTGCTTAGCCAGCTTGTCTCCAGTGTTAGTCTGAGATAAAGAGGGCTGACTTTAAAAGGTGCAGCAGCCTAAAGAACGCAGGCGGCCATGTGAAATCCGATCTGACCGACCTCCCCCACCTCCTTTAACAACCACCTACCTCCGTGCTCAGTGCCACCAGGCCCCAACCTCCCGGAGCAACCCGATCCTTTCGGCTGCACAGATTGAAATACGCTACTCCGGGGCTCCAGGGCAACTCAATCAAAGCAGGGAGTAATCAAGACTAGACCAAAACTGCAGTGTTAGCCATTAAGACCTGTTTTAATAGCTTAATAACGGCTTCCTAGGTATAGTCTGATACAATATATGACCAAAAGTATGTGGACAACACACACATTGCTAATATTCAAAAAGCCCAACTATATTAAATACATTACATCCTGTATGGACACCTGACTACTGACTTCTGTTTTATATTCTTTGTTTGATATTTGTTTTATGTGGCATAGCGGTCTATCGCACTAGCCCAACACCACTGAGATCCAGGTTCCAATCTCAACTGTATTAAGGCCAGTGATAGCTCAGTGGTTAAGGTACTGGACTAGTGAACAGAAGGTTGCCGGTTTACCACCACCACCAAGTTGCCACTGTTGGGTCCCTGAGCAAGGCTCTTTACCCTCAATTGCTCACCGTGTTCCGCTTTGGATAAAAGCGTCTGCTAAATGCTGAAATGTAAATGTTATCAAGCAGCTACACAGTCAAGAATGGCTGTGACTGAGGAAGGTGGAGGGGGGGGACTGAAGGCCTGTGATGGATTGGCACCCAGTCCAGGCTATTTCCGGTGGAACCAGACCCAAACTTAAACAAAAAAGGTATTTTGTAGAGATAGAGTTTGGCACCGATTCCGATCTCCTTTCAGGGATATCGGCCGATAGCCGATTCCGATGGGGGGGGGGGGGGGGGGGGGGATTTGGGGCGTTGCAAATTTAGCAGTAAATAAAGTACATCAAACAACAACATCAGACATATTTCATTAGTCTAACTGACCACACACACGCAGGTTTAATGTTATCCAGTTCAGTCTGAAAAAAACTTAAAAAGAGCCTCACAGTGAAGATAAACCGGAGCAGCGCGTGTGTGTGTGTGTGTTTGTGCCTTTAAGAGAAATGATCTGTTCACTGTATCGCTTAAAGTGATTCATGAGTCGATTCATTTTCTGCGAAGCGTAAGTTTCTCTTCTCAGTCATCTCTCCGTGTTTACTGTTATTAATTAATGTCGTGGTTTTAAATAAACACCAGCTACTACAGAACATTTTGTGTGACTCTCTTACATTAAAAAGCTTCATTAAACTGCTATTACCACAGATCTGTAACCGAGTCAGACTCGTTCTGTCTGTGGAGCTAAAAGTTTTCTGATGATCCTAAAAGTTCAGCAGATGATCCTGAACTAACGAATTTGGTAATGAATAAACTTTTGCCTCGGATTGGCTCTGTAACGTTTTCTGTTCTCATCTACATCACAAGTAAGAACCGCTTACGATTTACCAAAGTGAACCAGGAGTTTATATAACGTGCTGATAGAATCGACTCAGATGTGACCGGGTTGAATTATCTTTTTAAAGTAAATATTTCAATCAGCAAAATTACATCGTATGTATGATGCACAACGTTAATGATGTTATTTTAGGTCATGAAGAGCTTTCACGATGGTTTCTGTACGATGGTTGATGAATGGTGATGTGATGGTTGGTGCTTCGTAGCTCAAAGTCTGGATCAATCCACTGAGCTGTTAAGCTTAACGTGATCTTTATATATCACACGATCGGATCGACTACATTTAGGAAATATACCGATTCATAGCCGATCGATCGTTCCATCTCTAGTATTTTGTCTTAGTGATAACCAACAAAGAAGACATTGTGTGATTAATCCCGTTGGTTAAAAGCTTTTATTTTATTTCTAACAGCTGAAATTCGATTTCAGTTGAGAGCAGAGCTACACATCTTTACAGAGTACTTTAATTATTTATTTATTAGGATTTTACCGTCATGTTTTACACACTTTGTGTTTGATATTAAAAACTTGAACTGATGAATCTTGTATAACCAGTAACTACCTGTCCTGTCATGAATGTAACCAGTCATGGACAATTTTGTATCTCCAGTTCACCTCACTTGCACGTTTTTGAACTGTGGGAGGAAACCGGAGCTCCAGGAGGAAACCCACACAGACACGGGGAGAACATGCAAACTCCACACAGAAAGGACCCGGACCGCTCCACCTGGGAATGAAACCCAGGACCTTTTTGCTTTGAGGCGACAGTGCTACCCACCGAGCCACCTCTTTACAGATTAATGCCCTCAATGACTCAACCTCCCTCAATGAGTATGTGCCATTTTCTGAAGATTTTAAAATTCTAATCCAAAACAAAAACAATGTAAAAATACCGCACATGAGGAGCAGTGTGATGAACATAATGTGGATATTTTGCATCGTGTCCTGATTTAAAGGTAAAACTCCGCTTAGAATAACTACACTTGTTGTCAGTAAAAGCTTTAGGATACAAACCACATCTTTATTTTTAAATTAGAATGTTTAGTTAGCGCTTATGTTACAGTTAATACTGTTTACTACACACTTTTGGGTAAAATCTTAATTTTGAATGCTGACCTAGCATGATCAATTTACAAAGAACACATAGTTTGTTTACCAGTCAAAGAAAAGAAAGTCTTATATGGATACATTTGTTTAACTCATGAATAAATATAAATGAACCCCACTTTAATTTTAATTTAGTTTTTAATTGAGGCTATTTGTACTAAGTTTTGTTAACTGACTAAGTGTGTTAATTCTGTACAATTTAAGAAATCGACCTAATAATATAAGTCAGAAGGCTAAAGCTCTGCAATTGATTGGCATCCTTTCCTGGGTATTCCTGCTTTGTGCCCCATGTTTCCTGGAGGAACTAAAATAAAAATAATGTATGCATGTATTTAAAATGGCTTTTTTATTTTAGTTTAGCAGCACAATAGTGAGGGCAGTGGTGAACTGTAAATATAGGTCATAATACTGTCACTTTAAGTCATCTTAACAACAATCAAGTATCTGTCAAATGATTAATAATTCAGCCAGAAATAAAACCACAGCTTAATCAATTAAATAAAGAATATAATTAAATACAACATAACCAAATACAGCAAATACTCCCAGTGTTTTAAAGTTACATGCAGCCTGCTCTCACGTCTCAATACTCTGTAGCACGTACACATATTTTTCTAACAGAGACTCGAAGAGAAGCTGAGGAATGTACAGCTGTTTGGCACATGTGTACAGCAAGCGTTTAACTTTCGTTTTTTTTTCCGTCACCTTTTTTTTTGCCAGGGCTTGCCTCGCACCCACTGCAGGTATTCGAGCCCATCTGTTTTTTGACCCTGAACCAGCTCATAGTTTAGGAATGGCATGGAAGGTGAAGATACTCAGTCAGGACCCTCCCCCAGTCTAGAGAAATTAAAACCAGCTTCTGGACTGGAGTGAGGAAAGACTGAACCTTAAAGCACCCTGCCTATCAAAGTCCTGTAGGACAAACTTTATTTACTCTTAGTGTGGAGGATTTGCTTTGACGCCATGAAATACAGTTCGAGTTCCCGAAGTGGCATTTGATCGTTGAATACTGACTGCACAAAGAGAACTTTACCAAAACTCACTAGAACATTTTGATACCGGTCCAGCCTAGTCACCAAAACACAGACTGCAACACTAAATCTTAAAATCAAACCAAAATAAAGAATACATTACTATATTCTAACTGTTTTATATTAGTGATATGCAGGTTAATGCATACTCAGCCAGACTGCAGCATTCCATTGAAGCTCGGCTGGTATTATGTGTGCCAGGAAAACATCCTTCACACAATTAAAACAGCAACAGCAGCATAAACTGTTCACACGTGGCAGGTCGGGACGATGTATTCCTCATTTTTATGTCCGCTCCATATGCATATCTTAATGCATCAGTCTAGGAATTAATCTGAGTGATTGTCAACAGCTGCACTGTTCGTTATTTAAATGATTTAGTCGTTCATGATTTAAATAATCCCAATGTGTAAAATAAGTTTGCATCTGAATGCAAAATAAACAGATCAACAGTGATCTTAAGCTTCACTCCCAATTCAAATCAAACATCAGCTGCTGGTAATTAATTTCAATGGCATTATTAACCAACTTCATTAATCAAGCAGTGACTTTTTTCATTGGTTAATTAAAGACATGATGTGAACAAAATGTGAACTACAGTGGCTCATCTGTTTTAGTCTGTTTTAGAAGATTTACTAAAAATATTTTCTGGTCTGATAAACCTAAACCTGCATTTTGGCTGTGACATGCAGACCAGTATCTGGTGTAAACAGCATGAACCATCAGCGCCCCAATACCAATTAAGCACTGTTCAAATACCACAGCCTATCTGAGTCTTTATTCTGTTTGTGTGCATACCTTCATGACCACAGTTTATCCTTCTTACAATGGCTAGTTTTTTTTACATAATAATGCACCATGCCACAAAACACAAGTCATTTGAAACTTCTTTTATAAACATGACAATGAGTTTTTTGTGTCTCTGAGCATGGCTTAAGAGTATGTGAGTATTTTACATACACCTGTGCAACTGGAAGTTTAATATAATAGTCAGTACTTAATAATAAGCTGTTTGTTAACAACACTGCACATAATCTACATTCTGTTTACATTATTCGTACTGTCCACGATGCTACACTGTTTATTACTCATTAACATATAAAGACTTGCAGATACGAATCTCAGTTATGTGTTTTAGATAACCGACGACTAGATAAATGACATTGTGAGTTACGGGATAAAAGAAATTGACAAAATTTGCCCCCCTAATAATATACTGAATAAACACTGCACACTATGCAAATACTGACCCCATTTACTCATTCAGTTTCCTGCCAAATACTGCACACCTTACTTGGTTGCCCGTGGGTCATGGACAGAAGAAAAACACACAAGTTGGCAAATTAATATTGGGTGCATTTAAACTGTACAGGAGTGGATTCTCTCCCGGTACTATTTCTGTGGTGCAGTCAGGGATCCTGCGCAGTTCAAGAACAGATTGCTTCAGACTTGTCATTCTGAGCACTGAAGTAACTAACAAACAAACTGTAAGAATCTCCAAGAGCTGCCTCACTCCAAAAAACACAAAGGTTTACAGGAGACGAATCAACCCCATGCAGCATTTCAAATGATAACATCTTATGCAAAAGTGAGCCACGTTTTTATCACTATTATCTACTGAAGTAACATAAACTTCTGTCTGATTAATTCAACACATTGAACAAAACAATCATGCAATAAAATGTGCCGTAATTTTTGCAAATTGTTTCATATGCTGCATTTTATGTTTTATGTCAAATTCTGCCAATAAAAAGTGTGCAGGAATATATTCTGTAGAGGAGTAAATGCTAAATTATCTTTCACGGATGTCTTTTGCTTATAATTTCAATTACTAATTCAGGTTTTGTCCAGCGCTCACACTAGGACAGACAGAAAAACAAAAGAGCAGACAACGTCAAATGCACTGTTTTCACATACAGGTAAACAAAATATTACAGTTACTTGTGTAGGACACATCAGACTTGGGATTTCAATTATTTCTGATTTCTTCTTTTACATACCACAACATAGATTATTCATTTGGTGGCATATAAAGATTATTTATGTAATTTAACTATGTGGAATGGCCTTTCAATCGCTCAAAAGAGATTAGAGATGGTACTTCTCTGTATTCATCAAAACCAGAGCTAGTTTTCCAGCATTAACGATGTTTGAAATAAAGGGAGGCCAAATAAAGAACCCAGACTTTCACTTTACACTTATAAAGATGTTTCTGCATGGAACACATGGAACATGCATTGTTTACAGTAAAGCAATCTTAACATCATCATAGTCTCAGAAAATACTGCGAAAGAAACCAGTAATGTAAAATTAGACTGAAGTTTGTTGATCACATTGATGAAAAAAAGCCTCTAGGCCCATGATGATGTAAGGCTTGCTCGACTGGATAATATCACCCATGTTTCTGAAGTTTCTAATTTAAAGCAGAAAGATTTCTGGTGGCTTTCAGATTACATCTGACAAAGCTCCTGATAAGATGTTATACAGGTGAATTCCTGAACGATTCCGTTTCATTTGTAATGCTTGAGGTCAAACTACCCCTATTTATATGAGCTCATACAGTAAATAAACCACAAATGAGGAATTAAGAGGCCACATGCACAAAGTTAAATGATATAATAGAACTGGACCAACAGAATATTAATTGAAGATGCATGTATGTATACTGGGCAGCAAGGGTTCAGAAGAAGCTATTCATATCACAAGTAAAAGTTAAGATCTACCAGGCAAGACAACATCTTTATTTTCATTTTCATTCATTTATTATTACGGCATAAGAGTATGTGAGTATTTTACTCACATTTGTGCTATTAAAAGCACTTGCACTTGTGCAACTGTAAGTTTTATGTAATAGTTAGTGCTTAATAATAAACTGGGTTCAGAAGACCGTGCTATTCATGTCACAAGTAAACGTTAAGATCTACCAGGCAAGACAACATCTTTATTTTCAATTTTCAGGTGTTGAGTTGTTGTTTTTTTTTGCTGTTGTAGCCCACCAGCCTCAAGTTTCCATCTGCTGGGTGTTTTTTAGATGCTCACAATGGAAGTACACAGTGGGTAAGCTTTACTGTCTACCAAAGCTTTACTGTATGCTCGATCCAGTCTGGCCATTTTTCCTTGACCTGTTATCAGTCACAGCGGGACATTTTCCACCGGGCAGCACTGGGTGCAAAGCATTGCAAGGCTTTGGTCATCTTCCCCAACAGACATAGCCAATCTGTGAAGACACATTCGAACCTGCATCTCAGCAGCTGTGGGCTAGCTTAATAGACCACTGTGATACTTTTGTATAGACTCCAAAGATTGTTGTGATTGAACATTGCAGATTGGCAGTTTGTCACTCACTCAAAACAGTCCATCCGGCACAAACAGCCATGCCACTGTCGAAGTCACTCGGATCTGTGAAGTTTAATTTCTATCGCTCATAATTCTCATTGTTCTTTCAATTCCATGACATGTTTCTCTTGTTTTCAGGGAGATAATTCATCAGTTTACAAGTTTTTAATGTCTAACACAGTCATGGACAATTTTGTATCCCCAATTCACCTCACTTGCACGTCTTTGGACTGTGAGAGGAAACCGGAGCACCCGGAGGAAACCCACACAGACATGGGGAGAACATGCAAATTCCACATAGAAAGGACCCGGACCGCACCACCTGGGGATCGAACCCAGGACCTTCTTTCAGGGAGAGAAGGACGTACCAAACCCTTTACCTTAAATCTTCCCAATGAGGTGGAAGATAGGTTGAAGGCTGTGGTGCCCTGGCCACATGTGGAGGGAATTGGAGGTAGACCTGGATGCCATCAGGCAAAAAAAAAAAGCAGTAGACAATCTGAACCCAAAATTCAAGAGTTTATTTTCCAATTATTAAGTTACAGAAAGACACAAAAATGTGTTGAAATTTGTAGGTTGTCTTGACATGTTTCTTATCAGTGTTTGTAAAGATCTGATTCGATAAGTGTTGTGTGCATGTAATTTTAGGTTAAAAACAAAACTGTTTTATAATTTGTGCATAACAAGTCTAACTAACGGCATTATAAGCAATAAAATATAAAATAAATAAAGAATATCTGCTAGACAGCTTGCAGATAAACTACTGTAAACTGACCCCACTTAGAACTGTGAATTTATCTTGCTGCTAATTAGCCATTTAATCGTTTTTAGCTTAAACGTTAGTTGTTAATGTTGTAAAAACGAGCCATTGTGAATGCATTTAACATGTTTGATTTGTTTTTAAGAACTTATGAAAACAGTCTGGTTAAGTTTAATTACATTTATTCTAGTTAACGACAGTTGACAAAACCGAACAATTCGAGCAGCAGCACCAAAGTAGCTAAGCTAACTAAATTGCGAGTTAGCTCATAAATGTTTCAAACATAAAATAAACACGACTACAAATGTTAATGTTGGTAATTTTTGCATAAATAAGACTAAATACGATCAGTAAATATAATCTTATTTTTGATTATTTAACAGTTCCATCGATTAAAAAGTCGCTTAGCTGTATAAAATGGTAAATATTCAAAAAAAACGCAGCTCGGGAACGCTGCATTGTAAACGGCCTCAATCAAAAACAAGCAAAATATAATAAAATTAAAAGAAAATCTCTTTTTATAACTTACCTTTTATAGATTGAGCAATTCCAGATTAGAAAACACTTCAGTAAAACACCGATCAGCCTTTCGCCAAATAATTTCTCAAATACAGTCCAATCACATGTAAATCGATCAGATTAGATTATTCTATCGTCCGCTGGTTTATATCATAATTCCAAAATTATACTTACTATCGATCTGAGTATCTACTTTAATCTGATCGCGATCAAGTATTAAAATATTCACCCAACACGTCGTACTTTTGGAGACACCGAGACGAGATGAATTGTGAACCAGGGCTGGTAGTCGATTCCCAAAAAAAAGAACCGATTCCCTTTTTCCAGACTTGGAATGAAAGAGTCGACTCCCGAAGCTTCGGAAAAAATTCCTCACTGTAAATAAACTGTTTTACATTGTCAAATCCATAGACATGGTCTTAAACGTAACTAAACACTGTTGTTGAAACTATTTCACATAAAAGTAGGAGTATTTACAAGCACTGAGACTTGCCCTGCTGTTTTGTTTACATTATTTTTTCTAGACATGTTATAGACATATACCAGGCTTGGTGGATAGAATTGGTGGATAGAATTGTTGCCTCACAGCAAGAATGTCCTGTGTTTGATCCCCAGGTGGGGCGGTCAGGGTCCTTTCTGTTTGGAGTTTGCATGTTCTCCCCGTGTCTGCGTTGGTTTCCTCCGGGAGCTCCGGTTTCCTTCGACAGTCCAAAGACTGTTGTGCAAGTGAGGTTAACTGGAGATAAAAGTCCATGACTGTGTTTGACATTAAACTTGTGAACTGATGAATCTTGTGTAACAAGTAACTACCACCGTCTCTGTCATGAATGTAACCAAAATGTGTAAAACATGACAATAAAATCCTAATAAATTAATGAATGGACATACACCAAAGAACCCTTGACTCCTGCACCATCTATACTGTTGACAAGCGAAAGCAGGCTCCGGTACTGGCATTCAACCCCCAGGGGCTGGCATCTCATGGTGCAATGGTACAAGAAGCAAAACACATTTTAGTCCTGTAGTTCAAGTTCAAGATTCTACTGTATGAAATAGGATTCGTAATCACATATTTTATCTATGGTCTAATCTCGATTTGAACAGACTGCAGTTTCAGCTGGTTTATAATGATATAAAACTATATTTCTTTAATAACAGTCAAGTCAAGTCAAGTCAACTTTATTTATATAGCGCTTTTTACAATAGACATTGTCTCAAAGCAACTTTACAAAATCCAGGACCAACAGATTAAAAAAAAAACCCTGTTGAGCAAGCCGAGGGCGACTGTGGCAAGGAAAAACTCCCTGAAATTTACAGGAAGAAACCTTGAGAGGAACCAGACTCAGCAGGGCCCATCCTTCTTGGGTGGCCTACTAACAGCCTACTAACTGTATAAGTAAAATAAGGTCGGGAGATAAGTCCATAAAAAGTCTATTCTCAAGGCCCAAATTAAATTGGGAAAGTTAAAATTAGGCCTAACTTTGGGTCAGATCTAACAAAGCAAACGATTCAAAGTTATTGGACTGATTCGATCGGATCGGAACAGAACATATTACACCTCAACTGGTCTATATTGTTGGTCTATATAGTAAAGACAAGCTTATTAGAACCCATATCACATGGCTTGTTTTAAAAACTTAACCGAGAAACCATACATCAATAGGATTTATCCCATAAATACTATTTACTTCAACTTCATACTTTTTAAATAAGCCTGGGAGTCGATTTTACCACTTCCAGAGTTTTGAGGATTAGGAATCGACTCCTACTGTTTTGAATCAGTCAGCCTCAAAAAGGCTGACTTGGCTATTAGAATTAAGATTTAGGGGGAGATTGTGACATTCATAAATGTATGATGTATTTAGTCAACAGTCAATCTTTTATTTCTTTAGTTTTTAAAATCATCTTAAATATTTTGAGGAATCGACTCCTGAACCGCGCTATTGGAAAACTTGCTCAGCAGCGACCTCTTGTGGACAATTCTAATGTCAGCATTTACTGACTTGTTCAGTAGCTGATCTACTAACTGTACCTGTAGATGTGAATAATGAAGCTTTAAAACATCTAACCAAAACAGCCCATACATTAACAAAATATTTAATTTACCTTTGTAAGTAAAGTCGGGAGACAATCTCATATAAAGTCGATTCTCAAGGCCCAGTTTGGTAAAGTAAGAATTAGGCCTAACTTTGGGTCAGATGTAACAAAGCAAATCATTCAGAAAGCTTTTACACTGATTCGATCGGAACATATTACACCATCGACTGGTCTATATTGTTGGTCTATATTGTAAAGACAAGCTTATTAGACCCCATATCACATGGCTTGTTTTACACATTTAACCAGAAACCATATGTCAATAAGATTTACCAGATAAATATTATTTACTTAATACTTTTGAAAGTAAGCCTGGGAGTCGATTCCACCACTTCCAGAGTTGTGAGAATTAGGAATCGACTCTTACTGTTTTGAATCAGTCAGCCTCATAAAGTCTGACTTGGCTATTAGAATTAAGATTTAGGGGGATGTTGGAACATTTATGCATGTATGATGTATTTAGTCAACAGTCAACCTTTTATTTCTTTAGTTTTTAAAATCATCGTAAATATTTTGAGGAATCGACTCCTGAACCGCGCTATTTAAAAAAACTTGCTCAGCAACGACCTCTTGTGGACAATTCCATGCCAGCATTTACTGACTTGTTCATAATGAAGCTTTAAAACATCTAACCAAAACAGGCCATACATCAACAAGATATTTCATTCATCTTTGTAAGTAAGGTCGGGAGACAAGCCCATTAAAAAGTCAATTCTCAAGGCCCAGTTTGGGAAAATAATTAGGCCTAACTTCGGGTCAGGGTTAACAAAGAAAACAACGATTCTAAAGGTTGTGGACTGATTCAATCGGATCAGAATATACAGTATTACACCTCAACTGGTCTGTATTGTTGGTCTGTATAGTAAAGACAAGCTTATTAGACCCCTATCACATGGCTTGTTTAAAAAATTTAATCAGAAACCACATGTCAGTAGGATTTACCAGATAAATGTTATTTACTTCATACTTTTTGAAGTAAGCCTGGGAGTCGGTTCAACCACTTACAGAGTTTTGGGAATTAGAATCGACTCTTACTCTTTTGAATTAGTCAGCCTCAAAAAGTATGACTTGGCTATTAGAATTAAGATTTAGGGGGAAATTGTGACATTTATGTATGTATGGTGTATTTAGTCAACAGTCAATATTTTATTTCTTTAGTTTCTATAATCGTTGTAAATATTTTGAGGAATCGACTCCTGAACTTCTGGAAAAAAAACTGTGCTCAGCAGCGACCTCTTGTGGACAAATCCACGCCAGCATTTACTGACTTGATTACTGTTCAATGTTCAATGTGCAAATGCTCCCCTAAAACGTGGAATATAAGAAATTGTACTTATAATAATTATATAATTGTACTTATAACAACAAAATAAATTGTTAGTTTGGTTCCACTGATGTTTTGTCATTATTAAGAGCAACACGTAGTTACAACAGTTAGTGCACAGTGCAGTGAAATATGCTTTTGTCCCTTTCCTGATTTCTTCCATTTTGTATTTTTTGTCAAACTGAACTGTTTAAGATCCTCAAACCAACTGTAATATAAAACAAAGTCAACTAAATAAGCACAAAATATGCTTTCTAAAATAATCATTTAACTTACCATGAGAGAAAAAGTAAGCAACTCTAATTAAACCTGTGTGGAAAACGAATGTTAATCAAAAACTTACAAAAACATAATACCTCAAAATAACTTTATTTCAATGACACACTTGAAACAGATCACTTCTACATTTCCGGCAGCTAAATCAACACTAAGATGCTGTTTGAAAAGTGATTTCAAAATGAATGATTCAATAAGGTATTAGTAATATTCACATGGCAGCAACTTCATTATTCCAAGGTAATAAACGTGCAGGCTAAACACACAAGGGTTAATACAGAACATACTGTGTATCCCTGGGCAGTGGTATAGTATTTTTTGGGATGAAGTATGTTAATGAGATGTCAAAACATCCATCTTTATACATCAAGAATACACTGAGTGTTTCATTAGACTTCATTATTTAATTCTCCAAACTCAAAAGTCTCATCACACAGACTTCAGTCACTATGCAATAAAAGGATACAATGCAATTCAGTTCACTTGGCAGTGATGAGATTTAAACATCTAACCTCACCAATCAATAATCTGATAATCACTAAACCCATTGAAATACTACTTTAAGCAGCAATACGTGATTATTTTGAGTATTTTCTTTAAAATGTTGCAAAGTGTATAAAAAAAAACCCCAACACATAGAAAACATCACTAATGTTCTGTTACAAGTCAGTCTGAGCCAGACGTTAGTTTGAGATACCAAACTTTATTCTTCATCTGAATACTTTTTAATGTGTATAGACTTTTCTCTCATGGTGTTCAGATTAATCTTTAGGTACAACTGACATTATAGAATGTTTTGAAGTTAGATGCCGGCAAAACACACTTCTACAAACCTCAGAGAGGTTTTCAAATCTCCAAACGTTTCAAACAATGCAGCTTGAACATAAATGTGTTTTAGTAAAAAATGTCTAAAAAGCCAGGTTTGGATTAACACTAACCTACCAGGTGACAAATCTGAGTTAATAGTTGCATAGAAAAACCTACTTCACACTATCAGTACGTAACTAAACAGAACTCGAATCTAGAACCAAACGGTGCAGTTTATAAACTACTGAAATCCGTACACTGTCACAGCAGCATTCTCCCATCATCCACATCAATTTCTGTATTTTCTTATTTCTGTATTTTTACTTCTTTTTTTAGTATATATGCTTTTTAATACAGCACTGAAATTAAACAAGAAGAAAAAAGGTCACTGTGTGATAAATTATTTAACAACACAACATATTCAGACGCAAGCAAATCCATGCACTGTCCATCACACACGTACACAAACAAAATGAAATAGGCAGTACGTCAGCATGTGTAAAACTACACACACACCAGCTGATTGTCTCGGCCAAGGGAGTTCAAGGGAGTGCTAGTGTTAGCTGACTCTAAATATAAGATTCTCATCCTGACAAAACCTGTGCATAAATAACTACAGAATTGTTTATTGTGTAAAATAAATATTAAAACCCCAACAATTATTTGTTAAACGATTATTAATTAATTAAACATAACTCATCTAGATTTTTTATAATAAAATCTAAATACTAACAACTCTTCTCCACACAGACTGGGGGTTGGATGGATTAACCGACAAACCAACCTAATAAAAAATGAAACCTAACCCCCTCAAAAATAAAATATCAAATTGCACTTAAATAAAAGAAAACCTCAATCAATAAATCAGTCACGCCAACTAAAAAAATGTCAAAAATGCATTTAAATGCAGTTAGCTCGTGAAATCAAATTCAGCTGATATGCAAATTCATCTGTCCTGCATTTTATCCTTTAAACTCTTAATACATGTTTAGTTTAGTTACGAAATGCATTAAATAAATTAAAACAATCTATCTACGCTCATTCATCAGAGCAAACACTAAATACGTACCAATTCAGTAATGTTACAAAATAATCTATCAGTTTACCAATTTTGTTAGAATTAAATATATAAAATATATCAGGCTGTGAAACTTTTATGCTCAATATGATGTAGATTTAGATCAGGTCTTTTTCAGCGAGAACCTCAGCCAGTACTAAAGCAGACCCACTGATCAGCAGGACGCTCGTGCTGTGGTCTGATCTACACGTTGATGGCGTGAGCATGCTTCTTGCATAAAGGTTTGTCCTTCTTAGAGTAGAAAGGCTGGCCCTCCAGATTGACATGGCAAACCTAGAAAAGATAAATGATATTACATTTAAACACTCAAAGTTAAAATATGAAACAGGACAATGTTGGAGGGGTAGAAAAATTCTACAGAATCATTAATCAAAGCAGAATAATTATCATTTCTTTCTTTGTATATCTACACTGAATGCAGACACTTTTACTATAATATAATTGTGCTGTTGTTCTTACCGCACACACAAAGCAGGTGTCATGCCATGTGTGGCCAAGAGCCTCAATAAACTTGTCCCCAGCCTCCACAGGAAAATCACAACCATGGCACTTGGTGCTAAAAAGTGCAACATAATCTGTGGAAAAAAAACAAGTCCATAAAAACACAGCACACTCGTATACAGGAAAAACAATATATCCTAGTTTTAAGTGGCATTATTAACATTTCTCTAACATGGTGCAATAACATGCAATTAGAAGGCGGGGCAAGGCAGTGTTATGTGTAGTATGAGTGCTGTTCTTACATTACCTTTTTCACAGTAGGGCTCGCCGTCCTCCATGTGAAAGAGACTGTTTCCAAACGCCTTCCCACACGCAGCGCACACAAAGCAGGTGGTGTGCCAGGTCTGCCTTAGTGCGTGCATCACTTCCTGTAGGGCCACAATAAATACAGATGTAAATATCCACACATTAAATATCAGTGTTTTTTATGTGTGTGTGTAGGTGTTTGAACTCACTCCCATGATCTTAGTGTTGCAGCGAGCACAAGTAGGGGCGAAGAACTCTCGATAACAGTTCTCACAGTAAACGCTGTTCTGCTCCTCCACGAAGCTCACGTCAGCTAGAGACGTGTGACAGTAATGGCAGTTAAACTCCTCCGGATGCCAAGAGCGGCCCAGTGCCACCAGGAAGGGCCCCCTGCACAAGAGCAGCAAGGAAATAGCTATACCTATTCTTTGACATTATTATTTGTACATTTCTGTGTGTGTGTGTATTATATCACACCTGATGATGCTGTTGCAAGACCCACACATGGGTGTTCTGTTGCTGGCAGCAAAGCGCTCTGCTCTCTGGGCCACCCCACGAGCCACGGGGGAGAACGGAGGAGGGATAAATGGAACTGCGGCTGGGCTGGGGGCAGCAGGAGCAGGAGAGGTGTTGGAGACGTACGATGGAGGAGGTGGAGCTGCGGTCGGAAGAGGCTGCACTTTGAAGCTGGTGGTGGTGGTCTTGCTGGGGTCGAACTTATTGGCGAACGTGTCGTCTGTGACCCATGGAGGTCTGTTGGAGGAAGGGGCAGTGGCAGGTGTAGGAGGAGCAGGTGCAGGATTGTGAATTGGGATTGGGGCAGGAGCATGAGGGGGAGGAGCATGAACATGAATTGGAGCAGGAACAGGGACTGTGAGTAGAAGACAGAGAACCGAGGTTTACCAAATCTTTCCACAGTAAGCAATGTAAAATACATTTTCATGGATCTCGTGATGAATGTTAAATTGTTAAATATAATAAATGTATTTAAAATTAAGCACACTATATGCTACATGTAAGATCATGCTCATTAATTAAAGCAACAATTGTAAGAATTTCTAGCCAAAAAATCAAGTGGAATCAAGTACCTGGAACAGCGGGATGGGCAGTAGGCACAATTGTGGCACTGCTGACCACTTTAGGTGGCGATGGACCAACAGGGATGTGGATGGAGCTCTGCTGCATGGGTGGAGCCATCTGATTGTGCACAGGTTGTGGAATGTAAGGTGCCTGCTGCATTGGCTGCATTTGCTGCATTGGTTGCATTTGCTGCATTGGCTGCATTGGTGGCTGCTGCATGTAAGGATGGCTACAAAAACAAACATAAATTCAGAGTGAGCTTATTTTCACTTCAATTAAAAATAACCAACAGGAGATTCGTTTTATTAAAGATGATTTTTAACACTGACAATTTCAAAGAAAAAGGATTTAAATTGTAAAAGCACTAATGCATCCACTTACATTTATTCATTCATTCATTGTCTGTTTTACCACGATTTTATCCTGGGCAGGATTGCGGTGGGTCTGATTTATTAGACAAAAGGCAGAAAACACCCCAGACAGGTCCCTCACAGGGCAGACACACACACCCATTCACACTTCACGCACACTTAGGGCAATTTTACTAACTCCAATTAAACTGAACATGCAAACTCCCCACAGAAAAGACACTAGCCGCCCTGGTCTGGTGATCAAACCCAAGAACTTCTTGACATGAGGTGACAGCACTATCCACTGCACCACTCTGCACCACACTTACATTTAGGTAAAACAGATTTCAGGTACTGTATTTTTGTGCTCTCAACATGAGAAGGAAGATTCTTTGGTCTGATGACCTAAAAACTCTTTGAACTCCTTGAGCAGAACAGCAAGCACTATATATAGTGATCAAAGGCTATAACAATCTCTACAGTAAAACACGGTGATGGCAGCATCATGCTACAGCGTTTCTCAATGGCAGGGTAAGGGAGGCTGGTAAAAATTGAGGAACAGATGAATGCAGCCAAATACAGGAACGTCCTTGATGAAAGCACTTTGGGAGAAGTCTGTAAATGCCCTTGAGGAACTCAGACAAAGCCCAGACCTAAAGCCCATCAGACATCTGTGGAGAGGCCTAAAGACAGCATTGCAAGTTGACACCTATTGCTACTTGGGATGATTCTATATGAATGAACAGTTTCAATAATGATCAAATTCCTTACATTTATTTAATAAAACATCTCATGTTTTTTGCCCAAAGTTGGTAAAAAAAATTTCATGCAACCCCATCTGTATCGGTTGCATGTGGTTGAAAACCGCTGCTGTTTGTTGTTTAAAGACACAATTGCATCACGTTAACACAGAATTAGTGTTTTTACAAGCTGAAACCACAGAGACTGAAAACCTGGGATTAAAAAGACAGTGTTAGAAGAGAGAGTCTCCATCAGTACAGTCAGACTGATAAGCAGCATTTATACCTTAACGCATAAATTGTTCATCAGATGGTTAAAACACAGAAGGTTAAAGAATCAACGTCAAAGGATAAGTATCATAAGTACCGTCCTAGGCTAGAACATAGAAGAAAAGGGTTGGTTATGCCAAGTGGCATTGTTACTTTGACAGAGGGTAAGAAACAGTAAGAAAGAGTGAAGGGGGTGGACAGGGAGCATCACCACACCAGTACCTGATGGTGGAGGTTTGGTATTGTGATCTGTAACCACTGTTGGACTGCATGGTGAAGCTACAATACAGTGAAAGAAAGTGACAGTGCCCATGTGAAAGTGGTCAAATTGAACACAATGAGATTTACAGAGGTGCCGTGTTCACTCATAGCTGTACAGCGCTACAGATGCTTCAAGCTTTAATCATTTTTAGGATCCACCAAAAGTCTAAAAAGGCAAAAGTCTAAAAAATTGTTAGGGTTTACAAAAGTAGAGGCAGGACCAACATTTTATAAGCCAATACATGACTTACAATACATGACTAAAAGTGAAGCTCTAAGAAAAAGCAGTGATTCAAATGGACAGTTCTCATTGTAATATATACAAGATGTTTTAGATGTGGAGTGTGAAGAACACACTAAATGCAGTAAAAATGTATTATTTATTTTCTGCTATATCAAATAACTGAGTTTGATTTTGTTATTTCATTAGATACATCATGTATCTGTCTGTGGAAGGTCAGTGCACGCACGATGCGACACTATAAGTGAACATGGCAATAAACAGACCAGGATGGAACATTACAGTCTTATCTATGAAAAACATGCACACACACACACTTGCTGAACACACATATACACTCACACTCTGAACACACACATACTGACGTGATCATGTACACAGTTGAAAAAATGAACAGGACACTTCATGGTTGTCTTGCTGACTAAAATGCCTTGTGAGGCAGGAATAAAAAAAAATCAAACACAGGTGAAAATCTGCAGCGCTGTGAATCTCTGTCAGATAATCTAAATCTACAACATGGTCACAGAATCTATATTAATGTGTATGTAGATGCTGTAGAATTCAGCAAATAATAATATACCATCATACTAGATTAATAGACAGGTCTAGTCCCATATACAGTTGCAATAAGAAATATCCAGTCCTTCACCTTTATAGAATTTATTATGTGTATAGAACTGAATAAAAATATGCAACAAAAAATCTCAGTGAACAGAGACAAAACACTTATCAAACATTCATTAATACATACAAGTAATTTTAATAAGGTGATAATTTCAAGTTTTCATTAAACACATCCGGTTGTTTTGACAAACGTCCATGTGAACTATTATTCAACCCAGAGCTTTTTGGTAAATGGTAACAAGCTCCCGAAACCTTTTTTGTGTAATCTTTGCCCGTTCTTCTTGTGGAAAGCTTTCAGCTCATTGAGGTTTAATGAAAAAAAAAAAAAAAAACCTTTCAGGTTTCATCTTTTAATACCTTAAGCAGGGGGTTACAACTGGCTCACCATCTCATGACAAATTTTTTTTTAATTAAATACAGTAACTGGAAATACATTAGTATTTAAAAAAATCCCAAAAAAAGAGTAATTACTTTTAAAAACTATGTACATCAGGGTAATCTAAGAACTGAAAATAACTTTTTGATACTGTACATGTTACCCTAATGCATATAATGTTTTAGATGGTGTAGTGGAGATCTAACAAATGGTAAATAAATAAATAAATAATGAAACAGCAAATAAGTGTACTTACTAGGTCGGTGTTCCTAATTATTTGGCACATGAGCAAATCTTTGACTGTCGCATCACCCCACACCATTTTCAGTTTCACTCCAGTCCATAGCGCATCGGTTTGAGGTTTAATGTTAAATCAAGTCATTTCACAAAACTTGGCAAGGATTAAATAAGCAAAGCAAATATTCTGAATGAACATGCAAGCTAAAGCCCTCCAGTGGATTACAGGCTCTTTTTCATTGTACTGCTGAGTAACTTGTACACATTAGTGATTTCTATACTTAATAATTAGGATTTGCTGGTTAGTGCCAGTGTGTGCAAGTGTGCAGGGGACGTGCAGAGTGAACAGTGAAGAGCGTGGGATGGAGGAGCTGGACACTACATTCACTATTACTGTCACACCAGAATAATGTATCATGACGAATTTGATCTTTGCTGGCCGTAAAAATGACATTTAAAAATAAAAAAGAATGTGGATCAGGGTGGGAGATTCTGGACCTGTAGGTCCGGCAAGTTTCTGTGACTTTTAATCTCAAAGACACCGGTTTAACATATCAGTTAATTCAGTAAAGTAGGTGTGATGAGTCTTGCACAGTTTAGTGATCTCCCTGCTCTATGATGTGGATAATAAAGTGTCAATTTTGAAGGGCCTTAATAAAAAGAAAAAAAAAACTTGTACCTGGGCCAAGCCAACGACTTGAGAATATTAATATATATATATATGTATATATGTATATATATATATATATATATATATACTAGCTTAAGTTTGTTTTTATGGTTGTTTAAAGCAATACTTCTGCTGCTTTTTACAATTGACATAATAGGCACTGATGTGGGGCAATAATGGTGTCGTATGGTATGCTACACACTAAACAAACAGGGAGAACCCTTAGCTTAAAGATTTTCTTATGGACAGATAAAATAAAACTAGAGCTCTTTGACAAAGTACACTAGCATTAAGTAAAGACAGTAAATGCCTGACAAAGACAGTAAATGCCTATAAGAAAACGTGCACCCTGCCTGTGTACAGTGAAACACAGTAGAATCCATAATGTTGTGGGGTTGCTTTGTTGCCTCTTGGGCTGGAGGCCTTGAATTTGTTATAGGAACAATGAAATCAGAGGATTATCAGAGCATTTCAGAGTAAAATGCACTCCCAAGTGTAGGAAAGTTTTCATGTTTTTAAGTGTAACTCTGTGTTTTTGTCTTTCTTACTTTTATCTTTCTTTCTTTTGGTACATAGCTACGTAATTATTTCAGAAGATATTGACTATTTATACTAAACAATCAAGGGTGACCACAATAATGTTGACCACAACTGTAACTCAGGTTTTCAGCCAGATTGCTGTTCTAATAAATTTACATTTACCCTCTCCACTCTCCAACACTGCAATGCAGTCTTGTATCTGTAGCCCTGTATCCCAGCATCCTCAGCCACTCTGCACACCCCACTACTGTGTTTGGCCAGGTGTGTGTCTGTACCTCACTTTCTTTTGTTTTCCTGAAGTCTTGCGTTTGGGCAAAGCTTTGGAGCAGAAGTAAGGGGTGATTGACAGGGCCTCCATCGCAGAAGTGGGCGGCGGCCCTTTCTTATATGCATGGTTTCTTAATAAGAGCAAGTTAGGTACATACAGATTTAATTTAATTTTTTTATGTCAGGAAATGCTTTGGACTATAGTCATTCAATGTTCAACAGCAATATAATAATAATAAGAAGAAGAATCATAACATTTTATTATATAGATTCTCTTTATGTTTGGCCCAAATTTTAAAAGTACTATTAACTGTCAAAGCTGTTAATAAATAAGCTATAAATAATGAAATTAACTGTAATTTGTAAAAGCCATGATAATTATGATAAATGACCGAAATAGGTCGGGTTAAACAAACACATTTTAAATTTGGATTTAAAAACAACTATAGAACATTTATTTGATCCTACTATAATTTGGAGCTCTTTTCCATAACATAGAAGAGATATAAGAAAATCATTAAACAAGTCGAGCTGTGACTGATTCTCAGGATTAACAGGCCGATGTCAGTTAAATTAAGTGCTCAGTATGGGCTATACTGATTTAGAATATTAGCAAGACAAAAGAACTAGCCAACTGAGACCTATAAACATAACCAGTGCTTATGAAACAGCCATCAAATACTGAGCTGGAGTATAATTAAACATTCTGGTGTGACAGCCACAGAATTTAATTGTCCAAACAAGAACTGAATAAAGCATATAAAACCAAGGCAAAGATGTGTCAGTTTGCCTTCACCAACTATGTTTTTAACTCTGTCAATTACGATTTTATGCTCAATAGTTTAGTCTGTATAATATTTCGAGACCTGAAGTTGCAGCTCTAACAAACAGTGCTATAAAAAAGTATGTGCCCCCTTCCCAATCTCTTCTATTACTGCATGTCTCACACTTGTATGTTTCAGGTCATCAAACTACTGCTGAGCTTCCATAGGGCATCTTTGAGCCCCCATCAAAGAGGACTAAGGATATGGGATCCCAAGATGGCTCACATCGGGTTTGGTGTTCTTCAAGACAGGTCAGTAAGAAAGGACAAAGTTATTCCACCCAAAGAACAGGGATCATCTGGCCTGACCGGGGTTTAAGGCGTTTGGCCTGCTGAATAAAGGCCGGATTTTTTGTGGTTGGTTCAAATCAGAAACTGGTGTTTAGCCTCCTTTAGTCAGTGTCTTTATTCCTCCAGAGCAAGCTTGATTGCTTATAGTTCCCTGTTTCCAACATCGCGATTTCTCTTGGATGGAGTCAGTCCACGAGAGAAGTAGGAACTGGGACAGGACTGTAGGGACATTGGAGGCATCAACCTCTACAGTGAAATAGACCTCTGGACTGGGTAGTTTCAATTTAGGGTGAATGAATCTTTCTCTTCAACTCTTTTTCTTTCTCTTGGGTTTACACACAGACTTAATTCTATATTACAATAAGTTGGAGGATCAGAAACACTTAAATGGGACAAAATAGCAAACAAAAAGAAATCAGTTAAGGGGCAAATACTTTTCACAGCACTGTATTTCTATACCTAGTTAATCTCCCAGTTCTAGTAACCTAAGAGCCCCCCCCCCCCGTGCCAGTACAGCACTGGACTTCAACATAAATAAGGGAGGGAAATATTGAGAGAAAAACTGTCCTAGCTGAATAAAGAAGCTGTAGAAGGGGGAACAGTTGTACCTAGATTGAGCAGTCAAAGCAGTTGAAATGGTTGAAGCTGCAAATGACAGGTGGCGGGGCCCCGCAGGGGCATCAGTGGCCTCATAGGCCTCAGGTGCCTCATGGGCTTCAGAGGCCAGAGGGGCAAAGGGGGGTACTGCCTGTGGCTCGGGGAGCGACACTGAACTGCAGAAGACAGAGTTATGACACAGTTACGTAACCAGTGGATCAATGACTGACGAGGAAAGCACCTGTGGGGTCAGTTCATGTAACCTTACACACGCAAAACCCCAAAATATCCCAACCTGACCAAAGCAGCAGGAGCAGCATGTTAGTCCCTCTGCTTTAAATCAAATGTCAAAGATCTGGATTATTTTAGTCAGACACAATCAAGAAAAACAACCCAGTGTATCAGATCCAAGCATCTTGCTGAAAAAAAGTGGAATTAATCCAGCGAAGCATTTACTGTCGCATTATGACAGGATGAAAGCAGCAGCCACCGTCATTGCTGTTAAAGTAAAGATGATAATGTTAGAGATATAAGTCAAAGGTCACAGCATTAACAGGACTGGAGGATTGGCTTTCAACTGCAGTGGAGACTCTCTATTCTACCACAGCAATTTAATTCCCCAGCTTCTTATTAACTGTCATCCTGTGATTGTAAAAATGTGCTAACTAAGCAAATTATTTGTATTACATTACCCTCTTTATCTGGGGTCGTCTTTATGTCAGGGTGGTGGAGGGTCCGGTTCCTTTGGAAAACACTGGGCACAAGGCAGGAATACCCTGGACAGCGCGCCAATACATCGCAGGGTTTCGGATACCGAAAGAAACCAATCAAGTCTGTGTAGAAGCCCGGCCACCCCACAGTGCTCGGCTACCTTAACAGATGACTGTGCCACCTTTGAACTAATTAAAATATTTTACACTTAACAGTTTAGGTGGAGTATGAACTGACCTGAATGGATCAAATCAACCAACAGATAAATTTTAGATTGTTATTGTTGGTAGTTGAATTGCTAATGCTGAACTTCAGCAATTGTGAATGATTTATTAAAAATGCAGTGATGAACTGGCATCCTGTCCAGGGTGTGTTACTGCATTGCACCTAGTGATTCTGGGGAAACCGGATCCACAGTGGCCCTGACCAGGATGAAGCAGTGATAAAACATGAAAATAAAATGAAAAAAATATACGACAGGTTTTATCTCAAATATTTTTATAAACAGAATCTGTGTGTTGAGGTTATAATCATATCGACTTACCATACACGATCAAAAACACATGCACATTCATTCACTCACTGTCTGTTTTACCACCACGGTATCCTGGTCAGGGTTGCGGTGGGTCTGTTCTATTGGGCGAAAGGCAGAAAACACCCTTGACAGGTCAACAGTCCATCATAGGACACACACACACACTTAGGGCAATTAGTAGTCTCCAATTAGCCTGCCTGCATGTCTTTGTACTTGTGGGAGGATACTGGAGCACCAGGAGGAAACCCACACTGACCCAGGGAGAACATGCAAACAACACATAGAAATGATGAGGAATCAAACCCAAGCCCGTCTTGCTGTGAGTAGACAGCGCTACCCACTGTGCCACTGTGCCGCCCAGCACATGTACACATATTGAAATATTCACATCATGGACAAAAACATCATTAACATTAAATCAAACTTAATAAATTGCACAGAAATGATAAAATGACACTCACACATGCCTGAGGTCAACATGACAAACCACAATGAGGTGGGTCAATCAGCGACACAATACAACACACAGCAAAGTAAATCAGAAGCATCCAGCATTACCTGACATGGCTAGAGCCTACAGAGGCGCGCTCAGCGGTCTTTGGTTCAGCGGCGAGCTCACTGGGCAAAGCTGCGGAAGCAGACAGAGCGGCGTGGGCCATGCCGGTGGAGACTGCAGCATGCTGAACGGGGGGACTGTACAGGAAGTTAGGCAGCATTGAAGACATTATATACAGAGCCAGAGTCAAAAACATGTAAACAAACAGCAGCACTGTGTCAGGTTGCTGTTGCGTATAACCACAAAACATGTGCGTTTACATGCTTTCGGTTAATTTTTACAAGCCTTCATTTCACACAGGGTTAAAAGCCCAGTGTAAGGATGTCCGTCAAGAGAGGAGGGGAAGGCAGTGAGGTACAGGAGGTTATTAAACTTATAATGTGGGGGAAATGAACTCTGAACCTAAATCAATATTCAAACACTGACTTACACTCAGTCTATAAATGCACAGATTAGAAAACAATGTTTACCCTGAATGTTGATCCCACATGGATAGTATTAATTTTATTTGTAATTTTATTAACTAAGGAATATGTTAGTAATTGTACCCAAGAACACAGCAGAAAACAGTTGTGGTTGTGATTTTCTAAGCGCTTATGTGATATTTGGGATCTTATTAAAGCAGGATCTTGTATTATAATGCCTGATATAGCTCAATGTAAGAACATTTTTCATAGATTTTTTTTCCAAATTACAGTTTAAAAAAATCCCTGAAGCATTGTACCCCTATTTTGCTGCAATGGGAGCTCATACAGTTATAGATACAGCAATACTTCAGAGCTACATTCATCACAACTGGAGTGTGATCAAGTGTAAAACATTATCAGAAATACACTATTACTATTATTATTAGTTATTACATCAACAGAACATTCACTTTTAAAAATTCATTTTAAATATTTCCTGCACACTGTAAAGATGGATAATTAGCTAAATCTTAAGTCTTTTCTATTATAAAATGTATTATTTATTAGGTACACCAATCTGGTGCATTTATTCATTAATTATTTTATTAGCTACACCTACCATATAGATGAACTTTGTGGGTAAACAGTTACTGACTGTCGTGAATCTGAGGCTCTGTACATTTTAAACATCTTCAGTTCCATTTATCAATCAAACGTATGAGTTCCTAATAAAGAGATCAGTATGCTTAAGTATAATAATAAAATTAATAGCATTGATTTAATTAAAATGAATTAATAGTAAAATCAATAGTAATTTATAGTAATAAATAATAAATAGTAATTGTTTGTTATTTGCTTCTGGCCAGCAACACAATCACTTTTTTTGGTTTTGTTCTTTATGTAAGCATAAATGTTTATGATGATTTTAATATTATACACATCATATATTATTTATGTACACTTTACATAACAAACCACCTGTTAAAGTACTGTAAAAACAACTATAATATTAATAACGTTAACATGACTGTATTAACCCTGTTAAAGATTATGGGACAGACAGTGAGATTTTAAGAGACACATTTTTGGTGTAAAATTAAACAAATGAACCACTCACATGTTCACAACTTTACCAAGTGGAGTTGACAGATAAAATGTTTAGATTTTCTAGGTTTGAAGGCAGCGTTGGTGTGTTTGGAACATGCAACACTGTTAGTGCATGTATGTGTGTAAGTGAGGATGAAGGGAGGACGACAGTGCGTGTGGATAAAATACAGACGGGTGCGAGTAAATAAATAAAAGGGTGTGATAACAGTTATTTGTTCCAATCTTAGATATAAAAATAACTTTCAGAATTGAGACTGGACGATGGAAAGTACACTGGTTTGGGAAATGGCTGAAGCAGAGGAGTAACAGAAGCAGGCAATTAGCAGCAGCAACCTGGCGAAGGACTGATGGCTGACCCCTTCATACACCACATCCATTTAAGCAATAAACAGATACCAAAAATGTGTGGAAGTTAATACTACATCAGTTGCTTGTGTTCAAGAAACATTTATCTGTGAGCTAAATATGTTGACTAGATGTGCATGTGGGCGGTGTGTGTTATCATTAGTGGAGTGGAGTCCCAAAGATACAGAAAGACAGTAGTGGGGAAGTGAGGTGCTAAAAAAAACAGAACAGGACACCCAACATGATCCTACCCCGCAGGGACACTAAACTTCTGTAAGCTACTGTTTTTAAAACTTAATTAAAAGTTCAAGTTTTTTAGTAATATAAATTCTAAAGAAGGTCCTATGAAAATGTAAAATCGACTTAAACAGAACAGTGTATTAAATCTATTAAAAACATAATGGAGAGATAAAAAAACAAGGGGAAATCCACAAAACTACAATTATTTAACCCACAACTAAACCTAAAATAATTCACAATCTCTCTAAAACACAACAAACAAACAAAACATGGATGATTTATACACAGGGTTTCACGCAATGAAAAGACAAAAGCAAAAACAAACATTTATTTTATGCACTGCCAAGTACACAAAGCTAAACAAAATCTGAGCTTCCAGAATTCGGCCCTGAACACTAATCTGCAGCAGCACAAAATCTATCACAGCTAGTTGCCTGCATGCAAGATTTTAAAGTCATGTTGTCATGGTTTATGTGCAAACACAAAAGTGTTAAAAACAATCCTAAAATAATAATTATATTAAACAATCAATGCAATTATATAAAAAGTTTAGTAGGGTTTATTCACAGTATTAAGTTTATGTTCCAATCTTAGGACTGTGAATTCAGTCTTGGTAACATAACAATAACTTTCAGTACTGAGACTGAAATAACAAGCTGTTAGACCTTGGGTGGCACTGTCCAATCATAAATCTATCTAAAATAATTCACAGTCTCTCTTAAACACAATAAACATACAAACCAAAAAGTCATGGTTTTTACCTAGGGTTTTACATAATGAAAAAACAAAAGCAAACACTTATTATATGCACTGCAAAGTACACAAAGCTAAACAAAACTGAGCTTCCAGAATTCGGCCCTGGACACTAATCTGCAGCACCACTGAATCTTTCACAGCTAGTTGCCCTCATGCAAGAGTTTAAAGTCATGTTGTTGTGGTTTATGTGCATTAATAAATGCACATAAATGCTAAAGCATTTTAGCCCTGACAAATGCTAAAACCTAAATCTATTTTAATTTTGTTGCAAATGTATTTTATCATCATCAAATTAAAAACAATCCTCAAATAATAATTATATTAAACAATCAATGCAATTACATTACAATTTTAATATGGTTTATTCATGATATAAGGTTTATGTTGGACGAAGCAAACACAGAAAAATATTTAGATGTTAAAGGACAACTGGAAATAAGCACTAAGCTCAAACAGAGTAAAGTTTGAGATGACAAATGCTCAAATAAATCCGTTCATTTACAGATAAGTGAGAATCTAAATGGGATCATTTCAGCACTTTTTATTAAAACTGTCCCTATATGTAAGAAACGGTTTACTCTTGTACTGGATTGAACTGAAACAGATCTAAGCATGGCCTTCTAATTCCTCATTAGTGATTATGACTGAATTTAACTAATGATTTCTCTGTGCCATGTAAACAGGTCTAGTTTAAATGCTCACCCATATGTTTCTATGATTATTAGACAATCCATGTGGATAAAATGTACAAAACATCCCCTTTTTTTTTACAGATAGTGCAAGTAAATAAAGAAATAAAAAGTTTTATTACATCTGAATAAAATAAAAAATTATTTGTTCCAATGTTGAGACTGTAAATTCAGTCCTGGTAACATAAAAATAACATTCAGTACTGAGACTGAAATTACAAGCTGTTAGACCTTGGGTGGCACTGTCCGAAAGAGAGCCCCCTTTTTGATGTCCTCTGTTATCGCAAATTTGCCACACTGAGGGATTTTAGATCAAGAAACTACTCAAAGTACACAAAGAACACAGAGTGCTTTTGAATTTTAGGTACCCGCACTGCAACATGGCAAGATTATGCCCATATTTTAATATTCTTCTCAATAATGTTCTGACAGTGAGTAAATTTTATTCTAAGACATGTAATTCAAGCCCTGGTGTAGCAAAGCAGCCCACAGCATCACAGCACCAACCTGTTTGGCTGTTTGCTGTGCACACACACACACACACACACACACACAAACACACACAGCTCACAGGTGTATACATTTAATTATAAAGTGCTTTCAGCTGTTTCAGCATGAATGTGCCACTATAAACAAAGCAAGATCCATAAACACATAGCTTCACAAGTATTTTGTGAAGGAACTACAGTGGCCTGCACAGAGCCCTGAATTTAACACTTCTAAACATCTTTGGGATTAACTGGAATTGTAATGTCAATATCCAACATCCTGACATCACAAAAGCTCCTTTAACTTATTGGGCACAAATTCCACCTTCTGCAAGCCAATCACCATATTATTACGTCCATTGTTTTAGAATGGCATGTCCAACAAGCTATCGGTCAAGTGTCCACATACAGTTAGCTATAAAATTTATACACACTCTGTGCATACACACACACACACAAGCTCACCAGGCACTGTATTTAAAAATGTGCTTTGTGACATGATGCTTTATGATGCTGGAGGAATTCATAAATATGATGCTGATAATTAGCAGCAATACCTAGATAGGCTGTGGTATTTAAACAACGCAAAACAGTGGTATTAAGAAGTGCAATGTGCCCCCCACTCCTAAAAACACCCCCAACACTTATTATTACATCACCACCGCAGTTTGAACAGCTGACACAAGGCTGGATGGGTCAATGGATCCACACATTTAACACCAAATTCTGACCTAACTATGCACATGATGAATCAGAAATAAAAGATTTATAAGATTAGACAACTGTTTTCCAGTATTTAACTTTCAGTATTTAACAGTATGTAAGTGACAAACACCCAGCTCTGTGTAACAAGGGAAACTATGGAAGCTGTTAAAATGCTCAAAAATAATTAATACATGTGTAAAGACAACTACCACAACGATTCTTGCAAAGTTACACAACTGGACTACGCATTTGCACACATTGTTAATTTCTATTTCTATTTAAATCTAATATTAAAACAAGTTCCTTTCCTTTTTAATACAGTATTATATTAATTACAGTGCTGTAACCTGACCACAGCTATGGAATACTGCCCAGTCATGTTAAACAGTGTTACAGGTACAGGTCAGTGTGTTATAGAGTTATGGAAGAGTTAACAAGCAAGTGATGAATGTTACCATGAACAAATGTAAAATATGTAATATTTTATTATATATATTCATTAGGGAACAGATGGAGTGGGTCAGTATAAAGCCTGTTACGAGGCATGTTGCATCATATGTAAGTAAAAATAATTGGAAAGAGAATGAAAGGTAAGGCAAGAGGGAGGTCAGCCATCAAAAGACACAGTTTTAGAAGAAAAAGACAATGTACTGCATGCAAAAGTGGATGGATGAAGACTCGGAAATGGAAAAAAGTGCCAGTGCGTTAATGGGTGTAATGATTAGAGAATGGCCAAGCAGTTAGCAATGGCATCCAATTTAACCAACGTCAAACAATCCAGCCAACGACAGCACAGGGCATAGCTAAAATCATTTGCCTACATCACATCCGCACAAGCAGAATTACCTCTGAAATGTGCCGCAAGCCTTATTCTCGCTCTACTCGCAAATAAAGACCTTCTTCTCGTCTCTATTTTCACTTTGTCGATGGGACGAACACATGGACAACGATACAGAGATCTTATACCCTGATGCCCTCTCAGCCACAAACAATTCTACTGACTTCCACTATAAATGCATCTATAAAAAGAGATGTCTATGCTAAAATATTGTCTCGTAGATTAATATAAAACCTAATATGATCATGTGACTAATTACAATTCTTAGAGTAGCTATATAGTACAGAAGCCTAGTAGGTTGAGGCAAATTTTATTTTAAGGGCATCATTTCACATGTTTTTTATTACTTCTTTGTGTAAATTAATACCTTACTAGTATTAAAGCACCTACATAGAAGAAAAGAGGTGCTCATTTCAATCTAAGGGGTTGTGCATTCAATCAGCCATTTCAAATTTTCCTGTAGACATGGGACTGTCGTCATATACAGATTTGTTCACGTTACATTGTGTAAAAGTAAAGTAAAGACTCTGAAACAAAATTTATGTTAAAATTATTATTATTTTTTTTATTTATTATTTTTTAATGCATTTTTCCCCTTTTCTTCCAATTTTTTAGCGTGTCCAATTTTTACCCAATAGCGTTATGCTTCCTCTCTACTGGTGCTGACCCCCGCCCCGATTGAGAAGAGCGAACTGACACGTCCCCTCTGACACATGTGCAGTAGCCGACTGCATCTTTTAACCTGCACGAGGCGAGTTCATATGCAGATCAGCTTTGTGTACGAAGAGACACACCCTGATCGCATTATTCCTCAACTCTGTGCAGATGCCATCAATCAGCCAGCAGAGGTCGTGATTGCATCAGTTATGAGGTCCCTGTCCTGCTTTTCCCTCCTTGTATGAACGTTCGTGTAGCTTCCCAGCCCAGCCGGATGGCGGAATGTCAGCTCTGGTGTGCTAGCGTGTTTTACTGCTGCTCTACCTGAGCGGCTAAAATCATTATTAACTGTACTTACTGTTACACACACACACAAAGATTTATTAATCTGGATTAATTTATTAATCTGGATCATGAGTGTAATGATATTTAGCAAATAAAGGAATACATGATACAGTAAATCTGTTTATAATTTTTCAATTGTCTTGCCATAATCTAATTTAATACTTAAACACAATGACATCTATATTGATCTAGTTTAATATCAACCTAATGATCTATACATATATGTATAAGCAGTTGATCTATATTTGTTATAATTTATATTTAGGTTTTGAAATAAATAGTCCTTTCTGACCTTGGAATAAAGTTTTTATTGAATCTGCCACATCAGTCGGCTCACCACAGCTCATTATTCACCAAGCAAATAGAAACACAGGACAAAAACTTGCCCAGTAAAATAATATATATATATATTTTAATTTGCCAGTGCATCAGCTTTGATTTGGCACTTTTTTTACAGACAGCATAAGGAAAGGTAACACAGTAGTTACGCCAGCCTATAAACAGTCTACAATCCTGTCAAACCACAGAAAATAAGCCTTAATACTAAATATAACCATGTAATGATGCTTAATAAACAACCAGTCTTAAACTTTCTATCTTCTTCTTCAATCCTACATGCTTTGCCCGTGTTATTACTGGAGCGATGCCACCTGCCTACCGCTGTCTGTTCTGAGCGCTTTATTTGGCAAGGTTAAGAATTTGGGCCGACAGGCCATTGTGCCAGTTTTTCAGTTTGGCAAAACGTGGGCCTTTAGCTTCCGACTCAAATCTTTCCCTGTGGCATGAGAAGAGGTACAGAGGGGATAAACAAGACAAGGGAAGAGAGAAAGAGAAGGGGGAACACAAATTAGGGACAGAGACCTCCACTCCCCTATCCAATTAGTGTTTCTAAGTCTGTGTATGACTGACAAATGAACTGGTTTTAATATAAAAGAACAATTCAGAGCTAAAGCTGCATGATAAAGCACAAAACAACGCTGAGATAATTCATAATATATGTGTGTGATAAAGTGTGAGAACTTGTCTTGTTAAGCCAGTTTAAAAGTTCATCAAAAAAGGGGTTGAGTAGGTTGGGTGTTGGTGTGATGTAGTAATGGTCAGATATAAGAATTTCACCTCAGTCCTTCATGTTTTTAAATAATTTGAATGCCAATTAAAAAGTACTTTGTATTTGAATGGCCACCAGGTGCTGCTGCTAGCTGCCTACCTTGCTCTTGTTAGAGCATCCTCATCTGGATCTTGCACTGCAGTGGAAAAAAATAAGAGAAAAAAATAAATTCCAGTATTAACTGAGCAGATGTTATACAACAAATCTAACTGCTGTCTTATATTAATAAAAATAAGTGGAGGGGAATTTAACCCACATGTTCTGTTTCTTATTATACAAGGAGATAAGATTATTATAAGATTAAGAAGAATTAAGATTAACACACTTCAGGATGCTCAAAGATCTAAATGATTTAAGATCAGGTGTATTAAAACTTTAACATGTTCGTATTTACAGATGTTTTATTATATATTTATGTAACATTGTCTCTGGTAAGAGATACTTAATGGTCGATGTATTACATTATTTGAACCTATTTGTACCTACACTTACAGGCAAAAGTGCTTAAGGTGTATTTTGTAGGTAAAACTCAGTTCGGCAGTGAGTCACATGGGAGTTGTCTCCTTCTGCTTTGCCATTTTTGGCCAGCAGAGGAGGCACGGAGGCACAGATGGTTAACAAATCCATCCATAACTCCATGTTAAGTGTGGGCTGCACCAGTTGGTGTCATATTGTGACGACCAGTTCTCAGCTCTGCAGTATCACTGCTCTATTTACTTTTCTCCGTTACAAGCTGCAGATGTTTTTGGCCAACTGATTTATTTACATTTATTGTTAGTAGTTTTTAAAGCACAATATTCTTATACGTTGGTCATATATATAAAGCTTTTGTTTAAGTACATTTTAGATTGAACATTAAATTGTTGTAACTAGTTGATTAAGTATGGTGGAAATTTATTTTTTCCTACAGGGCCAGTAGGTCTTGGATATTTTTTTCCTTCGTTGATAAAGTAAATATGTTTTCATATTGAAAAACTGTGTTTTGCCTTTACTCAGCACTTTATCTTGTATTTGTTTGATGATCTAAACTTTTAAACTCATATAAGCAGAAACAGAAGCAATGATATAATACAATAATATTTAATGTTTTATTATTACTATGTTTTATTGCATATCTACTATATTTAGTAAAACAAAGGTCACTAAAATCTTTATTAAAATGTTTCATATTGTTCAACGTTGCATTATAATTAAACTGAGCATTGAACAGAACATATGGGTTAAATGAGAAACACATGGATGTGAATAAGGCACACTCACTGTATTCGGTGCCAGTGATGTGGGCGAGGAGGCGGAAGGATTTTGATTGCATGTGAGCAGCTCTTCGTGCCCATTCAGCCGGCTCCAGCTCACCTTCACTGGGAATCACAGCCTGATAGACTGGGGAAGCACTGTCTATAACACGCTCTTTAACAGGCAGACTACTGCAACCACAGAGAGAGCCGCAACCGTAAAACACACACGCCTGGCAGCCAGCACGGCCCGAGGTCTATGTGAGTGTACTGGGTTACTGGGTTAGCGGCAAAAACGTCTTACTGTGATTCATATTTAATGTAATGACCAACTGAAACTGATGCCATGTATACATTAGAATTAGTACAGTCACAGTACTCAGAGTTAAACTGCGTTTTCATAATCTGTGCATTAACTAGACGTCACTAAGGTGCAGGGGGGAAAAGGCCAGGCATGGGAAACTATTGCTCTCTAACTAGCAAAAGCTGGCTAATTTAAGACCACTTATGCAAACACACTTCACAGCAATCTCTCGTTCAGAAGGATGACAGGATAGAGCCGTAATATCGTGGTTCTCAAAATTGTGTCTGTGTGAAAACAGTTTAGTGTAAATAAATTAATAAAACCAATTACCACACCGAAAATCCACAGACAGGCTGACATCCATTTCAACAGACCCTGCTTCAGTAAAGTTTAAAAACTGCGACCAAGATGAAATAATTGGATGGCAAAATTAAGGCAGAAATTTTTATCTTTAACTGACAAACTCAGGTTTGAAACAGAGGGAGGAGTTGGACAGTTTGAAACTGAGGAATGAAGGAATAAATTATGAATAAATACCCAAACAGATAAATAAATAGGACTACTTACAAAAGGGGGGCACCTGGAGCCTCCTCATTGCTGGGAAGTCAAGACCACAGAGGGGTAGTAGAGGGGCAGGGGAAGGATGAAGTCATGGATAAAGATAAAGTGAGATGGGCAGAGTGTAAAATGAGATACAGAACTGAACAGCCACATAAAAATGCTCCAGGGGAGAACTAATTTGATCCTGACAAATACCTTTCTCACACATCAGTAATCTGACTTTATTACTTAGTTTTTACCAAACGCCTTGTCGGCTTTAATGCAGTCCATTTAGTTTATAATGCTAACAGGTAAAGCTAAGATACCTATATGATTCTTAGATAGAAGTTGAGTTCTGACCTAAACTACACTGAACCAAATAAAAACATTAAAAGCTTTTAACAGTTTGTGGTTTCTTAACATCACTGTTGTTAGTGTATTAACAATGTAGTGTAGTAGCAATGTAATTACTGGTCAATTAATCATAAAGTCACTAGTTTAATAAGGATCCTTTTTAATGCATTTTCTCCCCATTTTCCTCCCGATTTAGTGCACTCAGCTTTGTCTTCCGCTGCTGAGGGATACCTGATTGCATCCGAGAAGAGCACGTCGGTGTACACGCCTCTTCCGACACGTGCACAGCCCTCCTCTTCTCGCCCCTGCACAGTGTATGAAGATCCCACCCACATATAGTCCGGCCCCCACCCTGCAGATACGGTGGCCAATTAGTATCTGCTGCAGGCACTGCCAATTATGCCCGCCAGATGGCGTTCATCTGACCGATGGCAACGCCGAGTTTCTTATAGAGGAGTTCAGAATCTCGGCACTGGAGTGCTAGCGGAATATCCCGCTGCGCCACCTAGGGGCCATTTTCTACATTTTCTGCGAAGAAACCTAAGGTAAATCACAGCTTGGGTATATTTTGAAATTGCTAGTCCCACCCAGCTCATATTATTATTATTATTATTAATATTATTCATGCCGTTCACGTGTATTCTGACTACTGGCGACCATTCTCCATCTATAACTGCGTATATTAATCATGATCATAATTTAGCTATTTCCATGTAGGCCTAGTAAAAAACTGAGATTTTGCATCAGATTACTGCTTAGCTTTGAATCAAATTTAGTAGTGATCTGATACATTTTCAATTAATTTTCATTGTATTAACCAACAACCTTAAAAAATAAAATAATAAACTAAAACAAGACCAAATATTCACAAAAAACACTTAAAAGAATCCAGTGCTTTTCTCTCAACATCAGCCATCGGCTTCCAACAGACCCAAACCAACATTAGATCTACAGTAAGGTCCTACTACATGAGTCCAGCTTTGTTCTGTGTGCAACTGTTCTACAGGTTCTTCAGATTCAGAGATTATGGAGAGAAGAAGGGAAAGGGAATGATAATTGGTTGTTTGGAATCAGACATCCTTAAAGCTCAGAGCATAGCAAGAGCTTGACCAAGCAAGGCTGCTTAACTAGCACAGAAAATAGCGTGGGTCATGCAAGTGGGAAGGTGTGTGTGATCTTACCCAGACATTTCAGACCCCCTGGCCTGAGACTGACCAGCAATGGCATCCATGATGGCATCCTGTGAGTACATGCTAATGGGAGTGTTGTACTGGGCATGGATGATGGTTGCCTTACCCCCTGGACCCTTCACCTCTATGGGCTTGTTGGTGGATAGAGCCGTGTCCTTCAGGGCAATGGGGTTGAAACTGGGCACATACTCAGTGCTGTGGTGGAGTTATTTTGAAGTTGAGGAATGGTAGAAAGAGAAGAAAAGCAAGGAAACACAGGGAGTCAGACAGAAAAGTGGCAGTGATGACTAGAGGATGCTACATGCAGAAGTGAATTTATTAAGTGGATTTAAAAGGTTTTCAGACCCTGTGACATTTTACACACATTACTGTGTTGTGGATTTGATTTTAAATGGATATAATTAACATATTTACCCATTAATCTACCCTTAAAAGTAATTTATCATTATAGGTGAGTAAAAGCTTTTTTTTTAATTAATGTAATGTCATTTTCATGTTTTACCACTGCTTCATAGTGGTAAGGGTCGTGGTAGGTAAGGATTACTGGGTTCACTGCAATAACACACCCGGACAGGACGCTAAGCCAATGCAAAAGCCCTGGATCCCAGGAATAGTGGGCTTTCATAATTTACAGCTGCACCACCCAGGCAGCAATTACAGCTGCAGTTCTTCCTGGATACTCTACTTTCTTTACAAGGTATGAATCCTTTACATACCTTTTAGCAAACACCAAAGTGGGCTGTCATGTTGATTAACTGATTGACAAATGGATGGGTCTAAATGGCAATTCTATCCATTTATAATCGATTCCACAACACAATATAATGTATATAGTACAGTATATACAGTACATACACATGAACACACACACATCTACCCTTGTTACTGGCATGCATGCACACACACACACAATGCCAAAAAATTAAGGGAACACTTAATCAACACAATATAACACAGAGTCAATGAAACCATTACAGATGGTGAATCAGTTTAACCTGCTTTGGCGCAAATAAAAGTGACAACAAGTGCACTGAAGAAACAACAGCAAGACAACCACCAAAGAGGGAATGATTTTACAGATGGTGGCCACAGATAATAGTCTCTCCTTATCCTTCCTGACTGATTCTTCTCTAGTTTTGCATGTTGCTGTAGTGTCCTTGTCACTACTGGCAACATGAAGCAGGCCTTTCAGGTTCACTCTCGTCACAACAACTTATCAGTTGTATGTCATTGTCATGCCGGCGACAACCAATCATCTGGATGTGAGCTATGAATATGACAGGCATGCAGCTGAACACATCATCAGTCATTTCATTCTACAGTCCTGTCACCCCTCACAACACAACAGCAGAACACTTCTAACATTAAAATGCAAAATCAAACAGCGGATTCAGGTGTGTGTGCATGTACGCGCGTGTGTGTGTACAGTGGATATAAAACGTCTGCACATCCCTGTAACAATGCCAGGTTTTTGTGATGTAAAAATGACGAAAAAGATTAATTTTTTTATCTTTTTGCACCTTTAGTGTGACCTGTACCAAAATAATCTGTACAACCAATTAAAAAAAAACAAATGAATACTTTGTTTTAGGTCTGTAGGCCTCATGCCGTACTTCCGAACCAGTTTTCTTCTTGTCTTCTCATCACGTTTGGAGGAATGTCCAGTTTTTGGTAATGTCACTGTTGTGCCGTCCACTTGTTGATGACTGTCTTCACTGTTACATGGTGTACTGTGTGTAATGCCTTGGATTTTTTGTACCTTTCTCCTGACATACAGGGGTTGGACAATGAAACTGAAACACCTGTCATTTTAGTGTGGGAGGTTTCATGGCTAAATTGGACCAGTCTGGTGGCCAATCTTCATTAATTGCACATTGCACCAGTAAGAGCAGAGTGTGAAGGTTCAATTAGCAGGGTAAGAGCACAGTTTTGCTCAAAATATTGCAATGCACACAACATTATGGGTGACATACCAGAGTTCAAAAGAGGACAAATTGTTGGTGCACGTCTTGCTGGCGCATCTGTGACCAAGACAGCAAGTCTTTGTGATGTATCAAGAGCCACGGTATCCAGGGTAATGTCAGCATACCACCAAGAAGGACAAACCACATCCAACAGGATTAACTGTGGACGCAAGAGGAAGCTGTCTGAAAGGGATGTTCGGGTGCTAACCCGGATTGTATCCAAAAAACATAAAACCACGGCTGCCCAAATCACGGCAGAATTAAATGTGCACCTCAACTCTCCTGTTTCCACCAGAACTGTCCGTCGGGAGCTCCACAGGGTCAATATACACGGCCGGGCTGCTATAGCCAAACCTTTGGTCACTCGTGCCGATGCCAAACGTCGGTTTCAATGGTGCCAGGAGCGCAAATCTTGGGCTGTGGACAATGTGAAACATGTATTGTTCTCTGATGAGTCCACCTTTACTGTTTTCCCCACATCCGGGAGAGTTACGGTGTGGAGAAGCCCCAAAGAAGCGTACCACCCAGACTGTTGCATGCCCAGAGGGAAGCATGGGGGTGGATCAGTGATGGTTTGGGCTGCCATATCATGGCATTCCCTTGGCCCAATACTTGTGCTAGATGGGCGCGTCACTGCCAAGGACTACCGAACCATTCTGGAGGACCATGTGCATCCAATGGTTCAAACATTGTATCCTGAAGGCGGTGCCGTGTATCAGGATGACAATGCACCAATACACACAGCAAGACTGGTGAAAGATTGGTTTGATGAACATGAAAGTGAAGTTGAACATCTCCCATGGCCTGCACAGTCACCAGATCTAAATATTATTGAGCCACTTTGGGGTGTTTTGTAGAAGCGAGTCAGGAAACGTTTTCCTCCACCAGCATCACGTAGTGACCTGGCCACTATCCTGCAAGAAGAATGGCTTAAAATCCCTCTGACCACTGTGCAGGACTTGTATATGTCATTTCCAAGACGAATTGACGCTGTATTGGCCGCAAAAGGAGGCCCTACACCAGAGGTCACTAACAGGCGGACCGCGGTCCGGGTCCGGACCCAGAAGCTGTCCCATACGGACCCGGACCTACAGCCAAAACAGAAAGTTATGATATGAAACCTGACAGAGCGCTTCTATTTTAACCGGCGCAGCTTTTGTAGTCTTTACGGTAGCGGTTTAGCGGATGAGAAAACGCACAGACCAATCACGTGACACCACTCAGCCAATCAAGTCTGTGCATTCCAGGCGGTAAACACTGCGACTCTACAGTGCAGACAGATGAGAGAGTTAGAGGCGAGTTACATGTGAAAAGATGGTGGAAAGAAAAAGAAAGATAGCGAATGTAGAAAAAACGAAGGGAGAGATACAGACGACTGTGCAGGAGAAAGTTGAGAAAAAGACGAGTGAGACAGGAGACAAATGGCGCTCTCCAAAAAAGAAACGTGTACAGCGAAAATACAGCATTTAATCCATGATGGACTCATTTCTGTTCTTACTCCCCACTGGAGTACAATTTATTTTTATTTTCTCTTAATTTGATAAGAGAAAGGTTTGATAAGGTGGGGCGGTCCGGGTCCTCTCTGTGTGGAGTTTGCATGTTCTCCCTGTGTCCGCATGGGTTTCCTTCGGTGCTCCGGTTTCCTCCCACAGTCCAAAGACGTGCAAGTGAGGTGAATTGGAGATACTAAATTGTCCATGACTGTGTTCGATATAAACTTGTGACCTGATGAGTCTTGTGTAATGAGTAACTACCGTTCCTGTCATGAATGTAACCAAAGTGTAAAACATGACGTTACAATCCTAATAAATAAACAAACATTTGATTTGACAGTCAGTTATTGATTACATGCAGATGTTGACACAACTACTAGGCTACTTATATATATATAGCAGTGATAGCTCAGTGGTTAAGGTATTGGACTAGTAAACAGAAGGTTGCTGGTTCAAGCCCCACCACCACCAAGTTGCCACTGTTGGGTCCCTGAGCAAGGCACTTAACCCTCAGTTACTCATTGTGTTCAGCTCATTGCATTGTGTAAGTCGCTTTGGATAAAAGTGTGTGCTAAATGCGGAATATATATATATATATATATATATATATATATTTATATATATATATATATATATATATACAGTATATATATATATATATATATATACTGTATATATATATAGTTAAACATTCTGGACCTTTGCTTCAAGAAATTTTCTTTAACTGGACCTCTTTAGATTTTAGTTGAATACCCCTGCCTTACACCATACTAATAAATTATTGTGGTCTAAAACCAGGTGTTTCAGTTTCATTGTCCAACCCCTGTATATTTCAACAATAAGGTATTTAATACTCTGTAAGCTCTTTGCAGACTGTGGCTTTTGCTGTAAGATGCAACTCAATAAATGTCAGGAAAATCCTACTAGAAGAGTTTTACTATACAGTATAAGCGGTTAATCAGAGTCCATTTAATTGATGGCATGTACTGACTACTATTTTACATAAGCTTGAATGTGATTGCTTCATTCTAAACACAGCCACACCCCCAATTACAGAAGGGTGTACACATGTATGAAGTCACATAATTTTAGTTTATTATCTTCCTCCCTCTAAAATATTTCAGTTTGGTTTTTTTTGTCCAATAGAATTGCACAGATTATGGGTCACATTCAAGGTGGAAATGAATCTTGGTCTGATTTTTATGTCACAAAATCACAAACAAACACAGCCAGAGAAACAGACCATGCACAAGCCACACACGACACTACAACGTTCAGGCCATTATACTAACTTGGCTGGTGTGTTGGTAATAACCTAAAGCAGCAAGGGTACAGAGAGGAGGAGAAAATGTGTTAACAAGTGTGTAAGAGGACTTTAGTGATGAGAACATTCATAAGTGTTCTATAGGTTTTAACCAGAATTTGGATGTCCATAAAACTATTGACCAAGTAAATGTGAGGTAGAGTTGATAGTTTATAAGGTACATACGTTGTAGTTATTATTTCCCATTTCATTTAGATTACAATAAAGTAAATTTAGATTGCCTTCCCCCCCCCCCCCCCCCCCCCCCCCAACACACACACACACACACCGATGAGCCAAAACATTATTACCACCCCTAACATGCTTTCAATTATCTGAAGGACTCCTGTGGTATTTTGACTTTATCATCAGGCCCTTCAGCTCTCTTTTAGCAGGTAAACAATGCACATGTTCTCCACATGACTTTGAAGAACACAGGATTCATCAGACCAGTCAAGCTTCTTCCATTGCTCCTAAGTCCAGTTCCTATGCTAAGTGGACACAAGTGATTCATGCAGAACTAAAACTTAGCATCATGAACATCCTAATTTCAAACCTACAAGCGAAGTACAGTATCTTTTATTTCTGTTATTTAAAACTAAACCTGATTTCAGAGTTCTGTCGGATCAGCTGTTGAAATGGAACCCATCAGCCTGCAAGTGTTTCTGGTGAGTACAGTACGTCAGTAATGGCACGTAAGCACAGAGACCTAAAGAGAATTCACAGCCTAGACGGTATGAGAACCACTACTGTATCAGATTACTAATGGCTCCTACACTGCTGTCATCCTTCTGTCAACCAACAGATGCCAGTTAGCAGCCAGGTGCGATGGTCTCCTTGCCCTTAAACCACCAGTGAGACCAATGTTACTCATATTAAGATATTCCACCTTCAAATTCCTCTGGTCAGATTTAATAGAAAACAGAGTTTAAGACATTGGTCAAAGACGTGATGTGTTTTTGCACGGGTGTCCAAAGCTGTACATAAATGTTAAGCCTACAGGCTTTAGTCCTATTTATTGTGTGACAATAATGTGACAATAAAAGTTCAAATCAGTATCTGTAGCCTCTGTTTTAAAGACTTTCGAGACTGTAAATATGAAAGGCATGAACCCCTGATCACACACATCTTGTCCTTGACCCATGTACACATATTACTGATTGGGATTTTGGATTCATGTAATTTCAGAGTTTTAGTGAGAATTGATGAGCATGACTCCACCTGGCTGCTGGTCTATTGTATCCCAACACCCACTTACATACCACAGTGTCTCGCCTGAGCCCAGGCTTTTAGCCCTCTCTTGCCACATGGCCATTTCCCTCAGCGTCTCGGCTGAGTAAAGGCCGACGGGAGAGTTATACTGCTGCATCTTTTGCTTGTTACTGGACTGGCTGAGCTCCTGTTTGCAGCAGTTTGTGTCAGCAGAGGCAGCAGAGCCACCATTGATTTGATTAGGATAATCCTTAAAGGAGGGAACACAAGGACGAGGAAGCGGGAGAAAGTGTTACAAGAACAATTCAGGGTTAGTGATAGAAAATATTCATCTTAAAGGATTGTATCTTGTATCCAAGCCACACAGAGGCAATTTAGACTTTCCACAGATTAATAAAAAATAGATCTTCTGAGGAGAAAAAGTGATTTTTGAATAAAATTAATAAAACAATTCTACCTTAGGGGCAACAAGTTATAATCATGACTTTGTGAATATACCCCTCTATGCAAGGATGTTTATGTCTCTCTATGTAAGATCACATTCACATTGTTTTAACAATGGTGTCACAGAATTTGACATCCGGACCAGAGCTGAATAATAGATTGTTTTTATTATCTGTAATGTTTTGCAGAGTCGTGCCCTTCTGCATGACTCTCTTTGCCCATCAAAGGGAGCACGGATTGTCATTAGCTTGTCATTTTCATAATGCACTCCAGGTGGCATGGCCTTTAATTTATATCGTGGCTTCACCCTGTCTTCTTTGTCAGTGCATTAGTTGGCACACCTTTTATCTGGCACTGTGTATAGCAAAAACAATACCTTCTGGTGAGCGATGAGAGGAGGCATGGTGTTGATTCTAGGGGTGCTCATGGGCACAGGAGCTGGGCGCTTTGACCTACAGAAAAAAGTTATCTCATGAGTAACAAAAAAGAGCAAACCCTGCACATGTAAATGGAAGAACAACATATACTGAGTGACACACACTTGAATCTAGCACCTTACACACTTGTAGTATGATTTACACCAGCACATGCCATAATAACCTTACTAATTATCACATACACACACTCCTGGTAAACAGCAGGTAAATGTGCATGGTATGACAGGTATGACCTGGCTTTAGAAAATGTTGGGTCAGCACACCAGCTCAGTGTGAAATTTAATATCAGCACTGGACACATATCACCTAATTCCTCTCTCTGATCCGGTGTTACTGCCACCATAAACACGACTGACCAGTGGATTAAAACGTCAGTCACATAACTGTGCCACATACACAACATATCTGGCACTGTTAAGCATTCTTACATCATTCAGTTTGGAACTATAACATTTCATTTAGGGGGTTTACTAATATAAAGTGCTTAAATTTGACATATTTTACTACAAACTTAGGAGTTTCTCTCTCTCTCTCTCTCTCTCTCTCTCTCTCTCTCTCTCTCTCTCCTCTCTCTCTCTCTTTCATTCACTAAAACACATGTATACAATCACTGCAGGCAGCTGTACCTCTGCAAGGTAAGGGCCAGATTGAAGCTGGCACTTTTTATCTTATTCTGGGCCTCCAGGTGAGTCATGCCATCAGTGCCAACTCCATCAATGGCCATAATAATGTCACCCTGAGTCAGGTTACACGCAGCTGCTTTACTCCCAGGTGTGATCTGGAATAGAACAAGACAAACCTGTAATCAAAATGTTGGTACAGTTTATCACCTTTGCATGTTGCACAATATGGATTTTCCCAAATGTATAAAATTTTTTAGTTTTAGTTCAACACTCCTGCAAAGGAATAATTTATTTAACTTTCAAAATAAATAGTAAAAAAAAAACTGCAACACACGCACAAACGTTTGGAAAACTGTTGTCATAAAAACAGCCCACCTCTGCAACAAAAAAAGCAACCTGAACCTTTGTTACACAAAGAGAAAGCTTCCTATATTTTCACCAGTAGGTAAAAAGGACAAATCTACAAGCTACTACGAAGAAACAAAGAAGACAAGCCACCAATTAAAAACAGTTTCTATTTTCTCAGTAGGCAACAACTATTTGTTCCTTTTTATTACATTTAGAAGCCAAGCCAAGTAGAAGATGAACTGTGATCACTGACTGAGACCCTTTCAAGATAGATTGATAGATAGATACTTTATTGATCCCGAAGGAAAATTGGAAGTACCCCCTCTGTGTAATGCGTATTCAGGCTTGGAGAAGATAAAGAGGTGCCAATTATGTTTTTGTTAAGCGTGTGTTTGCGCTAAACATTCCTGATTGTAACTGATAGTTACAACCCATTGATACTATTAATAAACCTTGATAATCTTAATGAACTAGGTAGCCCCCAAATGTCCCCTAATGTTGGCCAGTTCACCCAGAGGGCAGCATTTGGCTAGTCAGGTGTACCTGGAATTGAAATAAGAAGTTAACGTTTACTTTAATAAAACATTTTTCCAAAGGGTTTTTGCTCGTAAGAGCAACCACAATCATATGTAATATGTAAACGCCTGACCGGCCAAGGCGCTGCTGGGGATTCGAACCCTGGATCAACTACATATAATACACATAGAGTGCCATTTACATTGTTTATTATTTAGTTACCTTTTACCTATCATTTTAATTAACACAAACTTTCACTTATTCTAGAAATTTGGGAGGGGGGAACAAGCACAGGTGACTTTACAGTACATTGTTTAAAGTAGTAACATAAGGGACTTGATGCCACTGATAGTCTTGGGTATAATTTGACAGAAGAATAGCTAACAAACAGAACTAAACCAAACTAATTACACCAACAAACATGTCATTTAAATATATACACAGATCAGCCAGAACATTAGGTCCTTTCCTCCAAAATGTGAATGGCAATGTCTGTTTCATTACACATGTCAAGCATGGTCAAGTATATACTGTATGTATGTGTATAATTACTCATAGTACATGATGGGTAACACTTTAAAATCCTAATAAAACAAACAGACCTTCCAATGCAACATTTATTTAGTCTCTGTTTAGACTAGGGACTTTTTATTAGCTCAGTTTTACCAATACATTATATCTTGATTGTACGCTTGTCTAAATAAACCATCCTAACTCAAAACTAATGAAATGAACCAAATTCATATTAGCACTAACTTGGGTATCAAAGCCAAGTGCATGTGACTGAAAGACGGGCTAAACTTCTTTGGTGATTTGGCTGGGAGAAGAGAGACAGAAATCCCTGCAGATGTGATTTTTATGCTAGTTTTGGGTGTGGCAATAGTCAGCTTTCTTAGCCTGACAGCTGAACTAGGCGAGCTTGTCACACCATTACCCGCTTTACAGAAAGCATTTAAACTCTGCACTGTAAAGGTCAATACTAATTAGCAATTGGAGCGGAGGGAGACTCCTGACACCTTTGTAAATGTTCCTGTACTGATTAGTGCTACTAAAGCTTGGGACCCCATCTGACTGGTGACTTAATATCTTAAAGGAGTCTTCCTAAAATCTTCTGGAGCTGCATAATATGACATCTCTACTTTCTGTACTGTTAGTCCTCAAACTAACCTAAAGACTGTTACCCAGTAAAAACCAACATGATATTCAAATTAAGTGCTATTTAATAAAACAGAATAGCATATTAAATACGGCAGTAATGTACAACATTAAGATAAACATTCTTCTGTAAGCAGAACCAGGTCAACATTCAGAATGTAGATTTTACACAAAGTTTGTAGCAAACAGTTCATTATAAGCACCACCTAAAAGTGCTAATCATAATGAATAGATGCAAAATATCCACATCATTTCTATACAAAAATAACACAGATCCACATGTGCAAGGTTTAACATGCAGCCATACTCCGTACTGACATAAAACAGCTTCCATTTGTGATTTTTTTGTACTCAAAATTGGTAAAAATTGGTTTGTCAGCCACAGGTTTACTTTAACACTTAATAATCCAATAGCTCTGCTTCATCCTGACTTAGCTAAATGAACACAGAAAGCAACATGACACAAGACATCAAAAAAAGACAAAAAAAAGGATTAACAGAGCCAGCTCACAAACTTTAACTCTTCCCGTCCAGTTCACTCCAGTGGATGTCTGGGTGAATGGGTGGCAGATTTACAAATCCCTTGTAGCCTCACAAACACAAACAAAAGGCTGCACTGTGCAGAAAGAAAGCAAGCCGGGAGAAAGTAGGACACCATAAGAAAAGTAAAATATGAACAGGGATATGTACAGAAAAGCATTAATTGACAATTAAATCCATTAATTGACCATTTTCATTGACACGCTGCTCCAAACACCTGAATTCACCACTGTGCTCATCACCTTTCCTATTAATTACACTTAATTAACATACATCAGATTTTAAAATAAAAATCAAAATGTCTGTTACTAGAGTTTGGCTGTTTTTCCAAAGCCTGCCACAGCATATCACAAAAAATTAATACCAAGCCACAAGTGCCTAGCAACCTGACCTGAAATGCAATGTTGCATCTTAATGAACAACTTCAGATCACACAGGTCAACACAACAGAGAAAGAACTTTACAATCAACTCATCCAAAAATAAAATTATTATGAACAGTAATTTCCACAAGTCAGTAAAGTCACCAATGTCCATTTCCAAGCAAATTCAGGTCCAAGATCATTTGTACAAACCACTGTCCATAAGTACAGTGAACATGGAACAGTTGTCTTTTTGCCAGGGTCACAAATTCCCAAGAGAATCAGCGCCTTAAAGCTCAACTTAAGTTTATTGCTGATGACATGGATAAAGTAAAAGCCCTTTGGAGAAGGATTTTCTGATTAACCTAGTGTCCACCATGGTGGTAATAAAATTATATCTGAAACTGTTTTGCTGCCAGTTGAACTGGTGAATTGCAAAACGTGGACAAAATAATGATGAAGGAAGATCTTGGATGAAATTGGGTGATTCAACAGGACAGCTACCCAAAACAGCTAAGCTTTTGAAATGTCTGATCTTGTTTCTTTTGTAAACTATAAACTATAATGCAAAGTCTGTTTAGCCACACCAAGAGAAAAGTTCAAGCATGGAATTCGGTTTATGTTATGCAACCTCAACAGTTTAGCCGTGTATTTACCTATGTTTTAGTATGCATTAAATAATACGCTGAATAAAGGTTTGATTTATTTTGTAGATTAGTTGTTGCATCCCTGCAGATGAACACAAAGTTATTGTGACTGATTAGTGATCAGGGACAGAACATTACTAGATTACTAGTACAACAGGGTTTAAACACTTGAGTTATAAGAAACCAGACACCCAGTTTATGCATCAAGCTGATAGTTTGTTAACATCTATTAAGATTATGTTCTGATCATTTTAAGCAATCAAGGTTTTTTTTAAACTATCGAAGTAAGACAGAACAGAGGATTCAGGTTGAGCAAGTTGTGGGAGCTCACAGCTGGTATTTATAACTTACATGTAGTGCTGAGCTGACCTTCATCAGCATACTAAAAACAACTATGCCTGTCAGCACACTCTGCAACTGGCTATTATGGCACAGGCTCAGACAGGAGAGGCTGGAGGGCTGCTGTAATGCAGGTGGTCTGTTTTAGATTTGAGATACAGTAATGTAAGCAGCAGGTTGTCTAATGAGTTGTTGGACTGGCTTTGAAAATTATTACCAGAAGGATAATCTGTGAGCAAATGGGTTGGTTAGTTAGATAGAAAATGTATAAATTAATGGATGGATGGATGGATGAATGGATGGACTGATTTATAATAGTTGGTTGGCTTAAAGGATGAATGGACTTATGTAAGTATTTAAAAATAGATGGATGAAGAATGGATGGATGGATGGTGAATACTCAAAGAGTCGGACAGTTGGTTAGATGTATAAATAGATGGTTAGGTGGTTGGTTAGGAGGATGGATGGAGGTGTGGTTGATTGCGTAGATATATTGTTTTTACATAAATAGATGGCTTGATAAATAGACACACAAATTGATGCACAAATAGCTTCACATAGATGGACGAAAAGGTTGTTGGTTGGGTAAAATAATCGATTGGTAGGTAGTTGGTTAAACAGATTGTTAGATGAATGGTTGGTTAGGAAGCTAAATATACAGATGTTTGGTTATGTATATGGGCGAATATAAGAATGTATGTCTCTAAACAGCTTGGTTTCATCCTATCTTACTAAACTTATGCCAAACTAGTCCAACACACTTACACATACACTTCGATTGCCCCAGTGCTGACGACCTCACTATCCTCAAGCTAGGTGAGGGACTGTGATTTATTTTATGTTTTATATGTGTTAATTTGTATATGGCTACTTTTGTGTGTACTTTGCACTGATTTACTTCTTTAAATGATATTATGTATATATATATATGATGTGTGCCTATATTACACTATATTTTTTGCCCTGAATGTTAGCTCTAATTTCTTATTTTATTATTATTATTATTATTATTATTATTATTATGGATGATTGAAGGTTGGATGGTTGCATGGATATGTAGCGAGTTGTGTGGCTAAATGAGTAGCTGAATTTTAATAGATTTGAGTTGAGCTGCTGAATGTGTGGATTAATAAGATTTCATGTACACTGTGTAATGATACTGTTAAAATTAAGCATATTAATTAAAGGCTGATTAGCTGAACAGAAGAATGAATAAACAATGGGAAAAAAAACTAAATCATTCACACCAAATGATAAATTTGCCATTTAAAAAATTCAGTACGCATTACAATTTTACACACTGCTGTATGATAGGCACATTATGTGAACATTACATTCTGTATGTGATGTACTTTTACATGTGTTTAATAAATATTGTTGCCCAGCTTTTCAAACTTTTCAATCCTGGCTGTAATAATTGATCTGTCTGGCCACAGCAACAGAACAGAACAGAACAGAAGAGCATGTAATACAATAAGTCCAGGGCTAAATAACCAGAAGCTACTAAAAGGAACTTAATTATAGTAAACCTTAGGTAGTCCTGTGGCCTCTTTCCAAGCAAACGTGCTGTACATATAATACAACAAATGCCACAGAATGAACTCAGATCAAATCTGGACACAGAATAAAACCTGATCTCTTTTTGGGGGCCTGAGACCAGTCCCATAAATTCCATGTGTGTAACTACGCATGTGTTAATACTTAAAATATCTTAATGATCAAATGATGATGGAATAATGTGTATCAACATATGAACATGTTATATGCTAAGCTAAATGCAGTCCAAAGGGGAACATAACACCCCAACTAAGTGATATGTCCGGTAATGTGCATACTAATGACCAACTGGACCAATGGCCATAGCTCGGTCTTATTTGAGGAGTTGAGATTACTACTGTATAGTGAAAATTCATGCCATTGTATGGGTGGTGTTACGAGACACCCAAAAACAAACCAGTCTGGGATTCTAATGTGTTTCAATTAAGTAAAACTAACTAATCTGCACCAAGATTAAGTAGTAATTCAATTCCATATGATTATAAACGTCTTAATCTGACATTCTAGTTTAAAGGCTGCATCAGTTTTATCCAGCTGTGCCATTTATTTAGGTTTGTTTGTTTTATTAGGATTTTAACGTCATGTTTTACACTGTGGTTACATTCATGACAGGAACGGTAGTTACTCATTACACAAGTTCACAAGGTTATATCACACACAGTCATGGACAATTGTAGTGTCTCCAATTCACCTCACTTGCATGTCTTTGGACAGTGGGAGGAAACCGGAGCACCCGGAGGAAACCCACGCGGACACGGGGAGAACATGCAAACTGGACACAGAAAGGACCCGGACCGGCCCACCTGGGGATCGAACCCAAGACCTTCTTGCTGTGAGTGCTGCCCCATTTATTTAGGAAAAGCAAAATGCTTTAAATGAAGAACTGATAAATAATGAACAGACGATGCTTTAAAGTCTCACATCAGATTTCTGACCATGCTCATCTTTAAAATCATTGCACTACCATCAATCACACAACATATCTTCCTCCAGTAAACCTGCTACATCCCAATCTTATCTTACATCCCTCAGCAGATCATTTTCATTAAAGTTTTACACTACGGTATTTATATCTGTCATCTGTTGCTCTCGATTAAAAAAAGCTCATGCTTCTTAGGAGGCATCTGTTTAATTTATTACTGCTCTTACCCATAAATAAAGCCGGGCTATGAGAGCCATACGATACACGACAACATATTAAAATTCAACTTAAAAGTACGTTCTGAAAAATAAGAAACCACACACAGGTGTGAAAACACTTGGCTAGGGGGCAGTCGGGGGTCAAATTCAGTCTGTAAGTGAAATTAAATATTTATGTTATCTGGGGTTTTTATTAAGCACTGAGAAAGTAAACACATACTTAATCAGCTGCCATGATTGTATTCGGTCACAGTTCTAAGTGTTAGTGTCTAAGTGTAAGGATTAGGATTAAAGTGCCTGCTAATATTATAAATGTAAAAGTGTTTGGGTTTTTTTTCACAAACATTGTGGAGACAGGAGCCAAATGCACACAAACTTCCTTCCATCTCGTTCACAGCTGGTGTCTAACAGCCCTCATGTGTGCAGTTGAATTTCTATTATTTGCAGGTATTTTTAGAGTAACATTCACTATCCTGTCCACCAAGCGGTGTAAAGTTTGGTGCCTCACCTGTCACTGCAGTGACTGACTAGGCCTTCTGCTGCTGGGCCTTTACTGCGGAGGGGAAGCCTTCACGCCTGACTCACACGTCTGAATTTAGCCACGCGTACTAACTGCCAAAAACCAAGTCCAAACCCTGTCTGAAACTCCATCTAAACTGCATAAAGCAACGACAGAGCCATAACATCCAACTGGAAATGTTAAGACAGAATAGTTCTCCCATGATTATAACTATAATATCTGTTTGGGTGACAGGCCACAAAGGGTCACAGAAGCAACATTAACCAAACAAATGAATGAACACATGATTCCTGACCACAGGAGAGAGGTGACAGAATGGGCGTGCATTATCACCATGTGGAGCATGTCCAATTACCACAGTTTGCCACCATGGCATGAGAATTCAGTGGAAGACTTTTTCTCACCAGAACATTTAGCATGACGTTCTAAGCAGTCAATCTGAGACAACAGCATTAAGACAGTTTACAGGGCGAGGCCCTCTAGGGGGTCTCAGTGAACCTTGAGGGGGGTCCTGTTGCACTTAATTGAGAAGAGTAAAAAATAATCACACATGATGGGACGGCAAAATCAATAAACAATTGGCATATCTCTTTTCATACAGATCTATTTTAAACTACCTATAGCCTACAGCGGGTCTTAGAGAATTGACAAATTTGATTTGCCCACCACAAAAGTGCAAAAGTCAACATCCGGCGATTACATAAGATTCAGATTCAGCTGTTGATGCAGATCCTGCTGAAGTAAATCAAGGTGAGAAAGCTCCCCATCACCAGTTAAACAGAAGTAAACACACTACATCAACCAAATCAGAAAATATCAAGATATTATACCTAATAAAGCAATATCTCAGCTGGACATATTCTTATCATCTAATAAATCTATCATCATATCTGCCTTACCAGCAGCTACTGTCCTCATAGTCCATCCAGAATTTGAATGGAATGGAATGGAATTTTTCACTAGAGCACTTGCACATTCACAAAAAATCTAAGTCAAACCACTACTTCACTTAACACTGACACGGTCAACCAAAACATGTTATAATAAAACAGATGAGCACATAAAAAGAAGGAATTCTTAACATAAATATGCAGTATCAGTTACTTAGATCACCAAAGGAACAGCACTTAGAAAAGTAGACAGATACAATTATTCAACTGACCAAAGAACACTAAACCAAGCAGTATTAAAAGTAGTTCGAAGTCACCTTAATATCAAAGGTTGCATTTGTGATGCAGTACAGTTCAACCACACAGATTTATAGGATCATAATTTGGTACAATGGCTTGTTATTTGTTTTTGAATTGCATTCATGCCAAACACTATAATTCAACTTGGTGAAATAAATGAAGTGTGAACACTGAATCATTCTTGACTTCAGAATCAAACCAAAACTAAATGTGTGTATTGTTGCACATACAGAATGTTGTATATATTATTTAATTTGACTCTTCCATTCTCATTCAGACCATAGTCACAAGCTTGTTAGTTAAATAAGTTACGTTTAGTCTGTCGGTTTGTGGTAGTTCTGATTAATAAGTGTGAAGAGGATTTAAATTACACAGCACTTCATTTTAGACCCTTACCCGGGAAATGGTGAGAGGCATGTTGAAGTCCTTGCCTCCCTGAAGGCGGAAGCCCCATGGTGAAGGTCCGGGCAGAGTCACAGTGTAAGCGCTCATTGTTTAAAAAAGCTTTATAATACGTTTGTACTTCCTCTAAGTGATTTGGAAAATGGAGATGAAGACGTGGTAGCGGCCAGTAGCCTCTGTAAACAAACAAAAAGTAAAAAAAGTCACCTAATTTCTTCACAAAAAATGATCAATTAAGGTTAACCGAACTACAAGTAATGATACGTAATATGTGTAATAAAAATAAAGAGCTAAAAGTCAGAGAAACAGGGTTCTTGCCTCCTCAGATGAGCCGGAGTGACAGCCTAAGAATAGGTGCCTGGCTAGAGAAACTGATAGTAGCCAGGCGTTGTGGGGGGGAAGGGGGGCCATATATGGTGTGTAAGGGGACACCCAGAATGCCAGGCCTCCCATGATTCACACAGCTAATATAGCCCTAACTTAGGTCAAATCATGATTCTAGGCCTCTTTGCTAAACTAAAAAAGTCCATACAGTGGCTAACAATGTAAAACAAAACACTGTACGTGTGATACTGTGACCCTACAGTGTTCACCAACCTCTAACCCTCATTCAAACGATATATATTAAAAGAATTAATGCATTTAGTATTTATATCATCAATCATTAATGCAGCCCAGTGAAAGATTGGCATCCTGTCTGGAATGTGCACTGCACTGAGCCCAGTGATTGCTGGGAAACCCACCTGGGAGACCCTAGACCTGAATAAAGTTTTGGGAAAACATGAAAATAATGATAATAATCATTATTAACACATAATGAAAATTCACCTGCAATATAAATGAATGCAGAAAGATTAAGCACAAAAAGTAAGATAAAGGTTTAAGAAATAATGAAAACATTTTGATATATAAAGTATGATATTATGGTTACTTGTGAAACGGTTGTCATATATTAAAATGCAGTAGTGAAATCACCTACGATGAGAACGCTTTCTTCCACCAAAGCGCTGAACACACATGTATCCCAGGAATGGTAGGAATACACCCTGGACAGGATGCCAAAACATTGCAGGGGATCACATACACTTAGCTAGCCTGAGGGGCATTTTAAAGCGGACAGCTCACCTACTGGAAAGTTCTGTAAGGTAGACAGAATCATGAGCACCCACAGAAAAAGCCACGAGGACACAATGAAAGTAGACCTGTCACAATTACTACAAACCCCATTTCTAAAAAAAAGTTGGGACATTTTGCTTTTTAAAGAGCAATAAAAGCAAGTTTAACCTTTATTTAACTGAAAAAAGTACAAAGGAAAGATTTCCAACACTTTCACTGACTAGATGAATTGTATTTTGTAAACATAAAATAAAATAAAATTTGATGCCAGCAACACACTTAAAAAAAGTTGGGACAGTGGAAAAATAATAGTGGGCTTAAGAGTAATTCTGAAAAATGCTGTCAACACAGCCATGCAGCAAATCAGTCCTTTCTAATGTACCAGACAGTTGCAATGGGATATAGGTCTGGACCGCAGCACTCTCTTATGATTTTATGGCTTGTGCTTTAGTAACAGTTAAGATTGCCTTTTCCTCCTTTGACCCAGAGGACACAGAGTCTTTTCTATTTATTTTTCAACCATTTAAAAGATGGGCTCATCAGACCACAGCACCATTTCCATTTTGTGTCTGTCCTTCTTAGTTTGAGCCCAGTGAAGTCTAAATGCTGTTGATACATGGCTTCTGTTTTTTGTAACTGCAAATGACAAACTGTGTTAAACTGACAAGGGTTTTCCATTTTCCAACATATTTCAGTCCATGTTCCCAAGGAAAAAAAACGGACCAGATCGATGCCCAGGACTATGGTTTCAGAGAAGAGCAAGTGCCAACAGAGAAGCCACTGCATAGCACAGAATCATTCAATTCACTTTTCTTCACCTGGAGTAAATTAATGCTTAGTCTTCCTACTGCTGTAACAAGTTAATTTCCCTAAGGGGATCAATAAAGTCTTATCTTATCTTATCTTATCTTATCTTAACGAGCCACAGGTGACAAGCAGGTAAGAGAAAGCAGTCGGTCAATCATCTGCCTCCACGTCCCCACTGCTGGCTATAAATGGCATGGCCGAAGGACAGGATTTTGTAAATTGTGCCCCCCTGCCAATCTCCACGGCAAGTGGGCTCAATAAAGTTACAAGCATCAAATTCGAAATTAGCAAATATATTTAAAAACAAACAACAACTAGAAAAACGTATTTTTTTATTATTTAATTTAAGAGAAAGTTTACAAATAACTGCTTTCTGTTTTTTACTTGCAATTTTTCTGCTGTCCCTTGCCAAACAAAGCCTTCCACTGACTTGTAACTATTTTGTGATTAGATCCAACTAATACATATATACAGTACGTCCATTAATGTTATACATATAGTATAAAAGCTAAATAGATCAGAACGACGTGTGTCAGTCAAAAATGTATAATCATGACAGGCCTGGATCCAAACTTCACCCAGAGAGTGAGTAACTGGAACTTTCTTTCCCCATTTATTTCTTTCTTCTGGATGCTGTAACAGTCTAATAAAGCTCCTTCATTACAAAGTCTCTGAGAAATGTCTGTTCCACTCTTCAATTCCTCCACACAGATAAGATTAAGTTAGTGTGCAGTCACAGGGTTCAAACACGCTTATGCATTAGAGATAATCATTTCAGGCCTGCCTGTCCTGCCTAATTTGGGAGACTTCCATTGAGTGGCTAAATTTAGGCCTCTTTGTCAATGGAAGAATTTGAAGTAATGCTCGACAGTTCTGTAATCTGCTCTATTTCTATAGGAATGACTGCAGGAGGATCAAACCGGTGTATAATGGAGATGGAAGAATAAAAACATACAGCATGAGTATGGCATTTTAAAACCATGCTTTCACATCATCATCACATGAAAACCTTCTTCACCTTAAAGTTTCATTGTCTCAGACATGACCAATTGCTACTCCTCCACCCTCACCGTTTATAACCAAAATATAAAAGTGCAGTAACTTTTTGAAGATCCCTTGTAAATAGTAACATTTTTGTTTTTTAAAGACAGAAAATAGTAAACTGTCCTTGCATGTAAACTCCTTGTTTGTGTATTAATATGCAGAGCATAAATCACATGTAGACATTGTTATATACATTGTATACAATTATATATACATCATATACAAGTGGCACATAAATTAATGCAGGATGTAAAATTTCTAAAGCTTTTGCTGTCATTCATAAAAATTAAATATAATAATAAGCACACTGTGGAGAAAAGACACTTATTTAACCTCTATTAATTTTGTAAATATATACACATACACATAATCAGCCAGTAAGCCAAATTCATTTTTTTAAAATCCATTTAAGGGAATCTTAATGTATTCGCCAAGGGGGTAAAATTTAAATGACAATGCTACAAAATATAAGGGTGATTCTTCAATTGCGGGCTCTTTTTACCATCTTAAGTTTTGAAAAATAAAATTAGTAATAATTTAGTTTTAATTATGTCAAGATAATGCTTACATGCTTTAGAGCAAAGGCTTAATGATGGCCACAATTGAATTTTAATATTTCATATTTATTTGCGAAGTGGCATAGCAAAATGTCATTATGTGTTGGTAATGACGTGTTGCGGTAATGACAATTTTTACTTTTTTTAAGAAAAAAACTAGCTAGGCCATGGATTTGCTAAAGCTAGTCAACAGCTAGTACAAGATGCACTTTAAATACATATAAATAATGTGTACATTTCTTTTTTTTGGTAAAGTACTGCCATACTGATGTAAATGGTAATGACGCTGAATAAATATACTCCATGATCGGGAGGAATACATGATCAAATTACTCACATTTCCAGACATTAAAATGTCAATCTTCTCTCATGGCTGGCATGTGCTTCCTTGCAAGTCTGTGTTTCCATGGTTACAACATAAACAAATGTTACCTTCAAATGATTCCCTACAGAAACCGTACGCTGTTGCGGTAATGACGATAATGCTGGGGACAGTAATATATTGCTCAAAAATATGCATAGGTTGTACAAATATGAAAAAAAAAACATTTTATTTCTTTTTAAGTTATTACAAAACTCTTATTGTATTTTTTATAATGAATTGATCACTTTTTAGCATTTTATTAGAGCAGAGAAGTTTTAAAGTCTGGGTTGGGGATAAGGCCAAAGTAGCAAAATATTGATGTTTAAATCATCATAAAAAATAGACATCATAATTATTTTGGTATGTATTTTTTTTTAGTAATGCAATGAATGATCTTTTTAATACCTAAAATATTTGTTTTGTAATAAAGTATTTTTAAGACAAGTTTATAACCTAGGGACGTAAAAGTTCCTGCAATTGAAGAATCACCCATAAATCGATTTCTTACCTTTAGACCAACAGCAAAGTATCAACAAGTTACTTTGCAGTAATACTTGCAGTAAAAAGTACATTAAATAACAAAAACAAATACTACTGTATACTACAAGATTCTGTACTTCAAACTACATAAAACCAGGTTAAATACGGACTGTGCGGAACACCGTGATTGCAGGTTAAATACGGACTGTGCGGAACACCGTGACCGGATATTAAATACCGACTGCTTGCAGTCGCAACCGCAAACAAGAACACAGTTAAGTGTTTATACTAATAACGCTAAACACATAAAAAATTTATTCGTGTTTTATTTTTAAATCAATGTTAAATGTTCATGACGACCGTTAGCTTCGGTGAATGTGTAGCACACCATGCTAACTAGAGCAGGTGCAGCAGCAGCCGCACGTCCTGTTGCTTCTAAAAGTTTAAAAAGTACAATTACTGACAGTAAAGCTGCTCATTCTGCGTCTGTATTTCATGTCTACCTGAAGTGCGAGTCCTCCCCTCTCTCTCTGTACCGCTCCGCTCCCGCTGTGGCCCCCGACTTTAGTTGATCAGATTGCGGGACTGTGGGCACAGAAGTCCGCGGGACGGAGGGACGATACACCGGGCATCTCCATCAACCGCGATCCGTCGGTACAAACACACTCCACCCTGGTACTGACTGGGCATTTCACTAGGTCCAGTGGTCCAGTACACTCATCAAAGGTCATCTGATGCCCACACACACCTTTCACAAAACTGAACAGATATTAAAGACTAAACAGTATAAATGAAATTATTTTATACAGTTTATCCATCTCCTATTATAAAGACAAATTTTTATTTTATTTTATCTTCTTTAAGTTAAATCATTGTATTTAAAAGACGCCGATCATTTTATTCATTCATTTATTTACATAAGTATTTGTTTTACTGCGATTTTACTTTTAGGATTTAACAGGTGCATCCATTAACAATATGTAAAATAAATACTACACAAACCAATAATTTCATTTATTTATGATTACGAGTAATGTGTTTGTAAACTTTTACTATGAACACCAATAAAATAAAAATGATTATATTAAAGCGTTGGTCTATCATTCGAAAGGTTGAGAGTTCGAATCCTGGCTCTGCCATGCTGTCACTGTTGGGCCCTTGAGCAAGGCCCTTAAAGTCAGAATATTTACTAAATCGACTGTATGGGGTTTTTTTTCCTGAAGAACGGTGTTTTCTCATTTTCCTTACTTCCTCAAATTAGCTAATTGTATATTGTCTGACATGAACCCTGGAGTTGTGCAGCACTGACAAGACATCTATAGGTTGGGCAAAAAGACAAGCTTAATCAGGGTGATATTGCTGTTGGATAAACCCTTGTAAAAGATCAGGTTTTACTGACTGCTTTAAAACAATTCAGAAGGAGGAATCTTACTTTATATGACCTAAAATATATTTACTTAGACATAGTTTTAAACTCACACTGATATGGTTTGGAGTTGGAGCACAATACTGTACTAATAATCATGCACACGCTGTGGTACATGACTGTACAACTTTACTTCATTTAACAGTACAGAGTCTTAATGTGATTAAAGAACCCAGGGCAATACTGTACATCTGACAGCACTTCTCAATACTGAATCTTTTCCAGTTTCTCCATAATAACATCAGGATTAACATGACTTTCTAAAGCTTATGTTAAGGGTTTTCTTAAGCTTGGCAAATCAAGTCTATTGAAAATAAACAAAAAGTAAACAATAAATTTTTCCTCCAGATATGAAAAGACACTCAATACCACCCCCTTCCCACCTTCCAACTGCAAGGTTGTTTGTATTGGACATTATTACAGATGATCTGTCATGCTTCTTCTGCTTGTGTACATAAGGAAAAGATCTTGATTGTGAGTGCGACGGTAAATTCATCCACTTAGATGGTAGAAAGAATGAATATAATGACGTGTAGATACATTAATTAACTTAGAATTATGCAGCTTAAGCTCAAAATCAACGTGCAATTATGTTTTCATCAATACTGTTTTTAAAATCTAAACTATTTGTGGAAATGTTTTGTTTTTATATTTGCTGTATTTCCTACAGCACATTGTTTTGCGTTTTGAAGAATAATCATAAATAATAAATATCTATAATTTAAGATAACATTTGATCATTTAAATTCTTATTAACCACTTAGCTTTGGTCAGGTGAACAAATCAAATCTACAACACAATAATGTGTATGATAAAAAGCAAGGGATCTGAGTCATTTCTAAATCTACAGTCAATACTGAGCTGATCTTTTATCTTGAGCTGCACATTTACTGTACAGTAAAGTGTATCCAAAATTCAGTCAGGTAAGCGGACCAAAGGTATTCACTGTGGCGACTCCTAAATATGGGAGCAACCAAAAGAAAATCAATGAGATTCATCATGTAAAAAAGTCTAAGAGGGATGGATGGACTCAAACCAAATGGGGTTTGACTAAGCCATAATTACTATATATACTAGGTGGCAGATTCAGATATGCTTAAAATGCCCCTCCAACATACTAATGTAAAAAAATATATAGATATAGATATTCTACTCTCTGGATTTGTGTAATGTTAAGATCAGTCATTGTTCCCATCAGTTGTTCATATGACAAAAACGTTTTAATATGATTTTTAGTTAATAAAAGTGAGCAGCCTTTGAAAAGAGCATCACCTGTTGGTTGTTAAAGAAAACTGCAGTAAGGTAAGTCCTTGTACTTATTACACTTTTTTTTGATTAGATGTCATTTTGAAAGAACTACATCTGTGCTTTAACTTTTTAACTTGCTTTAACTTAATATTTGTTGAAGGTTTGAACCTTTTTAAAGTTTTTTTTATTTATTAAGATTTAAAGATTTCACAGTTTAAGATTTTATTTTGCACAAACTTTGGTTAAATTCATGACAGGACAGGTTACTGGTTAGTTACTGGTTACACAAGATTAATCAGTTCAAATTTTTAATGTCAAACACAGTCATGGACAATTTTGTATCTCCAATTCACCTCACTTGCACGTCTTTGGACTGTGGGAGGAAACCGGAGCACCCGGAGGAAACCCACGCAGACACAGGGAGAACACGCAAACTCCACACAGAAAAGACACAGACCAGTTCACCTGGAAATCGAACCCAGGACCTTCCTGCTGTAAGGCAACAGTGCTACCCACCGAGCCACCGTGCCGCCCCACTTTTATCTAAGAATGCAGATGCAGCATGTAAAAAAATAACAAACCAACAAACTGTCCCAACTTTTCTGGAAATATGTTTGTATATAAAAACTACATTAATGACATGCTAAAATATGCAAACCATTTTTACTTCACATAAAGAAACAATGCAAAAACAGAAATCAGTACTAGAAGTGTTTCTGGTTTGCTCATGACTAGAGCACATTAAACTTTATTGCAAAAATACAAGTTTCAATTTCTACCACAGCGTTTACAAACAAGATCCAAACTAGAATTCTCTTCATGTTCAAGACTGCAGACTGAACATCTGTATATACATTTTAGTTACATAGTTCAAATTTTTTGCTGTCTGTTTCACTTTTTCAATAAAAATAAAAAACTCCATCAGCTTCAACAAAAATACCTTTCTTAAAATAAAAAAGCAAAAATAAAAAACAATTCATAATCCTTTAAAAGCAATCCTGGAAGTCTATCAATGAATGAACTGGTGTAATCTTAGACCACAGATGTTAATATTAGTAAAAACAATAATTACAACACTTCTGTGACCCTCGACTCATAAATCTTTTTAAAAACTTCGTCTAAAAACATTTAGTCTTAAGACGTTTCTCATTTCTACTCTTTTCCTTAAATACATACTGCACAAAAACCTAAACAGTTTCCAAAAAACCTTTTCTGGTGCCGGTCTTGGCAATATTAGACATTCTATCTCTGACATTTTATCTCTGCTTATATACACACTCACACACACATACACAAAGCTCTTTATAGAAATACTGATTAATAAATATTCAGTATTAGTACAGCATAGAAGAAATAAGACTCTAAATGTAAGATACAGATCTATAGATTATGCAGTTACACATAGAAATAATAAAATATCCCATAATTATAGGAAACATTACAACATCGTTACGTCTCTATTGTAACACTTGTGAAGTGCACTAAACTGGAGTTAACATAGTTAAGCAACAACTAAGTTAAGCTATACAGCATTCATTTATTGGAATACAGGCCTTGTAACGTTGCATACACATAACGTAGCTGCACTAACTGTTCTCACCCATTAAATTAAAGCATTTATATAGATTACTGTGCACCTAAATCATCCAGCTGGATGTGTTATTTGCACTGCATTTAAATGGGTTTGGATGAAATACTGTATTTGTTGGAATACAATATGCACTTGCTGGCCACTTTATTAGAAACACCGGTTCACCTGGGTACACATGCACTTATCCAATCAGCTGCTCATGTTGCAGGAGCACACTGCAATGTAAATAAAATTAGACACTGGTCAAGAGCCTCAGATAAACTTAATATCAAAAATTAAAATGGGTGAAGACTTTACAACCGTTCAGAATACACAACATCAAATCCTAAGGCAGAAAGTCTACAACAGCAGGATCCCCCAACGTTTCACTCTTGTTTGGCCGAGAAAACACTTTTAAAGCTACGTCAGGCACTGTATCAATGTAACTGGACAGTTTAAGTGTTAAACGCCATGTCGGCTCTTAGGTTGTCTTTTATAGGTCAACAAAATAATGGGGTGTCACTATTATGCTGTATGTATTGAAGTTATGTCTATGTATCTATGTATATCCATTAAATGTGTTGCTTTAGCTTTGCTTTTGAAAGCTTTTGACATAACTGGACAGTGGAAGACTGGACAAAATGACCTAATCTGCTCTAAATGTAGATGGTGGGGTCATCAATCTGCATGAACATTGTGAATCCACAGCTGCTTATTGTTAACTGTTTAGGCTACACATCCTGCCCTCTAATACCAACCCAGCATTGTTTGAATAGCACAGCCTATTAAATATTGTAGTTGACCAGGTGCATCCTTTAATGACCACTGTTTACCACCCTGTAATGTCTCCAATCCAGCATTATGTGCCATGACACAAACCACTAAATCAACAGTGCAACTCCAACTGGTTCCATGAATATGACGATGTGTTCAGTGTATTTTCCAAAGCCAATGGAGCACTGCAAAATCTTGTAAAGTCTACGCCAAGTATAACTAAAGCTGTTCCGAAGGTAAACAGGGTTCATACCCAGTATTAACATGGTGTTTCTAATGAAGGAGCCACTGGGTGTTTAGTGTAGTAAAGGCTCACTGATTCTCTCTGGCTGCACTGATTTAAAACAGGCAGCACCAATATCAGAAAAGTCTTAAACTCGGTGATGAATTATTATTTAGATAATGTCTGGTATTGAATTGTCAGTGCCTGTTCCATTAGGGCTGGGTGAATATACACACCATCTCACGATAAAAAAGAGCCTACTGGTAGTGGTATGTCCTTACATTTTATACCACATTATAAAGAGCTGATTAGATTTTCCTATCTTACGACCAGCCCCGCTGGCATGGACTGAAATGTCCTATAGAAGGAACTCCCTAAATATTTATCCATAGGCAATTGCTGCTGGCCCATACTCTTAACTTCTACAGAAGTGAGACGTCTCTAAAGCTATTTATAGACTGCCTTTGGGTCATTGATTGGGATTTCTCTGGGTGAGCATACATTTTGTATGTAATGTATAAATGTTAGTATAATTTCCATGTAAGAGAGCTAAGAAAGTGGACAAGGTGAAGCCTAGTGGTTAAGGTACTAGGCTAGTAATCAGAAGATTGTTGGTTCTATATACTGTAACTGAAATGTAAGTCGCTTTGGATAAAGGCGTCTGCTAAATGCCGTAAATGTAAGAAAGTGAGGTTTCATTAATAGATTTCATTAATACATCACTCCAAATGAACACAAGGTCTATCTATAATCAGATATATAGTAAGACTATGATTTTAAAAGTCTAACACAAGCAATTGTTTGCAAGACTGTTCTACAAAACATTGTTATATTGTAATAAATATCACTGCAGTGATATGAAAAATCACATTAACAAAGCCGACACGTTTTCAATAGGCTAAACCGTTTTCACAATACTAAGCTACACTATATCAGTGTGTTAAGGTACCACATAAAACCTTTATAAATTACTCTGAAATGTCTTGGCACTGAATTAGGGATATGCACTTACTGAGTATTAGTAATAGAAACTGAAACATTAGACTGTATCCAGTATCCACTGTACTATAAAACACACATACTGCCTGGTCTGATTTACTGCTGTATTTTATACTGCGCTCTTTTATAATGTTAATGAAACATTGTGAAGCTTATATGCAAACACGGGACATAAACGTCCCTAAAGGCTGCCAGGTTCATGCTTGTAACGTTTCACATATATGGAATTAGCTTAGAGCTCTGACACAGGTATTGCATTAGGTAATAAAAAAAATCATTAGTGTTAGTTAATTTACATGATTTTCTATTCTCCAGCATGTTGATGAACTGATGGGTTTTGTATCATTTTGGAATGACTGACACACCCCTAAAACTTGTAAGGCTCATGTATGTCATGGCAGTCTCATTATTTTATTTATTTATTTATTTATTACATCTCTTTTTCTTTTATCCCCCCCCCCCCCCCCATTTTCTCCCCTAATCTAGTATCCATTTGCCCAGGTTGCTTTACGCTTCACCCCTACCGTTACAACCCTCCACCGCTGACTGAGGAGCTTCGCAACTGACACACGACCCCTCCGACATGTGTGCAGTATCCAACTGCATCTTTTCACCTGCAAGAGGCGAGTTTATATGCAGATCAATCTTGTGTACGGAGAGCCACACTCTGATCAGCATTATCCCCCAACTCTGCGCAGGCAGCAGAGGTCGTAATTGCACCAGTTATGAGGAACCCTGGTCCGGCTCATCCACTCTGAACAACAGCCAATCGTTGTTCATGTACCTGCCCAGCCCAGCCGGATGGCAGAGCTAAGATTCGATACGATGTATTCAAAATCCCAGCTCTGGTGTGCTAGCGTACTTTACCGCTGCGCCACCTGAGCGGCCACTCATCATTTTTAGTGGAATTCAAAACCATCGTATGGCCTCCTGGATCATTGTTAGTAATCATGATTGACTACAGCTGGTGCCTTTTCTGTGTCTATATGAATAAGAATTGGTTTAACTGCAAGAATCCAAGAACAGCAGCTTTAAAATAAAAAGTACAGTGAATTGCTGGAACACAAAAGTCACTGTCTACAGCCAAGCAAGTTTGGTATAGGCATTAGTTCATTGCAAGAAAGAAGTTCCATTTCCATAATCAGCAACTTGTGCTGATCAGCTTTTTGGTCAAATAATGGCCAAACTCACAACACTGTACCTACCTACTGTCATGGTGATGGCAGTATTATGGTGCCAGTGTAACAGTAATTGGACATGGAAGAAAGTTATCCCCAGAAAGTTTTTTAAAAATTATTCTTAATTCTTCAGCGACAGGCTGCTTCACCCCAAATGTGTGAAGGAACGGTATCACATGTCCTTCCTTCCTGATGCTGTTAGACTTTACAAGCAGCACTGCTCCCGGCACGTCACATACACACACACTTTTCACTTTCCCTTGTCCAATTTAAGATCTCATGTGTAATCACTTATAAATCATATTTTTTCAGAGTTTTTGACTTTTATTATTGGAAATGTATATATTGTTTTACACTGTACTGTCTTATTTGTCTATTTTTTGTACTGAGTGCCTTGCTATCCTATCCCTTCGCTGCTGTAACACTGTGAATTTCCCCACTGTGGGACTAATAAAGGATTATCTTATCTTATCTTGTTTTTCAATAACTCTGTTACAGACTAAGAAGACCAGCAGAAACGACTGAACTCTTAAGACTGCCATGACACACACATCACTAACAAGCAGATAAAAAGTTCATCCTCATGCTCAAATGAAAAGTGTTCAGATGATCAAATATGAACTGAGCTGAGGTGAAGCTATTAAATCATGTTAGCTCACTAGCTTCAGCTCACGGTTGAGTGTTTTGGCACGGCTGTAAACAAATGAATCTGCATTCTAGGTGCAGTCACTATGCTCTTGTAGTTGTGATTGTGTTGTCGAGTTAAAAACAATAACTGCCAGACAGAGTGCGGTGCAAGACACGAGCAGGTACATGCTGCCTTTGCGAATCCTAAATAAATGCAGACGCGCTATCCCTTTTTTACGTATGTACTGTGTTTGTTGTTAACACTGATAATTTCAAGTTAACTATAATAACGTGAGTCTAAACATCCTAACACATGGAAGGATTTACACTGAAATAAATAATCCAATTATTTTTTTGCATTAAGCTTTTTTCATGACACTGAAACAGAACGCAAACGTCGCCCCAACTACTTGTTAGTTTTTACTTAGTACAGCAGGCTGGTAACTGATATTTACATTTTTCACTGGTTTCTAAACGTTCACACTTTAGCTGAAGACTCTGTATAGAAAGCAAAGCAGTAATAAGAAACCCATTCTAAAGACAGATACAGTCAAGGCTCATAGTTCAGTAATCCAAAAATAGACGTCTATATATCTTTAGCGTGAGGAGCATACGTGTGTGCTTTTCGTCCTCAAATAAAACACTGCAGCTTTGATACTAAGCTAAATACCAATCACGCATTGGCAGGCCATTCAAGGAATGGATATAAAATAATAATAATAATAATAATAATTGCCAATACATGGTTAAAACAGTCTGTAGCCAGCATGAGTATTCATAGATCATAAACTCTGATGAGATACCACTCTTCCTCAGTAATGATGTATGTAAAATTATCAGATTGAGAGAAATGGAAAGAAGAAATGAACTGGATGACCCCCCTTCAAACACCTTTTTTTGTTTACACCTTCTGTCCAGTTATAGCCCAGCACCCAGCTGGTCAGCCTGTAGCCTATAAATTCCAGGTAGTAGATGCCCATTTGCTGACCTCTCTCTGAAACAGTGCAGCACTCAGCTTGTTGGTCTGTAGTGTTTAATGTATGCCATGCAGGCCTGACAGTAGGCGCTGACGAATTCAGCCGGGCTCTTCTGGCACCGCAGGCAGAGCTGCATCGGGGTACCGCGGTGGGCTCTCGACGCCTGGCCATCCGAGGGAGCCGTCCTGTAGCTAGCGGTTCGCCAGTCCCCCTCTGGCGGCATGTCCATGCGCGTGGGCTGAGCAGCAGACGAGGCTTGCCTGGGCAGGCTGGCATGCCGAGGCTGGCGGTAAGGAACATCTGCGGGTCTGCTTGAAGAAGCCAGGGTGGCGTAGCGAGCGTCTGTGAAGTTCCGGCCCTCGGAGTGAGCGACTGGTCCAGCTCTGACCGGAGGCATGGTGGGACCGGGTGGCGCAGGTCTCCGGGGTGCCCGAGGCAGCGTGCCGTAGCTTAGTGCCGCGCTGTGGGAACTGTAGCGCGAGAGAGCTTCACCCCGGTCAAGCACAGCCAGAAACTTTTGGGAATCTCCTGCAGAAGTGATATAATCAGAGTCATTATCAGGACATACATGGACACAAACAAAACATCAAAAGTTCTTACATTTCATCAAATTTAGGAGTTAATTAGTAGAAAAAGAACTATTAAAACATTTTCTTAGAAACCAGACCTACAACCCTGCAGATTTTTGTTCCAATCTTCAATTAACATGCACTGTAGCTTTATTATCTAAGTAGTAAATCACTACCAATCACAAAGAGCTAAACAATAACTGTTTCATTCTGACTTAACATGTAGCTCATTCAACCAAATCAACAAAATCAATCTTCTTTTTTGCATTTTTCCCAATTTTCCTCCCAATTTATTCGTATCCAATTTCCTGATCATATTTTGCTACCTCTACTGCTGCTGATCTCCACTCCTGACCTAGGAGAGCCGTGACTATCACACCCCCTTCTGACGCTTGCGTAGAAGCCGACCGCTTCTTTTTCACCTGCACTAGGCAGGTTTATATGGAGATCAGTGTCATCAATTCCCATTAGCCCCCGTCTCTGTGCAGACACAATCGATCAGCCAGCAGAACTCATAATTGCAGCAGTTATGAGGATTCCCCTCCGACATTCCCACCCTTGGACAAGCCAATCGTCTGAACAGGCGCCCGGCCTTCCTGTAGCAGGGCTGAGATTTGAGATTTCGCAAGTTCTTAAAGTCAGCTCTGGTGTGCCACCCGAGCACCCCAATATAAATAATCTTTGAGATTTTTTATTTCATTTTCATGTTTTATCACTGGTCTATCCTGGGTCTCAATGGTCTGGTTTCCCAGAGTTCATGTGCACAATGCAGTAACACAATGCGGTCAAAATGCCAATCCTTTACAGGGTCTTGATAGCCACCTCTTCCCCCCAGCACCATATGGGGGTTCGAACCCTGGATCCCAGCGGTAGGGAGCTAACACATGTGATAATGAAAACCTAAAGTTATACTTCTACTGTTCCTGACCTCCACCAGGTGGATGTTTACTTCAACTGTGAAATAGTGAAAACTATTTGATGTGTTGTTTACACTGGTGAAAGGAAGCTTTATTTATTTAATTTTAAGCACAAGAGTTACAAAACCGAGAAGAATTAGTACAAGGCCCGACCAGCAGGAATGTCGTTTCCCACCAGAATGAACAATAGAGTCTGCAATTCAGTGCTATTATAAGAAACTGCCTTTGCATCACTGAATTTATTAATAACCATCTGTGCAAATGTCACTGTGGAGGATTAAATAAAAGGTTTGAGGCATAATCACAGCAGCTTTCTGTCAATTTCAATTGCACTTGAAATGAAATTTATTTAATGAAGATTTGAAGCAATCAGCTGCAAATAAAATATGAAAGAAATGATGGAATTTGAACTGCAAACGTGCGTTTTCAAGTACAGTGGAACCTCGTTTTAACAGACTAAAAGGGGGAGCACTGGTATGTAAAATGCGATTGTCCAAAATAGAAAGGTTTTTTTTCATGGGGTGCTAAAATATACGAAAACACAGCACTAAAATCCACAAAAGTGCTAACCTTGTGTTGTGTGCCGTGATCGTATAGTGGGAACTCAGAGTATCTATTATTCTGAGTCTAAAGCACTGCTGGTGGATACTAGAGCAGTGCTGGTACATACTTGCAAAAATGAAGCATAAAACACAGAGAAAAAGGCGAGAACAAAGCGAGTCTCCCGACAAATTAAAGCCCATCACTCATGTAAACAGGGAGACGTGCACCGGCTAGTGGACAGTTACTGAACTACTGGTCTTGGTACACTTTAAACAACTGCACTGGACATTTAATTTTCCAGATTTTGTCTGTTAAGTCAAATTGTTAAATTAAGGTTCAACTGTAACTGCACTAAGTAATACACTAAAGTCAGTGGGGTTCTAGCTCCACTTAAATAATTTGAACCAGCACATGCATGAGCACCATCACAGCCAATTAACATTACACTCTCTGCCTTGAGCAAATAATAATGACAATAAAGGCATTAACAAGGATGTGAAGTGATGGCTGACCCCTCACACTCTGCACTGTGTGTGTGTGCGGCGTAGAGTGTGTGGTGTGACATGGTAGAAGGGCGTGGTTACCTGGGTGTCCTCGAGATGACCGCACAGCCTGCTGGTATGACAGTGGTGGTGGTGGTAGGGCAGGATGCTGCTGAGCTGCATGCAGGTATTGATTCTGAGGCTGATGGGTAAACACTGAAGGATTGTGGGTAATGGGTGCAGCATGCAGGGAGGCGCCGGAGTGGTGCGTGCTCGGCCGAGGGTCGGCATGCTTACCGATCCTTGTGGCAGGAGGGTCCTTTTAATGGATGGGAAAAAAATGAATGAAATAAATTGTTAGATTTGAGGTAATGAAATAAAGAGTCTGACCAGAAACAACAGGACACCCACAATTATTTTTGGGTAAGATGAACTTCAAAACTGAGTCAAATATGAGCATAAATTTAATGGAAGGAACATTACATGTTGTAGGAGAATAAAACCTAAAACAAATCTTTACCAGTTAAATAATTTGACCACTTTATACCTGAGACAGGTCTAAGCAAAGCACTTCAATCTTATGTAGAAGAGAAGAACACCCTGTCTGCAGTAAAGCATGGCTGTGGCTCTGTTGCTGCTTTGCTTCCTCTGGCAAGGGAAATCAAACTCATCTTTTCGTTTCTTTTGAGACTGTGTGAAATCTCCTTTCTAACACTGAGCTGAAATAAGAGTGAGGTATATAATGTTGAAGAACGGCCCATGAAGCCTAAACACAGCATTACATAAACATGGGGTCAATCTTGGTCTTGTAGGTTCACAATTTGAGAAGTTATCGGTTATTTTTTGTAAGTTTATGCATGCTAGAGCAGTGGTCCCCAACCACCGGGCCATGGACCGGCTATTGATTACCGGCTGCACAGAAAGAATGAATAATTAGAGATCGCTAGAAAAGCAGTTTTTACTGCTTCTATTTCGGGTGTTATTGTCTTATTGTCACCCCTAGGTGGGAGCAGCGTCTCGTTGCAGCGAAAACAGCTCATTTTACATCGTTTGTGAGCAATATTATTAAACAATATTAAATCCTCCCTTCCCCAGCGGTCCGTAAAAATGATATTTTAAATGAAACCGGTCCATGGTGCAAAAAAGGTTGGGAAATGCTGTGCCAGAGCTTCTCTTTTTTAAAGAAATACACAAGCCCTAGCCTCATTAATTAAAAGGCTGTCGTCAAAACTCTTCACTTCAAGTGTCACTTCAAGTCTCAAAGCTAATTCACAGCCGTGAAAATCGCACCATGGACCGTGAAATGAGCCGTTTCCAGAGTAATATGCAATGTGCTGTTTATCCAAAACCTCAGGAACGTTAATACAGGTGTAACGGTTTACGTAGTCGGGGGAAAGACGACGGGGAGCGTTTTAGATTTGTTTTATGTGATAGTGACACCCAGAGTTCAAACAGTTTAAGCAGTTTTTTTTCTCTCTTTTTCTCCGAATTTTTCCCCCAATTTTCTCCCCTAATCTAGTCGTATCCAATTACCCTGATTGCGTTACGCGTCACCTTTACCGATACAACCCTCCACTGCTGACTGAGGAGCTTCGCAACTGTCACACGCCCCCCTCCGACACGTGCTCAGTACCACTGCCTCTTTTTTTACCTGCACGAGGCGAGTTTATATGCGGATCAGCCTTGTGCACGGAGAGCCACACCCTGATCGGCATTATTCCCCAAGTCTGCACAGGCGCCATCAATCAGCCAGCAGAGGTCATAATTGCACCAATTATGAGGAACCCTGGTCCGGCTCATCCCACCCTGTGAACAACAGCCAATCGTTGTTTATGTGGCCGCCCAGCCCAGCCGGATGGCAAAAGTGAGATTCGATGTGATGTATTCAAAATCCCAGCTCTGGTGTTCTAGCGTATTTTACCGCTGATTAATAGCGGCACGACTTTAGTTTTATTTCTAAAACACCTCGTGAGCTGTTTCGGCATCCCTGTTTTATACTGTGAATTACAGACAAAAAAAACTAACAATGAAAACCACCAGATGCAACATAACCACAACTAATGAGACTACCGTGACATCAGATGGTTGAAGGGATGTAGAATGGCGACATGTAAATAACACGCCTGATGAATTATGAACACGTTACATAATCCATAACTGTGACCTCACACGTTTGAGTCTGTGTGTATTTATGTGTGTATTTCTAGACGTGTGTGAGACTCACAAAGCTGCGAGAGGAAACCATGTTGTCGGCTCGTCCTATGGTGGCGTTCCCATTCATACTGCGGGTGATGCGCCGCAGATTCTCAGCACTGTACAATTCGTCCTCGCCCACTGGCACGTCATACAAAGGCTGAATACACACACACACACACACACACACACACACACAGTTTCAGATTTCACACTCTAATTAGCACTAATGTGCATTATTGTTTATTTCAGTTCTGATTAACTTCAAATTCATGACGTGCACAAATACATTAACCCTCTCCCCCACACACACTCACACACAAACACACCACTCACTCTCTGTACAGGAGCGCTGACATATTCCGGTGTCCTGTAGGCACTCCTCTCGATCTCAGCAGTGGGCGTTTTGGAGCGGTTAAGCGAGCCGGTGTGTGCGGAGGTGAGACGTCGTGCTGCAGCGGGACCTGCAAAGACAGAACATGGATCAAACTCATCCTTTCATTTCCTCAGACTGAATCTCAGTTTACATAAGACATGCCAATTTCACAAATACCCTTTCCAACACAGAAATAAGATGAGCTGGATGGAATGAGAGTGAGGTATGTAATGCTGAAAAATGGCCCAGGAAACCTAAACCCAGCATTACAGTGGACCCTTGACTTACAAATTTAATTGGTTCTGAAGGGCTGTTCTTAAGTCAAAATGTTCGTTAGTTAAACCTATTTTTAAGAAATCATGTAAATAGAATTAATCCGTGCCAGACCTCCCAAACCTCTCCCTTACCCCTAACCTTTCTAATGTCTTAAATGATCTTTTTTGTTAAAAATACAACTATATTTTCCCTTAAATCTTAAATAATAGAATAGACATTCCTGTAATAAACAATAATAAACAACAATACACAGTAGTACTGTACATAAACACACATCACATATCAGTACAGTACGTGTGCTGTATCATACACCATAATACATTTCCTTCTTTTTTTAGAAAATGTATCTACTAGAAACAACAACTCTCATATTTCTCTATTATTTCCTTCTTTATTTCAGTAGTTTTGTATTTTGTAGGTGTAACCACGAAAAACTCTCTCACTCACTGTCCCCTCAGTTTGATACACCGTGACACCTACTGGCAGGAGTAATTATACAACACAACTACGCTTTCTCTGCAGCTTCTTTTTGGCCCTTTGAATATAGAATTTTACAAAATATAAAGAAAACACCGAAAAAAACACAGTCCGCTGTCCGAATGTTCGCTCACTGTATATACAGAGGTCAACTTGTTCGCGATGTCACGTGTTTCGTAACCTACGTAATATCGTTCGTAACCCAAAATGTTCGTATGGTAAACCGTTCGTAAATCTTGGTCTTGTAGGTTCACAATTTTTATTATTAGGCATTATGAGTGATTTTTCTACGTTTATGCCTAATTAGTTGATTTTTGCCACATTAGCCAATTAGGTATTCCTAATTTTATTTCACTTTATATACACATAAGTAGTCAGTTAGAATTATAGGTTACATAACAATACTCATTGTTTCAAAGCTACCGGCCAGTCGGGTGTCTACACAGACATGATTGTCTTTGTCTGAGGGTGGTGGTTAAACAGCTTAGCTATTAGGAGGTGCACATTAGGAGGTGACAGTAAGGTTTCAATGCCGGTCCTAAGCCTAAAATTGTGTCATGAAGGGTATCTGTGGCAAATCAAGTACGTCAGGTTTTTCAAACCTTGGGTCGCAAGCCGAAAAAAATGGGACACAGAGAAAAAACTTGTACGTGATCGCTCCCTTGTGGAGGCTTTATGTTACATCTTGTATAAAGAGGGTAAGATGCATTGTGTTGCCTGGAAAAACCCTGAAGTACGTGGACCAGATTAATCAGCTGTGGCAACCCCCCAAAAATACAGGAGCAGCCAAGAGAAAAACAAAAGAAATTCAAAGCTCATAAAACTCATAAAACAGCTCAGTTCATTTTATCCTGACAGTAAGTTCAATCAAATCAAACATAATTTTCTTTAAAGACTTCAAATAAATACCTTGTCTACCAGTCGGGTGTTGACTGGCCCTACTGGAGCTCCGAGGCAAGCTGGGAGCCCGTAAGCTGGCCCTGTACAGCGAGTCCAGTTCAGACAACTCTTCCTCACAGGGTGAGCCACATGGCTGTGTAGTATTTTGGGAGTTGTAGTATTTGTTTACATTTTCAGCCCAGGACTCCACAGGCATGGGTTTGGCTGGTGAGTAGGAGCGTATCCCGAGGAGGGAGGAAGAGGAGGAGGAATGGCGGGCAGACAGAGTCGTCTCAGGATGCTGTGATGGTACACGGTTAAGAAGTGAGGACTGGTGAGAGTGACGCATGTGCTGCTTCTCCTCCGGGACACAGTTTTCAGAGGAGGAGGAGGAGGAGCATCTTTTCAAGTCACAGTGGGGGACGCTAAGGCTCCGGGATATGGCCAGGTGGCTCGGCCTGTGTACATAAGCATCCAATCTTTCTCTGGCCAGTGTGGGCATCTCAGGCGTAATGCTAACTGTCGGAATGGGTACAGAGCAGGCGCTAGCAGCTAAGGAACGTTCCTGTGAGTCCAGGTTTGGGTGCTGATGCTGTCCGTTATCAGTTGAAGCAGGACGCTGGGAGACCTCTCTGGAGTTAGAAGGGAGATCAGAAGTGGATGAAGCAATGGAATGAGCTTTTATGACTGGAGATGAAGGTGGACCTAAAGAACCTTCTGAAAGCACATCTACAACCTCCTCCTGAGCTTCGGTCAGAAGTATTTGGACCTTGACAGGCTGCTCACTGCAAACGACAAAAGAAATGAAAATGAATACTTGCCGATAATGAGCATGTATCTATGAGGGATCTTCAAAAAGTTTCTGCACTTTTATATTTGATATGATATGAAGCGGTGAGGGTGGGAGGAGTAGTAATCAATTGTGTCTGAGAGACTGAGAGATGCTTATAGTCCAGATTTAGCTCCATCTGATTTCCACGTTCTTGGACACTCAAAGAAGCTTTAAGGGGAAGAAGATTTTCATGTGATGATGATGTGCAAGCAGAGGTGCATCAGTGGCTACGTGCTCAACCAAAAACATTTTTTGTTGACGCCATTAAAAAGTTGGTACAACGCTGGAAAAATGCATCGGAAGGCGACAATGTAGAATTTATTAATAAACAGAGTTTAAAAGTGCGAAAACCTTTTGAAGAACCCTCAAACTTTTACATGAACTTCTGGAACTCATTGTGATTTAGTGCACTAGTTCTAAACTCTAAACCCATTAATGCTAACAATCTATATATTCTTACACTAAAATATGCAACAGATAAAACTGAATGAAGTGCTTAAAGGCAGTAAAACACACAATGAATGTAAACCCTTCAAAGGCAAACGCTCCCTTTCTAATCTTAGTAATATCTGGGTTACTGCAGCAATATTGCCGCCCTAAAACAAAACATACTCAAATGTATATCAAATAGGGCCCAGTGCTATCACAGGTGTGGACACCTGAACAAGCAGATTTCAAGTTTGGTTTACCTTTTATTTGCATTTCCCCCCCAATTTTCCTCCCAATCTAGTCGTATCCAATTACCCGATTGCATTACGCTTCCCCTCTACTGATGTTGACCTCCACTCCTGACTGAAGAGAGCCGTGACTAACACACGCCCCCTCCGACACGTGTGCAGTAGCCGACCGACGATTTGTGTACGGAGAGCCACACCCTGATCCCATTATCCCTTCTCTTTGTGCAGACGCCATCAATCAGCCAGCAGAGGTTATCATGTAGGCACCCAGCCTGCTGGTAGCGAAGTGGGTTACCATTTTTAACACTACTTGCTCAATGACCAAGTATCCATCAACCAGAGTGAAAACACCTTATCTTCCCCCTTGGTTACTCAGTGGTATTAAATTTAACCACTGGCGTCAAAGACATGCATTCATCTAGATCCAGAAACAACCCCAATATCATTTGAGTTACATTTGGGTATTTGTGTGTAATTTTGCATTTCATAAATCAGCCCTTTTCCTAAAATGGGGTTTGTGCTTCTTGCCTACGTCTTAATGTTTTATGTTAGGTTAGGAGTTACAGGTCCCTGGTAATAGTCACAGGAAACACCAGATCCCTTTTAAAATAAAAGTACACATCAGATATTTTGTTTAAAAAAATGTAATGAAAAATTGAATGAAAACGTAAAAAATAATATTTTTTTGGTTGGAGACCAGCAGCTGAGATTCACTGATGTTATGTATTGGTCAGTAAGTACTGACATAAATGTAACCCCTATGGAATAATCACAATATAACAGCCATGCTAAATTCATCCCTCAGGTCAGTTAAATCTGCTTAATGCGGTTATTATTCTTTAGTTATTATTCTCCTGTCCATCCGACAGATGTTTAGAGGTGCATGTGCAGGCGCTCCATTCGGAGAGTGTTTACACACACGCACACACACCAGAGGCAGCAGCAGGTACCTGAGAGGCAGTTTTTTCTTCTGTTCTTCCTGTTTCTCCTGCTGTTTGTCCTGCTGCTGCAGTTTGTCCTGCTGCTGTTGCATGCGCTGCTGCAGGCCCCGTGCTCTCCTCATACACTTTTGCATCCGACCCTCAGCCATTGTTCTGCCCTGCCCGATAGCACTGCCCTCATGCATGGCATGCCTTAGTTTGGCTTTAGCCAAAAACACAAAATGAAAGAAAAGGAAAAAAAGGAAACAAATAAATAGAAAATGCAATAAAAGAAAATGCTTCGTTATGGGATGCACACAAACACAGAGCTGGGCGATAATCACAACTTTTTTATAGATATTGATATTTTATCAGTTTTGGCAATGCCATACAAGTTAAAATAAATACAAAAAATGTATATATTTAAAGTGTCAGAACTTTTGCACATGCTCTATGCTCTTTTGTTCCATTAGGTTAAATTCAGCAAGTAAACAGTAATTGATCTTTATTTACACAAATAATGAGATCTGACCAGGGGTGTCCAAACTTTTGCACCTGACTACATACAGTGGATTAAGAAAATATTTAGATCTGGGTGGCACAGAGGTAAAACACACTAGCACACCAGAGCAGACATCTCAAACTTGTGAGTCTGATGACTACACATGCTTTAGATTTATCATATATGATTAGTTACTGTGCATTTGTTTTAAAGGCTATATTGCCTGTATATAAAAAGCCAAAAACATAGTTACATATTAGACGTCAATCAGTTTTTGTAGCAGAACCACATTAGCAGTAGTGAATTGTATTGAAGGTATTTTGCTAGTATATTGGTTGTCCATATCGCCAAGCTCTATGCAAATCAAAATTTGTCATTAACTGAAATATTACACTGAGCTGAAAAGCAGCAGGGGCAGGAAAAACTAAAGAGGACATGGATATAAGCAGAGACTAAAACATTCATAAATGTAATGACAACCCTGCAGCAAAAAATGGCTTAAAAACGATGGCTGAGGTTGTGAAAGTAAAATGAATTTGAAGGAAAATGCAACAAAAACATATTCAGCCATGAAACCAAAACAAGAACAATAAATCCCTCTACAAAACGGGCCTGAATCTAGATGTAGTATCGAGCCATTGTATGATCTTAGACGCCGTCAGCCCAGACAGAGAAAACGTCTAACATAGAAAGAGGAGAAGTGTGGAGGTGATGTGAAACCACTGAGATCAACACAGTGGCAAAAAAAGTGTGTGTGCACATGTGTGTATGTGGGTAGTGGCATATGCAAGTATGCAAAAGCCAGTAAGTAGCCCTAACACATGGACCAAAGGCAGGACAAAGTTAACATTTACAAACACGTGCAGGCTTCCCTGCAATCCCACACCATTCCCTAGCAGCAACTTCCTGTTTTCCCCCAATAATCGATAGGTCATTGCTGTAACTTAAGGACTGAATTCAGAGACATGAACATCTTTAAAACCGTATGGAGTGATACAAAGATTGCACTGGACTAAAGTCCGACTCTCTAGGATTAAGGCAGACATGGATCCTACACGTGACTGATGCAAGCAGGCCCCGACCTCTCAACTGCATATGTTTTGGACATGTCAGAAGCTCCATATATTCTGAGATTTTTGGGAGGGTAATTGACCCATCTTCTTTTATTGCCCTGTTTGGTGTGGCACTGGAGAAAAGCACCATCGGCAGGAAAGAAATTAGGATTATTAGTATTATCAGTTCTCTCCTGGTAATAAGATTAATATTTTTTTAGATGGAAGGATTCTGCTCCACATACAGAGCACATACAGACAGTGGTTTACAGAAACGATTAATTATCTCAAACTAGAGAAGATTACATATATTGTCAGGGGGTCCACTGGGAAATTTTATAGTATTTGCCAGCTTTTCTGGCATATATTGGGCAAATCGTGGCTAACAGTAGGACAACATTATTAATGTGTAACTTCACTGTAATGGTTATTTATCTTGCTTTGATTATATACTGGCTTTGTATTAAGTTTATATATGCATGTCTAGTTTAGGGGGAAGGGGACTTTGTTTCTCTTTGTTCTAATTCTTGTAAAGCAATGTTAAAAACAAAATAAACAGACTTTGATAAAAAAAAAAAAAACTGACCTAGAGAGATTTCTTAATATTAAATAAAGTGCTAAACTCAGTTTCCTGTCAGGATTATTACTGTACCGTAACTTTTTGAACCAATAACCACCAAGCAGTATTAATAGGACCCTACGAAAACTTTAAATCCACCTAAAACTTGCAGCTTAGTCATTTTTAATACAAACACACATACACACACCCACACACATTTATATAGCTGTTACAAAATAGAGAATGAAGATTTTAAAGTGCCCTACATTTGATACTACTGGTGCCACACTTAAGCAGAAACAAAGAACTCGACCTAGTGCTACTAGACTGGCTACTTGTGCATTAAAAACCATTACATTTACTCTACTGAATATATGTTATTTGGGGACAATCCGTCCAAAAGTAAAGAGAAAGACAGGCAGACAGAAGTAACAGATCTTACACACAATGTTCCTTTACCACAGATCATCATTTCTGAGTGATGATCCCGGTGTTGTGTTATGAATGGACAACAGGAGCCGCACAGGACCAGGATTACTCAAAGCCAGATTAGAAACACTCACATAAACACACACACAGAGGAGATGAGAGAGGGCAGGACTACTTTAGGAGGGTAAAGTGTTACTTACACACAGCTTCGTTTACTACTGAGAGTGCAGTGGCGACCTCGCCTGCCTGCTCCATCCTCAGAGACTGATCTAACAGAGCTTCAGCATCCAGAACGCACCGCTCAAAGCCGTCCCCCTTCCCTGAAGATAACACACAGCAAAGCACCGCGTCGCACCAAAGCCCAGAAACCCACATAGCCACATCCTCATGCACGTACACAAGTACGCATAGAAATCTACCAGGGGTACACAGGGTCAGATCCTGACTAAACATCCGGTGTGTTAATAAGCATTCTGTACTGCGATAATACACTGCAATAATTTAGATTAATACTGTACACTTTCCCATGTTTGATTACAGTTGTATGGCAGCATGAAATACTGAAATACATAAAAAGGGCAGCGGTAGCTCAGTGGTGAAGGAACTGGACGAGTAATCAGAAGATCGCTGGTTCAAGCCCTACATCCACCAACCTTAACCCTCAATTGCTTAGATAGTAATCATCACAGTTGTAAGTCGTTTTGGATAAAAAGCTGAAAATGTAAATGTAAGCATGAAACACTTGTTCCAAAAAGCAAGTAAAAAGTATCAAGCCTGTGTTTAAAGTTAGATTTATTTATTTAGGGGCCCAACAGTGGCCACTACGCGATGGTGGTGCTTGAACTGGCAACCTCATGATTACTGTACTTGCTATGATAGTGTGTTTACTGTTAGTGAGACCTTTTCTTCTTTTTATTTTTTCATCAACATAAACCAATTAGCAATGACTATTGGTTAACTGGGCAACAACTGGGCAATGTTTTGTCCGTCTGTTCCATCAGTGGTCCCCAACCATCGGGCCGTGGACCGGTACCGGTCCGTGGGTTATTTATTACCGGGCCGCACAGAAAGAATAAATAATTCGCTAGAAAAGCTGTTTTCACTGCAGCGAAAAAGCTCATTTTCCATTATTTGTGAGTAGCATTGTTAAATCCTCCCTCCCCCGCAGGTCCATGAAATTATATCTTATATGAAACCAGTCTGTGGTGCAAAAAAGGTTGGGGACCCATGTGTTACATGGGTACATGTCACTGGTTTTTATTTCCAGACATGTTTCTGGTCTGCACACTTGTATAAAGCCACTGTCACACTAAATTTCTGTTAGCAATCTTTGGTTAGCATTTTTATAGTACTTCTTGTGGCTGGGGCTCCTGCTCCTTGAATGCTAAAACAAAGGACACAATGTTTAAATAAAATCCAGATATAATATATTGAATCCATGTTTGGTGAGGATCTGCGCTTGTGTCACCCACCACACACCCACCAGCATGCAGCCCCAAGCAGCAGAAAAGCCTCAGTCGCCCTGTTTTTTTCTTTACCTTGACTCTGTAGCTCATCAAGGTCCATGAACTTGCTGGGTTTGGGGTTGAAGCCTACTGCTGCCTCTCTTTCCTTCTCCTCTCTCCTCTGTAGCTCCTGCTCTTTTGCCCTACGTGCCACCTCCTCCTGCAGCTCGTCCAGCTCGCTCCGGCCCTCCACCGCTGCACGCGGACACACGAACACACGTGCACAGGTCATTTACTTTGAAAATGAAGTCAAAGGAACAAAGAAGCAAGACAGAAAGAAGCGCCTGGGTTTGATTCCCAGACTGGGCAGTCAGGGGCCTTTGCGTGTGGTGTTTGCATGTTCTTTCTGTGTCCATGTGGGTTTTCTCCAGTCCAAAATCAAACCCACCGTGATCCTGACCAGGATAAAGCAGTGGTGAAAAGACAGTGAATGAATGAACTAAAAAACACACAAACATTTTCTACACACCTAAACTCAACTGACTGCTTCCTTTGATAGAAGCTTTGACATCCTTCAGCAAGGAACTGCTGCTCTTTGACTTCTGGACGTTCTTCCATGGAGGATCGACATAAGCGGGAGGCTTGATAAAACCTGCGTCTTTATAACTGAAAGAAATAACAGAAACATCAGGATTAGTGAGTCTATTTTACCATTTATTTATTTGCATAAAGTTTAACTGACTGTAAATAATAATGCTGCACAACTCAAAACTACAATTTGCGTGTACCCAAAGTCATGGACGTGTTTTTGATGTATTGCAATAGTCGAATTTTTAATCCAGGTGAACAGTGGGACAAGATGTATGTATTCTATATGAACCATATGTTACATATAGGGTCTGTCTGAAAACCTAGTAAGCTGCCTTGCTGCCTACTACCTACCTGGGATTCTAATAAGAAATCGAACTCATAAGGCAGATTATTTAGACGCACTACTTCGCACACTCTGCATTCTCAGCTTACTAAACTAACACAGTTAGCCTCAGGCCATTCAAACCAATAGGCTGAGGTGGCACAACCCGCTAGCAAGCCAGCTAACGTCTCCCTCTGTGTACCAAAACTGTTAAATTGTCCATGACAAGCCCGAATTTGTGCACCTTTGTACAAATAAAAAATATATGAGAATTTATTTACATGTGAAAAGATAAAACCTGACCCGCCACAACCCTGAGTTTGTTTGTTTATTAGGATTTTAGCGTCATGTTTTACACTTTGGTTACATTCATGACAGGAACGGTAGTTACTCATTACACAAGATTCATCAGTTCACACGGTTATATCGAACGCAGTCATGGACAATTTTGTATCTCCGATTCACCTCACTTGCACGTCTTTGGACTGTGGGAGGAAACCGGAGCACCCGGAGAACCCGGAGAACATGCAAACTCCACACAGAAAGGACCCGGACCGCCCCGCCTGGGAATCGAACCCAGGACAGGCGACAGTGCTACCCACCGAGCCACCGTGCCGCCCACAACCCTGAGTAGAATAAAGTAGTTAATGAAATGAAATGGTTATATTAACACAAACTTCACTGTAATTTTACTGCCTGCGCTTATGTCTTGGCAAACCTGTTGTATTGAGGGGTGAACAAACAACAATGCACGAAGATTTGCAAAATCAGCGTATCGTTACACCATAAATAGGTGGATATTTTATTTGTCGTCCCTTTTTGAGCTTATTACAGTGTATATGAACAGTGTGAGGGCAGGACATGTAGAAAATAATGGACTGCTGTGTGTGTGTGTAATAAAACAGACCAGTATTCCAGAAAATACCTCAAAATGTAATTTTTTAAGTTTATTTCTAAATAACCAGTGTTGTTTTAAAGATATGTAAAAAGTATGTACCTGTGTAATCCATTAGTGGTGCCCTCATTTATAGGCATGTCCAAGCTAACGGGGCTGTTGCTGTTCCTCTCACTGCTCTCGTACCCACTCTCCATTCTCTGGATGAGCCGAGAAGGTTCCGCCCCCCTAACCTGTGATAACGGTAGAGTCTTAGAGGCAGAAGTGGCATTAAACCCTGCACGCTGCTGAAGCGAGCTGGCCGGCGCCCCCTGGTGCCCTTCGGGAAAGGAGGTGCTCAGCGGGCTGTAACCGGCCTGCTTGCGTCTCTCTCTGCTGAAGATGCTGTCGATGTTGAGAGCATCTCGGCGAGGTTTCCAGGCTGGCCTGTATCGTCCTCCTCCGGAGCTGGACCTGGACTCGCTGCTGGTGCTGTCGGCCGAGAGAGGCCGGTTCAGGATGATGCTGCTCATGCTGTCCTTCAAGTCACGAAATCGGCTTAAGCTGGGTTTAGGGGGAGCACGAGGGACCTGCTGCTCTTTTAGGGTCTCTCCTAAGATAAGATAAGATAAGATAAAATAAGATATCCTTTATTTATCCTATATACATATACAGGTGTACAGTACAATTAAATTCTTTCTTCGCATATCCCAGCTTGTTTGGAAGCTGGGGTCAGAGCGCAGGGTCAGCCATCGTACGGCGCCCCTGGAGCAGACAGGGTTAAGGGCCTTGCTCAAGGACCCAACAGTGGCTGCATAGCAGAGCCTGGATTTGAACCGCCAATCTTCCGGTTCATAGCCCAAAGCTCTACCCACTAGGCTACAAGGAGAAGAGAGACAAGTGTACTGGACATGAGACAAGATACAGAGGCCTAGTTCATTAAATATGTCAATCTAAAAATAATATAGATTGTAAAGTGGTAGCTCAGCGGTTAAGGTACCAGACTAGTAATCATGAGGTTGCCAGTTCAAACCCCACCACTGCCAAGTTGACATTGTTAGGCCCCTGAGCAAAGCCCTTAACCCTTCAAACCCTGTTTGAATTGTATTCATTGATAATTGTAAGGTGCTTTAGATAAAAGCATCTGCTGAATGCCGCAAACGTAAATGTAAATTTAATACAGTAATGACAGTTGTAGCCTAGTGGTTAAGGTACTGGACCAGTAATCAGAGGGTTGCCAGTACAAGCCCCACCTCTGCCAGGTTGCCACTGTTGGGCCCCTAAGCAAGGCCCTTAACCCTCGATTGCTTAGACTGTATACTGTATACTGTCACTTAGACTGTATACTGTCACTGGATAAAAGCGTCTGCTAAATACTGAAAATATAAATGTAATGTAAATTACGATGACAAAGCTATCTGTAAATAAAAATAGCTACTCACTAGCCAATATAAAAAGAAACGCTTACACCTTGCTATGAGAAAATGTTTTTACTACTGTAGTTACATTTTTAGAGCGTCTTTCTAATACACAAGGTCGCTTTACATAGCGGGAGAAAAAAACACTTAAGTCAGAGGAGGATAAATAAAGTACTTAGAAAAAAAAGGCAGGTTTTAATTTATTTTATTTCTTTATTTGGGTTTTAATGCCATGTTTAACACATGTGTCATTTAATAGCAGGACAAGTATTATGTTTCTGTCTGCTTATTTTATCTCGTCTTTATATTTTGGTCCATTTTATATATTTACTTTCATTAAACAGGATTTAAAAATAAAGAAAATGAAGAGCAGAGACGCAGACTTTGTGGTAATGAATTCTATAGCTTGCCTACCAACAGTAACTAATCTGAATTCCCTTAGTATACAGCCTGTTTACAAGCTGCAGCTCATGCAATAATACTAAGCAAAATCAACACACTTCTACAAGGGCACTAAACGTACTGGATAATACACATGAGCTCACAGATGCCCTGAATTACACAGGAGACAGGAAACCAAGAAAACCGCAACCATCAGCTTCTGGCTCCTGGTCATGGGCTCTTATAGCATTGAATAACAAAAACGATTTCAGCTGTCCATGACTGCCACACATACAGCATCTATACACTGTGATTATTTACAGTATTCAGTCTTAAACCACATCAGCAGGTATTTACAGAAAACATTTGGGGTGAGACAGACTACAATTACTTTTGACTGATTATTACCTTTGAGGTATTAAACAGTGTGTTTAACAGTGCACAGTTCTTTTAATAACAGGATTTTATGTGATATGAATACCTTCACTGTGGTATCCTGCAGAAGACACCTCATCAGACTTTGAGGCTCGTGTTCGCTCCTCTAATCGGCGGGGACGGCTGGAGCTCCTCTTCCTGTCCAAGATCTTCTTTTCTGTTGTCGCGGATTTTCTGGAGGTGTGACGCTGTACAGACTCGCTGTCCGTCAGAGGACCTACACCACAAACTTCAGGAACAGAGCGGTCATAAATACCTCGAACATGACAGGGGACATGAACAGATTTTAAATCATAATAATATTTTAGGAATTTAACACTATAAGTACCCAAAGCCAGGCTGCTTCAATGTCTTCCCACGCTTGCTTGACCTACTTATACCTAGAAGTGTTGCGTCTTATGACCATTTTATCACCTAGCATGCTTACATTTTCAAAGACACACCAGTACAAGGTAGTTAAAATCTATTATCTTTACAAAACTAACTTTTGTTTACATTAGTGAGGAACAAAGCAACAGGTAACCATTCGTTTACTGTGACGTGTGTGTACGTGTTTGTATACATTCAACAATATATAATCCTAAAAGCACACGTTTGCACCACTGTGTCAGTGCATCTGGCTGTACCTGTCGTGTCAAGGCTGCTGTGAGACGCGGTTTTCTCTGGGTTGCAGATTATGGTTCCCTGGGAGTCAGACGAGAGGTGTGAGGCCATGGACTCATGGTGCGAGTGTTTGTAGCTGTAGCTGTCTGTTGAAGAATCGGTTCGGGTGTCGCTTGAGATGGATGGCTCACGACCTGAAAAATTCAAGCAGAGAACAAATTATCAATATTTGTTTGATAGTTGCTTATTTCGTTATAAACTGATTAACATTTTCTAGTGATGCACCTTAACCTCACTCATTTTGTGGCTCTATGGCTTCTGTTTGAGTAATGATCTGTATTTACAAGCCCCACCGTAACACCAGTCAGCGTTTACTTAGACACACACACAGCTTCTTGTATTTTAAGTTATATAAAATACAAACTATTTACCTCACAACAAAGTTTCTAGTTATTTTAGAGTTTTTACAGAAGTTGTTTTGGCCCTTCGAACAAGTTTTTGGCATACAGTGGTACCTTGTAGCTTGACATCCCCTACACTCGAAATCTTTAAAACTCAACGCCCTTCATCGAGAAATTTGTACCTTTAAACTCGACGGTTACCTTAAACCTGACGTGTGTGCGACTGCCGCTTGAGCGGTGCGGTAAAACATTATCAAAGTGCGTATAAGACAAACATGCATTTGAAGCATAAGGAAACAATAAAGGATAAGGGTAAAATGCAGGTTTTATTGTATTTATTATTGATTTTTAACAGTTTTCAGTTGTATTTCAGTGTTTTTATATTAGATGTGTTATTTCAGTGTATAAGTGTCGAAAACAACCCCATTATTTTACATAAGCCTAAAATATATGCAGTTCCAAGGGACCATGAAATGCCTTAAAAAGTTTTCCCATACATCCTTATGGGAAAAAATACCTTAAAACTCAACGTCTTTTGAACTCGACGCCACTCCCAGAACCAACTAACGTCGAGTTTTAAGGTACCGCTGTATATTCATTTATTAATTGTCTGTTTTAGCATCACTTTATCCTGGCCACACATACAATTAGGGTAATTTTTAGTATCTCCAATTGGCCTGGCTGCATGTCTTTGGACTGTTGGACGAAATCGGAGCACCCGCAAGGAAACCCACACAGACACAGAGAGAATATGCAAAGGACCCTGGTGAACCAGCAGGCCATTTATCTATTTATATCTACTACCATTATAATCTGCTAAATCCACCCTTATTTATATTACAGTCTAGAGCAGAACTGGGTGAGCAGAAACGATGATCTACCGGAGTCCTCGCTGTCATAGTAGGTTTTGGTGTAGTGGTGCAGGTCCAGGCGGGGTGTCAGGTCCTGCAAGGACACGGGAGAGCCGCGCGGGTCAGCGTAGAGAAGCAGCAGCGGCTGGTAGTGACCCTTTATACAACGAGACACCACGTCCCTCCATTTAGGCCCGATCTGTGAGACAGACAGAGTGCAAGAGTCAGTGTGTGGGTGAAATATATTAACTAGATGAGCAGAAAGCACTTCCAGTTACATCTGTATTAAACTAACATACCATTTTTAATAACCACACAAGTATATTACCAACAGATCATTCTGGAGTCCCGACACACGCTGTACAAACAAAACAAGAGGCCGAGAGCCTGCGTTTACAAGACCTTACCCTGAAGTGGATATCCTGAAGTGATTTTCTCTACAATCTCTCCATAATCAGCTGAAGACAGGACGCTCGAACAGAACCACGCAGTAATGCGACAGTGTGTGTGTGGGTGTGTGATAGTATCTGAAAGTGAGTATAAAAGTGAGCTGGAGTGCGTGTGTGATTTGCTAACATGGCGGGAGCAGTGTGGCTCTGTGATGGCCACACCCCGCTGCTGTCCAGCTGGACGGGATAAACAATAGAGGGATATCCTTGTTTCTGGTGAACTTTTTGTGCCGTGTCCCGCGGACCTCACGTGACGCCTCTCGGGAGACCATGAGAAAGCGTTTGCACCTGGGTCCACAGTATTATAACAACACAAAGCCCATCACCAAAACACATACACAACGCACACATAATAATAAAATAGAATCATTTAAAATCATTTTTCTAACACTGAATAATAATTAGACTGGAACGGTGGTGGTGCAGCTGCTGGGATACATTGGTTGCATAAATACAAACACCCTTAAATATACACTAATACTTTGTTGAAGTGGCTTTTGATTTTATGACAACATTCAGTCTATTTGGGTGGAAAACTAACGGCATGGCACATCTTGACTTGGCAGTCTTTGATCTCATTAGGGGCGGCATGGTGGCTCAGTGGGTAGCACTGTCGCCTCACAGCAAGAAGGTCCTGGGTTCAATTTCCAGGCGGAGTGGTCCGGGTCCTTTCTGTGTGGAGTTTGCATGTTCTCCCCTTGTCTGTGTGGGTTTCCTCCAAAAGCTCCGGTTTCCTCCCACAGTACAAAGACGTGCAAGTGAGGTGAAGTGGAGATACAAAATTGTCCATGACTGTGTTTAATATTAAACTATTGGTTCATTTTGAACAGGGTCTGCACACTTATGCAACCACATTATTTTTACTGTCCTCCTAAACAATCAGTTGGTTTTTCAACTGAATTGCACACTGTGTTCTGTTTTGTGTTTACTATGAAAAGAAGCATCATGTTTATCAAATCTGATTTATTAGACTGATATCTAATTTGATAGTGATTGACTATATAGGCAAGTATGTAATAAAAGAACACTAGGGCATCATAATGATGACATTGAGAAGAATGTCTGTGCTCTTCATGCGGAGAGCAGCTTTACCTCTTTGACATGGGCATCGTCGAAATACATCCACTTGCGGATCTTGGTCTGGAAGAAGAAGGTGGAGTAGTGTTTGCCGTAGTAACACACCATGCCCACTAGGTAGAGCTCTGCTTGTCTGGCCTTCTCCTCAGTCACCCTGGAGAAAAGCTGGAGGCAGCAGTAATTGCAGGTTATTAACACAGTCCAACACCGAGACAGACAGACACACACAGTCTGGAGGTCTAACACAGCCTTTAAGCATAATGAGTTCAACTCTGTAAGCACTTTTAAACGTTAGAGCAGTTTAGCTAAACGCTGAATGCTAGAATGTGGTAACGACACCAGAAAGCTTGAATCCTAAACAATTAAAAAGAGAGAGAAGAAAATTACTGCAGCACTGCAGATGAAACAGTTGAAACTGTTTTATTCTCATCCTTCTTACTTCAGCAATTACTAAAATAAACTTGATGAGGGGAAAATAATTCTTTGAAAGCCGAACTATATTTTCTTTGCTTTAAAAGATAAACATTTAAGGACCTTTTTAGTTTTAAAAACTGAAATTACCATTTAAACACCACATCTTCAGCAATTACATGTACGATCATACAAAGACAACACGCTTTTTATTGTTTGTGAAATACGGTAATATACTACCTATGCTATCAGCCAGTCAGGCATCCAAATTGACATTATTTGGGGGAAGGGTTTGTTGGCCAAAGCGCACTTGTCATTTTGCTATCAGTGTTGGTCTCTAGTCTTTAAAAGGGTTGTGTCGAAAAGGGCATCCGGTGTTTCCTGGGGTAAAACTGTGCCTGATCAGGTCTGTGGACCAAAATGATCGGCTGTGATGATTAATCCAAATTTTGTTGAGTGTTTTAAGCTCCATTTTAGTTTGCAGTAACTAATTAGTTGTTTCATCCTCAGAATACATTAAGTGTGTTATTATTATCCTTATTACAGCAGTTATAATGTGATAAATTATCAATACTGTTGCTTACGAATTCCTTGACCTTATTATTTCTATTTTGAAATGAACACAATACTTTAATATTAGAGTAAAGCACCTTGTCTCTGGATAAGGTTTAGATCTACCAACCACTAGAAACCATTCACTGTTGTCTAGGCCTCTAAATTGTGTTTATGTGTAAACGAGTCGATGTGTTTAACAAACACAAACATTTCTGTCATTACAAAATGACAGGGTGATCTCTTTGATTTAGGTGTGTTATTAGACATACTGGTCTTAATGGTCTCAACAAAGTGCCAAACCAAGCCCCCATGAACACAATATACGTTAAACGTCGATTTACAGATTGTGCTCAGAATTGCTGATCCTTTCTGGACGACACTATACGACCCATATATGAGTCTAAATTTAGACCATTTGACCATGTTGTTTTCTGTCCAAAACAGATAAAGATTATGTGATTGTATAAAAGTTTCCTACACCTAAAGCAAATTAAAGATGACAAAAAAATAGATATATTTTAACCAACATGACAAATTGTACGTGTCTTACAGAGGTTTTGGTTTTTAATCTTAGTAAATATTACTATTATAACATGAAATACGATATAAAACCCTGCTTTTCATGGTGTTCAGGTGGAGCAGCAGTTTAAAAAGCAGTTAAATTGCGTTTATTAGTCTCTAAGGTGACATAGCATTGCTGATTTCCATATAATAGAGGACTGTGTGTGTCACTAACTTTCCACTACCAGGTTAATCACACCCACTTTACAAGTAACAGTGACTTAAATAAGTGACTAAATGAGAACGCATGCGCACCCCTATGTAGAGTGTATATCAGATAAAAACTACACAAAATATCCCAAAAGATAAACAGATGCTGTGACAGAGTACGAGAGCATCTTACGTCTCCGAGGCGCAGGATGGTGCCCAGACTGTGGATGACATCTTCAGCCAGGTCTGAGTTTTCGGAGTCCCACACCAGACCGATGGTTATGATCTCTGGAGAGTTCATAAGAACCCGTCGAATCCGCAGCTTTTCTCCACAGTTTCCCTGCATGTGTGAGAGAGAAATGAATTTTAAAAAAACAAAATGATACCAGGGTGTCATGTAAACTTAATTGACTTTATTATGTTTTGAGCTCCAGCCAGTGGCTAGTAAAGTGACACTGCCCCAACACTGGCAGCTGATTATTAGAAAATTCTGAATTTTTGTTACTTTATTCATCCTAACATGGTTTGGTTAGAAAATCTGACAATTATAGCACTAATTAAAGCTATTTATTAGAAAAAATTCTCATTCTTACATCATGTTGCAGCCACTTGATCAACCTATATCTTTTTCTCCTTAGCAAAGTTTGATATCACCCCGCTCTCTAGCTGAAATGTACAGGTAAGCTAGGCTACACACTAAACTTCAAATTAAACTATGCTGATTTCCTTTAAAGAAAGTACAAAGATGTAGTTAAAACAAAAAAAAAACCCAGCCACCAAGCCTGTCCCCACTGATGAACTACATCTGGTAAGACAGCTTAATGTTTTAAAATGTGGCATTTAGGTTCTGATGTTTAGAAGGCATTGATTGACCACTCACACAAACACATCCAAATACATATAACCACACACACTGGACCCAATTACTGATATAATCAGTGGGTGAGGGGTTACACTTACAGGACAGTTACGCATGTCTCCTACAGTGCTCGCGTTCCTCAGCAGCTCACCAAACATATCTGGAGTTGGTTTCTCTCTGCATTCCAGCATCTTTACAGCCTGGTTACTGCACACACACACACACACACACACACATTTTTTAGATATACAAAATAATTATCTACGTGCAATACTTTAGTAAGTGAATTGTGGGAAACCACACATCAGTCACCCGGTTAACTATTTTTAGTCTATATGTGTAAAGTTCACTTAATCGCTAACAATTACTCAAACTAGTTTTTTAACTCGGTGGTGGAGTAGTATTGATAAACAGTACGCTGTTTTACTATTTTAGCTTACTCTATACAAACATTTAGGTATAATATAATAAAATTTTTCCCCAAAGCTCTAGACTGTACTGCATCTGCGTCACTTTAATCATAAAAAAAGTTGTTTGGTTGTTAAATCACATAAAGCCACAAAGTTGCAAAGCTGCAAGTTTGAAGCCTATAATTTTCTTTAAACACCTGATTTATTACAGCTGTTAGTAACTGTGGTGGCTGAAACATGTGAATTAAAATTAGAAGGGGTGTCCCTATACTTTTGTCCATATAGTGTATTGCCTTGCCTTTAAGTGCTGACTGACACCAGTTAAAATTTTACTCTTTTTCTTCCTCCTAAGAAATCAACACCCCGCCCCCCCTTTCCAGATGACATATTGATTGTGGACTATTCTCGTCACAGCAATGTTACTAACATAGTATACTAACATAGTAATAACACAGTAATGTGTGTTGTTCTAATATGAGCTTATAAAGTGCAGAAGTTTTGTAGTGATTTTTAATTCATGTTTAAAATGACTGGTCTCTATTAAAAACACATTGTTAGCTTGTTAGCACTCACTAGGAACATACACCCTGTTGTCACTCGCTGTATGTGTACAGTTAGAAACTAGAGCTGTTTTCTGTTGTCATGCACAATGTGTGTTAATCTTCCTCTGTTCTTTTATCAGTGGAAGATTTCTTATCGCAGAATGCTGTTGGCTTTATATTTTTGGTTGTAGCACTGACATTGAGGTGTTAAAGAATCCTAACAACACTGCTGCACCTGCTACACTTAAAAATACAATCCATGTCATTATCAGGTTAATGTCACTCCAACGCTCAGAATGGTCCACCACCTAAATCACATGTGATTACTTACTGTTTTTTTTTTATTTGATATTATGGTATGAATTATGGTAGGTGTAGCTTATAAAATACTAAATGTACCAGGTAAGTGTGCCTAATAAAGTGCTCTGTGTGTTCTGTCTGCTCTCAGTCTTGAACAGCCACATTTAACTTTCAGCCGGCGTCCTCACACGGTACACACCCACCACTCATGATAGTGGATCTGTTACAGAAGAAACACTGCACCATGTGCTCTCTCTGTGTGAGGCGCTGAACAGTAGCTGACTCAGCACTGAATCAGTCCAGCACCCTACTGTCTTTGCCCATTGCCTCATGGAGGACTGTATGTAATCTGATACAAATTTTTCCCTTATTTATTACATAACACTGTATGACTGACTGACTAAATTAATACATACTGGCTCTTATCAGTTCAGTACATTCAGTGGCCTGTAAAGTCAACAGATCTTATTCCAACTAAAAACCATGATATGCTATGGAGAGAAACTGTATCAGTGTTTACAGTGTGGAAAAAGTTTTAATCAACAGTCATCTCAAAACCCATCAGCGCATTCACACTGGAGAGAAACCGTATCAGTGCTCACAGTGTGGAAAAAGTTTTAATCAACAGAGTCATCTCAAAACCCATCAGCGCATTCACACTGGAGAGAAACCGTATCAGTGCTCACAGTGTGGAAAAAGTTTTAATCAACAGAGTCATCTCAAAACCCATCAGCGCATTCACACTGGAGAGAAGTCGTATCAGTGCTCACAGTGTGGGAAGAGTTTTACTACACAGGGTGATCTCAAAGTACACCAGCACATTCACACTGGAGAGAAACTGTATCAGTGTTTACAGTGTGGAAAAAGTTTTAATCAACAGAGTCATCTCAAAACCCACCAGCGCATTCACACTGGAGAGAAACCGTATCAGTGCTCACAGTGTGGAAAAAGTTAATCAAAAAAGTACTTAGTCTTTTATTATGGCAAGTTATATCCCAATATACTTTACTCAAAATATTATACTGCAAGCCCCCACACCACAACCTGACCAGGACAAGCCAATTAATAATAATCTTGTAAAATGTTTTGCTAAACAGGTCTTTTATAGAGACACGATCATTGGAGTAAATATTTATTGTGCACACAGCATTGCAGACAGAAGCACAACTGGACTCACAGAGGTTATAAAACTTTACTGCGTTCCAGTAAACGCAAAACTCAAGGCATTGACCTGATTTAGAAATGTGCAACATGTTTATTGTTGATGCACCAAGTGTTGGTCACAATAACAGTGCTATGAATCAAACTGACTGTTTAATGACTAATGAACTTTTCATTTCCCCGCTCATCACTAGATGCACGACGTCTTGTTTTTTTCAGTCTCTTTTGACGTCGTTGAGGCTGCGGTACTCACCAGAGAGAGGTGGTGGAGATGTAGTGCACCATCTGAATAAAGGGCAGCGGGTCTGATGACGCTCCACAGCTCCCACATACACACTACAGAAGAAAACAAACAGAATATGTGAAGTGTGAAGAGAAAAAAAAAAAAAAAGCGAATGCATTCATTCACTGTCTGTTTTACCACCGGTTATCCTGGTCAAAGTCACGGTGGGTCTGATTCATTTAGCAAAAGGTAGGAAATACCCCGGGCAGGTCACCTGTCTATCACAGGCACACACACACACTCACACTTAAAGCAAATGTAGTAGCTACAATTGACCTGACTGCATGTGTTTTAAGTTGTGGGAGGAAGCCCACACAAACACAGGGAGAACATGCAAACTCCACACAGAAAGGATCAAACCCAGGCCCTTGTGGCTGTAAGTCTTGCTGTGCGGCCAGGTAAGGGTCACTTAAGTTCAACATTAAGTAACTGATTTCGTCACATCTCACATTTGCATTCCAGTCAGAGTGGTTTAATCCAGGGTGACTACATACGCTATTCACAAGCCACAAGGGGTCACTGAGAGATTTGAGTATGAAAATGATGTCATTCAAATTCAATGGCCTGTAAAGTCAACAGATCCTAACCCTGCTAAAAATTTTACATGCTGAGATTCATTGAAACTGTTCTGATGGCTGTACTTTATCATGTACCTTTATCATGGCATCATAATACATCCCACTCAAAATATTATAGTGCAAGCCCCAACACCACTACCTGGCCAGTACCAGAAACTAATAATAACCTTATAACATTTTATATTCTTATAACATAAGCTCATCCCCTAGCTTTATGGTAAAAGTGTATGAGTCTTACCTGCTCAAAGAGGGTCATGGCAAATTTCTGGTGTGGAATGCAGTGTTTGGCTGTACAGATGTCCTCCTTGGTCTCATCAGAGATGTGGAAATGGATACGCATTAGTATGTTCTCCTAAGAAAGACAGAACCATGAGTAATGTTTTAGTGTCTCTGGTACCCTGTGCATACAATGAATCCCTCCATGAGTCCCTAACACATGATTCTAAACACGTGATCAAACTCTTGGTATTTTACACCCTCTATTCTTAAGCAGGCAGGTGATGCCAGTGTGGGAGTGAAAACACATGGTGCAGGAAGGTATGAGGTTGCAGAAGCCAGAAGCAGCACTGTGTTAGAATAAACTGAACGATTTTGGGACACACTGCACGCTGAAATATGAGCCAAGATGAGAGATGCAGACACACTGTCCTTCACACCTTATGCAAATCGATTCTAGCGGTCATAAGCATTTTTGGGTTAAGAGCTCTATCAGCTCTTTTAGCTTTGGCCAGTCGATGCTGGGCAGGGTGGCGGAATTGGGATGTGATTGCTTTTACACGGAAGATGGCTCTTTTCATTGAGCTCCTAATTCAATCCCATTAACCATAACTATACTGATCAGAGAACAAAACCACTGCAAAGAGCTCTGCAGTAAGCAGTTCAAGTAGCTGATCAGGACTGCGCACACAGAACTGCTCTGTCGAGAGCTGGTAGGAAAGACTTGTACAAATACCAAGATACCTACTGACTATATGTGCTTTTTAAGTACTCACTTTGAGTTTGAAAAAGAAAAAAAAAACTGACATGGGATCAAACTGCCCCCTTATTCTTGCCCCTGACCAATCCAAGGCTCCAACAAATGCCAGCCAGCCAAGTTAATGCAGAAAACTGTGGTTTGAATAAAGAAATGCTTGCTCAAGGATGAAGATTTTGAACTTAACCATCAACTGTATATGGATTAATAAGACGCACAATTTATAATAATAATTTGATCAATGCTGTGTGTAAGCCAAAGTGGCAAACACCATGCTCCAATATCCCAGAGTCACCACCCGAATAACATTATCTGTGAGTGTCTTGTAAAGTTCCATTTCTATTAATGGATGGGGTGCAGGGGGTGACAAAGTGTATGGAGTAGAAATGAGCTATGATCAGTAATTGCATTCCCACAAGGTTCCATTATATGGTATGTATATATTATTAAAATAAATGTTCATAAAAGATAAGTAAACCCCAAAATGTGGCCAATATAAGAACTTATTTTTGATAGATAAAATATAATATCAAATAAAAAATACTGTTATATTAATAATATATAGCATAAAACATATATACATATATATATATATACATACATATAAAACCAAGTAATCAATTAATCAAAATCTAAACTATATAAATATATGCAAACATACAAATATATAAATATAATTTATTATACAAATAATGTTAAGTTGCAGCCCTAATTCCATTCCCAAATTTCCAACCTTTAATGGTCTCACCAAGAAAATAATGTTTAAAAAATTGATTTCTTTGCATTTCTTAGTTTCTACACCAACAACAATCCATCAATATTTTTTTTACTAATGCACCCAGTATTTTTAATGAGCCTCTACCAAACAGTTAGATATTTAGAGTATTTAGATTCAAAGTAAGCTCAACCAAATGTTTTGGGGAGATCATTAAAGGGTTAATGTGTGAAAAACAAAATTTAAATCAAAACACTTTTTGTGAAATTTTTGGACGTTTCCACCAGATGTTATTATTGTATTATTGTAATGCTAGGAGAAAAAGTTGCCCAACATGAGGAAGAATAATCAGTAAGGTCCACCAACATCCACCAACTAATCCGGACAAAGCTGCACCTCGGTTTGCACATTTCACTATTGTGTGGATGCGTTTTGAATTTGGGGGGGGAACCTTCGAGAGTTGGACTCTGTTTGCTTGAGTTGCGAGATTTAAACTATCAGCAAGAGCTCACTTCTGCAAAAAGCGCTGACTTTAGCATTAGCGGCACTTACAAAGCACTCAGCAGCGTCGTCCATGATGCCAAGCTGGAAGCGCTGCTCGTCCTGAAAGGTTTTGGCCAGAGCGGTGCGCAGGGCGTCTGACGGCAGCACCTTCTCAGAGCTGTACTGGAACTGAACGAAAATGCTCTGCAACAACAACAAACATACATTAATTTACAACAATAAATGTGTACATTTGTAGATAAACAGGCATGCTAATATAGGAGGGTTCTTCAAAAAGTTTCCACACTTTTTAACTCTAAAAGAATTTAAAAAACAAATCAGCTCTTTTCTACGTCGTCACCTTCGGAGGCATTTTTCCAGCGTTGTAACAACTTTTTAATGGCGTCAGCAAAAACGGTAAACAGAAATGATCCGTCCATCAGAAGAAAAGAGGAGTGGATAACAGAGACAGCACAATTATGTGGTGATTAGTCTGTCCTCACCCTCTTTCATATCCCAGTAAACTAAAAACACCAAGGACCGGCCCTCGACACACGTTTAGCAGCCACGTTGGTACTCGGTTATGCAGGTGGATAAGTAACACCACATGATGATACAGCCTCTGAGCATGCTGGGTAAATATCTGTCAGGACAATGTTTGCAGCTCTCTATATTTTCATCTGGCTCACACACTACTTTAATCTTTCACGGTCCATCTTTCTGGTTTTAAATCTTTCCCAACCTCTCCGTGAACGCTGCCAGTTGGACTGACTCATTATAGCCACGCCAGACACGCCAAAGCACACTCACACGAACATGTTACGTAAGGGTTAGGGCTGTACCGATGGGATGCTAAGCACTTCTATCAGGGTGGATACCGGTCTAAAATTCAAAACCTTTATTGCATCAGATTTAGGGTAACCTTTTCCTATCTTACTGGCTGGGACTAAAATGTCGATGCAATCTTTCGGCCAGCACGGCTGATCCGGGGGGAATTATCTATAGGCCACTGCTGCAGGCTCATGCGGATCAATAACACAAATGACCTATACAGACGTGTGTCCTCCCTGTAGCTATTTAGAGATTGTATTTCAGTAATGTACTGGAATTTCTGTGGATAGGTATGAAAATGTTTTGGATGGATAAAGTTAATCAGCAGTTAATCAGGTCTGATGCACTGTAATAGTTTAGGCCAGAAATGAGTATAAATGAGTACTTGTCCAGTAGCTTAACCGCTAGGCTACAACTGCCTAATAAAATAAAATGATCGCAGGTCCTCAATCAGCAACTGAATTTTAAATAACAAAATCTGATCTCTCTTAACACATTTATTTTAGGTCTTACAAATTAAGCAAAAGGAAAAGAGAAATTCATTTGGATCATAATTCTTTAAATGTGAATTCCAGACAGTAATCCAGACAGAAATATGACCAAGAATGGACAAAAGATGGTCATCCTGAGGAATAACCACAGCTGTCTGAAGTCATTTATGTTCCTCAGTCACATCCTTCATCCCTGTGATGCATATTAAGAAAATTGACTGTAAAAACAAACTAATCCCAGATTAACTGAACTTTACTCAACAAATGCTGAAACACAAGCGACGAATTTCAAAGAAAAAACATCCCGTAAATGTAAACTGTGCAGGATTGATTCATACGAATTCTAAACTGATGGGTTCGTCTTTGCGGGCGTCCACTTTACCTTGAGAGCACAGAAGATGCACGAGTCCTCCATGCACTTGTGTGTGGTGAGCTGCCGGAAACTTCTGCGGAAAATGTCCAGGTGCCAGAGGACCTACCAGAGAGGAAGAGAAAATATTACGTGAACAAGGGGTTAAGCATTTGTCACCTCCTGTATTCCTGCTAAATGTCTTAACGTCTAAGCTTCAGCTCGAAAAATAAAACATCTCAACACTTTCACGCTGCCTGGTAGAAAAATAGGGAAAATAAAGTCCAGGTTGGAATGATAAACATCACAAATTACAGAGCTTGCTGGAGATGGTTCTCCTGAATCCAAGACCACAAAATGACACGATTAACCCTCATCTGCTCCAAAAATGCTCATGCGCCCCTTCAAATCGTCCAATAGGAAAAGGGGAAATGCTTCACCTGTTCACCATTAGCTGTCATCAGTCCTATGCGATTAATGATGAGCGCAGGACAGGATGTCAGAAGAAGGTAGACTAAGGAAGCGAGAGGAATCCAGACAGGTTGACAGGAAAAGGTAGTAAGAGCTGGGAAAACAGGCTGTGGTCTTCCAGATGAGGCAAGATGTGAAGTGTCAGTGGAACAAACCCTACCCTAGCATCCTTCTACTGGTCCTTTTTACACACACACACACACACACACACACACCTGCTAAACATCTGTGTGTGTGCAGAGCGCTGTAGGGCATAACCTGTGCCCATTTTCTTGATGCGCACGCTACAGCAGATGTCTGTGCAATTGCATAGTGAATTATACAGGAAGCTGTCAGTCCCCTTAGCACAACCTCCTCCTGCCTTGCTCTCAACAGATGCCTGATATATAACTTTTAACTCCATAAACCTCTGGTTTTGGTCGATAAAAGCAGTGGTCCCCAACCACTGGGTCATTTATTACCGGGCCACACAGAAAGAATAAATAATTCGAGGTTGCTACATCAGCAATGAAAACACTGCTTCCATTTCCAACACACAGTGTTTATCATCTCTTATCACCCCCAGGCGGAAGCAGCGTCTCCTTGCAGTGAAAAAAGCTCATTTGTGAGCAGTGTAGTTATTCTATTTTAAATCCTCCTGCCCCCGCCGGTCCGTGAAATTTGATCTTATATGAAGCCGGTCCGTGGTGCAAAAAAGGCAACAGCTGTGCCTCGCACACGCCCTACTCCGACACGTGCGGTAGGCGATCGCTTCTTTCAACTGCACCAAATGTGTTCATAAAGAGATCTGTATCGTGCAGAGAGTCACGCACTAATCTCCATTATCCCCCGTCTCTGTGCAGGTGCCATCAAGCAGCCAGCAGAGGTCGTAACTGCAGCAGTTATGAGGAATCCCTGTGACATTCCAACCCTCGGACAAGCCAATCATTGTCCATGTAGGCGCCCGACCTACCGGTAGCAGAGCTGAGATTCGCACTCATGAGTTTGAGGCCTGCTTTAATCACGCACATCTAGTATGGATGCTTCACCACACCCCCAAACCTTAGGGGGGGTTAATTAGGTACACTCTCCAAATTGCCATGGATGTTTCATTTTATGGGTGGGTCTCGCTTCTCCGTATTCACCCCATCCATACCTCCAGCTTCCTGGACAATAGCCGATAGTTGTATGTATGTAGACGCCTGACTGGCCAATAGCACCGCTAGGGATTCAAACCCTGGATCCCAGTAGTAGTGAGCTAATAAATTTACCGCTGCACCACCAGAATCAGCCATCATATAATGTAGAATTTAAGAAATGACAGTATAGTCCTGGAGGTTAAGAAAGGCTTTTTGTCGTATGGTTGAGCTCAATGACTGAAAGGAATGCACACTACAGGAGGTTTTAAGATGGCACCTCATTCTGCTCTTCAGGATACATGTATAGGATACCGAGGACAGAGAGAGGAAGAGAGAAAAGAAAGAGGAAAGGATGGAGGAGCCACTTCCAGTACCTTATATTTTTGTATCCGGCTCCATCTGCTTCCTGGGGGTGGGTTGTATGTTTGTGTGTGCGTGTGTAAGTGTGTGATTAGTGGTTACACAATCGACTTTGTGATTACTTTATGGAACCAATTTTCTATTTACAAGACTAAAATCCACATGCAGCCAAACCAGGTCCTCCAGTATCACAGATATGCAAGCTGATTCATTTACACGTTTTGCTGTTATTTCGCTGCGACATGAAGGTGCTGAGTACACATCCTGATCTGCAGCGCACAGCACCACCCTTGACCCAGCAGGGGAAATTAAACCTTTGTAAATAAGAGCAGCCTAGACACAACATCTTCCTCCTCTTTCCTGGTCTCATCCTTTTTTTCCTCTCGCACTGTGTCCTTGGCTGTGCTTGTTTTTAATCACACTAGGCTGAAAGGCAGAAAGAGACCTTTTCTATTGATTCTTAAATGGTTCAGAATTTATTTATTCTTAACAGATCATTATTATTATCATTATTATTATTATTATATTAGGATTTTAACGTCATGTTTTACACTTTGGTTACATTCATGACAGGAACGGTAGTTAATCATTACACAAGATTCATCAGTTCACAAGTTTTAAATGTCAAACACAGTCACGGACAATTTTGTATCTCTAATTCACCTCACTTGCACGTTTTTGGACTGTGGGAGGAAACCGGAGCGCCCGGAGGAAACCCACGCAGACACGGTGAGAACATGCAAACTCAGCACAGAAAGGACCAGGGCTGCTCCACCTGGGAATCGAACCCAAGATCTTCTTGCTGTGAGGTGACAGTGCTACCCACCGAGCCACCCCTTAATAGATTAAGAGTAATTTGTTAAAAGTACATTTGGTTATGACATTCCTCTGGTTTTAAAATTGTATCTCTGACAACTCATTAGGATCTAGCCTACACAATACAATAGGGATGTCCCGATCACGTTTTTTTGTTCCCGATCCCGATCCGATACCGAGTCTCAAACCGATACTTGTATTTTCTGGATATTGTCTAGATAAGAACTGGATAATACTGTTCACACAGTGCACACTTCAAGTACATTACAGTTATTCAAATTAATCCAATGTATATGTTTAACAACTGAATAGCTCTGCAGTGCTGTAGGAAAAAAATTGCCTGCATCCAAGCTATTGCTTAATGTTCTTTTATTTTTACAAAATAATACTAAACAAACTTAGTGCAGCATTGTAGTAGTAAAACTAGAACACTCAGAATGAAGTGAAGGTTCTTTTTGAGGAAAATCAGCATCTCTGGCGTGTTAGCGGACAGCCGGTTCCTCTTCTCATCATATAATAATAAACTCGCTGTATTCGGCTGAGTGTTTATTTTTTAGGTGCTGTATCAGATTGGTTAAATTATATCTGGTTTGTTTATGAGCCACCGTACTTGTAGGCATGTTGTAACTAAGCCAATCAGAGTGCTTAATACTGAGATGTCGTTCAGTCTTGTAACATGGTAATGCTGCATGTTATGGTCCCTGAAGTTTTCCTACTGGGATTAAAAGTTATTGTTTTGTAAACCGGAGTGATCCTGGACTCACACACCATATAAACAGTAAAATTCTACAGTAATGAACGCAGCGCTGCTCCCACCGCCTCGTGAAACGCTCGCATTGCAGACAGTACACTTCACTGTTGGACTCTCCGTTTACGAGACCTGCTTGACCGCTGACGTAAAACAAAGGATCGGGCTTAGTATCGGGCTTAGTAAAGCTGATACCGATCAGATAAAAAATGCCTTGATCGGGCCCGATTCCGATCTTTGAGATCGGATCGGGACATCCCTACAATACACTATGCTAAGCTAAAAAAATCCAAACTTCTACTGAATTTGTTCCATACGTTGGAGAAAATTAAAGAAAACATGAATTCATCTACCAGCTGACCTTCTTTTATTGAACTGATGTCCACTTCCAATGAATGAGTATCTCATTGACGTTTTTACTGATGAATAAGACTGTGACTCGCCAGTGACTATGCAGCCTCACACAGAAGGGTTCGCACTGCTTTGGAACATGTTCACCTCATTAATAATATTATTAAAATTAAAATGACCTGAATTTGAGTCACAGTAGCTCTTCTGTTGGTTCAGACCAGATGCCACCAGAACCCTTCAGTCCACTAATAATGTGGCTAGGCTGAAAATCTGGCGGTTTGTGTAGTGTGTGATCAGTGTACGGTAACTACAGTAAACACAATGACCACACCAATTATCACAAAGAGTTGACGGCGTAGCAACATGACATGACATGACACGACACGTGTACCTTAGCAGGTTAGCAAACACTAATTAGGGATGATGCAGCAGTTTAATCACTTCCACCAAGAGGTACTCACACACTGATCAGCCATAACATTAAAACCACCTCCTTGTTTCTACACTCACTGTCCATTTTATCAGCTCCACTTACCATATAGAAGCACTTTGTAGTTCTACAATTACTGACTGTAGTCCATCTGTTTCTCTACATGCTTTGTTAGCCCCCTTTCACCCTGTTCTTCAATGGTCAGGACCACCACAGAGCAGGTATTATTTAGGTGGTGGATCATTCTCAGCACTGCAGTGACACTGACATGGTGATGGTGTGTTAGCGCGTGTTGTGCTGATATGAGTGGATCAGACACAGCAGCGCTGCTGGAGTTTTTAAATACCGTGTCCACTCACTGTCCACTCTATTAGAAACTCCTACCTAGTTGGTCCACCTTGTAGATGTAAAGTCAGAGACGATCACTAATCTATTGCTGCTGTTTGAGTCGGTCATCTTCTAGACCTTCATCAGTGATCACAGGACGCTGCCCACAGGGTGCTGTTGGCTGGATATTTTGGGTTGGTGGACTATTCTCAGTCCAGCAGTGACAGTGAGGTGTTTAAAAACTCCAGCAGTGCTGCTGTGTCTGATCCACTCATACCAGCACAACACACACTAACACACACAGTGTACCTTGAAACTCAGCATCAGTTGGTTCTGGGAGTGGCGTCGGGTTTAAAAGACGTTGAGTTTCAAGGTATTTTTTCCTATAAGGATGTTTGGGAAACCTGTTAATGCGTTCCATGGTCCCGTGAAACTGCATATATTTTAGGCATACGTAAAATAATGGGGTTGTTTTTGACACTTATACACTGCACTTTGCCTTTTCTTCTTTATTGTTTTCTTATGCTTCGTAATCGTGGAGATGCTTGATCTTGGAATACCGTGTTCCTTAGTGGAGAGAACTTATGAGCAGTAATAATGAAGAGAAGTTTTGTGTTTTTGTGTTGTTCTTTTAATACATTAAGTCACATTAAGCTTAAGTGTTTAAAACACAAGTTTAAAAGTGAAACAGTGAGGAAAATCCAGATAAACACAGATACATGTGGAGCTTTCAGACTGGATTTGATTCACACAAATGTAGATTCGTCTCATATTCACACTTTGACGTTTTACCGCAAGCCGAGCGCTGAACAAAACGACAGTCGCGCACACGTCAAGTTCAAGGGTACAAATTTCTCGACGAAGGGCATCGAGTTTCATAGATTTCGAGTTTAGAGGACATCGAGTTATATATAATAATAATTGCTCATGTTAGAAACCTTTCCTCCCAAAATATTGTTTCACAAAGTAAAATAATCCACGTGTGATTAGTTCTTTTATCCCACAGCATGAAAACCCACGGGTCTCTAGCTGTACTTAATCACCCAGGGACCACAGGAGACAGAAAGAGGATCCTCGGAGGTATTAATAAAACCTTCTCACAGCGCTACACTTCATTTCAGACAAAGAAATGACTGTCTTTGCCCCCGAGCTCTTGATCTTCTGTCTGGACATATTGTCATGCTTTAAATTAGCAAGCGGTTAACAGAGCGGCTCAGCCTATCCCCCCCGACTCATAATTCTTAGCTATTATTAGCTAGCCACTTTCATAAAGCTTATTACGCAGATCATATAGCTTCAATTCATTTAATTTATACAGCCTATTATGCAGTGATCTAAAAATAGACGGGACCTAATGGCAGGTTGCGTGCTGGGTAATTACTGACCAGGCTGGCGTAATGCTGAACGTTTTATTGCGGGTTCTGTTGCACACTTGGTTGAGTCATAGAGTCTTAAGAAGGCAGGTGTGTGCTGATCATGCTTTAAGAAAAGGCCTAGAGCAACACGCTATACCCCACCACCACCTTCCATGTGTTTAAACATACAGTTACAATCAAAATTATTCAACCCCCATTGCAAATAAGGTTAATTAGCAAAACGTACAAACTTTCAGCTGTTTGCAATAAACCAGTCAAACAAGACCAACGAGTGGTTTCTCTGAATTTAGCACAAAATGCCACTTTTAATGACTCCTACAGACTCAGAACTATTCGGCCGCTCCATGACAAGCATCTCTAATACTTAGTAGAGACCTTTTTGCTGTTATGACCTGCTGCAAGAATGATGTATAGTCAGACACCAGCTTCTGTCAGCGTTCCTGAGGAACCCCGGTCCATCTCTCAAGAACAATGGCATCCAGTTCACTCAACTAGGCCTACCCCTTTAGTTTTGTTCTTTGTTAGATGTTCTTTTTTATATTTTTTATATTTTTTATATCTTATTTTTGGGCAGTTGTAGCCTAGTGGTTAAGGTACTGAACTGGTAATCCAAAGGTTGCTGGTTCAAGCCCCACCACTGCCAGGCTGCCACTGTTGAGCCCTTGAGCAAGGCCCTTAACCCTTAATTGCTGTAACACTGCATTCGGGGATCAATAAAGAAATCAATCAATCGGTGTTCTTGGGTTTGTGAGCTGCAACTGCCTTCTTCAAATCCAAGTCAGGCAACTGTGAGGGCCACTCCAAAATCCTGCTGGACTTCTTCTGAAACCAAGCTTTGATGGACTTTGAGGTATTCAGAACTCTTTGTCCTGGTTGCAATGGGTCTGATATCACTGAGCACAAGACAGAAATATTGTGGACAGGGCACCAATCCAAGGCAGCGAAGTACAAAGTGAGCGCAATAAATACCAAAACAATGTGGCAGTTTGTGTTGAGTGTAATCAGTAATCAGTCTACAGTAACTACAGCAAACACAATGACCACACCAATTATTACAAAGATTACACGTGCACCTTAAGCAGGTTAGCAAACACTAATTAGGGATGATGCAGCAGTTTAATCACTGGTTTCAAATGTTCCATCAAGGGCTACTAGCTCAGCTTGTTTAATATCTTATATATATTTAGTATATACACCGATCAGCCATAACATTAAAACGACCTACTGGTTTCTACACACATTGTCCATTTTATCAGCTCCACTTACCATATAGAAGCACTTTGTAGTTCTACAATTACTGACTGTGGTCCATCTGTTTCTCTACATACTTCATTAACCTGCTTTCACCCTGTTCTTCAATGGTCAGGACTCTCCCAGGACCACCACAGAGCAGGTATTATTTAGGTGCTGGATCATTCTCAGCACTGCAGTGACACTGACATGGTGGTGGTGTGTTAGCGTGTGTTGTGCTGGTATGAGTGGATCAGGATCATCTAGTATATAGATTGTATAACTGCTCGTGTCAGAAACCTTTCCTCCCATACTGTTGTTTCATCAAGCTGGGTGGCAGAGACAAAAATAGACATTAAATAGATGTAAATGACTACTCTACCCTGTAAAGTGCAGGTTCTCTGTAATCATCAGACTCTAAGTGGGATCAACACAGCCAGACTGGTTATTATAACAGGCTGCTACAGGCTGCACGTCTATATTATTATTATTAAGTTATACGATTAAAAAAATATCCTGCCAATACGATTCTAGTGAATTATCGAGATTAGATGCTTCAAATATATGTAAATGTGCGTGTTTAAGAAATAAACAGTTGCTTAATAGTCTAATCGTAATTGTTAGCTGATAATTGAAGTTAATCTAAAAATTGTTAGGTTCTACAATCCCACATTTTAAAGTTTCTGCAATCATCAGGTTTATTAACAGTAACTTTATTATAACACTACTCTCTGTCTTATCTTTAATGTCAATCAAACCCTTTACAACTATGGACTAATAAAATAAATTATATGCAGAATGTGCTGGTGAGAAGGTTAAGTATTAACCTTGTGTCACGTAATCCATATGAGATCAAATAAAAAAATAAAAGGACTAATAATCTTATTGATTATTATTTGGCAGGCAGGTACAGCACATCTGTGTTTGCTGGAATTCAGCTGTAGACGTGTACTACTGCGGTAGGGATGCAAATTTTGTCAATCTCTTTTAACCAATAACTCATCATTAGTAAATTGTTAAATATTAACCAACAAGCATAAAGCATCCTGTTAAAATATACAACATGAGTTTCACATGTTTTATTTAATACATTACATTTAATACATTTAGTACATTAAAGCTTTTCCTGATAACATTATTGTAGTTATTACCAAAGAACAAGAGTTTTCAATAAGTTACACACAGAGCCGAACAATGAGAGCTTGACATGCAGTCAGACTCCATACTGATGCAAAACCTTTTTACAGTCTGTGATTGTAATGCATAATAGATTAGCTGTTCGTTTTTTTAAATCATATAAATACGCAAAAAGCTCAGATTACAAATACGACTGAAGGTAAGTCAGAGGAAATTTCAGAACGGCGAGTTTCCTACTCTTTACAGTCAGCAGCTCCGTGTTTAACTGGAATTAAGTGTATCTGCTGGAAATCTATTAAAATGACATTCTTAGGAACAAAGACTTCTCTGTTGGTTATCGATTAACCAGTTAAACACTGATGGTGGACAGTGTGGGACAGTGATAGCCTAGTGGGTAGAGCTTTGGGCTGTCAACTGAAAGGATGAGAGTTGGGCCCACTGTTGGGCCCTTAAGCAAGGCCCTTAACCCTTGAACATGCAGACTCCACACAGAAAGGACCCGGACCGCCCCACCTGGGGATCGAACCCAGGACCTTCTTGCTGTGAGGCGACGGTGCTACCCACTTAGCCACCGTGCCGCCCCCCTGTGCTCTGACCCCAGAAAAAAAGAATTTCGTTGTACTGTACAGCTGTATACGTATCTAATCTTTTAACTAGAGATGGAACGATCGATCGGCTATGAATCGGTATCGGCCGATTTTTAATCAAAATATGCTATCGGCGATCGGCCGATATTTCCTAAATGTAGTCGATCCGATCGTGTGATATATAAAAGATCACGTTAAGTTAACAGCTCAGTGGATTGATCCAGACTTTGAGCTACGAAGCACCAACCATCACATCACCATTCATCAACCATCGTACAGAAACCATCGTGAAAGCTCATACGATGTAATTTTGCTGATTGTAATATTTACTTTAAAAAGATAATTCAACCCGGTCACATCTGAGTCGATTCTATCAGCACGTTATATAAACTCCTGGTTCACTTTGGTAAATCGTAAGCGGTTCTTGCTTGTGATGTAGATGAGAACAGAAAACGTTACAGAGCCAATCAGAGGCAAAAGTTTATTCATTACCAAATTCGTTAGTTCAGGATCATCTGCTGAACTTTTAGGATCATCAGAAAACTTTTAGCTCCTTAGACAGAACGAGTCTGACTCGGTTACAGATCTGTGGTAATAGCAGTTTAATGAAGCTTTTTAATGTAAGAGAGTCACACAGAATGTTCTGTAGTAGCTGGTGTTTATTTAAAACCACGACATTAATTAATAACAGTAAACACGGAGAGATGACTGAGAAGAGAAACTTACGCTTCACATAAAATGAATCGACTCATGAATCACTTTAAGCGATACAGTGAACAGATCATTTCTCTTAAAGGCACAAACACACACACACACACACACACACACACACACACACACACACACACGCTGCTCCGGTTTATCTTCACTGTGAGGCTCTTTTTAAGGTTTTTTCAGACTGAACTGGATAACATTAAACCTGTGTGTGTGTGTGTGGTCAGTTAGACTAATGAAATATGTCTCCTGTGGGTAAAAAAAATAATTGTTTGATGTACTTTATTTACTGCTAAATTTGCAACCCCCCCCCCCCCTCTCTAGATCACTGGATCCCTAGTTAATCCATAGTTAGTTGACAATCATGATACAAAACAGCTTCTATTTATGTTTAATGTGTAATAGTGCCGTGATTCATGACTGAAATAAAATAAATGGATAAAAAAGTTTATTTTTCTATTCAGCACTTTCTATGAATGAGTGTGTAAGCAGTCAGCTGGAACATGTGCACTAAGGGTGGGTGAGGGCGAGTTACAAATCAGCAGTCGGAACTCTCTGTACCGCTTGTGTGTGAGATCGGTTGCTCCGATAGATCAAATCGAACATCAGCTGTTGGAAATTAAATTTTTTTTAAACAAACAGCGACTTTTCAGTCAGTTATCGGTTAATTCGTTCACCGTTAACATCACCAGTTCTGGTCTTTTATAAAATGAACAACGAGTTCTGAAAGTGATGAACTGAACTGATGGTTTGCATTCTGAGAAATAAAACAGTAAGCACTCCTAGTCTACTCATCCTGAACGTCTAACATCCCTCATCGCCCTTACTGGGGTGTGTCGGGTTTCTACTAAGTCACACCACACAATCCAAGAACACATGCTGTGGAACGCCATTAGCTTTTATAAAGCTTCCTAACAGCCACGGAAACACAAACATTAAACAAAATGATTCACTGACGAGCCCCACCTAGAATGTTTCCATATAAATGAGAAAGACACCAGGAAATGATACACACACACACACACACACACACACACACAGGTCTGTCCTAAAAACCTGGTGATCTCTCTACACAGACGCATTCTACATCGTCCTACACTCCCGAGAAAAAGGCGTGTCTCAATTCTCAGATTCCTTAAAATGTTCCTACTGAGGCGCCCTAATTCTGAGTGATGATCTGAGTAATGAGGGAGCGTCCGAGGCAGACAAATCCGGAGCAACTAACGGAGTTCTTTTCAAATGTACATACATTCATATTGATGTTTAGTTTGTATAAAGGTGTGATTATACAAGTGTCGTTTATATGTAAAGTCAGTTTAATCGTTTTCGGTACACAGAGGGAGACGTTAGCTGGGATGCTGGGATGATGTTGTGTCGCCTCAGCCCGATGGTTCAAATGGCCTAAAGCTGCTGTGACATATTGGCGTAATCGCTGTACAAGTAGTGCGTCTAAATAATCTGCCTTATGAGTTCGATGTCTCATTAGAATCCTCTCTACTGAGGCAGCTGATCAGGTAGGCAGTAGGCAGCAAGGCAGCTCACTAGGTTTTCAGACAGACCCACGATCTGGTACTAATCAAGCTCTTGGTTAAGAGTCAGCGGGTGAGTGTAGATTTAAAAATCTTACCTGCAAAGCACTGTTGAGGAAGCAGCTGTTCTGTCCTGGCTCATTGCTGAGTCCTTTGCTGGGGGCGATAGACGTCATGGTTCGGGGGGTAAAGATGCCCTGCAGCCCACTGCTGCCGGATGCAAAGTAGTTCCTTTTCCATGACATGATGGAATGAAGTTTTAGTGACCAGTCTGTCCCAGTAAAACCGACCACTGGGTCATAATCTCAAAACAGCCCACACAAGTGCACCATAATTCCTTTGTTACGGCCTTCTGAATCAACCACACACCCGTCCTCTGGTTACACTGCTTTCCTTATTCACGTCCTGACTGAGGCCGTGCTTGTGGAATCCTACAAATCTTGATTGTGTGGGAGGTATGTTGCTTCCACAGTCCAGGTTTTTGGATGAACGAGGTCGGCGTCTTGTTATTTTTCCACTTGTGGATATATCAGTACATTGTGACTCTTCACACCTCGAACAATCTGGAAGAACAGAGAGATAAACGCATTTAGAATTTGCTCCAGGTTTACAGTACACAGAGCCGCCAACATTTTTCTCCTTTACAGTCACCTGATAACAGGCTAGAATTCCACTGCACGCTGAAAGTACGACTGGACGTTCAAAAATAACTGCTGGTAGTTTTTTTTACTATGTCAAAGCTTCCAGACCAGGATGCTAAACATACTGGGAATCGAATAATGAAAAAATGGATACGGTTTAGAAATCAGTGACCCACTGCTGGACCAAAACAAGCATTATATGAACTACAAAGCAAAGAATTTGGATTATAATTAAAAAATTGCTTTCAAAATCCCTTCAATCAGAGACCAGATAGCTGCTGTGTGATGTAACCACACGAAAATGGAAAAAATGTAACAGCAGGTAAAGAAAAGTATTTCATCCAATCATCTACCAGTTATCATTGCACAAACACCCACAATATTTTTAACAATCATACATAAATAGGCATATTACCCAGTCCTAAAATGTCTACATAATAGAACCAGTTGAACAATGTAAAACATCTCTTTTATTTATCAAAAAAGATCTAGTAAATAATTCTAATAGTCCCACAGTCCCACAGCCTGTTATTAATGTGCTGTGTGGGGTACGCAACGTGTCAATTTAGGCCAAGAGATTAGCCAGATCAGACGCTGGGATTAGTCTGGCTCTGTCTAGCTAGATAACCCAGTCCCACGTACAATAAGAAGCTCCCAGATGGTTACGTGCCTTTGTGGGCCTATAGCGAGTCCTGCGGTCACATGGTTTTGGTGAGGCAGGAGATCCTGGTAAACAAGATTGGCTCACAGTTCCAAGTAGGAACAACGTGTCCTTACACACACGTCCTGTGAAATGTTTACTGTGACAACTTCTCTCGTCTGTTTAGCTATACACTGACCACAAGATTGAGGCAACACTTAAAATGACACATCGGATTTCAATGAACGGAAGATTGTGTAATCTGTTGAGGATAAAATGACGTAGCAAGGGTCAACGGAGGCCAAAACCACAAACCCAATGAGACCTGGATTCAAAATTACAGGCTAGCACATCAGTGCTGGGATTCTGAACTTCTCTACCAGTCGGCTGGACGCACACTTGCGGGCATAACTGGTAGTGCCTGCAGCAGACAAAATTGGCCATTACGTCTGCCGGATGTAAAAAGACCGGACTGAAAAGTGGGTGGGGTCTTCAACCAGTGAAAGGACCCTGGGTAGTAGCCCATGGTGCCTGTACAGGAAGCAGAGGAGCCTGGATATCAGGGCGTGGCTCTCCATGCGCGAATTCTGGCCACCGACAATATGAGCGAATAGGAAGGGGTTGTGGACTATGAATCATTTTGCATGAATATCATCCAGCAACTCATAATGTGACTCGGTAGGGTGTGTGGCCCCAAAAACATCTGTGCATGCTTTGATGAGAAGGCCTCCCAGACCTGGATCAGGGTGTCAACAAGCTTCTGGACCGTCTGTGGTGCTATTTGTGGTATCTGATGCACTGATACACAATGTCCAAGAGGTTCTCAATTGGATTTAGGTCCAGGGAACGTGAGGACCAGTCAATGGCATCAATGACTGTCATCCTACACATTCTGACCACTGGTGAAGTAGGAGCCCAGGACCCATTGGACAAGCAGAAGGTCTGACAATGACTCAACCATCCAATCCTCAAAGGGTATACCTCCCCAGACCATCACTGATCCACCGCCAAACTGGTCATGCTGGACGATAATGTGGGCAGCGTAACGTTCACCACATCTGAATCTGTTCTTATCTGTGAAGAGGTCAGGGTGCCAGTGGTGGACCTGCCAATTGTGGTGTTTTCCAGCAAATGCCAACCAAACAGCACAATGCTAGGCTGTAAGTACAGGTCCCACCAGAGGACGTCAGGCACTCATGCCACCCTCATGGAGTCTGTTTCTAATAGTCAGAAACATGCACACCAGTCAGCTGGAGGTCATTCCGGCAGTGCTCCTCCTGTGGCCAAGCAATGCCAACAAACGCATCATTATTTAATGAAATTTTAGCCATTAGTTTAATGGTTGGTTTGTTGGTTGAGTTTTATCGCCATTATAAGCTCTGTATTTAGAGCCATCTCTATGGCGTGCCATTTGTATGTTTTAAAACATTCTTATTAAAAAAAAGGTGTTAAAACCATGAAAGGAGTTTTAGGATACAGAGATACATGTCGTTTACATGTGCATCAAAACTGTAGAGGTTAAAATTACAACAAATGTTTCAATTTTATGCTTTTCAGAAATTTTTAAATCTTAAAATGAGCAGTTTTCCTAAAAATGTCATTTATGTCCGATCCCATCAGGTACAGATTTCTGTCCTGGGTAAAAACTTCGCATTCACATCGAATATGTTTCATTTACAGTACTGATTACTTTAATTGAATCTATTAGTTTTTATATTGTGTGCTGGTGTGACAGACGCTTCTCATTACAAATCAGTGTAATGCAGATCTGTTATGATTTTTGCTCGACGCTGTATTACTGAGATCGTAATATTCTCAGACTTAAAACTCCCATGTGCACGTTCCTCCTCTACGACTTCCTGTTTACTGCCTCATCTCTTGTTTGATTAACAGTGTTCAAACAGCTACCTACTCTTGTTGAAAGACCATAAACATTACTAGTAGTCAGCATTAGTGTACAGCATAAACCAGGCTTGGCATCTGACTGGCTTCACAGCAACGCAGGCTGCTAGCTTCATTTCATTCATTTAGCAGACGCTTTTATCCAAAGCGACTTACAGTTGTGACAGTATACAGTCTAAGCAATTGAGGGTTAAGGGCCTTGCTCAAGGGCCCAACAGTTGCAACCTGGCTGGGCTTGAACCAGCAACCTTCTGATTACTAGTCCAGTACCTTAGCCACTAGGCTACAACTGCCTACATTTATACTCTGTATTAGCCAATTTATTTATTTTATTAGGATTTTAACGTCATGTTTTACACTTTGGTTACATTCATGACAGGAACGGTAGTTACTCATTACACAAGATTCATCAGTTCATATTTTAATATCAAACACAGTCCTGGACAATTTTGTATCTCTAATTCACCTCACTTGCACGTCTTTGGACTGTGGGAGGAAACTGCACACAGAAAGGATCCGGACCGTTCCACCTGGGAATCAAACCCAGGACCTTCTTGTTGTGAGGCACAGCTACCCACCGAGCCACCGTGCCGCCCGTACTAGCCAATTGCAAGGAATCGATCACTCTCAAGTCTTTAATTAACCGGTATAACCACTGAGTTCTCAAAACACCACTCTTAAGTTATTCAGAACAACAGGAATTTTCAAGGCTTCCACAGCCAGATCTGTTGAGGGAACCATCTGACGATGGCAGAGGCAGAACTGGCCTCTTTCTGCTCTTTCCGCCTCTTTCTTTAAATAGCCAGACCAGGTCACAGAAACACAACAGATAACTTCGTGACTAATCAACAACGAACGATGATCACATCATACTCTGTGAGAAATGGCACTGCCCGCGCGCACGCCCGCCCTTTGACGCCACCGTCTGACATTTTCACGCTGGCAGAGTGTGAGCGCTACTAATGAAATCTCACCACCGAGCCGTTTCACACTTCAGTCTAACACCAACAGCTTCGTTTCTTGCCAAAACCGCTCTGGAAATGACAGCGAGAAAATATCCCACAGGGAAAAAGCTTGACTCAAGTGGATAAATAGCTGCAGTTCTGTCTGACAAACCTTCAGCTACATCTCATCTCTGTCATTTCTTTGAACACTGTGATTATAATGCTAGGAAGCCTGAAGCTTTCACGCTCAACTACATAAACTCACATTTGAAAGACATATTTTTTAAGATTTTGCATAATGGAAAGGTACCAAAGAGATACCAGCCCACATGACCTTCCAAAAGTTGACAAGCAGACAGTAAAACCTTTTACTTTCTCTGACTTTAAACCCACCTCCTGGTTTCTACACTCACTGTCCATTTTATCAGCTCCACTTACCATATAGGAGCAATTTGTAGTTCTACAATTACTGACTGTAGTCCATCTGTTTCTCTACATACGTTTTTAGCCTGCTTTTACCCTGTCCTTCAATGGTCAGGACCACCACAGAGCAGGTATTATTTAGGTGGTGGATCATTCTCAGCACTGCAGTGACACTGACATGGTGGTGGTGTGTTAGTGTGTGTTGTGCTGGTATGAGTGGATCAGACACAGCGGTGCTGCTGGAGTTTTTAAATACCGTGACCACTCACTGTCCACTCTATTAGACACACCTACCTACTTGTAGATGTAAAGTCAGAGACGATCACTCATCTATTGCTGCTGTTTGAGTCGGTCATCTTCTAGACCTTCATCAGTGGTCACAGGACGCTGCCCACGGGGCGCTGTTGGCTGGATATTTTTGGTTGGTGGACTATTCTCAGTCCAGCGGTGACAGTGAGGTGTTCAAAAACTCCAGCAGCGCTGCTGTGTCTGATCCACTCATACCAGCACAACACACACTAACACACCACCACCATGTCAGTGTCACTACAGTGCTGAGAATCATCCACCACCTAAATAATACCTGCTCTGTGGTGGTCCTGTGGGGGTCCTGACCATTGAAGAACAGCATGAAAGGGGGCTAACAAAGCATGCAGAGAAACAGATGGACTTCAGTCAGTGATTGTAGTACTACGAAGTGCTTCTATATACCAAGTAGGCGTCTTTTCCAGGGACTTGACCAGTGTCCTGAAACAAATACTATGAGTGTGTTTTATTTACACAGTGAACAATGGAAATGGTCAAGTAATTTCACCAAGCAAATACCAGGAAATGGGTTGCAGCAGTTTGTCTTTCGACTTCACTCGCAAAATCCGTGATGGGACTGAAGCTCCCAGTGATTAAGTGACGTGTAGATCTCAAAATAGCTGTCAATCAAAACGGGATTCAGCCTTTCTACTGATCCTCCAATCATCTTGCAGAAGCTCCGCGTCCAGACCCGGTGGGACAAAATCGTGGCATTTATCCAATGACCGGCGAGTTTCGAAGCAATGAAAAAAAAAACTCCAGTGCAGTCCCGTTGAAGTGAAGAGACGCTCAGCTTCTACGGGCAAATGCATCGAGGCTCCGGGAGTTAACAAAATCGAGTCGGTCGATCTGTGATGAGTAGCTGATTCTGAACGAACTCGTCTTCGAGATGAACGTGTTCTAACGCATTTGTAGTCAATGAAACGTTAACACAACTGTACATATTTGACCATTAAATTTTTGACATTTTAGGGGAAGCCGAGCTTCCCTTGCAGTCTTAGAGAAATCGCCACTGCCCCTTACCCTCTCTGGTTGGTAGCTGCTGAAATTGGGAATGTCAAAAATTAAAAGAAATATCAATAACCTAGTCAGCTGAATGCTAATTCCTAGCTTAGGAACTGTGACTTGCACACTTGCTGTATAAGCAGTCCATGATGCTCTTATGAAAGACATTACAAATGTTAGGGAGAGTACACACAGTGTGTTGGTTGGGACAGGTTATGTTTTTGGTGTGGCTTGTTGCGCGTGTTAACTTTGTTTGCTATCTTACGCAGATGTGGTGTGATTGGGTGTGTGTTTGCTGTGCAGCAGGCCTGCGTTTCACCCGACACTAACACCCATGTGAGTTTACAGTTCTCTACATCATTAGATACATAAGTCTCTTTCACTGTTCCATTTTTGGACATTTGTTAGCAGACTATGAAGTGACGAGCAGATTGTGTAACTCCCTGTTGACCTATCCTGTTTTTATTTATTCCGGAAAGCAATTGGAGGTGAACAGTCGTCACATGTCCAGCACACACTTCATATGATGACATGTCAAGGCTGCCATGTTAAAATATATGATGACAAGAACGGTTTCATGAACGTTATGCAGTTTTAATACAGCACTGGTTCACTGTTACTGTTGTCTGCAATGCAAGATACAGCGGTACCTTGTAAACTCAACGTCCCCTAAATTCTAAATCTTTGAAACTCACCTTTCGGGGGTGTCACGTGACCCTGCGAGAGATGGCTGCCTGAAAGCGAGCTCCGCTCCAGTTAACTTTTATTTCTTAGTTTAATCCCTGTTGCAATTCTTTTATTTAAGTTGTTCAACTAATGTAAAGTAAAATGTCAGACACACGAGACACGAGACTTCCCACTTTTTACATCCTCCAGACCTCAAAGAAGTACCAAAAAAAAGATCGCTGACCACGAAGAGGCCGCACCGCAACCTACAGTTTCCAACGACTTGCTTGCTGAAATACGGGAGGTCAGCTCCCGATTGAGTACCATTTCAAATCGTCTTGATGCCATGGACAGTCGCCTAGACACCATTACAGCGTCAATATCCAATATGAAACTCACCCCTCACCAAGAAATTTGTACCCTTAAACTCAACGTTTCCCTTAAACTCAACGTGTTCAGTTTGTTTTTCAAAATTTTTTAATTTAATTTCAAATTAACAACGAACAGTCGCTTTGTTCAGCGCTCGGCTTGAGCTGTGTGGTAATAGGTCATCAAAGTGCGAATATGAGACGAATCTGCATTAGTGTGGAATAAGCGTCAGATCCAGTGTTACAGCTCCACGTGTATCTGTGTTTATCTGGATTCTCCTCACTGTTTCACTTTTAAACTTGTGTTACAGCTCGAGATTCTGAGAAACTGTAAGAATCAGCTTTTTATTTCAGTGTTTTCATTTTATATTTGTGTTGTTGTCAGTGTATACGTGTCAAAAACAACCCCATTGTTTACATATGTCTAAAATATATGCAGTTCCACGGGACCATGGAACGCATTAACAGGTTTCCCAAAACTGTACACTGCTTGTTAGTCAACATAATCTTACGATAAATACAAGGGATGTTTTGATCCCATCCTGATTACCAATGTTGACCTGAATGGCTACATCTGATATAATTTGACCAATCCACATATGCATATCCTATACTGTAAATGCATGTGATGTTGACCGACAGGACACAGCAGAAACATTTACATTTATAGCATTTAGGAGACGCTTTCATCCATACGACTTACAGAACTGTAACAGTATGGTGTATTAGCAATTGAGGGTTAAGGGCCTTGCTCAAGGGCCCAACAGTGGCAACTGCTAGGCTACAAACTGCCTTAAAGCCAAATCAACACTCATGTTACAACATATCAGCCCAGACATGGAAGAAAAACAGAATTTCATAATTAATACCTTTTATTCTGTACCCTTCTGAGTCACTTATAAAAAGCAAAAAGCTTGCTCTACAGGTGGCTGAGACTTGATATTACTCATGATGTTAAAATAAGTTCACCAAGGAGTCAGTCAGCCAGTTAGCAAATGAAAGCGTATGAATGAGTGAGACAGCAAAGCATCAGCTGAGAAAGGTTACAGCCCTAAAGAACGGTCAGGAGCGCTAACACCGCTGGACGCAACTTCTATGTAACTTACAGTAAATGACCATGTTAGCTAGGCACCCATACATACCATTTAACTGATAAGCAAGTTCTCTGACCACAAACACGGTCAAAGAATCTGAAATGCCATGACAGACCCTTAACAAAATCAACGTTTTTGTAATGTTTTAAAGAGACCAAAAGCAGGATTTCCATCACATAGCTTGCTCTCTGAAGTGTGCTAAAGCCGGTTAGCTGGACGTGTTTGATCTGACGTTGACCCCGATGTGGACTCATTTAGCCAGATCCCCTGACAATGTAATTAAACATGTGATTAACACCGTCTGCTTTAAAACTCTTGTTGTAATTAACAGCTCCTAAAATGTTTAAGCTTACGATTATATGCGAGTACTTTTTGAAAGAGGTTTCAGAAATAATCAGAGACGTTTAAAAGCATTAGGAAAATTAAATACAGTTGAAAATGGGCTCGGTAAAAGTCTACACACCCCTGATACAATGCCTGGTGTTTGTAATGTAACTAAGATGAATAATTTCAGAATGTGTTTCCCCTTAGTGACCTATAATCTGCACCATTTATTCGAAAACAAGCTCATTTTGTTGGGAACTGGATGGTTCCTGCCATTCTAAATCATTTCTATCAACAACTGATGGAAACACCGACAGATCCTAACATTATGCAAAGCTAGTGAGTGTAATATGTTCATGTATGATTTTCCATCACTATATTGGAGGGGTATTTTAAACATATCTGAATATACACAATATACCCCAACAGATATTGTGATTATGGCTCGGTCTGTTCCCACAAAGTTCCCACGTCAAAAAACACACACAAAAAAAACCTTAAACTAGCTATAGCCCAACTGTGTCATTTATTTATTTATTTTTTAGGATTTTAGCGCCATGTTTTACACTTTGGTTACATTCATGACAGGAACGGTAGTTACTCATTACACAAGATTCATCAGTTCACAAGTTTATATCGAACACAGTCATGGACAATTTTGTATCTCCAATTCACCTCACTTACACGTCTTTGGACTGTGGGAGGAAACCGGAGCTCCAGGAGGAAACCCACGCAGACATGGGGAGAACATGTAAACTCCACACAGAAAGGACCCGGACCGCCCCACCTGGGGATCGAACCCAGGACCTTCTTGCTGTGAGGCGACAGTGCTACCCACTGAGCCATCGTGCCGCCTATTGGATGTGTCCCCCCCCAGATATTGTGATTACGGCCTTGGTCTGTTCCCACAAAGTTCCCACGTCAAACACCACACACACACACACACACACACACACACACACACAAAAGGAAAACGTGAACCCAAGTTCCAATAGCTATAGTCCAACTGTGTCACTCCCATTTAGTTAAACAGCCGTAGTATTAACAAACCAACACAGCAACAAATGAGCTCTGTGGTTAAGGTACTGGACTAGTAATCAGAGGGCTGCCGGTTCAAGCCCCACCACCGCCAAGTTGCCACTGTCGGGCTCCTGAGCAAGGCCCTTAACCCTGAATTGCTCAAAATTGTGTTCAGTCATAAAAGCATCTGCTAAATGCCGAAAATGAAAGTGATTAAAGCATTTACCTTTTCAGCAGACGCTTTTATCCAAAGTGACTTACAGTACTGTGACAGTATATTATCTAAGCAATTGAGGGTTAAGGGCCTTGCTCAAGGGCCCAACAGTGGCAACCTGGCAGTGGTGGGGCTTGAACCAGCGACCTTTTGGTTACTAGTCCGGTACCTTAACCACTAGGCTACAACTGGCACTGATTATAGCAGTGTGAACATGACTCTTACAGTCTTGTTCTGTAGATGTTCCCGCATTCATCAGAGGTTCCGCATTACTGCACTGTACCAGCTTTTACCGGTAACGTGAACGCGGCATAAAAAGGCACATATGCAGGTGCACAGTAGGAGTCCTAATTCCGCTACAATACTCTGCTACAATTTGGGTACTTTATTCAAAATCTCAGCTTCTTTTTATGTGTATTAGATTAAGTATATTTTTAAAACTTTTAGCTGTTTTAAAACCAATAAAAGGACAAAACTTGATACGAGTTTAACTCCGGTGCGCTGAATGGGATGTGTTCAATTTCACATCAGTTCTCGAGTCGGTAACGTCCAGTTTTATCTGATACGCGGAACCTGCTAGACGAGGAGATGGAAGTTCAGATAAGTACAAGAAATTCTAGCAAACTAGAGTAAACTTTATAGACATTTAAGTCAGCTAAAGTTACTCTGGAAAGTACTTTGTTTGTTCACTCCAGACTTGAATAGTAAAGTGAAGGAGTCGTTTGGATGAATAATGAACAATACGCGTCACCGGTGAACCAAAATCACCGTCAAAAAGTTTATAGTGAGAGAAAAATGTCACAAACTCACCTTTCTTAGTCAAAAAGTTGATAAACTTTGTTTGGGAACGGATTAAAGACCCGGCTGGTAGTCCCGTTAGTTTTTGGCTCCCTCAGTGTTTGAGGCTGGGCTGCACTGAGCCAAACTGGGGGAGGAAAACGCCTTTCACTACCTGCACATGAGCCGATTCTTATAATGAATCACTCGACTCGATCAAACGCGCAAGTGAATCTCGATGTTTGTACCTTCCACGGATATTTAAATCGTAAAACACGATGCGCTTTTATGTTCTGTTTTGTGAACCGTAACGTTTGGTGTCCTACCGGCTTTAGTACTTCTTATATGTTGGTGCAATGTATACTTATTTGCTTTGTGCGTTGAGAGTCGATTCTGACTCTTTTAGTGAGCCGAAACTAAGTTCGAATCCATCCCGACCGCTTAAAAATGACTCATCACACTGACTCCCTGCTGACTAGCATTGGGGCGAATCGGTTTTATATTCAAAAAATTCCTTTCCTCCCCATCAACCAGTTCTAGAGATTTTTGGTGTAAAACCCCAAAGTCTAATAAAGCCATTTATGACTTTTTATGTCTTTGAACAGCTCTGACATTCAATAAAAAGGACAAGTTGAAGAGATTTTGGGAATCACTTTAAAGCTGGACTAAACACGGCTAATGTGTGTTTACCATTTGTTGATCTGTTGATATGCTGACTAAAATTTACAACAGAAACTGTGTCTATCACTTTTCATTTGTTTATTTTTACTAACCGCTTCATCCTTGATAATTATCTGTATTGTTTATGCACAGAATTGAAAGAATTGTATAAGTCTTAAAAAGGTTAGTCAAAATAAGCTAAAGCTTCAGACTACACCTTTTCGGTCAGTATTTTTGTTTATTTATTTAAATATACAAACAATATGGATGTATACATTTTGAAAAACCGAAATAAAATCTAAAATCTAAATCTAATCTAAAATCTAAATCCTTGTCATCCCGAGTCATGGGGGGCGTCCTGCACCAAGCAAAATACTTGCAGAAGCACACAAAGCCCGTTTGTTTTACCCTCCTCATACAGCACATTGATACAGGACATGCTTAAACCCAAATCATCAAGACCCAAAATATAATTAGCCAACATACAACATTAGAACAGTTTAAATACCTGAACAGCTACCTGAAGACAACCTAAACATTAAATGCTAAAAGTACCTTTTAGCATTAATAAGATCAAAATCTAGTTCTGCTTTCCAGATTCCTGAATTTTAGACGATGGTAATCAATATAGTCAATGTACTAAAAAAGTTAATAAAATAACACTGATTTATATCTTGTTATAATTTAAGAATAATAATAGCTGCTCTGTTATTACAATATACATACAGCAAATTGAAAACACGTTACAATATAAAAATGATTAACATTCAATTATGTTTTATAAAATAAACAATGCATAACTACAAACGCATAAGTTTGATTAAGTTTGTAAACCAGCTCAACCTATTTATTTAAAATATGAACCTGAATCTGACTTTACAGTTTAAAAAGTCATGTTTTACACTTTGGTCACATTCATGACAGAAACGGTAGTTACTCATTACACAAGATTCATCAGTTCACAAGTTTAATATCAAACAGTCGTGGACAATTTTGTATTTTTAATTCACCTCACTTGCACGTCTTTGGACTACCTTGCTCCTGGAGGAAACCCACACAGACACGGGGAGAACATGCAAACCCCACACAGAAAGGACCCGGAGCGCCCCACCTGGGGATCAAACCCAGGACCTTCTTGCTGTGAGGCGACAGTGCTACCCACCGAGCCACCGTGCCACCCAATTCTTTAGAAAACATTAACAGTAAATCATAACAATAAAGCATGTGTTTAAAATTTGGCTAAAGTGATTCATTAATATTTTTAGGGAAAGAGCAGCCCTGTAAATAGTTCTCCTATTCACATCAATTAGAATTATTATAAATAACTGTTTAACTTATAAGCAGTAACTATTAATATTAGGACTACCACAAATCATTATAATAATAATAACAATAATAGCCAGTGAATAGTGGCAGTAAATCCATTCCACACTGTTTATACAGACAATGCTTAGATCAACATTGTGTGTATTATAATAGTAAAGCAGTATAATAATGCTTTGTACTTTTATTCTTTGTTGTACTGCATTGTTTGTACTCTCTCCCTAAGATTTTCATCCACTATTTATATGTTTCATTCACTGTGTAAACTTCCATCCCAGTTTAATATAGTCATTATTTTCCTTTCTGTAGCGATGAGTTCATATGTTTGCACTGTCTACTTTGTATTAGAAAAAAAACAGTAAATGTCATACAGCAAATATTTACATAAAAATGGGCCTAATGTAAAAAAGCTAATGTTTAGTGTGCAACAACAGGTAGTCTAGATCTTACTGACCCACTTACCAGCTATACGAATGACTGTGAATGATGAATGACTGTAAGACTTTTAGTAAATAACATTGAAGACCAAAATTTAACCGCAATGCTTTAAAAGCTAAGGCCTTGAAAGCTGCCACACAAAATGGGACCACGTTATTCACAGCACATCAGAATAGTCAGTTTTTAATGATCCCAGTGGATACCACAAAACTTTAAGCAATGCATAACCAAATACTTTTATTGGGAAAGTTTGATAACTATACATAATTAAAGCTTTAATAAGACAGCATCTTATCTTATGTATTATGTGTCTTTGTTTGGGTATAAAATTGTTATTTATAATTCCAGTTGAAATCTAAATAGAACAACTGAATCCTAATTGTTATATCTACAGTACATTCAACAACTAATCTTAACCCTTAGAATAAAGTACGATTAAATAAATTTTTCTACATTTACTAAGTACTCAAAAATGTGCCTACATTCTTGTCCAGTGGTTTGCCATCGTTTGCAGAGTTTCTAATTATAAAAGGAACACATGGAGAATTCATAGATTTTTGATTCAGCAACTCTGAAAATCAATAGTCATTCATATGCACTGGGGCGTTCTTGATTTGACTTAATTTGGTTTGACAAGTTGAGCAAAGGCCAAGAAAAGACAAGCCAAGTAGCCTGTTATTTAAAACTGGATTGTAAATCGTAAAATAACATTATTAGACTTAACCCCTAACCCTGTTTAATATAAGGTGCAAATTAGTGATCGGCCGATTAATCGGGCCGATTTTTGGCATTTTTTAGATAATCGGCATCGGCCGATATATGTGCGCACAAGGCCGATATTTAAACATTGCCTCCGTCAGCTCAGTGACTGTATACAGTCATTGGTCTGGCTGTTGTTAGAGCGCCCCGTGTGTCCATTTTGCCACTCTCCAGGCAGACATCAGTGAATGCACAAGAACAAGGATTGTAATCCTCCAGCCTGGAGGTTTAAGCATGTTTGTTCATTCTTAAAAACAAAGATACTGCTATCTGCTTGTGTATGTTAAGTGCACTGAAACCTTTGAAATAATTTGTATTTTATTTAAAGTTTTTATTTTTTTTATTTAATTTTTTGAACGGCCAAAAGAGCAAACAAGAATATACAGTGATAAATAAATGTTTATTTAAGATCATTAATTCTGTTTTGTTTTATTATTATTATTATTATTATTATTGTATTTTTTAGTTGTAAAAAAATGGTATTATCGGCTTTATATATCGGCCATCGGCCACTTCTTTCGTCTAAATATCGGTATCGGCATCGGCCATTAAAAAACCCATATCGGTCGATCACTAGTGCAAATGCTGCAGTACTGCATGGCATACTGGGTTCAGATGAGTAGTATACATGACTAATTCAAGAGGTAGAAACAGGTAATGAAGGAGTGGCCTCTCTTCTTCAGCCGACATAATGAAAGACTCAAAACAGACATCAAGCAAAAACCTTATTTTCCAAGGGTAGCAGTTTTTAAAAACCCAAACCATTTACTGGCTGCCGGATGGCTGAATGAAAATAACACTTTGTGCCACAGCTTTACACTCCACCCAGAGTTAATTAACTGTAATCAGTAACGTGTGTTATAGTTTAACTTGGAGATTCGCCAGACTGGCAGCTCCTGTCTAGGCTGAGACACGTGTGAGGAAATATCAAGTCGTTTGAAAGTGATCATATTATAAGCGGGTATCAGTAAAATAAAAAAGAATTAATAAATAATTACCTCCAGTGAACTACAGCATTGGTTGTGTTCATATTGATCAGATCAACAGAGTTACATGTACCTTAGTTACCTAATAATAGAAAATATCAAAATGTCTACATGAGTAAGGAATTAATCAATTTTTAGCACGGCACTGTGACTATCTGTGGGAAAGATTTTTACTTTCCAGCACTGTAGATACTATTCAAATAAAAAATATTCTAATAACACAGAACCCTGATAGATCTGCAAAATGTGCCTCATCTAATGCATGTAATTAAAATAAGCAAAGTAACAAACTCAAACACATAATTGTCCCAAATTACATACAGCCGCAGTAAAAAAAAAACCTGCTTAACAAGGTACTACCACCAGTGATAATTTACAAATTTGACCCAGTTCTTGCCCTGTATATGAATTACAATGCAGCCTGATAGTAGACATCTGAAAGATCTGATCATTTAAATGCACTAAAATCCCTGTACTTCTCATTTTAGCTTTGTACAATTATATGCGCACTTAAATTAACTTATAACTGCCAAAATTGGACTACATCTGGATTATTCGAGTGAGATATTCTTAAATTGCCCCCACCCCCCCCAATACTGATGTAAAAATAATAAATAAATATATTATACTCATTACATTTACGTGATGTTTGAGTCTGTCAGTTTTCCATCAGTTGTTGATGTGGTGGGAATGTTTTACAATGGCAGGACCCCCAATCCCCCTGCCCCCAATTTGGTAGATTTGCCTCCCCCATGTTTAATTCATGGCTACGGCCTTGTCCCCAATTATAAATTATGTCCTATCAGATACAAAAAAAGCAGTTATCAGCAGTAGATAAAGCTTTTACCACTGTTTTATTTTGAACCGTAACAGGCACACCGTTTGTTTTTACTAAACTCATGGAGGTAGGAAGGGTGGGAAGACATGCTTACATTAAACTTTACATTGGCAGCTGCTGAGGATTTTCCTTTCACAAAACACACCAATACAGACTGTAATAGAGTACTAACCGACAGACTCGCCCACACTAAAACCTGGATCATAAGACGGCCTGTGAATCAAAACCATTTCCGGAGCATGCCACTGAACAGATTCCTCGCAATATTAAACTACAAAAACAAGAAACAAGATCCAGTCCTGGATTCATGGGTCATTTTGATCTTCGTGGGACTCCACGCAGCAATGCTTTCATTACAAACACATTCCTCGGTTAGAAGCACAAATATTAGACCAACCACAAGTGGGACAGTTTTACCAATCCCGGTTCTATTGTTTTGGCTCTTTGTGGTAAAACCAGGTCCACTGAAAGTTCACTTTGAAAACAGGTTCATACTCATACTGTACAGCCCAAATGCTGTGAACAATACTGACGCATTGAAAACAACACCCAGAGTGGGAAAAGTCTGTCTGCTGATAGAACACAGTGTAGGATGAAACACACTGACCTCAGATAATCACAATTAAAAGTTTCACAATTTCTTTGAATAGTGTTATTGAGAGTGGAGGCAGGGGGAACAAAACACTTTCCCACAATAAACCTATTCAGCTAAAAAACAAAAGCTGGTGCTGGGGAACAAAAGGATTTCCTGTTAACAATGCACTGCCTCTCAGTTCAAACTCTGGCTTTCTCCCCTCAACCCAGAAAGAACCGCCTAGTCTTTTAACTAAAGGCCCATACCTGCAGCAATTAATGAGATTAGCCTGCTTCTATACATGGCTCACAAGCATCTATATTGCTGTTGGTTGAACGTGGCTTTGGTCAGGGTTTAATATCTGACCCAGAAGAGCACATCATTGCTTTACTGATCTTTAAACTGCTATGAATGGGAATCCCAGGGGTGCAACATTAAATCATTCACCCTACAATAAGAGACTACACCCCAAATACCGCAGCCTCCTAATGGGAGTCCATAATTGACCCTGGGTGAGTGGCAGGCAATATAGATAAAATCTTACTATAGTAAACATAATTATAAAACAAAACATTTATATAATGTTTCTATATCTTTTGTTTCTATACAAGAACTATATTTAAATAATAAATACATCTTGGATAAATATATCTGCTAAATTCATTTATTTTTATTTACAGGATTTAGCAATTGAGGATTAGGGGCCTTGTTCAGGGTCCCAACAGTGGTGGGACTTTAAACCACTAAGCCAACATATATTATATTATACACCGATCATGCATTACAATATGACCACCTCCTTGTTTCTACACTCACTGTCCATTTTATCAGCTCCACTTACCATATAGAAGCACTTTGTAGTTCTACAATTACTGACTGTAGTCCATCTGTTTCTCTACATACTTTTTTTAGCCTGCTTTCATGCTGTTCTTCAATGGTCAGGACCCCCACAGGACCACCACAGAGCAGGTATTATTTAGGTGGTGGATCATTCTCAGCACTGCAGTGACACTGACATGGTGGTGGTGTGTTAGTGTGTGTTGTGCTGGTATGAATGAATCAGACACAGCAGCGCTGCTGGAGTTTTTAAGCACCTCACTGTCACTGCTGGACTGAGAATAGTCCACCAACCAAAAATCCAGCCAACAGCGCCCCGTGGGCAGCGTCCTGTGACCACTGATGAAGGTCTAGAAGATGACCAACTCAAACAGCAGCAATAGACGAGCGATCGTCTCTGACTTTACATCTACAAGGTGGACCGACTAGGTAGGAGTGTCTAATAGAGTGGACAGTGAATGGACACTGTATTTAAAAACTCCAGCAGCGCTGCTGTGTCTGATCCACTCATACCAGCACAACACACACTAACACACCAGCATCATGTCAGTGTCACTGCAGTGCTGAGAATGATCCACCACCCAAATAATACCTGCTCTGTGGTGGTCCTGTGGGGGTCCTGACCATTGAAGAAAAGCAGAAAGCAGGCTAAAAAGGTATGTAGAGAAACAGATGGACTACAGTCAGTAATTGTAGAACTACAATGCTTCTATATGGTAAGTGAAGCTGATAAAATGGACAGTGTGTGTAGAAACCAGGAGTATATGGTGTATATGTACTGTATACACTGGGACCCACTTGGCTATACGACCTCAGAGCATTTTAAATTTACTAAACAATATTTATTGTTCTCTGTAATTGACCCTGGACAAACGCTGTACATGTAAACACATGCTGTTTGCTTTTTGTAGAAATGAATAATGTACGTAATGTAAAGTAGGTGTTTTAACATTACCAAAATTAAGAAAACCATCATAAGCTGTATTGCAACACATAATTTAGAGCATTTAAAAAGGTGATGTTACTGTGTTGGCAAAGTATGTGGTGCAGGATCTCAGAAACAACTCGAATTCCATGAACATTACATGTGCTGGCTGGGAGTGCAAATGCTGTGTCAGCAGTAAAGGCGTATTTAGTCTGGAAGACAGAGAACAAAACAGTCCATAGGCTGGGTAAATACCACGTACAAGGCTCTGCGCCAACACCCTCAAACTGAAGAGCAATGTGAGTCATGAACCATCAGGTTCAAGTTCCCAAACTAACATAAATATTTGAAACACATTAGCTTAGGCCTAATAAGTACTTTCACACGTACTGCCCCACGTAGGGAGCACACCTTAATATACAATCAGAATCAGAATACTTTATTGATCCCCGAGGGGAAATTTCAGATGTTACAGTTGCTCAGATTGTATATATGTATTAAGCATATATTAAAAGGTAAGAATATATTAAAAAGTAAAGTAAAGTAAAAACGCTCTTAAAATAAAGTGGCAAAACGCTCTTAAAATACACTTAAAACGCTCTTAAAATAAAGTGGCAGATGCAGTGGTGACATATATTGCACTATTTATGATACAACTATCATATTGCACGTATTGTAAGGTCTATTACTTAAGTGAGGAGTTGTAAAGTTTGATGGCCACAGGTAGGAACATGCCAGTAGTTTATCTGTTACATTATGTATCCTGTTATTCCCTAGTTAACCAGCATTTAGGTGGCTCAGGAGTTGATTATGCTCCAGGTTCGAATGTCCTGCAAAAGTTTGGCCAGGATTTAGCGCTTCATTAAAAGGAAATGAAAATGTACTTTTAATTAAACATCAGCTACTTCATCTAAAACATACTTGAACTTTCTACAAGCTAATGGTGCTAGCATCAAACTCTCAGCGTTATTAATGTGGACAGGACAGCCGGCTGTGTCTCACACCGAGTCTGAGTCACTGCAAGCAAAGCAGAAGCAGAAGAGAAAAGCAGCACTTGCAAATATTTACATATGCTAACCACAAAGTGCTCAGGACACAAAGACAGGATTTTATAGCACACAGAACAGATACTGTGCCACCTTGATGCTAATCACTGTGATCAGAACATTCACATCCTGGGTCTTGGCGTGCGTTTGTGCATGTCACGGGTTTGGCCGGCTATCAGCTTTACTAGAACGACTTCCTACATGACATCATTGTCCCGGAGTGACGCCTCTCTGTAAACGACATGTTTACTCCCTGTCACATGAGCACACCTAACCACACACACGCACCATTCATCCAGACAACTCCATGACAACAGAGAAGCACTGAATGCAATGTAAACACATGGACTGTGTAAATCTATACATCCTATTCACACGGGTCTCGTTACAAAACCTAGCAAGAAGCAGAGTCAGATCAGTTCTTCTTAATACAATGTTACTGAAGTGTAGGAGTCAAAGCATTCCAGTGACTCGTTGTGAGCAGGGTTCACGGGTGGTATTTGTTCTGAGTCATGTTGATTTTTACTAGTGGCAAGGGCAGCACCGTTCCACATGTATTACACTAAAGTAACGGCTTGAGTGATGAGGAGCAAAGATGTGGCTTGTGACAATGCAGAGAAAAGAAACACGCTGTGTCAGCAAATACTTATGAACATGATTTAGTAAAGCCCATTTTTAAAGAGTGGGACTGTTGTGGCCTAGTGGTTAAAGTACTGGACTAGTCATCCAAAGGTCGCTGGTTCAAGCCTCACTACTGCCAGGTTGCCACTGTTGGGCCCTTGAGCAAGGCCCTTAACCCTCAACTGCTAAGACTGTATACTGTCACAGTAATGTAAGCCGCTTTGGATAAAAGCGTCTGCTAAATGCCGAAAATGTAAATGTAAAATGTTTAAGAGTATGCAGTTGCACTTTTGTTTGCACAATTGTTACACAGCATATTAAACCACTACAGCTTTATAAGCAACAGTACAATTTGCCAGTCATACCAGGATTGTTGTGAACTAAAAACGTGACAATATTAGCATCCCTTTTCTTTTTGAAGCTGGATATTGATGTAATAGATAGATGGATGGATGGATGGATGGATGGATGGATGGATGGATGGATGGATGGATGGATGGATGGATGGATGGATGGATGGATGGATGGATGGATGGATGGATGGATGGATGGATGGATGGATGGATGGATGGATGGATAGATAGATAGATAGATAGATAGATAGATAGATAGATAGATAGATAGATAGATAGATAGATAGATAGATAGATAGATAAGCTTATTGAGAAGCTTTATAATTTATATACTATTAATAAGCTTTATAGGTGAGGTTAAATCTTAACATTTCATGAGCTAATTTTAAATGTTGCTTGATAAGCTTTTGATTAAAATTATGCAATACAAGAACCTGCTAATAAAGAGCACTGAGCTTCTACAGTTTTGTTTTAATTGTTTTTACAAAATTTGTCATGCTGGCCAGAATAGCAATGGGTCAGGTACCACCTAAAAACACTAGACTGATAGGCAGGAAGACCCACTACACAAGGTGCTAATTAATCGCAAGGCAACACTCACACACATTTACATGGAGGAAACCTACACAAGCAAGGGTAGAGCATGCAAAAATGTTAACAAGCGGTAACCAGTAAGACTAAGCAAAAAATATATATTCCTGGAGATCTGTCTCCATGCCAATACTTGATGCTGATACTGATAATGTGCAAAACCTTGTCCTGCATAGCCAGCTGTTCTTCTCTGCTCATGTAGCTAACAAGATAAAATCATGCTGATTCCTCCTCTGTAACATCAGAAAGATTTGACCATATCTCTGTCTAGTCCAGTCACTTTTAAAGCTGGACTACTGCAACTCCCTCATGGCAGGTACTCCTCTTCTCTTTAAAAGCCGAAAATGGACCAGCACCAACCTACCTCAGAAAACGTATCTAACCATGTTCTGTACCACATAACAATTAAGCCACGGGTCTAGCTCGTCATCCAGCTCTCAGAACTCGAGGAAGACAGACAACAAGGTTCTTCTCTGGAGAATGAACTTCCTGTCTTTTTGAACAGCTGAGTAATTCATTGTCTTCAAAAGATGATTAAACACCTTCATCACCTCTTTAATAAGCACTTAAATTAAAACTAACCTGCACTTACTAATCATTTATACTTCCAACAAAAAACACAGTCTAAAAACACAGGGCAGTTGTAGCCTTGTTTTTAAGGTACTGTACTAGTATACAGAAGGTTGCTGGAAAATGTAAACGTCTACCTATTACCTATACTTTTGTTCTCACATCGTCTATCATCTGCTTGTACTAGAGTAAGGAAACATTTACTAAAAAAGCTCTTCTGTAAGTCGCTCTGGATAAGAGCTTCTGCTAAATGCTGTAAATGTAAATGTACCCAGAGGCATCAATAAAGCCAGGACCCATGATGAATTTGAATATAGCTAAAAAATTCTCTCCGATACAACACCCACACGCACACTGCTAACTAAACTTGTATTCTGAATATGATTAAGATTATTCTAAAACACAGAATAATGTTTCACACATTCTTCTATACTTTGCAGTGGAACAGTGTTGCATTATGCACAAAATAGGTCATCTCTTAAAATGTAAAATGTTCAATAATTGTCCTTATCTGAATGTGACGAACTTAATTTACTTGATTTATACAAAATGATTGTGAGGATTGATTGAATCTTGAGTGAATTAAAATTTTTAGTAGCCATTCCACCTTCTGCAGGTTTGTATGAGAGAACCAGTGTGCCTGGGGAACACCCATGTGGACACAAGGAGAACATGCCAAACACCTCAGACAGTGACCAGTCAAGGGTCGCAACCAGGTCCCCAGGACCCATGTTGCTTTGCTCTGAGGGACTAATAAGAAAATAAAAGCATTGAAAGATAACGTGGTTATGAAAAAAGACTTGTAAATGAATAAATAATTTTTAATTTTTAATGAACTGTCTTATGCTGCTCTCTTTGTTTTTATCTTAATTATTCTTGATGTTGATGTACTATTTTGATTTTGTACTATAATTTGTATGGTGTATGTATTTGTTTTGATTATTTGTCTTATGTAAAGCGTCTTTGAGTATCTTGAAAAGCGCTATATAAATAAAATGTATTATTATTATTATTATTAAATAAGAGTTAGAGTATCATGAACGTTGGTTAAATTACACGTATCAGCTACAGGTCTGTCATAGAACTATTCAGTGTCAAAATAATTAAATATTGATCCCAATAGTGGATCCATTTACAGTACTTACAGCAGGCTGGGAGCCGATCTTCCACCTAGCAGTTGTTGTATGTGTGTGTTGGAGTGTGTTGCCAGCCAGCAGTCCGAATGCAAGTTTTTCCAGGTAATTCTGAAACCATGACATCATCCCTATCGGTATACACCTGTTTCCTCAGAAAGCCCCGCCCACCCTTTCATCATTAAAGGGACAGATCCACATGGCCAGTCCTTTCCTATTAGATTCATGCAAATACACACTGCACTGCCATGTAGAACCTGTGTGTCAAGTTCTTGTCACACTTCTGTGCTTTCTGTACTTTTTCACAATGCGGGCTATACATGACAACAATCAGTACACACTGCACATTAAAATGTTCTTTTAAAATTAACTCGATGGCAATATTGTTTTCCACAAGCTTAGCAAAAGTGGTTTAAATGACATTAAAATATATACATTGGCAGGAGGACTTTCTGCACTTCTAAACACAAATTTAAGTTATTATACTTTTAGAAAAGCCACAAAAATGTACACAGCCTTTAGACAATGAATTATTTCTTCCAACCATTAAGTTGTTAAAAAGATCAGCTGCAGAAATCACAGAAATCCCAAAACTGCCATGGCACTAACGGTTAGAATTTGGGGCGTGACTAGTCATTTAGATTTAGGGTTAGCACTGTCGCCTCACAGCAAAGAGGTCTTGGGTTCAATCTCCAGGTGAGTTTGCATGCTCTCCCCGTGTCCGTGTCTTAGCCTAGTGGTTAAGGCACAGGACTAGTAATCCAAAGGTTCAGACCCCACCACTGCTAGGTTGCTGCTGTTGGGCCCTTAACCCTCAATTGCTCAGACTGTATACTGTAACTGTAATGTAAGTCGCTTTGGATAAAGGCGTCTGCTAAATGCCGAAAATGGAATGTAAGTGTCTGTTTGGGTTTCCTCCGGGAGCTCAGGTTTCCTCCCACAGTCCAAAAACATGCAAGTGAGATGAACTGGAGATACTAAATTGTCCAAGACTGTGTTTGATATTAAACTTGTAAACTGTTGAATCTTGTGTAACCAGTTACTACTGTTTCTGTTATGAATGTAACCAAAGTGTAAAACATGACGTTAAAATCCTAATAAAGTAAAATAAATAAATACAGAATAATAAAAAAAGTCTAAACATTAAACTATCTTCTGGAATCATGCAGTCAAACCATGCCGAATATATCAAATATTTTATATTTAACAGCTTTTATAATGTATGTATTTCTTTTAATCAGGTTAATTTTAAAACAACATTCAATGCCTTTCAATGTTTGTTGGCTTATTGGATTTCCCACCACCAGGTAAAATTCAATTTAGTTTAACTGGGTGTGTCCAAACTTTACACTGGTAGTTTGCATGTTCCCTCCAAGTGTATAACAACTGTATATGTAATGTAACCTGAAATAAACATGAATTAATTATCTGCTTCTCATTATGAGAGTAATTCCTTCAATCAACAATCCAACTAGCGCTGGATCTGTGAACAACCCTTTGGAAAAATCATGTCAATACCCCACAAAATTAATATTCAATTATTACATTTAAATTTTTGACATTTATCAGACGCTTTTTCATCCAAAGGGACTTACAATTGTAACCTTATACACTGCAAGCAATTGAGGGTTAAGGGCCTTGCTCAAGGGCCCAACAGTGGCAACCTGGCAGACGTGGGGGTTGAACCAGCAACCTACAGATTATTAGCCCTTTACCTTAACCTCTTAGCCACATTTACATTTACACTTTAAATTTAGCATTTAGCAGACACCTTTATCCAAAGCGACTTACAGTATAGTATACAGTCTGAGCAATTGAGGGTTAAGGGCCTTGCTCAAGGGCCCAACAGCAGCAACTGGGCGGTGGTGGGGCTTGAATCAGCATCCTTCTGATTACTAGTCCAGTACCTTAACCACTAGGCTCCCTCTGCCCAGTTAAGAATCTTAAGCCTTCAGTCTGGCAAAGGTGTACTTAATTGAGAGAGTTATAGGCATGTGTCATTCGTAACTGTATGGACAGCTCCAATCTTCACTCTCATTCTTATATTACAGATCTACAAAGCATTTACAGTATATGTGATATAATTTATGCATAGAACAGCTTATAAAAATTATTGAAATGTTTTAACTTCCAAGCCTATCTGTACTGTGGACTAATAATAATAATAATAATCAGGTTGTTGTTCCTGTACAGACAATACTCTCAAAAAATGTCCATTCATCAACTAGTGGTTTGATCACAGACTAAGAATAGTGTCACCAAACAGAAACCTGGAGGGGCGAGGGGGCATATGGAGAGTACATTAGGATAGATCAACTGTAACTCCCACCATATGCCATCAGCCTCCTCAGGTGGCAATTAGGGCAAATTTGAAAGCACTGACCCGAATGCTACACACTTGGATTACGGCTGCATGGCTGGTACGTCACTTTAGATAGAAACATCTGCCAAATGAATGTAAAATATGAATGCAACTGTAATACAAAGCGTCTTTCACAAATATGTCCAGGGGTCTGTGCTTAATATTATATGAAATAAGATATTTGGTCTCTAATTTTGTTGTGCCTTGACATTTTATTGCCATATATTGTGACCATAATATAATCAAATACAAATGCAACTATTTTGTTTTTTATCTTTCAACAAACATACAGTAACTTTGTTTTAATTGCCTTTTTAATTCAGAACCACACATAACATACATATTCATAAAATTGCACCAATTAGTTTCACCACGATGTCTCAAATATCTAAGAATTCATTTAGCTTGACATAGACAAACAAGATAAAATGGCTTAAAAGTGTTTTGTTTTTAGAAAAATGCCCCTGGCCTGAAAGAGAAGCGTAGGACCGTCGTTCACAAGAACTGACCATCAATATGTTAATGTATTCATGATTGAATTTTACATAACAATCCATGTGCTAATTTAGCATGCATACCAGAGCTCACATTTACTTTTCACATTGAGATGAAATCAGACCGGAGAAGGAAAGAAAAGACTGGGGAAATATTTGTTCTCACTCAGTTTCTCAGATTTAGAGAAACTGAATTCCCATGAATGTTTACATTGGAATTAGAATAAATCATGTTTCAGCAATACAATATTACTCATAACGACTCGGTTTCAGCTTCAGTGAATATAAGAAGTTTACACACACCTGTTAAAATACCAGGTTTTTATAATGTAAAAAAATCAGACCAAGATGAATAATTTCAGATTTATTTCTACATTTATATAACCAGTGTAACTGGATACAACTAGATTAGACAAAAAAGAAGAACACCATACCCACAGTGAAGCGTGGTGGTGGCAGCATTATGCTGTGGGTCTGTTTTTCTTCAGCCAGAACTGGGGCTTTAGTCAAGGTGCACAGGAGACGGCCTCACAATCTGACAGATTTAGTGGGCAATGATTGTCAAGTCAAGATGTGCCATGCTAAAAGACTCCTACCCATCAAATCAAAAGCAATTCCAGTTATGCCTACAGCCATGAGGACTTTGGCAGCAAAGTTTTTTGAAAGATATACTGTAGATGTTAAACATTAGATAGAGATGCAGTCTATTGCAGGACAACACACACACACACACGCACACACACACTCCTGCACTCCCTCCTATGGTCAATAAGTGCACCTAATTCTCCTATGCATGATTTTGTAAGGAAACCTACATGAACAGAAAAGTTAGAAAAATGTAATGATCCTCACAAACAATGACACAAGGTAAGGACCGAACCCTTTTCCCCAAGACCCGTGATGCTATGCAGCACCCACTCTACCAGCGGTGCCACCCTGCCACCTATTTCACTATGATATTAATCCAAACTGCACAGACGAGTAAATTGAACCCTGCTGAGACTATCTCTTGGCTCTGCCTTGGTGAATCTTGTCAAATATGTCATCCAGTTAGCCTAAAAATAGATCTGAGAAGTAGTTTAAGCATTAGTTACCCTGGAGAGTGCAGATGTAGGTTAGCAGATTAAATAGCATTTTCTCATCACATAATAAAAATCACTTACAGTGAAATATAAAACCGTTACTTTAAAGCCGTCATTTTAGGCTTCGATGGAAACCGGATTTGCATTTGTGCCAGAAGAGGCTCTTTAATATCATACATTATGAAAAGAAGACAGTGATTTCCTTTCTAATACGCTGGCAAAGTGAGCTGTGCTGCTATTACATTTATCTCAATACAGTCCTCTTCACAGATATTGGCACCACTGGAAAACATGAACAAAATGGGCTGTAAAAACATTCTTCAGTGCTTATCCTTTTGCTTATCATTCAAAAATAAACCTACAGTTACTCTTTTAAAAGTATAATGACTAAAAGAAAACCAAAACCTTATTGCAAATTATATTCATGTTATTTTTTCCTCATATCTGTGTGACACAGTTGTTGGAAATTCTTGTCAGTGAAATCTAACCAAAGAACATTCCCAATCACTGTATAGTTCATGTAAATAATTACATAAAATAAGTTCACCTTGGATATGTTAAATTGTCAGCCAGGACTTCCAGTTTTACTGATGTAGAAATATAAGGTGATAAACATGTTTAATCTAACACTTATTTAATAAGTGCTAAACAATGATAATTGCTAAACAATTGAAAATGTCTATTATCACTAGTGGTAAGTTGTAACTAAGTTTAAGCAGCTGGAAAGAGGGTGTGTATCTCCAGTGACCTATAGTTTGCTAAACCCTATTGAACTTGTCACCAGGACCATGTTCTATGATTCAGATGAGACCAAAAAGAGCTTTCTGGCAACAAACACCAAAAAGCCCTGGAAAACTTGTTCTGATATACACCATCACAGGCTGTGGAAGGATCTTTCAGCAGGACAAAGCACACGAGTTATGGACCGCCAACCTCTTAATCTTACTCTTAAATGTATTGTAGCACCTACTTAATTTGAGCCTAGGGTATAATATATCATTGCAGTGCACAGAGAAAACACTGCACTGGCAAAAACCCTATAATAGTACATGAGATTAAATCCTTTTAACAGTGTTCTAGATAAAATCCTACAACAGTGCACTCAATAAAACCATATAACATGGCATTAGATTAACCTTTAAAATATAAAACCCCATAACAGTCCACATACAATAGATAACATATATTCTTGTACGCCAATAACAGTACAGTAAACTAAACCCTAACAGCGCATATAACATTTATAAGAGTGAACTAGATTAAACCTCAGAACAAAGCACTTGATAGATCTCTATAACTGTGATAAAACGATCCTTAATAACAGTGCACTAGATAAAATGCCATAAAACAGCACTAGATAGCTCCCTATAATAGTGCACTATAACTGAGAACACTACCAAAAAAGAAAGCCACAGGAGTTTCTGCTGAAGAATATTGCAACAGAAATATTTCACAATTGGGCAATAAATCTGGAAAACCACTCAATGGCCAGCAGATTGGAGGAGGCAGGTTTACACCGATCAGCCATAACATTAAAACCACCTCCTTGTTTCTACACTCACTGTCCATTTTATCAGCTCCACTTACCATATAGAAGCACTTTGTACTTCTACAATTACTGACTGCAGTCCATCTGTTTCTCTACATATGTTTTTACCCCCCTTTCATGCTGTTCTTCAATGGTCAGGACCACCACAGGACCACCACGGAGCAGGTATTATTTAGGTGGTGGATCATTCTCAGCACTGCAGTGACACTGACTTGGTGGTGGTGTGTTAGTGTGTGTTGTGCAGGTATGAGTGGATCAGACACAGCAGCGCTGCTGGAGGTTTTAAATACCGTGTCCACTCACTGTCCACTGTATTAGACACTCCTACCTAGTTGGTCCACCTTGTAGATGTAAAGTCAGAGACGATCGCTCATCTATTGCTGCTGTTTGAGTCGGTCATCTTCTAGACCTTCATCAGTGGTCACAGGACGCTGCCCACGGGGCGCTGTTGGCTGGATGTTTTTGGTCAGTGGACTATTCTCAGTCCAGCAGTGACAGTGAGGTGTTTAAAAACTCCATCAGCATTTCTGTGTCTGATCCACTCATACCTGCACAACACACACTAACACACCACCACCATGTCAGTGTCACTGCAGCGCTGAGAATGATCCAGCACCTAAATAATACCTGCTCTGTAGTGGTCCTTTAGGGGGGTACTGACCATTGAAGAACAGGGTGAAAGCAGGCTAAAAACATATGTAGAGACACAGATGGACTACAGTCAGTAATTGCAGAACTACGAAGTGCTTCTATATGGTAAGTGGAGCTGATAAAATGGACAGTGAGTGTAGAAACAAGGAGGTGGTTTTAATGTTATGGCCGATTGGTGTATATCGCAATACCAAAGAAAGGACGCAATAAAGAGTTTAAAAAGTATCGCACAATTTCCCTCATATCATGTGCAGGTAAAATGATGCTGAAGATTATTAATACAGATTAGAGCCTTACATTAAGAGAGAATTCCCAGCTGTGACAGAATTATTCAGAAAAAAAACCCCAGATGAGCAAGAGATATCATCGCAGATGTTCTCTGGATTATAGAAAAGGCCGAGGAATTAAGAGTGAAGTCAACGTGTGCTTCTATAATTACAGCAAAGCTTTTGAATGTGCTGATCACACAAAATGATTAAATGCCCTCAGGAAGACGGAAACACCAGAGCATCTAATCGTTCTAATGAGGAATCTCTAAACTGATCAACCAGCTGCAGTCGTGACAGAAAATAAAGCTGATTGATTCCACCAGGCACCACTGGCACCAACTTCAACACTGATGGAGTAAATTTCAAGATGTTGAGCAGATTTTTCCTTCTTGGAATTTATTTATCTATTTATTTATTGCTAGTTATAACTTTCAGTTCATTTTAATTCTGTGTTTGTATGATTTGTGTAAATCCTATTTATTTAAAGTATCCTCCAGGCTACCCAAGAAGGATGAGCCCTGCAGGTTCCTCTTAAGGTTTCTTCCTGTAAATTTAAGGGAGTTTTTCCTTGCCACAGTCACCCTCGGCTTGCTCAATAGGGGTTTTTGTATCTGTTGGTCCTGGATTTTGTAAAGTTGCTTTGAGACAATGTCTATTGTAAAAAGTGCTATATAAATAAATTTGACTTAACTTGACTTGACTTGGAATAATCATTCACAGTAAAGCCTAGTGGCGTTGGGCTATCAATCGCAAACCCAAAGCCCAGGTTGGGCCCTTGAGCAAGGCTGTTGGGCCCTCAACCCTGCCTGCTCCAGGGGCGCCATAACACGGCTGACCCTGCGCTCTGACCCCAGCTTTCAAACAAGCTAACTATGTAGCAGTGCACTTGTATAACCCAGTAATAGTGCACTAGATAGAACCGTACAACAATGCATTAAATAGAACCATAGAAGTGCACTTAAAACCCCTATGATGTTGCATTAGACTGAACCCTGTAAGATAGCACTACATAGAACCCTATAACTGTGTACTAAACAGAACCTTGTATCGGAGCATTAGACAGAACCATTAACATGTGCACTACACAGAAACAGTTTACTAAATAGAACCCTATAACAAGATACTAGATAGAACTCTGTAACAGTGCATAGAACCCTATAACAAAATACTAGATAGAACTCTGTAACAGTGCATAGAACCCTATAACAAAATACTAGATAGAACTCTGTAACAGTGCATAGATCCCTATAACAAGATAATAGATAGAACTCTGTAACAGTGCATAGAACCCTATAACAAAATACTAGATAGAACTCTGTAACAGTGCATAGATCCCTATAACATGATAATAGATAGAACTCTGTAACAGTGCATAGGTCCCTATAACAAGATAATAGATAGAACTATGTAACAGTGCACAGAACCCTATAACAAGATACTAGAACCCTATAACAAGATACTAGAACTCTGTGACAGTGCATAGAACCCTATAAAAAGATAATAGATAGAACTCTGTAACAGTGCACAGAACCCTATAACAAGATACTAGAACTCTGTGACAGTGCATAGAACCCTATAACAAGACACTAGATAGAACTCTGTAACAGTGCATAGAACCCTATAACAATACACTAGATAGAACTCTGTAACAGTGCATAGAACCCTATAACAAGATACTAGATGGAACTCTGTAACTGTGCATAAAACCCTATAACAAGACACTAGGACCATATAACAAGACACTAGATAAAACTCTGTAACAGTGCATAGAACCCTATAACAAGACACTAGAACTCTGTAACAGTGCATAGAACCCTACAACAAGATACTACTGTAGATAGAACTCTGTAACAAGACACTAGATAGAACTCTGTAACAGTGCATAGAACCTCATAACAAGACACTAGAACTCTGTAACAGTGCATAGAACCCTATAACAAGATACTAGAACTCTGTAACAGTGCATAGAACCTTATAACAAGATACTAGAACGCTGTAACAGTGCATAGAAACCATAACAAGATACTAGATGGAACTCTGTAACTGTGCATAGAACCCATAACAAGACACTAGACAGAACTCTGTAACAGTGCATAGAACCCTATAACAAGATACTAGATATAACTCTGTTACAGTGCATAGAACCCTATAAAAAGACACAAAAACTATGTAACAGTGCATAGAACCCTATAACAAGATACTAGAACTCTGTAACAGTGCATAGAACCTTATAACAAGATACTAAAACTGTATAACAGTGCAAAGAACCCTATAACAAGATACTAGATAGAACTCTGTAACACTGCATAGAACCATATAACAAGACACTAGATAGGCAAGGCAAGGCAAGTTTATTTGTATAGCACCTTTCATACACAGTGGCAATTCAAAGTGCTTTACATAAAGAAAAAAATAAATTAAAAGCATTACAACATTCCTGAGATCCAGAACCTCAGAAAGACTTCTTGCAAACATTTAGTTACAATTAAGACAACATGAAATTCAAACAAGAGAGATAAAAAATTAAGAACATGAAAAATTTAAAGAAAATATTGTAAAATATACCCTACAATTTGGGAAATACGAAATTCAAACAAGAGAGATAAGCAATTAAAACATGAAAACTAAAAGAAAATATAGTAAAATATACCCTACAATTTAGAATGTACACTACTCTATAAAAAGAATTAAGAGCATGGAAAACTAAAAGACTAATAGATAGAACTCTGTAACAGTGCATAGAACCCTATAACAAGACACTAGATAGAACTCTGTAACAGTGCATAGTACCCCATAACAAGACACTAGATAGAACTCTGTAACGGTGCATAGAACCCTATAACAAGATACTAGATAGAACTCTGTAACAGTGCATAGAACCCTATAACAAGACACTAGAACTCTGTAACAGTGCATAGAACCCTATACCAAGACACTAGAACTCTGTAACAGTGCATAGAACCCTATAACAAGATACTAGATAGAACTCTGTAACAGTGCATAGAACCATATAACAAGACACTAGAACTATGTAACTGTGCATAGAACCTTATAACAAGACACTAGAACTATGTAACAGTGCATAGAACCCTATAACAAGATACTAGATAAAACTCTGTAACAGTGCATAGAACCCTATAACAAGATACTAGATAAAACTCTGTAACAGTGCATAGAACCCTATAATAAGATACTACAGTAGATGGAACTCTGTAACAGTGCATAGAACCCTATAACAAGATAGTAGATGGAACTCTGTAACTGTGCATAGAACCCTATAACAAGATACTACAGTAGATGGAACTCTGTAACAGTGCATAAAACCCTATAACAAGATACTAGATGGAACTCTGTAACAGTGCATAGAACCCTATAACAAGATACTAGAACCCTATAACAAGATACTAGATAGAACTCTGTAACTGTGCATATAACCCTATAACATCACACTAGAACTCTGTAACTGTGCATATAACCCTATAACCAGATACTAGAACCCTATAACAAGATACTAGATGGAACTCTGTAACTGTGCATAGAACCCTATAACAAGATACTACAGTAGATAGAACTCTGTAACTGTGCATATAACCCTATAACATCACACTAGAACTCTGTAACTGTGCATATAACCATATAACATCACACTAGAACTGTGTAACAGTGCATAGAACCCTATAACAATATACTAGAACCCTATAACAAGACACTAAATAGAACTCTGTAACAGTGCATAGAACCCTATAACAAGATACTATAACCATATAACAAGATACTAGATAGAACTCTGTAACAAGGCAATAGATAGAACTCTGTAACAGTGCATATAACCCTATAACATCACACTAGAACTCTGTAACTGTGCATAGAACCCTATAACAAGATACTATAACCATATAACAAGATACTAGATAGAACTCTGTAACAGTGCATATAACCCTATAACATCACACTAGAACTCTGTTACTGTGCATAGAACCCTATAACAAGATACTACAGTATAACCATATAACAAGATACTAGATAGAACTCTGTAACAAGGCAATAGATAGAACTCTGTAACAGTGCATATAACCCTATAACATCACACTAGAACTCTGTAACTGTGCATAGAACCCTATAACAAGATACTACAGTATAACCATATAACAAGATACTAGATAGAACTCTGTAACAAGGCAATAGATAGAACTCTGTAACAGTGCATATAACCCTATAACATCACACTAGAACTCTGTAACTGTGCATAGAACCCTATAACAAGATACTACAGTATAACCATATAACAAGATACTAGATAGAACTCTGTAACAAGGCAATAGATAGAATTCTGTAACAGTGCATATAACCCTATAACATCACACTAGAACTCTGCAACAGTGAATAAAGGGGGCAGAACCTTGTGGATGTAGTTGCTGATGCTGGCTCATCTCACACCCCTGTAAATAATGAAGAGAGGAAGCATAATAACAGCTGATAGCATCAAAAAATGATCTGGCTGTAGCTTCACGCGCAGTGATGTTAGATGTTAGATGTTAGCTGTTAGCTGAGGAGTGCGGCACCGTGAGCAGCTTTTAGCATCTGCGTTTGCGTGTTTTTCTCACAGTCCGCTACACGCACATGACATTATATCCACGCAGTCCTGCAAGCCGTGCAATACAAACGATGCTGCGACATAACGGCGCGTTTACTAACTAAACCAAGCATCTTCCAGCAGCTAAAGTCCCAACTGTACAACACCTGTACTGCGTAGTATGTTAGAATAGTGTGGTAACTATGGCAACATGCAGCGCCGTAGTTTCTACACATACTACGCAGTACGCTAGTGTGTGAGTACGGGTTTAAAGGTAAGCCGTGAGGGCGCGCAGCACATGTGTGTCTCAACTTCAGCACAGAAAAACAAAACAAAGCACCTCGTGTCATTCAGGAACGCACTAATAAATCCTAATTCATAAAAGAAGAAGTTTACTCGCCTGTTGTGAGCCGGTTTCTCGTCCTTGCTCTCTCTGTAGTGTTTGACTAGCCGCTGATTCTACACATCCTCCGGCGTCACTATGTGCTCGCTGCAGCCAAGGTAACCAAATCTCGCGATACTCACTCAGGTACCCGTTAGTGGCGGTGAAGATATCCAAATCTCGCGATACTCACATTTTGCCAGTGCGACACAAGGAGCGAGCTCCATGAGGTGTAATTTAAGCCCCTTTATATATTTATTTATTTATTTATTTAAAGAAACAGTTTAGAGTAAACATCACAGCACACTTAATATATATGAGCATATTACCATGAATACAACAATAACCAGTATACAGTGGACCCTTGACCCCCATAAAAAATAATTTAAATAGAATTAATCCGTGCCAGACCTCCCAAACCAAACCACCCCCTTACCTAACCTTTCTAATGTCTTAAATGGTCTTTTGTGTTATAAATACAAGTGTATTTTCCCTTAAATCTTAAATTATAGAATAGACATCCCTGTAATAAACAATAATAAACAACAATACACAGTAGTACTGTACATAAACACGCATCACATTTCAGTACAGTACGTGTGCTGTATCATACACCATAATACATTTCCTTCTTTTTATATAAAATGTATCTACCAGAAACAACAACTCTCATTTTTCTCTGTTATTTCCTTCTTTATTTCAGTAGTGTTGTATTTTGTAGGTGTAATTGCACAAAAGAAAGAATACTTTACTGAGTCGACTTCCTTCTTCTCTCTCACTCACTGTCCCCTCTGTCTGATACACAGTGACAGATACTGGCAGGAGTAATTATACAACAACAAATGTAATAGATTTGTTCATTTTCTCAGCACTACGCTTTCTCTGCACCTTATTTGGGGCCATTTTAATATTGAATTTTACAAAATATAAAGACAACACCAAGAAAAAACACCGTCCGCTGTCCGAATGTCCGAGAGAGAGCTGCTCGGAGTCAACTTGTTCGTGATGTCACGTGTTTCGCGAATTTTGGTTCATAATCCGAAATTTGTTAATACGTTAAGTTGAAAAACCCGAAATGTTCGTATGGTAAACCGTTTGTAACTCAAGGGTCTACTGTATGTTCAACAACAATAAAAATAAAAATATCAAAGAAAAAAACTAAACCAGAGGAATTACAAATCATTTAAGGAATCTTATTCCAATAGCATGACATATAAAATAAAAGAGACAATAAAATACAAAAATAATAATAAAAACCTCCTTCGAAATCCGTTGTCTATTGTCTTTTTTATAATTATAGTTTTAGTCTATATTCTTTATATTTAAGATTTTTAGGCACACGTACACGTGTGTGTATTGTGTATATGTATATACTTCTTGTTCCTATGTTTACCTATTGTATGTGTAAGCGCCGTTGGATTGCTACTCAATTTCGTTGTATACTGTGCAATGACAATCAATCAATTTCCTCGGCTGCTCCCGTTAGGGGTCGCTGGCGGATCATTATCCGCATTATTGATTTGGCACAGTTTTTACGCCGGATGCCCTTCCTGACACAACCCTCCCTATTTATCTGGGCTTGGGACCGGCACTACAATGCACTGGTTTATGCATCCTAGCGGCTACAGTTAGCCTGGCCGCATGTTTTTGGACTGTGGGAGGATACTGGAGTACCTGGAGGAAACCCATGCAAACCCATTTCTTGTTCAAAAAGGGGCTCAAGGAATTTACTTTTTGCAAATATGTATTCAAATCTAAATTTATAAAAGAAATAAAAAATGGCAATTATTTTAGCATTTTTGGTTTTATAAATATAATATTTATCTAGTAATATAATTAGGTTAATTATATAAGATTTAATTGGCTGAAAGAGAGGGTTATCAAATATATACAAAATACAGTATATTGGCTTTTAATTGGTTTAATTGGACTTTTAAATGGTTTCATCAATCCCAGAAAACATCCACCCCAAAGGGAAAGGTATAGACACAATCAAAGAATAAATGATCAATCTTTAAGCCCTTTTCTCATTCTTCCACTAAAGGTTTCATCCTGGTCAGGGTCACGGTGTGTACTGCGTCACAGTACACGTTAATGTACACTAAACAGGATGTCAATTAATTGCAAGGTATCACACGTTCAACAACTGACTGTCACTCACACCCATGTGCAGTTGGGCCATTAAGCTGGTTATATATTTAACATTCGGTTGATATTAATGGCACTGAAAGTCAATAAGAAGGCCATTAAACTTCTCATTTTATTCTGGATTGCAGAGAAGAACTACAGGACACACCACTAGAATTAATCACAGACACAACATTTCCCATAATGCTCCAGCTTTGGCCCAAAAGCTTGAGTTAACATTTTCACTTTTTTTGCAGTCAGCCACGCAGTAGACAGGGTATTGATAGCTCATAGCTGCATGTTTTGACTAGTTACTTATATGACATACACAATGTCATATTACATTACTGCAAAAGGTAACACATTTTTACATTTTCAGTGCACATTTACGTGTATGCCAGGAAAAAGTGTGGATGAGGTTTCTACAAATAGTGGTGCAAAACTAAAAAGCAGCCAGTTTATCCATCATTGTGTTTTTCTGAGGTGTGAGAAAACTAAGAGGACATGCCAAACGTCACTCTTTTTACTGGGCTGTGTTTGATGTTTGATGAGGTGGGAAAACTCTTTTTTATAATAATTTAACTTACAGCTGTGTGATCTCTACAGTCTGTGAGAAGTTTTTCAGAAGCCTCACACTTGTAGTGATCTTTATGGTTCTGTCTGATGCAAAAGAAGTTTGTAGTGATTTATAGTATTTATTTTACAGTAAGAAATGATGAGAGACTGGGCACACAAAGCCCACCACCATCTCTTTTCAAACTGCAGATCAATGCTCATGGAGAAGAGCACTAAGTGCTTACTTCCATACATATGAGCTTACAGACACACAAGAAATTTTCGTCTCACTTTGTTTGCTAAAGATGCCATTCTTCCTGTCCAGTGAAAGCCCATTGTGCCCAGACCAGGGCAACAGTCTAACACAGGGCACCACACTTACCAAGTCCACCTCTTACCCACACCTATAGGAGCAATTTATCACACCTACTGGCTTATTTTTGCACATTAAGTTCTAGGACGAAATCTAATAGGACACAGTCTGTGGTATGCAGGAATTAAGTATCAGAACAGAACAAAACAACAAATATCATTTATAAAATGTTTATTAAGTAGAGGTTTCATTTAAATCATTTTACTTATTTTATCAACATGCCAAAAATGTAGGCTAACGTATTTGCATGCTTGTATATCATAATAAGCCAAATGTATTTTACATATTACAATTTTAGAATCTTCTTACAATACCATGCATAAACCTCATCTATTAAATCATGATCATTTGCTGATTGTTTTTGCAGAAAAATACATTTAATGTCAAGTGTGTGTAGCGCAAGCCGTTATAACTTTTTTTTACACTCAGTAATCCATTAACGTAACAAAATCCAATTTTCAAAGTGACCCATGTAATTTAGTTCGAGTAAGATGACGAGAGAGTAAGAGAGGAAGATAAATGGAATAAGTTGGCGATGCGAATATATAATAATCTGTTGAAGGACGGTGCTGTTCACTCTTTACAGGTCATCAGTCTCCCCATCGAAAGGCACGGTCTCCATCTCCATGTGGATGTTGCTTGTCTCTCCGCTACCCACCCAGCCAATGGGAGTGCGGTTGAAGGAGGGCCGTGAATTTATATCATGCTGGTACACCACTGCAGGCTCAGGATTGTCCACCACCTCAATGTCTGGCAGCTGGAAGGTCATTAGCTGAGAAGCTTTCTCAAAGCCACCAAAGGGCATGGCAATCCTATTAGAGGAAAAATACAGTTGCAGGTAAGACTTGTAAAAGCATTGAAATTAATGGGATTTTTGCATCATCAAGTAATAACAAAACTTAATTCTTAAGAAAGTAATACACAAACCCATGTACCATTGTCTTTTTGTTGACATACTAATGGCTTATTTACCATCGTAGGATATCAATAATTAACTGTTCTTTTTCTGACTGAATGATTACAGTACATACGTTACTGTCCCAAATACATTCACAAAGTTGAATTCATTTATTGTAGGTATGTCAAAAGTATAAATACAATAATGTAGATTATTGATTTGGCAAAAAAGATGAAGCGATAAAAAAAATCTATAATGTTTGTGTACATTACGAAAAGAGAAGTTGCAGAAATTTTAGAAACTCCAAGACTGGTTGCTGTCAGCAAAATAGGCATTTATAGTTACATTAGATTTACCTGCTCATCTTACTTACCTGTGGTCATTGGTTCAGATTTATTTCAGTGGGAAAAATGTATCCATGACCCAAGATAGTCAATCAAATTTTGGGGTCTGTAGTAACCTTAAGATGTTTAGCGATGTCTTATTTTTAAAAAAAGTGGTTTTTGTTATGGTGTCCTTCCATAAATCATTTTGTTCAGTGTTATTTGTATTGTGGACTTGAGCAAGGTCTGGAGAGGTCTGCAGGTCTATTACCATTACCCATGAATTATACCCATATTGTATACTGTGTTCCTGCTGTGATCTTTGTAGGATACAGCAGCTGTATGGACTTATTTGTAGACAATAGGTTTTATTACTGAAGTACCCACGTAGTAGTGTTTCCTGCTATACAATCATTACAATTCTTCTTTTAATGTCATCAAAAATATGTTTTGGTCATGGTTCACATGAACAGATCTTTCCAATCTCCTCTCCTAGGAAACGTATTTTGGTTAACAAAAATAAATAGTCACTTTCTCCAGAAAAATGTAAACGATGAATGTGTTCAAAAATACCTAAAGTATTGTTTATTGTTTGTTTGTTAGTGGGGAAAAATGTGTTTGGGAAAAATTCTTTTTTCAAATATTCTTACTTGAATAAAGTTCACACAACATTTTATAAGTAATTAATAAAGGTTTAGTCATATCCAAAGGGTTCTTTTAAATGGCTACAATGTCTGTGTATGCTCACATAACACTCTCAAAAGATTCTAGTACTGACATGATTTGATTGCAGTATCATCAAGTGTAATAGGAGCTCATTGGTTAAGATACTGGCCTAATAATCAAAAGGCTGTGGATTTAAGACCCACCACGTCACATTGTCCTTGATCTTTAGTTGCTTGGATCGTATACTGGCACAAATGTAAGTCGTTTTGGATAAAAGTGTGGATAAATGCCATAATTAAAAATCTAATTAAGCTGTAAGAAGTTCTTTAACATGTAGATGTGTAATATAGCCAATAGTATGTGGACATTTGAATATAAGCTTGTTAGGCATCCAAATTTCCATATTTTTATCAATATCAGGACTCAAAAATTAGGACTTATTAGGACCCATATACCTCGGCTGTTTAGTGTTTACGTATGTAGCATATAAAGGCCTAACTTTAGGTGTTAAGACAGTATGTCATATGACTAATATCTATATCAAGTAGATAACAAATGTATAAAGTAAATGTTAGAAAGCAAATGTTGATATAGCATAGAGCAAGTAACATGCCGTTTAGTTATGCAATATGTTGCACCTGTTGAAGCTCTTGTATTTGGGCAGGTCACCATGGGCACAGGGTCCTGGCATGAATGCCTTCATGGTGGCTACAAGATCTGCATTGCCTTTCATCGCTCGTTCCCAGGGTGATACATACGTCTTTACATATACCTTCGTATCCGCTTTATTTCTCGACCCAGCCTTACCACTTTCTTCACCTGTCAAGATATTCAACCAGATTACAAACAAAAGAAGTCAAAAGAATTCTGTATAGCCAGATTTATTTTCATGCTGGAGATGAGTGGGGAGCACAATAAAAGTTAATATTAAGCATAGTCAGCAGAAAAACAGAGAGCTTTTCAATAATAGACACATAATAGTAGTAATAATAGTCCTCAGGTAATGCGGGGGTAAATCAGATTCCATGGTTTAAATCACCAGTGGTGCTATCATGATTGACCATGTCTGGGGCTGTGGCTGCATTGTCTTTAAACCAGGATCAAGCATATAAATAAAATAAATAAATTGATGAAAAAGAAGCCTTAGACATAAGTAGATTGAAAACAATTAAAAATCATAAGTAGTTGTGTAAGCTGCCGTCTGTAACATGTATTGTTAAAATAAGGCTTCCTTAAGGGTTCCTCAGCAAGTTTAAATCAGAATCATTTTTACTTTAAGAATAATATAAAAAGGCGCCCAGGTGGCGCAGTAGGATATTCTGCTAGCACACCAGTGTCGAGTTTCTGAACTCCTCGGTTCAAAACTTGGTATTGCCTCCGGTCGGCTGGGCGCCAACTAGCGGGCTTAATTGGCAGTGCCTGCAGCAGATACTAATTGGCCACGTATCTGTATCACATATGTGTGGGTGGGTGGGTCTTCATACGCTGTGTAAGGACCCTGATTGGCGGAAGAGACGCCCGTGCAGAAAGCAGGGGCGAGAAGAGGAGGGCTGTACACGTGTCGGAAGAGGCGTGTACAGCAACGTGCTCTCCTTGGATGCAATCTGGTAGCTCTGGTAGCAGCGGAAGACAAAATTGAGTGCGCCAATTTGGGAGGAAAATGCATTAAAAAAAAGAAAAATATAAAAGATATAAAGTTTATCCACCCCTTAAAAGTCCTCGTTGGCCCTCAAAAAGGCTTTTCTTTGTTGTAATACTACTAAACCTTTTATGTTTCTAAAGATGGGCAGATGAGCGTGTGGAATGAAGAGTCTAGTATGAGAATAGATTGGTATCGAACTAGCTAGTTAAAATCTTAACACTCATTTGCACTCGATGGAAGGAACAGAGAAGCGCTCGGGTGTCGCAGCAGTTTAAGGTGCCAGACCAACCACCTGACTGAGTGCTCAAAGGACAAAATTTGCATCTGTGTCTGATGGATGATGGCAATTCACCTCCTCATTATTGCAACAGCAACCCTTACTGTCTGTTGAGGAACTGGAATGAGTAGCGGAGAAAAACAAAAAGGTGTATGAGTTAAGAATTAGCTAAAAAAGGAAGCGGGGGATGATGAACTGACCAGGGAAAGGAAGCCACAATATGCATTGTTCTCTAGTACTTACTCTGTGAGACATTTACTGACAGGCCAGCACTCCCTTTTGCCCCTCCGGCTTCTCCAGCCCCTCCACTAGCAGATCCACCTGCAGTTCCACCAATTCCTGCCCCGGCGCCTAGGCTTCCTGGTTTGGGAGGGGGTACAGGTCCCTGCCCTCCTTTACCAGCATGACCAACCATGTATCCACCAACCATCTGTCCTCTAACCAGGCGTCCACCAACATCCATCATCTGGCCCCCGATGCTTGGGATGAACTTTTGGAGGTTATCCTAGAAGCAGAGACCACAATCATACTAAGACCACATCATATTAAGAAGGCATGCACGTCTGTGTGTAGATGAAGCAAAAGGAAATTGATTTGGTACAATCTCTATAAAGCACTTGACTTCTTTCTCACCATGGAATCACTAGTAAAGACATCTGGATTGTTCTCCCAGATAAACTTCTCCACACGGAGCTGCCTCATTTTGAACATCTTGGAGCCCTTGTTCTTCATAAGGGACAGTTCTTCCAGCATGATATCCTTGGGTGTACTAATCTTTGTTCCTAAGTCAAACTCGGAGGCCTCTGGCTCTGACTCGTACTCTGTGGGAGTATAGGGAGATAAGTATGATGGAACAGTGCAGTGTAATGACTCTTAGCTTGATGAAAAGACTGATAGGTTAAATATGGGGGGGGGGGGGGGGGGGGGGTGCTGGAGCCTATCCCAGCTTTTCAATGGGCTCAAGGCACACAGTAATACGTAATACCCTGGACAGGGCGCCAGTCCATCGCAGGGCAGGCACACACACACACACACACACACACACACACACCCATTCACCTATAGGGCAATTCAGTGTCTCCAGTTAACTTGACTTCATGTTTTTGGACTGTGGGAGGAAACCAGAGCACCCGGAGGAAACCCATGCAGACACGGGGAGAACATGCAAACTCCACACAGAAAGGACCCGGACCGCCCCACCTGGGGATCGAACCCAGGACCTTCTTGCTGTGAGGCGACAGTGCTACCCACTGAGCCACCGTGCCGCCCCAATTAGGCAATTTAACTACTGAATATTTTTGGAGGCAGTAAGAAAGCCGAGTACCTGAAGGAAATCTGAACAGACCACAACCACAGGCACGAGTTAAAGTCCAGAAAACCCTAGAGTTGTGCTGTACCATCACTACCAGCTGTGCCCCCATGCAGCCCATTAGGCACCTTATAAATGTCAAGATAAACTGTCAATAAAACTGCAATCAAGATGAAATGTCAGGAACAAATATCAGTTTATTTCTTAAGAAGCTGTTTATTCTGGCCTGTTAAGGACTGGCAACCTATCTGGAGTGTTTCCTGCCTTTCACCCAATGAATCAGACCCACTGCAAGCCTGACCAGGATAAAACGGTGGTACAACACACAGTGAATGATTAATAGCAGCATAATGATAAACTTCGGGAAAGAAAACCATGTTGATTAGTTCCTTGTGGAGCTTGTTTGAAGTGCTCTCCTGGAGTCCCATGTGAAAACGAGAGGCACTTGTGTGGTAATTGAAAAGACAGCTGGCAATTCTGCTGTGAAATCAGTGGGCTAAACGTTTGTCTGTGTGAAATCTTCTCCTCATTAGTACAGATACAGAACAACCATGCCGAACCTCAGTGACAAGCCCTGAAATCCCACTGGTGTCTCGTACAAAAACGTTATTGTGTCATGAATACATCTTTTTTTGTCCCCCCTTATTTGACCCGCCTGTGCGGTCGCAGAGACAGTGTGCAGCCTCTGGTTATATACGGCCTGTGCTTTGTGCTTGACTGATAATCTCTCTTCATTCAGCATATCGTCTCTCAGCGAGTGTATTTCACAGATGAGGTGAGCTAAACAAACATGACCTGCATTAAGAGATTTCAAAGAGACGCCACATGAAAGAGCGGCCTTACAGGTGCTCAGGAACACATGCTGTATATTCAAACCAACAATGTGCCTTTACTGATCATCTTTCATACAATAAAGCATTTAACAAATAAAGAAGAAACACTGCACGGCTTAATGTACTTTCTTCTACATAAAATTACATTGAGATGAATCCATTCCACAAAGAAATCGCAGCCTTTTTCGTAATAGTTGCAAACTAAACGTTCACATTTACAGTTTAAGTATTATTTGCATCTTTTTAAGTGAAAATTAAGCGAAATGGGAGTGTTAATATTAATGTGTTTAGTGAGGACTTGTTTACATTTTGGTAAAGACATGATTTTTATTAAGCATACACCAAAGAACCAAGACGGGGGATTAAACTATTTTAATTCAATTAATTATTTCTAAATAATAATGGATTATTTAGGAAAGCTAACCAGTAAAATACACTAGCCCACAACTGCTGAGATCCAGGGAACCGGGTTTGAATCTCAGGCTATCGGCTGGTCGGGCATCTGCACAGGATCGGCTAATGTCCGGGGGGATAGGGATGTTGGCACACTTGTAGATAAAAATATTGTAGAGATAAAAATATGGTTGTGTCAGAAAGGGCATACAGTGTAAAACTGTGCCTGGTATGTGGACCAGATCTGCTGCGCTGATCCCTAAATACAGGAGCAGCCAACAAAAAAAATGGAAACAAGAACAGTGGTACCTTGAAACTCAACGTCAATTGGTTCTGGGACTGGCGTTGAGTTTAAAAGGCATTGAGTTTCAAGGTATTTTTTCCCATAAGAATGTTTGGGAAACCTGTTAATGCGTTCCATGGTCCTGTGGACTTGCATATATTTTAGACTTAAGTAAAATAGTGGGTTTGCTTTTGACACTTATACACTGAAAATAACACAAATATTGTATAATAACACTGAAATAAAAAGTTGATTCTTACAGTTTCTCAGAACCTCGAGCTGTAACACAAGTTTAAAAGTGAAACAGTGAGGAAAATCCAGATAAACACAGATACATGTGGAGCTTTCAGACTGGATCTGATGGTTATTCCACACAACTGCAGTTTATTCTCATATGCACACTTTGATGATGTATTACCGCACTGCTCAAGCCGAGCGCTGAACAAAGCGGCTGTTCATTGTTAATTAAAAAAATAAATATATTTTTTTAAAACAAACTAAACATGTTGAGTTTAAGGGAAACGTTGTGTTTAAGAGTACAAATTTCTCGATGAAGGGCGTTGAGTTTCAAAGATTTTGAGTTTAGGGGACGTTGAGTTACAAGGTACCACTGTAAAATGAAGTGAGATTTCATGCTTTGTGGTGTAAAAATAGGTATCAGTCCATAGTTTAGCTGCATGCTCACAATCACTGTAAAATCATTATGGCTTTAGTGTAAAGGTTGGACAGTTACTGGGAAAATGAGCTGGTAAATGGGAAAAAGAGCTGGTTTAATTTATGCATATCTTGCAATCACAAACATTCCTGAACAGATTTAATAATTTTAAATCAAATTTACAGTCTTTTAGTATGTATTATTAATGCCCAAGGAACTGCATAATTGGTCATTAAACATCTCTACATCTTTAAACTTATTAAGTTACCAGGATCTATAAATAATCATGACTGTATTTTGGAAACACGCCCTCTTGCAACCCAGAACAACAATCTGACTAGCAAAGTGCAAATATTCTGTTAGTTTGCATATGTCATGGGTATAAAAAGATAGGATTTAGGTATCAGAGTCTCTGGAATTGATTTAGCAGTAGCCAAATGTGTAAAAATCCAGTAGGCATTTTTATCTTTCATCCATAGAAACACAAACACTTTAAATAAAGCACAATGTCAACCATTTCGGCTGCAATTTGTGAAGTTAAGGCACTTGTAATTGTGTCTTAACTTTAAACACTGTAAATAAGATAGGATTTGAGACATGGCACAATTAGCAGGCTGGTTATCTACATACTAGTAAGGCAGCTTGCAGTTAACATGGTTACAAATTAAAGGAATTTTTCTTATCAGAATGTAGATTATTGAATCCTAGATTATTGAATCTTGGTTAAATCTGGAGTGGTGTGGTTAGTTACTGTTCTATCACAATCTGTATGCAATTCGGGGTGGATGGCTAACTACTGGCAAACTAACGAGTTACAGCACTATTCTTTTCCAGATTTGCTTTTATCACATTCATATATGCATTACGATCAGAGATAAAGCCTGTTGTGCACGAGCCATACCATCCTGAGTGATATGAGACAGGTCAGTGATGATTTTAGCAGTTTTCTTCCTCTTGTTAGGAGGGGCGGGTGTTCCAGACAGAGGCATGATTCCAACTGTGGAAACAGAGCAAACAAAAATAGTACGATTAATGTGATACGTCCCAGGGCACCAGAATAAATTTTGGATGCCCAGATAGGGAAAGGGTTCTAACTATCAACCTGAATAAAATGCATGAGGTCCTGAACATGTATGTACAGTATGGGAAAGAATTTACAATGTCAACAAAGCACACATGAGCTTGAACATGAGCTTTATTTCTCCACAGATTATTCAAAATGTAATAAAATGCATGAAACAAATCTTAAAACTATAATAATTTTAGCACTGAAAATGCTTTAACAAAAGAGGAAAAGTAACAGCCATACAAATAACGCTCATACTACGATCAAACTCTAACCTTAACATTTGTACTCTTAATCAATCCTTTTAAATGGTGTCTCCCCTTGTTCTTTACAGTTGTATAAACATACTACATGCATTTTATTCTTATTATTATATGTTCACCAAATAACTTGTAACCTCTCCATGTAACCTGAGATTTGGTCTGTACAAATGTAGACTTAAAAACTCGACTTATAGAAATGTTTAAACATGTATTTTCCTCCAAAATGACTAAGTGGTTTTTGTTTTTGAATCAATGTTGGGCTTATCATGCATTCATTTCTTGAGACTGAATGCAAGAACAGCAAAGTGTGGGGAAAAAAGTATGACTTCAGTGATGGATCAATGTAGTATTTAGGTTTTCATGCTACCCATTTGTATTATCATGTGTTTCACCTCTTTTGAAACCCAAAACACAAGCCGGCCCGGAATGAATTGGGATTTACAAAGTGGCGCTATAGTGGAAAGATATGACAGGAAAGTGGGAAGCATCAGGATAATGTGAATAAAAACTCTCGAAGCAAGTTTAGGATATATGTTGGTACTGGACATTATTCCATGTTTATTGCATTGAAGCTAGCTTTACCTGTTACCTGGGTTAAATACGTTCATACTAAGATCTTTACATTCATGCACATGGCAGACACAACATTTCAAACAGGATACTATTTTTTTAAAGGGGGTCCACCAGTGGCAGCGTAACCTTCTGATTAATAATCCAGGTCTTTAACTACTAAGCCACTACTGCCTATAGTAAAACCTATAGCATAGTATAAACTATGATTAAGGCTTTGTAATTGATTGATTGTGATGTAAGCAACTGTGTAATATGGAATGAGAGTGAGAGCAAAATGCATCCTTGGTCCATCACCCACCTTAAACAACTTAATGTTGAGAAAAGGCAAAATTAGATGAGATTAATCTGGTCACCCAAAGGTTCAGTAGCAGTCAATCAAAAGTGTTGATCTTCTGTATCTGGTTGCAGTTAGTTAGGATGTTGCTACTCTACATTTCAGCCCAGGGTGTTGGGCACATGCCATGTGTATATGACCTCATGTTCCACAGATTTAATGCTGAAAGCTGAGTAACAAAAATTTATAACCTACCGCTGCTTTGATCTGATTTGCTGTATTTACCATTTGAAACAAGAACAATATGCGATGCCCAACATCCATTTTTTGGAAAAGATACAATTTCTAGATGTTTCTATCTAAGTGATTATAAGGATAGGCAGAATAATACAGTCAATGATCACCAATCATACACTATTAAGTACAGCTTAGTGACAAATTAAAGGACATAAGATTGTCATACATTGTCATAGTATGGTGCTGGGGCACATTGAGAGCCATGAGCCACCAGGACAGGTTCAGTGCACCTTGGTACAGGTTCTACAAGTCTCTGAAACTGTACAGCAAGAATAATAGCAAAATTCTTCCTCAACTGGTGTTAGTCTCCAATAGACTTCTAAATTGGTTGAGGTCTGGTATAAGGACCGCTGCATATAACTAACATAATTTTCATACTTATTAAGCCTTTAAAGCCAAGGGATTGTAATTCTGGAAGAGACCACACCAGTCAGAATGGAAGTGTTGCATCATATTTATTAGGTCATCAGTCAGATTAACTGTGCATTGATTTGCAGTGAGACCATCCTCTAAGAACACAGGTGGACCCAAAGCAAGAAAAATGCCACCACTACATGACATAGCCACATAGCAAACAGGTCTGTATAGTCACATTATTTTATCTTTTTACCTTTTCTTCCAATCTAGTCATATCCAATCTAGAAATATCATTCCCTCCCACTGCAGACCTCTACCCTGACTGAGGAGAGCCAACCGCTTCTTTTCACCTGAATGGTTTATACAGTAATGCAGCAGCAATGAGGAATCCCTTCAGCCCAGCTACCATCAGCCATAGCCGATCATGTCTGTATAGACACCAAGCAGGCCGATAACAGAGCTGAGATTTGGACTTCAGAGCTCAAGATCTCAGCAGAGTTATTTTGATGACTGAGCTTTCTGACTATGGCTCTAGTCATATGTGGCCAAATAATAAACTCACTTTTAAAGTCAGTGAAATATTTTCTTTTTGCAATATTGAGTTAAAATTGAGCTTAAGTGGTCCTACTCAATTTTTGGTTATGTTATAGAATGTTAACTGGTTTTGTATTATGAAAAACACCTGTGTGAATGTATCTACAGCTGTTTCTTTACTCATTTACTGTTTTTTTAACCTTCAATTTAAGTCTATTATCGACAAATTTACACCCTGAAGTTCTCTCAAGCTTACACGTTAACCACTGCACCAGTTGACGGCACCTATATTAAGCCTATTAATGGACTAATCTAAAATACCAGTAAGGATTCTCAATTGAAATACTTCTAGTCTTTGGAAAACTGAACCATCAACAAACAAGATCTGGGCTGCTGCGTCTTGTTTAGTAATAAAAGTGGTTCACGTTGCCTAGGGTTTACAGTTACAGATTGTGAACCTTATCTCACACATTATTATATCATTTAACATTTAGAATTAATGTAACATAAAGTGTCTCAGGCACTTATTTAAGACTCTGCTAATAGCAAACATTGCATTGACTTGTAACTTAATCTACTCCAGCTATTTTTAAATGCCATTTTGAAGACCTTTTAGCAGCGAGTGGTGGAGCCAGAGACGTTACGCGGTTGACATCACTCACTTACACATTTATATAAAAATTCATATTAATAAATTACTAGAAAAAATATCTAATTCTAATCTAAATAAGCATGTTTGGGGGCTGTTGGTGTGATCATGAGGTCACTGTATTTGTTCTTGTACTACACTCCAAACTTGTGCACCACCCAGCTCGAGTTCCCCATCTGCGTATTCCAGGCTTTACACTCCATATAAAATCAACAGCCAGGCATGTAGAGGGCAGCTCAGCACATTCCCTTTATCCCTGCACGTACCTTTAAAAAGTCGAGCGGAAAAGGTCCCTAAAACTGCTAATGCAAACTTTACTTAACGCGTTTTTTGATGGTAAAGATAAACTTTTTACTTTGGATAATATTGGTAACATGATGCAACTGACTGACCGTCTGACTGACTGACTGGCACATATGATTGTTTAGCAAAGGCAGAGCCCACACACGATGATCCACTCACCCTGGTTTAAGACTCCTCCAGTGAAGCAGGCTCAAGAAGACCAGGCAAAGATTCTGATTAAATCAAACGCTTACAGATTCCAGGTTGCTGCTGACCTATGGCTGGACAAAGATCCGGAGGAGTGCAAAATCCAAGCAGCACTTGGACGGCAGATCATTTAGGGGTTGGAGGGACTTGGAGTGGATTAGGGAGAGGGAAAGGAGGGGGTCAAGTCTGCAAGTGCTGATGGTCATATCAAGAGACTAATATCTTTCTTGCAGATGCTTCATAGGCTAAATATAGCAATGTGAAGAAAGAGCAAGTAGTTATTAAATGGCCTGACGGAACACAGACTGCTGAAAATATTGGCTCAGTGATAGATTTGTCCCGTTTCCTTTTACCCACCAGAGCTCATAGTCAAAAAAGTATTTTATCCTTTAATTCTATTGCATCGATATAAAGGTCCTTTGAGCTGTAAAGTAAATAAACACTAAGTATAGGCAATGTTAGTTTGTGTTTAGTGACATAGCAAACCAGATTTATTTGATCTTTCTATTATTTATGCATTTGGTAGATACTTTTATCTAAAGTGACTATAATTGAGACAAGGCTTAACACAAGCCTGGCATAAAAAAGCTGTGACCAAGATGGTGCCGAGTATGGTTGCTGTGTTGCGAGCTCCCTCCAGTTTTTGTAGTTTTTTGCTAATTTTATGTATATATGTAACTTTTTTTGTACTAAATGTTGCCAGCACCTTTATCTACATATATATTGAACAAATGGTGCTAGTTTTATGTAAGTTTTATGTAAGTTTTATGTAAGTTAATGTGTCAATTTTTGTAATTAATGTGTATTGCGACTGTGAGGGACTCTGCACCTAAGATTTTTACTCACCTTTCACACCTGTGTTAATGTGACATGACAATAAAGTGATTTGATTTTGATTTGATTACCTGTGGAGGTGATTAAACCTATAACCATTCAATCAACAGTCCAGTACCTTCACTGCTAATTCACCAATGAATTTTCAGCTTTTTAAAAGTTAAATTAACTCAGAATTCACTTACAATTTTGTTGATAATTCAAAACACATTCGGAGTTTAGGTCTTTAGTTACAGGAACTACAAGGATAAGGTAGTAAACAAGTCTATTTATTTAAAAAATCTGATTAATTTGCTAAAAGCACTTTTTTGGTTTATGTATAAGATTGTATCTGTGACCCAGCCTCTCAGGAAGCTGCCATAATCTGTATGACACAGTATAAAAACAGCTAACAGAGATAAACAGCATAGATATTTCAATAAACATATATATTTCAGTACACAGATAATAGTTTACATCACCAACAAGATTTTATGTGACATGATCTATTAATTGTTACCAACTTCAGTTTGTAGCTCTAGTCAAAACTAAAGAAGCAAATGTCAGACACCAAATTCACTACATTTAGGACACACATACAGTCCCGTCAGAATCAGGCTTTATTGACCATGTTTGATTCTGATGGAAGTTTACATGTGGCTTAAATTATGGAACAACTCAAAATTTCTCACAAATAAATAAAAACACCCACACTACGATTTTCAACATGGTTTTACACATCACAAACACATCTTGGATAAGAACACCTTATCATTTACTGCTTTATCATCAACTACTCAGAAAAACAACACTGAGTGTAACCATTTAAATTAGTACTAAAAGCTTAAACAGGAAAAGTAAACTTATTGGACTTATCAGTGATATTTAACATACCTAATAATAAGCTCATAACTAAAACATATAGAATAATATGATTAAGATTTTACACTTGTTTAACTGTGATTAGCACATTTATTTATTTAAAGAAAACAAACTTAAAGCTCCATTTTGAATACAAGCTAAACTCTAAACGCATTTATTACACAGTGTAGCACCCATAAAAACAAAATAATATGTAAAACAAATTTTGACTTTTGTGCCGAATGATGTACAAAAACTACATTTTATCACTTAATTGTGAACAATAGGTTACCTGCAGTCACCCTTTTTGGTCCTTAAATAGCTTAAATAGTGGATTAATTTGCACAATATTATACTTTAGCAATATTAGCTAAGCTAGCAAGCATACATATGAAAGCTAGCTGACTAGTTAGCTTAGATAATGTAGGTTTACAGTGCTGTCTGGATTTCAGGAACACATTATTAGTGTTATAATTAAGTGTTTGTGGAAACTGGCTTCTGTTTTTAAATGGATAATTAAACAGTTTAAAACTTGAAAAGCAGGTAAGACATTAACTTGGGCTTTAAGATCATTAGTACCTACTGCTCCTGCACCATCACACCCACTATAAAATACTGTCACTTAGTAGTACATTTTAAAAACATTTATTACAGTAATTATGGTTAGTTATAAAACAATTAAATTAAGTAGATCAATTAAAAGTTTGCATTTAATGATTTTTAAACATTATTTATTACTGTGACGATACTGTATGCTTCATGTACTTTTTACACACTCTTTTAGATCTTCAACGCAGATGAACCTCGCATTTAAGAAATAGCGTTAATTAAAAATGAACAGAAGAACTTTTTGAAATATATTTAATAGTAGTTTGTTTCTAGTTTACTGCAGAGTGAGTTTATGTGGTTTTATTCATGTTTGGATTGACCGAGAAGGAGAAGAAAGAAACTCAAGTTCAGCATCAGGAATGTAGATTTTATACAGTCAGTAATGGACAGTTAATTATAAGTGCTATAATAAAGATGCAGTCGGTATTTTAAAGCTCTTTGTGACAACATTATTGTACAGCAGTGGCACCCTGGCAGTGGTGGGGCTTGAACTGGCAACCTTCTGATCACTAATCCAGTACCTGAACCACTAGGCTACAGCTTCCTTCCGTTTACTTTTGTAAAAACACACAGACCTGCATGTGCAGAGTTTAACATGCAGTCAAACTCCATACTGACACACTGAAACAGCTTCGGCCTAATAATTTCATCGTTCATTAATTAAATTGTATGAATCCATTAAAGAAAAAATAATCCAGAGCTGGCGCATGCGCTAAAGGTAAATCTGATTTCAAATCAGCGCTCTCAATTGGAATCAAGACTTTTTTAATCGCCATACTAATCAAACTATGACTTATTTGTCGGTTATCAGATTAATCATTCACATCCCCACCCAACCCCTTTTAAAGAAAATCTATTCTGGGTTCTCCCTTACTTTGTAACTCTTATGTACCTTGTTACCCTTGTTAAATATAATTATTTACACGGACGGCATGATGGCTCGGTGGGTAGCACTATCGCCTCACAGCAAGAAGGTCCTGGGTTCGATTCCCAGGTGAAGTGGTCCAGGTCCCTTCTGTGTGGAGTTTGCATGTTCTCCTGTGTCTTTGTGGTTTCCTCTGGGAGCGCCGGTTTCCAAAGACGTGCAAGTGAGGTGAATTGGAGATACAAAGTTGTCCATGACTGTGTTTGATACTTGTTCTGTCATGAATGTAACCAAAGTGTGTAAAACATGATGTTAAAATCCTAATAAAAATATAATTATTTACAGTTTATTTTTATATCTTAGCAGATTAGGTATCTGTGATTTTATGTAGTTTAATGATAAACAGTCAGAAAATAATGCAATCGCTCCCTCTTGTGTTTAACTGAGACGTGCTTGTGAAAGCTAGGTGGCAGTGTGTTGTAACAAATAAGAGTCACAGCATTTTCTTAAAACGTTTTTATTTCTTGAAAAATACATGTTTTTCAGACATCAAATCCACTACATCTCTGTGCCATGAACATCTACAATTGTTTTTTACTAACCTGCAGATTCAAATAGATGCTCCTAATTACAGTCAGCACATACACACAATTGTACACAACACATACACCAGCAAAAGGCCTGATCTTCACAAATCCCTACAGTTTATCTAGTAAGCATTCATGAAAAATGGCAAAGAACTGAGCTAGTATTTCTTATAAAAGTCGCTATTTCATTTCTTATTTTATTACTTCCCACTTTTCCATTCAGTGCTGCCCGTTACCAGGCCAGCTTGGCTTTCTGTTTTCTTTCTTCACTTATTATCGGCTTTGAGCGCTCATGTTCAACCGTCGTCTCGAGTTATCACTCGTACAGTCTTATCTAAGCACGTCTGGTATAACTGATTATATGAAATCACAGCTCGAACTTGCATCCTCACACTTCAAGTCCTCCTTATGACCATCTCAGGGACAGTCGTGTCCACAGAAGTTTAAACACTGGCTCGTCATACCTTGTATATTAAATGTTAGTTGCTTATTTTAATGTGAGCGTCCATAAATCCCACACATATTAGTCAGAATCCATTTAGATGATATTAGTTTGCTCTCACAAATAGGCTGTGACACTCATGCACCTGTTCCTTCCAGGGACTGCCAGAGGAGATATCATTTCTGATTGGTTTATGTGACTCAGCTTACTTTATTCTTTTGGCCAGTCCTATACAGCCCCCCTTTTTTCCAAGTAAGTATAAACTTCCTGGGACCCAGTATAAACCAGCAGATACATTTTGTAGTGTGTCCAGTGGATAGCGTGGCAAGTCCAGTCTACTGTGGCATACTTGTTGATGATTGTTTGCCAATTTAGCCATATCTACTTCCCACAGAGTTTTGTCCCCCATGGTGCATGGTCACTAACTATTATGAGGCATCAAATCAAATGAGAATAAACCTTCAGTGTGATAAATAAATTCCTGGGTACTGCATAAAAGGCTGGATGTGCAAGAGAAGTTGAATTTCAGCTCATAAGATATGTTTCAAAAAAGGAAAAGAAAATCCTTACAAATAAAAACATTAAAACAAGTACACGCCGCTCAGGTGGCGCAGCGGTAAAATACGCTAGCACACCAGAGCTGGGATTTCGAATACATCATATCGACTCTCAGCTCTGCCATCCGGCTGGGCGGCTATATGATTGTTTGGCTGTTGTTCATCCAGGGAGGGAGCCGGGGAGGGACCTCATGGCTGATGCAGTTATGACCTCTGCTGGCTGATTGATGGCGTCTGCACAGAGTAGAGGAATAATGCATTGATCAGGGTGTGTCTCACCGTGCACAAGGCTGATCCGCATATGAACTCGCCTCGTGCAGGTGAAAAGATGCAGTCGGCTACTGCGCATGTGTTGGAGAAAAAGGGAGAAAATGCGTTAACAAAAGTTCACTACCAATCAAACAAAAGGTTTTCTATTTTCTATTTTTGGAATAGTAATACACATGACAAAAAGTATGTGGACATCTCTTCTCAATATTAAAATCAGATGTTTTAATCACACCTAATGCTAGCAGGTGTACAAAATCAATTTTCTAAAATAAGCTTCTAAATATGCTTCCATATTTGTGGTTTAAGGATGACCCCTATCTGCTCCAGCATGACTGTGCCCAAAGCAAGGAGTATAAAGACACAGTTTAACAAATTAGGGGTGGAGAAATTCCAGTGGAGACCCGACCTCCATCCAGCATCACTGCCTGATCTTACAAAAGCTCGACTGATTGGGCTCAAATTTACACTGGCACATTATTATATGCCACAATATTTTGTGGAGAAGACTGTTATAGTTGCAAATGAGAAGGGGGTTGCTAATTATTTCCCAGGGTAGCAAGAAATAACACATGGTGAACAAACAATCAACTCCTGTTGCACACAAACCAGAACCAATTATGCTTTTTTGAGACTCCGGCCTCAGATGGCTATGGCATCCTTAGGATTCACATCACCCAACACTGTTTAAAAATAAAAAGTCCAGTGGTGTCCTTCCTGTTAAAGAACAATCTGTGTCTGTGATCTAAATCACTATGCTAATTTCTAATTTCATAAGATACAAAGCACAGGTACATGGAGCTAAGCACATATGTACTAACATCTGTTGTTTGTGACAAGCTTTTTATTTTTCGTTTGATTTTTGAAGACGTTACATTAAAACGAAGCTCTGCACTAAAGATGATTAGAGTAGCTGGATAAATCCTATGTAGGGCTCTCAATCCCACTCTTTACCATCAGATGGCTCCAGTAGTTCACACCTCAACCTGCAGTATTGTGTTTTACATGATGGCAAAATGAGACGTCACAGACTGAGCATGAAGCCAGTCATAATCAATGCTAGTTTAACAGTTGAAACGGCTGTATATTTTGTTACCCGCAAACTATACTATACTTTACCTAAGGCTGTTTTGAAAAAAAGGCTGTTTTTTGTATTATTTATTGCATTACAGCACAATTGTAGGGCGGCACGGTGACTCGGTGGGTAGCACTGTCGCCTCACAGCAAGAAGGTACTGGCTTCAATCTCCAGGCAGGGCGGCCCGGGTCCTTTCTGTGCGGAGTTTGCATGTTGCATGTTCTCCCCGTGTTTGCGTGGGTTTCCTCCGGGAGCTCCGGTTTCCTCCCACAGTCCAAAAACATGCAGTCAGGTTAATTGGAAACACTAAATTGCCCTATAGGTAAATGGGTGTGTGTATGTGTACGTGTGTCTGCCCTGCGATGGACTGGCGCCCCGCCCAGGGTGTTACCTGTGTGCCTTGTGCCCATTAAAAAGCTGGGATAGGCTCCAGCACCCTAATTGGATAAGCGGTTAAAAAAGTGAGTGAGCACAATTGTTCTGTGAAATTGGCATCATACAAATATTAATTGTAATGCTATGATATTTTTACCTCTAGTATTCAGTATAGGCAGCTTTGTGTTGAGTGCTACCCAAGTGCCAATGATGCATTGTGCAATAATACAAAAAATAATACAATAAATCTGTATAATATTCCTCAGTCACTATGAGACTATGATCTTAAAGGCTCAACTGAAAAAAGTCAGACAGCATCACCTACTCAGTAATGTTGAACTCCAGGCCTCCAGACGTGGGGCTGTACTCCTGCTCTTGTAGCAATAAAGCGTGGCTTTGGTGCCTGAACTGGAGGCTTCAAGAAATTGGGGGGCAGTGCACTAAGCTCAGGAGCACTTTTGAACTGTCTGGCAGCCTGGAGATCAGAGTAGATGGTCATGCTTGATACGGGAGCCGGTGGTGAGTAAGGCGTAGGAACAAATGCTGGAGCAGCGGAGATTCTGGGGAGCTCTGGAAGACCTGGCGGTCGTGAAGACACAGCTGCAGGTTCAGGTACAGGCTGGGCTGGAGAGGACATAGCTGCTGGAGAGCACATAGTGGGAGATGTCATGTCATAGCGACACAGAGGCTCGGCCAGTGTGGTTTGCGCCCGTGGGGCAATCACTGTTGGGACTATGGTTGGTGCTGACATGGGAGTCGGAGTAGAGAAACGTTTGATTTCGTACACACGTGATGTCTTCACGGGTACCTGCCTCGGTTTGGTTAAGGTGTGTCCTGTTTCTGTCTGCCTTTTGTGTTGGTAAGAGGAGTTTACAGACTGTGTGCTCGAGCCACCTCCGAAACCAAACATGGCTGAGTTAAGTTGGTAAGGCTGGCGCCTCATGACGTCTATGGCCTTGATGCCTTCTTTCTGGAACATGTGTCCACCTCGACCAACCTTTGAGGTTCTTTCAGCGCCCCGTGCTTTTTCATGTTGTGCTCCCAGGGGACAGGAAGGAGCGAGGAGAGGGTTGTAACCAATTGGCGGAGGAGCACGGACATTTGGGGAGTACTTCCAGTTTGGTGATACTGGTGAGGGCTCACAGGGATGGATCATAGGCATGACTGACTGGGACTGTAAAAACTGCTGCTGAGGTTGTGTACCATCCACCACAAAGAGATCTTTACGGTTCTGTCTTCGTGCAAAGAGCTCAGCGCCCTTTCCCCCAGCTTGAGGAATCTGGGACACTTCTGGGATGATGCGAGGTTTTGGAGCCACCGGTGGTGGGATCTTTCCCCTCTTTTCATCCATGTTATAGTAATCGTCCGAAACAGTGACTGGCTCTGAGTATCCGTAATTAGGCCTCTCATCCCAATTCTGTACCAAAGACAGCAGCTCAGGATTGGGCAAGTTCTTTCTGGCATCTGGAATCTTAAACATTGGTTTATTAGTAGTGCGACGGCGAGCTTTCTGAAGGATGCCTGTTCGACCTCCAGCCGGAGGAGCTTTCTCTTGGCACACCACGGGAGCTGGAGGAGAAACTGAGCTGACAGGGGTTACAGGAGTTAAAGTCACAGAGGTGGCATGAATCAGTGGTACCTCAGGAGCAGAAGGCACAGCAATAGCAGCAGAGATTACGCTAGTGATATCTGTGAAGCCAGCAGAAGGAGGAGCAGCAGTTATATTTTCAGTAATGAAGGAATTAGCAGGGATATTTGTCTGTGAGACAGACGGCACAGTCTGAAAATTTTCTGATGATGAAGGAATATTTGAAATTAGTGACTGTGCAGGATCTGGCATAGCAGCAGGAAAAGGAAGATGCACAGTGGTCGCAGGGGCTGGTGTTGAGGTCATGCCAGCAGGAACATCAATGCTCATCTTACGTACTGAAAAACTGGCAGAAGGATAATCAATCACCTCCTCGAATGCAGTTGTAAAAGGCGGTGCAGTTACTGCCACTGAGACTGGCCTGGAAGCCTTTTTGGTGACATTAGGGCGGAACACGACTGGTGCTGTGGCGGCTCGGTGGCTGATAAACCCTGGGGCGAAGGGCCGGGCTGTGCGGTTCAATACTGAGCTCGGTGGCAATTCTGGCAAGGGAGTGGGAGGTGGTGGCATAGACGTAGAAGGTGGAGGCACCATTACTGATGCAACAGTTATCACTTGGTTTTCAGGCACCTCTGTAGAAGTTGGTGTTTTTATACTGGCAATATCATTAACAATGGAGAAGGTAACTCGGGGTGAGGTTGGGGGAATTTGCGTCTTGGTAGCAGGAGTATTCTCTTGTGTCATCAGCTCTGGTGGTCTCGCAGGCTTTGGTGCAACCTGTGGTGGCTGAACACTGGGTTTAACAATTGCTTTTGTCTGTATGGACAACTCCGGTTGCTTTTCCTCTGCTTGAACAATTGCCTGGCCCTCCAGCTGACTTTTCTGTGCCATCTTCTTGGCATGCTCCTCGGCTCTCTTCCTCTGCTGCTCAAACAAGCGGGCCCCCCTTCCTGTGGTTCCACTCAGCCCGCCACTTAAAGAATCATCTGCTTCATCTCCTTCCAAAGCTCTTGACGCTGCTCTTTTTTCAAGCATGTCCAAGTAGTCGCTGTCCCATGTGGGATCTGGCGCTGCGCTGAACCCTTCCTCGTCCAGCTCCGATTCGCTCCCGAGGAAGTGGTTGTCTTCCTCTTGGGAATCTGGTTGCATATCCTCATCTACACTACCGTAACTGGTCAGCGTGTATTTCTTGGAACGCTGGCGGCGTTTTTTGAACATCAGGACCCCCTTAGAATGAGGGTTAGGTGCATCGGTCAGAAGAGAAGCAATGGTGCGACACTTGGTCCGGGCCTCTTTCACTTGCTTGTCTTGTAGTGTGTCACCACGGTTCAACTCTAAATGAGATAAATAGGAAACGATGATAGGAAAGAGCAACTGACACATTACAAGCTACAAACCTCCTTTACAGAAAAGCTGGGACACTTTCTAAAAATACAATAAAAACTGAAATCTGTAATTTGTTAATTTACTTCAACCTTTTTTTAAAAGACAAACAGACAAAGAAATGATTTTAAGTGTTTTCAATGACATATTTTATTAGTTAAATATAATGTGAGAGAAAAATGTTAATTTACACTAGAAGTATTAATACATAATCAATTACTACTTAGGGCATGATTGCCAGTAGTCATATTCCAAGAATACCGCTACATTAGAATGTTACTGGATGGGTACATGGTGTAATTGCATTGTATGATGTCCAAGACTTAGTTCTAGCTGATTTACACCAGTTGTTAACTGTGGAATCTTCCACTGTCCTACAAGGCCACTAACAAGATATACACCGATCAGCCATAACATTAAAACCACCTCTTTGTTTCTACACTCACTGTCCATTTTATCAGCTCCACTGACCATATAGAAGCACTTTGTAGTTCTAAAATTACTGACTGTAGTCCAGCTGTTTCTCTACATGCTTTTTTAGCCTGCATTCACCCTGTTCTTCAATGGTCAGGACCCCCACAGGACCACCACAGAGCAGGTATTATTTAGGTGGTGGATCATTCTCAGCACTGTAGTGACACTGACATGGTGGTGGTGTGTTAGTGTATGTTGTGCTGGTATGAGTGGATCAGACACAGCAGTGCTGCTGGAGTTTTTAAATACCGTGTCCACTCACTGTCCACTCTATTAGACACTTCTACCTAGTTGGTCCACCTTGTAGATGTAAAGTCAGAGACGATCGCTCATCTATTGCTGCTGTTTGAGTCGGTCATCTTCTAGACCTTCATCAGTGGTCACAGGACGCTGCCCACGAGGCGCTGTTGGCTGGATATTTTTGGTTGGTGGACTATTCTCAGTCCAGCAGTGACAGTGAGGTGTTTAAAAACTCCATCAGCACTGCTGTGTCTGATCCACTCGTACCAGCACAACACACACTAACACACCACCACCATGTCAGTGTCACTGCAGTGCTGAGAATGATCCACCACCCAAATAATACCTGCTCTGTGGTGGTCCTGTGGGGGTCCTGACCATTGAAGAACAGCATGAAAGGGGGCTAACAAAGCATGCAGAGAAACAGATGGACTACAGTCAGTAATTGTGGAACTACAAAGTGCTTCTATATGGTAAGTGGAGCTGATAAAATGGACAGTGAGTGTAGAAACAAGGAGGTGGTTTTAATGTTATGGCTGATCAGTGTATAAAGATGTTCATTATTATTATTGTTATCGCATTCACAGAGCCTCTGTGTGAGACTCGGTCGGTGTGATCCTTCTCTGCAGACAAGATTACTATCTTGATTACTAAACTCTTTTCATTAGGGTTTTTCCACCACAATAAACAACCTTACCTGTTACCTTAAACTTCTCATTGTAGAACCTTTCAGAACAGTGTTACTTGTATAAGCTTATTTTGTCTCTGTCCCCACAATTATGTTTGTCAGTAAATATTGTGTATTTGTATTTTCCTTAAAATTAGGAAAAATCATGAAGTATCAAAATGGTAGAAAAAGGTTTAGGATATTTTGTGAGCTGTTAAAGAAGCTCTGGGGTCTCAGAGACCCCAAACAGAACATTAAGGGTAATAATAATACCTATAATACCATTACTCAATCCCTGTGGTATTTCTCCTACTGTAGGAAAACAAATCTCTGACCCCTGTAGTGTTAAAATATCTAAAAACTTTCTCCTCTATGGACTATGTTTGTGTGTGCTGCCAAGAAGCGTCATGGTGAACAATCAGATTTAACCTTTAAAGCAACTGCAGGAATCATTTAACACCCCGCGCTCCCCCTCCTTACCCCGAATGCTACTTGGGTGCATTAAATAAGCAAAATGTTTTGACATGCCGTGGCTTATTAACCAGAAAGAGATGTTTAGCAGGCCTGGGGATTATCAGATTAGCAAAAGTACAGTAACAGTCTTTTCAGTCAGTTAGTTTGCTAGGAATTGTACTGTCCATGGGTAAGATGGAGTGTCAGAGCTTTAGTTAGTGTCATCCAGAAATATATGGACGTTTATTTATTTTGTCTACTAAAACAGCACATCCTCAAATAGCTGTGGGTATATAGGGATACGTTTACATGTACTAAGTCTGGGGCACATGAACTTCTGCATTTGATTTAACAGCCCATCAGTTACAGTTTCATTTAAATGTAAGTATTACAAAAATTATTTATCATACCATTTACAAACAATTGGGGTCCAAACAACATGAAAAAACTGCACTCAGATTAACAATTTAGCCCTCAGGATCAGTATTATAACCAATACCCAATTTATCCATATAAATAGCAGCTCTAATACATATACTGACATACAGAACTGTGCGGAAGTCTAAGGTCACCAAGTTTTAATGACCATCCACATTTATTTTTGGTCTTTTTATTAAAATACAGACAGAAAATAAAGGAAGTATGTTTCAGAAGTCATTATTTAGTGTGACCTCCCTTGGCACTAAGCACATCTTGAGCTCTGTTGAGGAGACTCTCCTGATGTTTTCTGAAGTAATTATCTGGAATATTACACCAGAGTTCTTCTTTCAATTTAGACTGTCTTTTATTTCTTTCTCTGTCCAGGTGACCCCATACTGCCTCTATAATATTCAGGTCTGGACTCTGTGGAGGTTAGTCCATATTTATATCAGCTGTTTTTCTTCCCAAATATGATTTCATGGCATTAGAAGCGTGTTTGGGATTCTTTCCAGAATGAATGGCATGATGAATTAAACTTATACTTTTTATTATACTTTAAATTATACTTTTCAGCATTCATGATCCTTGTAGGACCATTGAGCAAGGGCCTTAAACCTCAATTACTTAGACAATATATTGTCACACTACTGTAGGTCGCTTTGGATAAAAGCGTCTGCTAAATAACATAAACGTCAGACAATATCGCGAACACCACTGGCAGAAATGCAGCCAAAGCAGGACGGACCCTCCACCATTTTTCACTGAAGGCCACAAGCTCTCATTCTTCCATCTCTTTCCAAGTCTTGTCTCTCATATTGTTGATGACTGGACCCAAGAATTTTAAACTGGGATTTGTCATTCCATAATACTTTTTCACTGATTTTCATTCCAATCTTTGTGAACTTTAGCATATCTTACCTTTAAAACCTTCCAACCTTTAAAAGTGGTTTCTTGGCTGCTACCTTTCCAAAGAGACTATTCTTGATCAAGCTTCTTTGGACTGTAGATAGGTCAATTTGGCATTCCGATGAAGCTGCCAGATGCCGAGACTTCTTCTGGTCTCTCAAAGAAGAAACTCTGAGAAACGTCTCAAAAGTTGAAACTTCTCTTGGCCTTCCAGTCCTTTTTTGCCCTTGAGCTCTCCTTATTGTTCAATATTTCTTTAAAACGTCTTGAATCCCACATCTTGAGTATCCAGTTTGTTTGCTGATTTCCCTTTAAGAGGCCTTGCTGATACAAAATTATGATTTTATGTCTGTCAAAGTGTGAGATTGAAAGTGTGAGACTGGTCTCACATATTAGCAAGCTTCCGATGAATTTAACTCATACAATATGTGTATGTAAAGCTCAAGCATGTCTTGCACAAACCTGGTGTAATACACTTTTTCACAGCAGTCATGTTGACATGAAACGGTAGGACAAAAACAAGTGTTAGCAATTACATTAATTAGTTTTCAATTCCATTTAGATTTAAGAGAGCCAGGTTCAGGGTAGGTCAAACCAAATACTTGCCAATTTAGCCTGTAGAAGCTGTCGTTTATGCTTTTTAAAACTGGATACAAATGTTCTGTATTTTCTGGTTGTATTCCAATATAAAGATTGAGAAATAATTATATTTGGTCATTATACCATTGCTAAAACAACAAATCTAATGGTGGCCTAAGACTTTTGCACATTACTGCAATGTGGACATCTATATATACTATAATAAATGTAACTTCAGTGTATTTGTGGTTCGGTGCATGATTGTAAGTGAGAAAAATAGACAAATAAACAGGCCCTAATTTAAAGGAATAGGTTAGGAGAGGTGAGATGGTGGTGTATGTGAGGGGTGAAGGGGGCAGATTCTGCTACTTGATACCAGAGAGCAGCTGGAGATGCTTTGGCCAGCCCTATCAAAGCAGCACTGCTCAGGTTATTCACCCACATTGCCACGGACAAATATAGGTCCATGGACCGGCTTAAACTCCCAGCTCTCGTCTCCTTAAGAGGTACCATGCAGACTATCACATTGCATTTTGAAAACATGTGCTAACTGCATTACCTGTGACAGACTGTGACATTAAATGTTTGCATCAAGATCCAGTTCTTTAGAGGGTATTAAGCTACAAGTGCTGCTTTACTGGGTAAGCGGACAAGTATTGTTAGGAAATGGAACCACTTATGCCTGGCAATCATTGTATTGACACAAGTGATAATCATGAAGCAAGTGGTTCTTACACAGTACTTCACTATTATCTAATGATCACTGATTTTAGATACTCACTTGCTTGTTTTGCTTTATCCATGTAGGTCTTTGTGAGCTCCTCATCCACTGGATTGTTCACTGGCCCCACCATTGGCACCAATTGGCTATGAGAGCTCAGCACTAGAGCCTCCTTTGCTCTCTCCGGGGAAACCAGCGGCACGTTGGGAAGCTCCTGGAAGCCGCTGTCCTCCTCTATTACTAAATCCTGAGAACTCTGCTCATCTGCACTCACGGACGAGGTCTCAGTGGACGTGTAGGACGACCAGGCCCCGGATGAAGGGGGTTGGAAGATGACTTCTCGGCGAACCACGCCGGGCAGCTTGCCCTCCTGGTGGTCAGGCCCAGCCGGGGGGTAACCCTGCGCATCTGTAGCACTGTCATAACCACTCATCTCTGAAGTTTCTCCCACCTCAGTGGAAGCATGACCTGCTTTTCCAAGGGGGTTACCGGGGTTGCGATGCCTCTGCCTGCGATGTCTGTCATGAGTGACCACATCGGCATCACTGTCTGTTTCTCCATAGTATGCCTCGCTGCCCAGCGGGGACGTCAGGCCACTGCGAGCGGTGGGGGACATTACCGAGGTGTGGTGCACTTGCCGAACGCTTGGCTGATGCAGTTTTGAGCTGGATGGGGTATTGGCCCTAAGCGCAGCACGGTACTCCTTGTCAATGCGGGGAGAAGGAGCTCGGGCAACCAGAACCACTGACTGGAAGCCAGCCGGTGCCCTGATGTACATAAAAAGGGGTTAAAAAAAAAAGATTTAATTAAGGCAAATGCTAAAAAAGGATGTTAAAGTGTTGACGTTAGCAAAAGACACCAGGGTTTACCTCTTTACCCGGATACACAGTAATCCAGGGATGCTGTCAATGAGGTTCATGGCCTGAGCGTGAGACAGACTTGCACAGGAGCTGTTGTTGATGGATACCAGCTCATCCCCCTCTCGAAGTCCGGCCCTGCATGCCTTACTGCGCTTTCGCACCTACACCAGGACAGGAAGATGGCAGCCATAGACACGACACCTAAATATAGGCATTCTCCAATTATTAGTTAAAATTAGACCAGAGGTCTTTTTTCTTTAACTGTATTTTTATATTGCCAGGTTTAATTTTTAATTGTTAATGCTAAACCCTGTGTAAAGGTGAAGCTGACTTTAAAAAGCCAGCCTCTAACAAAACAGTCATACTAGTAAAACTAATAATTGGAGAATTTATACATACAGTAGTGTTCAAAAAAATAGCAGTGATTTTAAAAAAGTGAATAAAGCACAAAATCATTATAATAACTTTTATTTCCATAAATGCAAATGCACTGAAAATACTACACTTTCAATTCTAAATCAAAACATTAACAAAATTTTGCCAGTTTGTGTTCATCCTTTACAGAAAGTTAAGAAAAATGAATATTAGGCTGTTCAAAAAAATAGCAGTGCAGCATTTTTCATTAAAAACTCAAAAAAAAAAATTCTATAACATGAAAAAATGTTTGAGGTTTCACTTTACTTTCAATTACTGAACTAATATTTAGTGGCAAAACAATTGTTTTTGAGATCTGTGTTGCATGGAGTCGATCAACTTCTGGCACCTCTGAACAGGTATCCAGTCCAGGATGATTAGACTACATTCCACAGTTCTTCTGCAATTTTGGGTTTTGCCTCAAAAAAACGTGTTTCAGATGTCAGAACACAAGTCCTCTATGGGATTGAAGTCAGGGGATTGGGCTGGTCACTCTATTACCTCACTCTTGTTTGTCTGTAACCAAGATGTTTTGGGTCATTGTCATGTTGAAACACCCATTTCTTCTTCGACATAGGGCAACATGATCTCCTCAAGTATTCTGATATATTGAAACTGATCCATGATCCCTCGTATGCGATAAATAGGCGTAACACCATGGTATGAGAAACATCCCATATCATCATTTTGTACCACCGTGCTTTACTGTCTTCACAGTGAACTTTGGCTTGAATTCAGTGCTCGATGGTCGTCTGACATACTGTCTACGGCCACTAGACCCAAAAAGAACAATTTTGCTTTCACCAGTCCACAAAATGTTGAGCCGTTTCTCTTTGGACCAGTCAATGTGTTCCTTGGCAAATGTTAACCCATTCAGGACATGTCTTTTTCTTAACAACGGGACTTTGCAAGGAGTTCTTGCTGGTAAATCGGCTTCACTTAATCATCTTCTGTACTCACTGGTAACTTCAGATGTTCCTAATTCCTTCTGGAGGTGATCATTGGCTGAGTATTTGCCATTTTGGCTATTCTTCGATCCATTCGAACAGTAGTTCCACGCTTCCTTCTGCATCTTTCAGGTGTTGGTTGTCACTTCAAGGCATTTGAGATCATTTTAGCTGAGCAGCCAATAATTTGCTGCACTTCTCTGTATGTTTTTCCCTCTACTATCAACTTTTTAATCAAAGTACGCTGTTCATCAGAACAATGTCTGGAACAACCCATTTTACCCAGTATTTCAGAAGGAAACGCGCTATGACCAAGCTGTGCAATATTTGCCACCCTCCTAAATTAAATAAGGGCCAAATTTGACACACGTTCTTCTGCAGAATGAATGATTTCACCAATTGAACTCCTCACTGCTATTATTTTGAACAACCCCCTTTCAATCAATGCTTCAATTACTCAGAATGAGTGGCATGCATGTCCTAATTGTTGGGTTTGTTTTGTTTTCATTACTCTACTACACTTTCAAGTAAATTATTTGCTATGTAGAAATAGCATTTCTACTAAAAACAGTGATTTATCAGGTTAATGGTGTTGGACTGCTATTTTTTTGAACACCACTGTATGTGACTGGTATTTTTGTTTAACCCCTGTGTTGTTAATATGGGTCAAAAATTACCCATGAATATGATTATCAGCAGATAAGATCCTTGACTTTTTTTGAGTGACCCCTAGATATTCGATTATGACCTTTGGCGCCTGCACAGAGACGGATTATAATGGAGATTGGTGCATGACACTCCGTGTGCAATACAAATTCAATATGAACCCACCTTGTGCAGGTGAAAGAGAAGTGACCGGCTGCAAAACACATTGGGTTGGATATGACTAGATTGGAAGAAAAATTGGGTCGAGTGCTGCAGAAGCCTGGAGGTCAACACATTCAGGCTATGTTTATTACTCATGTTTGTGCCACACACTTGGTTGCACCACACAAGGTTTTATGAAATTAACCGCACCACAATCATCGTAGATCCTACATCTAGCACCCAACTCCAGTGCGAAAAAGGAAAGATGCATGTTTAACTGTGCACTCAACCATCAAGACAAATCAGAATAATGACCAAATTATAAAAACAAGAATAAAAAAAAAACACTGGAAAAATCAGATCATTGTGTTTGGAGAACACTACACTTAAATTGAAGTATGGATCTGGGAGCATCATGATATGGGACTGCCTTTCTGAAAACACTCATGGACAAAGAGGAAAGATAGTTTCTCTCATTGACCAAGAAACTAATTCTGGACGTTTTAGTAAGCCAATACTAGGTTTGGTGACAATCTGTGCAATGCTTTCTGGGTTAGAGCAATATATGAGTGCTTAATGCTTGCTGCTGCTTCACCAATGTTTTTGGTTGGCAACTGGCAGTGACACAAAATAGATCATAATTATATAAAAAATGGATTTAAGTGCCCAGGTGGCACATCGGGATGTTCCACTAGCACACCAGCACCACCGGTCGGCTGGGCCCATCTGGCGGGCATAATTGGCAGTGCCTGCAGAAGATACTAGTTGGCCACCATATCTGCAGGGTGGGGACCGGACTATGTGTAAGTGGGTGGTTATTCATACGCTGTGTAAGGACCCTGATTGGCGAAAAAGACGCTTGTGCAGAAAGCAGGGGCGAGAAGAGGAGGGCTGTGCACGTGTTGGAGGAGACGTGTAGAGCGACGTGCTCTCCTCGGATGCAATCTGGTATCTCTCAGCAGCGGAAGACAAAATTGAGTGCGTTAATCGGGAGGAAAATGGGGAGAAAATGCATTTAAAAAACGGATTTAAGTTCTCAGTGTTCCACAATTACCACATTTGTGCATGAGGGGTAAAAATCCAGACATAACCCTAAATATGATATAATTTCAAACCTCAAACACATCTGGGCAGCTTTTGTTTACGGAACAAACACCTTCATTAGCATTAACACGAAACCCTTTGGGAAAGCTTCTTTACATGATCCAGAATAGCCTGATATTAAATATGGTTCTGCATATATGACCAAAGTAGATGAAACACAATCCTGTGCTGTGACAGACCAGCTGAAATGAGGGGGAATGGATTTCTTATGTTACTTTTAAGTTCCTTGATAGTATCAGAATTGTGTAATATATGGCCAACCACTTAAAACCAACAGATTAGAGACACAGTACATGGTCACCTCTACTAACTACTAAATTATTAACGGGTCTCTAAAAGGCCCTGTCGTGTTTCATCACCCCTGTGCACAAAGCAAGGTTCATGAAGGCACGACCTGACAAGTTTAGTGAGGAGGAACGTCAGTGGAGTCCTAACCTCAACCCCATGAGGCTCGTCTGGAAGGAAGCAGAATGCTGACTGTGAGCCAGGCGTTCTTTGTTTAGCATTAATGTCCGACCTCACAAATGCTCTTTAAACTGAACAGGCACAAAGTTTACACACACTTGTGGAAAAACTGTGGAATTCTGTTAATGCCCATTACTAGGGCATGGGATGTCCAGCATACAGTCAGAAAGTACTCAGATCCCCTGACTTCTGGCACACTTTGTGTTGTGGCTTTCATTTTGCCATTTTTAACCCATCAATCTGCACTTAATCAGAATTATGAAAAGAAAATCATAAAAAATAAATAAATAAATATAAAAACCTGAAATCTCATTCAACTTAAGTATTCAGACCCTTTGCTGTGGCACTTTAAATTGTGGTTATGTGCATCCTGTTAGTTTTAATTCTTATTAAAATTTGTCCAGAACTCACCTGGAGTCCACCTGTTGCAACCAAAAGTAATTGGACGGAGTTTGGAAAAGGACACACATGGATCTATAAGGGCCCACAATTTACACTGGATTGTCTGGACAAAAAACAAGCCATGATGTCCAAGGAACCGTCTGTGGATCTTTGAATTCAAACTGGCAAGGCGTATATCAGGGCAGGGATATAAAAAACAACAGACTTGCAGGGTCTAAAGCGGTCTAAATATTTTTCTAAATGAGAGATTTCAGCATTTGATTTTTAATAAAAGTGTCAAAATGTTTTTGCATCATCATTATGATCAATCAAGTGAATATTGTTGCATAAAATACTGAACATGAAATTTGTTGATTCTATTATTATGCTGCACATTGGCAGTAACTTTGAACTTGAGGACCACCCAGCAGTTTGAGAGCTAAGTTTAAAGTTCACAGGTCTATCAATCACTGTCGGTGGTTGTCTTCATCCATTCCAGAGGGCAAACATGACGCAAACCATTCAGCCCCTCTCCTCTGACATTACAGGCAAAAATATGGCTTGGTCCAAGGACCAGGAATGTGGTTTTTTTTAATAAACAAAAAGATGAAGACATACGCAGAAGTGAGTATGCACATGAAATGACCTTGTAAACAAAATATTAAATGTAATTCTTTAGCCACCACTTTCACCGAGCGCTAACCAGTGAGTAAACAAACAAGTAAACAGGAAACCTTAGATTACTCTTCATTTTACTAAGCGCAAACCTTTACCAGAATCGTAAATCAGGCTCGGCATACCTTGGCAACCTGCAGTGGTCTCTGGTGCTCCACTCCCCCCTGGAGTCTGAAGCCCCACGGAGCTCCACCAGAGAGGGTGATGTTGACCTCCTCCACCACCATTCTGCACCGCTGGCTCCTGAATTCAAGCTGAAGGTTCAGAGGAAGACGGCCCTCAGTGCAGGAGCTCCATCTTTACATGGTTACATCAGAGAGAAGAAGCTACAACGAGGTTCCTGAAACAACCTTCAGTCGATCAAGCTAAATCACACAAAGCAGCGCTCGGGCCCTCCACTCATTTCCTGAGCTGAAGGTTTGTGATAGAGGCAGAGCAGTGAAGAGGGAAGAGAGAGGGCGAGGGAGTGAAAGGGGTACCACCAATGTCTGCTTACTTGGTGGAATTCGGTGTTAGATGAAGGGAGGGCCTAAGATAACACTTGTCCTGTCGATCAAACCCAACTGGTGTTAGAGCTGGGGGGGGAATGGGGGGGGGGGGCAGATTATCCTACTAAAAATAGAAGTCCATTCCTGATGGCAGTGGATGGCAAGTGCACAACAAAACAGCTAAAGTTTTGGGTAACAAGATTCTTCTCTTTAAGGCTCAAACTGCCTCTTTCTTTCTTTTTATTTATCGCTGATATTCACACATTTCAGCTCTGTAGACCTTTAACATGTCATGATTTTCTTCAGCCAAACTTTGTCAAAATTTATGTCAAACTTTATTTATTTAATTTATTAGAATTTCAACATCATGTTTTACACTTGGTTACATTCATGACAGGAACGGTAGTTACTGCTTACACAAGATTCATCAGTTCAAGTTTAATGCCAAACAGTCATGGACAACTTAGTATCTCCAATTCACCTCACTTGTACAAACACAGGGAGAACATGCAAACTCCACAGAAAGAACCTGGACCGTTCCACATGGCAATCGAACCCAGGACCTTCATGCTGTGAGGTAACAGTGCTGCCCACCGAGACACTTTGCTGCCTTTGTCAAACTTCAGCTCATAATTCACTTATTATTATTACTGCCAAGTCCAAACCTTAATTTACAGCATTTCCGGTTCCACTTTGCATTAAATGGAGCTCATTGTGTCTTAGAATTAGCCAAAGTAGTGCCAAAACTCACTCTATGTAAAATTGACATTACGTTCACATTTATGGAATTTAGTACACACTTTGTTTACTCCTAACTGCTGCAGTTCTGACCTCTGCTGTTGAGCAAGGGCATCTACACATACAGTAGATGGGGTATACAGGGGATCGGTGTGTGACTCTCCATACACAAGACAGATCTCTATATGAACCCACCCTGTGTAGGTAAAGAGAAGTGGACGCTTCTGTGCACATCAGAGGGTGTGTGTGATGGTTGTGGCTCTTCTAAGATCAGGGGTGGAGGATTGCATTAGTAGGGGCCGAAATATGAATCTAGCGATTTGGAGAAAATTGGGGGAAAATGTATGAATAGAATAGATAAGGTCACAAGGTAAGGTCTGGTTCCTCTCAAGGTTTATTCCTGTAATTTTAAGGTTTTTCTTTGCCACTGTCTCCCTCGGCTTGCTCAACGAGGGATTTTGGTCTGTCGGTCCTGGATTCTGTAAAAAGCACTATACAAATAAATTTGACTTGGCACAAAGAAGAAACATTTAAATACCTGTAAAAAGTGTAAATCACTGCTTTGCCCCAATTTGGATATATCCAATTCCTTTATTCATTTTGGCAACCCGTATTGCTTGCACCACACCTTTGTGGGCTGAAGCGGTTCACAGACTTGCACTCATACTGAAACACATGAAGTCTTTACTGATACCTACTGAGTGCTTTGCTATGCGCTCTGTATTTTTCCGCCTCTCATTAGAGCCTGAACTCAGCAGGAGACAAGGAGGTGAATCCCCAAAAACCTTCCCTCCTTCAGATACGACCAACTGTATCCGCCGAGGTTCTGACCAGGCCAGAGGGGCAGTCGAGAATTATAACTGGGTGTCCACATCCATAAATCATGCTTCTTGTAACCTCTTAAAATGGAGAGACTCCAAATGCTGATCATGCATTTAAAAAAAGATTTAAAAAATACAGACGCTGCTTTAGTTTCAATGTTTTTATTAAATACTTTCAGATGTTTCAGTAATAACAAAGCTATCATGAAGATCTACTAACATTCAAACAAACACTTGATATTTTTTAAACTTTTTAAAATTCTTAAATGGTTTTATTAATTATATGGTCATGCAAAAACCAGCATCCAATTAAAACTCAAGAGTACAGTCATATGTAGCCCCATGTGGTTATAATGCAATAAATTGAATAGAATCTGGGGAACATACCAAGCTACAGCTCTGCTAATCTTTTTTATTTATTTTTTTTTTTTTTTGGTAATACATCACTCTTATGTATTTTAATCATTTTGAGAATGCAGGTAACATACAATATAAGTAGATAGATAGATTTCTCCATTTTTAAGTAAACACAGACAGTGAGAAGTATCACCAGAATAGACATGCATATTTTCCCTCGTCTTTCCAACTGCATATATAGTTCGGTTCTTAAAGTGAACGGCCGGTCGGAGCGATTTCGGTTAGCGTGACGAAGCTGTCCCTCCTCTCGCAAGCTGAACACACAGTATTTAAAAACGTACTCCTGGACCTGTCTGGATTTTCGCTCTTTCTGTCCTCTTTGTGATTAGTTGTATGTATTATTGTCTGTCTGGATGTGCGACGAACAGGGCAACGGAGTCAAAACGGACGATAATGAGACCCGAAATCATCACGCCGCAACTGTACACGATGCACTGGGGCGTAAAAACGGGACACAGTGTGATGGGGTGGAGGGAGTCGCAGTGCCACGAAAGTAGCCTGCTGGACGATAAGCGGATGAGCGTAATAAACACGTAGATGATTTACGCTTTTCTCTGTTTATTTGAGCGATGTTCAGATAAGACGTTACTTTAGTAAAAGCTAAACAAAGCTGCATCGTGTCGAACAATGAGCCAAACCAGTCTAGAAACCTACAGAATAACAATATGGACGCTCGTGCTGGAGAAAACTCAGATTTGGGCGGAGAGGGTGTGCATTTATGGCACAGCCCTGTTCTCCAGCCCTCGCACGGCGTTCGTATTTACAGTTAAAAAAATATTCGGTTCAGAAAAACACGGACACTAAGAACACCGAAGTCAGAACATCACGACACAAACTGCCACGGAGCGACCGACGAACCGACTCGAGCCTCGAGCGTGACTGGGACACGCCCTGCCCTCCGACCCCATGCGGCATTTCCTCTGTTTAAACATGCTCGAGCGCCACTCGCGGCGGGTCCGGAGACGGCACGCGAAGTGTAAGAAACGGACGCTACAACACGAGTAGGACAAACACAGGCAAGTGTGCATACACACATACGTGACCGGACAGTGTAACCGTTATGGGCTGGTGTCAGGGTCTTAATTTCGGCCCTTCGGAAGGAGGGGGGGGGGGGGGGGGGGGGGGGATTTTCTGACCCCGAAGCTGCAGAAGTCCGCACGGCGTGAACAGAGAAGCGTCGGCGTAGTGTCTCAGGCTTATGTGCAAAACAGTACAGGCCATTTCTATTCAATTCAAACATGCTTCGTAATAGAAAATATAGACACGCACACAGCCAGAGCTCAAGGGATGGAGGGGAAGAGGGGGCAGACAGCCTAGTGAACATGAGTAGTGTTATGCCCCCCCTAGTGGCCAGAAGGAAAGAGTGCACACGCTAGTGAAGTCGGACGGGCATTCTGCAACTTCAGGTTCCAAGGACGAGATCTCGAATAGACAAGCAGGTAAAGAAAAATACCCGACGTACAGAAGTTCAGGCAGACAGACGTGTGTTTGTGTGTCATCATACCGGCTTCTAAAAGCACAAAAAACGAGTGTCGAGGCAAAGAGGCACACATACACACACTCTGCGTGTGACTTGCTCTTCTACCTCATAAATATTCATGTTCACAATACATTAATTCATGCCCTGCTAAAATTTTTTGCTTTTTTTGTTCCAGAAAACAAGGACCGAATCCAGCATCATTCAGGAGATTAAAAACAAAGAGTCTCACAAAACACAACAAAATACTAAAAAGCTTTCTAGAATTTTCCCTTCGTTAAACCCATAGTACTGTTAAAACAACCTCATTTTAAAATCTAACCTCTACACTTTGGTGATATATATATATTTATATTACGTAACCATTTAGTTTACCATCCACACTATTTGTTGCATCCAAAATGAAAGAAAAAAAGAAAGAAAAAAACCCCACAGCTCTACACATGAACAAAAACACCACTGGCCACTAAAACTGTGGACTCTCCTTTAAAAGAATAAATTCACATTTCTGATTTTAAACCGCCATCGCATTTCAGCCCTGTTAACAGTGTACGGATCGACAATCTCAATATTTTACAAAATATTAATACTTAGAACACTCTTGCTAAACGACGGACAAAAGAGATGGGCTGATGGGTAAAAGGACGAGACAGCGCCCCCCGTGGGCATCAGAAGCATGCAGCATTCAGAGGGCGGGGCCGCCGCCGTCGCCGGCCTCCACGTCTAGCTACTGTTGGACTGAAGTGGTGCTGGCCTCAGCTGGCTATTAAATTTTGTCATTTTTTCTTTTTTTTACTTTGTATTTTTTCCCCCTCATGTTTTCTCTTCCGGCCGAGCTCCTGGCACCAATCCGACCACTGAGAAGACATGCTCCAATCATCCAGGCAAGCTGAAAAACACATACTACTCCGGTTAGCCTACAGTCTCACTTACAATTCAATCCAAACAACAAACAAAACCAAATTTTATTTGAATTTCCTAACTGGAATGAACAAACAAGTCTCTTCGGCTGCTTCCGGGAAGGACCGCATATTTGATTTGGCACAGTTTTTGGGCTGCCATTTGCGAGTAGTTTGTTTGTTTATTAGGATTTTAACGTCATGTTTTACACTTTGTGTTTGACATTAAACTTGTGAACTGATGAACCTGGTGTAATGAGTAACTACCTGTCCTGTCATGGTTGTAACCAGTCATGGACAATTTTGTATCTCCAATTCATCTCACTTGCATGTTTTTGGACTGTGGGAGGAAACCGGAGCACCCGGAGGAAACCCACGTAGTCACAGGGAGAACATGCAAACTCCACACAGAAAGGACCTGGACCACCCCACCTGGGGATCGAACCCAGGACCTTCTTGCTGTGAGGCGACAGTGCTACCCACTTAGTCACCGTGCCACTCCCGAATGAACAAACGAAAATGAAAAGTCCTTTCGACCCTGCCCATTTCATTTAGCACAGTTTTTGGGCCGTTCCACTGAACAGGTGCCATTTGCGTGTAGTAACCCAATTAAATTAAACTTTATCATTTTTTTTATCTTTGTTCAAACACTAAATCTAGTAGCACACTTAACTACTCAGAATGTGTTTTGATTAATCTCAGGCACCTTTGTTTATTTTTGTTAATTTTTAACATAGAATTAGTAAATACATGAAATATAGCAGCATGGAGAACATGCTAAAAGCACAAGAACACCGAGTCTAGTGATTTATCAAAAAAAAAATGTTTAATAAACAAATACAAACTAAGAAAATGTAAATAACAGGAATGAATGTCGAGATTAATCTTCTCACTCAGAGTTATAATAGTATCAAACATACAGGGGGGGAATAAAGGGAGAACTTACTAATGATCTTCCCGTGACCTTCAGTAGATACAGATCATGAACATTCTCTGTTCAAAATGTGACTTGTAGGACACACAGGCTCAATTAAAAATGCATTTTAAAGTTAATTTTCATACATATTTATACATGTAATGTCCTGGGGACGGAAATGACACCGATTCGGCAGAATGGTCCTTTAATGCTGGATGCCGTTGCTGTCACAACCCTGCGATTGATCCGGGTTTGGGACCAGCACTAAGGGTGCACTGTTGTACCCCCCCCCCCACCTTTTCCCCAATGGCCAGGTTCACTAAACTTCATGCACTTTCTGTATTTGTGCGCCCAATCTGGGATTTGAACCCTTGAAATTCAGGCATTAAATACCTTAAAATACGCTTGAATTAACAAATGAGTCCTTTCGGTTGCTTCCGGTAGGGACCGCGTGTTTGATTTGGCACAGTTTTTACGCCGGATGCCGTTCCTGTCACAACCCGACGATTTATACAGGCCTGGGACCAGCGCTAAGGGTGCACTGATGTATCCCCCCCCTTCACCCAATGGCCAGGTTCACTAATTGCTATGCACCTTCTGTATTTGTAAGCCCAATCTGGGATTCAAACCCTTGAAATTCAGGCATTAAGTACCATAAAATACCTTGGATACAATCTAATAAACTACTAATCCATGTACTGTTTGAGCAGGTTCCAGGTTTGCAGCTACCTGGTACTACATAGTGATATCAGCTATCAGTAAATTAACTGGGTATTATAGTTTCATTTAAATACAGCGAAAAAATATCAAAAACAACTAAATAAAAATACAATATGAGCAGTAAATATTACGTCTCGGTGAGGAAAAATCCATGATCACGATTAAGTGACGTTTCTTTAGCACAGTAAATGATTTAAGATGATTGTAATTAGCGAGCGTGAGTGTTTGACGGTACCGGTGTCCGGCTTGTTTCATTGTAAGGGGGCAGCAGGCGCTCCTGAGCAGTGAAAGTGCACGTTCAGCCACTTGGAATCGCGGCGGTGCCACACGCGTGTCTCCTCCGACTGGCAGCTACGCGGGTGGCCCTGGCTGTCGATGTACTGCGTCAGGCGGATGTAAGCGATGCAGGCCGCCTCCTCTCCGATCAGGTGCACGTGAGGATTTAGGATGGTCGTGTGCACCGGCTTGCTGTTCTTACTCAACACTGTGAGAGGAATTGTGAGATATTACGGTCAGTTTTTCAGAAACGTCTCATAGAAAAATGTACTTTTCACTAGATCTATTCTTTATGAGTCAAGAAATGAACATTTTGAGTAGACTCTTTAGTAAAAGGTTTGTGGTTTAGGACAGCCTTCTGTCAGTGCTCATTCACGCTCTGGTGCTTTAACCGTTCAACTCACAGATTATTGGCTAAATAATTACAGTCATTAAAATAAAACAATGTAAGAGAGAAGGTGTGGCGACTCACAGTTCTCGAAGTAGAACTTATGAAAGTCCATTCCTTCCACAAGGTTCCCAAGTGCCTCGGGTTCGAAGGAGGTCAGACCAGGGTCGCAGATTTTCCTGTAAATATTCCAATAGTACCCAAGAATTAATGACAGGTCTGCAGTCTAGCAGTTTATTAATAAACTTGCAGTTATTTAGCATAACCAGAAATAAAGCCATAAATATCAGGTCTCAGTTAAAGGTAGTTGTAGGTGAAATTGGGAAATAGATTTTAATATTTTCAAAAGCCTGAATATTTAACCATCTATTGTTTTATGTACATATTGCTGATAAACATCTTTATGTCATATATACAACAGAATGCTTTGTTACGCATATCCCAGCTTGTTTGAAGCTGGGGTCAGAGCGCAGGGTCAGCCATAGTACGGGACCCATGAAGCCGAAAGGGTTAAGCCTTGCTCAAGGGCCCAACAATTTATTTATTTATTTATTTTATTATGAGTTTAACATCATGTCTTACACACTTTGGTTACATTTATGACAGGAACGGTAGTTACTGGTTACACAAGATTCATCAGTTCACAAGTTTTATATCAAACACAGTCATGGACAATTTTGTATCTCCAATTTACCTCACTTGCACGTCTTTTGGACTGTGGGAGGAAACCGGAGCTCCCAGAGGAAACCCACACAGACACGGGGAGAACATGCAAACTCCGCACAGAAAAGACCCGGACCACTCCACCTGGGAATCGAACCCAGGACCGTCTTGCTGTGAGGCGACAGTGCTACCCACCGAGCCATCGTGCCGCCCAATGGCCATCCACAACCTTCCATTTGATAGCCTAAAGTTCTACCTACTAGGCTACCACTGTCCTGCAAATGTGAATATAAAAAACTTAAAAGCTTATAGTCTATGTTTGTTTGTTTGTTGTTTAACGCCATGTTTACACATTGGTCATTCTCATGGCAAGATAGGTACCTAGATTTTGTTCAGGTTATTTATTCATGTTCTTTGTCTAGTGTCCTTTCTGTGTTTAGTTCTAGATGTGTATTATCAGTCTCTGTTTTGGTTTTGTAAAAAATGTCAACCATTGTATTTGGTATTGCAAGTCTTTGACGTTCTATGTTACATTTTGTGCACTGTTAATAAATGTGCAATGGTTATTTGTGTATTACTCTACCTTCTTATAGTCTATGTATTAAGTTGGAACGCTGATAAATAGAAAATGCAAAGACAGCATGATGTTCAAATTAAATGATTGGAGATGTCCAAATGTCTGTCACATTAATAAATCCACTTGATATTTCCACTCAAGCATAACCAGCAGTGCTCAGCAACAAACCTATTTTTAAAAAGTCATTATCGGCAATAACAGCTTCAAAATGACTAGAACAATAATAATAAAAATGCTTTTTACATTATTGTGGTTTAATTTTGGTGCACTTCTCTTGGCAAACCCTCTTCAATGTCCCATTGTTACTCGAGTCTCTCAGACGGCCCTGCGATATTAAATTCTTTCATAATTTCTAAATGGGTTCTAATCAGGAGTTTGTAAATGCCGTTCAAGCAATTTCCTTCAGCTATTTTGAAACTAGTCTTGACCTCTTTCTGACTCGTTCTAGTTTAATTTGATCGTTCGTCTGATTTGGCCGATTGCTCATGTGCACATTTTAGACGCTGATTTGTGCTTCTTTTGTGCACGGGCTGCAGAAACAAAAATACTTGTGATGGGTAAAGTTTTTGAATGTTTAAGGTGTTCGCTTTGGTTCTGTGGTTGTAAATATTACATATTTTTTACCCTGAGAACTTTAGGAAGCTTATTCTTTACTATGATTGCATGAAATCTTTCCACGAATGGCAAAATCTTTCATTATTAAATCAGGTGCAATATGCAACAACAATCTTTTACATTTTCTTTGCATTTGCAGTGATAATACTAACATGTATGTATATCATATATTCACACAAAAATATATGTTAAACATACATTGTTTTTTCCATTTTGTCCCCTTTTCTCCCGATTTTTAGCACGGCCAATTTTTTACTCAATTGCATTATGCTTCCTCTCTACTGGTGCCGACCCCTGCCCCGATTGAGGAGAGCAAACTGACACACGCCCCCTCCAACACGTGTGCAGTAGCAAGCTAAAAAAAAAAAAAAAAAAACAGCAACAAACAAAATCTAGTTCATGCAATTATTTAAAATTTCATCTACTATAAACAACATTAAACATAGATGTGAAAATATAGTTCCTAAGAGTGTACGTACGTGTAGGCCTCAAAGTCTCCGTTGTTAATGGCTTCAATCAGCTGCTCGGTGATCTTGATGATCTCCTGCTTGCGAGCTAAAGTCCAGAAAATGGAGGGGAAAAAAATTTAAAAAGTGAATAAATCACAAATATTTTCTAATTTAGTTTATAAACACAGCATGCCTAGAACTACCACCCCATGCACTCCCCAGACTGTCTACTGTAACCTCTGTTAACTATACAGAATCAGTCTGAACCACGTACAACATAAAACAACAAAACTCATAAGTAATAATCTTTAAGAAGTTCCAGAACCTTCTACCAAATCTCCTACTTCAAAACCTGGCTGCTTATTTTTATTCTGATCACGGCTGCAGTGGATCCAGGGCCTATTTTCATGAACACTACACATAAGGTGGGAGTACAGAGGGGAAAAGTTGCACACAAACTGACCAGGTACGTTTTCTTGGACTGATTCATTGTGTCGTCCATAAGCAATCAGATCTGTTACATATATCACAATAACTTTGTGTACATTTAAAGGAGGTGATAGGCAATACCAGTAGTGCTAGTTTAAATATAACACATGTCAAAAAACTAGAGGTAATGAGAAAGCACTGAGAATTATGTATAAGCATAATGAAATATAACAACTGATGCAACCTCATTTTAATATTTCTCCTTTATAAAGCCTATAATGTGACTCACTATCATATACTTTATACTTCTATACTACACTTATACTGCTAGGAGCTGCTGCCTGATGTTCTGTCGCCGTACAGACAGCGTATTATTATGATTGTTATTAGTATTGGTCACCTTCCGTCTGTCATTCTCCAAATAGGATCAACCAATGGATCGCTGAGCTTCAGCAGCAGCATCTGAACCACCAACCAATCATCACGGTTGATCCAGGAGCGGAGGGGGGAGTTAAAACTCGCAGCAAACTGCAACCTGTCGTTCATTCAGCGGCTACCTGTTGTTAGCTATTGTGCCGTGTTGATTTAGTGTTTAGTTGCTGGGTGATCTGTGTTTTTGTGTGCGTGTTTGTGGTCGTTTCTGTTTCTGTTATTTGTTGTAAATAGTGCAGTACACCTTTGTTTTCTTCTCCGTTGCCACCTGTATATACTTTTTTATCACTTGTGACCACAAAAACTGTTCAATGACAGCTTTTGAGAGACTCTGTTTTATCTCTTTGCCCCGTTTGTTTCACCTCCTAACACATTCAGTAACGCTGGTAACCAAAGTTATTTATTCATTAGGATTTAAACGTCATGTCTTTAGTTATATTCATGACAGGAACGGTAGTTACTCATTACACAAGATTCATCAGTTCACAAGTTTAATGTCAAACACAGTCATGGACAATTTTGTATCTCCAGTTCATCTCACTTGCACGTCTTTGGACTGGGAGGAAACCAGAGCTCCTGGAGGAAACCCACACAGACACGGGGAGAACATGCAAACTCCACACAGAAAGGACCAGGACCGCCCCACCTGGGGATCGAACCAAAGACCTTCCCTGTGCTACCCACTGAACCACTGTGCCGTCCTGGAAACCAGAGAGATCTGGTTCTCCTCACTTCACCTTTAATTGTTACGGCCGTTCCCCTAGACTGGGTCATATCACCGTATCTGCCTTTGAGGCCTGAGAGTAATACGCTGCACCTTCACAGTATGACAGTGACACAAATCCACAGTCACGGCAAACCATGACTGTGACAACAGAACCAGACAGTCTACAAACTCTCACCAGGGTAAATATGAAGGATGGTACACAACAAAAACACAACCACAGAAGATAATCAAATCACTCTTCACTGAAAACCACAACACAGCACAGACAGACGTCTGAAATACGGAGAGTAGTCTGTGTAGTTAAGTATCTGACAAGATCTGTCTTATCCTGATCAGTGTCAAAGTGGATAAAACAGCAGCCAGGGAAAAGCCTGGACTTGTTATCAATCCATTTCATGACACCACACGCTTTCGCTACATCTATTTCTTACACCTAGGGGCAATAATGTGAGAGCAACTATGTACATGGGAGGTGACCAACCTTTATTGCACATTAAAAAACATTTTTTCTTATTATAATTAGACATTTTTATACAGAGTTTACACTTGACACTTTAAGCACAAGTGGGGGAAACAACAGACTGCACATAAAACAAATATCAAATGTGGCTGGGTGGGACTGAAAACATTATTTATATGTAAACAGTTGCTTAAAAATAAACTAGTTTTTAAGGTGTCTGAACAAACCCAATCCTTTACTGCTTATGGGGCAATACTGAGGACACAGGGAGTCTATGGAGATGATTTCAACCCCGGTGCATTTACAGCATACACCACTTACACAGAACAGGTTCAAAAGTTCATAATTATTTCTATTTTTATTTGTACAATTAAAAATTAAACAAACAATAAAAAATAATAATTAAAAACTACTATTACTAATTTATAAAAATGTAAAACTGGTCCCAGCTGCCTTCCTCTCACCATGCTAAAAAGTACAATCCTGATTTGGTTCAATTCCCCTCTCCGTTCCCTCCATGCATCCTTACACCCTGTCCCTCCTAATCTAAAGTCCCTCTCAGACTGCAAACCTCTACCCAAAACAGTAGAAAAATACATGCAGAGTACGTGAAGGGTCGATAGTGTACCTTTCCTACCTTTCATGTCCTCCTCTTCTGTAGTGTTACAGCTCTCCATGGACCCCTGAGATGTGACACAATACAAAGGAAAAAAAACAAAACCAAAAACAAAGAACAGACAGAGAAACGGTGAGGTCAGAGAGAGCAGCCTGGCACAGAATGATTTTCATTACATTTGGCAGACACGTCCCCCACACAACCACACCCACACACGGTCTCAAACACACTTCCTCGGAGGAACACGCCAAGCCCTGCACACACCAGCCATGTCCAGAGAGGAGGCAAGCTCAACAAGCCAAGCAGTTAGTTCAGAAGGGATGAACAGTCAGAACTAGTGCACTGGATCTAAGATTATGTGGGGAAAATGGTTTAGGCGGGAGGTTTCAGGGGGTAGAGAAAGTAAACCAGTACACCAGTGCCAGGGTTGGGATGTTTGAATAGCAATTCAGCCAACAAAGCTAAATAAAAAAACCTGCCAGTTTACATTTCAAATCTGAACCAACCGCATTGCTCTGATTCCAGCGAATCGGGCTGATTTGCAATTCAAACCAAGCTCCGGCAGCTCGGTCTCTGGGAGCGACCGCGGTGTCGTATTAGTAGTGTTAGTGGTGAGGTGGAGCGCACAGCGGAGCTGACTGCCGAAGCCGCTTACCTTGACGCCGTCGGGCGGGTTGTGCACGACAGTAGTCTGTGGTTCCTGAGGACGGTAGGAGACAGTTTACCATGCAGAGCGAGGGGCAGTGGGGTCCGGACAGGACCCCGGAGTCTAAAACTAAAGCCGTTAAACTAGACGGCTGCTAGTGAGGCCAAGCGCACAGGCTAGAGCACACAGATTAGGGAGCGGAAGAGAAACTGGATGCTGTCGAGAGCTCCACGTGAGAGCTGTTAGGACAGACGGACGGTACGCTTTCGGCTGACAGAGATTTAAACGAGTACAGAAGCAGAGATAAGAGCAAAGAACGGAGACGTACAGTCGTGTCAACCCATTCACCAGCCGTATCGACAAAACACACTGACATTAAGCACTGTACAGGCTGATAGCACTCACGGTCATCCATCCAGACACTGACACACTCCACACATTCCTCCAAAACACACACACACTATACACACACACACAAACACCCCAATACACAACAAAGTGGTTAGCTGAAGATGCAGTCCCTATATAGATTAAGCCTCTTATTTTAGTGGCTTGTAATCTCTGTCCCATTTTACCATCATTTCCAGATTGATCTTTTCACAAGTAAATAATAAATCATTTCTTACCATCAGAGTGTTTGGGAGACAAAATCAGCGACAGTCGAACCACTGTTAAGTGTGGGATTTTTCATTATACATCCAAATATAGTTGTATCTAATACCTAAATGCAATGCAACCACCTTAAGCAATACACCTACACTGGCCGAGGAGTTCCACAGACTAGCACTTTCTATGCTCTCTGTATTTCTCAGCTGCCAGGCTTTAGCTCTGTATCCTTTTGGGCAAAGTGGCATTCTAGCTCAAATTAAAAAGCTAAATAATAACGATACACACATGCAGCCAATTTTAATTGAGTGGAATGGTGGATTTTTGGCCAATCATCCTAAATCAAGCTACTCAAAGTGTATGGACACTGCAGCAACAGTGACACCTTGTAACATTTATTTGGTTTGTTTTCATAAAATAAATCTCATGTGTGGGTTAAATCAAGATATTTTAATAGTTTAGGATATTAACACATCATTAAGTTCTTCATGCCTTACAGTGGGGTTTACTGTGTACGTCTGTAAACAACATACAATACTCTTATGGACAAATATCATAAAAGATCATGATAAATTTCGCTTTTAGCTCCTTTTTCCTGTCTATAGTTAATGATATCTGGTATTTAGTTATTTATTCATTCATTATCTGGTTTACCACTGATTCATCTTGGTCAGGGTCACAGTGGGTCTGTTTTTTTTGGAAACATTCCAGACAGGTCGCCAGTCCACCTAGGGCAATTTTTAGTAGCTCCAATTGGCCTGACTGCACGTCTTTGGAGTCCTTGAAGGAAATCCCAGTGGACATGCGGAGAACATGCAAAATCCACACAGAAAGGACCCTGGCTGCCCAGTCGAGGAATCAAACCCAGGGTCTTCTTACAGTAAAGCAACAGCACTACCTACTTATTCTCAGTCTGCTTTAGCTTTTTTCAATATAGAGACTTTTAGAATCCCTGCACTCGACAAGTCATCATGGTAAGTCTCCAAGGCCCTAACATCACAGGTTTTTGGGGCCAAACCAGCAGCATTTTGGTGCTATAACAAGTACCACTTCTTTTACAGTGGAAATACATGAAAACCTTGTTTTTAAACTTATCTACCAGTTTAGTTGTTGCTAATTCACCCTACCAAGTTTTTCCTGTAAGGGCTATAATGAGTTCCTCTTAGAAAAAAGGGAATACCAATTCTTTCACACAGCAAGCAGGGCTATTTTGCTTTTTAGGACTCCCATCTAACAGCTATGGTATCTCGTAACCCATCATCTCACTTGACAAATTTTTTTTTGCATAGCTCTGGTGAAACCCAGAATTATTAGATGCTCTTTTCTTTTTATTTAGTTTGTCTATTTGCAGTGTAGCATAACCATGAATTTATCTGCTCAGGAGAGAATGAAGCAGTTCAACAGCCCGGGAATAACTGAAGTAAGAAATAGGGACTGCATCTTCTTTACAAACTCAGCACCAGGTATTTCTACTTCCTGCTATAAGGTCGATCCCGTTTTACCCATACATGCAGAGAATACAAGGCAGAGAAATGCCAGCCTTACGCACTATAATCAAATAAACATGGTGAAAATGTGTCTTTCTAAAGGAATTGGATGCTGTCAGATTAAGCGTACGGGTAAAACAGGACTCATGGAAGAGAATTACAAGCAACACTTTTATCTTAATAAAGTCATTAAATTCATTAGAACATCACATCTTGAAACATTGGGCATCATTGATGGATGGTGGTCAGTGAAAGAAAGTCAAAATAAACTGGAGCAGACACATGGATGAAAGACATCACACAAAATGTGTGGACTGATAAATAAACAACATGAATAAAGTCACGATGAAGAAACAAGGATAGATGAGGTACCATTGGCGCCGTGGATGATATGCTGCTGTCTTTGGTGCTGCTGCTTACTACACTGTTTTTATTGTTGTTTGTCTGTGGCTGGGGTAAAAAATAAAAAGAACAGAAACACAATGCAAAGTGACTTTTGGTCAGTAAATTTCCAAACCAAATGAGCCCAGGTTTCATGTCACAGTCTGCCGGGGCGCCTCTGTACCGGGCGCCTCTGTCTCCGAGTCGAGCAGCACCTCTGTGAGGCTCTCTGCTATTATACGATGTAAAGAGGGCTTTCTTAGTGACATTGTTTTAAAAAAGGGCTTTGACTAACAATCTATAAGTTCAAAAAACTACATTTTAAAGACTAGAAGTACTGTATGATGTCCTGACTAGCGGCCAAACAGTGTTTTGTGTGCTAGACTGATCTACAATAGCACAGATATTCAGAACAGAAATAAAAGATTAGCAATCCATCCTAAATCTCAGAGAGAAATTTCAGTAAATAAAAACGATCACGCCCCTGCAGGAAAATAAACGGGTACCTGCGGAGACAAAAATAGCTGCACATCAATTACATCTACTAAAGCACAAAACTGTAATTACTACCTGACTTAATGGAAGACAGCGTCAAGCCTGTATGAAGCAACACTACAGGTCCTTGACCGTCCACCGGTGCATGCAGTGAAAAACCTAAGAGCCTGAGAAGGGTCTACTTAAAAGGTCTGATAGAAACGCTTGTAAATTACTGGACTGATGAGACCTGAGGCTGGGCGTTAAATAAAATTTATTTTAATGCAAATAAAGAGCAAAATTAATCTATTTTATTGTATTTACATGAAACTACATTTGTAATATGTGTCCATTACTGGTTTAAGTTCTACTTAGGACTCTATTTCTAATTTTAAAAGAAAATCAAAGATGTAAGAAATGCAACCAGAGGAATATATATTGCATGTATATATGTTAACAAATATACGAGGGATCTTCAAAAAGTTTCAGCACTTTTATATTTCGGTTGGAAGCGGTGAGGGTGGGAGGAGGAGTAATCGGTCGTGACTGAGAGACTGAGAGGCGCTTTATAGTACGGATTTAGCGGCATCTGATTTCCACCTTTTTGGACGCTCAAAGAAGCTTTAAGGGGAAGAAGATTTTCACGTGATGATGATCAACCAAAAAAAATTTGCTGACGGCATTAAAACGTTGGTATGACACTGGAATAATGCATTGGAAAGTGATGATGTAGAAAAGTGATGATATTTGTTTTAGCAATTCTTAATAAACAGAGTTAAAATATTACCCTACAAAAACACACCCTACAAAACTTTAATTAATATAAGAAAGAAAAATAATAGCTTTACTATGAATTACTTTTTTGGCGGGGCATTCCCAGCATTTGTAATAATACAGTACTTTTTTTTCAGCTTTTTTTTCTGTTTTATCAGCTGTCGAATCCCCTGAAAGTGTTTATAGTTCTATATTTCATGTTTTAGGACTGTGTACTTAAAACTTTACTTTATAAGCAGAAGTTAGCCAAATCCAATTAACCAACAAAGACAGAAGGACAAGTGTGATGAGGAGTGTCTCCAACAACCAGAAGGAAAGAGCATGTACTCTTATTTTACCTGTCAGTGCCTATAAACTGTTGTTAAAAATTTTTTTGAGTGTGTGACTAATGCATTGCTGGTCAGATAGCAATATCTGTATATAGTGTAAAGTTTGGGGTGTAAATAGTAAACAAAAATCACTAAGCAGTAGTCTTTCTGCAGTTTTGGAAATGCTGACCCAAAACATAAGGCCGAGAGGCACCACTTACAGCATGAAATGGTAAAAGGTCCACTAAGTAACAAAGCAAAATAAATGTAATGAGCCTGGACCAAAACCAGCTCTTCTGGACCATAAAGATGACCGCTTAGCTTATCTTACACTTCCAGAATGAACTACCTTAGTGGACCCTTAGTGCACAGAAACATGCACGACTGTCCAGATGTCATAAACCAAAATAAATGGCTGAGATGTTTAAACAGAAACGAGCCAACGGATGTCCGATGGGAGGAAAGTCACACTAGCATCTAAACCAGTTCATACTAAACAAATAAATGAGGGGAGACATAGAACAGATCTCACCATCAAACAAACACTGGAGCTCGACTTCCTTTTCTGAACAGTGTGAAACAAAAGTACAAACAAGATGCATAGAAGCACAGGAAGAATAAAGCCAATAAAATTAGAAATAAATATATACAAAAAATTCTGCTGCTCATTGAAAGATGTTAAAGAAAAATCAGGAGGGCTGGGGTTAAATCCAAAAAAGATATTTAATAAAATAATATAAGGTTTAATTTTAAACAAAAAAATAATATATGCACGTGTGATAAACAGTCACCTTAGAATTATTGGCAAAATATATAAATAAACATTAAAAATGTGCTTAATTAGCTTCATCGACCTGAAATAATTAGGCAATTAACCTTTATTTAATGTAAATTTATTCTTAAAGAATGAAAAATCCATTATATTTTAACAACCATGTAACTAATGAGTTTACCACACACTAATGAAGCTCTGACCGGACATGACATGGGTTCTAAGCTCAGATGGAAGTTTTTGGACAGACCACTAATGTCAGGGTGGCATAAGAAGCCGGACTGAGATACAGAATATAACCTAAGCCTTACTGTTAAATATAGAGGTCAACCTTTAATATACCCTTCCCCCAAATCTCTGAGACCTTTGTTCAGATACCCGGCATCATGAAGTCCATAAAGTATTAAGCAATGTGGCTGCATCTTCCGAAGAGCTAAAACTGTGTCACAATTAAATATGTCGACAGGGCAACGATCCAAAACATCCAGATCACCTAAGCTCTCGAATCTAACCCAGTAAAACGTGGAGTAAACTGAGGGGTCAACAAGGGCACCCAAGTACCTAAGAGCTCTGTGTTGTCCAATCAAATCGAGCATTATCAGAGAAGGCGGTTATTCTATGCTGTTATTTTAAGTGTAATGTTGTTTTAGTCATAATTTCTAACATTGTGACCCATCGTTACTGAGTGTGCCAGTAATTCTTGAGCTAAATTTATATAAACACAATCCAGTGGATATAATGAGCATTTATAGTTTATTTTGTTTTGTGTTGATAGCTGAAGATTTAATCTTAAAAGTACGTTTTGTTTGGCTGTGGCTGTTCACTGCATGCACTGAGACGAGCACAAGGAAAGAGTAGAGCTTCATTTACATCAACAGACTCACACCGGAACTCCTTTTAAACACCAAATAAGCAGATAATAAAATACATGCACATATAAAGGAAACATATGTGTAAAAACTACAAGATAGATACAAATAAACTTCAACTGGTTAACAACATAAGCAACGTTAAAAGCCCTTTGTGTTTTATTTTATACCTGGAATAATTTAGAATGTATATAATATAAACTCAATTACTGTCTATTATTAAGTAAAATAATGAATAAAACACAAAATCGAACACAAAACCCAAGAGAAAATATATAGAGAGAGAAACAGGTAGATGTGTTGAGAGAGAAAGTACAGGGTTTTCCAGACACGTTTAAATGCCAATTAAAATAAATTCCATTTGGTTTGCAGACTTTTGATATCGTACTGCGTAAGAATGGATCAGCACGATACGACGTAGAGCGACAGTGACAAAACACAAAGCGATCATTAACAACGAGCAGACTGAGCTGAATCAGTGATGCAAACACGCTGAGCAACGTTTCACTTTATGCAAATAGAGACCGAAGCTACAGGGTAGTAATACCTGAACAGGCTGAACAGTGGTGACTCAGTGGTTAAAGGACTAGACTAGTTATCAGAAGGTTGTCAGTTTAAGACCCACCACCACCAGGTTGCCCCTGAGCAAGGTCCTTAACCCTCAATTTCTCGAATTGTATTCAGTGCACTGATTGTAAGTACGGCTGTGCACACACTGTAAGAGTCCAGTGGTTTAATCCAGGCCTTTAAAGTAGACACGCGTTTGTGTACTTTTTGTTTTACCCTCAGTTTGGCATCTGGAATTCACAACAGTTAACTACGATTACAGCAGAAGTCTTTTCTACTAGCCCATACTAACCTATACCAAGGTATACTAAAAACACTAACCTATCATAAGCATATTCAACTTTACTAAACTTAGTAATATATACTAAGCACAATAACTTATTCAAGCAAACTAACTAAGCATACTAACCTATACTAAACTATATGAAGCATACTGACCTATACCCAGCATACTAACCTATACTAAGCACACTAACTTGTATTAAGCATACTAACCATTACTAAATATACTAATCTATACTAAGCATACTAACTTATACAAGCAAACTAACCTATACTAAGCATACTGACATATATTAAGCATACTAACCTATACTGAACACACTAACCTATCATAAGCATACTTACCTATAATATGCATACTAAACTTTACTAAGCACACTAATCTATACTAAACATACTAAACTATATGAAATAAACTGACCTATAGCCAGCATACTAACCTATAATAAGCACACTAACCCATACTAACCAAAACTAAGCATACCAACATATACTAACCAATACTAAACATACCAACTTATACTAACATATACTTAACATACTATCCCATATTGCGCATACTAACCTGTACTAAACATACTAACTTATACTATACATACTAACCCATACTGAGCATACTAACCTATAGTAACCTATACTAAGCATACCCATACTAGCCCATACTAAACTATACTAAGCATACTAAGATGAAGTAAGCAGCATTGCTGTTTGATATCGCAGTCTTTTCTGTCGCATTATTAACACACCCTAAACATTTTGGCAGAACAGAGGTTTAAACGGAATGAAACCCGACTAGAGAAATAAAGAGAGGGTGACAGCTGAAGAAAAAGTAAAAGAGAGAGAAACAGAGAGAGTGTTAGATCGAGAGACAAACAGAGAGCACTTACCTTCACTCCATCAGTTTTTTTGTTCAGTAAACTTTTGCATGCTGAAAGAAGAAAGAAGAAAAACATTTAGCACAAAACACCTATTAAAAATTCCTATAATTAAAGCCCAAGAGTAAAAACTTAGGAACGGCTGAAGATTTACTGACTTTCACTGATTTTCCCCTCCATCATCTCATATGAGAGAAGACTAGGGCTGCAACTAACAACTATAAAATATTTGCAGCATTTTAATTAAGCATAAAGCACAAAGCCCTTTTAAACAAATATAATGTGATAATATTTATTCATTCATTAATGTTTTACCACCACTTTATCCTGGTCAGGGTCATGGTGGGTCCAGGTTTTTGAGGAATCAGGACAGGACGCAAATCAGTTGCAAGGTTTTGGTCAAACCGGTGCCAAAATTCATCCAATGTGTTTTCTCTTCAAGTTTTCTGGCAAAACAACTCGTTAGCACTGTCGCTAACAGGCACGCATTCAGGCTTTGTCTTCACATGACAACAAATGAACTGTTGTTGTGCATTAACACACAAACATCTAGTACATCTGGGATTCGGTTTACACTCGCGTGACGAAGACGTTTCATCAGAGGTTCCATATTAAGTTGTGTTATCATGGTATAAACTCTAAATCAACTAATTGCTAATAAAATTGTTGGCAACTGCTCCTAAAATTGATTTTAATTGATTTTGTCAATTAGGTGTTGCAGCCCTATTACAGACTCTACATACTCTATATTGCCAAAAGTATTCACTCACCCATCCAAATCACTGAATTCAGGTTATTCAATCACTTCCATGGCCACAGGTGTATAAAACCGAGCAACCTCGGCATGCAGACTGCTTCTACACACATTAGTGAAAGAACGGGTCGCTCTCAGGAGCTCAGTCAATTCCAGCTTGGTACCGTGATGCCACCTGTGCAACAAGTCCAGTCGTGAAGTTTCCTCGCTACTGAATATTCCACAGTCGACTGTCAGTGGTATTATAACAAAGTGGAAGCGACTGGGAACGACAGCCATGTAAAATGACAGAGCGGGTCAGCGGTATACTGAGGAACATAGTGCACAGAGGTCACCAACTTAATGCAGAGTCGATCGATACAGACCTCCAAACTTCATGTGGCCTTCAGATGAGCTCACGAACAGCGTGTAGAGCTTCATGGAACGGGTTTCCATGGCCGAGCAGCTGCATCCAAGCCTTACATCACCAAGCGCAATGCAAAGCGTCGGATGAGTGGTGTAAAGCACGCCACCACTGGACTCTAGAGCAGTGCAGACGTTTTCTCTGGAGTGACGAATCACGCTTCTCTGTCTGGAATCACTCAAGTTCATATGCGTGTGAAGGCAGACAAGCGAATACTTTTGGCAATATAGTGTATAATACATGCTGACATTTTTCCTTTATTTTGTCTGCATGCCCCTAAAAACATACACAGACAGACAGACAGAAGGACGCAGACAACACTGAAACTTCGCAGACAGAGAATAAAGACACACATGGATAAAAGGTCTCCGCAAATACACAGAGACACAAACACACAGTAATGATACAATTAGGCTTCCCTAAAGTTTCCTTACCTTCCAAAGAGCAAAAAGTAGGAAGGATGGCAAGGGGAAAAAATGCTGATTAGACCGGACAGTAATTGTTTTTTTTGGGGGGAATGGGGGGTGTAAAATTGTCAGCACATCATTTTTCATGCTTGATGCATGCAGCGAGGTGGCTAATGCCTCGACATGCAGATCAGAATAACAAGCAGAAGTCTGAATTGCCTGCGGTAGGTACATGTCGCCTGGACTAACACCAGGTCCTAGTTTTATCATGCAGTAATCAGGCAGTGATCTGACCCAAAGCTTAAAACTAGTCCGATAGTCCGAGTGTAAGTTATTGTTAACGTAGCTGAACAGGCGAGACATTTTCTCTGCAATAAAAGTTCAAGTTAAAAAGACAAACAGTACATACTGAAACAGAGCAATGTGATCCAACACAGGAACACAAGTGCAAAGAATACAACACAACACACAAAGCCTGTTTAAACGTAAGCAGATGTAACCCAGCATCGTCTAACCTTGTCTGTATTGTATCCACCAAATATTTATTGGTATCAATGGTAATTATCTATAATTATTTTACAAGCATAACAACCACTACCATTTGTTTAAGCAATCACAGACAGTCACCCTGCAGTACCAACATGACCCAGCAGGAGCCCCCGCCCGACCACTAAATCAGACTTTCCACAGTACAGCCAAATTGGATGCTGTAAATGTCGATCCAGAAGAAATTTAAACAACCTTAAAAACTCACTTATAAAATCAGTGTGCAGTCGTTGGGAAAGTCAATAAGCTTTATGCAAAGCATTTAACTATATACTCTATATATTATACTCTAAATATACTCCATAATATATTCTATATATTTAAATGGGGTTTGAATGGGGCATTTTCTTACTTTTTTCTTACATTTCTTACATTTGCACTGTGATTCAAATTAAATTAATTTGATCATTTACTTCATAATTTATCTTATAACTGTAACTTATAATCTATACTAGCCTCGCAATGTTAACTGAAACCTCATCTCCATATGTACCACATGTACCATATGTACCCTCAGGTCCTGTTGGTTGTTGTGTGTTGTCCGAGTGTTGTTGTGGTTATACAGATACTTTTTTGTATAATGTGAATCTCTGTAGTGTGTACTATTACTTAGTTTTTTACTTTGATTTATGTAACTTGCTACTGAGGCCTTAATGTCCTTCAGGATTAATAAAGTATCCATCCATCCATCCATCCATCCATCTATCTTTCTTGAGTTTGTCTGCATGTTAACAGGTTGAAATTGTCGTCCAGTGTCATTTCATATATGCTACACAGGTCTGAGATAGAAATTAGATGTAAAAACTAGCAAAGTAGGAGAAGAAATTAATTGTTTTGTATTACAGCTCCCTAAACTGTTTATTTTTTTAAGTTTCATATCAGCTTATCCTTAAATTTATGTTTCTGTATTGAAATGTATGCTTTTATTTGACAATGCTTGAAATACCTGTTAATATCAGTAGTCCCACTAACTCAGTGAATTGTTTGGTTTTTGTTTTTGCATGGTGGGCGCTTGAGTGAAAAAATGCTAGCCCACCAGTGCTGATATTATAACTTGCAAGTTCAAATTTCAAGTTTGTCTGTACTGTACCCAGCAAACATTAAGTGGTATCATAAGTAATTAACCAATAATTTAAACCAGGGATTCCCAAACTTTTTGGGAGAAGTTATGGTCCGCCAGACCACACTAACAGTCACCCTGCAGTAACAACATGGCCCACCAGGGGCCCCTGCCTACAGCAACATAATTGGCTTGTATGAAGGGTTAGAGGAATTCCTCATAACTGCTGCAATTACTGCACAGACACGGGGGATAACTCAGATTAATGTGTGACTCTCTGTGCGCAATACGGGTCTTCATATGAACCCGCCTTGTGCAGGTGAAAAGAAGTGGTCAGCTACTGCACACATAATGGAGGGGGTGTGTGTTAATCACGGCTCTCCACAGACAAGAGCGGTGATCCGCAGCAATAGAGGAAGTGAAATACGATGGAGTAGGTAGATACGACTAGACTGGGAGGAAAATACAGTCAGTTGTTTTATAGCCTGCCTCTCAGTGAGTGCGTCCTGATGTAGAACTAACAGTGCAGCCACTGTTGGGTCCTTGAGCAAGACCCTTAACCCTGTCTGCTCCAGGGGCGCCGTACGATGGCTGACCCTGCGCTCTGATCTGACCCCCAGCTTCCAAACAAGCTGTGATATGCGAAGAAAGAATTTCATTGTACTGTACAACTGTATATGTATATATGACAAATAAAAGGATATCTTATATCTTATCTCTTATAGAAATGCCTGAATGCCGTGGAAAGCGGCCGTGAAATAGCTGCAAAAAGCTCATCGTGTGAAAGCAGCCTTAAAGCAACAGAACCCGACTGATGCAAGAGCTTAAGAACTAGTGAACGCTGCATCCATTTTTCATGCACCCGCTCGGTCCTGGACACATGCTGGACAGAACGAGGCGTCTGCTCAGGCTGACTAGCAAACATCAACACACTGAACCTCTCAGTAAAAGACTCGTCAGTACACGAGTAAAATAAAAATACATGCAGACAAACATTCTAGTAAACAAACACAGTTTTTCAACAAGCGCTTGAAACGTTTTCTAGCCGAGCTACACGACCAACTTGGTGTTCATATTTATTATGTTATTTTTTTCCCTTCCTAGAAGATTTCAGTTTGTTTTTTATTTAAATTGAATAAATTATAGGTCACATTACTTTGTTTCTACACTCACTGTCCATTTTATCAGCTCCACTTACCATATAGAAGCACTTCGTAGTTCTACAATTACTGACTGTAGTCTTTCACCCTGTTCTTTAATGGTCAGGACCCCCACAGGACCACCACAGAGCAGGTATTATTTAGGTGGTGGATGATCTCAGCACTGCACTGACACTGACATGGTGGTGGTGTGTTAGTGTGTGTTGTGCTGGTATGAGCGGATCAGACACAGCAGCGCTGCTGGAGTTTTTAAATACCGTGTCCACTCACTGTCCACTCTATCAGACACTCCTACCTAGTCGGTCCACCTTGTAGATGTAAAGTCAGAGACGATCGCTCATCTATTGCTGCTGTTTGAGTCGGTCATCTTCTAGACCTTCATCAGTGGTCACAGGACGCTGCCCACGGGACGCTGTTAGCTGGATATATTTTAGGTTGGTGGACTATTCTCAGTCCAGCAGTGACAGTGAGGTGTTTAAAAACTCCAGCAGCGCTGCTGTGTCTGATCCACTCATACCAGCACAACACACACTAACACACCACCACCATGTCAGTGTCACTGCTGTGCAAAACAAATCCTGTTATACTATTATATACTAATATTAACACTCATAAACCTGAATTGTATAATGCTGACAGGCTTTACTTCTACTACACATCTCATACTGAACCGCCTCCTGAATCAGCAGTAGCACGCTCGCCCATTTGTGTGTCCGGCGGTGAATGCGACGCGCTGGCGCGGACAGGCAATTCTCCCTCGTGCCATACATGCGGGCATAGCGAAGAGCAAGAGAGGGGACGGCACCCTCCTCACACATACCTTCCTGTGCCAGCGCAGCCGTGCTGGTGGTGGGGGCGGCGGGGCTTGTGTGCTGCCGACCCACTGATGAAGGAAAAAGGCATTTTGTTGGGAGGGGCAAGTGTGAGGCCACTGTTTCTTACTAATGACAAGGTTACCCATCGCCCACCCCCCACCACACACACAGCAACAGTAAAACATTTCATGACAGTCAGGGTGGGTTAGTTACTACAGCCAGGTTAGGATTACGATGATTTGGTCTTTTTAAAGAGAGTAAAGTTTACAAAAGTGTGTATGACAAAGACTTTCAGGGTAATTTAGAGCTCTGAAGCTATAAATCACTCACCAGAGAAGTTTCTAGACACCAGCATGGTGGTAAGAATGGCTCCCTGTAGAAACAACAAAGAAAGGTAATTTAATTACAGTCGTACCTTGTAACTCAACGTCACCTTCTGATGCATTTTTCCAGCGTCGTACCAACTTTTTAATGCCATCAGCAATAAATGTTTTTGCACCACTGCTTTCACAACAGCATCACATGAAAATCTTCATCCCCTTAAAGCTTCTTTGAGCGTCCAAAAAGGTGGGAATCAGATGGAGCTAAACACGACCGATTACTACTCCTCGCACCTTCACCGCTTATAACCAAAATATAAAAGTGCAGAAACTTTTCCCTTGTATATCCCTTGTATATTATATTTGTGTTATTTTCAGTGTACAAGTGTCAAAAACGACCCCTTTATTTTACATTAGCCTAAAATATATGCAGGCTGCTCCCGTTAGGGGTCGTGGGCGGATCATGATCCGCATTATTGATTTGGCACAGATTTTACGCCGTATGCCCTTCCTGACACAAAAAGAAAAGGCCAGAAAGGACCCGGACCACCCCACCTGGGGATTGGTGACAGTGCTACCCACTTAGCCACTGTGTCGCCCAGTATACTAAAATATATGCAGTATACGCATATATTCGCATTAACAGGTTTCCCAAACATCCTAATGGGAAAAAATACCTTGAAACTCAACTCCCAGAACCAACTGAGGTCTAGTTTCAAGGTACTGCTGTACCTTTAAAATTAAGAACACAAATTATACTATGATGTACATTCTGATTAAGGAAAATGTAGTAATAAATGTTTTTTTGATATAAAAGATGCGGCCGCTGATATTTAGGATTGATAAAAGTGCAGTACAAGTTCATTCTTGTTAGGGTGGAGAACTTTCAGCCACACCCTATTGCTAACAGCTACATATCAATCAAGCTGTAAACTCTGGCTTGTATTGAAGAACTTGGATTTTAACTGGTGCCATGTTAAAAGTAACCACGTTGTAGGTGCTGTTGTAGGAAAGGAAAATATCTAGAAACAACAACAGCTCAGTTCCAAAGCAAACATGAGAAACAAGGTTTGAGGAACATTTTCGGTCGCTTTTATCCAAAGCGACTTACAGTACGGTGACAGTATATTGTCTAAGCAATTAAAGGTTGAGGGCCTTGCTGAAGGACCCAACAGTGGCAACCTGGCAGTGAAGGGGCTTGAACCAGCGACCTTTCAATTACTAGTCCAGTACCTTAATCACTAGGCTACAGCTGCTACAGGAACAGAAGCACAAATCTTGACAAGCCTTCAGCTGCGATGGAATAAACCAGACTGCTAACTGTAAACAGTCATGTTATGAAATCTAGTGAACAGCTTTCAGCAAAGAGATGTTCTAGAGTTCAAAGGGAAACCAAGTCATTATTAATACCTATATAAGTATCCAAAAGTTAAAAAACACTATTTACTAAGCACAGATGAATGCTAGGTTAAGGTGTCCACATAGTTTTGGTGAAGTAGTGTATATTTGCATTAATTTTTGCATAATAAAAGGAACAGTGTTGGCTGTGATTTACTGTAATGTCGATGATTTGTGTAACACTGACAGTAACAGACCTTCAGTTTCCTTCTTGCATTGAATTTGCGCAGACATTCAACAGTCTCCTGGCGATGCATCATGGAAGCCACAGTTGATCGTTGCTGTATAAAAGAAAAAAACATATATTTATATAACAGTTTGTTTGGTTATTTGGTTATTCATGACAGGAACGGTAGTTACTCATTACACAAGATTCATCAGTTCATGTTTAATTTTGTATCTTCAATTCACCTCACTTGCACATCTTTGTACTGTGAGAGAAAACGCACACAGACACGGGGAGAACATGCAAACTCCACAGACCAATTCACCTGGGAATCGAACCTAGGACCTTCTTGCTGTGAGGCGACAGTGCTACCCACCAGCCGCCTCACATTTTCAGACAGATAGATGCTGCTAAATCAGTAAGTTTAATTATTACTTAATCAGTCGATTAGGGCAGCTTTACTGAATCTTAAGATCTACATTTAGTAGTAAAAAATTATACACATCGTTAAGAATACAATTAAAAACACAAACGTACAGATAACAGATTCAGTCTGGCTGAGATAATTAAAAGAAAAATAGTGCAATCATGGTCTTATTCAGCTATCAGTAGCTTCTCTAAGCTATTTGTTTAGCAGTGTTTAGAGAAATTACGCCAAAATCCATTTACTGCTGAGTGCGCGCTGCAGCATCAAAACTTTACAAGTTAAAGAGAAAAAAAATCTGATACAATTTATTGGAAAAAAAGTTTAATAACTAGGATAAACCCAATAAAAATTAAGAAGAATGCAAACATTATGTAAAAAAAAAAAGAACTAACAAAAAATGGAGGGTTTAGTATGGTCAGTTTTAGAAAATATGATTGTATTAGTGTAACATTAGTTGTACAATTCCTATTCAAAAAAGCTAAAAATTATTTTAAAAGTATTTATTATTACAGAGGCAGTGCAGGAATGTGATATTTCATGTTTTACCCTATCAGCATGATTGATTTTTCCTTTAAATAGAAGCTTGTTCCTAATTTAATGCCTACAAAACATTCCAAAAACAAAGTCAGACTGGGAGGTTTGTAAAATAAGCAGAAACATCTGCACTGATACTTTTCACGCATGATGCTACAATGATTTGGTTTGAAAGGATAAAGGAACAGTAAATAAGGGCTCAGTTGTTTACGATTACGGATGGGTAAAGGGTCGCAGGTCTCCGTAAAACAGTGCAGTCCAACAGTTTGAGAAGATTCTGTAACAGTCTATAATGAATTAATGATGAATCCAGAGAAATCTCTGTGTGTAAATGGCTAGGCTAAAAATCAACTATAATTATACTGATTGATATTGATCAAATCTGGCAGATGAGCGACCTGGGCTTTTCCACAGCAGCCTTAGAAAAAACAAAGTCCTGACAGTAACAGACTGTTCCTAAGAGTTACTGAACAAATAAGTGTGTATTTTATTTAATGTGCAAACTTACGCAAACCCAAGGGTGCTTGAGGGCCTGGTCAGCGGTGATCCTTTTAGCTGGGTTGATGGTCAGCATCTGGTTGATGAGGTTCTTGGCCTCTGGAGTAACAGTGTCCCACTCTGGAGAGGGAAACTAAGACAAAATAGAGCAGAACACCCGAATGATTATCAAGTCTTCGTTGGACATTACATGCAACATGCATCGGATTGATAAATTAGGGAACTCGGGATTGATTAGAATTTGACTCGACTCTCCCTCTCAGACAATTACACGTTAATAAGGGCGTAGTGTCTGCACCCATCACTCTTCCCTCGGTCGATAGGAACGGGCCCGTCTGTGACCCACCCACAGTCAGAGCGCAAGTCGCAAGCCAATTTAACTAGACTGATTGCCTAAATGCAACACTGCATCAAACTGTTTCACACCATCCTGAATTGATTTTAAATCCCAGTTCTACCGTCTACCGGTTAAACTCTACACCCACTGCGGTATATCCGAAACTCTACAGCCTCTACAGTCTTACTATCCACCGAGAAGTCTGCACACATCAATTACACTGGCTTCCAGTTACAGAACTTTTAAAGTCCTGCACAGCCTTGCTCCTGCTTATTCTCCATACTAATACTCCATACCTTATGCCCTATTGTGCCGTCTAAGGTCCTCTGATTCTGGCCTGTTAGTTGTTCCTTAATATAACTTTCCACTATGGGTCACAGGTCCATTAGAATTGCTGCCCTATTCTTTGGAATTCACCGCCCTCACCCAATCACGCCACTATGTATCTTTGCAGTTTAAAAGCTCGCCTAAATACCTGCATTTTCCCTAAATACTTCAGCTCCTGCTAATGGCTTTTGGTTTGTAAATGGTACTCTGTAAGTTCAAAGTATTATTACTACTACTATTAAATACTATGCAAATAGAAGAAAGTGACATTTATTACTAAAGCAGGGCGTCAGCATTTTAAACAGTAACCAAACCAAACGTCAGGCTTTACACACTGTGGTTACATTCATGACAAAACAGGTCATTACTGGTTACATAAAATTCATCAGTTCAAGTTTTTAATATCAAACACAGTCATGGACAATTTTGTATCTCCAGTTCACCTCACTTGCATTTTATTGGACTGTGGGAGGAAACCGAAGCTCTTGGAGGAAACCCACACAGACACGGGGAGAACATGCAAACTCCACACAGAAAGGACCCGGACCGCTTCACCTGGGTATCAAACTGAAGACCTTCTTGCTGTGAGGCGACAGTGCTACCCACCGAACCAATACATTTTAAACTTCTTTGAACTTTACTCTAGTTTGGATGTTGCCAGCAACTAAAACTGACATGTAAATGCTACCCACAGGCAAGAATAAGGGCTAAAATACTTACTCCTAAAGCCTAATACTCAATCTTTTTTTTTTTTTTAATTATCTATTTTTCCCACTTTTTCCCCCCCAATTTTTATCCCTATTCTAGTCGTGTCCAATTACCCTGATTGTGTCCTCTATACTGGTTCGACCCTTTGCCGCCGACTGAGGACGCCACTCAACTGACTTGCGCCCCCTCCGGCACGCAATCAGTACAGCCTGCATTTTACACCTGCACGAGCCGAGTTCATACACCGAGAGACACTGCGCACGGAGGGTCACACCCCCCTCAATGTTATTCCTCAGCCCTGTGCAGGCGCCGTCAGTCAACCAGCAGGGGCCGCAGTTGTACCAGTTATGAGGACCTATGCTCCGACTGTTCATACTGCCGCCCAACCCAGTCGGAAAGGTAGATACGATGTATCTAGAAACCCAACTCTGGTGCGCTAGCGTACTTTACCGCTGCGCCACCTGAGCGGCCTAATACTCAATCTTGAAATTCAAAGGATCATTCACATTTTACTAATCACCGCGCTGTACTATTTTTTTTCTCGATTTAAGGTTGAATGAAACAGCTCAGAATCTTCTGAAACAGTGAGAATTAGTTTTCCTTGTGTCGTGTCTGCTGCACTTTACTTCCCTCCACGTCTTATAAACAAGTTGTCTCATTAACAGAGATCTGAAGTGGTCAGGGGCAAACTGGGTCAAAGTTTAATCAGACTGAACTTTAAAAATGAGCATCACACACCAGAGCTGGGTTTTCGAAAACATCGTATCGAGTCTCAGCTCTGAAATCCAGCTCAACGATTGGCTGTTGTTCATAGGGTTAGGGGCAAGCCGGATCATGGGTCCTCATAACTGGTGCAATTACGACCCCTGCTGGCTGATTGATGGCGCCTGCACAGGGCTGAGGAATAATGCTGATCAGGGTGTGGCTCTGGTGAAAAATGCAGTCTGTACTGACTGTACGTGTCGGAGGGGGCGTGTGTCAGTTGAGAAGCATCCTCAGTCAGCGGTGGAGGGTTGAATCAGTGGAGGGTAACTGGACACGACTAGATTAGGGGAGAAAAATGAGGGGAAAAGGTTGGAAAATATAGGGAAAAAAAACGAGCATCAATGTGTCGTTCAGTGTATACAGTGTGTGTGGCAAGAAAGGCGGCAATGCATCATTCCACAGGAAACGTTAGCACAGGTTTTGCTGCATATTATGTGAACGCAGCCCAAGTCTTCAAATAATCGATCGGAGGAACTGGGTGAAGCTCCTGTCTGGTGAAAATAAAAACCTGCAGCCAAACCAATCAGTCACAGACAAAATTGAGCACCAGGGCTTTAAATATTTGTGGAGCCAGTCATGGCGTCTTTCCAAACTGCATCTAATGGAACAACATTGCGCAAATTAAAGCACTTGTTAGCAAAACGCTTTCATAAATTCACAGACCACCAAAACAGGAACGTCATGATTTCTATCTAGAGATCAGAGATGTTCACAAGTCACAAAATACGAGTCCGAGTCGAGTCACGAGTCTTTAGGCTAGAGTCCGAGTCGAGTCACGAGTCAATATAATAAACACAAAACATATATTGGAAATGTAGAATGTAGAAATAAACAAATAATCTGTAAGTTCAGATAAAAACAACAACAGATTAGCGATTGTATTTAGCCGTTTTACTTCGTGCCTTTACTTTCCTAGTTACCAGTTAAAAGCTTAAACTGACGTTTTGTTTTCATTGCAAATTACAGCACAGCGGCCAAAATCCCAAACACAGCAAAATATCATAACACTGCTTACCTTAGCTTCTGTTCTTCCAGATGCTATTAAATTTATAAGCGTGCGTCCCATTAGGAATATAATCCGTTATTTTGTAAATGTGCTTATAATTAAAAACCTCCAAACTTTTCCCGGTTGTGAAGTAAAACAGGAACTCGTTAGAAAGCCGATCGAGCGTTTCATTACCACGTCATCTGTGTGACGCTGCAAATAAAAGCATTTCTTACTAACAATTACAATCAGAAGCTCTGATTGGTTCAGAAAGCGGTTCTTACAATCATTAGCGCCAATTCTGTTGGAGCGTTTCATTCACATGATCTGTTCCTGTGAAGTGCACTACGTAGGGTATTCCACCATTTTAAGTAGGGAGCGACGCTTCATCACTACGCCGGAAGCTGGCTGGAACATTTACCCACCTCGTGCGTTGCGGGTTAAGACGGCCGGAGCGTTATTATTATCAGAGAGCAGAAAGTGACACGATCAGAATGATGTCAGATCATACATATATATATATAATTGTTACACGTAACTAATGTTGCTGACTTTTGTTGTCCACAAGTCATTTTTTGCGAGTCACGAGTCGAGTCCGAGTCATTTAAAACGAGTCTGAGTCAAGTCTGAAGTCGCTGTGTGTGTAGTAGAAGTAATAAAGCCAAGTTCACTCTCTTAACACTTGCCTAAGCTGCTCACATCACCCTCAAATGTCTTCAGAAGAACTTGTTCTTACTGTATTACTAATTATTAAAACCTACACCACATATACCCTGATTACTCACATCATAAGCTCCTGCCTTGATCTGCTGATACAGTTTGTGTTGGTCCTCATCCCAGAAGGGTGGGTAGCCCACCAGCAGGATGTACAGGATCACTCCTGGATACACGGACACACACACACACAATGAGTTATGCACTGCTAACTGTAGGCTGACCACTGGGCTACAGCAGTAAAGCAGCATAAACACAGAGGACATACCGCATGCCCAAATGTCCACTGGCTTGCCGTAGGGGTCCTTCCTCAAAACTTCGGGGGAGAGGTAGCCAGGGGTGCCTGCAAAACCTGCACAGGTAGAACAGAAAATCAGGGAAAGCACCAATGACAATAAAAAATAAACGTATTTGCGCTTCCTCCCTAATTCTCAACACAATTACATGATTACAAACCGTTATCATCAGTCAGTACTTGATCACGACCTGTTCTTAAACATTTCACGTAAGCTATGGCAAGCATAAGGCTGTTATTAATGCTCACATTGACTTATTAAAGAGGAGGCGAGAGAAAGAAGTGTAATTAATTTGCTAGTTGTTGTAGAGAGCGTGCACAAACGCACATGTGCTTACATTTACATTTTGGGCATTTAGCAGACGCTTTCATCCACAGTGACTTACAGTACTGTGACAGTATACTGTCTAAGCAATTAAGGGTTTGTTGGGCCCAACAGTGACAACCTGGCAGTGATAGGAACAAAACAAACAGCCTGCAGTTGAATAACGGCACATAATATTCACAAAAGTAAAATTCAAACGAGACTAAATGCCAAAAACGTGTTAAGATTAGGTAAAACACTCTACTGATTAAACTAATTAGTTTTCCGTCAGCTTATGTACAACACAAATCTACTCTTTATAAGATGGGCTCTGTTGGAGAACTAGCCTCTGGAGATCCACCACACAAACAGGGGGCTGAAAACGTACGGGCTGACACTTTGGAGGCTGAAGGAGGCTGTTTGAAATCCTAGACGCCCTTAATATGCTCCCTACTAAGGTATCTTAAAATTTCAACAGTATTTTGAGCGGAGAACGAGGGAGCATCCGATGCTTCCTTAGCGGTGAAGGCAATCCCAGCATTCACTGCGGCACAACTTTTCTCACAAAAAAAAAAGATAACAAATATGGCGGACGATGCGTAAAGAGTTATTTTCAAATGCAAATAAATTATCACCGGTTTTTAATTTCTATAAACGTGTACAAGTGTGTTTATTTGCAAGTTCGGGCTTGTCAGGGACAGTTTAACCGTTTTCGGTAGACGGAGGGAGACGTTAGTTGACACGCTAGCGCGTTGTGCCACCTCATCCCATTGGTTTAAATTGCCTTAACGCTAACTGTGTTAGCTTAGTAAGCAAAACCTGATGGAATCGCTGTCTAGGCATATATATAAACCACTATATAGCTGTTCGAATAACCTGACTTATAAGTCGATGGCTTATTAGAATCCTCTCTACTCATAGCTGCCTATGTAGACAGTAAGACAGCAAGGCAGCTCACTAGTCTCACATATGAATTATCCGTCTACTGGTGAGATATTGCCCTGGATGTCACGTGTCGGATGCCAATTAGTGAGTTGGCATTAAATGCTGCTGTGGGCAACTAATGATGGCTGTCCTACTTGTTTTATGAATTTTTGGACACTTTATCATACTAGTTATATAGATACGTATATTACTCTTTAACTTGTTAACTAACTTCATTTCTCCAGCAATATAATTTAAATTCTAGACATTACACACTAGCACGGCATGTCAAAACGTCAAACATGTATATTGCAGGTTGGAACATTTAAAAACGTCACACACGAGTGTGCGAGTGAGTATTTTAGTGATCTACAGTAATGAAATAATGACTTGAGCTGATTAGACTGGACTAGATACTTTAAATCATAGGCAATTCCTTACCAAACCAGGCCTGCTGATCCCCCTGCACCTCGATGGCCAGACCGAAATCAGCCAGCTTCACTGCAGCCCCCTTCATCTTACTGGCCAACAGTAAATTCTCCGGCTGAGAGAGCGAGCAAGAGAGAGCAAGAGCAAGAGAGAGAGAGAGACGGTGTATATACGATATGATAATAAGGTTACAGCACTAAGTAGGTTTCATTTTCTTTATAAGAAATTGGAGGCTGTAGATCAGTCCAGGCATTTCATCAACCTGGGAGCTGTGAGATTCATGTTTTTTCTTCTTTTTTTTTTACGCATATGCCCACCAGATCAGCCAGCACAGCTTCCAGTCTTCACAGCTGGGAGAGTTTGAAGGATTTTAATTTTAGCAGAAAAGATCATGACTCATTAACAGCAGATCTGTCAGATTAGAAATGCAAATTGCATTCGTTTCAGTTTCAGAATCAGCCAGCATCCCCGGCTGATGCACGAATGAACCCGGGTCTCCAGGACCATGATGCTTCGCCAACGTCCGACCCTCAGTTTAAAGCGTAAGAGTCGCTCGGTTCGAGGTTTTCCAGCCCTAACTCATCCCGTTTAACATGTTAATTAGCTGATGTGTTGAATCATCTAAAAATCTGCAATCTCTCCCGTTTTCTATTTCCAGTGTCTCACTGGGCCGGCGGTAATGAATTGAATTGGAGGAGAAATTATGAGTCTAGACTACCCCTTCCTGCACTGACTGACGTCACAGCTCCTGCTATAGCAACCGTCCCACCATTTGTCATTCTGCTTCTCTCTGCGTTTGGGTTTCATCCCCTCCGCATCTAACAGCTTCATTCAGATTCTGGACGATGACAGAGAGGCTAAAATGAGTCTGACCTAGAGATAAATAGTCGTGTCTGTTTTCTCCTGGTCCTCTTGGTGCTTTTGATTCTCTTACTTTGCCTGTGCAATCAGTTCTGTCCTCTCGGTGTCATAAACAACCAGAAACGTTCACATTTTAGTTTCCTAAATGTTCTATTTGATTCCTTCATGGGAATTCTACTACATTCATGTATAAAGACGTTAAATAAAGTGTCATGTGACCAGATAAATGCTGATTCTGTAATTATGAGCAAGCGTTTAACGTAGCGCGGCGGTGCACGTGATGTCACGCAGGTGCCGACCGAAGGGGTGCGAACAGGACCGGGGTCACAGAGCGATGACGCACGCTGCTTTGGGCAGGTTTCCATGACAACGGCGTGACTCACCTTGAGGTCCCTGTGCACAATGTCATGCTGGTGGATGTGGCTCACGCTCTCCAGGATCTGATTAATGCAGTGGCTGAGAGACAGACAGAGACACAAACACCCAGAAATGAGTTAAACTCTTCTTATTCTTATAAAGAAATAAAGAAGGAAAAAATAAAGAAATAAAAGAGACAGACAAACATGAATCATGGAAAAATGAAACTAATTGTTCTTATTCTCAAAAATAAACAAAAGAAAAAGAAAAGAAGGAAGGAAGGAAGATAGGAAGGAAGGAAGAAAGGAAGGAAGGAAGGAAGGAAGAAAGGAGGAAGATAGGAAGGAAGAAAGGAGGAAGATAGGAAGGAAGGAAGGAAGGAAGATAGGAAGATAGGAAGGAAGGAAGGAAGGAAGAAAGGAGGAAGATAGGAAGGAAGGAAGGAAGGAAGGAAGGAAGGAAGGAAGATAGGAAGGAAGGAAGGAAGGAAGAAAGGAGGAAGATAGGAAGGAAGAAAGGAGGAAGATAGGAAGGAAGGAAGGAAGGAAGGAAGATAGGAAGGAAGGAAGGAAGGAAGGAAGGAAGGAAGGAAGGAAGGAAGGAAGGAAGAAAGGAGGAAGATAGGAAGGAAGGAAGGAAGGAAGGAAGGAAGATAGGAAGGAAGGAAGGAAGATAGGAAGGAAGGAAGGAAGGAAGGAAGGAAGAAAGGAGGAAGATAGGAAGGAAGAAAGGAGGAAGATAGGAAGGAAGGAAGGAAGGAAGATAGGAAGGAAGGAAGGAAGGAAGGAAGGAAGAAAGGAGGAAGATAGGAAGGAAGGAAGGAAGGAAGGAAGGAAGGAAGGAAGAAAGGAGGAAGATAGGAAGGAAGGAAGGAGGGAAGGAAGGAAGGAAGGAAGGAAGGAAGGAAGGAAGGAAGGAAGATGGGAAAGAAGGAACTTAGGAAGGAAGGAAGGCAGGAAAGAAGGAAGATGGGAAAGAAGGAAGTTAGGAAGGAAGGAAGGCAGGAAGGAAGGAAGGAAGATGGGAAGGAAGGAAGGAAGGAAGGAAGGAAGGAAGGAAGGAAGGAAGGAAGGAAGGAAGGAAGGAAGGAAGGAAGGAAAATGGAAGGGAAGAAAGAAAGACAGGAGGAAAGGAGGGAAGGAAGATAAGAGTGAAGGAAGAAGGGAAGGAGGAAGGATGAAGATAGGAAAGAAGGAAGGAAAGAAGGAGGAAGATAGGAAAGAAGATAAAAAGGAAGATAGGAAAGAAGATAAAAAGGAAGATAGGAAAGAAGGAAGGAAGGAGGAAAGGAAGGATTGTTTGTTTATTTATTAGGATTTTAACGTCATGTTTTACACTTTGGTTACATCCATGACAGTAACGGTAGTTACTCATTACACAAGATTCATCAGTTCACAAGGTTATATACAGTCATGGACAATTTAGTATCTTCAATTCACCTCACGTGCATGTCTTTGGACTGTGGGAGGAAACCGGAGCACCCGGAGGAAACCCACGCGGACACGGGAAGAACATGCAAACTCCACACAGAAAGGACCTGGACCGCCCCACCTGGGGATTGAACCCAGGACCTTCTTGCTGTGAGGCGACAGTGCTACCCACTTAGCCACCGTGCCGCCCCAGATAGGAAGGAAGATAGGAGGGAAGGAGGGAGGGAAGGAAGTTTGTGAGAGCTCTGAGTTGGACTCACCTGGCATCAGCTTCACTGTAATACTCTCTAGCAACAATGTCCTCAAAAAGTTCTCCACCAGTGACCCTAGAGAAGAAACAAACACTACAGCTCAGTATCACAAAGCTAAAACTGTGCTTGAGTTTGTTAGGCTAAAGAGAGACCACACTGCGAAAACAGAGTACACCCCCCCCCACGTTCTGCTGATTTAACACCCCTGGACTTCTACCTGTGGGGAACCTTAAAGGGTGTGGTGTATCGTAGAACAGTGGTTTTCAACAGGGGGCTGCGAGTCACTAGGGGGCCACAGTGAGCCCAGATAAGGGGGGCCGATGTATTTAAGCAAAAAGAGTACAATTAATCATATGTAATGTGATGGGAAAACCAAAAGGCTATTAACATACAGCAGATCTCGTGGTGGAACGTAAAACTACCTATTGTTACCTATATAGGTCTTTAAAAAATTAACAAACATGATTGTTTTCAGCCGTGCCGGCCATTAAAACTAATGACACGTGGCTTGATCTATCTAAACTCTCTTCTCGTATGAACAGAATAAACGTTATCTTTAGCAGCAGGTAACCAAATCATTCACCAATGTTTCAAGGAGCTGTTGCAGTTCTGTGTAAAATATTTAGCAGGAGCCGCTGCGGTGGCGCAGCTGTAAAACACGCTAGCACACCAGAGCTGGGATGGCGTCTGCACAGAGTCGAGGAATAATGCTGATCAGGGTGTGGGCTCTCCGTACACAAAGCTGATCCGCATACGAACTCGCCTCGTGCAGGTGAAAAGATGCAGTCGGCTACTGCACACGTGTCGAAGGTATTTGAACACAATACACACAATACATTTTGTCATCCCTACTGAAAGTGTGAGAATGACAACACAGGACGTGTTAAAGAGGGTCCGAAAGAAGTGTTTTTAACACAGGAAGGCCCATGACAAGAGGTTGAGAACATGTCCACATGATCAAATCAAATAAAATAGAGAGAACTGTTGTCATGACTCAAGTTCTGCGTGACTAGATGTACACAAGATTTTACATGAAACTGTAAATTAAGGAGTGAAAGGGTTAAAATACTCACAGGTCAAAGACAAGGTAGTGAAAGCCTTCCTCTGATATACTGTCATGCAGTCGCACTGAAAATGAGAGAGCGTGAGAGTGTTAAAACAGCCAAGAATAACTGATATATATACAGTGTATCACAAAAGTGAGTACACCCATCACATTTCTGCAAATATTTCATTATATCTTTTCATGGGACAACACTATAGAACTAAAACTTGGATATAACTTAGAGTAGTCAGTGTACAGCTTGTATAGCAGTGTAGATTTACTGTCTTCTGAAAATAACTCAACACACAGCCATTAATGTCTAAATGGCTGGCAACATAAGTGAGTACACCCCACAGTGAACATGTCCAAATTGTGCCCAAAGTGTCAATATTTTGTGTGACCACCATTATTATCCAGCACTGCCTTAACCCTCCTGGGCATGGAATTCACCAGAGCTGCACAGGTTGCTACTGGAATCCTCTTCCACTCCTCCATGATGACATCACGGAGCTGGTGGATGTTAGACACCTTGAACTCCTCCACCTTCCACTTGAGGATGCGCCACAGGTGCTCAATTGGGTTTAGTCCATCACCTTTACCTTCAGCTTCCTCAGCAAGGCAGTTGTCATCTTGGAGGTTGTGTTTGGGGTCGTTATCCTGTTGGAAAACTGCCATGAGGCCCAGTTTTCTAAGGGAGGGGATCATGCTCTGTTTCAGAATGTCACAGTACATGTTGGAATTCATGTTTCCCTCAATGAACTGCAGCTCCCCAGTGCCAGCAACACTCATGCAGCCCAAGACCATGATGCTACCACCACCATGCTTGACTGTAGGCAAGATACAGTTGTCTTGGTACTTCTCACCAGGGCGCCGCCACACATGCTGGACACCATCTGAGCCAAACAAGTTTATCTTGGTCTCGTCAGACCACAGGGCATTCCAGTAATCCATGTTCTTGGACTGCTTGTCTTCAGCAAACTGTTTGCGGGCTTTCTTGTGCGTCAGCTTCCTTCTGGGATGACGACCATGCAGACCGAGTTGATGCAGTGTGCGGCGTATGGTCTGAGCACTGACAGGCTGACCTCCCACGTCTTCAACCTCTGCAGCAATGCTGGCAGCACTCATGTGTCTATTTTTTAAAGCCAACCTCTGGATATGACGCCGAACACGTGGACTCAACTTCTTTGGTCGACCCTGGCGAAGCCTGTTCCGAGTGGAACCTGTCCTGGAAAACCGCTGTATGACCTTGGCCACCATGCTGTAGCTCAGTTTCAGGGTGTTAGCAATCTTCTTATAGCCCAGGCCATCTTTGTGGAGAGCAACAATTCTATTTCTCACATCCTCAGAGAGTTCTTTGCCATGAGGTGCCATGTTGAATATCCAGTGGCCAGTATGAGAGAATTGTACCCAAAACACCAAATTTAACAGCCCTGCTCCCCATTTACACCTGGGACCTTGACACATGACACCAGGGAGGGACAACGACACATTTGGGCACAATTTGGACATGTTCACTGTGGGGTGTACTCACTTATGTTGCAGCTATTTAGACATTAATGGCTGTGTGTTGAGTTATTTTCAGAAGACAGTAAATCTACACTGCTATACAAGTTGTACACTGACTACTCTAAGTTATATCCAAGTTTCATGTCTATAGTGTTGTCCCATGAAAAGATATAATGAAATATTTGCAGAAATGTGAGGGGTGTACTCACTTTTGTGATACACTGTAAGTTATAATGGAATAAATGATTTAATTATATCATTTATAATATGAAGGTTCTTCAAAAAGTTTCTGCACTTTTTTAACTCTATTTATTAAGAATTTCAAAACAAATGACATCACTTTTCTTCACCGTCACCTTCTGATGCAATTTTCCAGCATCGTACCAACTTTTTAATGCCGTCAGCAAAAAAATTATGCAGCGCTGCTTTCACATCATCATCACATGAAAATCTTCTTCCCCTTAAAGCTTCCTTGAGCGTCCAAAAAGGTGGAAATCAGATGGAGCTAAATCCGGACTATAAGCATCTCTCAGTCTCTCAAATACGAGCGATTACGACTCCTCCCTCCCTCACCGCTTATAACCACAATATAAAAGTGCGGAAACTTTTTGAAGATCCCTTTATGAGCACTTTATTATTACAACAAACCCCATGGTGCAAAGAAATCCCAACAAATGAACGAAAAGCAGTCTATAAATAGCTATATTATTAATCGTACAGGCCAGCAGCAATGACCTGTGGATGAACATGTAAAGATTTCCCTTCATGGGTCAGCCATACTGGCCAAAAGATTGTAACGGCATTTCGATCCAGGCCAGCCGTAAGATTAACCCAAGGAAAAGATTAAGTGCCCTGCTACCTGCCACCCAATACCACCAGGCAGCAAGAGGGCTGGAAATCAAGTTGGTGTCGTCCCGAAATCCCTACAAGCTGTACTAACTAGTATGTTAAATGAGAGCCCTGCTTATAAAGTGGACAGTACTGCTGCATGCTTGGAGCACCATGAAATATTTATTTATTTATTTTATTGGCATTTTAACGTCATGTTTTACACTTTGGTTACATTTTAATGTCAAACACAGTCATGGACAATTTTGTATCTCCAATTCACCTCACTTGAACATCTTTGGACTGTGGGAGGAAACCGGAGCTCCTGGAGGAAACCCACACAGACACGAGGAGAACATGCAAACTCCACACAGAAAGGACCAGGACCGCCCCGCCTGGGAATCAAACCCAGGACCTTCTTGCTATGAGGCGACAGCACCATGAAATAAGACACAGCCTCTCTGCATTTCAGAGAGTTGGTTCGTTCTCAGATCTGTATTCTCAAACACCCCTCATGACCTCAATGAGAAAGAGAATGTGAGAGAGAATGAGAATGAGAGAGAGAGAGAGAGAGAGAAGAGAGAGAGAGAGAGAGAGAGAGAGAGAGAGAGAGAGAGAGAGAGAGAGAGAGAGAGAGAGAGTGAGAGCCCTTAAACATACAGATTCCCGGACATTGTGATGCATTTTATTTCGCACTAAAAGCCGCGTGTGAAGTTTTGTAATTCTAACAGCGGATGTATATTGTAACACAATCCGTCCAGTTAAGTAGTTTTGTAACACGTGTGAGTGCTGCTGGTTCGAGGCATTAAGTGATGTTAAGTGTGTGTTGTTTTTGAGAGAGAGCTGGAAAAAGAGAGAGTGGAAACCTTTTCCCCCCTCATCACTTCTCTCACTTGTGTTAGGAGTTTATTTAAAGTGGAAAAAAACATTATTTATTTATTTATTAATTTATTTTGTGTTCGATGCCAGGTTTATACCTTATATCTGTGGCAAGATATATAGTTTACATATGTCATTTATTCTGATTTTTTTGTCAAGTGTTGTTCGTAGATTTATTTATTACCATTGTAACGTCATGTTTTACACTTTGGTTACGTTCATGACAGGACCGGTAATTACTGCTTACACAAGATTCATCAGTTCACAAGTTTAATGTCACACAGTCATGGACAATTTAGTATCTCAGTTCACTTCACTTGCACGTCTTTGTACTATGGGAGGGAACTGGAGCTCCAGGGGAGAACATGCCAACTCCACACAGAAAGGCTCAAACCCAGGACCTTCATGCTCATGCGAGTTCTAGGTTCGAAGCAATATTTTAAATAAATGAATGTGCTTATACGTAGTTTCATTAGATTTATTAATAGTTTACTTATAATCGTACTATTAGTATACGGTAATATGAGGTTGGTGCCACCTCCATGTTTCTACACTCACTGTCCATTTGATCAGCTCCACTTACCATATAGTTCTACAATTACTGACTGTAGTCCATCTGTTTTTCTGCATGCTTTGTTAGCCCCCTTTCATGCTGTTCTTCAATGGTCAGGACCACCACATTATTTAGGTGGTGGATGATTCTCAGCACTGCAGTGACACTGACATGGTGGTGTGATTTTAAATACCGTGTCCACTCACTGTCCACTCTATCAGACACTCCTACCTAGTCGGTCCACCTTGTAGATGTAAAGTCAGAGACGATCGCTCATCTATTGCTGCTGTTTGAGTCGGTCATCTTCTAGACCTTCATCAGTGGTCACAGGATGATATTTTTGGTTGGTGGACTATGCTCAGTCTAGCAGTGACAGTGAGGTGTGTAAAAACTCCAGCAGCGCTGCTGTGTCTGATCCACTCATACCAGCACAACACACACTAACACACCACCACCATGTCAGTGTCACTGCAGTGCTGAGAATCATCCACCACTTAAATAATACCTGCTCTGTAGTGGTCCTGTGCAAGTCCTGACCATTGAAGAACAGGGTGAAAGGGGGCTAACAAAGCACGCAGAGAAACAGATGGACTACAGTCAGTAATTGTAGAACTACAAAGTGCTTCTATATGGTAAGTGGAGCTGATAAAATGGACAATGTGTGTACTGATCGGTGTGTATATATAATATTGTTAGAGATCGTATTACGCTCACACTGAAAGATGCTGAGATCCAGGTGCATGGTTAGATTTGCCCTGTTCGATGGTCTACACTCTCTACGGTATACCTAAAAGTCTGCACACATCACTCCCATCCATCATCAGGTACACTGGCTTCCAGATACAGAACCGGACCTCTAATAAATCCTGCTGGTCATTTATAAAGCCCTGCAAGGCCTTGCTCCGGTTTATCTCTACACTTTGTTACATCGTTATGCCCCATCGTGCAGTCTAACGTACTGATATTTTGGTCTGTTGTTCCTAAATACAGGTTTTCCACTATGGGTCACAGGTCCTTTAGTGTTGCTGGCATATTCTCTCTGCCCTCACCCAGTCGCTCCTCTTCGTCTCTCTGCAATTTCAAAGCTCAGCTGAAAACCCACATTTTCTATAAATACTTTAGCTCCTGCTAATGGTTATTGTTTTGTGAAGCGAGATTGGGTTTGTAAACTGCGCTATATACGTATAATTCATTATTATTACTATTAAGAGGCTGCTTTATTTATTAATACTGATTTCCAGTTCCTATTCGTTTTTAGACAAAAGCAAACACATCCAAAAAGAACGGTGATCCCATCCATGTTTAGCAGTTTTTGCTATTCACAAAACAAGAGTGAAGCAAGTCTGCGTAAACATAGCCGGCGAGTCACGATGAGCAGAAGGTCAGCCTGTCTCCACACTCGGATACGAGGGACGGTCATTATTTCCGTGATTTGCATGCCATGACACTTGGAATGATAAACTTCACGCACGTTCTCTTTCACCGAATGCAAATGGGCCTCGGCTTAGTGCATCAGTTAGCCGACGGCCTGCGGGTCATTTGCCTAAAGTCTCTTTCCCTCATGTGCTAGAGCTTCGTTTACTCTTCAGTTCAGGTTAGTGCACTATATTCTGACCTGAACATACGTCTGTGTGAAACGTATCACCATCCGAAGCTGATGGGATCATTATTAGCGATCAGCAATCTTGCTCTCCTCTGATATAAACACTGTTCTTGATTGACTAAGCACATGTACGATGCTGTAGAAAAAGCTTGGACTGGTCCAGACATGGACTCCACAGGACATCCGAGTCGCATGGTACCTGAAACGATGACTTTACCAGCAGGTCCCTCACTGCAGTGAATCCTACTCACTTCCACGAGTAAACAAAATGTCCTAATGATCATGGGGCAAACAGAATTAGATTACATTCTGACTGGCCTGCAACTTCGCATCCATGGTGTGTTGGGACACTGGTATTACAATTATCTGCAATTTGAGCCACAGTTACTGCTGTTGGTCTGTGTCCCTCCTCAGAACACTGTCGGTGGGTACTAACTACTGACTAGGGCTGGGTATCGGCACTAATTTCCTGGATCGATTCGATTCCGATTCACAAGGTCCCGATTCGATTCGATCTTCGATTCGATTTTTGATTCGATTTTCGATTCAATTTCGATTCAACACATTTAGGCATATTTGAGTTACATTAACAGGTTTTGTTTAAATATGTACAGATGTACAGAGAACAAATGTGATAATTGTACAAAGAACACTCATTATTAAAAATATTTGTGTATTTTGTTTACATAAATAATTAATCCAAAACAGAAAACAGTAACATTAATTTTGTATTATTATTTTATATGTCTGACACGCTACAACAGTGTAAATGTAATGTAAACATACACCGGGCTGTTGAACAGCTTATGCCAAGTTTACACGACACGACACTCTGATTAACACCTGGTCGCTGTAATGTTCACACTACACGACTGATGGGCGATGGGGGGTTTTACACTACACCATCTATCACCAGGGGGAATCACAGGCGAGCTTCTCTGCTCTCCAAAACTACGTTCTGTCACGAAAACACACGTGAGAAGTGATGAAAGGTTTAATGATACCACGTCCAAACATGCACATCAACAAGTAGCCAGAGATCAAAGTTTGTGCGCTGATGAAATAAATGAATCCGAGTGGATTTGGCAACACGAGCAGCATGGCTTGTTCTATAGTGAGTTGGAGGTTAATAAATATTATGTTTTGTAGAGAACGATCAGGTCAGAAATACTGTAAAACTCGCGTGTGCTGATGTATTCTGATAGAAACTATATTGCGCTCCACCACCTGTTTACAACCTCGCCCCTGTGTTTCCCCTCGCTGTTTCTCACACTGATCGAGAGCCGAGTTTTGATCGCAGAGCGAACACCGAGTTCCTCCCGAATCCAGCACCGACCCGTCGCCGAGCGAAAATCAGTGCAAAAAGTTGTGTAGTGGTCAGAACTCGAGCTTCTGCCATGCTGAACTGATGTGCAGGTCAGATCTCGTTGCATGAAAAAACACTGGCTGGTCACGCGAAATTAAAGGGGGTAACAGATTTCCGTGTGCACCGTAAAAAGGGGTGTATTTAAAAGATCGATCTCGCGTTTATATGAATCGATATCGGATCGTTCAAATAAAGATCGATTCGAATCGAAAAATCGATTTTATAAACCCACCCCTACTACTGACCACAACTGCCTGTGAGCATTTCTTGCACTTTTTTGTTTCTGAGACACTTAAACCCAGTCGTCTGGCCATGACCATTTGGCTCTTATCAAAGTCACTCAGGTCTTTAGTGCTGATCGTATCTGCTGTATTCAACAGGTGAACTTACAATCCCACAATAAACCTACTGTAGTAATAATTGTTTAAATACTGGGGTAAAAACATACCAAATAAAAGGCCCTATTAAAAGCTAAAGCAGTATGTAGGCTACCTGTATGTGAGTACAGTAATCACAGTAATGAGAAATAATGTGGTTCACTAACTGTATGTAACTAACTCACTATCTCATGATGTGAAACTGCACTTTAACATCCAAAAACATAAAACTTAAGACAAAATAAGACAGTTTTTAGGTAATCTAAAATACAGTCACAGTTTCCCCTCTCTAAATTTAAATCATTTGAATAGTGAATTTGTACCGACAGCCCTAGGGTCCTGAGCATGTGACGGACTCGGTCATTAAAAATCTCACTTACCTATGTTGGGGTGCTTGAGCAGACGACAGATACGAGCTTCTCGTTCCAGTTTCTGGTGATCTGTGGAAATAAACGCAGAAATTGGAAAAAACCCCAAACTTTGAAATATATCATTTAAGATTGAACTTTTTAAGATTTAACACATTACACATTTTATTTATTAATTTATTATGATTTTATGTGATGTTTTACACTTTGGTTACATTCAGTTCGTTACTGGTTACTCAAGATTCATCAGTTCATGTTCAATATCAAACACAGTCACGTCCAATTTTGTATCTTCATTTCAGCTCACTTGTCTTTGTACCACAAACTACCGAAGCCGGAGCTCCGGGAGGAAACCTACGCAGACACGGGGAGAACATGCAAACTCTACACAGACCCGAACCGCTCCACCTGGGAATCGAACCCAAGAACTTTTTGCTGTGTTTTATAATCCACTATAAAACACCTATCTTACAAGGTTCCTTTAAAAAAAAATAAAACTACGTTTTCAGAAGTGGAGCTAAGACATTTCCTGAGACGTGGTTGTGCTGTCACTAGGGGAAAAAAGTGTTTTTAAATGTTTGTTGAAACTAAAAGTAAAATATCATGTGCTTTTATTTGCATGAACGTGTGTTGTTCTGTCTCCCCTCTCCAGTTTAAATCTTGGTGGCAGCTTGTAGTAAAGCAAGGAACCAAATGCATTAGATTTTCAGGGGGCTCAGAGAGAAGCTCTTAAAACACGGCTCACTGCGACTCTGCGAGTAAAACCACGACCATTTTTGCATGTTGAAGAAGAAAAAACAGTAGAAGTGGTTCTAGTTTTCTTGTGTTTATACATGTCAACCCTGGTGTGATCGCTCTGTTCCTCTGTTAGTTCTGTTCGTTACTGTAAGTGTGAAGCTTCCTTTCCATCTCTGGTGAACCAAGTAAGAGGATCGTGACCTCCTGAGTGGGGGGGGGATAACACAAATATCGACATTGAAAATGACCGTATTCGTTATATCCAGTGTGCTTCGGATACGCAGGTTACCATCAGTGTGTATGCAGCGGTGACAAAATCCGTTCATCTCACGCACTCAGGTCACCACACTTATGCATGGTGTGTTTCACCAGCACATCCTTTTTCTTCGCTAACGCATGGCTCAACAGTTTTACAGGGATGATGCACAACATTTAAATTTTGTGCAAATGAAGCGGTAAAAACAATGCAACTAAAGGTAGCAGCATGACGAAGTTATTTCATCAGCGAATGCAGTCAGTGAACTATCGCAAAGAAGAACAGACGGTCTTTATTTATGTACAAAACTACTTTTTATTTAAGTAGGGCCTACAGAATTATTTTAATGTTGGAAGCATCCGACTTCACTTAAGTTACAAGCTGTATGCTGAGTGTGCAACTGTATTATGACTGTAAACACAGTTACACCGATCAGCCATAACATTAAAACCACCTCCTTGTTTCTACAGCTCCACTTACCATATAGAAGCACTTTGTAGTTCTACAATTACTGACTGTAGTCCATCTTTTCCTCTGCATGCTTTGTTAGCCCCCTTTCATGCTGTTCTTCAATGGTCAGGACCCCCACAGAGCAGGTATTATTTAGGTGGTGGATCATTCTCAGCACTGCAGTGACACTGACATGGTGGTGGTGTGTTAGTGTGTGTTGTGCTGGTATGAGTGGATCAGACACAGCAGCGCTGCTGGAGTTTTTATATACCGTGTCCACTCACTGTCCACTCTATTAGACACTCCTACCTAGTTGGTCCACCTTGTAGATGTGAAGTCAGAGACGATCGCTCATCTATTGCTGCTGTTTGAGTCGGTCATCTTCTAGACCTTCATCAGTGGTCACAGGACGCTGCCCATGGGGCGCTGTTGGCTGGATGTTTTTGGTTGGTGGACTATTCTCAGTCCAGCAGTGACAGTGAGGTGTTTAAAAACTCCGGCAGCGCTGCTGTGTCTGATCCACTCATACCAGCACAACACACACTAACACACCACCACCATGTCAGTGTCACTGCTGTGCTGAGAATGATCCACCACCCAAATAATACCTGCTCTGTGGTGGGTCAGCATGAAAGGGGGCTAACAAAGCATGCAGAGAAACAGATGGACTACAGTCAGTAATTGTAGAACTACAAAGTGCTTCTATATGGTAAGTGGAGCTGATAAAATGGACAGTGAGTGTAGAAACAATGAGGTTTGTTTGTTTATTTACTGGTTTAATGGCAACACACTGGCTACGTTCATGGCAGGATCATTGAATATTTCCTTTTTTAATGAGTCAGTCGTTCTTGTTCAGTTTTTGTTTTGTGTGTTTTCAGTTTTATATTCATTAAGTGGTTGACCAATGAAAGCAGGCTGAAGCTGGACAGATCAGGACGATGTTTACTCAACACACCACACGCCTGATCCTAGCTAGCTTAATAAAACCACCGGAGGATTCGAATCAGCTGGGATTTTACCAGGAACAGGATAACGCTCAAACATCCACGCGCACACGTAGCAAGCCAATAAATCACGATCTGTACAAGATGCCAAGTTCACCAGATGAACCGAGAGGCTCGGAAACAAACCCACACGCCGCCTGCTGTGACAGAGCTGTAATAAATCAAACTTACAGGACCCACGCGGTGCGACCGCGCGACGCAACACACAGGAGACGTGTGTGTCCACAAATAATGAAGTGTGTTTGTGTGGGGTATTCCACACACCCCTATTAGAGGGGGCGGGGGCGAAAAAAACAGAAAACAAGCACGAGTAACGCTCGGTCAAGGTGGAAGGGTTGGAATATCGATAAACATCATTCATTCATTTTATTTACGGCATTTAGCAGACGCTTTTATCCAAAGTGACATACAGTACTGTGACAGTATACCGTCTAAGCAATTGAGGGTTAAGCGCCTTGCTCAAGGGCCCAACAGTGGCAACCTGGCAGTAATGGGGCGTGAACAGGTGACCTTTTGATTACTAATCCAGTACCTTAACCACTAGGCTACATCTGATCTTAAATATGCAATGTGAATAATAAAGTATAATTTATCAAACAGTTTAAAAGTAGGGCGGCACAGTGGCTCGGTGGTCACCTCACAGCAAAAGGTCCTGGGTTCGATCCCCAGACGGGCGGTCCGGGTGCGGAGTTTGCATGTTCTCCCCGTGTCTGCGTGGGTTTCCTCCAGGAGATCCGGTTTCCTCAGGTTAGGTCAGGTTAATTGGGGACACTGAATTGCCCTATAGGTGAAAGGGTGTGTGTGTGTGTGTGTGTGTCTGCCCTGCGATGGACTGGCGCCCCCTCCAGGGTGTCACAGTGTGCCCTGCACTTATTGAAAAGCTGAGATAGGCTCCAGCACCCCCCACCGCGCGACCCTGATTGGATAAGCGGTTAAGAAAGTGAGTGTGTTTAAAAATAAGACCCATCTAATGTACTACTGCTGCTGACTGACCACTGTTTATCTGGTCAATCAAGGTGAATCGGGCTTTGAAACCAAACATATTATCATGCTAAAAGTTGCCACTATAGTTTGAAGGAATTGCTGTCATCAAAGGTGCTACATGGTCAGATGCTGCGACATGCCAACGATGCTTGATTGGTACTGGCATCACCACATCATCACGCCGCCATGCGTCTGAAATACTGACACAAGGCAGGTTGGGTTGGGCCAAAATCCGACCCTATTCACGTCGTGTCGTGTCACTACGCTGACATCCCTTTGTGATGGTTGGCTGCACAGATAGGTCAGCTTTCTCCAATGCCCTCTGTTCTCTTGTCTCATGTAGCAGACTAGCTCCTGATAACACAATCCACGCCGTGCTGCTGTCAATCCAGCTTGTTCTTGGTCTGTCTCACATTTGAGTCCTTCCACAAGTCCTCAACAATTAGGGGTATCTAGGTCTACCACTGGGAGCTGTGGAAGGGATTTGTAATGAAAATAGTAATGAAAGGTGACCAGCACCTATAAAAATTGTCTGTAGTCTTGTATAATTCTGAGATTATTGGGATTTTGGAAAGATAAATGCTGCTCTAATGGGACGGTGGGTAGCACTGTCGCCTCACAGCAAGAAGGTCCTGGGTTTCGATCCCCAGGTGGGGCGGTCCGGGTCCTTTCTGTGTGGAGTTTGCATGTTCTCCCCCTGTCTGTGTGGGTTTCCTCCAGAATCTCCGGGTTCCTCCTACAGTACAAAGACGTGCAAGTGAGATGAACTGGAGATACAAAATTGTCCATGACTGCGTTTGACATTGAACTTGAACTGATGAATCTTCTATTTTATTTCTGCATTTTCTCCCAGTTTAGCGTGTAGTCAATCAATCTGTCTTCCGCTGGTGGATCGCTGATTGCAGTCCAGGTGGGTATATCGCTGCTCACGACGCTTTTTTTTTTTCACCCATGATTTTGCACAGACGCCTCTATCTGCTAATCAGGGTCCTTGCACAGCGTAAGAAGACCCCACCCACATAGTCCGGTCATCCCGCCCGAGCAGACATGATAGCCAATTACATTTACATTTTTGGCATTTAGCAGACGCTTTTATCCAAAGTGACTTACAATTATGACTGAACACGATTTTTGAGCAATTGAAGGTTAAGGGACTTGCTCAGGGACCCAACAGTGGCAACTTGGTGGTGGCAAGGCTTGAACCGGCAACCTTCTAATTACTAGTCCAGTACCTTAACCACTAGGCTACCTACTGTCCAATTAGAGTCTGCTGCAGGCACTGCGAATTATGCCCGCTAGATGGCGCCCAGCCGACCGGTGGCAACGCCGAGTTTCGAACCGAGGAGTTCAGAATCTCTGCGCTGGTGTGCTAGCAAAATATCCCGCTGCGCCACCTGGGCGTGCGAACTGATAAATCTTGTGTAACCTGTTACTACCCTGTCATGAATGTAACCAAAGTGTAAAACATGACGTTAAAATCCTAATAAATAAATACACCTGGATGTGCTGTAATATCATAGCTTTGTAGATAGAGTCAGTGTGTTATTAAAAGTGAATGGTTTGTTATGAAGAGGAGAATCAGACAACAGCGACCACAGACTGTTGAGCAGCTGAAAGTTCCAGCACTAACGAATCAGATTCCTGTTTGTGTAGCCTTTCGTAACATGTCCCACCTCTGTGTGAATGTATTCCCATACGGTTATTATAGCCGACTCTTTTGACACCTTCGGTTGAAAACCCCCGGTGTAAGGTTAGGGAACGCACGCATACACAGTTGCAGTAAAGAGGCAGAGTGCTAGTTAGGCTGTCATATCCAGCGGCAGCGCAGTGTTGGTTGGAATGCTAATTATGCGCTTGAGGCAGGGAGTCCTGCCGGGCCGCTCGCTCACATCCAAGTAAGGGGTTTTAACATCGATGCTGCTGCAACGGTTACAGCACCTGAAAACATGCACAGTCATAGCCTGGATTCCAGAAGAGCCAGAAATCTTGCTTGTTTGTTATTGACCAAATACTTATTTTCCACCATAATTTACAAATAAATTCTTTAAAAATCCTACAATGTGATTTCCTGGATTTTTTTTCCTCATTTTGTCTCTCATAGTTGAAGTGTAGCTATGATGAAAATTACAGACCTCTCTCATCTTTCTAAGTAGGAGAACTTGCACAATCAGTGGCTGACTAAATACTTTTTGGCCCCACTGTACCATATAGAGACACTTTGTAGTTCTACAATTACTGACTGTAGTCCATCTGTTTCTCTGCATGCTTTGTTACCCCCTTTCACCCTGTTCTTCAATGGTCAGGACCCCTACAGGACCACCACAGAGCAGGTATTATTTAGGTGGTGGATCATTCTCAGCTCTGCAGTGACACTGACATGGTGGTGGTGTGTTAGTGTGTGTTGTGCTGGTGTGAGTGGAGTTTTTAAATACTGTGTCCACTCACTGTCCACCTGTCCACTCTATCAGACACTCCTACCTAGTTGGTCCACCTTGTAGATGTAAAGTCAGAGACGATCGCTCATCTATTGCTGCTGTTTGAGTCGGTCATCTTCTAGACCTTCATCAGTGGTCACAGGATGCTGCCCACGGGGCGCTTTTGGCTGGATATTTTTGGTTGGTGGACTATTGTCAGTCCAGCAGTGACAGTGAGGTGTTTAAAAACTCCATCAGCGCTGCTGTGTCTGATCCACTCATACCAGCACAACACACACTAACACACCACCACCATGTCAGTGTCACTGCAGTGCTGAGAATCATCCACCACCTAAATAATACCTGCTCTGTGGGGGTCCTGACCATTGAAGAACAGGGTGAAAGGGGGCTAACAAAGCATGTAGAGAAACAGATGGACTACAGTCAGTAATTGTAGAACTATAAAGTGCTTCTATATGGTAAGCGGAGCTGATAAAATGGACAGTGAGTGTATGGCTCAATGTTATGGCTGATCGGTGTATAGTGTTTCAGTCTGTTCTATTTGGTCTTCCTCTCTTCATCCTCCATCTGTTTTTGTTTATTTTTTTCACCATAATGATGAAGCCTCTCTCATCTGTAAACACTGTCATGCTAACGTTACCTGGCTAACTCGTAAGCTGCATCTAATCTGAACGGCACTCCATAGCGCTTTTAGCGGCGAACTATATCACATGATTTGCGTCCTATTGAAGCCTACAGCTGTTGTATTAACTGTGCTACGGTATAGTGGTATATTAAAAATCCATACCGTATGAGGGATTAAAGACAGTATACCGAATGTACGTCATTACTGGTATGGTTTGGAGCAATATCATACTTTTAAAGTACTGCAAAACTTAAGAAATGAACGAGGCAAACAGTACAGAGTGGGTCTCAATGTACAATGTCTCAATGTACAGACGCCATCGATCAGCCCGCAGTGGGGTAATACTTAAACATATAAACATAAAAATAGTTCATTTCCTAAGCAAAATGCAAATCCTCCTTACAAATAAGTACACAGCGCACTGCGTCCGTAGTTTTACAGAACAGGATTATGTAAGAGTGTGTGATTAAGACTGCGTACTGCCAGATGGTTGGTGTTACTACGTCTCACTCAGTCATGGATTATCCTGTAACGTGTTTCATATGCTGGAGATTTCACAGCAGTTTAAACTAAACTGTCTACAGCACACACACACACACACACACACACACACACACACACACACACACACACACACACACACACGACCTATTTAATGAGTTTACTTTATAAATAAGTATATTAGCTTGCAGCATTTACTGAACAAAATCAACACGGCTTTTTCCAAAAAGCAAACACGCTCACCAAGCTGTTTACATGTAAATAAAAATGGATGGTGGTGGCTTAATGGTTATGGTGCTGGTCTGGACTGGTTTCTCTACATGCTTTGTTTGCCCCCTTTCACCCTGTTCTTCAATGGTCAGAATGCTCTCGATGACTTCGTCTCAAAAGCTAATGGGGGCGTCACGGTGGCTAAGTGGGCAGCAAGAAGGTGTGTGGAGTTTGCATGTTCTCCCCGTGTCCGCGTGGGTTTCCTCCGGGTGCTCCGGTTTCCTCCCACAGTCCAAAGACGTGCAAGTGAGGTGAATTGGAGACACTGAATTGTCCATGACTGTGTTCGATATAACCGTGTGAACTGATAAATGTTGTGTTAAGACAAACTACCGTTCCTGTCATGAACGTAACCAAAGTGTAAAACATCACGTTAAAGTCCTAATAAACAAACAAACAAACGAAAGCTAATGGAAGTGGTTCGGATTTCGTCTGACCAAACCCAGTTAAGCCCAAAACTTTTTTACTGTTTCTAAATTGAGGGGAAAATCGGGGAGAGAAAAAGAGTTCAAGCTCGAAGTTCATTAACCAAAGCGGCAAATAAGCGCATCACAGCCCGTCTGATAAGAACCATTAACCAACCAATGAACGACATGGATTTCACTGTTTTACCTCTCAAGTACTGAACAGATAAACGAGACACGGGCGACAGTCACAGCCAGGCGCTTTAAACAAATGACAGAGTGGATAGAAAATCAGAGACAGTTGATTGCAGCAGCTGTGAAAAACAAGCTGGCATGAAGCTCGGCGTCGCGAGGCTTTGATTAAGGCCGCGGACGGACTGGAGCGAAGATTTACAGAGGTGGAGGCCTGGCATTTGAATGGCTTTCAAAATAAATAGGACCCTTACTTTTTAATTTGACGCTAGCCAGTCGGATAAATAATTAAAACAGTTGCCAGGATACCTGCTGAAAAGCTCATCCACGCTGCCGAAACGAGACGATCCAAACGCCGATTTCGACCCTTTGTATCAGTTCTAGTCTTTTGGCTTTTGATCCTCACATGCACGACAATCTAGAGAAAGTTCTGTGTTGGACAAATCCTCACAGTCTGGGAACATCGTCAGAGCAGAAGGAAGCCCATTTTCGTCAAGGTTAACCCCAGCTGTGGCCCTCCCCAAATTTCACTATGGGTGGGTGTGCGACACTGATGTGTTGGCCTTTCCAATCAGACCTTACTCCAATCCCTACAGTCTCATTGCATAATATCAGTCCTGCATCTATAAACCATTCTTGCTGTGCACTTTACCCCATCTGCCATTAATTGTGGTTGGGTGGAGAGTCCTTTTCACTCTCTGCCAGTAGGTAGCTTTGCTATCCCAACTGTCTGCTGTGTGACCTTACTTTTACGACCATTTGTATTTAAAATTTAGGGCTGCCGTGATCGGTCGACCTAATCGATGACAATACTGTTAATATTTTAAGTCGATGCATTGTTTTTAAAACGATGTTTTTCATCTCTACAACGTTTCCATTCATATAAGCGTTCATATGATTCCCTCAGCACTACTTGCTGCTTGCGTGACCTAAGTCGTATTTGGTTTGGTCACTGGTTGCCGGCATTAAGCGCCGTCTTAAAAAAAATGCCGTCTGCAGCAGTCAGAGGACGATGGAAATTTTGGGAATATTTAAACTGGCACAAAACAAAAAGCTGGTTTGTACACTGTGCAAAGCTTTGATGGTACCACGGCGGCACCAGCGCCATGTTGCACGTCTATATGTTTCATTACGCTTCTTAAATCACGGAGATCTTGGAATACCGTATTTCTTAGTGAGTTCAGTTAGTCCCGTTAGGCTCGTGATTTTAGCGGTTGCCGCGGCACTGTGAATGTGTAGGTTAGAATCTGGGCTCAATCTGTCGTTACTGTATGCTGGACTTAATGAGACGTCCTGACCTCCGTTTCATTTCTGCTATAAGTTGAAGCACTGTGCTTTGTGTACTGAACGCCATAAACACGTGCTGCACCTTGTTAAATATGGAGCACTTGAGAATGTGATAATATGGACATAAACCCTGTTTACATTTAGTTTTGTGCCGTATTATTACGCCGTACAGTTTGTTGTTAAAATAAAAGAAGCTTAAATGAGATTCTGAATGACATTTTTTGGAGGAAAATTAATCGTTAGATTAATCGATTAAATAGTCTATAGATTAATCGACTAATCGATTAAAGAGTCTATAGATTAATCGACAGAAAAATAGTCATTAGTGGCAGCCCTGTTAAAATTTTAAAGCTTTTCTTCTGGGCTTTTGGCTTTCTTCATGGTAAGCAGGTCAGTCATAAATTACAAGCTGAAGTGTTTATCCAAACTGATAAGTTAAACTTTCCAGTCGGCGCTTGGGTGTGACTTTTCCTTAATGATACAACGATACAAACCCTGCAGAATCCTTCCACTTATAATATATATATATATATAAATATATATATAAAACTGTAATACGTAGTCTAGCACAAGACAATAGATCATTAAGTGAAAGTCTCAGGGGCAGGTACACAGAGCGTCCACCGTCCCGAAATAGATCTGCAGCTTTTGTTTCTCTCGTGGCAGAACAGGCGGGCGAGGCTCATGTATCCCGTCTTTCATCACTGGGGGTTTAATTAGTTCTGAAAATCCCGTCAACGCTGAAGTGCAACTAGGCTAATCACAGGAGAAGAGAGAGAGAGAAATCAAAACCCAACGTTTCACCGAGCTTCAGGTCATCGCTGACATTATAGTTTATTTATTAGGATTTTAACGTCATGTTTTACACTTCGGTTACATTCATGACAGGAACGGTAGTTACTCATTACACAAGATTCATCAGTTCAGCACTCAATTTTGTCCTCCGCTGCTGAGAGATACCAGATTGCATCCGAGGAGAGCACGTCGCTGTACACGCCTGCTCTTCTCGCCCCTGCATTCTGCACAGGCTTCTCCTCCGCCATCAGGCTCCTTACACAGCGTATGAAGACCCATCCACCCACACACAGTCCGATCGTCCCACCCTGGCAGATACGGTGGCCAATTAGTATCTGCCGCAGGCACTGCCAACAATGCCCGCTAGATGGCGCCCAGCCGACCGGTGGCAACGCCGAGTTTCAGACAGAGGAGTTCAGAACCTCTGCACTGGTGTGCTAGCAGAATATCTCCTCGGTTTAAGTTTTTAATGTCTTAATATTATATTATACATTAAATTAGCACAAGCTGGTGTGTGCCAAAGCCTGACTCAACAGAACTCGGCCTCCTCAGCATTCACACGTTCATTATATTCCAACTAGAGCTCCTTGTTTGCAAACCCCACACAGAAAGGACCCAGACCTGTCCAGCTGGGAATCAAACCCAGGACCTTCTCGCTGTGAGGCGACAGTGCTACCGACTTAGTGACCGTCACGCCGCCAACCCCAAGTTTAGGGTAGAAAAGCAAAACTATATACAGTGATAGAGTTATAGGAACAGAATCTGCAGCACATCAGACCAGTAAACACCCACAAAACCACCCGACAAACTGACAACACAGGCTAGTTACATAACTGTTTCCTCTAATGCTGCTACTACCGCTATTGATCAGATGCCATACAAAATGTCACTGTACCTGCGTATAGTGACAATAAACATGCTATTCTATTCTATTCTTTATTCAATGGTGTTTAAGCATGAGTGACACACCTCTGAATTGTAAGCAGGCTACATCATGTGCTGTCGGCCGGTCGGGCGCCTATACAGACATGATCGGCTATGTGTGGTATGAGTGGCCGAACAGCCTAGCTATTGGGAGCTGTACTCGTGTACATGTATTTTATATCATTAATTTATGATATTTATTTGTTTATTATTTAGTTGTTTTACGCTGTGCTTACACCATGGTTATATTCACGACAGGAAAGAAGGATAATTCTCACGTCAGTCTATCATCCTTGTCAAGTCCTGTTCTTATGTGGTTCTTTACATGAATACACGACCTTTTTTAATGCATTTTCCCAATTTTCCTTCCAAATCTAGTCATATCCAATTCCCCAGCCGCATTTCGCATCCTTTACTGCTACTGTCTTCCACTCCTGGCCGAGGAGAGCTCTTACTAGCACACGCGTGCAGTATCTCACTGCTTCTTTTCACCTGCACAAGGAGGGTTCATATGGAGATCTGTATCGCGCACAGAGTCACGCATCGACCTCCATTATCCCCCGTCTCTGCGCAGATGCCAACGATCAGCCAGCAGAGGTCGTAATCGCTGCAGTTATGCATTCCCACCCTAGGGCGAACCAATCGTCGTCTGTTCAGGCACCCAGCCTGCTGGTAAAATCAAGAACTTGACCACACGGAGTGTTAAAATGAACTGAGATCTTTGACTCTGGAGAAGTCGTACATTGCAGATATTTGATGGTTCGAATCTTCATAGAAGATAATAAATAATAACCAGGCTCAGATTTTTAGAGCTGCTTATTTGTTTACTCCACCGTGTGAAGATATACAGACTATGACAGGAACAAAATGGCCTGCCATGTTTATGTATCTGTATTTGACAGCGCCAGTGTTTTATCTTTCACTGCGCTGTACCTAACGAACGCTCGCTGAAATCCACAGCTAAACACTCAGCTTCGTTTGTCGCTGGAAAGCTACGTGTAAATGAAATCCAGGTTCTTTCCTACCACCCCACCCCACCCCACCAACCCACCCTGCCCTGGTCAGTGAACAAAACCGTCATAATCGATCCTGAACCAACACGATAACACCAACAGAGCGATCGCCCCAGGGTTCGCTTTAATCCAACTAAATCACATAGATATAAACAGCGGACCCAGCTACAAATAATAAGAACAGAAGTCTCAGTCAGTCGTGGGACTCTTACCTCTCGCCGTCAGCTTCTTTGTGTTGATAATTTTAGCTGCATATTCCTGTAATGTCGATTTCTTCACACATCGTCGGACGATGGAGAAAGCGCCCCTGTCGAGTCAAGAAAAACGAGACAGCAGTTAAACACTGCTAACAAGGACAGGCTTTGTGCAAGTATGCTAATAACACAGAGTCAGAATGACTTCAGGCAATGAGCAAACTATCTGAATTTTTATTATATTATTAATTAGAACTGAACTCTTTAGAACTGCTTTTTTTATCCTGTATTAGAATTTATCCCGTCACAAAACCAGTTTTTCCAAAACACACAGAGCTAAACAAGGGACATGTTTATAAATTGCACCATACAGGTCATTACAAAGGTCAACAGGTTTACAGACGTCTGGGATTGACTGGTGCAGTCTGATAGATAGATGGACGGACAAACGGACGGACAGACAGATACTCTATTTATCCCAAAGGAAACGCAACCTCTCCCACCCACAAAGCACAGCCAATCTGGCAACAGTGACCAAGGAATGACCACTCGATCAGGTAGAGGCGAGTAAAACACTCTAGCACAACGAGCTGACATCTCAAACCTCAGCTCTACTACCGGCCAGCCAGGCGCCTATATGAACAACATCGTCTGAGGGTGGAAATGCCAGAGGAAACTCCACATCACCGCTGCAATCATGACCTCTGCTGGCCGAGCGATGGCGTCTGCACAGAGACGGGGGATAATGAAGATCTGTACATGACTCTACATGACGCGATACAGATCTCCATATGAACTACAGCTACTGCACACGTGTCAGAGGGGGACGGAGTGAGGTCAGCAGCAGTTTGTTTGTTTTTATTAGGATTTTAACGTCATGTTTTACTCTTTGGTAACATTCATGACAGGAACGGTAGTTACTCAGTTAGTGTCTCCAATTCACCTCACTTGCATGTCTTTGGACTGTGGGAGGAAACCGGAGCACCCAGAGGAAACCCACACAGACACGGGGAAAACATAAGGGGTGTGTTCGAAAACCTAGTGAGCTGCCTTGCTGTCTTACTGCCTACATAGGCAGCTGCCTCAGTAGAGAGGATTGTAATAAGTCAATGACTTATAAGTCAGGTTATTCGAACGCGCTACTTAGACAGCGATAACATCGGGTTTAGCATTTAGCATCTTGCCATTCAAACCAATGGATTGAGGTAGCACAGCACGCTAACATGTCAACATAGCATCTCCCTTCATGTACCGATTACGGTCACATTTCCTGACGAGCCCGAACTTGCAAATAAAAAAACTCGGTACAAGTTTATACAAGTAAAAAATCAGTAAGTTTTAAAATAACTCTTTTTTTTTTCTGTGAGAGAAGAGCACCCGACCCGCAATGAATGCTGGGATTGCCTTGATCACTAAGGCAGCGTCGGATGCTCACTCGTTTCTGAGTCAAAATAACATTGAAGTATTAAGATGCCTCAGTAGTGAGGATAATAAGGCATCTAGGATTTCGAACAGCCTCCTTCTCGGGAGCGCGCATAGGATGACGTAAAATGCTGTCTATCTAGAGAGAGAGCTAGCTTTTCGAACACACCCAAAAACTCCGCACAGAAAGAACCCGGACCGCCCCGTCTGGGGATCGAACCCAGGACCTTCTTGCCGTGAGGCGACAGTGCTACCCAAAATTTCCTCTAAGATCATTAAAACGTGTCTGAAACCAACCAGCAAGAGATCAATACATTCAGACAAAACCAAATCAAGAAATTAGAAACATGCTCCTCAAACCACAGAGCTGTTTTACGTAAGAGTGCATTACAGCGTGTTGCAGTACAGAAACCCACGCACGGCTGGCACACCGGAGCCAAGCTCAGACTCGGTTTGTGCAATTCAGCCAAAACTGGTATATTGGCGATTACGCTGCTGCACACCGCGCCTGCATTTCCTCTCAAACACATCCAGAGAGATCTCGGTAAACTCGTATAAATCATGGATAATGAGCGCCGTGCATTCATTTGATCGGAATGGCTTTCGGATGGAGACGTACTTCCAAAAACGCCGATCGTGGCTGCACTGCTAAAGGTCAAGACTGCAATGACAGTGAATCATCACGGTGTGCAGCCTTTCACACTAACTTTACAGATGATTCGTTTGCATTTCGGAATATTTTAGTTAAGAATTAAGTACACTAAAGTGAGGAACTGTACGCAAGGCTGACATTAGCTGTACTGATCGCCAGGTGAAAAATGAAATTGTGATTACACAGTTTCACTCGGTAATGCGTTTTCCAATAAATGGTGACGTTTTTTGAGAATAAAGATGAAGACTTCCATCTACAGTAGGGATGTAACGACGCACCACAAGACAGTTAAAAATCGATTCACACGTGTAACGATTCAAATCGGTTTACATGTATAATGAATCGATATTCACTTTAAACAGCAGAGGGCGCTGGCGCTATTCACCCTGCCTGGTTGACGTCACTACAGGGATGCCAGGTTCGGAATTTTCCAGCCAAATGTATTTATGTGAGGATACTTTCTTTATTTGTATTATTCATTTATTTATTTCATGTGGGATTTGTTTCATTTCAGTTTTTTTTTTTCACAAAAAGGGAAACGTGCAGCATCGTTTTGCATAGTTTGTAGCTACCGCAGAAATAGAAGGACATTCATTATATAGATAAATAAAAGATAAGCGCAAATACAGTATTTTATTTTATTTAAAGAGAAATAATAAAAGGAAACTTTGTCATAATTTGTCTACAATTAAATTTTACTTTAAAAAAATTAGGAAAAAAATCGTATCGTGAACCCAGTATCGTGAATCGCATCGCATCGTGGGTAGAGTGTATCGTTACATCCCTAGTCTACAGTCGTCGTGGCTGGGCAATTTAGAGAAGCATGGAAAAAAGAAGCATCGATAACCTACAACATTCTGCTTCAACTAAAAAGTCCGAGCTGGTTTTCCATTCAACATTTGTTTGATATTTAACATTTAAACCTAATACAGACTTAAAATAAATGCAGTTTGTTATAAGCCACTTTAGCATTCTTGTACTAATAACAAACTGATGCTGGTGTGCCTGGAGATCGAGGATTTCTTTATTTGTGAGATACGGAAGTTAAACTTGACCAAATACTCTACGTCCACTTTAACACCAGTAGGTTATGGCTATAATATTTCGACTTGATTCTTGAAATCAAAATCCAAAAAAAATTTTTTTTTTGTAGCCTTAATACTAGGGATGTAACGATACACTCTACCCACGATGCGATTTATGATACTGGGTTCACGATCCGATTTTTTCCTTATTGTGTAAAAAACCTTAAATGAAATAAATCCCAAATTAAATAAATAAATGAATAATACACCTCACATAAATACATTTGGCTGGAAAATTCAGAACCTGGCAACCCACACACAAACTCCACACAGAAAGGACTCGGACCGCCCCACCTGGGGATCGAACCCAGGACCTTCTTGCTGTGAGGCGACAGTGCTACCCCCCACTTAGCCACCGTGCCGCCCTAACAGATTAAAACTTGCTGCCTTTAGAAAACAACTTTCTACGAACGTGTTCAAACTCAGACCATCAGTTCCACCTTAATTAAGGAGGAGCTGTGCAGATGTGCCTGAGCACGATGAGCTGTATAAATAAAGCACACAGCAGTAACTCGATCAGGCTAAACGAAAATCGCCGATCGTTACGCTCCTTAAAATGACTGATCGGTCCGTCTCCGAACGTCACTTATGCTAACTTTATGATTTATGAAACATCCGTATTTAGAAGCACTGCGGGATCGGCGTGCCTACATAACTCAATAAAAATCTATGATCGGTAACTAATTTTAGTTTTATATAAAGATGATTATTTCAGTAGAGATGAACAAAAGGATCATAATGTGCAGGTGCTCCAGACGTCATCCCAAAATGGATTAAACTGCATAAAGATGAGAAATGACTTGTGTTACAGTGAGGAGAACCTGTCATGGCACTCTGGTTACTGCACTGTACTGAGGCCCAATAATAATCCAGCCTAATAATAATGGCTACATGTCCATGATATGGACAAAAAGAAGCATACTGACATTTTAGGGATGTCCTGACCCCTTTTTCTACTCCAATTCTAACATCAAGCATGCTAGCACACCAGAGCTGATATCTCAAACCTGTCAGATTGACTCTCTGTACGTGATACAGCTTGCTGCGAGTCTGTCGCCGTCAGGTGAAAAGAATAGCTTCATCTCTGGATCTCTGGCTCTCGGTGGTCAGAATCAGTTGAAGGCATTTATGAAAGCGTTCAGTCTATAGCTCATAGCTGCTAAGATCCTGGTTAGAATCTCAGTGCCGCTGTTGGCCAGCCGGCCGTCTATACAGACATGATTGGCTATGTCTGAGGGGGGTAACATGTGTAACATAGAGCCTCCACAAGGGGGCGTTTGCATACACGTTTATTTAATTACAGCGGTACCTTGAAACTCAACGTCAGTTGGTTCTGGGAGCGGTGTTGAGTTTAAAAGACGTATTTTTTCCCATAAGGATGTTTGGGAAACCTGTTAATGTGTCAATGGTCCTGTGGAGCTGCATTAGTGCTGGACAATAATTCGATATCGATATATATCGCGATAGAAAATGTTTCAATAACGGTGATATAAAAGCATTTCTGCACGCAGGTGTTCCCACAGGGACGCAATTCAACAGCGCATCTCAAGCGAGTAGTTCTCCATCAAAACAGTGCAGTTACACACTCAACATCAATGTCAACCACCAACACAATGACAGAAAAAGTACTAGTACTGAGTACTAATACTACTGAGTACTAATACCAGTTATTAATATTAATTCTTATTAGTTGTGGCGCGCTGCGAATAAAGGCACCAACGGGACATTCGCCTTCCACTGTTGCCAGATTGGGCGGTTTTCCTCCTAATTGGGCGTTTTTTTTTCAAAAACAATTTAATAGCATTTAAATAACACTTCTATTGAAAAGAGAATATTCAGTTTTAAGAAGCCCCAGCATTGTAGAAGGCTGTTAAGAGTAAAGTCAATGTTCAATGCTGATTTAGCGTAACAGTGTTGGTCAGAATGTATCATATTCTTGAAAGAAAATTAAAATGTGTTTTCCATGCATTCACACTGGCATGTTCTGGGGTTCAATTGAGTCTCATCAGTACACACAAGTTGGCAGCCAAATGATCAAGTATTGCAAAGGAATATCTTTGAAATTCTGTTAAGGTTATAGGTAGAGATGGGACGATCGGGGTTTTTGGCACCGATTGCGATCTCCGATCTCTTTTCAGGGCAATCGGACGATAGTCGATTTCGATCGGGGGGGGGGGGGGGGGGGGTGACATGCAATTTTTAGCGCAAAATCAGCAGTAAATAATAAAGTAACCAAACAATTATTTTTTTCACCCACAGGAGACATATCTTATTAGTCTAACTGACCACACACACACACACAGGTTTAATGTTATCCAGTTTAGTCTGAAAAAAACTTAAAAAGAGCCTCACAGTGAAAATAAACCGAAAGCAACAGCGTGTGTGTGTTTCTTTAAAAAAAACGCTTTGTTCACAGTGTCGCTTTAAATGATTCTGATTCAGGAGTCGAATGTGACGCGTAAGTTTCTCTCCCCGTTTTTACTGTTATTAATAAATGCTGTGGTTTTAAATAAACACCAGCTACTACAGAACATTTTGTGTGACTCTTTTACATTAAAAAGCTTCATTAAACTGCTATTACCACAGATCTGTAACCGAGTCAGACTCGTTCCGTCTGTGGAGCTAAAAGTTCTGATTACCCTAAAAGTTTAGCAGATGATCCTGAACTAACGAATTTGGTAATGAATAAACTTTTGCCTCTGATTGGCTCTGTAACGTTTTCTGTTCTCATCTACATCACAAGTAAGAACCGCTTACGATTTACCAAAGTGAACCAGGAGTTTATATAACGTGCTGATAGAATCGACTCAGATGTGACCGGGTTGAATTATCTTTTTAAAGTAAATATTACAATCAGCAAAATTACATCGTATGTATGATGCACAACGTTAATGATGTTATTTTAGGTCATGAAGAGCTTTCACGATGGTTTCTGTACGATGGTTGATGAATGGTGATGTGATGGTTGGCGCGTCGTAGCTCAAAGTCTGGATCAATCCACTGAGCTGTTAACTTAACATGATCTTTATATATCACACGATCGGATCGGCTACTTTTAGGAAATATCGCCGATCGCCGATAGCATATTTTGATTAAAAATCGGCCGATACCGATTCATAGCCGATCGATCGTCCCATCTCTAGTTATAGGCTATATTTTAGTTTTTCACAGGGAAAATGAGAAAAAATAAAAAGCTTATTATGCTGGGCTAATTCTACATTACATTCACTGCCTGTATAGGTGAACGAGTGAGTGACCAAAACACTACTAGATCAACAGCCACTTGCCACATACAAAAATAAGGTATCAGACAGTTTCTGTGCCGCCCCTGTGTGAGCAGTGGTCTCAGTCTGGCCACCCCTATGGAAATTGTCTGGCTCCGCCACTGTCCACAGTAGAAAAAGAAGCAGATGAAATAGCTGATAAGAGATGAAGGACTGATTCAGTCGTGTATTCAGCTTGTATTTCTTGCCAGAAACCAGAACAGGTACAG